>NC_081366.1:56859117-58352186 GCF_030684315.1 Stegostoma tigrinum
TAGGGGAGGGGGGGGAGGAGGGAGTAGGGGAGGGGGGGGAGGAGGGAGTAGGGGAGGGGGGGGAGGGAGTAGGGGGGGAGGGAGTAGGGGAGGGGGGGGAGGGAGGGAGTAGGGGAGGGGGGGGAGGGAGTAGGGGAGGGGGGGGAGGGAGGGAGTTGGGGAGGTGGGGGGAGGGAGTAGGGGAGGGGAGGGGGGGAGGGAGTAGGGGAGGGGAGGGGGGGGAGGGATTAGGGGGGGGAGGAGGGAGTAGGGCAGGGGGGAGGAGGGAGTAGGGGAGGGGGGGTAGGGAGTGGGGGGGGGAGGGAGTAGGGGAGGGGAGGGGGGGGGAGGGAGTAGGGGAGGGGGGGGGGAGGGAGTAGGGGAGGGGAGGGGGGGAGGGAGTAGGGGAGGGGAGGGGGGGAGGGAGTGGGGGGGGGAGGGAGTAGGGGAGGGGGGGAGGGAGTGGGGGGGAGTTGGGGAGGGGGGGGAGGGAGTAGGGGAGGGGGGGAGGTAGAGAGAGGGGAGGGAGTGGGGGGGGAGTGGGGGAGGGAGTGGGGGGGGAGAGAGAGGGGAGGGAGTGGGGAGAGGGGGGGGAGGGAGTAGGGGAGGGGGCGAGGGAGTAGGGGAGGGGGGAGGAGGGAGTAGGGGAGGGGGAGGAGGGAGTAGGGGAGTGGGGGGGAGGAGGGAGTAGGGGAGGGGGGGGAGGAGTAGGGGAGGGGGGGAGGGAGTGGGGGGGGAGAGAGAGGGGGGGAGGGAGTAGGGGAGGGGGGGAGGTAGAGAGAGGGGAGGGAGTGGGGGGGGAGTGGGGGAGGGAGTAGGGGAGGGAGTGGGGTGTGAGAGAGAGGGGAGGGAGTGGGGAGGAGTAGGGGAGGGAGTGGGGGGGGGAGAGAGAGGGGAGGGAGTGGGGTGTAGTGGGGAGAGGGAGGGGGGGGAGGGGGGAGGGGAGTGGGGAGGGGAGGGGGAGGGGAGTGGGGGGGAGGGGAGGGGAGGGGGGGAGGGGAGTGGAGGGGGGGGGAGGGGGAGTGGAGGGGGGGGGAGGGGGAGGGGAGGGGGGGAGTGGAGGGGAGGGAGGGGGAGTGGAGGGAGGGGGGGAGTGGAGGGGGGGAGTGGGAGGGGGAGGGGGGAGGGAGTGGGAGGGGGGGAGGGGAGGGTGGAGGGGAGGGTGGAGGGGGAGGGGGGGGAGGGGAGTGGGGGGGAGGGGGAGGGGAGGGGGGGAGGGGAGGGGGGGGAGGGGGAGGGGGAGGGGGGGGAGTGGGGAGTGGAGGGGGGAGTGGAGGGGGGGGAGGGGGAGTGGAGGGGGGGAGGGGGAGTGGGGGGGAGGGGGGAGGGGGAGTGGGGGGGAGGGGGGGAGGGGGAGTGGGGGGAGGGGGGAGGGGAGTGGGGGGGAGGGGGGGAGGGGGGAGGGGAGTGGGTGGGGGAGGGGGGGAGGGAGGGGGGAGGGAGAGGGAGAGGGGGGGAGGGAGAGGGGGTGGGGGGGAGGGGGTGGGGGAGGGGGGGAGAGGGGGGAGGGAGAGGGGGAGAGGGGGTAGGGAGTGGGAGGGGGGGAGGGAGTTGGGGGAGGGAGTGGGGGAGGGAGTGGGGGAGGGAGAGGGGAGAGGGGGAGGGGGGGGGAGGGAGTGGGGCGAGGGGAGGGGTGGGGGAGGGAGTGGGGAGACGGTGGGGAGGGAGTGGGGAGGGGGGGAGGGAGTGGGGAGAGGGGGGGAGGGAGTGGGGAGAGGGTGAGACGGGGGAGGAGTGGGGGGAGGGATTGGGGGGAGAGGGGGGAGGGAGTGGGGGGAGGAAGTGGGGGGGAGGGGGAGGGAGTGGGGGGGAGTGGGGGGAGGGAGTGGGGGGGAGTGGGGAGAGGGGGTCGGGGGGAGGGAGTGGGGAGAGGGGGAGGGGAGGGACGGAGTGGGGAGTGGGGGAGAGTGGGGGGAGGAGAGGGGGGAGGGAGTGGGGGGGAGTGGGGAGAGGGGGTGGGGGGGGGAGTGGGTAGAGGGGGGAGGGAGTGGGGAGAGGGGGGAGGGAGAGGGGAGGGGGGGAGGGAGAGGGGGGAGAGAGAGGGGAGAGTGGGGAGGGATTGGGGAGAGGGGGGAGGGAGAGGGGGGAGGGGGGAGGGGAGAGGGGGGAGGGGGGAGGGAGGGGGAGGGGGGAGGGAGTGGGGGGAGGGGGAGGGAGTGGGGGGAGGGAGAGGGGGGAGTGGGGGGAGGGGGAGGGAGTGGGGGGAGGGAGAGGGGGGAGTGGGGAGAGGGGGAGGGAGAGGGGGGAGTGGGGAGAGGGGGAGGGAGTGGGGAGAGGGGGGGAGTGGGGGGAGAGGGGAGGGGGGAGGGGGGGCGTGGGGAGAGGGGGGAGGGAGAGGGGGGAGGAGGGAGGAGGGAGTTGGGAGAGGGGGGAGGGAGAGGGGGGAGTGGGGAGAGGGGGGAGGGAGAGGGGGGAGGAGGGAGTGGGGAGAGGGGAGAGGGGGAGGGGGGGAGTTGGGGGAGGGGGAGGGGGAGAGGGGGGAGGGAGTGGGGGGAGGGGGGAGGGAGTGGGGGAGGGAGTGGGGGGAGGTGGGAGGGAGTGGGAGAGGGGGAGGGGTGGGGGAGGGAGTGGGGAGACGGTGGGGAGGGAGTGGGGAGATGGGGGGGAGGAGTGGGGAGGGGGGGAGGGAGTGGGGAGATGGGGGGAGGGAGTGGGGAGAGGGTGAGACGGGGGAGGGAGTGGGGGGAGGGAGTGGGGAGAGGGGGGGAGGGAGTGGGGAGAGGGTGAGACGGGGGAGGGAGTGGGGGGAGGGATTGGGGGGGAGAGGGGGGAGGGAGTGGGGGAGGAGGGGGGGGGAGGGGGGAGGGAGTGGGGGGGAGTGGGGGGAGGGAGTGGGGGGGAGTGGGGAGAGGGGGTCGGGGGGAGGGAGTGGGGAGAGTGGGAGGGGAGGGACGGAGTGGGGAGTGGGGGAGAGTGGGGGGGGAGAGGGGGGAGGGAGTGGGGGGAGAGATTGGTGGGGAGAGGGGGGAGGGAGAGTGGGGAGAGGGGGGAGGGAGAGTGGGAGGGGGGAGGAGTGGGGGGAGGGAGTGGGGAGAGGGGGAGAGCGGGGAGGGAGTGGGGAGGGGGGAGGAAGTGGGGAGAGGGGGGGAGGGAGTTGGGGGGAGTGGGGGAGTGAGTGGGGGGGAGTGGGGGGAGGGAGTGGGGGGGAGTGGGGAGAGGGGGGGAGGGGGAGAGTGGGGAGGGGGGAGGGAGTGGGGAGAGGGGGGAGGGAGAGGGAGAGGGGGGAGCGGGGAGGGAGAGGGGGGATGGAGAGGGGGGAGGGGGGGAGGGGGAGGGGGGAGGGATTGGGGGGAGCGGGGAGGGAGAGTGGGGATGGAGAGCGGGGAGGGGGGAGGGATTGGGAGAGGGGGGAGGGAGTGGGGGGAGCGGGGAGGGAGAGGGGGGAGGGAGTGGGGGGAGCGGGGAGGGAGAGGGCGGAGCGGGGAGGGGAGGGAGTGGGGAGAGGGGGGAGGGAGAGTGGGAGGGGGAGGGGGGAGGGAGTGGGGAGAGGGGGGAGGGAGAGGGGGGAGGGGAGGGGGAGGGGGGAGGGAGTGGGGAGAGGGGGGAGGAGAGAGGGGGAGGGGGAGGGGGGAGGGAGAGGGGAGAGGGGAGAGGGGGGAGGGAGAGGGGAGAGGGGGGAGGGGAGAGGGAGGGGGGAGGGAGAGGGGGGGGGAGGGGTGGGGGGGAGGGGGGGAGGGGGAGGGGAGAGGGAGAGGGGAGAGGGGGGGAGGGGTGAGGGGGGGAGGGGGGAGGGAGAGGGGAGAGGGGGGAGGGAGAGGGGGGAGGGGGGAGGGAGAGGGGAGAGGGGGGAGGGAGAGGGGAGAGGGGGGAGGGAGAGGGGGAGGGGGGAGGGAGAGGGAGAGGGGGGAGGGGGAGGGAGAGGGGAGAGGGGGGAGGGAGAGGGGGGAGGGGGGAGGGAGAGGGGGGAGGGAGAGGGGGGAGGGGGAGGGGGGAGGGAGAGGGGAGAGGGGGGAGGGGGGAGGGAGAGGGGGGAGGGGTGAGGGGGAGGGAGAGGGGTGAGGGAGAGGGGGGAGGGGGGAGGGAGAGGGGAGAGGGGGGAGGGGGGGAGGGAGAGGGGGGAGGGGTGAGGGGTGAGGGGGAGGGAGAGGGGGGAGGGGGAGGGAGAGGGGTGAGGGGGGAGGGAGAGGTGGGAGGGAGTGGGAGAGGGGGGGAGGGAGTGGGGGGAGGGGGAGGGAGTGGGGAGAGGGGGAGGGAGTGGGGAGGTGGGGGAGGGGGAGGGAGAGGGGGGAGGGTTTGGGGAGAGGGGGAAGGAGAGGGGGGCGGGAGGGGGGAGGGAGTGGGGGAGGGGGAGGGGGGGCGGGAGGGGGGAGGGAGTGGGGGGAGGGGGAGGGAGTGGGGAGAGGGGGGAGGGAGTGGGGAGGGGGGCGAGCGAGAGGGGAGAGGGTGGGGGGGAGTGGGGAGGGGCGGTAGTGGGGGGGGAGTGGGAGAGGTGGGAGGGAGAGGGGGAGGGAGTGGGGGGGAGAGGGGGGAGGGAGTGGGGAGAGGGGGGAAGGAGTGGGGGGTAGTGGGGTGGGGGGGAGTGGGGAGGGGGGGAAGTGGGGAGAGGGAGGGAGTGGGGGGAGTGGGAGAGGGGGAGGGGGAGGGGGGGAGGGTGAGAGGGAGGGAGTGTGGAGAGGCGGGGAGGGGGGAGGGAGGGAGTGGGGAGAGGCGGGGAGGGAGGGAGTGGGGAGAGGGGGAGGGAGGGGGGAGGTAGTGGGGAGAGGGGGAGGGGGGGAGTAGGGAGGGGGGCGGGGGGGAGGGAGTGGGGAGGGGGGGAGTGGGGAGAGGGAGGGGGGGGAGGGGGAGAAGGCTGAGGGAGAGGGGAGAGGGAGAGGAGTGGGGAGCGGGGGGAGGGGGGGAGTGTGGGGAGTGGGGAGAGGGAGGGCGGGAGTGGGAGGGGGGGGAGGGAGGAGTTGGGTGGGGAGTGGGGGGAGGGGGGGAGAGGGAGGGTGGGTAGTGGGAGGGTGGGGAGGGGGGAGGGAAGGGGGGAGTGGGGTGGGGAGGAAGGGAAGGGGGAGTGGGGAGGGGAGGGGGAGGGGAGGGGAGGGGGAGGGGGGAGTGGGGTGGGGAGGGTGGGGAGGGGAGTGGGGAGCGTGGGGAGGGGGGAGTGGGGTGGGAGGGGAGTGGGGAGGGTGTGGAGGGGTGAGGGAAGGGTGGAGTGGGGAGGGTGGGGAGGGGTGAGGAAGGGGGAGTGGGGAGGGGGGAGTGGGGTGGGGAGGGGGGTAGTGGAGTGGGGAGGGGGGGGAGTGGGGAGGGGAGTGCGGAGTGGAGTGGGATGGGGGGGGAGTGGGAGGGGAGTGCGGAGTGGAGTGGGGAGGGGGGGAGTGGGGAGGGGAGTGGGGAGTGGGGGTGGGGAGGGGGGAGGGTAGTGGGAAGGGTGGGGAGGGGGGAGGGAAAGGGGGAGTGGGGAGGGTGGGGACGGGGGAGGGAAAGGGGGAGTGGGGAGGGGAGTGAGGGAGGGGGGAGGGAAAGGGGGAGTGGGGAGGGTGGGGACGGGTGAGGGAAGGGGGGAGTGGGGAGGGGTGAGGGAAGGGGCGAGTGTGGGGGGTAGTGGAGTGGGGAGGGGGAGTGGGGTGGGGAGGGGAGTGGGGAGGGGAGTGGGGAGGGTGGGGAGGGGGAGGGAAGGTGGGAGTGGGGAGGGTGGGGAGGGGTGATGGAAGGGGGGAGTGGGGAGGGTGGGGAGGGGGGAGGGAAGGTGGGAGTGGGGAGGGTGGGGAGGGGTGATGGAAGGGGGGAGTGGGGAGGGGAGGGGGGAGTGGGGTGGGGAGGGAGGGGAGAGTGGAAGGGGAGGGGGAAGTGGAATGGGGAGGGGAGGGGGGGAGTTGGGTGGGGAGGGGAGGTGTGGGGGAGGGGGGGGAGGGGGAGGTGGGTGTGGGGGTGGGGGGAGTGTTCTACTTCGAGTTAGTTTTCATTTGGATCTTTTTCAAGAGAGATAATCAATTTTGCTCAATATATTCTTTCAATTCAAATAAAGTTCTATAACAGTGTGAATAGTTTTGTGAGTATGTAATTTTTTTGCTTTTATTAGACAATATCAAAAATATATCAACTGAATGCACATGCCACTTGGTGTTATGCACAGAATATTTTTTGAAATATTTTGTGCACACTCTATGGTTTGGTTTTTTTTACTTCATTAACTTTTTAAAATTAGTTTTCTTTTTTTTAAGGTTATGAAAATTTATCATTTGTTTAAAAAGTAACTCCTCCAAATGCCAATAGCCTGTAGTAAAAAGAAGTACACTTGCTAGCAGATGGCTTCTAAAACCAAATAATCACTGATAAGATATTTTATTTAATCAGGAACTCTCACGGATTAAGTAAATCGGAGACAATGAACTGAGTATCATTCATGGGAATGTGATAACATACATCCTACTATTCTGTAATAGTGACTAAAGAATATGTTGTGAAATGTGAGAAAACAATGTAAATAACAGAAGCAAGCCATGATGAAGAGGACTATGGACTAAAAAGATAAGAGCACAAGGTTCAGGACTATGTGCTAAGGGATGCTTTAACATTTGGGGCAGCTATCGCCCAGATGCATTGGGAAAAGACTGAAAAGACTGCCATCTAGGGTTTGTTTTTTGCCAAAGTATATCAAGGGGCTGTTCAGCTGTCAGACTCTCTTGGTGCCACAAATGAATGTAAGTAGTTTCCTGCAATTTTTTTTTGCAACTGTAGAGTAGCTCAAATGTCAAAATTCTAATGTTTGGTTTGGTTTGTTTTTTTTAATCCTGCAAAGTCTGTACAAAACAGATTTTAGAATATCTGTATGCAGTTATTGATAATTCTTATGAATAAAGTATATTTTTGAAAT
The DNA here is from genome assembly GCF_030684315.1 of Stegostoma tigrinum. NCBI lineage: Eukaryota > Metazoa > Chordata > Chondrichthyes > Orectolobiformes > Stegostomatidae > Stegostoma > Stegostoma tigrinum. The sequence continues at coordinate 56,865,899 of NC_081366.1, forward strand.
GAATCTAGTCTTATAACCTTCCTTAAATAAGAGTAATAAATTGGTGAAACTTATGAAAATGTTCATGCACCTGGAACAGTTCTTGTGATTTTATCAGAAACAGTAAACCTGGCTGTCTCAACTCAATCTATAATTGAAGTTGATTTGAGTCTCTCAGTCCAGAATCAATCCCAAAATCTTACTTCCAGGGAACTGAATAGTCTCAGAATAGTCAAGGATCAGGATACAGGGGACCCATCTAAAGTAGCCTTGGACAATAAACAAGGAGGAATCGAGAAAGAAGGGATCTATTCTGTTAAAATCTTCAACAATGCCATTGCCACTGAGCTTATCTGTTTCTAGCATTTACGTTCCAATTTTTGCAGCAATTGATGCCACTTAACCTGAGGTGGGATTCTGATCCTATAATTTATCCATTACTGTATTTTCATTTCCACAGCATTGTCTCCCTTTGCCCTTATACCACAACTGCTGAAGCCATCAGTGAAATCTTTTTCACCTCCACATGAACCTTTAGGTGGCCCACTCTGGTTCATATTTCATTCAGGTATACCACTATACATCCAAACCTCTGTTATTTTCATTCTGCATTGCATTTGTTCCAATTCAATTCAAGCCAAACTCTATTAATTCCCTGACCCCAGTACAATTCATTTGGAATTGTTATCCTCACTTAGAAATCCCTCTAAGGGCTCACTCACCCATTTCTGCAATTTTGCAAGCACTCTGCTCTTTAGATTCTGGCTTATTTAGCACTTCATGTTCTTCCTCATCACCTACAACCAATGACAGAGCTCTCAATTATCTTGGCTTGTGTAATGTTTATAAACCCTTAGCCTTTCTCTTTGTCCCTTCTCCTTCAAAATCCTTTCTCTTCCACCTGCCTTTAATCAGTCTCCCCAACTTGTCTGCCACACTGTTTTACACCTCAGTAAAGTGCATTGCAAATATCTTCTCACATAGGAGTGTTGTCATTGCAAAGAGAATACTTCCTGCCTTTCTTGGACAATTTTAACAGCAGGAGGAACAGCCTTGACTTGGTCACCCTCTGAACACAGACCTGGAAGACTTATAATGAAGATAACAAAGTGTGGGGCTGGATGAACACAGCAGGCCAAGCAGCATCTTAGAAGCAGAAAAGCTGACGTTTCGGGCCTAGACCCTTCATCAGGAAAGCTTATACGACTTATAACGAACCATTTTTGGGGTTTTTAACCAGGCCATGAGCAAATCACAAATGGCTGTATGACCAGTCCCCAAAGCATAAAGAGGCCACCAGCTACACAGAGACAGCCTTCCAGCGGCTTCTCAATTTCCATGGGGAGGGGGCGTAGGACCTCTCCCTTCTTGGACACTTCCTTTGGAAGCAGCCCTATGTCGCAAAACCTGCTTAGCAGCACTGATGCCATTGCTGGAGAGATTTCCCTCTGATTGCCAGGCCTGTCTCCTGGCCCATGGCCCATGGCCCATGGCCCAAGGCCCAAGGCCCAAAACATAATCTGTGGGAGATGATGGCCTAGTAGTATTTTTGCTGGACAGTAAATCCAGAAAGTCAGCTAGTATTCTGGTACTCGGGTTTGAATCCTGCCATGGCTGATGGTGGAATTTGAATTCAATTAAAATCTGAAATTATGAGTCTACTGATGACCGTGAATCCATTGTTGATTGTCAGGAAAAACCTATCTGGCTAATTAATGTTCTTTAGGGAAGGAAACTGATATCCTTACTTGGTTTAGCCTACAAATAATTCCAGATCCACAGCAATATGGTGACTCTCAACTGTTCTCTGGGTAATTAGGAAAGGCACCATCGCATGTGAAAACGATAACTATATAGATTGCACTATCAGTGTGGAGAGCCCAGTGATGAGCTTTCAGTTATTGCTGGCCTGGAATCCAAATTTGGTTCCAATGTCAGGACTTACCTTGTGTGGGGAAAGTTCTGGCCTATGTTTATAAGATAGACACTGCAAGTACAAAAAGGACATCTGAATCTGAACGGAAATTGAGATAAAAATGCTCATAATAATTACAAAAGAGGTAGAAAATGAAAAGTCAATTAGTTCCTTTGTAAAATAGCTGGACAACTATGTAACTTACCTTTTGACTCCCGAAGCCTGTTCACAGTCTCTAAAACACAAGCCTGGAGTGTGATGAAACACCCTCTACTTATTTAGAGCAATACAGCCGAGCAAAACTCGATAGTATCAAGGGCAGTTCAGCTCAGTGGAACTTATCCATCATCTTAAACATTTACTTCCTCCCCCAACAGTGTATCATGACTGCTCTGTGTGCTATATACAAGAAGTACCACAAAAACTTGTCAAATCTTCTGTAACAGTAACTACTAACTGGAGAATTTTAAAATCTACAAGGACAAGGACAGCAGATCTGTTGAACACTCTGTTCGCCTTCAAGGGTGATTTGTTTGTTATTGATTTGATTGACTTCATTGTTCGTGTATCTCTCTCTGTAGTTATTGAGGATATGGTCACCCAGAGGGGAGTTTTCCTGTAACACTGCTCCCAGATGTGTTCATACCACAACACCTAGCTATATGGACAAAAAAAAATTACTTTTGTATGCTACTGTGGATTTTCCATTCTCCATTAATCTTGTTATCTTGACTACAGTTGCTTTCAGTCTACTGCAAGGAACCTAAATCAAACAAAATTGATCATTCATTTGGAGAAGATTTTTTTAAAAAAATGGTCATTTAACAATTTTCATAGACAAAATTTGATCATTATAGGCTTGCCACATTTAATGATAATGAAAATTCTGTAAAATCAATGTTAAAAACTATTTTGAGTTGTCCCCCCTGCTCATTTTTTACTCTGATGAAAAGGACGTGACAGATGTTCTGCCTCTTCTCTCCAGCCTCCACCATTAACAATCAGTGGTCTACTAACTGGGACCTATGCTGAAAGTAATTCAATATCTGTCCATTTCTTTGTGGCCTGGTCTCCATTCATCACTCCCTGCTAAAACACACACACCAAGGCTCCATGTGAAATTCAAATTGATTTGGTGAAAGGAGGAATTGTGAAAATGCCAGTCCAATTTATAGAGAAGGTTGGAGGTGTCGTTGACAGTATAGAGGGCTGTTGTAGGCTGCAGCGGGACATTGACAGGATGCAGAGATGGGCTGAGAGGTGGCAGATGGAGTTCAACCTGGATAAATGCGAGGTGATGCATTTTGGAAGGTCGAATTTGAAAGCTGAGTACAGGATTAAGGATAGGATTCTTGGCAGTGTGGAGGAACAGGGGGATCTTGGTGTGCAGATACATAGATCCCTTAAAATGGCCACCCAAGTGGACAGGGTTGTTAAGAAAGCATATGGTGTTTTGGCTTTCATTAACAGGGGGATTGAGTTTATGAGTTGTGAGATCTTGTTGCAGCTCTATAAAACTTTGGTTAGACCGCACTTGGAATACTGCGTCCAGTTCTGGTCGCCCTATTATAGGAAAGATGTGGATGCTTTGGAGAGGGTTCAGAGGAGGTTTACCAGGATGCTGCCTGGACTGGAGGGCTTATCTTTTGAAGAGAGGTTGACTGAGCTCGGACTTTTTTCATTGGAGGAAAGGAGGAGGAGAGGGAACCTAATTGAGGTATACAAGATAATGAGAGGCATAGATAGAGTTGATAGCCAGGGACTATTTCCCAGGGCAGAAATGGCTAACATGAGGGGTCATAGTTTTAAGCTGGTTGGAGGAAAGTATAGAGGGGATGTCAGAGGCGGGTTCTTTACACAGAGTTGTAAGAGCATGGAATGCATTGCCAGCAGCAGTTGTGGAAGCAAGGTCATTGGGGACATTTAAGAGACTGCTGGACATGCATATGGTCACAGACATTTGAGGGTGCATACATGAGGATCAATGGTTGGCACAACATTGTGGGCTGAAGGGCCTGTTCTGTGCTGTACTGTTCTATGTTCTATGTTCTATGTTCTATATACTTTTATAAAGTACATCATGTTTTGGTCATCCTCTGTAAAAGTCTTTGTTTCACCTCAATTCTGCAATAGTGTTCATTTGCAACCTTCTAGAGGACACTGCTTTATTCAGTATGGACTAAAATACATAGACTGAAATATAGAATAAATCACTGACCTAATGCAGACAAAACACTTTAGTTCAAATGCAAACTGTGCATTGTAGGCAGTAAACATCTTCCTGAGGATATAAGGTTTCCATGGCAATATAATCTGAAACAATAAATTAATACACATATCGAACTGGAGTAAAACTTTTATGTAGCATTTATATTACGTGCAGTTATATCATTGTAAACAATATAACATACAGCAACACAGCATGATAACAGGTCATTACAAATGGAAATTTTGGCTTTGTTAAATATCTGTTATATCATGACTCTGAACATTCTGTTGAAATTCCTCTGCTATTGCTTGTTGTCTAAAAGTCATATTTTGCATTGTGAGAGTGGTTGCTGTAGCACAGACTCCATACTCTCCATTGATGATATTTCTGGGTGAATCGTATTGTTCTTTTGGTCCATTGGCCTGCAAGGAGGAGCGGCCAAAGGCAGGGAACAGCCTCCAGTCCCGTAGGTTCCACATCTCCATGCTCTGGGCCCTACTTCTGTCACTGAAGCAGGGATTGGAACTCAGTGATGACCTCCTGTCATTGCCATTGAAAATAATGGAGCCACCATCCACTGAATCTTTCCTTTGCTGATCAAGAGAATTAATCTTCCAGTTATAATTGTAAACCCGCCAGGCCGGTCGTCTCCTGCGATGACACTGGCATTTCAGAATCCGGGTAAAAGCTCGTTTAAATTCTTTACTATTACAAGAGTAAATAATGGGGTTTACACAACTGTTAGAGTAACCCAGCCAAAATACAACTTTGAAGACAGTTTCAGTTGGCTTCAAGGAGGGAAAGAATGAACCTACAAAGAAAAAAGTAGATAGAAGTTACATTCCCATAATAGTAAATAAGCAGATTAATAATGAATACTGTATATTTAACTATTAATATTAAACTAGAGTGTTATAGCACTTAAATCACAACCTGAAATTGCTAGTGTTTTTTCTTTAAATTGCATTCTTTTTTAGCTTAATTTACTTCATGAAGTTTGGTGTACTTTCATCTTGAAATTTATTAAATGTATTCACTTTTGGCACCCAAGCACTGAGACATTCTGTGTTCTGCATTAATTTTTGTCCTTTCCTAGGGTTGGGACTTTCAAATCTCTTTATACAGGGATCCCAAAAGTAAATGCTTTGAAACCTTCTATATGAGACTTCTGTCAATGTAAGAATACGTTTTAACAGTGTCAACTTAGACCTGCTGTACCTGTAGGTGGCATGGTAATGGGCGTTCACAGTGCTAAATAGCTATCAAAGTAATGAAAGTCTGGTATGATGTTTTGGGTCTGGGAATCAGCTTTGCAATTTGAGATCAGAGCCACTGGGTGTCAGCATATATGTACATGACTGTAATTATCGTCAGCCATTAACATAGCGCTCAAAGAATAATTTCATATAAAGGAAATGAAATCTAAATATGGATCACTGAAAGGAGTCTCAGTTCTGCTAACATTATTTACAAACCAATCCATTTATTTAACAGCTTGGACAATTTCACCCTCTAACAATTTCCACATTTGCTCAGCCTTCAGCTCAGCAATCTTATAGGCGAAGTATACTTACCTGGCTGGGACCAAAGATTAGATTTGCCGTGGACAGTATTGATTGAAGAGCCCTCTTTACTAAAAATATGGCTGCAAAGAAATAGTTTTGGGCCATTCTTCATCATAACTACTTGGAATTTCCTTCCCAGATCTCATGTGAGATATTGCTATGGAAAATCTGCTTCTCCTACTCACTATCATGATTCTTGCCTTTACCTTATTAACATCTGCAATGTAATACAAATTTATTACTAATGTTAATATTGCGTTCACTGGAAGGTGTAATTTAGGACCCTGAGAATTACTTACTTCCTGAGTTTTCCACCACAAATTTTCATGGATTTTGATTCTTCTGAACAACACCACCACAACTTCCTCAGCCTTGCCCTAAACACATTCATATCTCATTATGATTTGAATCAGTGTGAAATTTGTTCATGTTTCCAACAAAATATTTCTCTGTAACTAATGAAGATGGTGAGCTATGCAAAATAGTTCATTGACTGACATGTAAAATCAAACCAAGAGCCTCAGGATCATATGCTTCATGATGTTCATAATTTTATTACATTCCACACCCAATCACACAAAAAGAAACATTAAGACAACAAAGGCTGTGGCCCAACTCTGAAATCAAAGAATTTCCATTCAGTAACTTTGGCACTTGACATATGAAGTAATGTGATAACATCATATGTAATATTACGCACTGACTGTCACACTAAACATGCTAAAACAGGACTTAACAAAATATGTGGTGCCTCTGATGCCTCGCTCCTTGTTTTTAAATGTGCTTAGAGTGTGTGTCTGAAGGAGCTAATGCACCACAATTTAAAGCTGACACTTATGCTGCACATTGGCTTCTGAGGAAAAAAATATGCTGAGATAGGTTAGGTTTTGTGTGTAGCTCACTGATTTGTCCTTGAGTTTATAATAAATGTCTTGCATTTATGCTGACAGCTGGTTGCCGTGTTCTGTTGGAATTTGGAGCAGCTGTTTACAGTCGCAATATATCCAAACATTAGTACAGAGAGCCGCACGAAAACACATAGGCAATCAAAATGAAAGTCAGCAGTGGAACTTGTAGAACAATGCGGATATAATCTCTGGTTTCACATGAGTTAAATGCTGGTAGGGCATCAGATACCGAAGATAATACATCCAACAAAAAGATGAGTGAGGAAATCAAATCTTCTATCAGGATTCATTAGTGGACAACTTTAATTCATAGATCTGCTCTTCTATTGGCTAACACATGGGCACTTAAAGTATTGAAACAATAAATTTTTAAAATGGTCATCTGTGACTAAATAAGTACAAGATGTCACATACTCATTTCCCTTATGCTGGCCTGGAATGCTCAACTAATTGGTGCAGTCAATGCACGCTTATTTAAAATGAAATAATTTCAAGTGGAGGGTGCTATTGCTTTAAGTAGCTTGGTGCCTTAAGTTATTATTGAGCTGGAGCCATTGGAACCAATACTGTACTATGTCTGTAATTACTCCCTACCAGGAGATCTACTGACATGATATGCCTGTATGCTCTTCTACTTTGCACTATCCTCACACATCACTATATCTTGTCTGTAGTCATTCTGTGGCATCTGTCAAATGGATCAATTCTACTTTAAGCTGACTTGTACTTTGTCTTCTGGAAGAGATCTCTGTTGCTTTTTAGCTCTGATTAAATGGCCAAATACTGACATTTCCTACCTCAGTGAGATGTTTTAAGAGTTCATTTTGCTTCTGCATTTTGAATACTTTTTAATTTGCGTTGTGTCTCTGTGTGTAACTTTTAGCATACGTTGTAACATTTATATTTCAAAAGCGTCTGCTTTCTTTCTAAATGTTTGTTTTGTCCAAGTTTATGAGAATACAGAGTGTCTACAGATAGAATGTAACATGTTATGAAGTTTTTTTTCCTTTATGTTAACTTGAGTTTTCCTGTTAACACATTCTTAATCTTTATAAAATTATGACTGATTATCTCTATCCTTTTCTAACTTCTGCATTACATTTATCATTTTTTGTAATTATGTGTCCTGTATGAACTAAGTTTTTGACTTGTTCCACCGTGATGCTATACACTTTAATTTTCACTCTAGTTGATTCTAATGCTCTTCTCCTAACTATCATCATTATGTCTTTCTGAAACTGATACCCAATTTATATTAAAATCTTCTAAATTTTACTTGATCTATGATCACAACAGATGGTGGAATTTGAATTCAATAAATACCTGGAATTAAGAATCTAATGATGACCATGAATCCATTGTTGATTTTTGGAAAAACCCATCTGGTTCACTAATATCCTTTAGGAAAGGAACCTGCCATCCTTACCTGGTCTGGTCTACATGTGATTCCAGACCCATGGCAATGTGGTTGACTCTTAACTGCCCTCTGAGTAATTAGGAATGGACAACAAATGCTGCCTGGCCTGCAACGCCCTCATTCCATGAATGAACAAAGAAATAAAAATGTCAGACTTGCGCCACCTACAGCATTATGGTATGGTTACCTATTACCATTTTGAATTTACATTCTAATCCGTTAACTACTGCCAAGATATTTCTTTGCTGTGAGGATATTGCATACTAAGAACAAAATATTGAACCTTTGGAGGAATAATCATAAAATTTGCGATTTGTTCAGCACAGGAGGCTAGTCAGCTCATCATGCTAATACTGGCTTTTTGAAAGAGTTGTCCAAGTACTTCAACTGGGCTGTTCTCTCCCCATAGCCCTGAAAATCTTTCCTTTTGAAATATATGTATCAAATTTCCTATTAAAACTTTCATTTAAATCTCTTTCTACATACACGTTGCCTCACCTACTGTTCTGTCTTTGTAAAATATTCCTTAATGTCCTGTTTTAAGACCATCATCTTGATAACTTGATCTCTCTATCTTATATTAGTTTGTACAGTTTTAAATTACATGTTACTTTGGTTGTACCCTCAGCATGAAACTCATACCTATCATGTTATTCCAGCCATTTAATTTGTCTCCAGTACCATCTTATTTTTGATTGTTTTGTAATTATCTCTCTGTTCAATTAAGTGGATCACAAATTAACCCTTCACTTGCTATTCTGCTGTTGACATTTTACTCACACCAGGTGATACTTTTGATCACCTGCAGAGACTTGTTATTAAGTCAGTCAACACTGCACTCACAATAGTTGTATGATCTTTTGATCTCTCTGCCTATAAATTCTGTGCCTGTGTGCTTCAAACCTTGTGATTTTGAATAAATCTGTTGAACTTTAATTTGTTGTCTTGTGACTTCTGACCTACCATTCTTTCATGTAATCTAATGACTTGCTACAACGAAACTCTCCTCATCCGGCCTTTGATTATTTTACCAGTTATTTAAATCTATGTCTTCTTGTTGTAAATTTTCTTGCCAATGGAAACAATTCCATCCAGTTCATTCCATTGGAAGTGTTTATAATTTTACAATTTTAAGCATGTTTTTAAAATCTCCTGATAACTCCTTATGTTTTAAGAGCCTACAGCTCAGTTTCTCTAATCTCTCCCTATAACTGCTATCCGTCATCTCAAGTACCAATCTAGCAAATTTACCCTGCACCATCTCTAAGGCCTAATGTTGAACTGAGACATTACCTTTGTTCAAGATTATTAACATGCGGAATTCCCAATCTCAGTTTCATTGCCAACATCACTGGAGTTATTACAATTTATTAGTCTAAACTCAGTTGAGGATAAGAAGGAGCAGAGAGAATTGTGAAATCATGGCAGGGGTTGGGATGTTGTTACATCTTAAAGCAAAGAGGTAAATGAGATACAAGGGATTATTATTTCAAATAAAAGTATGTCAAAACAAAGTTTTCACATCTTGTTAATCTTTTCAGAAATTTCCACATTCTTAAATCACAGCATCAACTTTCAATACTAATATCAAGCATTTGTTTGCAATATTGCAGAGCAAAACCTCTAGCGACATGTATCATGACTGCAATATTCTGGAAATTCAATGAAGAATAAACAGATATTAGGCAATGTGATTTATTGTCAAGATAAAGCATGTAATCAAATGAAACCAAACAGCTTCCATGCAAGCAAGTGCTTGGCAATGGTAGAAGAAACAGCAGATCTAGTGGGTAAGATGCAATTAAGGTTCTGGGTCCTCATTAAATGAATAAGGTAAGTAATGGAACTGTGGTGTGTCTTCATTCATGATAACAAAGTGTGGGGCTGGATGAACACAGCAGGCCAAGCAGCATCTTAGAAGCACAAAAACAGACGTTTCGGGCCTAGACCCTTCATCATAAACAGGGTCTAGGCCCGAAACATCAGCTTTCCTGCTCCTAAGATTCTGCTTGGTCTGCTGTGTTCATTCAGCCCCACACTTTGTTATCTTGGATTCTCCAGCATCTGTAGCTCCCATTATCATAGAACATAGAACATAGAACATAGAACAATACAGCGCAGTGCAGGCCCTTCGGCCCTCGATGTTGTGCTGACCTGTGAACTAATCTAAGCCCCTCCCCCTACATGATCCCATCATTATCCATATGCTTATCCAAGGACTGTTTAAACACCCCTAATGTGGCTGAGTTAATGACATTGGCAGGCAGGGCGTTCCATACCCTTACCACTCTCTGAGTAAAGAACCTGCCTCTGACATCTGTCTTAAATCTATCACCCCTCAACTTATAGCTATGCCCCCTTGTACAAGCTGAAGCCATCATCTTCGGAAAAAGACTGTCACTGTCCACCCTATCTAATCCTCTGATCATCTTGTATGTCTCTATTAAATCACCTCTTAGCCTCCTTCTCTCCAATGAGAACAGACCCAAGTCTCTCAGCCTTTCTCCATAGGCCCTACGCTCCAGACCAGGCAACATCTTGGTAAATCTCCTCTGCACCTTTTCCAGTGCTTCCACATCCTTCCTGTAATGGGGCGACCAGAACTGCACGCAATATTCCAAATGAGGCTGCACTAGTGTTTTGTACAGTTGCAGCATGACATCACAGCTCTGGAACTCAATCACTCTACCAATAAAACCTAACATACCGTAAGCCTTCTTAACGGCACTATCAACCTGGGTGGCAACTTTCAGGGATCTATGTACATGGACACCAAGATCCCTCTGCATATCCACACTACCAAGAATCTTTCCATTGACCCGGTATTCTGTCTTTCTATTATTCCTCCCAAAGTGCATCACCTCACATTTATCCGTATTAAACTCCATTTGCCACCTTTCAGCCCAATTCTGCAGTTTATCCAAGTCTCCCGGCAACCTGCAGCCTGCAACCTGCAACCTGCAACCTGCAACATTCTACCACTCCACTGACTTAAGTGTCATCTGCAAACTTACTAACCCATCCATCTATGTGTGCGCCCACGTCATTTATAAAAATGGCAAACAGCAGTGGTCCCAAAACAGATCCTTGAGGGACACCACTAGTAACTGTACTCCAGGCTGAATATTTTCCATCAACCACCACTTGTTGCCTTCTTACAAAAAGCCAGTTTCTAATTCAAACTGCTAAATCTCCCTCAATCCCGCGCCTCTGTATTTTTTCCAATAGCCTACCATGTGGAAGCTTATCAAAGGCTTTACTGAAGTCCACGTACACCACGTCAACTGCCCTTTCCTCATCCACACGCTTGGTCACCTTCTCAAAAAACTCACTGAGGTTAGTGAGACACGACCTGCCCTTGACGAATCCATGCTGACTATCTCCAATCAAATTGTTGCTTGCTAGTTGACTATAAATCCTATCTCTTATAATCCTTTCCAAAATTTTTACTACTACAGACGTAAGGCTAACAGGTCTATAATTACCTGCGTCATCCCTACTGCCCTTCGTAAACAAGGGCACAACATTTGTAATCCTCCAGTCCTCTGGTACTAAACCTGTAGACAAGAGGACTCAAAGATCAAGGCCAAAGGCTCTGCCACCTCCTCTCTAGCTTCCCCGATAATCCTCAGAAAAATCCCATCTGGTCCAAGGGATTTATCTACCTTCACATTTCTAGAATTGATAACACCTCCTCCTTACTAACCTTAATCCTTTCAATTCTAGTAGCCCGTAACTCAGTCATCTCCTCTACAATATTCTCCTGTTCCTCAGTGAAAACAGATGTGGAATAATCATTTAGCACCTCTCCAATTTCCACAGGGTCCGCACACAACTTCCCACTTCTGTCTTTGACTGACCCTATTCCTACCCTAGTCATCCTCTTATTCCTCACATATCTAAATTATCTCTGCATCTTCATTCACAGTGGATTTGTACTTGCACTGAATTATTCATAATTTTGTTTTTTAAATCAAACACACTGAGACACTTAAATAAACTGAATAGTGAATAAAAGAGAACATTTACAAATTAATGGCATGCCTGGTATTTTTATGTGAACAGCAGTAATACCATGGAAAACACCCAACGAAGTATGAAATAAAAGTACCACCGCTTATTCTATTTTTGACATGCGCAGCGGCTATTTGCCTACTTTGTCACCCACCCCTTCACTAGCATTCAGCAGCCTAGGCAGATTGACTCAAGATAATACTGATTGTCTAGATACAGAATTGACGCAGTAACTAACAATGCAGAGGAAAGCCAAATAATGAGATACTGTAAGTGGATAATGAAACTCTCATATGGAATCTCAGTATCAATCAGCACCTGACTATTTGAAGTTTGAATGCTGGTCTTGGGGATTCTGAAAAGAAAAGCAAATTGAAGAGGACAGAGAGGAAAATGAAATTCAAAGACTCTTCAAAAGATTTGCAATTGGTAGAATAGAGGAATTTAAACTATATGAGAGAAAATTATTGGAGAAATTTAAGAACTGAAAGCTGACAAATTCCTAAAAAAAGTGCTGGCTTACATCCTAAAAGATATAGCTGAAGAAATATTGAATACACTGGTTATGGTTTTCTAAAATTCTGTAGCTTATAGAATCATTCCAAGTAGGTTAGAAGTAAGGAAGTGTAACGTTGCTATTTGAAAAAGGATCAGAAGTCATACGACACCAGATTATAGTCCAACAACTTTATTTAAAATTGCAAGCTTTTGGAGCACTACATCTTCGTCAGGTGAAGTGAAAAGAATTACACATGCATGGAATTTAGATTAGATTAGATTCCCCACAGTGTAGAAACAGGCCCTTTGGCCCAACAAGTCCACACTGCCCCTTGTAGCATCCCACTCAGACCCATTCCCTTATAACCCACATGCCCCTGGACACTATGGGCAATTTAGCATGGCCAATCCACCTAGCCTGCACATCTTTGGACTGTGGGAGGAAACCGGAGCACCTGGAGAAAACCCAGGCAGACATGGGGAGAATATGCAAACTCTGCACAGACAGTTACCCAAGGCTGGAATCGAACACAGGCCCTGGGTGCTGTGAGGTGGCAGACCTAATCACTGAGCCACCATGCTGCCCCTAATATAGGCAGAGAGATCAAAAGGTCATACTATTAGCATGAATGGAATGTCTACAGACTGAATTATAAGTTTCCGCAGGTGATCAAAAGTGTCAGACGGTGTGAGTAAAGTGTCAACAGTTGAACAGCAAGTGAAGGCATGACCTATAATCAGATTAATTGAGGCAGAGAGATAATTACAAATAATTAAAAAATAAGGTGGTGCTGGAAACAAACCGAATAGCTGCTATAACATTAAAAGGTAAAAGAGTTGCATGTCGAGGGTCGAACCATTCAAGAAAGGAATGGCAGAGAAAACAGAGAGCTACAGGTTAGTTACTCTGTATCAGTCAGTGGTAAATGTTGAAATATATCATTAAGGAATCCTTAACAATGTAGTTAGAAAATAATTTTATGATCAGAAAGATCAACATGGTTTAACAAAAGGGAGATAATGCTCAACCAATTCAGTAGAAATTTTATAGGATGTAACTAAGAGGGTAACAAAAATAAGTGTTGGTGGATGCACTTGGACAACCATATAAAAAAATTGATAAGGGCGCACACAAATGTATCAGCAAAGATGAAGGACTGCCTCATGGATAGAAAGCAGACAATGGGGCTAAAAACTTTTAAATTCCAGGCAGTAACTAGTGCAAAGCTGCAGGGATCAATGCTGGGCATCAGCCATTTACAATATTTGTAAATGACTTCGACAAACAGACTGAAGATAAGACTTCTAAGTTTGGTGGTGATGCAATCTATCTGAGAATGCAAGCTGTGAGGTTACAAAGAGGTATAGACAGGCCAAACACATGGGGAAGAAAGGGTGACAAATGGAGTATGATGTGGGAAAGCATAATCCCGCAAATAAGAATACAAAAGCAAAATATTTTTTAAATGTTTACGCTTTTAAATATTGACATTTAAAGAGATTTATGTGTATTAAACAGGGAACACAGAAAGTCACCATTTTTTAAAGTTCTCCACAACATTTGAGCTGAACTGTAAAGCATTGGATTTATTGCCTATCCAAGTTATTCTATTTGCAGATACAGCAAGAATTATCAAATTCAGGGTATCAAATTACATCAGCGATAATGGGAACTGCAGATGCTGGAGAATCTGAGATAACAAGGTGTGGAGCTGGATGAACATAGCAGGCCAAGCAGCATCTTAGGAGCAGGAAAGCTGACCCTTGAAGGGTCTAGGCCCCAAACGTCAGCTTTCCTGCTCCTAAGATGCTGCTTGGCCTGCTGTGTTCATCCAGCTCTACACCTTGCTGTATCAAATTGCATGTTGGTTTCCATTGCAATTAGAGACCAAAACATAAAGTCTTGAGACAATGAGTTAGGGCTCTGGAGTACTGAGTGTAGATTTTGTTTAATACTTAGTGAAGATATACTTGGGTTAGATATAGTACAGCAAATGTTCTCAAGAATGGTTCCTGGAATGATACGATTGTCCAAAGATGAGAGGCGAGTAAATTACTCTCTATGGATTTATAAGAATGAGAAGTGATATCAGAGATATACAATATTTTAAAGAGGCTTGTGAGCTAGAAATTGTTTCTCTTGCCTAGGCAATCTGAAATATAGAGTCTACAGCACAGAAAAAGGTCCTTTGGCCCAATGGGTTTGCACTGAAGCCTTATGATAAGAAAACAATTTCTGTATATCACAGCATTTATGTGGACCTGTCAGAGAAGATGACTGTGCTTTTTGGCACCAATGTACTTTTTTATGCCCATACTTTGTCTTTTATCATGTGGTTAATATACCACGGTTTGGTTATACTTACATTAGGAAGAGAATAAGCTATCTTCTTCATCCCTGTTTGCTCATGTGAATCTTCCAATCTAGATCAATGCAGTCTGGTGGTGTTCGTACAGAGTCTGTTGTAGATTCTAACTCCACCAAAACTGCTCGAATTATGCTAGTGATGCGCCACTCTGAGACATTGTTGCAATGTTATTCCAGGATGAAGAGGCCTTCACACAAAACTTTGACATATAAATTAGTTCCTCATTTCTGGCTCAGAGATGCATGCTTGGGCCTATTCTTGTTTGTAAAGCTGGTGCTTGATTTCATGCAGGCAATATGGACTTTTTCCATTGAATCCCAAACAGTGTGGAACCATGCCATTTAGCCCAACAAATCCACACTAACCCTCCCAAGACCATCCCGCCCAGATACATTCCCATTCCTGTAAACCTCCATTTCCCAAGTCTAAGCCACCTAACCTATACATTCCTAAACACTACCGCTAATTTAGCGTGGCCAATCCACCTAACTTGCACATCTTTGGACAGTTGATGTCAAGTCCTTCCTGGAGATTCTGGTGACCTCTGTCTTCAGGGCGTACAAGGTTTGTCTGGAGAATCCTACTCTTTTGGTTTTTCTGTGAACATAGAAACTCCTATTTAACCCATAGATCCTAAATAATTCCTACAATTAAATGGTGTTGACTAGTAAATCAATGTGAGCGTGGGAGATAGTCCTCTGATCTCCCCTGACCTATGCATGATTGAGGGCTTGGGCATGAGACAGTAGGGGTGACCACCAACCCATGATCATTCTGAGCACAGTAGTCCCTCTATTCCTGTGGTGTCCCTTCTACAAGAATGTCCAACACAAATACCTGTTCCCTAGGCCACATGTGGTGAGTATACTATCACTATAGATATTAACTAAATATACTCAAGAAAGTTTAGACTTATCCTTTGCCAAAAACCTCATTGACATGGAAAATTAAGTCTATTAAGTGTGGATAGTCATCTTTTCAGATTTACGATAGTTCAGTGCATTTTTTTAATATTTGTTTTTTTTTAAATTCCTCTCTTTTTACAAGTTTTCAATTCCGTCTTTCTTTGCCTCTCTTTATTAAACTTTCATTATTAATTTAATATTTGATTTAATTGTTCGAATTTACATCTTCTGGTTCAGAATCCATCTTGTGCAGTAACAATGATTCAATCTGATTTGTTGTGGGTGAACAGTTGCTTGACATGATCACACAAATTTCATATACCCAACTGAGATTGTTTGCAACCCCATTTACAGTGACTTACCAGGCAAAATCTCATAGAATTTAAATAAGTGGGCAAAATGAAGTTTCATTTCATGGTAGCAGTAACTTCTGACTCTATTCACACACACTGTAATGTACATTTTTCATTTATGCTCTTAGATCTTCGGATGTTGCAGTAAACACATTAACATATGCTCATAACTGTTAAAGAAATGCATACTATCCTATTGCTATATAACATATATTTTATTAAATTATAATTACAAAGCAGTAACAGGAAGAAAAAATGCAATTACTTTAAAATGTTTGGGGAATCTTTTATAGGCTTTAAAATATTTGAAGATTTTAAGTACTTGTATCAATTATAAAGATCTTAGCCATTTGAATCAATTAGAAGAAATATTAATCCATATAACCCGGGAAATCTTGGCTTGGAAGCAATGTCCAAAATTGAAAAATTAATAATGTGGAAGTCATGCAGAAGAACAGAGAAGCTACTTATGGATTTCTTCAGCATCAACTCTCACCTAGGCTTCAATTATCTTAGGTCCACCCAGGAGGTTAAAAATCATCAGCCCATTTGACTAGTAAATCAATGTGAGGGTGGGAGGTAGTCCTCTGATCTCCTCTGATCTATGCATGATTGAGGGCTTGGACATGAGGCAGTAGAGGTGAGAACCAATCCATGCTTATTCTGAGCACAGCAGTCCCTCTATTCCTGCGGTGTCCCTCCTACAAGAATGTCCTTCACAAATACCTGTTCCCTAGGTCACATTTCTAACCTGAGATTCGGAGAATGCTGCACAAGAAGCAGGAACAACCACCCTATGGCATTTTTTTAGAGCTAGTAGGAACTGCAGATGTTGGAGAATCTGAGATAGCAAGGTGTAGAGCTGGATGAACACAGCAGGCCAAGCAGCATTAGAGGAGCAGAAAAGCTGATATTTTGGGCCTAGAACCTTCTTCTGATTTCTGAAGAAGGGTCTAGGCCCGAAACACCAGCTTTCCTACTCCTCTGATGCTGCTTGGCCTGCTGTGTTCGTCCAGCTCTACACCTTGTTATCCCCATATGGCACTGCTGAGTTCTACAGTTACCAGCTTCTGATTGGCCAGCAGGACCTGGCGAGTAGGATTTTCACAATCATTATCCTAATCCTGGTTGAAAGCCAGACAGTGAGCAGTTAGTTGCCTGATTTCTGGAAGATTCAGTCAGCTAACAGGGCAAAACTTCTTCTACACTAATCTCACCTATTTTTAGAGATGTTCAGAAAATGTAAAGTTTCTGCCTATAGTAACAATCCATATTTCCATTATAATGGGTCTAGTGCTCCAGTAAGATTTATTCCTTCATTGAAACTCAAGCAGCACTAATATGAAATAACAGAAACAACTCTATCAGTATAGATATGCACATTACAATTACAGCAATGCATAACTTTACATGTTCATATTCATTCATTTTGATTGACAAAAGCATAGACACAAATCCAATGACAATACATCCTGATTTCTATATTTAATGGTACACATTACACAATGCCTATACAATTTATTGATAGACAGTGCTCTATAATGACAGCATTTATATTGAAGATTTATAGTTACAGAAATATGTGCATTGTCTCCATTATATTATTACATGCCTGAAGTCAGCTTTAGAACAAAGAACAAAGAACAAAGAAAATTACAGAACAGGAACAGGCCTTTTGGCCTTCCAAGCATGCGCTGATCGAGATCCTCTGTCTAACCTGTCATCTATTTTCTAAGGGTCTGTGCCCATTTGCTCCCTGCCCATCCACGTACCAGTCCAGATATATCTTAAAAGACCACCTCCACTGGCAATGCATTTCAGGCAGCCACCACCCTCTGCATAAAGAACTTTCCACGCATATCTCCCTTAAACTTCCCTCCTCTCACTTTGAACTCATGACCCCTAGTAATTGAGTCCCCCACTCTGGGAAAAAGCTTCTTGCTATCCACCCTGTCTATACCCCTCATGATTTTGTAGACCTCAATCAGGTCCCCCCTCAATCTCCGTCTTGCTAATGAAAATAATCCTAATCTACTCAACCTCTCTTCATAGCTAGCACCCTCCATACAGGCAGTACCCTGGTGAACCTCCTCTGCATCATCTCCAAAGTGTCCACATCCTTTTGGTAATGTGGCAACCAGAATTGTACACAATACTCTAAATGTGGCCGAACCAAAGTATTATACAACTGTAACATGACCTGCCAACTCTTGTACTCAATACCCTGTCCGATGAAGGAAAGCATGCCGTATGCCTTCTTGACCACCCTGTTGACTGCGTTGCCACCTTCAAGGAACAATAGACCTGAACACCCAGATCTCTCTGTTCATCAATTTTCCCTAGGACTTTTCCATTTACTGTATATACATTTTGTCAGGTAGATGTACTTAGGAAGATTACCTCTCTCGAGCACTTACGGGTGAGCAATAATGGTATTATTTGAAAACATGTGCACGAGGAAAGAAATCCTTGATCGATTCATTATATTTCTATGCATGACGTTAGAGAAATTCATATCTAGCTGTGATTCAGAGTGCTGATAGGTGTTCTTACATATCAGCCTTTGTGATAAAACGGATAAGCAACAGCATGTGGTTAACCCGTCATCTGTCCTTTCTTTCAAAATGAACGTAAGAAACCATTTGCCATTATTTCAAATTGTGTTACAACTATTGCTGCTATCTAACTCCTGATGCAATTAACTTTCCAAAGATAGATATTTAGATAGGTAAATGCCAGGTTTATTACTAGATATTTGCTCCGCAAAAGCTTATCTCACTCCTGTAATAAATCTAATTTAGGGCTATTTTCACGGAGAGTTTTCAGTCAGCCTGTATGGCACCAAATATGCCAATGTAATCATGTTTATTACTTAAAATGATTTAATTTAAATTACTTTTATTAAATTATCCACCAACTACGGATACAAATAAGCTAAAGATGTCTACACAAATTAAGGGAAATAAAATAAAAGCTTAGAATGTGATTATATAAATGATGACAATCATAAATTAAGCTAATAGACAAGAATATTGTAAACACATCATGCATGTAGTTGTTATTACCTTTTTTAATAAAATGATACATAGTTTAAAATGGTCTCAGAACAGTATTACGGAGAAGAAGGAAAAGAAATATATTTAGTCATGAGTAAAACCCCAATTTTATGATGTAAATTTTACTTTTGCTCAAAGTGTAACACTGTTTTATTAGAAACTTGCTTCCTATTTTTGCTTAAACACAATCATATCCTCTTATTAACACAGATTGACTTGAAGCACAACATGTGCCTAGTTAATGATGGTTCATAGAGAATGGCACCCTGTTCCTCCTTAACAGCTGTATGCTATTTCAGGACTGTAACTATATACACCTCAAATATTTACTGTCATCACCTAGGAGGTCATTTATAACAGTTTGCTTTGATGTAAATGGATTGTTTGGACTAAAACTCAAAAGTTAATTTATATATAAATTCATATAAATTTCATTGCATTAAATAATTAAGTATTATATTACCTATGTGACACTTATCCTCATAATAATTAATGCAAGACTTTTTGGTGAATTGAATGTTGAGCATAAACCGAATGAATGTTATCGCAGCATGCAATGTGGCTTTACAGTGGATCCAATGTTTGCAATGCGTGTTAACAACTGACAAGTGAATTACAGAAGAAAGCAAGAAGGTTGATTACCAGGAAAGAAAATAAGCATTCGGATCTAATCTAACTGTCACTACTTAAAGTGTACTTTTGTCTTCAATAGGTGTTTGTCTGCTAGCATCCTAGACATGGGCCTGTTTATTTTAGAAACGGTAGCAGAGTTTTTGGCTCAGAAATGGGCTGCTGGTACAATTGGGCTACCCAACAGTTAATGTAATGCTATAAGCATATGTTTCTTTTACATTTTCTCTCATGCATGTATCTAGTTTTCTCTTAAATGAATCAATATTGGTTCATTCAAATGCTCCACATACAATGAGTTCCACATTCTACTCTCACTGTGTAAAGAGGTTCCTCCTGATTACCTTAATCCTCATTTTGATGCAAGATTTATCCCAAGAAGTTCAGCATGCATTCTCGTGCCATTATGAACAGCTACAAACTAAAATGGGCTTTTTACGTTAGTTCTATCATGATTTGACAGAAAGGGCATGCACTTTAATAAAAAAATAACGGCTCAATGAGCATTCAACAAGTCACCGAAATAATCTGGCACGCTTCGTAACAACGTAACAGATACCTGCATTGTTGAGGAGAGTCTGAATGTTGTTTCTGGCTCATTGAGTGGAAGGTCTCTGCAGAGATGTTCCAATGTCATTCAGATATTATGATATTAAAATTTTGGAGGCCTGTGTTGCTTTCACTAACTAAACACTACAGTGTTTATGGGAGCTGTGCGAATTTGGGGCTGGGAGTCCTGACAAGCAACATCTGGAAAAATCGTTGCAGAAACTAAGACACAAAAGGAACAATATAATCCATCATTAGTAAAATCCTTTATTTTAGAAGACGACAGTTCTTATTTTGTTGCTGTCTTTTTAGTTCAGTTTGCAAACTTAAAATGACTTTAACGAAGTAGACTTCCAGCTATTTGCCTTTGACCCGAAATTGTCATGTTATAAATCAGCCAGGAATTTATGGCAATTTTGATGCTTTTTTTAAACGGAAAAAAAGGGAACCAGTCTTCAACTTGGTGAGTTGGGGGCGCAGTGTGGGGGAGAGTTTTCACAAAATGGTTGAATATGAGGCTAATGGGGAACTATCGCCGCAGCTGCCGGAACCAGATCGTTCATAGTAGTAGTTACAATTATCCGCTAAATAATGCGAGAAAGTATTAAAGATGAAACATTATGTTCTTGCCGAAGTGCGTGAAATAAAAGTCTAAAGCCGGTGAACCAAATGCCAACATTTTCTGAAGTAGCCCACATATCCTGAGTTCCTGTCCAAATCTTCACTTTTATTTTGTTCTTACCCCCGCCTCCCACGCCCCCGCCCCCAACCCCAAATTCAGTATCAGGCAAAGACAAAGAAAGGTTGGGAAACGTCCCGCCCTATTTTAACAAAAAGCATTATATTACCAAATAACATAAGCGCTGTCGCGAAGTGAATAACTGATAATCCCCGTGGCAACTTTATGCTTCTATCGCTATATGTGTGAACAAACTTCCCACAGATGGGATGAAGGCTGGAATATATTAATACACTGAAGTCACTGATGCAGGATTGAAAAAAATGATCTTGGTAGAATTTTGGCTCTGAACATCCTAAACTGCTAAGTCTACAGAATTCCTTTGAGGGTTCCGCCGAACTACTGAGGTTTGATCCAAAGCCCTGATTCTTAATGGTTTCAATTTTCAATTGCTAATGCCGATTTAATGCAAATATAGTTTATGATTATATCTTCCCCTACAAGTTCCAACATTTCTGCGCCATGTCCAAAGGCAATTTTAAATTTATAACAGCAAGTTGTTGCGGATGCTGAAGATGTTAAATATTAGCAGGAAGTGCTGGGAAAATCAGTTCCGAAGTAAAGTCACTTTGGGTATTAACTCAATTCCTCTCTCCAAAGGTGCAGTGTTGCTTCAATAATATATTAGAGTGAGGTCTCTACAAAATTACATGCGCCCCATTTACTGCAATTATTTAATTCCATTTAATTTCGTAAACATGTTTCTTCACGACTTTTTATTTCCCTCTTGTGTGGTGGAATATTAATTTCGAGATTAAAGTCCCTAAACTTGAAACAAGAGTAGCGAAACACAGAACGTAAAAAATTGAACTTTGGAATAGGAAACTGTTCAGCAGCTTCAGCCAACTTACCATTAAATTATGACTGATCTCCAGTTTGTTCTATAGTTCTTTATACGTTTCCAAATCTAGCAATCTCAATCTTCCAATTTCTTTGGATCGACTTCATTGAATTGCTTTGTCTTCTTAAACAGCTCCATCGGACCACCATCTGATCTTAATGAGATAGGTTTTCGAGAAGCAATTCTGTCATTTGATCATTCTATGTTTGCTTATGGGGTGATGGTTGGGCTCGTGTGATGCAGTGGTACCGTCCCTATCTCTGGGCCGAATCTCACATGTTCCAGAGGCTGCCATAACATGCCTGATCAGCTTGATCGTCTGCAAGGTTTTTGGACCACATTCGTCAATGAGACAAAGGAAGTGGTGCGGAATCCACTGTGCACTAAAACAGCAGTCTTCTGGTTATATTTGAGAACATAAATAAAAGATACTGAGAGAGGCATTTCTTGACAGTAAGTATATAAAGTAACCATCGTCCCACTCATAGAGAAAGACAGTTGGTAAGTGAGTTTAATCTGAAGGCGACTAAACCTCAGGCAAGGGGTGAAGTTGAGAAGGTGAAATCTTCGTGAAGACCTCACCTAGTGCGGGAATTGAATCACATGCTTTTGGTATCACTCTGCCGAATAAACGAACTGCCCAGCTAACTGAGCTAATCGACTACAAACTAGGAGAAGGACGATGGGACAGGAGACATTGCTTGTGCAATGGGAACGGAGTGTAAAATAGCCAGGGGCCTGGAGTAGGTTTCGGGGGTACGAAGGCATAAGGCTAGAGAGGATGAACACGAATATGGGACTAATGAAACAAAAAATAAAGAACTGCAGATGCTGGAAATTTGAAACCAGAGCAGAAATTGGCAGAGGAGCTGAGCAGATCTGGCAGCTTCTGTGGAGAGAGACAAACAGAGTTACATTTCGAGTCCAGTGACCCTTCCTCAGCACAGTTCCGAAGAAGAGTCACGAGACTGGGACCGTTCATTCTCTCCACAGATGCTGCCAAACCTTCCGAGTTTCTTCAGCATTTCTGTTTCTGCTGTTGATGAGAAAGTTAAAGTCAATCCTCTCGCGCATGAGTTGCAAGTGAAGCTTGGTATGGTTGCGTGATGATGACTCAGACCTTAATGTACATGCAATTATAGACCAGGAAATTATTCTTCTCTGTCCCTGTTCATGATGCATGCAAGTGAGGGGAAATGAGGAAATGCTTCTTTGCATATGTGTGCATATATTGAACAAACATCTTTGGTATACTTTGTCCTGCACGTTATGTGTAAAGAAACTCCATCACCACAACTTACATTTATATAGCCACATCAACATGGAAAAACAACATGAATACATGTTTTTAAGAAGGAATTTAGAGCAAGCGGAAAAAAAAGGAGTTTGGGGCGTTTGTAACAAAGGACTCCAGATAAAGGGAGGAGAAAGGCTCTAGAAGACTGTTGACACAAGGAGAATATTGTGTTTGTGGTTTGAGAAAACTGCCAGGCAATGTAGGCCAAGAACACTGGGACGACAGACAAGTGACAAATGGTGTTGCAATAGCATTTTAGATGGATGGAAATTTATGGAGCGTAGAGAACGGGACACCAGCCAGGAGGTTTTGAAGCAATTAAGACTGGAGCTAATAAAAACATAGATCATTAATTTCCAATGTTCATGTAAAAACACAGGAATGTAGACGTTCTTAGCAGGCATTTTTATGAGTCAAATATAACTTTGACGTCCTCACTGAAAATGTTCATATGCGCTGCTGATATTTGTCAAACAAGCTACCAATCAATGCAAAACGATATAGTCATCATTGGTTACTTTGGAACTTGGCTCTTTATTGGCATTGAAGTTATGACTGAAGTTATAATTTGAAGGTACACTTTACGCAAATATAACAAAGACTCTTCGGCAGTTTTATATTTTGGCTTTAGTCATATTGAAGAATTAAACTAATTAGCATAAGCAACTAGTGTTTAAGCAGAATGCAGTCCATTTCATGTAATGAAGCAATTCAGTGCTGCAATCCTGAGATGCTAACTTTTGAGGTTCAGGGTTGCTCTGTTTAGCTACCTACGCTTCCATGCCTCCGACAGTCAGACATGTTTATCTTGTTTTATACATTAAATTCTCTCTTTGCATCTCGTATTGCTTTGTATTCAACCCAGATCTGTCATTTCACCACCTTCCTTTTTCCACTTCAAGCCATTTACAAGTTATCATATGCCTTTGCCATCGCCAAAATCACTCTCTTCCTTTATTCTTTCCTTTTACGGTGTTCTTTTTAGGTCTGATAAGAGTTGTTTCAAATAATCGTTCTTTCCAAAGCGTAAACGCCTATGTTCTCTCCCCAAATACTATCTGAACCGTGGATTTGTTTTTCCGGTTATTTTTCAGACATTCAGTATGTGTAGATTTTTCTCCAACTTTTGTTTAGACTCTTGATAATAGTCTCTGCAGGTTTCAGTTTTGTTTAGCTTGATAAACAGAATGGGTACCACCGAGTTCAAGATGATTATTTTCGATAATGTGATTAGTTTAATAAGTTCCTCACGATAGAGTCACGCAATTTAGCATCTTCGGATAATGTGAAATATTTGCATTCACGTTACCCTGCGCTGGAAACAAAATATTATTTTGCGATAAATGCAGTTTGTCTCCCTTAATAAGACGGAATTAATTCTGCGAAATGATAACAATCTTGTGGTCCACTGACATTATCCCTACCTCGATAACCGAAGGTCCAGGTTCACGTCCCGGAGGTTTGTGTCATCCTACTCCAGCAAGGGTGTCTAAGAATATTTGAAATCTAAATGTGGCATCAAAAGGCTAAACATTGGTAAGTGGCCACCTAACTGCTTTGATGGGAATGTATTCGATACGGTTATTGACCTGGTGAAGTTAACTTGGAAACACACCTGCAGATATCTGAGTGCTGCTTCCAAATGAAAGGACTCTTGACTGAAAATCCACATTTAATTATTTTCTGAAACACGTTATTATTTTGATTCATTCCTTTTTCTCCTGTAATATATTCTGGTTAATGTCAAGGTATCAACTTCTAGAACGTGTCATTATTAGGTTCATAGTTCATTCTGAAAGAATTCTAAACTCCGATCCAGTGACGATTGAAATTAACTGACCTTCAACCTACGGTTTCCAAATTAGAACTCCCTTCTCTCTGCTTTAGCAATATATGTGAACAAGTCTTCGCTGTCTTAAGAGTGCGTATTTATAAATGATACTTTGGATGAAGAAAATGGAACGAAGGGAAATTTAGTGCAACATTTTGAAATGAAACTTTTAATGCTGATATTGATACCTTTAGCGAGAGCTACTTTCAGAGGGTTTTGTCCGTTTGGATTGACTGCCTCCCACCAAAAACCTGTGACTGCAATTTGCCCGATCTTATTGTTAAACTAAAGTGCCGATCCAACAATGATCACATCATCTGCATCCACAGAAGCGAGATCCAGGAGCAGCCGGAGCAATGTGTTTAAGACAATAAACGACTGATCTATCGTCTATTGCCCTGAACAAGGCACAATAATATGATCGAATAACCTCCACATGTGACAAAACACAGATGCTACATACTACGGGTGCTGGAAATCTGAGATCAAAACAACAGAGAAGCTGAAAGAACTCAGATCTGTATGAAATCATCGACCTGAAGCATTATCTCTGTTTATCTCCATCGATGTTGTCTGACATGGTGAGATGATCCACTTTGTTTTTTATCAGGTTTCCATACTGTTCAGTCATTGATTTCGGTAGAGGGTGCAAACCTCTCTACTTCCGTCCCCACACTGAAGGCCTTTTTTCTCTAAGACTTATTAAAAATGAATGAAATGCTTAATTAACGCCAGAAAGCAAACGTAATTTACTTAAAGCCCAGAGCTAATCAATGGGAGAGGTGTAGCAACGTATGAAACCTATTTTTGGCCCCAAAACCAATCGGTGTGCCCTAGTTTCATTAACTGGTCGGAAGTGGGTCCACTGCAAGTTTTCAACTTCTAAGAACAAAGTGCTACGACAGAGAGAAAATCCACTCGATTTATTGCAGGTTTAAGAGGCTCAACAGATTCAGCTAACATCCAAAATAAAACCTCCCTGAAATAGGAGCAACGCGTCTGCTAGATCCATGGACGGCGCTAAACATTCAAAAGTTGATGCTGTACAGTAAATTCCCAGCCAAAAGTGTCAGGGAGCGATTGCAATACTTACATATACATTCATTGGTCAGCGAAGTCTCTTCGTAAAACCTGTAAGTGGCTATTTCAAGTAATAAATATTGGGCATCACCATGATGATTTAAGTCATAGGCATTGGATTTTCATCACAATCCAATAAAAAAACAAAAGTGAATATTAGCTCCTCAAATGGTGGCGAGGTTAGTCTGCATATAAGCTTCTACTTACCAAGGGGAAGAGCGATGAAGAATGGCAGCCAGCATAGGATAAACATGCCCATGACAATGCCAAGGGTCTTCGCGGCCTTCTTCTCCCTGGAGAACTTGAGAAGGCGGACGGAAAGGGAACTTCTAATGTGGTGCCCTTTGGACCTGGAGAGAATGGACTCATCTTGAATATTCCTGCAATGGATGCGCAAAGCCAACTCGCTGGAGTTTGATGTCTCCCTCATCACCCCGGCCTCTAGGTTCTTGGTTGTTCGCTTGGCCACAATGTACACCCTGGCATACATCACCAGGATGACAGTCAAGGGGATATAAAATGAACCCAAGGACGAGAAGAGAGCATAGCCAGCATCTTCCGTGATCTGGCACTCAGTCTCATCAGGAGGCGCTGGCTGTTTCCAACCCAAGAGGGGGCCGATGGAGATGACTATGGACAAGAGCCAGACCCCAACCACGACCAACACGGCTTTCTTCTCGGTGACAATGGAAGGATAGCGCAGGGAGTACCGAACCCCGATATAACGGTCTATTGAAATGGCACACAGGCTCATGATGGAGGCAGTGCAACAGAGCACGTCAACTGCAGCCCAAATATCGCAAAAAATCCTCCCAAATATCCAATAGCCTACAATCTCAAGTGTGGCTGAGAAAGGCAACACGGTTGTGCTGAGGAGCAAGTCTGCGATTGCCAGGTTTATGATAAAGTAGTTCGTGGTTGTCTGTAAGTGCCGGTTGAAAGATACCGAGAGGATGACTAAAATGTTACCGACCAGCGCGAATAATATGAAGAGAACTAGAACCAGTCCGAGAACCGCGCCTTTACTCGGGCTCAGCGAGATGCCGTTCTGGGAGGTCCCGTTTGAGATGTTACTCGTCAAGTTGGTGTCGTAGAAAAAGGGCTCCGGGGATGATCGGTTGTCGCCTCCACCGCCAGCAGAGTGCACAGAATTCATGTTAACGATCATTCTCCATTTCAGCTTATGTGACGGCGAAGCGCTGAAGTCCCATCACAAACATAGCTATCCGCAGTCAGGACTCAACAGGAAAGTTGTCCAGTACAGAGGAGGCTCCAGTTCCCTCTCTGGCAAGCCCCACTCGCCACCAGGGATTTCGCAGCAGCACAGCAGTCTCACGGTCATTTGGAGGGAGCCCTAGAGTATGTTTCTCCGTTCCGCTGTGTTAGCGCCTCCCTACTGTTCTGTGTTTTTATATATAAACGCTTCAGGCAAAACAACACACACATACAAAGATGTCAAAGGTGCTGGCTCCGGCTGACGTCAGGATCTGGCTAAAATAATCACTGAACATTTTGTGAAAGATCAGAGCAAGACCCAAACCGGGGGAGGAGGCACAGCACTCTCAGGAGTGGGAGTAAAAAGGCTGGGCGATATATGCAGAACATGGGTGTTACACTTGCAGGGTGTTGGTGGTGCAGCGGGAACCACATGAGGAAAATAATGTTGACGAATAACACTAACAGACTGCTAGTGGGGTGGGGGTGGGAGGGGAGAGATAGGCAATGGATGCGGAGCAATGCCAGGGTGTTAGCAGGGCGGGAGTTGGCACAATGGGGTATGACACTGACCGGGTGTTGGTGAGAAAGCAGATAGACAGAGAGAGAGAGAGTATAACATCGGAAGGTTGTTACTGAGGTACAGATAGACACAATAGGGTATTATTCAGGTTGTTAACGCGGTAGAACGGAGGGTGGGTATAACACTGACAGGCTATTTGACAACGACGAGGTGGAATTTTTTTTGTAGAATAATGCTGCTAAGAGCGGCGTTGAGGGAAAGCCGACATTTAGTTTTGCATAACCTGGCAAACGAAGTAGCAATCGCTCATCAAAAGGCAAGGTTTAAAGTTTTTTTTAACATTCTAATAAATTACCTTCAGAGGGCATAGTCCCCAAGGTTTCAGACATTTTTTTCTGTAAAAACACAAGTACAGGATGCTGAAAGAAAAATAAAGGGATGTACAGGATAAAACAATACATTCCAGGAGAATGCCTTTCTGATTTCTGATACCTTGTGTCTGGCAGGGTTGCAAGGCGTAGAAATCTTTTATTCACTTGTCATGAGCGCATTTCCAATCATTACGATCAATACGATTCGTACATTTAAAGAGATTTACAACTATTGAAAAATACAGTTGTGTTGATTCAAAAGTGTTGCATTGGATTAGGTAGTTTATATCCCAGATAAGTATCAACATCGTTATCATTTTAAAAAAGGCTTGTCCCGCCTTGCTTTACACACCGCTCAAACCATGGCAGTTGATTCTTAAAACTACTTAACCAGTCTGTAATTTAAAAATAATTTAAAAGATGCTGAAACGCTTTTAAGTTATGGGAGAAGTTCACAATCGTTGTTGTCTTGTTGGTGCTGTTCAACTCAGAAAAATGTCAGATCCCGGCATTTCCAGCACGCTGCTTCCTAATATCAACAACTGTACCTTTCAAAGAAAACCATGTCGAGCTCTTCAAGTCAACCATTGATTATTCTTCAGAATTCAGACTGATTCTGACATTGGCTTTCGTACTTGCCTTTAAAGTAAATGCTCAGAATTTTAGACCAGATCATTTGCAGCATTTTACGAACAGTAGTTCACAATTCAAGTAGGGAAATGGAGTTGGAATCCTTTGCATGCATAGATTCAGAAAATTACATTACTAAATCCTTTACAATCAAGCATTTTTGAATGTGGCATAGAATATGGACATTCTCATTTCATATCAAACACACTAGAAATATTATACCCACAGAGATCTCCTGACTGCCTAACATGGCTTCTTGATGGGAATAGCAAGAAATTCAGATACTGGAGTCAGAGATAACACAGTTTGGAGCTGGAGAAGCACAGCAGAACAGGCAGCACCAGCGGAGCAGGAAAGTTGATGTTTCTGGTAGAGATCCTTCTTCAGGCATGTTGTCACTCTCTCCATCAATTATTTGCCCTTGTCAGAAACTTGCATGCTGATTTGTGCAATAGACTTTCCTGATATAAATTAAAAGGTTTTCTTGCTGCTATCTCCCCACAGATGTTCCAAAATGTTTTCTAGGTTTCTTTCTTATCAGCCATTTTGTCTTTTTTTGCACAGGACCTGACTTGTGTTCAAAGTAAGACTTTAAATAAACTGAAGACAAAATGCTTTCCAATAACACCATTAGAAATATTTATTTGATGCCCTTGAGTGTCATTAAATTGCATCATTAAAGTTTCTACTTGATGATGCTAGTCTCTGAAGTTTAGATGCTTTTACTCAGAGTTATGTCTCCCTCTGCATTCAGGTGCAGTACTTATCCAAGTTGCATCAGCACTGCTGAACTGATTAAATATTGTGCTTTACGTCTTTACACTTTCTTCTTGGCATCTTTTCTTCAAATCATTTTGAAAAAGATATATTTTTATAATGTTATACTAAGGTAAAATTTATATTTGGCTTTTTAGTAGAGAAATGTTGGGCACATGACTGCAGTATATGTGTCAGCCAGAACAATGACAGTGTTTGATTACACAGATGTTGTTCTGTTATTGCTTTAAGGAGGATGACCCGTCATGAAACCGGACATGCAGATAAGCATGTACCTACATGCCATAATATGATCAAAGGCATGGCGACACGTTGGGCACAGGGTGTGCCTGGAGATCACTCTACAATGTTTGTACTGGGTTAGCTGTAAATAAAATCACCAGAAATCTTCAAGTAAATTCAATCTGTGTACCTAATTTGTGTTACATTTAGATAACATAAGAATGTTATTACATGGTGGCATATTTGCACTAGCTCCCATGTTAGCTAATTTTCACCAGGTTGTGTTTAGCAGGTTTCTTTGGGCAAATTATTTCGATCCTGGCAAAAGCTTCTGGATTTGTACACACAACTTGTTATAATCACTACTATGGAAAACATTGGTTTGTCCTCAGGTTGGGGTTGTTCTATTCTAACTCTGCTACGCTCTTTGCTGCTTTTGCTGTATTTTTACCTATGTTCTGTTTTGTTGTTCCCCATTATAACCTCTGGATATGCATACATCACCACAGAGAAACATTTGGATACTCTGAGCAGATGTACAAGCCCAAATGAGGATATAAACCTTCCACTGGATTTACAAATCAGCTACAAAAACATTGAGATATGCTCAAAATCACTCTATTGCATTTGGTTGGCATAAATGTGACGGAGTTCAATTGGAAATGGCAAATGACCCCCACATAATGGCACTGTGGATATAATTGAAAGATGGTCTGTCATGATGAAAAAAGTGCCACCCACACTCAACTGCATTTGACCTCACAGAGGTGATCTCAGCACAGCAAGAAGCGTTATGTTCAAAGGAAAAGAAATATTATGAAAGAAATATCATGTTTGAAGCCATCTGTCAGGATACACTGTTGCAATGAAACAAGGGACATTTCTGCAGAAAGCAGATGATGCGACTAGCACATAGCATTGTCACTTAGACAGGGATATCAAAAAAGTTAGTGATGATGTGTGAGACATTTCAGCCTCAGTAGCAGAGAATCCTTACACCTGCGTGAGGTTCCTTCAGTCCACTAGTCCAAAATCACCGTGATCTGTTTTACTATAAATGGAGCTGACTTTGTCTTAGTCACCGATGATTTCTCAAAATTTCCAATTATTAGACAATAGCACTTCAAGTCCGCCCATAACAGACACGCTGAGTGCTATTTAAATTGTTCAGTTCATCTGATGAAATCAATTTTGGCAATAATTCACAGTGCACAGGCAAACCTTTCACGGATGTGTGTCAAATAGGGTGCGAACCATATAACTCCTCGTCACAATCCCTCATAAAGCTTGAATGGGAAGTTTGCACATTAAATTTCTCACTCTGGAGGACAACAAAACAGAATTTTCATGTCATCATGTAATGTCTCAGAGCAACACCTCTGGACATTTGGTTACTAATCAATCTCAGAAGACACGTGAGAACAAACTTGCCAGGCCACCACCAAACTACATTTTGCAATATGCAGCATATACTTCTCAACAAAAGAAAATGAAAATGATGCTAACTGGCACGCAGGTGTGGAACTACCTCAGCTATATGTAGGTCAATAGATCGGAGTCACAGATTTTGCAAATGGGAACATAATTAATAGAGGGGCTCCCAAAGTGCACAGTGAGCCTAGGTCTTATTCAGTTAGAACAGAGCCTAACAGAGCAGTATTGTGGAGTATCAGAAGCAAGCCACGACAGTATGCAATACAGCAATTGTACATACTGAACACGAAAGAACACATCTAGACATTGACAGTATAATGGAAGACCAGGACATCATCAAAAGATTGATGACACATCTGAAAACTAAGGACAACCAAGGTAGAAATCCATATGTCCATACTGATAGACAATAAGAAGATCACGAAGAGTTGTCAACCAAATAATGTATGCACTCTTAGACTTCTGTACTCATAAATTTTATGGTCCCTGGTTTTATAAAATTTATTTGTTATTAACCAACGCTTATGTCCTATCACATATATGAATACAAGGGGAATCTTAGGGAAAAACAAAAGTGCATATTGTATTAGTGCTTAAGGTGTCATGTCCTTTTAAGGAAGCCACATGCAGATGAGCCTGATTCTGGATGTCTTCATGTGACAAAAAACCACAACCACTTTGCATGTAGTACCCTGGATACAAATTCTATAGTTTACTCG
Organism: Stegostoma tigrinum; assembly: GCF_030684315.1. NCBI lineage: Eukaryota > Metazoa > Chordata > Chondrichthyes > Orectolobiformes > Stegostomatidae > Stegostoma > Stegostoma tigrinum. The sequence continues at coordinate 56,897,945 of NC_081366.1, forward strand.
GTAATGGCTGCAATAGTTTAGCCATGAATAAACCCACCAAAGATATTCAGCTAAACAGAATTCACATAACTCATTTGTGTTACATATAGCACAAGAATATTATTACAGTTGACACTTTGATTTCATACTGTATGAACCTTAGAAAGTGCTGAAAACTTGATAACCTCAGTTGGCTTGGCAGCTGATCTGAAATGCAGAGTGATGCCAGCAGAGTGAGTTTAAATCACACACCAGCTGAGGTTATCATGAATACCCCTCATTCTCAACCTTTCCCCTCACTTAGCGGGTGGTTGTCCCTGGGTTAAACCGCTATCAGTTGCCCCTGTCTAGTAAGTGAGCAGACCCATGGTCTGACAAGACTATGGTGACTTTAATATCTATCAGGAGTTGAAGGCATTCTTTCTACAATATTCATTTTCCCATTAAATCAACAAAACTGGATAATTAACAAGTATACACAAAATTGCAACAATATTGAAATCTGTAACCATCAAGATGATACACATTTCCAAATTCTAATATTTTGTTGTGCTCACTCAATTTCGTTGAGAATTTAGGGCATATTAAAATTTTTTTTTTAAGATTCATTCACAGGAGGAGGGTATCACTGGGTAGGTGTTAATTGCCCACCACCAATTGTCCTGAGGGCAGTTAAGAACAAAACACATCACTATGGGTCTGGAGTCACATATAGTACAGACCAGCAGTTTCCTTCACTTACAGGACATTAGTGAACCAGATGGGTTTTCCTGACAATGGTCATCATTAGACCCTTAATTCCAGATTGTTATTGAGTTCAAATTCCTGCCACAGCAGGATTTGAACTCTGGTACCCAGAGAATTACTTGGGCCTCTAGATCAAAAACCTCATAATAAAGCAATAGGCCATTGCCTTCTCGAAGGTAACAGATGTAAGATTTTTTTAAAATCAAATCCTAAGACCAAAGAAACATTGAAGTGCTTCATATAAAGATTTGTAGTCAAGATCATCTTCTGGAATCCCATCACCATAACTGCTGTAATTCTCTGCAGAACGTTGTTAATTCATTTCTATCACTACACATCAAATTCTGATGCTCTTCACAGCTTTCTGCCTTTAGAACTTGATGACATATAAAAATATCTTAAAAATGATTCAGTAAAATTTGTATGCCAGCGATTGCATTACTTTAAGCAAAGAATTCAGGATTTAGTTAAACAAAAACAACACGGCAAAAACAATGAAGGGCCACTCTCTGGAATGATTCCTAATTACAACAAACTGGGTTATGTATACAAGGCTTGTTTTCAGTGCATAAGAGGCATAGTATTTTTGAATAACATTTCTTACATTCATTCCTTCATTAGATTGAAAAAACTGTATAAGCACTGTTTATATTAATACTCCTTTGACCACTTCAAATATTCATCAGCAATCTAATTATAATGAGTGTAACATGCCACAGCTGATAAAATAAAACAAAATTCAGCAAATAATGGATAATAAAATCAGAGTCATTACCCCCAAGTGCAACAAACTCTCAGAAACTGAGGCCAACAAGCTGCCTTGGCTCTGACCTGTATCATCCTCAATACAAGCACACTCATGCCAAGAAGTCTGAATGTCCAGATACATTTCTCCCACAGGCAGCATGCAACCAGGATGTGCAATGACTTCATGAACGGTAGTTAGGAATGCATATACTTCTAAGATGTGTGTGTGCATTTGTACAACTGGATATACAATGACCTCAGAATGTCAATGCGAACGTGCTGTGATTCATATAGTTCCTTGTCAGAATATATTCTAGAAGGTAGAATGGCAACATAAAATGTGAATGCAGCGTCTTGAGATCCTAACAGGTAAGTGAAAATAGTCAATTAAAGTGAATAATGAGCACAATATGTTTTAAAAGTAATAATTTTCTGTAAACTTCTATGTCTAATGTGAAATTTCGCATTTAAACAGGATCATTAGCAGCAGTCCTTTGTTAATTAGCCTATTAGTCTGTAAACTCTCTGTACAAAAGAAACATGATGCACAATCCTACACAGAAAACTATGGCACATAATGTATCAATCGGGAATCAATCATGGGAAAGGGAGAGGAGGAAGTCACAAACAATTCGAGGCCCATACTAATATTTTGTGGATAAGGGGGCATAAGTCCAAATGGCAAATGATAGTGTTTAATTAATAAAACATCTGGAATTTAAAGTCAGACTAATGATGACCATGATTGTTGTAAAAGCCCATCTCATTTATAATGCTCCTTTTAAAGAAAGAAATCTATCATCCTTATGTGATAGGAAACTTATAGGAAACCAAGCCAAATGGTTTTTATTTGCAAAGAGTTCTCAGTAATTTATTCTTAGGAATACCACTTGAGTTATTCAGTCGATATTCCTACAACTGCAGTATAATAAAAGCATGCTTTAAATATGATGGACGTGGCACTTCAATTTTGTTGCGCAAAATTATAATATACGACAGACTAAACTACTGGCTTAAAACAAAAATTTAAGCCAGTAGTTTAGTCTGTCGTATATTATAATTTAACCATGAGATTATAAAACATACAGAGCAAATAAATATGCATTCATAGAGATTCTCAGATTCAGATTTAATAGTATTAAATAGTATTTAACAATATTATTAACATTTACTTGTATTAACAGCATATACATGCATGCCAGAATTAAATCTGTCAAAATGCATTTGTATTAAAGGTCATGCGTTTTCTAAGCTGCAACAATTTTTCGACACCAGTATAAGCCATTGCACTAGTCTGTCCTTTGAATGAGCAAGAAAACCAGTGCTCTTCCTGCAGGTTCAAATGAATATATGAGATTCCATGGGATGATGCAAAAAAGAGCTGGGTACCCTTCTGGCATCTAGTTAACATTTCTCTCTCAATCTACAACACACCAATAATAAGTTGTATGAAACAAAACCTTTAATATAATGAAAAATCCCAAATAGCTCCTAAGGCAAAATTTGACACCAAACCACACAAGTAGATGTTAGTGCAGAAAACCAAAACTTTAATCAAATATAGACATTTTAAAGGAGCAAAGAGAGCAAAAGAGATGGAAAGATTTAGGCGGAGAATTCCAAAGCTTCCAGGCATAAGAAGTGGAGTGACAGGTAGTGTTGCGGTAGCTGGGAGGATGCAGAAGGACTTGAACAGACTAGGAGAGTAGGCAAAGAAATGGCAGATGGAATACAATGTTGAAATTGATAGGTTGTACACTTTTGTAGGAAGATTGAGGCTATATTTTATTAATTCACGGGATGAGGGCATTGTTGGCTAAGGCAGTTAAGAGTCAACCACATTGCTATGGGTCTGGAATCACATTTAGGCCAGACCAGATAAGGAAGGCAGTCTCCTTTCCTGAAGGACATTAGCGAACCAGATGAGTTTTTCTGACAATCGACAATAGATTCATGGTCGTCATTAGATTCTTAATTCCCGATGTTTTAAATTGAATTCAAATTCCAACATCGGCTGTGGTGGGATTCAAGCCCAGGGCCCAAGAACATTATCTGGATCTCTGGATTAACAGGCCAGTGATAATATCACTAAGCCAGTGCCTCCCGGAAAATGGACTATTTTCTAATTGGGGGACAGGCTTTAGAAATCTGAAGCGGAAAGGGACTTAAGAGTCTGAGTGCAATTTCAGTTGGCAGTTAAGAAGGCAAATGAAATGTTAGCATTCATTCGAAAGGGCGAAAATGCAAGATCAGGGATGTATTGCTGAAGCTGTATAAGGTACTGGTCAGACTGCATTTGGAATATTGTGAGCAGATTTGGGCCCAATCGAAGGAAGGATGCACCAACCTTAGAGGGATTCCAGAGGAGGTTTTCAAGAATGATCCTAGTGATCAATATGGACCTATACTTGGCAAATTTTAGTAGGATGAGGAGGATCTCAAAGAACAAAGGACAAAGAAAATTACAGCACAGGAACAGGCCCTTCGGCCCTCCAAGCCTGCACCGATCAAGATCCTCTGTCTAACCTGTCATCTATTTTCTAACGGTCTGTGTCCATTTGCTCCCTGCCCATCCATGTACCTGTCCAAATATATCTCAAAAGACGCTAACGTGTCTGAGTCTACCACCTCCACTGGCAACGTGTTCCAGGCACCCACCACCCTCTGTGTAAAGAACTTTCCACGCATATCTCCCTTAAACTTTCCTCTTCTCACTTTGAACTCATGACCCCTAGTAATTGAGTACCCCACTCTGGAAAAAAGCTTTTTGCTATCCACCCTGTCTATACCCCTCATGATTTTGTAGACCTCAATCAGGTCCCCCCTCAATCTCCGTCTTTCTAATGAAAATAATTCTAATCTACTCAACCTCTCTTCATTGATAGCACCCTCCATACCAGGCAACATCCTGGTGAACCTCCTCTGCACCCTCTCCAAAGCATCCACATCCTTCTGGTAACGTGGCGACAGAACTGTACATAGTAGTCCAAATGCGGCCGAATCAAAGTCCTATACAATTGCAACATGGCCTGCCAACTCTTGTACTCAATACCCTACCCAATGAATGAAAGCATGCCCTATGCCTTCTTGACCACCCTATTGACCTGCGTTGGCACCTTAGGGAACAATGGAGCTGAACACCCAGCTCTCTGTTCATCAATTTTCCCGAGGACTTTTCCATTTACTGTATAGTTCGCCCCTGAATTTGATCTTCCAGAATGCATCACCTTGCATTTGCCCGGATTGAACTTCATCTGCCATTTATCTGCCCAACTCTCCAGTCTATCTATATTGTGCTGTAGTCTCTGACAGACCCCTTCACTATCTGCTACTCCACCAATCTTAGTATCATCTGCAAACTTGCTGATCAGACCACCTACACCTTCCTCCAAATCATTTGCATAAATCACAAACAACAGTGGTTCCAGCACAGATCCCTGTGGAACACCACTGGTCACAGGTCTCCAATTTGAGAAACTCCCTTCTACTAGTACTCTGTCTCCTGTTGCCTAGCCAGTTTTTTTATCCATCTAGCTAGCACACCCTCAACCCCATGTGACTTCACTTTCTCCATCAGCCTGCCATGGGGAACCTTATCAAACGCCTTACTGAAGCCCATGTATATGACATCTACAGCCTTTCCCTCACCAATCAACTCTGTCACATCCTCAAAGAATTCTATTAAGTTGGTAAGACATGACCTTCCCTGCACAAAACCATGTTGCCTATCACTGACAAGCCCATTTTCTTCCAAATGGGAATAGATCCTATCCCTCAGTATCTTCTCCAGTAGCTTCCCTACCACTGACGTCAGGCTCACCAGTCGATAATTACCTGGATTATCGTTGCTGCCCTTCTTAAACAAGGGGACAACATTAGCAAGTCTCCAGTCCTCTGGGACCTCACCCGTGTCTAAGGAGATATCCCATCCGGACCTGGGGACTTGTCCACCTTAATGTCTTTTAAGATACCCAACACTTCCTCCTTCCTTATGTCAACTTGACCTAGAGTAAGCAAACATTTATCACTAACCTCAACATCTGTCATGTCCCTCTCCTTGATGAATACCGATGCAAAGTACTCATTAAGAATGTCACCCATTTTCTCTGACTCAGCACATAAGTTTCCTTCTTTGACCATAAGTGGGCCAATCCTTTCTCTAGTTACCCTCTTGCTCTTTATGTATGAATAAAAGGCTTTGGGATTTTCCTTAACCATGTTTGCCCTCTCATTGAAACTTACAGAATACTGAGAGGCCTGAATAGAGTGGACACAGAGAAAATGTTTCCTCTAGTAGGAGAGACTAGGTCCCAAGGGCATAGCCTCAGAATGAAGCGATTACACATTAGAGATAATGGGAATTGCAGATGCTGGAGAATCCAGGATTACAAAGTGTGGGGCTGGATGAACACAGCAGGCCAAGCAGCTGCTTGGCCTGCTGTGTTCATCCAGCTCCACACTTTGTTATTTCAACGACACATTAGTACTGAGATGAGGACGAATTTCTTCAGCCAGTTGTTGGTGAATCTGTGGAACTCACTGCCATAGAAGGCTATGGAGGCCAAGTCATTTGGTGCATTTAGGATACATAGGTTCCTGATTAGTAAGGAGATCAAAGGATATGAGGAGAAGGCAGGAGAGTGTAGTTGAGAAACATATCAGCTATAATCGAATGGCAGAGCAGATATGATGGGTTAAATGGCTGAAGTCTGATCCTTTATCTTATGGCCTTATGATGTTAGAATGTTGGCAACTGAAGGCACAGCTATCAATGACAGACTCTTAAGTCCAGAATTAAAAGAGCACAGATATATTGGAAAAGATTACAAAAATAGAGAGTGAAAAGACATGGATGAATTTAAAAACAAGGATGAGAATTTTAAAGTGAAAGCATCATTTAACTGAGAGCAACAGTACATCAGTGAGCAGAGGATTGAATTTGAATCGGATTTTCTGAACTTTGGACCTAGACACAACCATATGTTCACAATGAGTAGAAAGAAAAGATCCATCTAGAGAGGATTGAGCTAGTCCAGTCTAGATGTAACAAAAACATGGATGAAGGTTTCAGCTGCAGTTGAGCTGAGTCAGGGTTGACTTAGGAAAATGTTAAAGAAGTGCAAATAGTCTGTTTTAAAAATAGCCCTAATATACTGTTGGTAGTTCATTTTAGGATCAAAATTTCCACCCACACACGACAAACAAATTGGCCTCCTTCTGTGCTCCAAGCATTCAATGATTCTGAGAAAATCATGATCAATTTAATCTGTCAGCACTCAGTTACCAGATAGAGAAAAGAAGTCAATGGTTAGGTAGAGGAGTTTGTAGCTAAACAATGAGAGAAAATTTCTGCTTATCCAGAGGCGTATGTCAGACCAGCAGCCGAGCAACTCAGAGGATTTGAGGGAGGTCTTGTGAGTTAGGGTTGAGTATTGTCAGCATATGTATGTGTTTTCGGTATGTGAATGAGAGAAAGGAGGGAATTGAGGACAGGTTTTTGTGGGACATCAGGGTTAATTTTGTGGCCAGAAGAAAAGATGTTGCATATAATTCGCTAGATACAGTTTGACAGAGAAGAATGGAATCAGGTGAATGCCATGTTCCAATATCTCCCTGTCCTACAACCCAATAGTTCAGTTTGTTTATTGACTGTACTGCTAAACTTTAGACACCTATTCCAACTTGTACATAATCATTTGATATCAGCTAATGTCCTCAATACTCTTGGATGAGGGAAGGGAAAAGTAGCCAGGGTTCCTACATCTAGTTTCTATCGTGACCTCAGCAAAACTGCAAAGTGGACAATGGGTGAAGATATTACAATAGCTTGCTCTGTTGTCTCTCAATTCAGTGATGTGCCAATGTTCAATGTCAAAATTCACATATGATTAATTACTACTTGGACAAGATATTAAGGAGCGATTGAAGCATAAATCATATCACAGTACAGCATCAGAATGATCAGGAATGGAAAGAGAAGAAAAGCTGTCTAGAAGTGTGTATACAAATTCAAAGACCAACACAGAATATGACTGTTATACATCAACAAGCCTGGTAGGAATCCTGCCAGGTGTTTGCCATAAATGTTTAATGAGGCCTAAACTAGGAAAACTGGCCAGCTTTGAGACATTAGACAGAACTGTGTTAACTTGACCTGTATCAGCAAAATAAAGAGAATTCCAGGCGATAAAGCTGAATTGAACAATTACTCAGAACACAACAATTAAAAAGTTACAAGGATATCCTGCCATGTCCCTGACCTCTCACGAAAAGTTTCATCGTGATATTGCCAAATATTCATTAAGCATTTGCAGGATTGTGAACTCTTAAATTGTTCAAATTTACAAATATTTTACAGTACAAACTGTCTTTTTTCAGTAAGAGGGATACAGCTGCTTGGAGTAAGTATTGTTTATTACCAGCACATGATAAATTCAATCCCAATGTAAGGCAAACCAGAGAACCAGAATTCAATCCTTTGTGGAATTGCCCACATGTTATATTCTGTCCATGGCTCACAACTCAGTACAAACAAGGAGTGAAATCTCTTCCTGGCAGCTAACCAGTGTAGATCATCAGCCATGACATTAGTATTGGCAGTGAAGTGACAACCCCAATTCTGAGGTGCAACGCTACCAATATACTTTGAGAGGTAAGTTGTAAATGCCAAGTGAATGCAGCATGCCCATTCTCAGTATGGAAAAAAACTTGTCAGCTGTGCTGCCAGCGGAAAGCTATAGGCTTGGTCTCTGTGTGGAGCAGGGTTAGGCATGATTCTGACAGAGGGGAACGGGTCTTTTTATGGGGCAACATATTTGTGAACTCAGGAGAATAACTGCAAGTTCCAAGATGAAGGCATTTTTTCAAATTTATGTTTCCTCTGCCTGATGTCATGATGGAGGAACAAAGCATGTCTGTCTCAAAACCAGCAATATGTTCCTAAAAATTGCAATTATACTTCTGAAACAGGCCAACTGCTTATTTTAGTTCTGACCACCCAGTTGTAGGAAGGATGTTATTAAGCTGGAGAGAGTTCAGAAGAGATTTACCAAGATGTTGCTGAGTCGGGAAGATTTGAGTTACAAAGAAAGCCTGGATAGGTTAAAACCTTTTTTGCTGGAGTGTAGGAGGTTGAAAGGTGACCTAATGGAAGTTGATAAAAAAATTTGAGAGGTAAATATAGAGTTAGTGGTAATTGTCTTTTCCCTAGGATGGGAGATTTCAAGGTAGGGATCACATTTTCAAGATGAGAGGAGAGAGACTTTGAAAAGACATGTGAGACAAATATTTTACACAGAAAGTGGTTCCTGAGGAAGTGGTGGATGTGAGTAGAATTACAATGTTTAAAAGACATTTGGATGGGTGCATGAATAGGAAATGTTTGGAGGGATATGGGCCAGGAGCAGGCAGGTGGGACGAACTTAGGTTGGAATTATGTTTAGCATGGACTGGTTGGACTGAAGAGTCTGTTTCTGTGCTGTATGACTCTAACTATGCCAGTTGTTGGGAAAAAAAAGACCCATCCATCTCACTAATGTTTTTCACGGCAGGAAGTCATAGTATCCCTACAATGTGGAAACAGGCCCAACAAGTCTACACTGCTTCTCTGAAGAGCATCCTATCCAGACACATCCTCCTACCCTATTACGATATTTCACATAGCTAATCCACCTAATTTATACATTCCTGGACACTATGGGCAATTTCATGGCCAATCCACCTAACCCAGACACCTTTAACTATGGGAGGAGCTGAAGCATCGAGAGGAAACCCACCTAGATGTGAGGAGAACATACAAATTCCACGCAGACTGTCACCTGAGGCTGGAATTGAATCCAGATCCTGGGCACTGTGAGGTAGCAGTGCTATCCTCTGAGCCACCATGCCATCCTCACCTGGTCTCACCTACACTTGAGTCCACAGCAACGTTGTTGACTATCAGCTGCCCTCTGAAAAGACATAGTAAGATACTCAGCTCGAGGGCAGAGTAACAAATGCTGGTTAGGCAGTAATGTTCACATCCCATGAGTAAATAACATTTTAAAAATCCTGTAATTTATATATTTTCTGATCAACCTGTTCAGAAATGCTGTAACATGCATCTGGAGCAGATGGTATTTGAACCCAGGTCTCCCTGCTCAGAGGTAGAGTCATTACCATTGGAACATAAATACCCTCATCCTGCAATTGAAGGTGTTGATCCATTATCTCCTATTTTTTCAACTAATTTCTTAAGTAATTCAACAATTTGTCTTCAATTCCATTATTTCTATCCTTGCTCACAGACGCCACAAATCCTCCGTAGAAGACACTGCATTGGGTCAGGTCCACAAAACGACAGGTGTTAGTGTTGTTTGTTAAGTGTCATTCCTCTTCTGATGAGGGCATAACCCAAGCCATTAATAGGAACCAGCAGATAGAAATGAAGAATAACTTAAGCCAGTGCTGACTGGCAAATAACTGTCATATTCATACTTGCTGAAATTGCTTTCATGCAAAACCATTTTTGTGGGAGGACTGTTGCAACCATGTAATAGCTGTATTGTTCTTTGGAGAAGAGGGATGCCCAAACTCATAACCCTTTCACAGAAAAAAGAATTCTCTTTATAATCATCATAAAATGAAAATCTCTGACTTTTAGACTTTGTTACTTAATCCCGCTACTGAAAAGAAATATGAAAAATTTTCTTGAGCTTGGATTGAAGAAAGTCTGATGGTCTCCAGTTTATTTTTCTATGAGTGTCAATTTATTCAATTCATGCAGTAAGTTCAGGGGTGTCTATTCAAGTTATTATGCTACAATTCAATTTTATGTACTGACTTAAAATCCACATTCTATATATTTCTGTTATAGTCTATACTTTATCAATCTTAGCCACAAATGTCCTGAGTACAGTTTAGTGACTACATTCGCATGAACTATATTATACCAATGTATTCGTAAGTTTAAAGGGCCTTCTCTGGTCTTCTAATATAATTTCATTTTGCAGTCTTTATCAGACAACCTTTTATACATGGTAGCATATCACTTGTTTGTACATTCTTCAAATATAACTTTAATAGCTCAGGTTCAACTGGCATTGAAGTACATTGAGTCCAGCCACAATCATGTCCTTTTTAAAAGCAGTGTTCAAATTTAAGCAAATAAAATGATCTCAATAGTTTATTGGCTGTGTCTAATCTAGAATTCAAATTCAATCACAACAAATTGGAAAACTGAATTAAACAAATCACAAATTTAAGACTATTAATCTTAATTTTAGCTATTGCAATCATGCCTCATAATTTAACCCTTGATGTCCAAATGTCATTCTGACAACTCTTGGGCTATGCTCCCTCTAAGATCAGAACTTAAAAAAGGTTAAAAGAAAATTTTTGTTTTAAAATCTTTAACTTGAAAAAAACCCATTCAATTAAGTTTGAAAAGTTCTTTTCAGGTGGAAGTTGCAGTAGACAATAATTTATTCCATTGGAAAATCAATTTATTAAACTGTGTAATCACAATAAAATCACAAAGGTATGGGTGGAAGGGGGAGACATTTTGAACTTGATTAACTTTTGGAAAACGGAAAGGATTCTTCAAAAGGCATAAAAATGCAAAGCTTCTGAGAGGGCAGGAGATTTGAATAATGAAGCCTTTGGCTGGTAGAAACAATGGATCATTTGAAATTAACATAGCAGCAACTTTGCTTTGGTTGTGATAAGACAGGCTGTGAGATATTATTTTGAGTAGAAGTCCAAGAAGAAGTTTGAGAACTTTGGGACGCTCATCCCCTCCCCCGACTGCATCCCAAAACCAGCCCAGCCTGTCTCCGCTTCCCTAAACTGTTCTTCCTCTCACCCATCCCTTCCTCCCACCTCAAGCCGCATCTCCATTTCCTACCTACCACCTCACCCCGCCTCCTTGACCTGTCCGTCTTCCCTGGACTGACCTATCCCCACCCTACCTCCTCACCTATACTCTCCTCTCTACCTATCTTCTTTTCTCTCCATCTTCAGTCCGTCTCCCCCTCTCTCCCTATTTATTCCAGTTCTGTCTCCCCATCCCCCTCTCTGATGAAGGGTCTAGGCCCGAAATGTCAGCATTTATGATCCTGAGATGCTGCTTGGCCTGCTGTGTTCATCCAGCTACACACTTTGTTATCTTGGATTCCCCAGAACATTAGCTGGGTTTCTGGATTAACAGTCCAGGGATAAAACCTCTTGGCCATTGACTCCCCTTCCTATTGTTACATGATATCTATGGAATAATGATTACTGAAATGATAATTTTGGAATTATAATTGTATGCAAGCAAGTAAGTTAAAATTATACTACTGGTTTTTCAAAATTTAGGTTCCATTTCCACTTTACAGCTACGGACACTAATTAGAGTGAAAACCTTAATGTTCTATAGAATCACAAAAAGTATAATTGCTCTGATTCAGCAATCCAGTTAGTCCCATTCCCTTATTGCTCCTTATAACACAGAATCACCTCAATAGTCATTTTTATGGGCATTATTTAAGACAATTATTTCCACTCCTTGCCATGGCATCTGAGCTTCAAGTGAAAAATTACATAGAAATACATCAACCTGATTATATTTTCTAGTCACATTACAGGAAACTTCATCTTGTTTTGCTAACAATGTGTTAAGTAGTACAAAGGTTAATAAATTCTGCATCCATGTACCATCAGAACAATGGGTAGTGTCAATGATAAGGTTTTTTCTTGCTTCTTCAAGACCAACCAATTTCCTGCTGTAGACGAGTTTACCATTTTAAAGGTTAGATTTGACAGAAATGTCATAGCAGCACCTGTAGTGCTATGGTTACTTGAGTTACCTCACAAAAGCTCTTTCAAAAGGAGAAAAAAAATCAATGTGGATCATTGCACAAGTTCATTTGCAAGCTCAGCTGGTCGCTCTAAATTGTTTTTGAAAATTCTGTTTTCCAGCATAGATAATTGTTTCATCTCAGAAACATGCAATCAAACTGTTTATTTCCCATTTTTGTCGACCCACTGGGATAATTAGATATGGTGACAAAGAACTGATTCAATTGACAAAGCATTGTCTTTAAACTGTCCAAAATGCAGCTGCACACACTCTTTAAAAAAACATTAGTGTACAACATTGTTGGTGTGGAGGTTATTTTTCTTTATTAGGTATCATTAAAGACTTTGTTCGAGTAAGCATTCCAATGATGCTAGAGTAACAATGGTCTGACTTCAATATCTGTCTTTAGAAGTATTGCTGTTGATGGCAAAATGCTGCTACTTTATCATACTGGTCTCCCAGTAGTGGGACAGTGGGCTCCTATTGTGTAATTATTCTGCACAGTTGAGAAAGTAGATCACAGTTTGCTTACAACTGATACGTTTTAATATAATTTCATGCCCCCCCTTTCTGCTCTGAAGTGCTAATGGAGTGTTTTTACTTGGCACACATTCCAGAACTAAACAACTTACCCATCACAGCTATCTCTCTTTCATGGCATTCCTTGTGTTAGATGTAGTTACCACAACGGTAGTCAGTCACCTTCATATTAACTAGTATTTTTACATTTGGCAGATGATTTTATCGATAGATGGCCTTCCTTCTGTCAGCCTTCTGCTTTTATCCCAGCTGAAAACCATTACACACCACTGTCTAGGTTTTCCTGTAGTCAACAAACCCTGGCATAGGGCTCAAATGCAGAGTCTTCCATTTCAGATGCAGGAATGCTCCACTCAGGTTCCCTCAGTGCCAGCTAGATCATCAGAATAAATGAACCAAAATTTCAGGGACAATCATTTAATATCTGACCTGATGGTCAAGTAGGCAACATTCATTTCTCAATTAACAATATATGATTGACTTGTTTAACTGATGTTTGTGTGACTATAATATGTGCAAAATTGCCAAAAATCCATTCCTACCTTAGTGACCTCACTACTGAAGTGCTTAATTAGTCATAACAGCACATAAGAAGATAATGATATTATACTTACAGGCTCAAAATTCAGGTTGTTTTATCTTTTGATTCTCAATGTGTGTTACTTTCAGTTTTAATACAAAAATATTCAGCAATTTTTAATACCTATTACATGCTCCTTAAAATTAAATAACGTTTTAGTAACTGATTTTTGTAGTAAAACCATAAAATATCTATGTAGCTACTGAAATTAAGATTTAGATATTCTAATAACACAGAAATTAATTCCTGCTGAGGATTTATTGTCATTTAATCTTTCTTTCTCATAGCAAAATATGTTCTGGTGTTCAGCTCATGCATATCATGATCATTGTTAGGGAACATTCACTTTGGCACCAATTGACATTTAAAATGCCACAATGTATCATTTGTTAGTCTTACTGCATCCAAATCAGCTTTAGAGCTTGGCTTTTTGCATTCCGCTCTTTGACACTCTTTGATTGCTTTATAAATTTGGACACTTACCTCAAGAACATGTTCCCAGCATTTCTGCTAAAACATTGGGCTGATTCTTACATTTTATTGGCTAAGTCTGAATTGCATTGGGTTTTTTTTGCAGAGTTTTTGCCATGAGGGCTAATGAGCTCTCTAGCTGTATCTTACCAAACTGGGCATATCAATTACCCACCCCACCCATGTGGTGTCCCTCAAGACCAATGCCAGCCCTATCTTTATGTCAGCTCTGATGAAGATTCATCCAGACTCAAAACGTTAATTTGCTTTCATTCCATGGATGCTGCCTTACCCTCTGTGATCTACAGCATTTTTAGTTTTCAGTACAGATTCCAGCATCTACCTCAAATTGCTCCTACCTCAACGCATGCTATGTCCAGAACAATTCACTATTAAGTGGACATCCAGTTGACAGACGGACCACTTTTTGCCGATGCCATCTAAGAAAGGCTGCTGTGCACCTGGACAAGCATTGGCTGTCCAGTGTTGTCCCTCATCAGCAACGTAATGGTACAGTAATGATAAAGTCACACTGCTCACAGCATGTCGCTGGTCGTGGTTAACACTATTGAACAGATGCAACCCCTTTCTCTCTCCCTAGCTGCAGTTTAGCCATGCCGCACACTTTACCTGTCATAGCTGTATGCTGTCTGAACCCCATCTAAGTTATTGCTACCTTCTCCCCAATGCTCACTGGAGATCTGAAGTTTGTTCTGGGCCCACATCAAATGCTCAACTTCACATTGTGTTCATTTCAAACCATCATTACACTGGCATGATAGATAATGAAAGGAAGTTGTGGGCTCACACAGTATCCTTGGAAGCTGCATGATTAATGGTTTCCCTTCAGCCAGCTTTGACCTTTATAACCTAATTGGTGTTACTATTGTCTCAACAATTTTCTAATACCCCTTCACATTTGGATAACAGCAAGTGATGCTGCAATGCAGCTCACGATCAGCACAGTCAGCACTGGGTTCTACTTAGTTACTAGGTACCTTCCTGAGCCTCCATTTCCCCTTTATTTTGCACAACCCTGACAGCCCACTTCCACTCTTCCCCCATGTGGAGATGTACCATATCGAATTTCACCTCCAACTATCCTCCCTGCATTTGAACCCCAGGATTACAAGTTTACTGCTCCTCTATGTTCCTCCTGTGGAGGACACACCAGGTGATGCTGCCATTAATGGTGCTATAGAGTCATACAGCATAGAAGCAGACTCTTCAGTCCAACCAGTCCATGCTGACCATAATCCCAAACTAAACTAAACCTTTCTTATTTATTTACTTATCCAAATGTCTTTTAAGTGTTGCAACTGTACCGCATTCATCACTTCCTCTGGAAGTTCATTGCACACACAAACCATTCTCTGTGTAAATAAGTTGTCCCTCACGCCCTTTTAAAATCATTCTACTCTCACCTTAAAAATATGTCCTGTAGTCTTGAAATCCGTTGTCATAAGGAAAAGATATCTGCTATTCACGTTATCTATGCGCCTCATGATTTTTACAACCTCTATAAGGTCACCCCTCAGCCTGCTATGCACAGTGAAAGCAGTCCCAGCCTACCCAGACTCTCCTTATAATTAAAATTTTCTATTCCCAGCAACGTCCTGGTAAATCTTGTCTGAACCTTCTCCAGCTTGATAATATCCTTCCTATGACTGTAACTGAACACAGTGCTCCAGAAGAGGCCTCACCAACATTCTGTATAATCTCACCGTGACTTCCTAACTCCTAATCTCATTGTTTGAGCTATGAAATCACGCATGCTAAATGCCTTTTTAACTACCCTGTCTATATGTGATGATAAACTTCAAAGAATTGTATACTTGAACCTCCAGGTCTCTCCGTTCTATAACACCACCCAAGGCCTTGCTTTTAATTGTGTTTGTTCAGCCCTTGTTTCTTTTACCAAAATGCAATTTCTTGCATTTATACAAATTAAAATCCATTTGCCACTCCTTAGCCTATTGACTCAACTGATCAAGATCTCTTTGTAATTTTAGATAACCAACTTTGCCAGCTATTATACCACAAATTTTGGTGTCATCTGCAAACTTACTACCATGTCTTCTGTATTCAAAACTAAATCATTTATATAAATGACAAACAAAATCGACCCCGGCACCAATTCCTGTGGAACATTTCTGGTTACAGGCTTCCAGTCCAAAACAACTCTCCACCGCCAATGTCTCCTGCCATTAAGCTAATTTTGTATCCAGTTGGCAAGCTCACCCTGCATTCCATGTGATCTAACTTTACTAATTAGTCTACCATATGGAACTTTATCAAAGACTTTACTGAAGTCCAAGTAAATAATGTCTACTGTTTTACCCTCATCAATCTTTTTTTTCTTCTTCAAAAACTCAAACAAGTTTGTGAGACATGATTTCTCTTACACAAAACAATGCTGACTATCCCTAATCATTCCTTGTCTCTCCAAATGCACATAAATCATAACTTTTGGAATCATGTCCAACAACCTACCCAAGTGTGAGTCACACTCACAGGTCTATAGCTCCCAGGCTTCTCCTTGCATCCCTGTTTAAACAAAGGCACATTGGCCACTCTCCAGTCATATGACACATCACCTGTAGTTATAGATGATATAAATGTTTCTGAAAGGGGCCCTGCGATTTTCTCCCTAACTTCACACAACCTCCTGGGATACATTAGATCAGGTCCCAGATATTCATCCACCCTCATATTTTCTAAGACCTCCAGCACATTCTGTTTTGTAATGTGAATTGTTTTCAAAATATCGGTATTTATTTGTTTACGTATTTATTCATTTATCATGTGTTCTATTTTTAAAATTTTTATTAACTCCTCTCCTATTGCTTACCACGTCCTTCGATGCCATTCTGCATACCTCCCATACGTTTTGAGTTTCCTTATGTCGCTGTCCTTCTCCCCACCTCTACAAATGCACCTGATTTACTGAAGCCTATTCTGGCACTGATCCTCTCATTAACCTTCTAAGCACTCCCTTGAGTCCTCCTGAAATATCATCAGAAGGCATTTCGAATTGTAATCATCATAGACCTCTGACCTACTTTGATATGCAGGCCCTAGTCTTGACTCTCCAAACCTCTGCCCACTGTGTTTGCAGCTGCTCAATTGGCAATGTTGATTCCCCTGATTGTTGATGCTGGTCCTCGAAATGCAATTTCTTGAAACTATTGACAAAGTGAAATAGGAAGACAAATAGAAGAATTTCAGGTTGATCTGTTAAAAAGAAAATTGGAGGCAAATTTGATAAGACCTAAAAAGAGGAACTGTAGTTAAAACATGTTCCTTTGTTGCAATACAGGCAGTATGTTTTACATTTTGCGGACCAGTTAAGTGGCTCAGTTTTGCAAGGCTAGTACTACTTAAGTCTGATGTGTACCTCTTGGAAGGCAGATGCATTCTGCCTACAGCAGGTGCTGAAATGGCTGAGAAAGACTGTCTGATCAACAAGAAGTGTGTAATAACACAACAGGATTGGGAGTGTGTTCCAGGGTTCACTAACTTAGGACTGGTGGCCTTGGTGGATAAGTGGACAGATGTCTCCCACTTGCTGGTGGCCAGGAAGCTCTCCAGAGAGATTGCCATAAAGCAAGTATGATCAAGCAACACTGTCAAAGCATGTGGTCTAGCCTTGAGGATATGGATACAGAGCAGGAAGGATGTAAATAACCTCACAAAAGTTGTCAAGGTCATCATCAAATACCATATCTTTACAAATGGAAGCCCAGCATTAGACTGCTCAAAACAGCCCCATCACTCACTTCCAAATATTTTCCGATATGTGTGGTATGTAGCTTACATTCATCATTCAATTTACTTTCACACACTTGGAACTGATCTTAAAAGATGACACCATCAGCAATAGAGCCATAGAGTCATACAACTCAGAAACAGACACTTTGGTTCAACTCATCCATGCCAACCAGGTTTCCCAAATGAAAGTAATCCTATTTGCCTGTGTTTGGCCCATTTCATCAAAACTTTTCTCATTCATGTACCTGTCAAATACATTTTAAATTTTGTAATTGTACCTGCCACTACCACTACCTCTGGCAGTTAAGCATTTAAGCAGCAGACTCTGTGTGAAAAAATTGCCCCTCAGGTCCCTAGCAAATCTTTCACTTCTCAACTTAAACCAACGCCCTCTAGGTGTGAGAGATAATGGGAACTGCAGATGCTGGAGAATTCCAAGATAATAAAATGTGAGGCTGGATGAACACAGCAGGCCAAGCAGCATCTCAGGAGCACAAAAGCTGACGTTTCGGGCCTAGACCCTTCATCAGAGAGGGGGATGGGGAGAGGGAACTGGAATAAATAGGGAGAGAGGGGGAGGCGGACCGAAGCTGGAGAGTAAAGAAGATAGGTGGAGAGAGTGTAGGTGGGGAGGTAGGGCGGGGATAGGTCAGTCCAGGGAAGACGGACAGGTCAAGGAGGTGGGATGAGGTTAGTAGGTAGCTGGGGGTGCGGCTTGGGGTGGGAGGAAGGGATGGGTGAGAGGAAGAACCGGTTAGGGAGGCAGAGACAGGTTGGACTGGTTTTGGGATGCAGTGGGTGGGGGGGAAGAGCTGGACTGGTTGTGTGGTGCAGTGGGGGGAGGGGACGAACTGGGCTGGTTTAGGGATGCAGTAGGGGAAGGGGAGATTTTGAAACTGGTGAAGTCCACATTGATACCATATGGCTGCAGGGTTCCCAGGCGGAATATGAGTTGCTGTTCCTGCAACCTTCGGGTGGCATCATTGTGGCAGTGCAGGAGGCCCATGATGGACATGTCATCAAGAGAATGGGAGGGGGAGTGGAAATGGTTTGCGACTGGGAGGTGCAGTTGTTTGTTGCGAACTGAGCGGAGGTGTTCTGCAACGCGGTCCCCAAGCCTCCGCTTGGTTTCCGCAATGTAGAGGAAGCCGCACCGGGTACAGTGGATGCAGTATACCACATTGGCAGATGTGCAGGTGAACCTCTGCTTAATGTGGAATGTCATCTTGGGGCCTGGGATGGGGGTGAGAGAGGAGGTGTGGGGACAAGTGTAGCATTTCCTGCGGTTGCAGGGGAAGGTGCCGGGTGTGGTGGGGTTGGAGGGCAGTGTGGATCGAACAAGGGAGTCACGGAGAGAGTGGTCTCTCCGGAAAGCAGACAGGGGAGGGGATGGAAAAATGCCTTGGGTGGTGGGGTCGGATTGTAAATGGCGGAAGTGTCGGAGGATAATGCGTTGTATCCGGAGGTTGGTAGGGTGGTGTGTGAGAACGAGGGGGATCCTCTTGGGGCGGTTGTGGCGGGGGCGGGGTGTGAGGGATGTGTCGCGGGAAATGCGGGAGACGCGGTCAAGGGCGTTCTCGATCACTGTGGGGGGAAAGTTGCGGTCCTTAAAGAACTTGGACATGTGGGATGTGCGGGAGTGGAATGTCTTATCGTGGGAGCAGATGCGGCGGAGGCGGAGGAATTGGGAATAGGGGATGGAATTTTTGCAGGAGGGTGGGTGGGAGGAGGTGTATTCTAGGTAGCTGTGGGAGTCGGTGGGCTTGAAATGGATATCAGTTACAAGCTGGTTGCCTGAGATGGAGACTGAGAGGTCCAGGAAGGTGAGGGATCTGCTGGAGATGGCCCAGGTGAACTGAAGGTTGGGGTGGAAGGAGTTGGTGAAGTGGATGAACTGTTCAAGCTCCTCTGGGGAGCAAGAGGCGGCGCCGATACAGTCATCAATGTACCGGAGGAAGAGGTGGGGTTTGGGGCCTGTGTAGGTGCGGAAGAGGGACTGTTCCACGTAACCTACAAAGAGGCAGGCATAGCTGGGGCCCATGCGGGTGCCCATGGCCACCCCCTCAGTCTGTAGGAAGTGGGAGGAGTCAAAAGAGGAGTTGTTGAGTGTGAGGACGAGTTCAGCTAGGCGGATGAGAGTGTCGGTGGAGGGGGCCTGGTCGGGCCTGCGGGACAGGAAGAAGCGGAGGACCTTGAGGCCATCTCCATGCGGAATGCAGGTGTACAGGGACTGGACGTCCATGGTGAATATGAGGTGTTGGGGGCCAGGGAATTGGAAGTCCTGGAGGAGGTGGAGGGCGTGGGTGGTGTCAGGGACGTAGGTGGGGAGTTCCTGGACCAAAGGGGAGAAAATGGAGTCCAGATAGGTGGAGATGAGTTCGGTGGGGCAGGAGCAGGCTGAGACGATGGGTCGACCAGGGCAGGCAGGTTTGTGGATTTTGGGAAGGAGATAGAAACGGGCCGTGCGGGGTTGGGGAACAATGAGGTTGGAGGCTGTGGGTGGGAGGTCCCCTGAGGTGATGAGGTCGTGAATGGTGTTGGAGATGATGGTTTGGTGCTCGGGTGTGGGATCATGATCGAGGAGGCGGTAGGAGGTGGTGTCGGAGAGTTGGCGTCTGGCCTCGGCGATGTAGAGGTCAGTGCGCCATACTACCACAGCGCCACCCTTGTCTGCGGGTTTGATGGTGGGGTTGGGGTTGGAGCGGAGGGAGCGGAGGGCTGCCCGCTCTGCGGGGGAGAGGTTGGAGTGGGTGAGACGGGTGGAGAGGTTGAGGCGGTTAATGTCTCGACGGCAGTTGGAGATGAAGAGGTCGAGGGAGGGTAGGAGGCCTGGGGGTGGTGTCCAGGAGGAGGACTTGTGTTGGAAGCGGGTGAAGGGGTCAGTGGAAGGAGGGTTGGGTTCCCGGTTGAAGAAGTAGGCATGGAGGCGAAGACGGCGGAAAAACGGCTCTATGTCCGACCGTGACTGGTATTCGTTGATGTGTGGTTGTAGGGGGACAAAGGTGAGCCCCTTGCTAAGGATTGACCGTTCGTCCTCAGTCAGTGGGAGGTTTGGGGGGATGATGAAGATGCGGCAGGATGGTAGTATGGCGCACTGACCTCTACATCGCCGAGGCCAGACGCCAACTCTCCGACACCACCTCCTACCGCCTCCTCGATCATGACCCCACACCCGAGCACCAAACCATCATCTCCAACACCATTCACGACCTCATCACCTCAGGGGACCTCCCACCCACAGCCTCCAACCTCATTGTTCCCCAACCCCGCACGGCCCGTTTCTATCTCCTTCCCAAAACCACAAACCTGCCTGCCCTGGTCGACCCATCGTCTCAGCCTGCTCCTGCCCCACCGAACTCATCTCCACCTATCTGGACTCCATTTTCTCCCCTTTGGTCCAGGAACTCCCCACCTACGTCCGTGACACCACCCACGCCCTCCACCTCCTCCAGGACTTCCAATTCCCTGGCCCCCAACACCTCATATTCACCATGGACGTCCAGTCCCTGTACACCTGCATTCCGCATGGAGATGGCCTCAAGGCCCTCCGCTTCTTCCTGTCCCGCAGGCCCGACCAGGCCCCCTCCACCGACACTCTCATCCGCCTAGCTGAACTCGTCCTCACACTCAACAACTTCTCTTTTGACTCCTCCCACTTCCTACAGACTAAGGGGGTGGCCATGGGCACCCGCATGGGCCCCAGCTATGCCTGCCTCTTTGTAGGTTACGTGGAACAGTCCCTCTTCCGCACCTACACAGGCCCCAAACCCCACCTCTTCCTCCGGTACATTGATGACTGTATCGGCGCCGCCTCTTGCTCCCCAGAGGAGCTTGAACAGTTCATCCACTTCACCAACACCTTCCACCCCAACCTTCAGTTCACCTGGGCCATCTCCAGCACATCCCTCACCTTCCTGGGCCTCTCAGTCTCCATCTCAGGCAACCAGCTTGTAACTGATGTCCATTTCAAGCCCACCGACTCCCACAGCTACCTAGAATACACCTCCTCCCACCCACCCTCCTGCAAAAATTCCATCCCCTATTCCCAATTCCTCCGCCTCCGCCGCATCTGCTCCCACGATAAGACATTCCACTCCCGCACATCCCAGATGTCCAAGTTCTTTAAGGACCGCAACTTTCCCCCCACAGTGATCGAGAACGCCCTTGACCGCGTCTCCCGCATTTCCCGCGACACATCCCTCACACCCCGCCCCCGCCACAACCGCCCCAAGAGGATCCCCCTCGTTCTCACACATCACCCTACCAACCTCCGGATACAACGCATAATCCTCCGACACTTCCGCCATTTACAATCCGACCCCACCACCCAAGACATTTTTCCATCCCCTCCCCTGTCTGCTTTCCGGAGAGACCACTCTCTCCGTGACTCCCTTGTTCGCTCCACACTGCCCTCCAACCCCACCACACCCGGCACCTTCCCCTGCAACCGCAGGAAATGCTACACTTGTCCCCACACCTCCTCCCTCACCCCCATCCCAGGCCCCAAGATGACATTCCACATTAAGCAGAGGTTCACCTGCACATCTGCCAATGTGGTATACTGCATCCACTGTACCTGGTGCGGCTTCCTCTACATTGGGGAAACCAAGCGGAGGCTTGGGGATTGCTTTGCAGAACACCTCCGCTCAGTTCGCAACAAACAACTGCACCTCCCAGTCGCAAACCATTTCCACTCCCCCTCCCATTCTCTTGATGACATGTCCATCATGGGCCTCCTGCACTGCCACAATGATGCCACCCGAAGTTTGCAGGAACAGCAACTCATATTCCGCCTGGGAACCCTGCAGCCTCATGGTATCAATGTGGACTTCACCAGTTTCAAAATCTCCCCTTCCCCTACTGCATCCCTAAACCAGCCCAGTTCGTCCCCTCCCCCCACTGCACCACACAACCAGCCCAGCTCTTCCCCCCCACCCACTGCATCCCAAAACCAGTCCAACCTGTCTCTGCCTCCCTAACCAGTTCTTCCTCTCACCCATCCCTTCCTCCCACCCCAAGCCGCACCCCCAGCTACCTACTAACCTCATCCCACCTCCTTGACCTGTCCGTCTTCCCTGGACTGACCTATCCCCTCCCTACCTCCCCACCTACACTCTCTCCACCTATCTTCTTTACTCTCCAGCTTCGGTCCGCCTCCCCCTCTCTCCCTATTTATTCCAGTTCCCTCTCCCCATCCCCCTCTCTGATGAAGGGTCTAGGCCCGAAACGTCAGCTTTTGTGCTCCTGAGATGCTGCTTGGCCTGCTGTGTTCATCCAGCCTCACATTTTATTATCTTGGCCCTCTAGGTGTGGACTCCACTGGCCTTGGAAAAAGACATTAGCTATTCAACTTATCTATGCTTCTCATGATATTATTGACCTCTATTAGGCCATGTCTCCACTCCCTATGCTCTAGGGAAAAAAGTCCCAAACTATCCACCCTCCCCTTACAGCTTAAGCCCTCCAGTCCTAGAAAGAGGTTTGTAAATATTTTATGCACCCTTTCCAGTTTAGCAATGTCCTTCCTATGGCAGGGCAACCAGAACTGTATACAGAACAGCATGCAGTACTCCAAAAGGGCTCTCCAATGTCCTATACAGCTGCAACATGGGAAATCTTATTGAAATACCAGTTTTCAGTCTTGATATTGGACAATTAAACAGGGCAAACTGTGAGCAACTTTTAACCATTACATGAAGCAACTTGCAGTTTCAAAGCAGGAAGTTATACTTGAATATTTTTCACCTGTTTCATATTTATACAGGAATCGATGTTCATAATCACAAGAAATGAGATACTGTTGGTTTTGATGGAAGAGATAACAAGTTTTAGAGCTGGATGAAGACAGCAGGCGAACAGCATCAGAGGAGCAGGAAGGCTGATGTTTTGGGCCTAGACCCTTCTTCAGAAAATTCCTACTATCTCTGAAACAATTCTAATCCTCTGATGCTGCTTGGCCTTCTGTGTTCATCCACCTCTACACCTTGTTATCTCAGATTCTCCAGCATCTGCAGTTCCTACTATCTCTGAAACAATACTAGTTCAGATGGAATACATTTTTACACTGGTTGTCTCTGCAGTAAGACATCAAACAGGTCAACTCTGATGTCTGATCCTGGAAAATCAATATCCCTGACACTGCAAGCTCACTTAAAGCAAGGCATCCCACATCACTTTATACAGGCTACCAAGTAAATCTTCTTAAGTGTTTTAGGCCAGTGTGTGGAATTGAAGTGGAATGTTCTGCAAAAACAATGATTTTTACCAGATCTCAGTAAAACATTTTGTGTCCCTCTGAAGTATGCGGGATTTCATCATTGTGTTTGTTAAGCCTGTGTCACAGGAAACTGAAAATAAAGGTATGGCTGGAACAACATAACATCCTTCACTCATCCAGTCAGCAGATTCTTGACTCATCTTTCCTATGCAAACACACACACACACACACACACACACACACACACACACAATCATCAATCCTGTAAATGCTGTTATCAGCCATCAGATCTGGGGACCAGTGCCATTGAAAGTTACGCTCCAGGTTATCATGGGATATAAAGCAATGGGAAGTCAATGTAAGATCATTTTAGAAATAATCTGATGTTTGGACAGAACCTTTGAAATTTAGTCTGGATGAGAATGCCTGCCCAACATTGTCATCTAAGTTAATAGTTCTGACGTGATTAGTGTCCATGTTACATTGCTTCAATCCATTCTACTAATGTCATGCACAGGCTGTGTGTAGAGATGGGCAGTTCTACAAAGCAGAAAGAGTCATTAGTCATAGAGACATAAGGCATGGAAACAGACCCTTTGACCCAACTCGTCCATGCTAAACAAATTTCCCCAAACTAAACTACTTTCATTTGCCTATGTTTGGTCCCTGTCCCTCTAAACCTTTCCTACTTGTGCACCTGTCAAAATGTCTTTTAAATGCTGTAACTGTACCTGCATCTATCACTTCCTTGGGCAGTTCATTCCACAGACAAAACACCCTCTGTGTGACAAAGTTGCCCTTCATGTCCCTTTTACATATTTTTGCTCTCACTTTAAAAATATGTCTCTAGTTTTGAACTCCCCTATACTAGGGAAAAGACCTTTGCCATTCACTTCATCTATGCTCCTCATGTCCTAATTGCTATCATGCAATAAAGCTTCTTGTTATCTAAGATCAGTTACTCTTTCGTAGATAGTTTGGAATGTTGTATCCTAATCATTACATATGCCCAAAAGGAAAACAAAGACAAAGGAGAATTGGTGGCAGTGAACTATCTCAAACAGCCCTTACCTAATACTGCATACCAGTAGAGGTGGCAAATGCCACAAGGTGAAAGCAGTGGTCATTTGGTGAAATACCACATCCCACTTCACTGGTTAAGTTTCAGTTTTAGTTATTTGCATGCTTTTGCCCTCGGAGAATTTCTCAGGCTGTACGTAGCCCACCAAATAGCACCCGCTACTGTGTCCCTACATTCCTTCTCTCCTGCCTTATTTTCTCTTGCCCTTTACATTTTCCAATTAGCTTTCAATCATAGAATAAGCTGGGTAGCTCTTTTGGAGGCATAGAGACATGAAGGGTTGAATGGCCTCCTTCCCTCCTTTCTCTCTGCCCTACATGCCTTATCCTTCTCTCCAGCCTTTCTTTACCTTACTCTCCTCTGTCTCATGTTCCCTTCTCTCCATCCTTAACTCTTGACTACCCTTCATGCCTTTCTTTATTTGGCTCACTATCATTCTCCATTCTCAAATCTAGCTTTGCTCTAAATCTTAACTTCTCATATATTTAACATCATGCAGATAAATCGGGATTTAAAAGTCTGAACATGAACAATTAGAAATATAAGATTATGGGTGAAATTTTCCTCTCCTTGGTGTGACGAGAATAATAACGAGTGAAATGGCCAAACAGGCAAGAATGAAAAGATAAGATTCTTAGTGTCAAGAAAACTTATACAAATTTCCTCTCAAGCCGTAAATGGAAACTTTGGAAAATTACTTGTGAGTGGCAACTAGCTTACTTTGATTTATTTGCATATCATTAATACCCCCAATTTGCTCTATTTGTATCATATTTCCAATTTTTCTCTATTCCATCCAGAAACGACACCAACAAATTAATCTATTATGTTGGTGCTTCCTTTGGTACCAGCGATTGCATATCAAGTAAACAAATGGTAAATCTGAACAGGAAAACTCATTGATGATGACCTTTAAAGCTGGTTCTAGACTGCCCACAAGTTCCACTCCTCCAGGTCATCTGACAACTGTCTTAAAGAAGCAGTACCCTCCAATTACACACATAACAAAATCAGAATGAGTGTCCGGTGGCTACTGGCTGCCGAATTACTCTCTTAGCCTACATGCAACTGCTTGTGACCATGCAACAGTGCAGTAGCTCAGTGGTTAGCACTGCTGCCTCATAGTGCTAGGGACGCAAGTTCAATTTCACCCTTGGACAACAGTCTGTGTGGAGTTTAACATGGGTCTGCATGCATTTCTTCTGGGTGATCTGGCTTGCTTTCATAGCTCAAAGTGGCGCTGGTTAGATGGATTAGCCATGCTAAATTGCCCATTGTGTTCGGGGATGTGCAAGTTAGGTTGGTTGGCTATGGGAAATGTAGTGTTACAGTGGTGGGGTGGGTCTGAGTGGGATGCCCTTTGGAGGATTGGTGTGGACTTCATAGGCCAAATGGCTTGCTTCCATATTGTAGGGATTCTATGATTCTTCTGCACAATGTCTCTATATTCTCAATGGCCATCATCCTCCTCAACATTTCTTTCACCAAACTTGGAATCAGCAAAGCACAGGCTTATTATATCATCCCATTTGTTCTTGGATCAAATCAGACACCACTTCAGCCCTTCAACACATTAATTTGGAGCTGATGGACATCTATGACCTGCATGTTTCCTGGAGAACAGCAAACAGCAAAACGTTTATCTACACAAAAGCTTTTCCACAGACACGGTATGTTTTGACTCTCAACTTGTTTTAGTGGTGCTCACTGATTTTAGCATTTAGTTACAGGTTACCAGCTTCTGAGTGGGTGATATTATTTAATTAGCTTACAACGTCTTGAGTGCTTAGTTACAGGCTGCCAGCTTCTATTGTTTCGTTTGCTTCTGAGTAGAGAGGGAAAAAACAGGCAATTGTGGCTGTGGGGAATATTGTATCATCATGTCAATGTCACAGCTCTACGAGGAGCTGTACCAGCAAATGGCCATGTGTGCAAGTCAAAGGGCAAGCATCCATAGTGAGTAAAGAGGGACTACAGTCAGGGATACTGTTACAATCAGGCAAGGATTTTGTAATATTCCAGTATAGTTGATTGGCCACTGTCAGTGAGACTCCAGTTCCTATGTGAGTTTGGGAATTCTTATTCTTGCAGTTGGGGGATTGTTCCACAGTCAGTTCTGCAGATCAAGTGCAAGTAGCCCAGGGTTTACAGGCAAGTCAGTCAAAGTGCTGTTGAGACATCAGACCAGGGAATGGGCCTTGTTCAGTCAGGAATGCTGGGAACTGGGTAAAGGTCAGAGATGGTCAATGGCAATTCGGTGAAATCCAGTGAGATCCTGCAGAACTGGTCAACACAAGTTTGGGGATGGGCTTCATTATTGTGGGAGTGGTGATGGTGATGGGGGCAGTTATATATAATTGGGTTGGACCAACGTTATGGCTATGCTGCATGTCAGTGAGTCTGTGCACACTGATTGGCATGCAGACACATTGATTTACACCTCCAGAAGTTCCTGCTGCACATGGACCTCAGAAATCCATGCAGCAGCAGTAGCAGCAGCTGTAGCAGCAGAAAAAAATACGAGGAGATACAGGATGGGAATTCATAGTTAACAGGAGGGGCTGGGGGCTCTTCAAAGTGGGAGTTCAAGCAGATCATGCAACTCTAGCCTCTACATGAGGAGTGTAGGCTCAACAAGGGCATGTGAATTTTTGCTAGCATAGCTTCGGTAAAAAAATGTTCACACAAATAATTTAATAAATGGGCTCAATCTGACAGGTAGAGGTTGAAAAGTTATGGGACGCCCAGGGACAGCAACTCAAAAGGAAGCGTGATGAATGTTGAGAAATTATTGCACCTCAGTCAGGACATTGACTAGGACAGCCATTAAAATGACCATGGGTGAACTCTGTATTGAGAACCTGCAAAGCTAGAGGAAACCTTACAGCCACCCATTTCCAGGATGATTGAACTATGTTTTGTTGTGTGTAAATTACCACAAGATACCTTTAATTTGACTACTTATTAAGAAATCTCACGGACGATCAAATACTAAAAAAATTATTTAAAGCTTATGCACGTTACTACCAAAAAGAGACTCTTAAGTAAGTTAGTTAAGCCTCTCAAACCAAATGGATGTTACTTGATTAATAGCGAAATTTAATTATGATTCCAATCAACGCTATCTGTCTCTGAATGTCCAGGATTCAATCCTTGTGCAGTGTTCTTCAATGTTCTGTTGCTAAAGAAACCTGGAGTAGAATTCTTATAGTATTTTATGTCCAACACATTTATGGTGTGACATTATTGATGATCTTTTAGATCCTTTCATCCATAATATTGCAAATGTACAACTTGCATTCTTATCAGAAGTAGCTTTCCTGTTCCTTGTCATATTTGGCATTGACTGTCTGTTTCAAAACACAGCTTTCATGCAATTAACTCCATAAATTCTTCTGCGGTACAATTGTTTATCCTTGAGGCATAAGGTGGCCAGTTATCAAGCAGTTGTTAAAACAGTTTTGTTTATGCAGTTATTTGCTTTCAATTTTTCTATAGTCATTTGTTTTTGACACTTAACAGTTTATTCCAGACAGAGTTATTGCTGATTCCTTCTATCCACGAACAGTTATTAAAGTTCTGAAGTTTACATTATCACAGTTTGTGCTTTGTTGAAATGTTTGTGAATCCTTTGCTAACTTTGTAAGCAGCCCCTGCTTAGAGTAAAAGATTTATGGACCGTGCTATTTTTGTAGTCCTTGGCCATTTGTGATGCTGAATAAATGTCTCATCATCCACATGACTTTTTTGGAAGCACTTGAAAGCAACTACACATAACCAGCACTACTTCACTGCTCTGGAAAAAAGAAACAATTGTGAGACAATGCAATAAGAACATATCGTGCTGACATTTCTTCTTAAAGCATCTGAGATAATGGGAACTGCAGATGCTGGAGGGGATGGAGCCAAGAGAGGTGAGTGTAGGTGGGGAGATAGGGAGGGAATAGGGCAGTCTGGGGAGGATGAACAGGCCAAGGGGACAGGATGAAGTTACTAGGTAGGAAATGGGGGTGCGGCTTGAGGTGGGAGGAGGGTATAGGTAGAATTGGTGGTTATGCGGGAGGAAATGCGGGAGACACGATCAAGGGCATTCTCAACCTCTGCAGGGGGGATGTTGCGGTCCTTGAAAAAAGAGGACACCTGAGATGTACGGGAGTGGAATGCCTCATCCTGGGAGCAGATGCGGTGGAGGCAAAGGAGTTGGGATTAGGGGATGGCATTTTTGGAGGAAGGTGTGTGGGAGGAGGTGTATTCTAGGTATCTGTGGGAGTCGTTGGGCTTGAAATGGATATCGGTTTCTAAGTGGTTACCTGAGATGGAGACAGAGAGGTCCAGGAAGGTGAGGGAGGTGTTAGAGATAGTCCAGGGGTATATGAGCAAGAAAAGGTGATATGAGGGAGAATGATGGAGCAAGAGGGACAATGGTGGGATATGATGATGGATGGGGTTTATGTAGAATTAGGGGGCATTAGGGGTATGGGACAATGGACAAAATGAAGGATCACGGGAGCAAATAAGGGGAGTTATAGTACATTAAATGGTACTGGCAGGTAATGTTGCAGTTTTGTAAAAACTTAGTCAGGCAGAATTTGGAATAGTGTGTTCAATTCTAATTGCCACACTACCAGAAAGATGTGGTGGCTTTGGAGAAGGTACAGAAAAGATTACCAGGATGTTGCCAGGTATGGAGGGCATTAACTATGACGAGAGGTTGGAGAAACTTGTGTTGTTCTCACTCGAATGACAGAGCTGTGGGGTGACCTGATAGAGGTCCACAAAATGAGGAAGAGCATGAACAGAGTGGACAGTCAAAAGCTTTTCCCCAGGGTGGAAGAGTCAGTTACTAGAGGGCATAGTCTTAAGGTGTGAGGGGCAAGGTTTAAAAGCAATGTACAAGGCAGGTTTTTTACACAGAGGGTGGTGGGTACCTGGAACTCTCTGCCGCAGGAGGTAGTGGAAGCAGATACTATAATGACTTTTAAAGTGTGTCTTGGCAAATATATGAAT
This sequence comes from Stegostoma tigrinum, assembly GCF_030684315.1. NCBI lineage: Eukaryota > Metazoa > Chordata > Chondrichthyes > Orectolobiformes > Stegostomatidae > Stegostoma > Stegostoma tigrinum. Next base: position 56,927,904 of record NC_081366.1, read on the forward strand.
AGGATGGGAATAGAGAGATATGGAAAGGTAGGAGATCTTAGTTGTGATGGGCAGGATGTCGGTGCAGGCTTGGAAGGGTAAATGGCCTCTTCCTGTGCTGTAATTTTCTTTGTTCTTTGTTGTTCTTACAGGGGGATATAAGGAAGAATGAAGAATGGGGTAATGGAGATGACACTGGGCTGGATGACAAAATGACAGAGTTTATAGAACTTGGCTGGTGTCCTAGCGGATGGAGGCACAACTTGTAAACTGTCCAACTCAGCATTGGCCTGCCTCTGATACCACCTTGGTTGGGAAGACACTACCAAGTAGGAAGCTAGATTCCAATGAGATCTACCTAAAATGGGATTCCTGCCTCAAGTATAAAAATGCAGTCCTAAGGATCTCCACTTTACGTACAATCAGAGATGCAGGCCATCAAATGCTTCAACGATTCACCCAAACATTTCAATAGTTTTGAAACTATCTTTTTGTCCAGTTTCTGAGTATAAAGTTGAAAATAAAAGTACAGTAAAGCTATGAAATTCAACAGCGTTCTGACAGTTTAATGAGCTAATCACAAAAAAATTAAGCACTTTTTTTTGCCTAGTCCACCATTAGTTTGACTACCAACTCTGAGCAGACTGATTTTAAGTGAATGAAATAACTTCAAAATCTATCCATAATGTTTTAGTAGTGACTGTGGTATGGATTGACTAATGGCGTCTTTGTTACTTCAAAATTAGCTTTGATTTAAGAACCTCTGTGAAGGCCCACAAACAGACAAGATCATTGGAAACTTGTCACAGTGATTATTCAATTGCAGGGGATGTGGCTTGTCTTTATGCAGGGTCAATTTAAACTGCAACATTTGTTAAGCAAATGCAGACTGTTTGTTTCTAGTCTGCTGGATGCAAGTTTCATTTGTAGTTCCTTGATATGTTGGTCTGATTTGGCCAAATAATAAATTGTGGAAAAAAAATCTGCCACTAAGTAGAAACTCCTATCTAAAGTTTACTTTTTAGTCCATAACAATCAAACTCTTATGCTGTAAATTCATCATTAGAATCTTACATTGTAATGGCCTGAAATACATGATTGATTAATATTTTACTTCTTGTACAGTGGGTTAAGAATCACAATGCATTTTGCAGTTAATAAAGTATTTGAAGAAATTTCTCCTCTTGTTGTATGCCTCTTTTAAATCTTTAAAATCAGCCTACTCAGAGTTGGTAGACAAAGCGTTTGTGGACTAGGGAAAAATAAAACTTAATTTTTCATTATTCCTGTCTTCATATTATAAAGCTACCTTCACTGTCCTCTATAGATCCCTTTTCAGAAACCATTGTGTTGATTTAAGAATGTGTTTGTTTGGCTGGAAATTAGTTTTCTTTCAATCACAGAATAGTCTTTTGAATTTGACGTCTTTTTAATTCTGGGAAACATAGAGTGGAGTAAGCAGTGAGTAGTTCAAATGTTTGCTGAGATTTTCTATGGAAAGTATTTTGGGAACTAAGAAACACAGGATATAATTTAGAATTTTATTTTATTTAGATTCTGCAATTTTTTGTTTTCCACCCAGTTCCTATTATCACTTTTAATGGGACACATCAGTCTGGAATCTTAATCACGGATTTGAATCAAAGCACATCATAAAAGGATAAAGAGTGCTTTGGGAAGTGGCTAACAAAATATAATTAATAGGTCTTTTTGAAAAGAACTACTAAGAGAATTGTACTTTAATGATTCATTTCCCAATGTGTACAACGTTTTCCTCTATTAAATAGTTACTGTCTGCTTCCTGATGCAGCTCATTGTTCTTACTCCACCATTGGGACGTTATCAGTTTCTTAATAAAATTTTGTAACTGTGGCCTACATGCTAAACATTTTCTCTTTTTTTGGTTTCATTTTAGGCAATCTCTGTATAGAACTCATCAACTCAGCCATGTAAAATAAGTCAGGGTAAATGTAGCCACAAGTGCAATTTTCAATGAAAAATTTCTGACCTTTGGAATGTGATGACGCCATTTTGTTGTGAAACGCTATTTTTGTTTTAGTAGAATAAGCATTAGAAAAGAGCACCTATTCCTGCTCACACACATGGTGATGATACATTGAGATTAACACCAGTTGGGGTTTCTGTTTCATTTTGTTGCATAGTTATAACCTTAACTTGGGATTTAGATACCAATGCGATTTACATTCACTCAATCTAATTTCAGGGGTACAGCCTATAATAAGATGAAAGCACAAAAGCTGAAAGGAGAACAACTTATCATCTAAGATTTGATTAAAACCTTCAATTCATAAAAGCTCCAGAGTCTAGAATTACCAAAATCGTATCAAGAAAACTTTGTACCTATAGTCAAAATACTGTTAGTTACGCCTGGCTTATGTTCCATGACTAAATGCTGAGATTAATGTTATGGATATCAGAGGAAGAAACAGAAAATGTTGCAAATACTCAACAGGTCAGGTAGCATCTGTGAAGAAAGAAACAAGGGTGGCAACATATGAAGTTGAGAGAGGTCATGGCCACTGGTTGCAAGGCCAGAAAAAAAGATTCTTGTGTAGCTTATTTTTAGGAAGGTTGTCACATCTTGTTCCACTCAAGTATTTGACAGGCTAGTGACAGATCTTGTTCTTTGATCATGGGCACTGAAGATGACGTCCATCCTGCTGACAACTGCCAGCCAAATGGCCACAGTCTCCCGTGTGCACCATGGAGATTGCTTTTGAATGATTAAGGCAGTGAAGCTGTTTTATTTTGGCAGTGACAAATTTGCTCCACAGTTTTGTGAGAGATACATTGTTACCACTGAAAACCCTTTGATCTTGTTGAATGGCAGGAAGGAGTCATAAATCATGTTTAGAGAGGTATTTTTGGTCACTGACCAGGCAACTTGTGATGTGTTATCAAAGACTGATGGTTACAGGCATTGGTGACTGTTCAAGGATAAAAACTAACATCCTGGGTGTACCGTAGATTCTGGGTAGTTATTAAGATGAACCTGCTGAGGTGGTCACACACAAATTGCATTTTCACAGAGTGATAGCTCTTACCATTGTGCTCCTGCTCCCTGTTGACATGGAGAGCCTGCAGAGTCAGATGTATGCAACAGCTGACTCCCTGAACAAGTGGGAATTCTCCCATGCTGGCAAATCTAGGTGTTCCTTCATTCTGTCTTTCTTTCTCCTAAGGATAAGGATGAAGTCATGTTTTCCTCATGTACCCTGATAGATCCATGTATGAACAACTCTGAGATTTTGGTGCTATTTTTTGGAAGAATCTATTGGCAAGGAATGTAAGGACAACTGTGACCCTCCTGTCCACTAAGAGGGATGTTCTCATTGTACTTTGAGCCTTCAATTCAACATCAAGGCGGTGACACAACTCCACGGGTGATCACCGAAGTGAATGCACTGCTTTTGGTCCATGACTAAGTAGGAGTTGTGCTCCTAGAACACATTCTTTCAGGCCCTTTTTATGAAAAGCTGTTCTTCTCTCTTTGCGCAAAGCTTCTCCTCTCTACCAATTCCTCTCCATGAACCGGTCATGGTGCAGAATAAGAGATACTTCAAGAAATTGATCCCATATCTGTGACCTTTCTTCCTTTAGTGCATGTAGCAAAAATCACAAAAAAAGCTACAACAACTCATATCAGAGCACCCATAAAGATTTACCTTTGTATCAATAAGTAAAAAAAAAATCCCACCTGCAACTTGTTGAACAGTCCTATAGATTTCACAAAAAACAGGGCTCATTTTGCTTCAGAATGCTTGTTGCTTCAGATGAAGATGTGGCCTGCACGTGCATTGACCAAACATGGGGTCCTGGTGTTGCGTCAGCCTGTTCAGGTAAGTGGTGCCATAGTGACTGTGATTCACTGCCCTCTCTGCAGTAACACCAACAGTACGCAACACACTTGAAACTTGGTGGTAGGCCTGCAAAAAGGGGACTATGTGACACAACTTCAGGCTCATTACTTTTATATTGAACTTTACAATGAAAATATGCAGTTTATAGCAACTTAAAGCAAGTGCAAGTCTTCTACCTAACTACTGAAATCATTTATGATGTTTGTGTGAGGATAAAGGTTAAAGCACTAAGGTAGAAATGGGTTTAGGTTTGCAACACAAAATAGGCATTATCACATTTTCTGTCTGTTATACACCCCATCTGGTTTCCATTGCAGTCAGTGGAATTAAATATCAGGCAGCATGTGTAACAGGTAGTCCCTTTGATTCTTTTCCATTTTGAGTGATCATGACAGTTTACAGGCAAACAAATGTCATTCAGTCCATTATAATGTTAAGAAATCACTCCTAACTTTTCTTTTTCCCAGTATAAATATTTTCTTCACGTATGTAATGAAAACAGCCTATGTAAACTTGTCACTATGTAATTGTCTTTGGTTAGTAGTATTTTTTACACTAATAGAGGCGGGAGTGTTGTGATTACAATGTTACATGATTAATGTAGACAGCTTTCATTATAAGCTGTCTATATAGTGGTTACTGGAATTGGCAACGGCAGAACTGACAGGAAATTAATGCAGATGTAAGATTTTCGAGATATTGCTAAAATAATTACTAATCAACATCTTGTGATATTGTACTCTTTTTCATAACTTTTGTCAGCTGTCTTCATTTTTTTTATTTCTCTTCATGGTAGTGCTTTTTCAGTTTTGGCTCTTTTCATTGTCACTCTGCTTCTTTCCACATAGTCTTCCTTTACTTCTTTCTCCTTCTCTTGCTATTGTGTGATGGGTTAAAAGTGCCACCAACTGTTGTGGCTGCATTTGGGTTGGATTTTGTGTGGCATCTGTGGTTTTCTGCTTAGCATTTCTGCAATTATGTATATTTCTGCTTGTCACTCTTACCGTATACCCAAAACCCTTCACCTTTCCACAACGCATTCCTCCTTCTACCTCTCAGCCTCATTACTACCCTCTCCCCTTTGAACAACCTACTCACCTTTTTCCTCCTTTCTCTTTAACTATATTGTCATCCACTTCACTCTTATTCGACCATTCTATCCTGTTGTACTCTCAATTTTCTCCAAGGACAGGTGGCACCCTCTAACCTCTTCTTCGGCTTCTACTCCAATATTTTTCTGTCTATTTTCCCTAAAATGGCTTTATCTCCTCGAAAAGGAATTGGCGCCTTTTTAAAAGAAATGAAATCAAATTATAATAAAGAGGTTATTTTTCTCATTATGTCGGCTTCACTCTGAATTTCTCCTTTCTGAAGTGCATTAGAAATTATGTTATTACAGCTGTAATCCATTAAAATGTGCTGTCATGAGATAATGCGCGCAACATTTAGTTGGCTTCAGAATTTAACTGATGATTTTAAAAAAAATATAAATCAAGATTAAAATAATGTATAGAATATATATAGAATATTTTTGTGGAAATTGGCTATTTCCTGTTAGGCACAGGATCAAAGATTATTGGGGGGATAGATGGCAATGTGGAATTTAGAGCACAAACAGGCCAGACATAATCTTACTGAATGGCCAAATGGTCCACGTTTTCTCCTAGTTCATACATTCAAATGTAAAGAAAGGCAACTTTTTTTCATTTTTGATTCTCCCCCTTACTAGTCTTTTTCTGTCTCATCTTTCGACAGTTTTAAGACTTTCTAAACATTTATAAAGCATAAAACAAAGGTTAAGTTAGACAACTTAATCAGAATGAACTTTATAAAGGCAATGCCACAAATGTATTTCATAATGTATTTGCAATATTTGAAAAGTAGAGGCTTTCATCAAATAATTTTGAAAAGATCTTGAGTGTCAACTGACAGTAGCAATGGAAAGAAGCAGATATTCAGAGTAACAAATTGAACAGAACTAATGGATTTAAAAAATTACGTACACTGCACATAAGCGGAATGCAGCAGTCACATTCCACACACAGTATCAAAATAATAGTTGAAAACATCATATTCAAATGCAAAATTTTGGGCTTGGAATCAAAGCTGTAGTGTAAAAAAAGATGAAGACAATTAGTACTCTATCATGTTAATGAAAAATATGTATGACTTTAAAGAATTCGTTAAACTCCTTAACAGAACAACATATTCAATTCCTGTGGAAAAGTATCAGAAAGTAGTAAAGAGACCTTTTGTAAATCCTACAGTCAGGTTCTGTAATCTGATGGTCAGATTGTGCTATTGTATTAATTTTCTGTAGACATTTTTTCCAAAAACAGCAGCATTTGTTTTTATAACAATAGACATGGCACTCTTTCGTTTGAAATTTTCAAGACTGGCTTTTGAATTAGGTTTCAAGAGGCAAAATCAATAATGGGTCAATAGATCTGAAGTGTAAATAAGCTACTGGATAATGGAATCATAAAACAGGTTGCATTGTCTACTCCTGTATCTGGAGGTTAGACAGACCTTAGGATTAGGGTAAAAATTCAGCACATCATCGTGGGTCAAAAGACCTGTGCTGTGTACTGTTCTATGTTCAATGTTCTATATAGGAATTTGAGTGTGAAAGTGCAAGCACTTTGACCTAAATACAATGATGGATATGTTGGAATAAGGATGATTCCTTTTGTACAAAATGATTTTCATTATTTGAATCTTATACATGTCTTTAAAGTTTTTAAGAGTTCAACTTGTTCAAACTTTGCAACATACTATATTGAGTTTTCAATGATAGCAGAACCCCAGAATTCTGATTGGCAAAGATACAAGATAGTAAGCCCATACGTGGTGAATAAAATGCTGGGATTTCACTTTCCCATCACGCCCCTCCTTTCAGCATTGACATAGGAGCCTGTCTGATTATGCCTTATTCTTCTTTCTCAAGCAATCCCTCAGGATTGAGATGACTTGCTGCTGCTCTTATACAAAAGGTTCTGAATTTAGATTCATAGATTCATGCATTGCAGAAAAGGCTGTTGAGTGTGCACTGGCATAACTACCACTAAAGGTGTGCTAATCCCAAATCCTACACTTGTCCCATATTCTTGAATGTTATGATATTTGAAATGCTCATCCAAATATCATTTCAAGGTTGTAAGATTTCTGACCCCCATCGCCTTTCTATGTTGTGCGTTCTAGATTCCCATTACTCGCTAAGAGAAAAATATTTTTACCAAACCTCCTCTGTATCTGATTCTGATGCTAAAACTATGACTTCTTGTGACTGACTTCTCAACCAAAGGGAACAGCTGCTCTCTATTCACTCTGTCCATACCTCTCATAATCACATACACCTCAATCATGTACCCTCTCAGTCTTCTCTGCTGTAAAGGCCACAGGGTTATGAGATCTTATACATCCATTCATTCAAGACAGACAAACAGAGAAGGTAAGGTTAGGAACTGACTTCAGGCTTTGACAGTTCTGTGACGTTATTACAATGTTTCGTCAGGATCTTAAAGCATTTACGCAAAATCCCTCCCCAGTTTTTTTACTCTGGTCATAAACTGTCAAGTGAGTTACCTTGGTTACTTCTTTTTACAGCATTTAATGTACATTTTTCCTTATTTTTCATACTAATCTTTGATTTGATTCGTCTCTTCTAGTAGGTGGTTCAGGAAATGCTTTCAAAAGCTGTGAAAATACTTGAGGCAAAGTTGGGAACACTCCTGCTCCCTGTTGGTCTCCATTAGATTAAATGTGCTTGTTGAAGGATCTTACACTAATATAACTGCAGGAATGCACAAGGAAGTTTGGGTATATGAATGAACGATCATGGGCCCAAAAATCCCCATTTTAAATTGAGCCACAGCTGGAGATGAACTTTGATCTCTTTAGCATGGCAATAGTGAAGGGCGTTGGCACAATTGGATGATTTGAACCCTGCTCATGACCCCATTGGCCAAATGCCACAGAACATTCTAGAAGGCCCAGCATAAGGAGTGAACAGAACACATCTGAAAGCCACCCTCTCAATGAAGACTCAAAGCAGGACTCATGGCAGAAGACTATGTGGCAACCCAAAAAGACTGAGGAGAAGATCCACCTTGGCCCGTGAAACCCACTTCATTGGAAGTGAGCCAGTTCTGCATCAGAGAAGAAGGATATTCCAACAGCTCAGCTCAAACACATGGATTGTTGTGGTAATATCCTTTCTGAGATGGATAGAGCTAGGCAGAAAGTAAATATTGTGGAAGTTTGGAAAATGCTGAAATGGTGATATTAAAGTACTATTTTGTTAATAAAATTGAATTGAACCATAAACCGAACATTGTGTCCCTTTGCCTGCCTAACCTATAAGTACACTTAAGTACACTGTTTTAAGTACATAAACTCATCAAAGTATCCAAAACATGGGCAATAGTTATTTCTTCTTATTTGCCTTTAATATCTGGTTAGTGATACTTCTTTGAGAGAAAAAGATATGCTGTTCTTCCATTGGTAGTTGTCTCCATGTAACGAACCTTGTTTGATTGTAGCAATAACCAGCTCTTTCATACAGTCCAGAAATATGGTAAACTATTTATATTTAATTTGGTGTCCAGTCCTGCAGCTGTTCAAAATAATAGCGACTTGTGTAATCCACATTTGCCAATTCGCTGATCTGTCAAATGGATCCAATAGCTTGAATTTCTCTGGTGAAAAGATCAAAACCAATTAATTTTGCAAGGTGTAGAGCTGGATGAACACAGCAGGCCAAGCAGCAACAGAAGAGCAGAAAGGCTGACATTTTGGGCCTAGACCTTTCTTCAGAAATGGGGGAGGGGAAGGGTGTTCTGAAATAAATAGGGAGAGAGGGGGAGGCAGATAGAAGATGGAAAAGGAGAAGACAGGTGGAGAGGAGGCAGGCAGGTCAAAGAGGTGGGGTTGGAGCCAGTAAAGGTGAGTGTAGGTGGTGATTAGGGAGGGGAGAGGTCAGTCCAGGTAGGACGGATAGGTCAAGGGGGTGCGCGGGATGATGTTGGTAGGTAGGAGATGGGGGTGGGGCTTGAGGTGGGAAGAGTGGAGAGGTGAGAGGAAGGACAGGTTGGGGAAGTGGGGATGAGCTGGGCTGGTTTTGGGATGCGGTCGGGAGTGGGCCGATTTTGAAGCTTGTGAAATCCACATTGATACCATTGGGCTGCAGGGTTCCCAAACAAAATATGAGATGATTTTCCTGCAACCTTTGGGTGGCGTCATTGTAGCACTGTAGGAGGCCCAGGATGGACATGTTGTCCAAGGAATAGGAGGGGGAGGTGAAATGGTTCGCAACTGGGAAGTGCAGATGTTTGTCGCAAACCAACTGCAGGTGTTCCACGAAGCTGTCTCCAAGCCTCCGCTTGGTTTTCCCGATGTAGAGGAGGCCACAGCGGGAACAGTGGATACATTATACCACATTAGCAGATGTGCAAGTGAACATCTGTTTGATGTGGAAGGTCTTCATAGGGCCTGGGATGGCGGTGTGGGGGGAGGTGTAGGGGCAGGTGTAGCACTTCCTGCGGTTGCAGGGAAAAGTGCTGGGGGTGGTGGGGCTTGTTGGGAGTGTGGAGCAGACAAGGGAGTCACAGAGAGAGTGGTCCCTCTGGAAGGCAAATAAGGATGGGGAGGGAAAAATGTCTTTGGTCGTGGGGTCAGATTGTAGATGGCGGAAATGTCGGAGGATGGTGTGTTGGATCCAGACGTTGGTGGGGTGGTATGTGAGGATGAGGGGGATTCTGCTTTGCTTGTTATTGAGGGGACGGGGTGTGAGGGATGATTTGCAGGAAATGCGAGAGACAAGGTCGAGGGCATTTTTGACCACTGTGGAGGGGAAGTTGCGGTCCTTGAAAAACGAGGACATCTGAGATGTACAGTAGTGGAATACTCCATCTCGGGAGCAGATGCAGCGGAGGTGGAGGAATTGGGAATGGGGTGGGTGAGAGGAGGGATATTCTAGGTACCTGTGGGAGTTGGTAGGCTTGAAATAGATATCGGTTTCCAGGTAGTTGCTGGAGATGGAAACAGAGAGGTCCAGGAAGAAGAGAGACGTATTGGAGATGGTCCAGGTGAACTTAAGGTTGGGGTGGAAGGTGTTAGTGAGATGGATAAACTGTTCGAGCACTTCGTGAAAGCACGAGGCAGTGTAGATACAGTCATCGATGTAACGGAGGAAGAGATGGGGATATGGTCAGTGTAGCTTTGGAAAAGGGGTTGTTCCACGTATCCTACAAAGAGGCAGGCATAATTTGGGCCATGTGGGTACCTATGGCCACCCCCTTTGTCTGTAAGAAATGGGAGGAACTGAAGAAGAAGTTGTTCCAGGTGAAGATGAGTTCAGCTAAGCAGATGAGGGTGTCAGTGGAGAGGAACTAGTTGGGCATGCGGGACAGGGAGAAGCGAAGGGCCATTCCGATTCCCTGGTCCCCAACACCTCATCTTTACCATGGGCGGCCAGTCCCGATACATGACCTGGATGAGGGCGTAGAAGGATGGGTAGGTAAATTTGCAGATGACACTAAGGTCGATGGAGTTGTGGATAGTGATGAAGGATGCTGTAGGTTGCAGAGAGACATAGATAAGGTGCAGAGCTTGGCTGAGAGGTGGCAAATGGAGTTTAATGCAGACAAGTGTGAGGTGATGTACTTTGGTAGGAGTAACCGGAAGGCAAAGTACAGGGCTAATGGTAAGATTCTTAGCAGTGTAGATGAGCAGAGAGATCTCGGTGTCCATGTACACAAATCCTTGAAATTTGCCACCCAGGTTGACAGGGCTGTTAAGAAGGCATACAGTGTTTTAGCTTTTATTAATAGAGGGATTGAGTTCCGGAACCAAGAGGTTATGGTGAAGCTGTACAAAACTCTGGTGCGGCCGCACTTGGAGTATTGTGTACAGTTCTGGTCACCGCATTATAAGAAGGATGTGGAAGCTTTGGAAAGGGTGCAGAGGAGATTTACTAGCATGTTGCCTGGTATGGAGGGAAGGTCTTATGAGGAAAGGCTGAGGGACTTGAGGCTGTTTTCATTGGAGAGAAGAAGGTTGAGAGGTGACTTAATTGAAACATATAAAATAATCAGAGGGTTAGATCGGGTGGATAGGGAGAGCCTTTTTCCTAGGATGGTGACGGCGAGCACGAGGGGGCATAGCTTTAAATTGAAGGTTGAAAGATATAGGATGGATGTCAGAGGTAGTTTCTTTACTCAGAGAGTAGTAAGGGAATGGAACACTTTGCCTGCAACGGTAGTAGATTCGCCAACTTTAGGTACATTTAAGTTGTCATTGGACAAGCATATGGACGTACATGGAATAGTGTAGATTAGATGGGCTTGAGGTCGGTATGACAGGTTGGCACAACATCGAGGGCCGAAGGACCTGTACTGTACTGTAATGTCTCCCCCACAGAACATGCAGCCTTTTGCTCCCTCCGGTCCAATCCTAACCTCTCTATAAAACCTGCAGACAAGGGGGATGCAGGTGTAGTATGGCACACTGCCCTGTAGTATGGCCTACATCACTGTGTCCAGACACCAACTCTCTGACACCTCCTACTACCACCCCCTTGATCATGATCCCACCCCTGACCACCAAAACATCCTCTCCTAAACCATCCACTACCTCATCATTTCAGGTGACCTCCCACCAACAACTTCCAATCTCATTGTTCCCCACCCCCGCACCACCCATGTCTATCTCCTTCCCAAAATCCACAAACCTGGCTGCCCTGGTTGACCCATTGTCTCCGCCGGCTCCTGCCCACCAAACTTATGTCCACTTACCTCAACTCCATTTTCTTCCCTTTGGTCCAGGAAATCCCCACCTATGTCTGTGACAGTACCTACGCCCTCCACCTCCTCCAAAACTTCTGGTTCCCTGGCCCCCAACACCTCATCGTTATCATGGATATCCAGTCCCTATACACATGCATTCTCCATGCAGATGGCCTAAAGGTACCCACATTGGCCCAAGCTACGTGTGCCTCTTTGTAGGATATGTGGAACAACCCATCTTCCTAACTATACTGGCCCTATCCCCCACCTTTTCCTCCGTTACTTTGATGACTGTATTGGCGCCACCTCATGCTCCCATGAGGAGCTCGAACAGTTCATCTCCTTCACTAACACCTTCCACCCAAACCTTAAGCTCTCCTGGACCATCTCTGATTCCTCTCTCTTCTTCCTGGACCTCTCTGTTTCAATCTCTGGCAGCCATCTGGAAGCCAATACCCATTTCAAGCCTACTGATTCAATGCCAGAATGCTTTCAATTTTGATTTTGTGTTACCACGCATACACAAATGATATCCTTTCACCATAAGCATGTTAATCAAAACAACTAAATATATTTTTAAAAAATTCTTCCCTTTTGTTAGGAATGACTAGAAGCACATTTGGTGGCCAGATTGCTAAGGGTCCTTTGGGAATAACAGCATTGTTTGCTCTGTATTTCAATCTCTAAACTTTCTAATGCACTGGCATTTAATTTAAGAGGACTTATCCCATTTGCGTTGGATTAATTGTAAAAGTTTGGTGATGAATAATTAGCAAAGTCATGTCACATGGGATACAGGGTGAGCTTGCCAATTTGATACATAATTGGCTTAACGGCCGGCATAGGTGGTGGAGGGTGCTTTTTGGACTGGAGGCCTATCACTAACAGTGTTTCACATGGATCGGTTCTGGGTCCTCTCTTATTTGTCATTTATTTCAATGATTTAGAGGAGAATAGAAAATACATGCTTAGTAAGTTTGCAGATGACATCAAAATTGATGGTATAGAAGACAGTCAAGAAGGTTTTCTACGATTATAAAGGGATCTTAATCAAATGGGTCAATGGGCTGAAAAATGGCTGATGGAGTTCAATCTGGTTAAATGCGAGGTATTGAATTTTGTTACAACAAGTAAGGGTAGCACTGATACAAATAGTGGTAGGAGTTTGGATAGTGTTTTAGAACAGAGGGGCCTAGCAGTTCAGATACATAATTTGTTGAATTTGTATCACATATAGACAGTTGGTTAAAATGAGGTATAGCATGATTGTCTTCATGGCTCAGATCACTGAGTACAATAATTAGGAAGTCATGTTGAGGTTGTACAGGACATTGGTGAGGCCTCCTTGGAACACTTCTGGTCGCCCAGTTATAGGAAGGATATTATTAACCTGGAGAGGGTTCAGAAGAGATATACCAGATATTACTGGATATACAAGGTTTGAGTTATAAAGAAAGGCTGGATAGGCTGGCACATTTTTCAATGGAGTATTGGAGGTTGAGAGGAGACCTTGCAGAAGTTTATAAAATTATGAGGGGTGTTGATAAGGTGAATGGCAGGTGTCTTTTCCCTAGGATGGGCATTTCATGACAAGGGAATCCCCATAGTTTTAAGGTGAGAAGAGAAAGATTTAAAAAAGACATGAGGGCCAGTTCCTTTTTACTCAGAGAATGGTTTCCATGTGGAATAAACCTTCTTAGGAAGCAGTTGATGTGTGTATAATAACAATGTTTAGAAGACATTTCAGTAAGTAAACGATTGGAAATGGTTTGGAGGGATATGGGCCAGAAGCAGGCAGATGGGACTAGTTTAGATTGTGATCATGCTCAGCATGGACTAGTTGGACCAAACGATCTGTTTCCGTGCTATATGACTCTATTTAAAAGTATTGTATGTTGCTGTCTGGATTATTCTCAATTTTTTACACAGCATCTGCCAGATCCTACTGAATGTTGACTTTTGATTGATAATCCAAAACAAAAAACCCAGAATTTCTAATCCTAATAGAAGTTAAACAATTATGTTGTTGTAATAACTCAGAAGGTCCAACGGGAAATGAATATCCTTTATTAGCAAACACCAAATGGAGCCACAACTCATGTTGTAATAGGCTAATCCGAGTCAGGAGAAATAGTTCTACAGAACCATCCTTGGGTCTGTTTTGTTTTTTTTTCATATCCAGAAGTCTTATCATACATAATTGGTCATTGGGGTCATTTAAGAGACTGCTGGACATGTATATGGTCACAGAAATTTGAGGGTGCATACATGAGGATCAATGGTCGGCACAACATTGTGGGCTGAAGGGCCTGTTCTGTGCTGTACTGTTCTATGTTCTATGTTCTATAATTGAACTTTTACCTCAACACCAAATCAATGTGTTTTTCCATCTGTTAACCACAACCTGGGTCTGTTTTGTTTCTTTTTACCCTTTCTATTCTACTTTATTTCAATATTTTTAAAATCAGCCTGTTCAGGTGGGACTTGAACACAGGCTTCTTAGCTTAGAGATGCAAATACTACCACGGTGCCACAAGAATTCTCTGGGTTTGTTTTGTTTTGTTTACATCTGAAAGTGTTATTACATACAACTGAAAGACTTACCCATCACTAAATCATTGTGGCACTTTGTTTTGTCATTTTTAAGTGTTCACCATCACCAACAAAGCACCTGGGTAGCCAATTATAAGCTTGCAGACAAAGACCATCATTGACAATGCAAACAATCAAAAGAAAGGTGGAGGGTAGGGAGAGCAGGAGGGATTACATCAAAATGGATTTGGCGGGGGAAATAAAGCATAATATGCCCTGAGCTGCTCACCTATGTCTGAAGGCATTGAGAGCGTTGGTGGACACTATGTGCTTCTCGCCAATGACACCTGAGCATAAGCATAACTGTGGAAGTAGAGTGGGGCTGCTTTATATCTACTTTTCTAATCAATCTATTCAGAGATGTTATTACACGACTCTGGAGCAGGTGGGAGTTGAACCCAGGCCTTATGGTCCAGGAGGTTGGGGCACTACCTGTGCACAACAAGGGAAACCCCATGTGTGCGCTTTACAAAGGAGCTCAGGTGATGAGTTCCAGCTGCACAGGTCATTGCTCATTGCTGTGACTAGAGAGGAACATGAGAGTGGCATGGTGGCTCAGTGGCTAGCACTGCTGCCTCACAGCACCAGGGACCTGGGTTCAATTCCACCCTCAGGTGACTGTATGGAATTTGCACATTCTCTCTCTGTCTGCGTGGATTTCCTCTGGGTACTCCAGTTTCCTTCAACAGTCCAAAGATGTGCAGATTAGGTGAATTGGCCAGGCTAAATTGCCCATGGTGTTCAGGGTTTGTGGGTCATAGGGGGATGGGTCTAGGTGGGATGCTCTGAGTGCTAGTGTGAGCTTGTCAGGCTTAACAAATCTCCTGGGCCTTTAAGGGATTATTGCAGATTTGTTTCTTCATTTGTAATAGTATGATTAGATTAAGTTTTCAAACATAATTTTATCATCTAAGGGAAGAGGAATGAAGAGAGTGGGAACTACAAGCCTGTCAGCTTGACTTTGGTAGTAGATTATTAAGAATGTAATAACTAGATGCTCAGTCAATAACGATAATATTGGGGTGGATTCTACATTGTTTTGGGAGGCAAATCATATTTGACAAATCTGATTCATATTTTTCAGTATGTAACTAACAGAATAGACAAGAAGGATCCAGTATATGTAGTGTATTTGGATCTTCAGAAGGCTTTCAAGATCCCATACAGCAGGTTGTGAACAAAACATGGGATTAAGGGTAATGTACTGGCATAGATTGAGAATTGGTTAATTGATTGAAAACATTGAGTAGGAACAACTCAGTCGTTTTCAGGTTGGCAGGTTGTAACTACTGAGTAACCAAAAGGACCAAGGATTATGCTCCAGACGTTCAAAGTCTATGTCAATTATTTAGAGGTAGGGACTAAATGCAATATTGAGGTTGGTTAGCTCGTCAAGCTGGTTTGTTCTTCCGCAGATGTTTCATTACCCTGCCGGGTAACATCATCAGTGCAGCCTCCGATGAAGTGTAAGTGTGTTTTCCCATCTAGTTTTTAAATCTGGAGTCCGTTGAGCTAGATTGCCTCACTTCCGGTTTTCCTTCAGAATGGAGTGTATGTGTTTATTGATGGCTTTCTGCATGGAGTACCAGGCTCCTAGGAATTCTCATGACTGCCTCTGCTTAGCTTGTCCCAGGATTTTGATGTTGTGCCAGTCGAATTGGTGGTTTTCTTTATCCATGTGGATTGAGATGAGTAAGTATTGGTCTTAATATGGTAGACAGAAGATAATGTTGAAGTACTTTTGGTTGAAAGATAAAAATGCAAAGTATATCATAAATGGTGAGAGATTGGAAAGTGTTGGTGTGTGTTTCATAAGAGAGTGCTATTTAAGTACTTACCTCAAAGCCAGCGGTCCTTTTTGCAGTAGAGAGTGGTGGGAGCTGGGTGGATGTGAGGTCAGAGCAGGGAGGCAGTTGGGAAGGTGAGTGAGTGCTATTTAAGTACCTACCTCAAAACCAGCGGCCCTTTTTGCAGACGGAAGTGGCGGGAGCCGGGCAGATGCCAGGCAGACGTGAGGTCAGAGCAGAGAGGCAGTTGGGAACGTAAGTGAGTGCTACTTAAGTAGGTGTTCTCGGTCCCAGGTCCTACATGGTAGGGCCTCCCTCCCACCCTCTTCCTCTAACCTAACTAAGAGTCCACAGACTCACAGCAAAAAACAAGGGTTGAGGGAAGCGCCTGTGAATGAAGTACGTGTCCTTGGCTCAGGAGTTTTAGATGAAGAGGCTCAGTGAGGAGATTACGCCACCGTTGAAGAGGTGAAGACATGACTGCCAAGCTGATTCAGTGTGCTGCATGCATGATGTGGGAGGCCAGGGACACTGATGATGCTTCTGACTCCTATAGCTGTGGAAAGTGTATACTCATTCAGCTTCTGAAGGAGGTTTTTGCAGCACTGAAGAAAGAACTAGATGACCTCAGGCTCATCCGAGGGAACGAGAATTTTCTGGACAGGACCGTCAGTGAGGTCATTACTCCGAGAATGCCTGAAGAGAGAAGGGGGATATCGATGAGGAAGGAAGACATGAATGAAGTACAAGAGGCCCCAGGGGAAGTACCTATTGTAAACAGATTGACTCTCATGGAAACTGTTAAGACAGACGACACTGCCAGTCCGAGAGGCGGACAGGTCTGCGAGTCAAAAATTGGTGTAGAGGCAGAGCTGAGGAGTCAGACATCATGCAGATCTGTGATAATAGGTGACTCCATAGTGAGAGGGACTGAAAGGGGTTTCTGCAGCATCAGGTGGGATTTGAGGATGGTGTGTTGTCTCCCTGGTGCCAGGATCCGGGACGTCACTGATAGAGTGCAGGGAATCCTTAAGGGTGAAGGTGAAGAGCCAGAGGTGGTGGTGCATGTTGGCACTAATCATGTTGGGAAGAAAAGGAGGGGCATTCTACAGCAGGACTTCAGAGAACTTGGAAGAAGTCTGAAAAGTAGGACTTCCAGGGTGGTTCTCTCCAGATGGCTTCCAGTTCCTCGGGCTGGAGAGGGCAGGAACAGGGAGTTAATGGACTTGAACGTGTGACTGAAGAACTGGTGCCGGATGCAAGGATTTAAATTCTTGGATCACTGAGTTATAATTTGGGGTAAGGGTAAATTGTACAAGAGGGACGGGTTGCATCTTAACAGGTGGAGGACCAACATTCTGGCAGGCAGGTTTGCTACTGCAACACAGGTGTGTTTAAACTAAGTAGTCGGGGGGGCGGGGGGAGGGGCCAAACTGGAAATTTAAGAATGAAGTTAAAGGGAAAGTGAGAATAAGAGAAGTTAAGAAAGACAACAGAGTCAACGGAGCAGAAAACTCAAGAAGGGATCTCGCAGTATGGCCAAGTGAAATAGGGACTGGTAGGAAGGTTGAGGGGACTAACAAAATAAAAATATTATATATGAATGCACGAAGCATAAGAAATAAGGTGGACGAGCTTGAGGTTCAGTTGGAAATTGGAAAGTATGATGTTGTGGGGATAACTGAGATGTGGCTTCAAGTGGACAGGGTCTGGAAAATGAATATTCAAGGCTATGCATGCTATCGAAAGTACAGACTTATGGGCAGAGGGATTGGGGTGGCCCTGTTGGTGAGGAATGATATTCAGTCCCTTGCGAGAGGGGACACAGAATCATGAGATGTAGAGCCAGTATGGATAGAGCTGAGAATTTCTAAGGGTAGGAAGGCCCTCATGGGAGTTATCTACAGGCCCCCAAATAGTAGTCAGGATATAGGGTGCAAGTTGAATCAAGAGTTGAAATTGGCCTGTCGCAAAGGTATCACTACAGTTGTTATGGGAGATTTCAACATGCGGGTAGACTGGGAGAATCAGGATGGTACTGGACCCCAAGAAAGGGAGTTTGTGGAGTGCCTCCGAGATGGATTCTTAGAACCGCTTGTACTGGATCCTACCAGGGAGGAGGCAATTCTAGATCTGGTGTTGTGCAATGAACCGGATTTGATCAGGGACCTCAAAGTAAAGGAGCCATTAAGAGGTAGTGACCATAAGATGATTAGTTTTAATCTGCAGTTTGAGGGGGAGAAGGAAGAATCGGAAGTGTCAGTATTGCAATTGAACAAAGGGAATTATGGAGCTACAAGGGAGGAGCTGGCCAAAGTTCAATGGTACGATACCCTAGCAGGGATGGCAGTGGAACAACAATGGCAGGTATTTCTGGATATAAAGCAGAAGGTGCAGGATCAGTTCATTCCAAAGAGGAAGAAAGGTCCTATGGGGAAACAGGCTGGCTGTGGCTGATGTGGGAAGCTAAGGACTGTATAAAGATAAAAGAGAAGAAGTATAGCATAGCAAAGATAAGCGGGAAGCTGGAGGACTGGGAAACTTTTAAAGAGTAACAGAAGATAACTGAAAAGGCAATGTGCAGAGAAAAAAATGAGGTACGAAGGAAAACTGGCCAAAAATATAAAGAAGGATAGTAAAAGCTTTTTTAGGTCTGCGAAAAGAAAAAAAAAAGGTTAAGACTAAAATTAGGCCCTTGAAGTCAGAAACGGGTGAGTTTATTCTGGGGAACAAGGAAATGGCAAAAGAGTTGATTAGGTACTTTGGATCTGTCTTCACTACGGAAGACACAAGCAATCTCCCAGATGTAAAAGTGGCTGAAGGACCTAGGGTAATGGACGAACTGAGGGGAATTTATATTAGGCAGGAAATGGTGTTGGATATACTGTTATGTCTGAAGGCTGTTAAGTCCCCGGAACCGGATGATCTGCATCCCAGGGTACTTAAGGAGGTAGCTCTAGAAATCGTGGATGCATTGGTAATCATTTTCCAATGTTCTAAAGATTCAGGGTCAGTTGCTTTGGATTGGAGGGTGGCAAATGTTGTCCCATTTTTCTAGAAAGGAGGGAGAGAGAAAACAGGAAATTATAGACCGGTTAGCCTGACGTCAGTGGTGGGAAAGATACTGGATTCAATTATAAAAGATGAAATTATGACTCATTTGGATAGCAGTAACAGGATAGGTCATAGTCAACATGGATTTTCTGGAACTTTTTTGAGGATGTATCTATGAAGATGGACAAAGTAGAGCCAGTGTATGTAGTGTACCTGGACTTCCAGAAAGCCTTTAATAAAGTCCCACATAGGAGATTGGTGAGCAAAATTGGGGCACAAGGTACTGGGGGCAAAATACTGACTTGGATTGAAAATTGGCTGGCTGACAGGAAGCAAAGAGTAATGATAAATGGGTCCCTTTCGGAATGGCAAGGCGGTGACTGCTGGGGTACCACAAGGTTTTGTGCTGGGACCGCAGCTGTTTACAATATTCATTGATGATATAGACGAAGACATTAAAAGTAATATTAGCAAATTTGTAGGTGACTTAAAGCTGGGTGTCAGTGTGAAATGTGAAGAGAATGTTATGAGAATACAGGGAGACTTGGACAGGCTAGGTGAGTGGACTGATGCATGGCTGATGCAGTTTAATGTGGATACACGTGTGGTTATCCACTTTGGTGGCAAGAACAGGAAGGCAGATTACTGTCTAAATGGTGTCAAGTGAGGTAAAGGGGAAGTACAACGAGATCTAGGTGTTCTTGTACATCAGTCAATGAAAGCAAGCATGCAGGTACAGCAGGCAATGAAGAAAGTTAATGGCATGCTGGCCTTCATAACAAGAGGAATTGAGTATAAGAGCAAAGAGGTCCTTCTGCAGCTGTACAGAGCCTGGTGAGATCGCACCTGGAGTATTGTGTGCGGTTTTGGTCTCCAAATTTGAAGAAGGACATTCTTGCTATTGAGGGAGTGCAGCGTAGGTTCACGAGGTCAATTCCCAGAATGGCAGGACTATCATATGTTGAAAGATTGGAGCGAGTGTGCTTGTATACACTTGAGTTTAGAAGGATGAGAGGGGATTTGATTGAGATGTATAAGATTATGAAGGGATTGGACGCTCTGGAGGCAGGATGCATGTTTCCGCTGATGGGTGAGTCCAGAACCAGAGGACACAGTTTAAAACTAAACGGTAGGCCATTTAGAACAGAGTTGAGGAAAAACTTCTTCACCAAGGGAGTGCTAGATATATGGAATGCTTTGCCCCAGAAGGCAGTGGAGGCCAACTCTCTGGATACTTTCAAGAAAGAGATGGATAGAGCTCTTAAAGATAGTGGAATCAAGGGTTATGGGGATAAGGCAGGAACAGGATACTGATTGTGGATGATCAGCCATGATCATAATGAATGGTGGTGCTGGCTCAAAGGGCTGAATAGCCTACTCCAGCACCTATTGTCTATTGTCTATTGTCATAATCTGATGTTTCCGATAGGGTTAATGTGGGAGACAGTAAGAGCCTCCAACCAATCTAGTAATGTCATACAGTTTAGTGTAGAAAATTGAGTGGTTAGCTCCAGATTTTGATGAGCTCACACATATCAGATTTGGCTCCTGTTCGATTATCACCCAATTAACTATATCTTCTTGTTAAAACAAGTACCTCTTCTTAAGACACACTCATGGTTCATCCTCTACCACTATCAACTGAACAGAATAGGCATTGTATATGAAACAGAATTGGTGGCAGTATTTTACCCCAACCACAAGCAGCAAGTCATTGTACCATAGCATACAACATGGTGATCTGTGGAAGGATAATTGAATAACTACCTTAAGGTACCAATGGTAAAAAATATACATCCACTTTAGGAAAAGATCATTAAAATGATGTTAAGAAAAGTGAGCTCAATACTTTACAGATAATACGATGTGAAGCTGGATGAACACAGCAGGCCAAGCAGCATCAGTGGAGCAGGAAAGCTTGAATGTCTTGGGTCAGGACCCTTCTTCAGAATCTCCAGCATCACTACTTCCTACTATCTCGTTACTTTAGGGATATTACTGCTTTGAGAAGACTGAGACAATCAGCAGTTCCAATTGCTTAAACAGAGTAGGAATCTTGAGAACTTGAGAGGTAATGCCAGCATAAAAGCAGCACTCCAGGCTGTGCTCATGGACTAGACCAGGCTGCATCTCTAGGCTGTTCATTTGCTGCCATTGCACTCATTCACTTGAGTCTACTTGGACAGGGAGGAAATAATTTATGGGGAGAAGTACCAGTATGTAATTGCCAGTTTTGCCTTCAGCAAGAAGGCCAAGTTTTGAGCAAACCCATGTACATAATCTACCTGACCTTTCAGTGATGTACTATCGGAACCCTGCATCAGAGCTGTGATTATTTCGATTTTTAAACCTTCTATTCAGGTGGATGCAAAGGTTGTTGAAAAATGATGGTGTTACCCTCATCAACGCTCCCCTACTAAATGGTTTCCTTAAAATCAGATGACTGGGCCCACTCATTTATTTATCATTTCTAGGATCTTATAGAAATACAATTTGGTTGCCACAATTATCTCCAATAACAACAATGATCACATTTCAAAAATAATTCATAGGTCATAAAGGTATTGGGATACCCTGTGAACATGAGAAAGCCTTATACATGTTTATTTAATGTTAAAATCAGGCAAAATTCCAAGTTTTCATTAAAACCACAAACTTGACCTGGGGTGATTTTAACATTGGGAGAATAATATTTAACGGGATATCAAATGAGCCACTGTTCAGTGATTTTATTAGAACATAGAACATAGAACATAGAACAGTACGGCACAGAACAGGCCCTTCAGCCCACAATGTTGTGCCGACCATTGATCCTCATGTATGCACCCTCAAATTTCTGTGACCATATACATGTCCAGCAGTCTCTTAAATGACCCCAATGACCTTGCTTCCACAACTGCTGCTGGCAACGCATTCCATGCTCTCACAACTCTCTGTGTAAAGAACCCGCCTCTGACATCCCCTCTATACTTTCCACCAACCAGCTTAAAACTATGACCCCTCGTGCTAGCCATTTCTGCCCTGGGAAATAGGCTCTGGCTATCAACTCTATCAATGCCTCTCATTATCTTGTATACCTCAATTAGGTCCCCTCTCCTCCTCCTTTTCTCCAATGAAAAGAGACCAAGCTCAGTCAACCTCTCTTCATAAGATAAGCCCTCCAGTCCAGGCAGCCTCCTGGTAAACCTCCTCTGAACCCTCTCCAAAGCATCCACATCTTTCCTATAATACGGCGACCAGAACTGGACGCAGTATTCCAAGTGTGGTCTAACCAAAGCTTTATAGAGTAATATTGTATATTTTTGCAGGTCTGCGTTTCCATTGAAGACCTTCAGCAACTTCTGCACAACAGATTTCTTAAAGGATATAACTAACAGTTTAAAACCTTTTGCCAATGTATGAGAAAACGTTATAGAAAACCTAAAGCTGAAGTAAATGCTGGGCAAGCCATCATCTTGCCACAGTGAATTCTTTCACAGCTATCTGCATGATACCTAACAGGGACATAACAGAAGAGGAAGTTATGGCTACCTCTATTATTTGCAGCGAGGGTAAGAGGATTATGAAAATGTTTCAGTTCAGCTGAAACACAGAACTAAAAGAAAATACTGGATACATCTAAATACACATTAAAATATCCAGTTTTTAAAACACTGGAAGAGAAATTTGACTTGTGGTCAAACAAGCAGCAAGTTGACTAAATGTTGCTCCATGAGGTCGTAATTGATCAGGTTGTGTTTGTCCTGCTTTTTATGGACACTTGGCAATTTATCTATCTGACAATATAGAAAATTGTACATAAAAAAAAAACAGGATAAATGCCCTGGGTCTTTAGCAAGCTGTAGTATTGAGTAAGTGTGTGACCAATTTTTCCAAGTGAACTTGAGTGATCCCTTTGATGTCAATTTGCTGGGAAACGCAAGACCTGGAGCACAAATTACTCCCATTTATGCCTAAAATTTTGATTAGGGCCCTACAAGATGCAAGACCCAATCTTCATGGTGCAACAGCCTGTATGATACAGGGAAGCTGCTCATTTTCCCATTCCCACTAACTTCTGATATTATTTTCTCATATTCTATCAGTTCTGAAGAAGGTTCACTACACTTGAAACAAAAACTTTGTTTTCTCTTTACAGATGCTGCCAGATCTGCTGAGTTGCTCCAGTAAATTCTGATTTTGTTTGTTTCAATCTCCAGTGATCCCCATGTTTATGTTTTGCCAATTATTTTTGTTCAGTTATCTGTGTTGTGGTTACCAATCCAACCAGCACAGCCAATAAGTCTTTTATTGTTCTCTAAAACAAGTCAGCACTTAAGTATTCAATGTTTGTCGTTATACATTTAACAGCATTTAATGTAAATCATCTGCTTGCTATTAACCTATTTATTTTACAAACCTACAAACCATGAGCTAAGAATAAGTCACAGCTCCTTGTGCCTGCACCCACATTTAGTATGATCACAGCTAATCTGAATACTCTCCATTCCCACCTACTTCCGATTGCCTTTCACACACTGACCTGTCAAGAGTCTATCAACTTTTACTATAAAAATATTCATGAACTCTGTTTTACCACCTTTTGACACTGTGAGAAAAAAAATCACCTTATTTCACTCTTAAAAAGGTGACAACTTGGTTTTAACTAGGAACGTCTAACAATGTTTCCTCTCGGCTATGTGGTTCTGAGCATGGCAATCGCATCAGCATGCTGATCACAGCATTGACTTGTGGTTCTGGAAGTCGCTGCCATGCACAGACTTCGGAGACCATATAGCCTGAAAGAAAATTAGAGGAACCACTGACCCCGGGTCTAAATTCTCCCATAATAGGAAACATCCTCCTCATATCCACCCTGTTGAGATCCCTCAGGGCCTTCTGCTTCTATCAAGTTGCCTCCTAATTTCTAAAGCCCAGCAAATACAAGCCTGCCAACCTTTACCTAAGAAAACAACTCCTACATTCCACGGCAATGGATGGGAAAAACGCACGTGGAAAGGGAAAATGCAGTAGTGAGAAGATTATACACAATTTTCAGATGCAAATCAGGGAGAGCCACAGGGCCATTTTTGGGGTGGTGATAATAGTTGGATCCAGGGCTTCTCACGGGATAGTACATCAGGGCGCAGTAACCAGCACCCAAAGTTCTAAGGGAACTGATGTGCTCAGATCAGGTGTAGGACCTCTCCAGGCTGAAGTTTGCTTTAAATACATCAAAATATTTTTTCTTGTTGGTCTTGTCTAGTTTATTAAACAGCAAATCAACATGCAAGTACACTAGCACTTAACGACTCAGACAGATGCCACACACACACACACACACACACACACACACACACACACACACACACACACACACACACACACACACACACACACACACACACATTTGAAGAACAAAATTACCTAGCAATGGAGAAAAAAGCAAAGATGGGGTGGCACGGTGGCTCAGTTAGCACTGCAGCCTCACAGCACCAGGAACCCGGGTTCGATTCCAGCCTTGGGCAACTGTCTGTGTAGAGTTTGCACATTCTCCCCGTGTCTGCGTGGGTTTCCTCTGGGTGTTCTGGTTTCCTCCCACAGTCCAAGGACGTGCAGACTAGGTGGATCGGCCATGCTAAATTGCCCATAGTGTTCAGGGGTGTATGGGTTATAGGGGGATGGGTCTGGGTGGGATACTTCAAGGGGCGGTATGGACTTGTTGGGCCAAAGGGCCTGTTTCCACACTGCAGGGAGTCTAATCTAAACTAACATTTGTATGAGTAGGCAGAATTGATGAAACACTTGATTCTCTCATTGTAAATTCTTGGGCCTCAAAATCGGCCTGCAGTTAGTGCATACTGCTTAAGCACAAAAACAGAAAATGCCGGAGAAACATAGCAGCTTTGGCTGTATCAGTGAAGAGAGAAACTGAGTTAATGTTTCAAATTCAACAACTTCTTCAAAACATCTCAGACTTTATATGACCATCTGAGAACCCAAACGGTGAGGCTGACTTTCAATCACAGGTGTGCTACCTGTGTCATTTTGGTTCAGGAATATGGTATTCATATGAGGAGCACACACAAGCAGTATTCAGAGTCACAATCTGCCTTTCATTTAAGTGACTGACTACTTTGAAATAGTGTGGAATTGCCCTGACAATTGACTGTATGAACAGTGTTGATAACATTGGCAAAAAGTACACATTGCCAAGGTTCTACAACTCTATAAATCATTGGTCAGAAAACAATCTGTTCAGTTCTGGGCACCTTACCTAAGGGAGGATGTCAAAACCCTGGGGGGAGTGCAAAGGAAATTTAATAGAATGATACCAGGTAAGAGGCATTTTAGATATAAGGAAAGACTAGAGAAATTAGGGTTATTTCCTTGGAGCACAGAAGATTAAGAGGTGACCTTACTGAAGTGTTCAAAATTTTGAACAGTTTTGACAGGGTAATGAAGAATATTCTGTTGCCACTCTTTGGTATGTCAGTTATTGGGGGTGTCACAATTTCAAGGTTGTCAGCAAGAGAGATAGGAGTGAGACGAGGAGAAACGTCTTTGCTCAGAGAGCTGTTTGAATTTCGAATGCACTGCCTGGGAATGTGTTGGAGATGGATTCCATGTGAAGTTGCAAGAAACAGTTGAATATATTTTTCAAACATTTATATATATATAATACAGAAGAGGTGATGTTCTCGTGGTACTATCACTGGACTGTTAATTCAGATAACATTCTGGGGATTTGGTTCAAATCCCACCACAGCAGATGGTGGAATTTGAATTCAATAAATATCTGGAATTAAGAATCCAATGATGACCATGACTCCATTGCCGATTGTTGGAAAAATCCATCTGGTTCACTAATGTCCTTTAGGGAAGGAAATTGCCATTCTTACCCTGTCTGGTCTACATGTGGCTTCAGACCCACAACAATGTGGTTGATTCTTAATTTCCCTCTGGACAATTAGAGACAAACAATAAACACTGCCTAGCCAGTGATGCCCTCAACTTGTGAATAAATGAAAAAAAGAGAGGTGAATTTAGAGGGTTACGGACATAGGGCTGGAGAGTGGAACTGGCCGGGTGGCTCTCTTTAGATTTGGTACAGACATGATGAATTGGATGGTCCCTTTCTGAGCAGATATATATTTCTAAGATTTTTCAGATGAAGAGATTTCATACGCTTGCAATGTTAAAAACTAACACAGCACAATATTAGCACATTGTCACATTGTGTATTTTAAACTACAATTAGGTTTCTATTCCCATTTTTCCAAGATATACTTGTGTTTCTCATATAAAATCTGTAGTTGTCTAAACATTCACTGTGTTTGTACAACTTTTCTTCAGCAAAGTTCTTTTATGAGTTTATAACAATAGTTTTTAATAATTTTTGTGAAATCTTGCCTTTGTTTTGCCCATCTATTATATTCACTGCATTCCTTTCTTCTAATCAATCATAAAACATTAGCACTTACTGAGCTATGTTTCACTTTGAAAATTGCCAAATGAAATCAATACGATATGTTTCAAACTGACTGCATCCATTTGCTGGTTCTAAATCAGATTATTTATCCTGCTGTCCACAATAAGTTGATGTAATTAGCCATAAAGCCATTTTGAGTTGTAGGGGTAATTTCAGTTGTTGTTACACTGTGGAAACGTCATGTCAGTAAATGTTTTTGTTACCCCTGAGTACTACATTTCTTTTCCTTCCACCCTAAGTCAAGTTGAAGAATTGTGTTTAGATTATTGGTCATTTTGCTCTCAAATTATGAAAGACTTTGTCTTGGGTGTTTAAAAAAATTAGCAACAGAAGTAGACAATAGCATGACTAACTCACACAGAATACCTTAATTTAGTCAGTTAAGCATTTATTGCCCTTATGTAATTATTCAGAGGGCAGCCAAAGAGATAACCATATTGCTATGGGTCTGAAACCAGATGTTGGCCAGACCAGATATGGATGGCAGTTTCCTTCCCTAAAGTACACTAATAACGAAGGTTTCAGCCCAAAACATTGACTTTCCTGCTCATTTGATGCTGTCTAACATGCTGTGTTTGTCCAGTCCCACATTCGTTGACTCTGGCTTCCAGCATCTGCAGCTCCTACTGTCTCCTAGTTAGATTTGTACAACAATCAACAATGACTTCATAGTGATCATGAGATCCTTAATTTCAGATTTTTTTTATTGAATTCAAATTCCACCAGCTGCCATGGTGAGACTCAAACCTGGGTCCCCAGGATATTATCTGAGTCTATGGAGTAATAGTCTAGATATAGTACTACTAGGCATCACCTTCCTGCAAATGTCACAAAGACAAAGATGATGTATAATTACATAGCTGCCTGTGAGAGAATGCACATCACAACATGTGTGAGAGTTCCAACGCATGCAATAAGAGCTCTATAGTTACAAAGCCCAGGTTGTAATTAGCTAGATATTAGCCTTTAAAGGATTAACACCCAAAATGACTGTAAGAGCCCTGAATATACATTTTAGAAAAGTGTGGATTTTACAGATTCTTTTGAGATCTAGAAGATGATAAAAGGAAGAGACTGAGTTTGCGTAAACAGTTTGTTTTCATCTTAGAAGTTAGGGAAACCCATGGACCAGAATCACGAATTATGCAAAGCCAGGCTGAAGTTAGATCTCACATCCAGGCTTTACCCTCAAAGAATACTGGGAAGGCCCAAACAGGCTGTCTGATATCAGGTAGCCTAATACTCTAAATTCCTTCAAATGGCAGCTGGACTAGATGTTTGCTGGGACTAAAATTAGGTACTATAACATGAGTCAGAGCTAGCAATATTTCCTGGGCTAGATTGAGGATTAAGGAGACAGAGGGGAATTTTCTAAATTTTTACTTCTGATTGGCTTGAGCTTTCATATATTTTACAGTCCCTTCGAGGAGGTACCATGGCTTTATGCTGGTGTGAGATGGATGCCAGTGGTGTTGTGTGTTTTGATACACAATCCATTGCTCAGTTGTGGAATGTGGCGAACCAATGGAACTTCTCCTGTCTGTCACTTCTGCATGTTCATATTGGAAGCGTTATTTTCATTGCAGGAACATTAGGTCCACTGACAGGAGTTACTGGTGATGCTGAACCTAAGAGAATTTCTATCGCTGACATGGGGAATTTGCAAGACATACGGAAAAAAATTCTTTAGATACGTGGGCTAGATTTTATCAGGCCTTTCAGTTCAGACTAGGAAGATTAGGGCATGTCCCATAAAATAGAAAAAGCGTGAGGGGGGTTGATGTGCCTGTTGTCTTCCTGCCATCATGGCATCTGCGATCAGTGGGAAAGGAAAGGGATGGGTCTCTTCCTCAGAGTTCAATTGTGACATTTAAGTAACAAAATAAGTGTCTTTTCTCAACACTACTATTTTACCAACAGTGTATCAGCTTTTGTCATAAGATGAGACCGCACTTTGTGACTGATGGAAAGGCACCAGCAGTGCCTACAGCCAGAGATAATGGGAACTGCAGATGCTGGAGAATCCGAGATAATAAAGCGTGGAACTGAATGAACACAGCAGGCCAAGCAGCATCTTAGAAACACAAAAGCTGACGTTTCGGGCCTAGACCCTGCATTAGAAAAGGGGGATGGGGAGAGGATTCTGAAATAAATAGGGAGAGAGGCGGAGGCAGACAGAAGATGGATAGAGGAGAAGATAGGTGGAGAGGAGATTATGGGTGGGGAGGTAGGGAGGGGATAGGTCAGTCTGGGGAGGTCAAGGGGGCGGGATGAGGTCAGTAGGTGGGAAAGGGAGGTGTGGCTTGAGGTGGGAGGAGGGGATAGGTGAGAGGAAGAACAGATTAGGGAGATGGGAGCGAGCTGGGCTGGTTTTGGGATGCAGTGGGGGAGGGGAGATTTTGAAGCTTGTGAAATCCACATTGATACCATTGGGCTGCAGGGTTCCCAAGCGGAATATGAGTTGCTGTTCCTGCAACCCTTCGGGTGGCATCATGTGGCACTGCAGGTGGCCCAGGATGGACATGTCGTCTAAGGAATGCGAGAGAGAGTTGAAATGGTTCACGACTGGGAGGTGCAATTGTTTATTGCGAACCTAGTATAGGTGTTCTGCAAACAGTCTCCAGCCCTCCGCTTGGTTTGCCCAATGTAGAGAAAGCCACAACGGAAACAGTGGATGCAGTATACCACATTGGCAGATGTGCAGGTGAACATCTGCTTGATGTGCCACCCTGCAGCAACATCCCTCCTTTGCCTTTACAAACAATGTCAATTTACCATCAGATCAGATAGGGTGAATTCGATCCACTGTTTTTTATTTACTGGTTGGCCACAGCAACTTTTTAAGTTCTTTTAACACAAGACTACACCTTTTCCCAATTAAAATGTCGTGAACTGTTTCCAGAAAACAATAAATTGCCAATTACAACGCTTCTTTGAGTGAAGGAAAGAATCATTTTATTACCTGATACGGCACAGGAAAATAATAAAGGTGCAATGTCAAATATGTAGCTTCTGTGAAATCATGAAGGCTCTCACATGCATGAAGTTAAATGCTGATAGTTTACTTTGTAAAGGAAGGTAAAGAGATATACGGTTTAGAGCCCTGAAGTTGCCCTTCAAGTGTGAGATCTTAACCTGAGATCATAATTGGTTAGTTGCCGGCTTGGAACATCAACAGGAGTGAATATTGTATATTGCACAGATCATAGAAAGGCATTAAGATATTAATACAGCCTTAAGATATTAATACAGTGGCATTACAGTTGAAGGGTGTAAACCCAAAAACTTTCCTGTTCCTCTGATGCTGCCTGACCTGCTGTGTTCCTCCAGCTCCACACTGTATGAGCATTAGAACGTGTGACACTCAAGTACAAAAGGTCTCCATCTTACTCTCTGTATTTCCAGTCAGTATTCAGTTAGCAGATAGACAGACAGACATACAATCTGCTACTGAGTCACTCAATCAACAACTTTTACAGTATTACTATAATCTAGGCAAGGATAAAGCCCAGAATGCATAATGTTTTCAGATGTTGTATTAGCATAGTTGGTCAATAAATGGTGGACTCAATACAAAGCCTTTGTGATATGTGTCATGTGGGCTAACATACATATGTTATGATGAATGATGAATCACTTCAGCGAATATTACTGTTATCCTTTGCATTCTTGCATCTTGATATTTCTTTCCATTCAGTGTTGAGACCCTTTTGTTCTTGAGAGAGTCTCATTTGTTTGTGTTCAGCGCTGCATCCTTAGTTTCATTGGTTTTTAAACCAAAATCAACTCCTTGAGACACAAATTTGTTTGTGTATTCTGTGTTTGCAAATATAGCTGACTTGGGAATTTTCTGACTTTTATGTTCTTCATCGGGGTCTGTGCCAACATGATAAAGGTTAGCCAATGGTTTTGATATGATAACTTAAAAAGTGACTGAATAATATCAAAGTCTAGCTGCACTGATTTCCTTTGTTTATGCAAACTAGGGATTCAGACAGTTTACATGCCATTTTTCAACTATTTTCCAAGTGGAAATAAAATAATTTGGGAGATGGTTATGTTTCCATTCTTTGATTTGACATTTCTCCCAAAATTTCAGAATTTGATTTTATAGAATCATAGAACCCCTACTGTGTGGAAACACGCCCTTTGGCCCATCAAGTCCACATCAATCCTCACAGCATCCCACCCAGACCCCACCCCCTTATAACCCACCTAACCTACACATCCCTGTACAGTTGGTTTCTGCATATGGACCAGTCTACTGAATCCAAGCAGTCCCATAATAGATCTTGTGTTGCCTCAAGCTAGCACTGTACTACTTTATCTATTATGTTTCAAATTCTGCTTGTAAACTGAGAGGAGGAACATAGGTTGTGATCTGATTTACTAAAATGCAGACAGTGTATGAAGTGGTAAGCAGCTGGAATTATGTGCTTTGAAAAAAATCTTACGTTAACACTGTGACCTTCTGACGTGTGTGGAAAAATATTAATATTCCTCAAGTGAATATTAGGTAAAATGCAGCTGAAAACACCCATTTCATGGAGCCAGTTAACATTGTTAAACATTCAATTTGAACAGTGACTGCCAGTAGTAGATTCATTCAGCCTTCATATAAGACAATTTGGTGAAGTGGCCTTAAGTTTAATACATTTTATTCTGATTGTGAATATTTAGAAGAATAAATTCCTCTCTTTGTTTATAGGGCTAGCCTTAAAAGAAAGTCTCAACAAATAAATGACCATAATTAAATTTAACTTCACTTTTATTTATATCAATTTCCTATTATGGAAATTGATATATTTTGGATGGATAATTTATGCCTTTTGATAGTTTTTGCACATTAACTTTTACTGTAATAGAACAACCATATCATATGTAGTCCTTTTAACAACTTTAATAGTCTTTTTCAACAGTGGAGTATTTCCTCCAATCCTGGTTTCGTGGTTCCAAACCCATCGCCCTGGTATAAGACAGCATGTCACTATCACCCACTGCTATGTTCTCGAAAAGTCAAGAGGTATCACAATTGGTTCTTTTATTCTGCTTGAATTCTCAAAGGCTGCCTGGCTGTCTGCTAACCATACCACTTTTGTTTATTTTCTTTTTAGTAAATTTGTTAAAAGAACAGCTATTGAAATGAAATTACACACAAATGTCTCGTAAAACTTCTTGGATTTTCATTTAGTTTTACGAACTTGGAGTTCCATTGACTCTTCATTTTGCTGTGCTTAGCAACACTTCTCTTCGGCAATACTGCAACCAGTTAAGAGAGTAGACTTGTTGCTGTAGGGCACTGCGCTACTGCAATGTGACTCGTATCATGTGCTCGCAGTTTATGGAGCAAATACACTGAACGTGTTTCAGCCAATGGCACATCTCCAATTTTAAACAGAGTAGAGCCCATTCAGTTCATGATAGGACATTGTCATCAGTCAGTGGGTCTTTTGTCTGTGGAGCAGGCCACAGTTAGTTCTTCAGGTTCAGTTCAACCATTCCACTGATTCAGTTAGCGCTGGAGGACCAGTCACTTATCAGTTGGGATGTCTATTCAAGTCATTCAGTCACAGTCAGTCCTGGAAGGCATAGAAATTCCACTGCATGAAAAGAGGACCTTTGGCCAATTATATCGATGCCACTTATCAAAAATTCATCAATTCTAATTCTTATTTTCTAGAACTTGGCTGGAACCTTGTACACAATGGTATTTCTAGTTTTCGTCTAAACTGTTTTTAAATGTCTTGAGGGCTCCCGCTTCCACTTCACTTTCGCACAGTGATTTCCATATACTGACAAACCTCTGGGTGCAATTTTTCCTGAAGTTCCCTCTAAACATCCTGTTCTTTTACTTAAACCTATGCTTCCTGGCTATTGGCCCCTCTACAAAGGGAAAATGTTTCTCCCAATCTACTTTATCAGTGTCCCTCAGAACTTTGTACATATCAATCCATTACCCTTTTAGCATTCTCTGCTTCAAGTAAAACAACTCCTGACTATCAGAGATAACAAAGTGTGGAGCTGGATGAACACAGCAGGCCAAGCAGCATCTCAGGAGTAGAAAAGCTGACGTTTCGGGCCTAGACCCTTCATATCTGTTGGTTTGTTTGCCGAGCTGGGAAAATGAAGTGCAAACGTTTCGTCTCCAGTCGAGAAGACATCATCAGTGCGTAGGTGTCTTCTTGACTGGAGACGAAACATTTGCACTTCATTTGCCAAGCTCGGCGAACGAACCAACAGCCAACCAATTTACCCAAGCTACCAATATTTCACAACATCTCTGAATCACTCAGACCCAGACAATATCCTGGAAAATCTCTTCCACACCTTGTCACATGCAATCGCTTCTTTCCTATCGGATAGCAATCAGAACATAATACTTCATTTGTGGGCTAATTAACAGTATGTACAGCTTCATCATAATCTATTGGCTCTTGTATTCAATGCCTTGGCTAATAAAGACAAGTATCCCATGTGACTTCTTAAATGCCTTATTTACCTGTCCTGTTGCCTTCAAGGATCTGTGGACACCACACCCAAATGCCCTCTGATTCTATGCACTTCCTAGGGCCTGACCTTTTAACATTTGTTCCTTTGCCTTATTAGTCCTCCTAAAATTCATCTTCTCACAATTTTCAGGGTTAAACTCAATTTAACATGGTTCAGCTATTCTGACTTGCCTATCTAGCGGTTTACCACACCTCCAATTTTATTGTCATCTGCAAACATACAGTTGTATCTCCTATGTTCATTTCTTGATCACTAATGTACACAGCAAATAGCAATGGAACCTACAACAAACCTTGTGATATGCCAGCAGACACAGACTTCATGTCACAAAAACAGTCTTTGACCATTTAGCTCTACCTCCTGCCACTAAGCCAATTTTGGCTCCAATTTGTCATATTGCCCTGATGCCCTGGGTTCTTAGATCCTTAACCAATTTGTCATGCAAAAAACTTAGAGAAGTCCATGTAGACTACACTAATTGCATGACCCTTATTTAATGAAATCAATGATTCAAAGATATTTATTAGGTATCACAGATACGATAAGGAAGTTGAATAAATTAATGGTGGGGAATGGAGACTGCAGACTGGGTTGTTGGGGACATTAACTGTAACTCAACATTGAAAGGTGGAAGCCATAACGCGTTGGAGGATTTGAGCTGCTGGTATAAGTACTTATACTACACCATGGTTTGTGCATAATGTGAATGCTGACTGCTCACATTACTAAGACACTGTTCTGTTAATGTTTCATAAACAGATTCATTGGAACTGTCATCACAGAATCCAACCACAGCAGACGCCATCATTCTTGTGATCAAGGCACTAAAAAGACACAGTGAGATGGAAGAGGAATGGATGTACTCACAAACCCAAGATGAGCAATGAACACAAATGAACTCCAACCTCCACAGGATGTTGTAGCTCAAGATACACTCAAGGTGCACAGAAGATCCAGAGTCTATTGTCTTCAATGCCATTTCCTCCAGTTGTTCACTGTGCAGTGCTCCCGCAGACTGAAGATTCGCCTTACATTGTCACAGAGCTATGCCAACAGCTGGTGTAGGACCTGTGGCCTAACTGGGTGCGTGGGCTATCCTATTCTGGTGGCCATCAGGTTGATAACTATACTTTTATACAATGGGTTGCTTCAAAGGAACCAGAAGGAGGCATCTCTCAATCCTTGACCTTCTTGAGACTGAGTGGGATGTGCAGCAGGACAGCTTCACAGTGAAACAGGGAAAGAAGACTTGCATAAGAAAGGCAAAGGCAGCAGAGAGTAACTGGCAGCACAGAATTCCTTAACTTGTTTCTACCTGTTGCTGCCAAAGTGTGACATTATAGATTTTTGGCTTTTGCTTCCAAGCTTCTTTTGAATGGAAAAGTGGTTTAAATCAGGGGCTGTTATTACAGCTGAAGAGCAATTAGGAAATTCACTTTTTGAATATTTAACATCCAAATACACATTAATTCTCTTTCTTACAGAGATGGCTGAGTAATGTGTTTGCAGCTGTAATACGTGGAAGCCAGTGTAATTCATGAGGCAGACACAGAGATTATTAATTTTTAAAATATAGAAGGGAGTATACCATTCTGGAAACAATGGATTGACTGTGATGTTTGACACTCTCTAGCTTCTATTCAGTTAATGATTTGTTGAATGTTCTTTGAAGCAAATCTTAGTCTGTAATAAATAAGTAAATACGCCTGCAAGTTATTGAATTGTTTGTTCTCACTGATGACTTCAAAATTCAGTACCAAAGTGTGTTTGTGAATAACTCATCATCCGAGGATTGCTTGAAAGTGTGGCATCCAAAAATTTGAAACAATTTAATTGAACTGGCAAATTACAGTTCTTTTATTTTCTTCTTAATTAATTCCTTAACTGTATTTGTTTGTCTGTCTATGTGTGAGTGGGGAAAATGATCAGAGATGACTGTGTAAACCGTAGATATTGATTTAGTTACTTTGTTATTTAACTTTGTGTTGCTAAAGATACAGTCAAAATTGTTAGTCTTTGTTTAAGTTATAAATTTGGTGTCTAAGATCTGTTATTCAATGTTGGGTTTGGAACAACTGGGCAATTTTGAGAGTTGTTAAATATTATAATTTCACAATGTTGTGAATCCAGTGATAGAAAGGCGAATTGGGTTTGGCTTGCTATCTCTGATCATAACAACAGTGACCACATTTACAGCAAGTATTGGTTATTGTTGAGGTTTGATTTAACAAGAGAAGCTGGATAAGTTAAACTACACAAGGTTCTAAAAGTTCAACAGGGTAGATATTGAGAAGACATTTGCACTGGTAGAGGAATATTGAACGAGGAGACTTGGTTACAGAATGAGGTGACACTCATTTAAAATGGATATACAAAGAAATTTCTTCTCTCAGGGGGTTACTCAATGACTAGAAACCTCTACCACCTATTGTGGAGGCTAGATCACTAAAATTATGTCAATAGGAGATGGGCTGAAATTTTGAAGGGAATGTAGAACTAGCATGAAAGAGGAGTTGAGGCCAGGGCAGATCATTCATGTCCTATAAAGGTACACTCCTGTTCCTGTTTCCAATGTTCTGTTGATTCATAAATTTTGGCCATTATTGATGCAATTTGTGCAGATCATACTACTTCATCTCATTTTCTGTGGCAGGATCAGTGATTCAACCTGGAGAGTAAGATTTGCCAATATAGCTGGCTTCCCCCAGATGCAGGTCACTATACATTGTACACAGTCATGTTGAGAGCACTAAATCATAACACAGCTGACCTCATCACAGAAAAGCACTTCATTCTGTCAAAGCCCAAATCATCTGTGATCATTGGTACTACATGTTAGAAGTTGAGCACATTGAGTATAAGAGTTAGAGGTCATGTTGCAGCTGTACAGAACATTGGTTAGATCACTTTTGGAATACTGTGTGTGATTCTGGTCTCCCTGCTATAGAAAGGACGTTGTGAAACTTGGAAGCATTCAGAAAAGATTTACAAGAATATTGCCAGGGCTGGAGGGTCTGAGCTATAAGGAGTGGCTGAATAGGCCAGTCCTATTACCCCTGGAGCATTGGAGACCTATTAGTGGTTTATAAAATCAGAAAGGGCATGGATAGGGTAAGAGGACAGGGTCCTTTTCCAGGGTAGGGAGTTCAAAACTAGACGGCATAGGTTTAAGATGTGGAAGGAAAGATTTGAAAATGACCTAATGGGCAACTTTTTCACGCAGAGGGTGGTAAGTATATGGAATGAACTGCCAGAGGAAGTGATGGAGGCTGGTACACGTATAATATTTAAAAGGCATTTGGATGGATATATGAATAGGAAGGATTTAGAGGGATATGGGCCAAGGGCTGGCAAATTGGACTAGATATACTTAGGATATCTGGTTGGCAGAGACAAGTTGGGCCGAAGGATCTGTTTCCGTGCTGTACATTTCTATGTCTGTGTTAGGCACCTGACTGAGGTCTCATGCTGCCTGTATCATTACAAACTCATCTCCCTAAATTGTTCCAATATTTTTGTAGAAATAAATAAATAAATAAGACATACAAATTAGGAGCAGGAATAGGCTCCTTGGCCCCTAACCCTCAGCCTGCTCTACCAAGAGTAAGATTATTGTTGATCTAATTACTCCACATTCCTGTCTACTCCAAATAATTTTTCAAATTCCTGCTTATCAAGATTCCAACTACGTCTGCCTTAAAAACATTCAAAGATTCTGGTTCCACTACCGTTTAAAGAAGAGAGTTTCAAAGACAAAGAACCATTATTTATATAACAAAGAAATAGCAAACCTCGATCAGAAACCTGGGTGCAACACTTTGAACATTGTGATTATGGCAGAAACAAACGTAGTGTAGATCAAGAACTGCCTTTGAAAGCAAATGATAACATGACATTATTTCCAATGTGTACGTAAATCACTTGTACAATATGCTTAATATTTTTAACACGAAAATGAGGTCTTTTGCAGTACTCAACTGCTTTTGAAGATTGGCGACAAATTTTATATATCCAAAAATAAATCTGGAGAGATCTGGATCTCAAAGAAAAGATGTAAATGGTATATCAGCTGGAACCCAATGCAGGGAACAACTTCAATATTACAGCTCAAACAGTGTGAGGAACATTTTAGTTATGACCCACAGGATAAATGAAAGCTTTGTGCGAAAGAAGAAAGAAATTTTCAACTGTATGGTGAACTACTACAACTTATTTTTAAATTGCTTGGAAAGCAGGTGATTTTTAAGAATCTGATCAGGCCAATTTCTGAGCTTAGTTTGCACTGATTGGAAGATAGAAAGTCGATTCAAGTGTGAATGTGTGTATATATATATATATATCTCTTTAATAAAGACACAAAAGAGGCTAAGGATGATCTCAAACAATTGACTGTGAGTTCACAATGAGTATCTGACTCTTGACCATTCAAAATAAGGCAGGTGACATGTATATTGTACAAGGTTATGAGAGTAGCTAAAGCAATATGATTAGAAATGGCAGTGCTAGAGTTCACAACCTACCTAATTTGCATGCTTTCAGCAAAAATCCAATGGAAATATTCATGCTCTCGTCAAGAAGGCATTAGATGTCAATTTTGGTGGCGGTGTACATATATTTTGTGGATACTTTCTTGATATCAAAAAGAAGTACCAAATTAACTTCACTGAGGACTCCAATTTTGTGGCTAAGGCATTTTTCCAAAGAGGGAATAGTAAGAAAAAGCAGCAATGTGCTGTTAGATCATTTTTCCAGATGAGGCAGGTTTCCTGACTAGCAAAACATATTGGAACAGTCAGCTTATTTGGATAAAATGAACACAATATGTTCTTCACCAGTTCTTGTTTTAGTTAATGGCCTGCAATCGCATCTATTACAATTTCACATTAATTACAAATAGATGTTTCACTCTTAAAAATGAGGAGCCTTTGCCACGATGAATGATCTCAGCACAATATACATTTCCTGCATAAACTCACTGACCCAACTGAATTTCTGATATTTGTTAAGTGAAAGTTGGAAACAAAATAAAATACAGCAAGGTAAAAATATTAATCACCTTTCATTCATTAAACTTTGCAATTTTAACTCAGCTTCTGAAAGGTGGAGAACTGAAAGAAGTAAATGTTTGTGATCTTGTGCTGGAGGGCAGTATGATACAAAAGTTAGTCAAAAGCAAAATATTGCAGATGATGGAAATCTAAATTAAAAGCAGAAAATGCTGGAGAAACTCAGGGGGAGGGGGTACAGGAAGAGCAGATTGTGAGGCAGGCCATTGAAGAAGACAACTGTGTTGCTAATTGTGGTGAAGACATGACAAAAATATATAGTTGGATGAACACAGCAGGCCAGGCAGCATCAAAGGAGCAGGAAAAATGACGCTTCTTGTCTGGACCTTTTTCTGAAGAAGGGTTCAGACCCAAAATGTCAGCTTTCCTGCTCCTCTAATGCTGCCTGGCCTGCTGTGTTCATCCAGCTCTACACCTTGTTATCTCAGACTCCAGCATCAGCATTTCCTATTATTTCCAAAGATATAAAGTTGATGTGTTTGTAAGTATGACAGGAAGAAAATGGCTCTACTCCGCTGAGGGTAAAACCAATCAAACACAAACAAGACATGGACTGAAGTGGTATAGAGCAGGAACAATAGAGGGTCATACTGTGAAGCTTTGAAATTCAATATCAAGTTCCAGTAGTTATAAAGCACCATAGTTGTTAGCATATCATATCACACATGAATGAGTTACTTTTAGATTGGCAAACTAAAGATTGGCATACTACAGTGATCAACTGCACTGGGGCCTCAATAATGAAAGATTTACACTAATGGTTTTGATGAAGGGACCAACTGTATAGTCACCAAATTTCATGATGATACAAACATAGTTAGAAAAATATTAATGACGAGGATACAAAGAGTCCTCTTTGGAAAAATGCCTTAGCCACAAAATTGGAGTCCTCAGTGAAGTTAATTTGGTACTTCTTTTTGATATTAAGAAAGTATCCACAAAATATATGTACACCGCCACCATTTTGATACTTTCCAAGGAAGGGAGACAAAGACAGTTCAAGTGATTGGAAAGTGGGCAAAAATTGTAAATGAATTGTAATATGTGAAAATGTGAGGGTATCTTCTTTCGCATGAAGAAAAGAAAAGCAGATTTTTTTTAAATGGGGAGAGACTGTAAAATGCTTTAGGTCAAAGGGATTTCAACTTTTTTTCAACCTACATTTTAAAAAACTTAGCCTGTAAGTACAGCAAGTAGTCAGGAAAAGTATAGGAAGTTTGGCGTCTACTGCAAAGGGAATTGTGCATAAAATAGAAAAGCCTTGTTAAAACTGCAAAGTTTAGTGG
Organism: Stegostoma tigrinum; assembly: GCF_030684315.1. NCBI lineage: Eukaryota > Metazoa > Chordata > Chondrichthyes > Orectolobiformes > Stegostomatidae > Stegostoma > Stegostoma tigrinum. Next base: position 56,967,314 of record NC_081366.1, read on the forward strand.
TGAGACTACATCTGTAGTAATGCACACAAGTTTGGTCTCCTTACTTAAGGAGGGATATATTTGCCTTATAAATAGATTAGATGACGTTCAGTAGGCTGATTCCTGGGATGAAGTGCTTGTCTCGTGAGGAAAGATTAAACTGGTCAGGCTCACCGGTAGAGTTCAGTAGAACTAAGGAGTGACCTATTGAAACAAATAATATTCTGAGGTTCCTTGACAAAGTAGATGCTGAGGGGATTTTTCCTGTCATGAGGAAATCTAGAACTGGGTTCACAGTTTAAAAATAAAAGGCATTCATTTAAGGCAAAGGTTGGGAGGAATTTATTCCTTTGGAGGCTCATTAGTCTTTTGAATTTTCCCAATTTTTTCATTCTTCCAAAAGAAATGTATGACTGTGTCATTGAATAGATTTGAGGCTGATTTAGACAAATATAGTAACTGCAAGAGTATCAAGGTTTATGGGACTGGACAAAAAAAGTGAAGTAAAAGCCATAATCAAATCAGCCATCATCTTGTTGAATGGCAGACTAGCTTCAATGGGCTCAATGGTCAGTGACAGCCTAGTATTCACATTGATTAATGAAAGTAGTTGTTGTATCGTGCATTGGTCATAGCAGGGAGCAAGAGCATGCATTAAAGTTTGAAGATCTTGTCAATCGGATACAACATGAAAATAAATAAATTAATAAATAAATTAAAACACTCATGATTTCCACTAAACAGAACTCATTAGAGATAAAGCCCAATTTAGAAATTTTTATAAATGTTATAACAGGTAGGATGAAGAATGAACAGGTATAACGAAATTTGGGCAAAAAATAATTTTACACAACTAGATGTGTTAGGAGAGCCCTGAATTAAGTTTGAACAAGGGGAAAATTGAGTCAATAAACTATCTGGAGCATGAATGGTGCTATCTGCACTCAACAGAAATAAATTCGCATTGTTACTAGTTATCAACCAGAACTTAGAAAATAGACAATCCATGAACAATATCCTGCACATTTTATAAAGAGAGATTTAACAGAAATGTACAACTAGTAACAAGTTTCAATGCGCACATTTTAAAACTCAATGATGCAGCTTGCAAACAGAAAGGAAATAAATCTTACTAGTGTGTGATTATTATCATTCTCAATGCACAACATAACTTCTTGCTACTATAATGGATGGTGCTTGTCAGTTTTAGGGATGTGAACTGGAAGAAAGTGTAAACAAGAACTGAGGCTTTTAGAAACCATTTCAGAGATAGTAGGAACTGCAGATGCTGGAGAATCTGAGATAACAAGGAGTCGAGCTGGATGAACACCTTAGGCCAAGCAGCATCAGAGGAGCAGGAAGCTGACTTTTCGGGCCTAGAAACTATGTTCACTTTGGTAATCTATATTTCAAAACTATTTAGACATTTGTCTCTAAATCTAATTATTTCTGAAGAGTCTGTTTTTTTAAAATCTGTGTTCAAATGGTCGACTTCTGCTTCTAATTTACATGTTCAAATAAATGCATGTATAACTGCCAAAGAGTAGCAATGTAACTCTGCTTTCTGACAGTGTTAGATTTGTGAAGGAAATTGCTTCATTAAATGCCATTAGATCTGTATTTTTTCATGCCAATCTTTGGAAATGGGATAAGAATCCATTCTAATTTTGCCTTTAGCTGAAATCCAGTACTGTTGGTAACAGAGAACGGAAAATTTTCAGAACAGGTGGTACATCTGAGGGAATTGGAAGGAATTTTGAATATTTAGCCTGAGGCGAAACACTGTGATATTGACCAAATCAAGAATCTATTGGGATCTGCAGTAGGCTTTGCTACAACTCTTTGACTGCGCCATGACATCAATATCCTATTTGATACTTTCCAAGGAAGGGAGCAAGGGACAAAACTCTCAAACAAAACAGGAATGGATAGAAATAGCTGAGAATGTCAGTCGCAGAAATATAATGCCTTCAATTTGGGGACAGCACAACAAAAGGATGCAAAATCTCAGGAGGATGTGGAAAGAGTGACAATAACAATTTGAGGTACTAAATTCAACACTGCTCAGAACAGCAACTCATAGTTCCACTTGCTCCACTTGGTTGAGGAATCTTCCCATCTGAACAGCCATACACTAATTGATATTTATCCTTATGACCATTATATACACATTCCTCACCATCATCATCGACAAATGTTGTTCCCCTCTCGACACAAATCTGAATACTAAAAATCAACCTTTCCGCCCTGCAGGACAACGAAGCACATGCACAATTTTATGAGAAGGTAGTGACCTGGGTGAGGAAGTGTGGGTGGGTTGGGGATGGAAGTGGCTTCCAGTGACAAGCATCATGTGGTCATGGCATTCGAGCGCACCTGGTCCCATGAAAGGAGATTTGCAAATATCAACAATAAACTGCCATGAAAGCCCTGACTTCGTGAAGTACTCATGCTCATAACTCTCAGGAGATTTGATTTCTGCCTTTAGATACTGTGTTGCCTCTCAACTCTTTCAAGCTGGATCTCAAAGCTCAGTAGAATGGTAGGTGGTTAAGGAGAAGGTGAAGTGACTTCCAAGAAGTTGGCAATCACCTGTCATGCTTCAAAAACAATCTCTAAGAAGCAATGCTGTGAACAGCACCCCCTTACCTGGCCATGACTGCAGTCCTTCATTTTCACCAATGGATTTCCATCTTTTTGGCTCCACTGAATAATTATTTCTTGCTACTTGTATACTTTGTAAAGTTGCTAACACCTTGAGAAACAGGGGATCTGACTGTTAAAGCAGGATTAAAGAGATACTGGCTTGTCAATTTGCATATTCAGATTACCTTCCTGACAGGCCTACTGCGATTTCCACTCAGCTGAAATCCAAAAGTGATTGTGATGATGTTGGAACCCTGACCAAATTTCCTTTAGATGGCTGTAGCTTCTTTGATGCAGCCTTTTGTCTTGCTTGAGCAACTCCCCCAGTAATCCCCATATTGAGTAGTGATGTTTTCAAGCACTGTTCTTTCATAATGTTCAGTTATATCCTCTCAGCCCCCGAACTGCCATCTCATTCTGCTCCACTCTGAGATAGCCGAAGTTACTGCTTAATTCATGCTCCTAAACACAAAGCTGGTATCACTGCCAATGTTGCTGTAGAAACTGTGATTAAAGGAAATAAAACACAGGTCGTTATCAGATACAGTTAAATCATTCAATAAAATTTCTATTAATATTTTACTCAAATCAGTTTTCATTAAAACCTGAGGAAAATATGCCATCTAGTTTGATATGACGGCAATAAATGGGGTAACGTATACAGCACAGGTAAACACACAATTTTTTTGGATGTGTCTACCTGTCCAGTCATATAACTGCCTGGGATGTCTGTGATCCTCCCATTATCACCTCTTGTTCATTCTTGATTTTCTTGACTCTTTCATTAGTTTCTAAGCCTTGAATTAATAAACTGTATAATTTCCTTCATAAACATCTTCATCATTCTTTCCTCATTTAAGACTTCCTTAAAATCAGTTCATTACACAAAGCTTTTAGTCACCTCATATTTCTTTCCATAATTCAACGTCAAATTCTGTCTCATAAAGAAACTAAAAGAAACGTAGATGTTGAAAGTCAGAAACAAAAACAGAAATTTCTGGAAAAACTCAGCAGAACTGGTAGCATCAGTTCTGAAGAAGGGTCACTGGGCCTGAAACATTAATTCTGATTTGTCTTCACAGATGCTGTCAGATCTGCTGAGTTTTCTGGCAATTTCTGTGCTTTTTTCAAATTTCACCTTGTTGCGCTCTTGTGAAAGTCAGTGAGCTATTTCATTACCAATATTGTTAAATGTACACTAACTGTTTTGCATTAACTTGAAAAATATCCAGCATTAGTAATATATTTCAGCATGAGTGGATCTAAGCACCAAATATAATAACTTTAGTCACTATTAGTACTAAATCAACATTACTCATTATTCAGTGACATTTCTCATTACATGCCTTTTCCTTCTGGACAAACAAACTCGCTTTAAAGCTATCATGAAATTAATAGTACAGCAATGAATTGATACAGAATTCATCTTTTTATAAAATAAATTATTTAATATTCAAGCCAGACTTTGACAAACATGAATATTACTGTTATAGGTAATTATTTCATTTCCATAATAATTTAAGAGTTTGGTTAAGGAATTGATCAAACTTAATAAGATTTTTCTGAACAATACCACAATTCATTAAAACCATCCTCTGTAATTTTTCTGACTTTTTTTTCAGAGGCTGCAGAAAAATCTATTTCAAATCCTCTGTAGCTTTTATACATTGGTGTTCAAAGTGCCAGAAAGAAGTAATGGCTAGACGCATCAAACACGTGCAAGGAAGTTAACGCCATGCTTCAAAATAAATAACTGGAATTCTTTCCGCATCTGGCAGGTTGGTTCTTCAGAAGTGAGATGATTACAGTGTGCTAATAATTAGATGTTTTGTTGCTAAGTGCACAGTAGTCCTCTTAAACATTTTATACAGGTTCCCTGTCATTTTAATTAAATGTTTTATGCATAGAACAGGGCGTGTGCCAATTATATGATCATGTTATTGCAAATAGAGAGAAAACTCCAGTTTTAACTGAAGATAGAGCCATACAGCATGGAAGCATACCCTTAGACCCGTGCCGATCAGATTTCCTAAACTGAACTAGTCCAATCTGGCCTGTGTTTGGCCCATTTACATGGCTCGCTGCCAGAGAAAGGCAGCCAACATCATCAAAGTCTCATCTCACCCTGGTAATAATCTCCTACAACCTATTCCATCAGGCAAAAGATACAGAAGCCTGAATATATGCACGAGCGGGTTCAAGAACAGTTTCTTCTTGGCCATTATTGGACTGTTGAAGGGATTGTAGCCCCAAATAATGTAACCCTCAAAGTAACTGGGGCAGCACAGTGGCTCAGTGGTTAGCACTGCAGCCTCACAGCACCAGGGACCTGGGCTCGATTCCAGCCTTGGGTAACTGCGGAGTTTGCACATTCTCCCAGTGTCTGTGTGGGTTTCCTCCAGGTGCTCTGGTTTCCGCCCACAGTCCAAAGATGTGCAGGCTAGGTGGATTGGCCATGCTAAATTGCCCGTAGTGTTCAGGGATGTGAAGGTTATTGGGGAATGGGATGCTCCAAGGGGCGGTGTGGGCTTGTTGGGCCGAAGACCTGTTTCCACATTGTAGAGAATCTAATCTAACCTGAATTCGTCTAAGTCCTTTGGATGTGTACCTCCTTTGCTTGCTGTGATCAGCCTGTGCTGTTCATCAACAAAGCTTTTCACTGTATCTCGGTACATGTGACAATAAATCAATCTATTCATGGACTTATACAAATGTCATTTAAAATGTAATTGTACCCACCTCGACCACTTTCTCTGGCAGCTTGTTATATATCCATACCACCTTCTGTATGAAGAAGTTTCCCCTCTCATCTTAAACCAATGCCTCCCAGTTTTGGAGTCCACTACCGTGGAGAAAAGACCTTGGCTATTCATCTTATCTCTCTGCCCTTCAAGATTTTCTAAACCTCTATAGGTCACACCTCAACCACCTATGCTCTGGATATCCAGCCTCTCTTATGACTCAAACATTCTGGTCTCTGTAACATACTTGTAAATCTTTTTTGTACCCTTTCCAGTTTATTAACATCCTACCTGAAGCAGGACAACCAGTATTATATGCAATAGTCCAAATGTGGCCTTACTAATGTCTTGTACAGTCATAAAATGACATCTCAACTCTTGTACTCAATAGACTGACTGATGATGGCTAACATGCCAAATACCTTCTTCACCTCATTCCACTTTCAAGGAACTAAGCACCTGCACCCCTAGGACTCTCTGTTACACCATACTCCCCAGGGTCCTACCATGAATTGTATAAGTCCTGTCATGATTTGCCTTAGCAAAGTGCAATAACTTGCATTTATATGATTAAACGCCATCTGCCATTCCTTGGCCCACTGGCCCATTTGATCAAGATCACATTGTACTCTTAGATAACCTTCTTCACTTCCAGTATACCACCAATTTTGGTGGCATCCACAAACTTACTAACCATGCTTTCTATATTTTTATCCAAATTGCTTATAAATGATGGACAATCAATCTTTAAAAAGGTGACTTGACCTGAAATGTTAACTCTGATTTCTCACCACAGATGCTGCCAGACCTGCCAAGACGTTTCAGTAATTTCTATTTTTGAACAACAGTGGACCCAACACCAATCCTTGTGGCATACTGTTGGTCACAGGCCTCCAGTTTGAACAACAGTCTCTACCACCATCCTCTGTATCCCACCGTCAAGCTGATTTTGTATCCAATTGGTTAGCTCTTCCTGAATCTTATGTGATCTACCCTTAGTGATCAGGGTACCATGTGAAACCTTGTATACAGCCTTACTGAAGTCCATGTAGACAATGTCTCCCATTCTGCCTTCATTTATCTTCTTAGTCACTTCTTCAAGAAATCCAATCAAATTTGTGAGATATGATTTCTCTCACACAAAGCTACTTTGACTATCCCAAATCGGTTCTTGCCTTTGCAGATGCATTAGATCCTATCTCTCAGAATTCCCTCCAACAACTTATCCACCACTGACATTAGTCTTATCGTTCTGTAGTTTCCTGGCTTGTTTTTTGCAGTTCTTCTTTAATAATGGCACAACATAAGCCACCTCCGGTCTTCTAGCACCTCACCTGTGGCTGTTGATATTTCTGCTAGGGGCCCTGTAACTTCTTCCTGAGTTGTCCACAACATCAGTGGGAATAGGTCAAATTGTAGCTAGCTTCAGCTTCCCACAGCCACGGCATAGCTTTGTTTAATCATGGCCTGTCTCCACCGTCAATGTGCATTTTGCCAAATTGAGACATTTTATATCTAATACAAACTGGGCTGCTTCTCAAAATGAGCTACCTGACCAAAACTAGAATTAAAATGAAAATAAACAGTTGCTGAGAAAATACATGAAGGTGGGAGATATTTCTCTTGTATTCCAGGTGTGGCTAAAACCATTCCCAAATATTGTGTTGTTTGCATAGGATCATAGAATGGTTATGACACAGAAGGAGGCCATTTGCTCCATTGTGTCCATATTGGTTTTCAGTCAATCCCAATCCCACCCACTGTCAGTCTTTTCCCATGGCTCTGCAATTATTTTCTCTTCAGATAACTGTTCAATTCTCTCTGAGACCTTAATACAATCTTCCTCCACCACTGTCACAAGTAATATATTTCAGAACCTAAGCACTCATTGAGTGAGGATAGTCCTTTTATCCCTGTTGATTCTTTTGATTACCACCTCAAATCAACGTCCCCTGGCTCTTGATCCTTCTACCCAAGAAAACAAATTTTCTCTATTATTATGGACCAGATGAAGTCCTAAAAATATATTAAGAAGATAGTCTAGAACTAAACTTTGGTTCCTTTAAAGTAAGTGTATGGCGTTTACTTCCAGTTGCAATTCAGATGGTCAAACTACTTGATGGTATGCAAAACACATTTTATTTTTATACTACGGTTAAAATACAGGCAAGATAAAAATAAAAGAATTGGCTTAACTGTAACCTATCAACATTTGATTTGATTTATTATTGTCAAGTATTTCTAATAACAGTGAAAAGTTTTGTTTTGTGTGCAGTACAGGCAGCTCATAACATACAAAGTTCAGAGGGTAGTCGATCAGAGTGTGTAATACAAAGTTACGGCTGCAGAGAAGATGCACAAAAAAGCAAGGTAACATTAGATTTGAAATCTGAGAGGTCATTCAGAAGTTTAACAATAGCAGGGAAGAAGCTGTTCTTGATTTTTTTGATATGTGTTTAAGCTTCTGTAGCTTCTAAATAAAAGCCAAAAGAACAGCAGATGCTGCAAATCAGGAACAAAAATAGAACTTGCTGGAAAAGCTCAGCAGGTCTGGCAGCATTTGTGAAGAAAAAAACAGGGTTAATGTTTCAGGTCCAGTGACCCTTCCTCAGAACTTCTGTATCTTCTGCCTGACGGAAGAGGTTGCAAGAGATTATAACCAAGGTGGGAGGGGTCTTTGATGATATTAGCTGCCTTTCCGCTGCAGCAAAAAGTGTAGGTGGAGTTAATGGATGGAAGGTTGACTTCCATGATGGTCTGGGCAGTATTCACATATTTTTGTAGTTTCTTATGGTCCTGGGCAAAGGAGTTGCCAACCAAGCCATAATGCATCCAGATAGAATGCTTTCTATGATGTATGTGTAAAAGCTGGCGAGGGTGCTTAATGAGCATGTGAAATTTCCTTAGCCTTCTGAGGAATAAGAGACGTTGTTGTGTCTCTTGACTGTCACATCAATGTTGGTAGTTCAGGACAGGTTGTTAGTGATCACCACTCCTAGGAACCTGATGCTCTTGACCATCTCCACCTCAGCTCCATTGCGATAGATGGGGGCATTACTCCTCCTTGCTTCCTGAAGTCAATGATCAACTTTTCGGGTTTGCTGATATTGAGGGAGAAATTGTTATATTTGCACCATGATACCAAGCACTTCTCCTTCTTGTATTCTGCCTCATCTTTGATATCCGGTCTACAGCGGTGGTGTTATCAGTGAACCTGTAGATGGATTTTGGAGTGCATGTTTAACAAAATAATAGCTACATTAACCTCTATTAATTAACTGTTATAATACAGAAACATCCCATAAATGCACCCTCGGGAAAAAACCAAATTCACTAAAATAGATTGTCTCACATACAATTCTAACACTGGAAGAGAACCCCAGTTTTTAGCTGTAACAGAGAGGAGAAACAGCTTCCACACCTCATTTCAAGACCTCAGCAACTGCTGGAAGCTAGTACTAAAAACTATGGTTCTGTGTGACCTTGACCTCACCCCTTCAGGATGCGTCCATTGGTCCAACGTTAATAAAAGTCCCCAAGGCCTAACAAGCTATTTACTTTATTGAATTTGAGCAGACTGCCTTTCACCACTGTATCAGCCTTTCTAAATAAAAAAGGACAAAATACACCTTATTAAGCCACAATATTGACATACTCTTTGATGAAGGGTCTAGGCCCGAAACGTCAGCTTTTGTGCTCCTGAGATGCTGCTTGGCCTGCTGTGTTCATCCAGCCTCACATTTTATTATCTTGGAATTCTCCAGCATCTGCAGTTCCCATTATCTCTGATATTGACATACCTATCTGCTCTGTCCAAACTTTAATGATTTTGAAAACTTCTAACAGATCTTTTCCTAGTCTTTTATTCCCTAAGTAGCATAGCCTGAATTTCTCCAATCTATCTATGCTATTCTTCTCTAGACAGAAAACTAAAGATCTACGGGTGCTGGAAATCAGAGGCAAAAACAGAAATTGCTGGCAAAATTCCGCAGTATCTCTTGAGAGAAAGCAAAGTTAATGTTTTGGGTCCAATGACCCTTCTTCAGAACTGATTGTAGCTAAGAAAAGGTTCATATATACGCTAAATAAAGTGTGGGGGAATAGGGCATAGTTGAGCAGAGTAAACAGTGGTTGGAGATGGTGCCCAGAGAAATAACAATTGGACAGATAAAGAAATAGGTAAAGGTCAGCCAGTGGGAATCAATAGCTCCTAATTTGGACCATTAATAGCTGACAATAGGTTGGTTGTGTTAGCAACCAGGTGATGTTAAGACGTGGAGTGTGGGGTTTGGGGTATGAACATGAGAGATGGTGCTCAGGCCCTAAAATTATTGAGCTCAATATTGAAAACTGATGGCTGCAGTGTTCCAAGTGAAAAATGGGATACTGTTCTTCCAACTTGTGCTGAGCCTCACTGGAACACTACAACAAGCCTGAAACAGGTCAGTTTGGCCAGGGAACATGGTGGTATGTTGAAGTATCAGGGAAACAGAAGGTCAGGATAATTCTTGCAGACAGAATGTAGGTGTTCTGCAAAGTGGTCATCCAAGCTGCATTTTGTTGCCCCAGTGCAGGGAAGAGCACATTGTGAGCAGTGAATACAGTAGACTGAATTGAGTGAAATGCAGGTAAATTGCTGCTTCACTTGGAAGGTGTGTCTGGCATTGGACAGTGAAGAGGCAGGAGGCAAACAGGCAGGTATTAAATATTCTATGAATGAGTGTGAAAGTTCTGTGTGGGTATTTGGAGGCATTGAGAGTTGAGTAGAAGTGATGGACCAGGATGGTCTGGAAGGAACGTCCCTCTGGAAAACTGATAAGGAAGGAGAGTGTGATATATATCTAATGGTGGCAATCAACACTGTAACCAGACTGTAAAATTGATTATAAATCACCATGAATCATCAGTTGCATAATTTCTTCAGGGCTACTGTGTATTATACTAAGAGATTTGGAAGTCACTGCGAAGCTTCGCCCTCACAGTTGTTATACAATACCTTGCGTAATTGTGCAAAGCTGAAATTTCCAGAAGTGATGGGGCAGACCCGTGATGAAACCTAAAAATACTGTGTTCATTCATTTCTCCAATAAAGAACAGGATGAATATTAAAACATGAACAAGGATTCTACACAAAGAAGTTACAGGTTTTGAAAACCTTAGGGAAAATATTTATTTGGGGCTTAATTGTAGATGTATCCTTTGCAAAAAGCACCCAATCAAATTTGATTACTGCAGACAGATGTGCAGGTAGAAATGATGAGATTCTGTGGAATTCAACTCTTTTCTGGAAGAATACGTTAGGGCGAAATGTTGTTGAACTACTGTATTAATGTTGAAGTTAATAAAGTGGGATCACAGATTGTGAACATCCTCCAAAAATAATTAACCTGATGGAGCCTGCTAGCTCCTGCTCAGCTTTCAACATAGAGTTGTTTTCTCTCATTCCAAAAGTATTTGTGTTCTTGTTAAAAAAAAATCTGCTGTTGAAGGCTGGGGATTACTCAAATGCATGAAATTACTTTCAAAAGGTACTCATGTTGCTTAGAAGTTGTGACAAAATAACTCAAACTGGTGCAAAAATTGGCTCTTGCATATTCTGTTTTTGAAGAGTTCTGGTGGTGGTCTCCAATTTTTATTGACTGTGAATAAACCATTTTTCTGATTTCCTTTCTCCATTGGGAAAGTAATAAATTCTTTCCACAGATTGAATGCTCTGTCACTGCTTAAGATACAGCAATCTGCCATTGTAACTCTATCTCACAACGCTCCTTTAATAGTGCCTGTTCAACCACAATAATATACCAAAAAAATGTGTCACTCAAATTTTCTGATTCTCTTCTCTTTTGGTTGATCCCGTCTTATATTTGATTATTTATATTTGTCATTCCTTGCTGACTCCATCTGGTTCTACAATTTTCCTCTCAGCCCTTTCAGCGAAGAATTTGAGTGACTGAAAGATGTACTAAATACAGAATGGATACACCTCAAACCAAACCATGCAGCTTATATCGCTTAGCTGAAAGCACATCAAGCATTGCTTGTAATTCCATAGAAAATGCGGAACCATGAATGTTTTCCAAGTTTGCTCATTTTAACATGCAGAATTTAATCAGAATTTAAACAGGGAAGCTGCTGATCATTTGAAAGTCTAGGACAATTAGCACAGAGAACAAAAAACATTACAAGGCAAGCTACAAGGGTCTGTTTGTATCTAAGCTGAAGAATTATTTTTCAACTTCAAAGACTGTCAACTGTGGCTCAGCTTTTAACATAAAGTTGTGTTCCCTTAATCCATAGTGTTATGCACTCTACAATATATACAAAGCCAAATACTAACTTACATCAGTAAACTCACCTGTCATTCTCATCTGAGGTGCAACTAGAATTTGGAAGGCAATGTTTTACATATTCAGAACAACTCTAGTACAATGAGGTAGGAGCTAAAGTCTATTTTGGAATATCACTGCAATCTGTGGAAGCAGATAGGACAGGATTATTAGATAATAAAATGTGAGGCTGGATGAACACAGCAGGCCAAGCAGCATCTCAGGAGCACAAAAGCTGACGTTTCGGGCCTAGACCCTTCATCAGAGAGGGGGATGGGGGGAGGGAACTGGAATAAATAGGGAGAGAGGGGGAGGCGGACCGAAGATGGAGAGTAAAGAAGATAGGTGGAGAAGGTGTGGGTGGGGAGGTAGGGAGGGGATAGGTCAGTCCAGGGAAGACGGACAGGTCAAGGAGGTGGGATGAGGTTAGTAGGTAGCTGGGGGTGCGGCTTGGGGTGGGAGGAAGGGATGGGTGAGAGGAAGAACCGGTTAGGGAGGCAGAGACAGGTTGGACTGGTTTTGGGATGCAGTGGGTGGGGGGGAAGAGCTGGGCTGGTTGTGTGGTGCAGTGGGGGGAGGGGATGAACTGGGCTGGTTTAGGGATGCAGTGGGGGAAGGGGAGATTTTGAAACTGGTGAAGTCCACATTGATACCATATGGCTGCAGGGTTCCCAGGCGGAATATGAGTTGCTGTTCCTGCAACCTTCGGGTGGCATCATTGTGGCAGTGCAGGAGGCCCATGATGGACATGTCATCAAGAGAATGGGAGGGGGAGTGGAAATGGTTTGCGACTGGGAGGTGCAGTTGTTTGTTGCGAACTGAGCGGAGGTGTTCTGCAAAGCGGTCCCCAAGCCTCCGCTTGGTTTCCCCAATGTAGAGAAAGCCGCACCGGGTACAGTGGATGCAGTATACCACATTGGCAGATGTGCAGGTGAACCTCTGCTTAATGTGGAATGTCATCTTGGGGCCTGGGATGGGGGTGAGGGAGGAGGTGTGGGGACAAGTGTAGCATTTCCTGCGGTTGCAGGGGAAGGTGCCGGGTGTGGTGGGGTTGGAGGGCAGTGTGGAGCGAACAAGGGAGTCACGGAGAGAGTGGTCTCTCCGGAAAGCAGACAGGGGTGGGGATGGAAAAATGTCTTGGGTGGTGGGGTCGGATTGTAAATGGCGGAAGTGTCGGAGGATAATGCGTTGTATCCGGAGGTTGGTAGGGTGGTGTGTGAGAATGAGGGGGATCCTCTTGGGGCGGTTGTGGCGGGGGCGGGGTGTGAGGGATGTGTCGCGGGAAATGCGGGAGACGCGGTCAAGGGCGTTCTCAATCACCGTGGGGGGGAAGTTGCGGTCCTTAAAGAACTTGGACATCTGGGATGTGCGGGAGTGGAATGTCTTATCGTGGGAGCAGATGCGGCGGAGGCGGAGGAATTGGGAATAGGGGATGGAATTTTTGCAGGAGGGTGGGTGGGAGGAGGTGTATTCTAGGTAGCTGTGGGAGTCGGTGGGCTGGAATGGGCAGGATTATTCCATGCTTTACATTTTGAAAGTTTTGTGGCTTGGTATCCTTTGCAAAACTGGACAATAATCTTCACTTCATAATTTCTTCATATTTAAGAAAATGCCTCAGCTTTTTCTTGTGATTTCCTTTGGGCTTTTTCATAGTTTATTGATGCAATCAAATACTTATGTGCTCCTGGAGAAAATTTGCTTCCTCTGTCTAAATGTAAATAAAAATCAGTTCCCTTCACATCTGATACTGGGACGTTAACTGAGAAACACTACTAACAATATAAGAGGGAAGATTACAAGATTTCATAGTGTTACTATTTCTTCTTTACTCAGTTCCAGTCTCTAATTTTAGTTTATTCGGAATTAAGGAAAAGACAGTTCAAATATGTCTCCCTAAACAAGTAATTTTGTGAGAATCCCTGGTAGTCATTTTGTTTGTAGTTTGGAAATGAAGATGGAAATCATTATGAATAAAACATCATTTTGGTTCAACAATTCTTGTAATTTTAAATTATTTTGTGCTTTGCTTATTTTTAAAATTGATTAGTGAATTGTTTTTCTATCATCCTGAAGCAGACATGAACCCATATTTTAAAAAAAAGTGGTGAAGCAGTGACCAGAAAGTTGGGCTCAATTTTCTGAAACAATGTTGGCGATACTATGAAAATTGGGAAAATATGTTGAGAATGAAAAAGTGAGATTATAATGTAAAGAAAAAGGTCTGCCGAGGTGCGATTTGATATTAATGCGGTGGCAAAGTATGCAAATAGACCTCTTGCCACTCACCAGCAAGATTCTCATCTCACTATTCAAAAGTTGGTTGCAGAACTCAGGCTTCTTTCTCTAAATCTAATTTTTTCCCCCGATTTCGCTACATTTTCCCTATATTTCCACCATTACTCACATTGTTCAGATTTGGGAAAATTCATCCCAGGACTCTAACAATGCAAAAAGAGACCATGTTGTCCATTGAATTTGTGTCAGCTCTCTAATTGTCTACTTTTCCTGCTTTCAACCCAAAATCCTGCACTTTATTCTTATTTAAATAACCAATTGATTCACTTCTGAATCCTTCAACTGAACTAAAGTCAGAAAAACAATGCAACTCACCAGGTACATAGTGATAGTTTTTCACTGAGGTTTCTACAGTCTTAAGTTTCTTGATTGGGTAGAAATTAATCACGAAGGCAAAACTAGTTCCAGTGAGTTACTTTCTTTATTCATTCATGGGAAGTGGGCATCTGACCAGAGATTGTAGTCTAACCTTAACCCTAACCCAAACCCTAACCCTATCGCAGTCAGTGAAGATAGACAACTGTACGTCCTCCACAATAACACTCAACACTGGAGACCCACAAGGAGGCATTCTCAGCCCCCTTCTGTACGCCTTGTACACCCACAACTGCATTACCAAATTTTGAACGAATGCCATCTACAAGTTTGCTGATGACACCACCATGGTAAAGACAGATATCAATGATGACTCAGAATACTGAAAGGAGGTAGAGGGCTTGGTGAAGTGGCGCAATGATAACAACCTCTCTCTCAATGTTGGCATAATTAAATTACCGATCTCAAGGTTATAGGGCTGTGCCAGTAGACAGCCAGCTGGAGGAGGAATTGCATACAGTACCCTCAGAAGTTTCCTTTCAGGAGGTGCCTGAGCATTTTCCCTCCAGCCTATAATTTGTATGTCCTTGTTTACTATGGTCTGCCTTTGCTGCTTGCAAACAAAGGTTTCAACTGCACACGTGACAATAAATCAAATCAATCTCTGGCTGGTCCAGAATTTATTAGCTGTCACTAAATGCCCTTGAGGAGGTGTTAGTGAGCTGCCTTTTCGAATTGCTGTCAGCTACGTGCTGGGGGTCGATCCGATTTGCTGTTGCAAAAGCAATTTCAGTGTATCAACCCAGCGACAGTGAAAGAACAGTGACATATTTCGAAGTCAGGAGGATGAGTAGCTTGGAGGAGAACTTGCAGGCAGTTGTGTTCCCATGTACCTGTTGCACTTGTCCTCTCTAAATGGTAGTGATGTTGGGTTTGGACGGTGCTGCCTAAGGAACCATTTTTTTCAGAAATTCCTTTTTTGAATGCCTTGTTCTATTATTGAGACAAAACTGAATTCAGATAGGCTACAGTTTACCTTGGTGGTGGATTTGTTTTGTCCTTTGCCCAATTAAGTTCAGCTGCTTATCATTCTTTTTTCCCATTTGGGAACTGAAAAATCCCTCCCACAAGATTTCAAAGTTCCCTCAATGGACCAAGCATAGTTTATTAAATTTATTTTCTATGTATTGTTACTTAACATCAGCCTGCAATATGTCACCTAAGAGGCTCTGACACATACAATTAATGAGGTTTTACAGCTTACTAATGCCGGTGTTCCAAGTTTGCATAAAACAAAATTTATTTGGATCTTACGTTGAACAAGTTCACCTAAAAATCTCTTTCCCTCTGAGCCAAGACTATCTCGTAGCTGCTGTAAAATCCTATTTGGTTTTATTAAAGAATATGGTGGACCCATCATTTAAAAGATCAGAGATAAAAGCATAAAATGCTGACGAACAATCAATAGGCCAAACAATATCTGCGGGATGACCTTTGCTAGTGCATTTTTTGCTATTATCTCTGATTTCTGTAGTATCTTCCACAGTAATGGTCATCAATGCGTCTAAATGTATTTACTCTAGCATCATATTGATCAATGTATAAAGAAGTTAAGAACACAAGAAATAAGAACAGGAATAAACTATATTGCCAATTCAGCTTGCTCATAATTCATGATTCAGTGACCATAGCTGATTTTTACCTGCAATTCCACTTTCCCCTTCCATTCCAGTGTTAAATGGTTTCTTTTTATTTTTGTTATTACATTTCAATACATTCGACCTGATAGGGCCAGAGGACAAATATATACACCAACTGTAATAAGGTCAGATCGATAATCATATGAATGAATATCAACAAGGTTTACTAAAAATAATTATAACAAGAGAAGGCAAGAGAGGACATCTTGGTAGAACCTTACGAGTGAGATAACAAGGTGTAGAGCTGGGTGAACACAGTAGGCCAGCCTAGTTCTTCCCCTCCCCCCACTGCATCCCAAAACCAGCCCAGCTCATCCCCTCTCTGCACTGCATCCCAAAACCAGCCCAGACTGTCTCTGCTTCCCTAATCTGTCCTTCATCTCACCCATCCCTTCCTCCCACCTCAAGTTGCACCTCCATTTCCTACCTACCACCTCATCCCGCCTCCTTGACCTATCCGTCTTCCCTGGACTGACCTATCCCCTCCCTACCTCCTCACCTATACTCTCCTCTCTACCTATCTTCTTTTCTCTCCATCTTCGGTCCACCTCCCCCTCTCTCTCTATTTATTCCAGTTCCCTCTCCCCATCCCCCTCTCTGATGAAGGGTCTAGGCCCGAAACGTCAGCTTTTGTGCTCCTGAGATGCTGTTTGGCCTGCTGTGTTCATCCAGCTCCACACTTTGGTATCTTGGATTCTCCAGCATCTGCAGTTCCCATTATCACTGCAGGTGAACATCTGTTTGATGTGGAAGGTCTTCTTGGAGCCTGGGATGAGGGCGTGGGGGAGGTGTAAGGGAAGGTGTAGCACTTGCTGTGGTTGCAGGGAAAAGTGCCAGGGGTGGTGGGCTGGTGGGGAGTATGGAATGGACAAGGTAGCCACGGAGAGAGTGGTCGCTCCAGAAAACAGATAAGGGTGGGATGGAAAATTGTCTTTGGTAGTGCGGTCAGATTTCAGATGGCAGAAGTGTCAGTGGATAATGCGTTGGGTCTGGATGTTGGTAGGGTGGTACGTGAGGACAAGGGGGATTCTGTTTTGGTTGTTATTATGGGGAGGGGCAGATACAGTCATTGATGTAATGGAGGAAGAAGTGGGGGATAGGGCCAGTGTAGACTTGGAAGAGGGATTATTCCATGTATCCTACAAAGAGGCAGGCATAGTTTGCGGCCATGCAGGTACCCATGGCCATCCCCTGTGCCTATAGGAAGTAGGAGGAATTGAAGGAGAAGTTGTAATGGTAAGGTTTCGACCCAAAACATCAACTTTCCTGCTCCTCTGATGCTGCTTGGTCTGCTGAGTTCATCGAGCTCTACACCTTGTTATCTCAGATTCTCCAGCATCGGCTGTTCCTACTATCTCTGTAACAATTTTACCACAACTGTGAAGCCTCTTCTAAGGATGCCTACCTTGAAGAAGTTACCCTCCTCCCTCTGGAAAGACCTCAGTGTAGCCCTGTCCCACTGCAACTCTCTTTTAATCTCTTAGGACCTGAAACTGTCGACCACGTCTTGAAGCAAACCAGCTACTACAGCCACATTGCCTTTCTGAGTACCTGCTTATGGAACCAGATCATCTCCAACGTACTACTGTCTACATTTAAGCCTTTCCAATTTGTCCCCAGCTGCGACAAACACTACATTCAGAACATGGATATCCTCCAGAAGCATTTCTCTCTGCGACTCCTGAAACACACACTCGCAGCAACATGCCGGCATCTCCTGATACTACAATTAAGCCTACCCCAGCTCAGAGCCTCCCGCTCCCAGACCTTCAAAGAGCCTCTCCTGTTTTTTATTCTTTGCAGGATCCACAACCTGAACTCACAATTTTATTCGGCTTTATTAGACATTAAAAACTGAATGTTCTTTAAACTTACTGGTGCCTGCCACCCTACCCAGGACCTTCCCAACATGTACCAACTACCACTGGCCATGTGGACACCTTCAGAGCACCCTCAGGTTCCACACGTCACATCCACTGCCGCCCGGTACACCACTTCCGGTACAGCGAACGCCATTGATGCCGTTGCTGATGCCTCCATTTCCGAGGCCGACACCGCAGACATCAAGGACATCGCTGCCACCAACATCCAAGATTTACTGGCATATGCCACTCCACACACCGCCGATGTTGCCGCGCCCACCACTTCCACACCCAGAGGAGACAGTCACACCCAGCCATGTCAGGTCTTCACCATCCCCCCAGACCTCCCCCTTACTGAGTACGAATGGTCAGTCTTCAGTAAAGGGCTCACCTTTGTCCCCCTCCACCCACACATCAACGAATACCGGCCGCGTTTGGGCATTGAGCAGTTTTTCCACTGTCTCCGCCTCCATGCTTACTTCTTTAATTGTGAGCCTGGCCCTTACTCTGCTGACCCCTTCTCCCAACTCCAACATACACCCTCTTCCTGGACACCACCCCAAGGCCTCCCACCCTCCCTTGACCTTTTCATCTCCAACTGCCGTCGTGACATCGATCACCTCAACCTCTCCACCCCTCTCACCCACTCCAACCTCTCCCCCACAGAACGTGCAGCCCACCGCTCCAACCCTAACCTCGCCACAAAGCCCGTAGACAAGCGAGGCCCAGTTGTAGTATGGCGAACTGACATTTACATCGCCGAGGTCAGGTGCCAGCTCTCTGACACCTCCTCTTACCACCCCCAGGATCATCACCTCACCCTCCCCGACAACCAAAACATCATCTCCCAAATCATCCACAAACTCATCACTACAGGTGACCTACCACCCATAGCCTGCAACCTCATCATCTCCAATCCCGCACATCCTGCTTCTATCTCTTTCCCAAAATCCATAAACCTGACTGCCCTGGTTGACCCTTGTCTCCTCCTGCTCCTGCCCCACCGAACTCATCTCCACCTATCTTGACTGCATTTTCCCCCCATTTGGTACAGGAACTCCCTGCCTATATCCGTGACACCACCCACGCCCTCCACTTCCTCCAGAACTTCCAATTCCCCGGTCCGCAACACATCATTATTACCAGGGGCATCCAGTCCCTATACACTTGCATTCACCATGCAGATGATCTAAAGGTCCTCAGCTTCTTCTTGTCCCACAGGCTTAACCAGTCCCCCTTCACTGACAACCTCATCCGCTTTTGTTGAACTCGACCTCACCCTTAGCAACTTCTCCTTTAATTCCTCCCACTTCCTACAGACAAAGGGTGTGGCCATGGGGACCCACATGGGCCCAAGTTATGTCTGCCTCTTTGTAGGATACGTAAAATAAACCCTCTTCCGCACCTACACTGACCCTATTCCCCATCTCTCCCTCCATTACATCGATGGCTGTATCTGCGCCACCTTGTGCTCCCACGAGCTGCTTGAACAGTTCATCCACTTCACCAATACTCTCCACCCCAAACTTAAGTTCACCTGGACCATTTCTGATACCTAAATCTCCTTCCTGGACTTCCCTGTCTCCACCTCTGGCATCCACCTGGAAAGCAATATCCATTTCAAGCCTACTGACTCCCACAGCTACCTAGAATACACTTCCTCTCACCCACCTTCCTGAAAAAGGCCACCCCTTATTCCCAATTCTTTTGCCTCTGCCACATCTGCTCCTGAGATGAGGCATTTCACCCCCAGACATCCCAGATGTCCTCGTTTATCAAGGACCGCAACTTCTCCACAGTGGTCAAAAATGCCCTTGACCGTGTCTCCCACATTTCCCGCGACTCATCCCTCACCACCCCTCCCCGCAATAACAATGAAAACAGAATCCCCCTTGTCGTCATGTACCACCCCACCAACCTTCGGATCCAACGCATCATCTTCTGGCACTTCTGCCATCTGAAACCTGACCGCGCTACCAAAGACATTTTCCCCTCCCACCCTCATCTGCTTTCTGGAGGGACCACTCTCTCCGTAATTGCCTTGTCTGTTCCAGACTCCGCCCCCCCCACTTTTCCCTGCAACCGCAGCAAGTGTTACACCTGCCCCTACACCTCCCTGCACACCCTCATCCCAGGCCCCAAGAAGACCCTCCACATCAAACAGATGTTCACCTGCACATCTGCTAATATGATATACTGTATCCGCTGTTCCCGTTGTGGCTTCCTCTACATCTGGGAAACCAAGTGGAGGATTGGGGGCTGCTTTGTGGAACACCTATGCTCGGTTCGCAACAAACAACTACACCTCCCAATTGTGAACCAATTCAACTCTCCTTCCCAGAACGACATGTCCATCCTAGTTCTCCTGCATTGCCGCAATGATGCCACCTGAAGGTTGCAGGAACAGCACCTCATATTTCACACAGGAACCCTGAAGCCCAGTGGTATCATTGTGGATTTCACAAGCTTCAAAATCTCCCGTCCCCCAACCGTATCCCAAAGCCAACCCAACTCGTTCCCGCTTCCCTAACCTGTCCTTTCTCCCACCCTTCCCCTTCTCCCACCTCAAACCCCACCCCCATCTCCTACTCACTAACCTCATCTCGTTCCATTGACCTTTCTGTCCTCCCTGGTCCGATCTATCCCCTCCCTTACACCCCACCTTTACTGGGTCCATCTCCACCTCCTTAACCTGTCTGTCTCCTCTCTACCTAACTTCTGCTTTATCGATCTTCTATCCGCCTGCCCCTCTCTCCCTATTTGTTTCAGAAACCCCTTCCCCACCCCAATTTCTGAAGAAGGGTCTCAACCTGAAACGTCAGCTTTCCTGCTTCTCTGATGCTGCTTGGCATGCTGTGTTCATCCAGCTCTCCACCTTGTTACCTCAGATTCTCCAGCATCGGCTGTTCCTACTATTTCAGAACCCTAAAAGTGTCAGTTTCCAGATCCATTTGATTTAACATCACAATGATATATTTGTTTATGCATGTGTTTCATAGCTCCTTTAAAAGTATATAATAATAAAAATATAATAACCCCATACACCCATGATCAGGTGCAATTAGTCATCAGGGCTTCAGTTGAATTCCTGCTGCTTAACACGCACATATAAACTAGGAACAGGAGGTGGTCACTTGGCCCCTTGTACCTGCTCCACAATTAATGTATTTTTAAGCTCTTTTACTGCAAGTTATGATATTCAAAAAGAAACATGCTTCAAATCCAATGTGCACATTTCAAAATGCTACACTTTTGTGTCAGAATTGCAATTATAATTCCCATTTGATTTACATTGACAGCCACCAAGGCAACTTTGGGTTTCTTTGACTATTAATGACTCTAACAAAAGGGCTACATTGCCAAAACAATCCACCAGGTGAATATAAAAGCACATAAAAATGATAACTTATGCCTGTCCAACTGCTTGCTTACAGAATAGTGTTTTCTTTTAGAATTAGGTGGGGCCAGACTTTCATGAGGAATGGAAAAATGCAAATTTTGCAGCTTCAAAAATTGTGAATCCATCTCTGATCCGTTACCATATATTGTTTTCTCTGATTAATCTGGAAAGGGATTAGTTGGGTTTGTGACCCACGGCACAGTTCAAGTTGAATGGGGGAACTGTGTGGTTTAAGAAATGAGTTAATTTAAACTTGGCCTTTGTTCTCATGGGAAGTTGTCTAGCTCTTACCATCATTGTTATGCCCTCCAAATATCCCCCTTATCACTAAACACACTTCATATTCTCTGATGCCATCACGACCGCTCATATTCCCCATGCTACACCTTAGCCCCTCACATTTTCCCTGACTCCAGCTGCTCCATGGACTCTTGTACTCTTCATGCCCACTCTGTATTCCACAAGCCTGCTCCACGGCGCCTTGTACTCCCCATGCCTGCCCCATGATCTCTGAGCCCATTCTATGGCCCCTCATACTCCTCAAGCCCTGCCCATGTTTCCATTGTATCCTCCATTGTCAGACATGTAAAATTGATAGATCTCAGGTTGGGCCAGATTTTATTTTAGGGGAAATTTCCTTGTTTGATGCCGATTGGAATGAAGGGCCATGAATTTGGTGCACTTATTGCTCTGGAGGCAATTGGGGGTTGGCTAAAAGCTTTTTCTCAGTTCTTTGGGACTCGAATCCTTTTGTTTTGTTAATGAGTACCAGAACAAAAGTGTATATTTAAATAATGAATTACATGTGTGTGGCATCCAGAAAGCAATATTGTCTGGGTGATTTATGATGGCTAAGAATCAAACAATTTATTGTTGTGCTTGTGTATTTCCCTTCTTAGCTGTCTCAAAACACAACTGCTATAATGCTGCTCTATTTTCTAACTATAAGGGAAATTTGCAGTCATACATCTTGATGGGTGGCAAGTACCTGTGCATTTCCCTTGAGACTAAGCAAAAGTTCTTTTGATTCAATGTTTTGGTTCAACTCCATCCACCTGACTCCAACTCTCCTTGCTGACCCCTTCCCCCAGTGAGCACTGAAATCTTAGCTTGGATCATTATTGAAAATATTTGAAAATGTCAGTAAATATTTGATAAACACATTATCTAAAAAAGAATTGACTATAAATTAAAATGGTTAACATTCCTGCTTTAGGTGTTTTAAATATACAAATTTCTCTTGAAAAGAAATCTGTAATATTTGCAGAGTGTTGATTAATCAGTCTCTTACTGAATTAGCTAAGCTGTTGATTTTTTTTCCCATTATTCAGATAATGGGAAGGAAACACCAACAAATTGCTTCCGTAAATAGAAACAAGAAAATGTTAAAACACTTAACAAGTCAGCCACCAGAATACATGAACATCAACTAGCCACAAAACGACATGACCCACTATCACTCGTATCCTTACACACAGATGAGGAAGGACACCACTTTTATTGGGACAACACATCCATCCTAGGACAAGCCAAACAGAGACACGCACGAGAATTCCTAGAAACATGGCATTCTAACTGGAACTCCATCAACAAACACATTGGCTCCAAATCAATCTACCATCCCCTGAGAAAAAGAACAGGAAATGACATCACCAACCCAAGGAAACCTAACCAGATAAATAGAAAGCGGGACATAACACCAGCGCTTTGTCGGAGGCTCACTGATGATTTATAGAGTACTTGCTGGGCAGTGGAAAACCCTCCAACAAAATCCATCGCTCAGATTTAGCCAAAAAGAGACATAATTTTCCCCGTGTTTCAACTGAGCGTAGACTGCAAGGGCAACCCACCACTTGTTGCCTTGCTGAGAAGATAACACAACAGCAGGACAGTGACAGGTCTATGCCATCCTCTGGATATTATCAAACACTTTCATCACCATAACCTTTAACCTCACTCTAAGGCCCAAATATTCATAAAACCATGCTGGCTCCATGTCTTAAACAGAATTTAAGTCCCACCTCCAAATCTACCACACATAAATTTTGTTGGGGAACACAAGGGCAGGGCCTTTTTCACACATACACAATTCACTGAGGCATATGCATATTTAACATGTGACTATCTTCAAACAAATGCAATTTGGGTTTCTCAAACATGCATCTTGGGCTTTAAACATTTGAGGAATTATGTGGCAATGTAAGCTACTCATTTGAAACAGTAAGGTATCATTTTGGATGCTGTCCAGTACCCTTAGGAGAGATCAAGCACCTTCATTGAAATGATTAGGAGTAGGCATGAATGTGAAAAATAAAAGGCAAGAGCTATCAACTTGTCAAGCCATTTAAATCACTTGTTCTTTTTTAAACATTAGAAGAGTAAATGACGGCCTGCCATTGAAAAAATGTGTCATTTTAATAAGAGTTTTTGACATACGCCAGTGTGCCATCATCATAGTGGAATTTCTGCTTGACCGCTCCTACAGCTTATTATTAGCATAATGAGTGGCTGTAAAATCACAATTTTATGCAAAGCTCCAAGATACTATAAAGCGTGTTATCCATGAGTACGAATATGCATATTTTTAGGGTTAATATTTGAAAGAAAAGTTTATTTTTACAAGGAGTTAAAACGTGAAGCAAATATAAGGGATTAAATACTTGATGGTATTTAAATGTATTGAGTGAACTTTTTCGGTTAGAGTGATTTTTAATTATGGTAAGATGAAATTATTACTTAGAACTTTCTGCCCATGGTAGATACTGGGTGAGTTTGTATGGAAGGTGGAAAAACAAAGTGTAATAGAGGAAGGAGAGAAATAGTTATGGCACAATGAGGGCCCATGAGGAGTGAATGGAGGGGTAAAGGTTGTCATTGAAGATTTGAGCAGGGCATGAAGTGGCATATATTAGCATGGATAAAACATAGTGAGTGTGTGAAGGATGAAGCAGTATGAGGGGCCCAGGGCTACAGATACTTATTGGTTTTAATGTTTTTGTTAAAAGTGACACCAATTCCCAGAGTACGGACTTTAAATAGCCTGCCACCACATTCGATACCGCTTAACTGTTTCTAGATCTGGCAAGCCAGACTTCATTGGCACTTGAAGCTCTCCAGAATGAAAATCAAACTGACAGGGCACGTTCAAGTCAGGTAATTTCCGGATTCTGTGTACTCAACCCTGGAATGAATTTGTGGCCTTAAGTAAACCGTCTTGTAAAGTTTTGGCAACTCTTTTAGAAATGACTATTTTAGGTTGAAGAAGCTTTGCTATGTAGCTTCACTGACAACATTTGAAATGATGGAAAACAGAGTAGTGTTCTCTCTAAAATAAATGTGCAAATTTAATTTTATTTATGCTTGTGATATAACTAAAATGTTTGTTATTTTCTATCTTATAAAAGGTGGCTGCCTGAAGGATTTCAAACATGTAATAAGATTTGTTCACCTTTTATTACAAGTGTTCATCATGCTTTCATTTTGCAAGGATGCTGGGAGCAAAGAACGGTTATTTGTTATTTAAATTTATAGACAAAAATGAATCAGCTCCACAAATTATAAATTTCAGCTCAGTCTCACATTTTGGAGTTTAAAAAAAAACAAATTGGAGGAATTACCGGAGATCATGACACTTTGCGTTAGAAAAGCGCTCTACAAATAGTTCATGGGTTGTTGCAATTAGTTTTGAAGAGGAAAATACTTTTAAAAATAACACTGTTATGATTTGTTGCACCATATGGAGTTTAACAGATTTTACTTAAGAGCAAACAAACAGTGAGAGTACACTGCAGCAGTTGTGTGTTGCTCACACAAATCCATGAAGCATTATGAGCAAAAGAACTGAGTGCAGGAGTAGGCAATTCAGCCACTCCAAATAACATTGCAAACATGTTATATTGATGCATTGTTGGCAGTATGGGTTGTTAATTTACATATAAAATTATTCCATCTTAAATTTTGTAGAGATAAATGCAGATTAAGTTCATTATTAATTTTTTTGCATTTCTTCCGAAAGTAGATGAAATTATTTTTAAATGCAAATTTACAGCAGACACAGAAAATAAAACTTCATGCACTAATAAAACTCATTGTCGGTTATTCATTTCTTGATAAGTTTTTTGAAAAATTACTTTTTGAATAGGCAAGCTACACATGAACTGTCCCCTGCTACAGCAATTAATGTTGTTTCTGAGAAAAAAGCTTTTGAGAATGTTCTTCTCAGGCAGCCTGTCAAGACTAAGGGTGAGAGAGATAATGGGAACTGCAGATGCTGGAGAATCCAAGATAATAAAGTGTGAAGCTGGATGAACACAGCAGGCCAAGCAGCATCTTGTTTCATTCCAGAGTTTTTCATTGTAAGGTTATAGAACAGTCCACTGCTATTTCCTTACAACTTGTCATAAGTAGGGCAGGTGGTGTTTGGAAAAAATGGGTGGATAGGATGCTTGGGTCTTCTAACACATTTTCTGACATGTATATTTGCCTTTCACCTGGGTCTTTTGAAAAAAATTGAACTCATTGGCACCTTCACAGATGCTTCTTTTCTTGTTTGGGCAGTAGTAAGGCCAGAAATTCCCATGAATCAGTGGCAATGTTGCATATGCCCATAGAAATATCGAGGATATCCTCAAACATTTCCTCTACCCCTTGTAACCTTAAAACTTATCCTAGACATCTTATGTCAGGCATCCAGATGATGTTGCCAGTTCAACACAACTGATTTGATTGTAACCAATGCCTTGATGCCGAGGGTGTTAAGAAAGGACTCTCATACTGCTATTGAGTTTGCACAAATTTGTCGAGCATATATGTCACGTATTGAGTTTACATTGAGAAGCGCACACACAGAAATGGGACTATTCTTAAATGTTTAGATTTAAACCATGAAAATGAGAAGGTAAAATGCCAAATGACTTCCATTTGAAATTTACTTATGCTGTATCTTTATCGGCAGTAAAGGATGAAGGCTAGGAACATACGGCTGCGGTTTTAACAAAAATGGGGACAAGTACAGCCAGAAAACTTTAATATGTAAAACCCTGGGAAATTGCACTTAACTCCAAAAGAAAAAAAAGTATTGTTGTCTTTCTAGAAAGTTTGTGATTTGCTAACATGTTTGTAACTTTAATGAGGAAGAGATGTTGCAGATTAATTTTATATGTAGTCAAATTTCTCTAATTGCTTGAAAACAAAACTCACATTTCAATTGATATAGTTAATTTTTTTAGTTCCTCCCTCCCTAGTTTTACATGCTATTTCCAAATAACTGAACATGAATAGCAGAGTGGGAGTTCCATCTGACCGATGGCCCATTTGTTAATCAAATAAACTTTCTTCAACTCTGAAATTTAAAAATAATAGCTTTGACCAACTGTCAGAACTATTTTATTTAAATGCTGCTGTGGTCAATGGGATGTAGACTTTAGGTTTGGCTGATATAACAACTAAATTGAATTTAGGAAAGTTAAGTTTTAAGTGGTGATGTGGAGGTGCCACTGTTAGACTGAGGTGGACAAGGTCAGAAATCAATAAACTTGCTGGATTATACCTGGTGTGGTGTGATTTTTGACTTAGTTTTAAGTGATTCCTGTTGATGGGCAATAGGTGTCTTGTTATTTCTTCAGCATTCATCTTTTATCACAAGACTTAAAATATTTCACTTTCGACATGTCGTGGTATTATTCTTTGAATATAATGCTTTAATTGTTTGGGCATTAGACATAGCCTCAGTTGATGCACAGCTTGGAAAATCTGGTGGATAATATGGCACAAAAAGAACAGATCCTGATCAACTTTCCTTCCATTAAATAACTGATTGGAAGGTCCTGGAAGAATCCAGCAATACTCTACACCAGATTTTCTTTTCTGTACTCATTCAAAGGAGTAAAAATGAAATTCTACCACATTTTATTTGATAAGTTAAAGATAGATAAATCTGAATTATTGCTTTGAAAACTACGACAACTGTATTTTTGAGACTGAGGATTGAATGGCATTTCCATTGGTTGGTACACAGCTTGGAGACTGCTAATATTGTTTCTGCACTTCTGTAAATAATTTTGCCACTGGAGGATTTTTAATCTCTTGGATGTCCATCACTGAGGCTGCAATTCCTGATAAACATACTACTTGATCCATTATCTTATCTGCAAGATGTTTAATCTTTGTTGTCTCGCTGCTTTGAAGCTTGAAATTGTGGTAATTGTACAAAGATCACATCCCATTAAGCTTCTTGAAAGCCAGGATAAATGAATTAGTAAGTAAATTAGCAATGGAATAGTAAGTCAGGGTTCGGAATGCTGAAATGACTGAAAGACTAACAGGCAATTTGGGATTAGAGAGATTCAGGAGAAAGCAGCAGAACCAGGAGCAAGACAGCGAGAGTGTATGAGAGAGAAAGAGTGCTGAGTAAGAGAGAAAGTGAGTGAGAAAGCACGGGGCAAGGAGGAGAGACAGCATGAGAATGAGAATTAGAGTGCAAGAGCAACAGAGGGAGAGAGAGAGGGCATGCACATAAGTGTTGAGTGAGACAGTATGAGGGAGAGAGAAAGTGCAGTAAAGTACATGAAGGTGGGAAAAAGAGAGGGAGTTCCAGTGTATGACAGAAAAAGTGAGCGAGAGCACGAGAGAGAGAGAGAGAGAGAGAGAGCACAAGAGAGAGTGATCGGGCATGAGAGAGAGAACATGCAGGTGAATGAGAGGGAGAGAGAGAGAGCATGAGAGAGAGAGCATGTAAGAGAATCGAGAGGAGTGACAGACGCTGAAACAGCAAGAGACAATGCAAGAGAGGCCACGAGTGCTTGAGAGAGATAGATAGAGACAGAGACCCAGGAAGGGAAAGAGACAGTGCGAGAGAGACAGCATACAAGAGGGACAGCATGTGAGAGTGCACGAGAGAGTGAGAGCCAAAGAGAGAGTGAGATCATGCTTAAGTGAGAACCCATGAGACAGAGAGAGTACAAAAGAGACCAAGAGAAAGCATGAGCACGAGAAAGACAATGTGAGAGGGAGAGAGAAAGACAAAGCAAGACAGAGCATGTGAGCGAGACTATAATATTGCAGTTGAAAAAGGAGAGCTCAGAAGACAAATACTCCAATAGGTCAAATTCTAGCTATCATCTAAAGTCCAATAAGGACTGATTGAGTTAATACAGGCCCTGCTAAGATTTGAGGAAGAGGATGTTGGAGACATTCTTCAAGTTATTTGAGAAAAAAGCAAAGCAAACAAATTGGCCAAAGGACAACTCTACATATGCAGAGCAGGCTTTCAGATGAAGCACAGGAAGTTTATGCTTTATTTTCAGAGGTGGTTTTTAGGAATTACAACACTACAGAAAAATGCTACACTCTGTAGATGAACCAGTTCCTGAAGCATACAGGCAAAAGTTTCTAAATTCATTAAAATTGCTTGGGCAAATTTACACTGAATTTGAAAAGGATAAACAATTTCATTTTGACAGATGGATATGCAAATTAAGAGTTGAAGCCACATATGAAGTTTAGAGAGATTATCATCTTAGAAGTATTTATTGTAACATCATTTGACATTTTTAATATGAATTCACTTTAATAAGAAGGGCTGCAACTGCTAGAAAGGCAGCAAGAATGTTTTACAATTATGAGCTGATCCATAAAATTGAACCTTTTTTCCATAGCGTCAAACCCTCAAAAGGTTATGGATGGAAGCGAGAAATGAATGCAAGTATCCAGGTTGAAGAAAGAACAGTTAGGAATGTTGCAAGATCCCCTTCTCAGTTCAGAAGGCAAGGTACTGAAGGTGGAGGTAAAATTTATAATTAAGTGGGACACCTTCATTCAGAATGTTGGAAGTTGCAAGGGAAGTCTGTAAGACTTGTTGAGAATAATTAAAAAGCAAGTGCAAAAAGGAAAATAGTGCAGATCTAATTGTAGCTTTGACTGCAACTAGGGAACCAGAGACTAAAATAGTTATGAGTATAGGTTATGTGAATAGGGTAGATTAAAAATATGAGGGAAGAGAACTTTTGTTTCAAATAATGCACCTAAACCCATGCTTATGTTACAGGACCCAGGAGCTACTAAGACTTTTTTGATGGAGAGTGTTAGTAAATAAATTAAGTGGAGAGTATATCTATTATATAAAGTGCAGTTAGTGTGGCTTGTTTTCTGGGGTTATGGTAGTAGTAATAGTTAAGAAATTACTTGTGGACAGAGTTGACTTACTCCTGGGTAATGATTTGATTGGACTGAAGGTTATAGCTTCATCTATAATCACAGAATGCCTGAAGGCAGTTAAAGAGATGTAACAGTCACAAGAACAAATTCTTCGTATTTTTCCATCATCTGTGGTGAACAGAGCAATGGCTAAGGAAAACTCATCACCAGAGGTCAAATTAAACCATAAGCAAACATTAGAGTATCTTTCCTTAAGAATGAAGATAATTCAGAAGAAGTATTTGAAATGCCTTCATTAATTGAGACTCAGGAGGCAATTCCAGTGTTAAACAAGTTAATACAGGCAGCTCACATTGCAGTTGAAGTTGAAGGAGTTTGGGAGTGCTAAAATATGAAAAACAGATTTCAGATGAGGCATCATCACAGATTAATGGATGAAGAATAGACAGTTCTTCATCAAATAGTGGTCCTGCCCCAATATCATAACGAGGTATTGCAAGTGTCGCATGAAGTTTCAATTGTAGGAAACGCAAAAATACTGAAAATTCAAGCATTGATAAACAGACATTTTACCCAGCTAATGCTTCATTAAAAAAATAGTGCAGCACTCTGGAATGTGTTGTACCTATCAGTTAGTACAGAAGCCTTAACATGTAATCAAACTGGCATGTTTAATACCCATATCAGGTTTTGAAGAGACAATCAGTTGAGTGCTAGTAGATTCTGTAGGGCCAGTCCCAAAACAAAAGCTGGATATGGTAAATCGTTATGATTATGGATATAATATGATAATACAATTCCCAGAATCTATTCCCTCAATGACAATTTCAGCTAAAAGAGGCATGGAAAAAATAGCCAATCTTTTACTCCCTATGGGCTACCAATCAAAATGAAATTGTTCCAACTTTGTAGAGGGTTATCAACCCATAGAGTATGGAAACATACCTTTCAATCCAACCAGTTCATGCCGACCATAATCTCAAACGAAATTAGTCCCACTTGCCTGTGCTCGACCCATGTCCGGCTAAACATTTCTTATACATGTAATTCTCGAAATATCTATTAAACATTATAACTGTGCCCACATCCATCACTTTCTCTGGAAGTTCATTCCAAACAACAACCACCGTGTAAACAACTGCCCCTCATGTCCTTTTTAAAATCTTGAAATCCCCCACCCTATTTTATAAACATTGATAATGTTATCTCTCAACATCGTACGCTCCAGTGGAAAAAGGTCTCAGCCTATCAAATCTCTCCATATAACTCAAACCTTCCATTCCTGGCAATATTCTGGTAAAACTGTTCTGAACCCTCTCCAACTTAATGATATTCTTCTTATAATAGGGGGATCATAACTCGACACAATATTCCAAAAGAGGTCTCACCCATGTCCTGAACAACCTCTGCATAACATTCCAAATTCTACACACAAAGGTCTGAGCAATGAAGTCAAGCATGCCAAAAGACGTCTTAACCACCCTATCTATATGATGCAAATCTCAAAGAATTATGTAACTGGAACCTTAGGTCTCTCTGTTCTACAACAATGCCCAAGGCCCTACTTTTAATCTTGTAAGTCTTGTCTTTGTTTGTTTTACCAAAATGCAATACCTCACATTTATCCAAATTAAACTCCATTTGCCACTCTTCAACCCATTGACCCAATTGGTCAAGATCTCCCTGTAATTTTAGATAGCCTTCTTCACTGTCCACAATACTACCAATCTTAGTGTCATCCGCAAGCTTACTAAGAATGCTTTCTATGTTCTTTTTTAAATCATATATATAAATGACAATCAAACGAGGATCCAGCACCCACCTCTGTGGAATCCCTAATCAATCTTCTTGGTCACTTCTTCAAAAAACTCAATCAAATTTGTGAGACATGATTTCCCTCACACAAAACTGTGCTGACTATTCCTAATCATTCCTTGCCTCTCCAGATACATATGAATACTATCTTTCAGGAACATTTCCAACACTTACTCGTCACCGAAATCAGACTCTCAGATCTATAGTTCCCATGCTTCTCCTTACATCCCTTCTTATACAAAGGCACAATATTAGCCACTCTCCAGTCATTCAGCACAGCAGCCATATTTATAAATGATACAAATATTTCTGCAGAGGACCCCACAATTTCTTCGCTAACTTCCCATAAAGTCCTAGGATATATTATCAGGTCCCGCAGGTTTTACTACCTTTATGTTTTCTAAGGCGTCCTGCATCTCCTCTTCTGTAATGTGAGCTGTTTCCAAGACATCATTTTTTATTTCTGAGTTTTCTGGCTTCTATTTCTTTCTCTACAGTAAACATTTTTACAAAATATTCATTTAATACCTCTCCTATCTCCTGAGGTTCAACGCAAAGGTGACCTCTTTGATCTTTAAAGGGCTCTACTCTCTCTCTATTTGTTTTCTGGCTCTTAATGTACTTGTAGAATCTTTTTTGACAATCCTTAACCTTATTTGCCAAGTCTTTATCATATCCTGCCTTTGCCTTCCTGATCTCCCTCTTAAAAATGTCACTACATTCTTTAACTGTTCAAGAAATTCGTTTGAACCCAATTGTTTATATAGAAAAAAATCATACCTTAGATTCTTGACTTGAACATCTATCTTTATTGATCCATTGTTCTCTAATCCTGCCAGCCTTACCTTTCACTCTAACAAGAACATAATGACTCTGCACTCCCGTTATCACACTTTTGAGTCTCCCACTTATCAGACGTCCCATTATCTATAAAGTCATTCAAATTAATTTTTGAGCATTTTCATCTCATACCATTAAAATTTATCTTGCTTCAGTTACAAACTTTAATTTTTGTGGAAGGCATATCCTTTGAATAACTATTTTAAAACAAATCCAATTATGATCATCGGACCCAAAATATTCCTCTACTATCACTTCAGTCAAGTGCCTTGTCTTATTACCAAAAAGGTCAAGTTTTGCTCCTATTCAAGTAGGAACATGCACATATTGATAAATATTTATTGATATACTTATTCATATATCAATATTAATAAAATATCAATATATATTTGCATATCTATGTCTAAACTTTTCTAGGACATCAGCAGGTCATGAACCAAACAATTATCATCCCTGATCACAAGCAGCTTTGGAGAGATACCATCAGACTCTCAAATATATTGTTATGAATACCAGAAGAATGGGACCAAGGACTGTATTTCTTATTTCCTCCCAGAAACTCCCCAAATAACTGTTTGTTTAGAGTCTTTGAATTGATTTATGAATACAAGATAAGATATCCTTTAAAATTAATTGGAGAAAAGTTTCCTGAATCATAAACATGGAATAAAAATGAAAATACAAGTCAAAACCACAAGCTGAATTTGAATTCATCATCAACTAAAACCATATTACCCCATTCAGGTTTCAGTAATAGTTCTGACATTATTTTTCCTTTAAAGTGTCTTGATTTGCTTTAGCTCTGATCGTCTGCCTATGCTGCTGGCTCCTTAAATCCTCATTAATTTTATCTTCCACCTATTTTATTTAGCTAATAACCCCCTTCCAGCTTCTAAACTTTCATTAATTGTGATTTATCTGTAGCCCTGGCTTCCATGTCTTAATCTATTAAAAATACGTACCATTAAGTAGTCAAGATCTGTCAGGTTTATATGCCCATGAATCAATTTAAAACTTCTCAACATCAAATCCTCATAAGACTTCAACTACTTCAGTCATCTCTTCCAGCTGCAGATTCTTCCTGACACTGTACATGCCTTACTTCTGCTGCCTTTACACTCCATTGCTGAATACATCAGCCACTCTACTTCAACTTCTGAAATGCTTCCTTCAACACCATTACCTCTTCGATTAATTGTTTTCTGAAATGTCTTTAGGATATCTTTCTTGATTTATTTCCATACACTAATAATGTTTTTACTCCTTCTGCTTCAAGCTCAGTTGACTGTTCTGTAAAATTCTCAGATGTTTGCATGCAAGCAACAAAAATGCAAATTAGTTTCTATATTATAACCTACGTGCACAGAGTGGTACAACCAGACCACAAGTGAGGTTTCCTCACCAATCATAGTCCCAGGCAGATGCTCCAAATCACGAAGGCCCCTGGTGGGGATAGTAAAACGGGCTTCCCTTCTTCATTCACCTGCTGTCTTTGTTGGGACCAACGAGTTAATTTGAAAATGATCCTTCCTTCTGGGTGGCTTTCTATCAGACAAAATAAATCAATGCTTTTAAAGGAGTCAGTTTAACTCTGCTTCTTTGAATTCTCAAAGGAGTGGGTTTTTCTATCACTTGTTCTACTTTAACGAAAAAGGTACTTTGTTTATTTTTATAACCCTTGGAGAATAGTTGAAATTATCAGAGATAACACAGTGTGGAGCTGGAGGAGCGCAGCAGGCCTGCTGTATTCTTCGAGCTCCACACTGTGTTATCTCTGACTCCAGCATCGGCAGTTCCTACCATCTATGGTTGAAAGGATCAACCTGTTTGAAGTGAATTACAAAATACTATTCTACTTCTATATAAAAGGATCCTTTTAAACAACACAATTTAGAATTGAAAGTTAAAAATACCTGGCATACTTGTGGGGGTTCTGATCCATCATCATGACAGTCATGATAACTTCTTTGAAGTTATTGCCACAGTTGTAAAATGGACAAGTGATAATGGGAACTGCAGATGCTGGAGAATCCAAGATAATAAAATGTGAGGCTGGATGAACACAGCAGGCCCAGCAGCATCTCAGGAGCACAAAAGCTGACGTTTCGGGCCTAGACCCTTCATCAGAGAGGGGGATGGGGTGAGGGTTCTGGAATAAATAGGGAGAGAGGGGGAGGCGGACCGAAGATGGAGAGAAAAGAAGATAGGTGGAGAGGAGAGTATAGGTAGGGAGGTAGGGAGGGGATAGGTCAGTCCAGGGAAGACGGACAGGTCAAGGAGGTGGGATGAGGTTAGTAGGTAGGAGATGGAGGTGCGGCTTGGGGTGGGAGGAAGGGATGGGTGAGAGGAAGAACATGTTAGGGAGGCAGACACAGGCTGGACTGGTTTTGGGATGCAGTGGGTGGAGGGGAAGAGCTGGGCTGGTTGTGTGGTGCAGTGGGGGGAGGGGACGAACTGGGCTGGTTTAGGGATGCGGTGGGGGAAGGGGAGATTTTGAAGCTGGTGAAGTCCACATTGATACCATTGGGCTGCAGGGTTCCCAAGCGGAATATGAGTTGCTATTCCTGCAACCTTCGGGTGGCATCATTGTGGCACTGCAGGAGGCCCATGATGGACATGTCATCTAAAGAATGGGAGGGGGAGTTGAAATGGTTCGCGACTGGGAGGTGCAGTTGTTTATTGCGAACCGAGCAGAGGTGTTCTGCAAAGCGGTCCCCAAGCCTCCACTTGGTTTCCCCAAAGTAGAGGAAGCCACACCGTGTACAATGGATACAGTATACCACATTGGCAGATGCGCTGGTGAACATCTTCTCTATATGGAAAGTCATCTTGGGGCCTGGGATAGGGGTGAGGGAGGAGGTGTGGGGGCAAGTGTAGCATTTCCTGCGGTTGCAGGGGAAGGTGCCGGGTGTGGTGGGGTTGGAGGGCAGTGTGGAGCGAACACGGGAGTCACGGAGAGAGTGGTCTCTCCGGAAAGCAGACAAGGGTGGGGATGGAAAAATGTCTTGGGTGGTGTGGTCGGATTGTAGATGGCGGAAGTGTCGGAGGATGATGCGTTGTATCCGGAGGTTGGTGGGGCGGTGTGTGAGAATGAGGGGGATCCTCTTTGGGCGGTTGTGGCGGGGGCAGGGTGTGAGGGATGTGTTGCGGGAAATGCGGGAGACATGGTCAAGGGGCGTTCTCGACCACTGTGGGGGAAAAGTTGCGGTCCTTGAAGAACTTGGACATCTGGGATGTGCGGGAGTGGAATGCCTCATCGTGGGAGCAGATGCGGCGGAGGCGGAGGAATTGGGAATAGGGGATGGAATTTTTGCAGGAGGGTGGGTGGGAGGAGGTGTATTCTAGGTAGCTGTGGAGTTGGTGGGCTTGAAATGGACATCAGTTACAAGCTGGTTGCCTGAGATGGACACTGAGAGGTCCATGAAGGTGAGGGATGTGCTGGAGATGGCCCAGATGAGCTGAAGGTTGGGGTGGAATGTATTGGTGAAGTGGATGAACTGTTCAAACTCCTCTGGGGAGCAAGAGGCGGTGCCGATACAGTCATCAATGTAACGGAGGAAGAGGTGGAGTTTGAGGCCTGTGTATGTGCAGAAGAGGGACTGTTCCACGTAACCTACAAAGAGGCAGGCATAGCTGGGGCCCATGCGGGTGACCATGGCCACCCCCGCCTCAACATCTCCACCCCTCTCACCCACTCCCACCTCTCCCCCGCAGAACAGGCAGCCGTCCGCTCCAACCCCAACCTCACCATCAAACCCGCAGACAAGGATGGCGCAGTGGTAGTATGGCGCACTGACCTCTACATCGCCGAGGCCAAACACCAACTGTCTGACACCTCCTCCTACTGCCCCCTTGATCATGACCCCACCCCCGAGCACCAAATCATCATCTCCAACACCATTCATGACCTCATCACCTCAGGGGACCTCCCACCCACAGCCTCCAACCTCATTGTTCCCCAACCCCGCACGGCCCGTTTCTATCTCCTTCCCAAAATCCACAAACCTGCCTGCCCTGATCGACCCATTGTCTCAGCCTGTTCCTGCCCCACCAAACTCATCTCCACCTATCTGGACTCTATTTTCTCCCCTTTGGTCCAGGAACTCCCCACCTACTTCCGTGACACCACCCACGCCCTCCACCTCCTCCATAACTTCCAATTCCCTGGCCCCCAACACCTCATATTCACCATGGACGTCCAGTCCCTTTACACCTGCATTCCACATGGCCTCAAGGACCTCTGCTTCTTCCTGTCCCGCAGGCACGACCAGTCCCCCTCCACAGAGACCCTCAT
This sequence comes from Stegostoma tigrinum, assembly GCF_030684315.1. Classification (NCBI taxonomy): domain Eukaryota; kingdom Metazoa; phylum Chordata; class Chondrichthyes; order Orectolobiformes; family Stegostomatidae; genus Stegostoma; species Stegostoma tigrinum. The sequence goes on from NC_081366.1 coordinate 57,003,681, forward strand.
ACGCCTAGCCGAACTCATCCTCACCCTCAACAACTTCTCTTTCGATTCCTCCCACTTCCTACAGACTAAAGGGGTGCCCGCATGGGCCCAAGCTATTCCTGCCTCTTTGTAGGTTACGTGGAACAGTCCCTCTTCCGCACCTACACAGGCCCCAAACCCCACCTCTTCCTCTGTTACATTGATGACTGTATCGGCACCGCCTCTTGTTCCCCAGAGGAGCTTGAACAGTTCATCCACTTCACCAACACCTTCTACCCCAACCTTCAGTTTACCTGGGCCATCTCCAGCACATCCCTCACCTTATTGGACCTCTCAGTCTCCATCTCAGGCAACCAGCTTGTAACTGATGTCCATTTCAAGCCCACCGACTCCACAGCTAGCGAGAATACACCTCCTCCCACCCACCCTCCTGCAAAAATTCCATCCCCTATTCCCAATTCCTCCGCCTCCGCCGCATCTGCTCCCACAATGAGGCATTCCACTCCCGCACATCCCAGATGTCCAAGTTCTTCAAGGACCGCAACTTTCCCCCACAGTGGTCGAGAACGCCCTTGACCATGTCTCCCGCATTTCCCGCCACACATCCCTCACACCCCGCCCCTGCCACAATCACCCAAAGAGGATCCCCCTCATTCTCACACACCACCCCACCAACCTCCGGATACAACGCATCATCCTCCGACACTTCCGCCATCTACAATCCGACCACACCACCCAAGACATTTTTCCATCCCCACCCTTGTCTGCTTTCCGGAGAGACAACTCTCTCCATGACTCCCTTGTTCGCTCCACACTGCCCTCCAACCCCAACACACCCGGCACCTTCCCCTGCAACCGCAGGAAATGCTACACTTGCCCCCACACCTCCTCCCTCACCACCATCCCAGGCCCCAAGATGACTTTCCATATTAAGCAGAGGTTCACCTGCACATCTGCCAATGTGGTATACTGTATCCATTGTACGCGGTGTGGCTTCCTCTACTTTGGGGAATCTAAGTGGAGGCTTGGGGACCGCTTTGCAGAACACCTCCGCTCGGTTCGCAATAAACAACTGCACCTCCCAGTTGTGAACCATTTCAACGCCCCCTCCCATTCTTTAGATGACATGTCCATCATGGGCCTCCTGCAGTGCCACCCGAAGGTTGCAGGAATAGCAACTCATTTTCCGCTTGGGAACCCTGCTGCCCAATGGTATCAATGTGGACTTCACCAGCTTCAAAATCTCCCCTTCTCCCACCGCATCCCAAAACCAGCCCAGTTCGTTCCCTCCACCCACTGCATCCCAAAACCAGTCCAACCTGTCTCTGCCTCCCTAACCTGTTCTTCCTCTCACCCATCCCTTCTTCCCACCCCAAGCCGCACCTCCATCTCCTACCTACTAACCTCATCCCACCTCCTTGACCTGTCTGTCTTCCCTGGACTGACCTACCTCCCCACCTATACTCTCCTCTCCACCTATCTTCTTTTCTCTCCATCTTCGGTCCAGCTCCCCCTCTCTCCCTATTTATTCCAGAACCCTCACCCCATCCCCCTCTCTGATGAAGGGTCTAGGCCTGAAACGTCAGCTTTTGTGCTCCTGAGATGCTGCTGGGCCTGCTGTGATCATCTAGCCTCACATTTTATTATCTTGTAAAATGGACAAGACAGTTTAATTGAGGCATCACTCATATTATCTGATAAACTTCACCAGTTAATGAATTGCCACAAAAATCATACTTAGGCACACCCATCACACAGATTTTGCATATTTTCCTGGTCCTCTCCTCCTCTTCCCGCCAAGAATTAATATTTTCTTTCACTTGTTCTACCTTAACGAAAATGGTACTTTGTTTATTTTTATAGCCATTGGAGAATGGTTGAAATGATCAGAGATAACACAGTGTGGAGCTGGAGGAGCACAGCAAGCCAGGCAGCATCAGAGGATCGGGAATGTTAATGTTTCAGCTTGGGACCTTTCCTGAAGAAGGGCCCTAACCTGAAACATCAACTTTCCTGCTCCTCTGATGTTACTTGGCCTGCTCTGTTCCTCCAGCTCCACACTTCGTTATCTCTGATACCAACATTGGCAGTTCTTACTATCTCTGTTTGAAAGGATCAACCTGTTTGAAGTGAGTCATGAACTTTCCTTCTAGTGACCAACAGGATTTAGGAGTTTGACTGGGGTATAGGGAGTGATGCTGTCAACTGAGTGAAAAACTTTACTATAGAAGTGATTTTAATGTTCTCCCTTGAGATGCAACATCAGAATTTGGTGACTATGCCTATCTGTCCCTAGTTAAAAATCAGTCAGTTATATTACTGTGGATGTGGCCTCTCAGAACAGATCAGGTAAGGTCAGCAGATTTACTTCCCTAAGGGACAATGGATGGATTTTTAATAACAATTGATGTTAGTTGCACCATCAGTATTACTGGGAAAAGCTTGCAATTTCAGATTTATTGACTGAATTTAGATTCCACCAACTGACATGATCAGATATGAACCCACATTCCCAGGATTAGTTTATATCTCAGGATTCCTCATCCAGTTGCATTACCATGACATCACTATTTCTCTCTTGTAACAAGGAAGCAAAGTAAGTCTATATTCAGACTTAGCTTTGGTGTCAGCCCTGATTAATCTGTTAGTTGCACTTCAGTACTCAAGGAGGATCTTTCTTCTCACAGCATGTTATTCTCATTAGCAGATATCTTCACATCCTCTTTGACCACAGGCCAGGTTCCAGGAGACTGGACATTAGCCAATGTTGTTCTCTTTTTTAAGAAAGGAAGCAGGGATAATCCAGGAAATTATAGGCAGGTGAGCCTGAAGTCTGTGGTGGGGAAGCTCTTGGAGAAAATATTGAACGACCAGATATATGCTCATTTGGAAGAAACTGGATGAGTTCGTGACAGGCAGCATGGTTTTGTACAGGAAAGATCTCACCAACCTGACTGAAATTTTTGAAGAGGTGACAGAGATAATGGATGAGAAAAGGGTTGTGGATCTGGTTTATATGGAGTTTAGTAAAGCTTCTGATAAAGTGCAACATGGCAGATTGGTACAAAACTAAAATCACATGGGATTTGGACTGGTCTAGCTAGATGGATATAATACTGACATTATCATAGAAGACAAAGGGTAGCAGTAGAAGGGTGTTTTTCAGGATGGAGACTGGTAACTAGTGGCGTTCAAAGAGGGATAAGCCTTAGGTCCTCTGTTTGTAGTATATATAAATGACTTAAAGGAAAATATGGGTGGTCTGATTAGTAAGTTTGCAGATGACATGAAAATTGGTGGAGTTGCTGATAGTGCAGTGATTGTGGAAGGATGCAACAAGATATAGATAGGTAGATTTGTGACTTAGCTACAGAAATGGCAGAGGGAGTTTAAGTCAGACAAATGTGAGGTGGTGCATTTTGGACAATCAAATTTAGGTGTGAATTATGCTGTGAATGTGAGAGCCCTTAGGAACATTAACAAACAGATGGATCTGGGCATGCTGGTCAACAGTACCCTAAAGGTGGCAATGCAGGTAGCCAAGATGTGTGGAGCTTGATGAACACAGCAGGCCAGACAGCTTTGGAGGAGCAAGAAAGCTGATATTTCAGATCTGGAAAGGGGGAGGGGAAAGGGGCTCTGAAATAAATAGAGAAGGGGGAAACGGTGATAGAAAGTGGATAGTGAGCAGATAGGTGTAGAGAATACGATCAGGCCAAGGAGGCAGGGATGAAACTGGTAAAGATAAGTGTAGGTAGGGAGTTGGGATGAGGGTTAGTCAGTGAAGAGGGAGGGGTGAGTAGGTGGGAGGGAAGGCAGACAAGTCAAGGAGTCAATGATGAAGCTAGTAGGTGAGTGTAGATAGGAAGTGAGGCTTGGTCAGTGAGGTCGGAGGAGCAGATAGGTGATAGAGGGGGGACTGGTCTTGGGATGATGTCAGGGCGTGGGGAGATTTTGAAGCTCGTAAAGTCCACATTGAAACCATTGGGTTGTAGGTTTCCAAGGCGGAACATGAGGTGCTGTTCGTGCAGTTTTTGGGCGACATTGTTGTGACTCTGGAGGAGGCCCAGGATGGACATATCATCCAGGGAGTGGGGGGGGGAGTTGAAGTGGTTCACGACTGGGAGGTCTTGTCATTTTTTGTGAACCGAGCGTGGGTACTCCACAAAGTGATCTCTGAGCCACCACTTGCTCTCCCCGATGTAGAGGAGGCCACATTGGGAACAGTGGGTACAATAGACCACATTAGCAGATGTGCAGGTGAACATCTATTTAATGTGGAAGGTTTTCTTGGGGCCTGGGATGGAGGTGAGGTGGGAGGTGTAGGGGCAAGTTTAGCACCTCCTGTGGTTGGCAGGGAAGGTGCTGGGCATGGTGGGGCCAGCGGGGAGTGTGGAGTGGACAAGGGAGTCATGGAGAGAGTGGTCCCTCTGGAAGGCAGATAAGGGTAGGGAGGGAAATATATCCTTTGTAGTGGGATCAGATTGCAGGTGGCGGAAGTGGCAGCGAATGATGCATTGAATCTGGAGGTTAATGGGGTGATACACAAGGACAAGGGGAATTGTGTCTTCGTTTTTATTGCAGGGAAGGTGTGTGAGGGCTGAGGTGTGGGAAACACAAGAGATGCGGCTGAGGGAGTTTTCGACCATGGTGTTTGGATGAGGGTAGGGGGTGGGTGGAAGTTTCAATCATAACGGGGCCCAGGTTCAAAGTGAGAGGGGGAGAGGGAGAAAGTTTAAGGGAGATGTGCAAGGGAAGTTTTTCACACCGAGTGATAGAAGCCTGGAAAGCGAAGCTGAAAGAGTGGTGGAAGCAGGCACGATGGTAACATTTATGAGGTATTTGGATAATTACATGAATTGAGAGGGAATAGAGGGATACAGACCGAATAATGGTAGGAGGTTTGTTTTTAATTTAGTTAAGGCATCATGATTGGCACAGGCCTGGAGGGCTGAAGAGACTGTCCCTGTGGTGTAGTTCCCTTTTGTTCTTTGCTCTTTTGTCCTCTTGTTGGGACAATCAGATCAGGCTCACGTCAATGATGAATGCTTCAGCCTTGGTCCTGGTCAAACAGAATGATTAACCAGAAACTGATATAGTCAAAATCACAGCTGCTGAGCTGCCCTTTTATAAAGTTCAGCTAATTTTAAAACCTCAGGAATAATTAAATTTAATAGCCTAATCATGCATCAAATCAAGCCACACAGATTTTTTCTAAAATAAATTTTCCAATGCTACCAGTGGACAACTCTTATGGCCTGCAACAATCCTTTTGGTGTGAATCATTCACTATAGGAGCTACAATTCATACATGGGAAATTGCACAAATTCCATCCCAAATCCATCCATTCCATTCTCCTGTCAAGACACTGTCTGAGGCTGATCCAGATTGCTTTCAATATTGACAGCATGCTTGATATTGAGGTCAACTTCTTAGCACATATCTGTACATCATAATACAATCAATCAGGGCTGGGAGGAGCACTTCAGAGACAACCACAACCAGGGCTCTGTCAATCAGAGTGTCCTTGAATGCATTCCACAGCACACTATATGCCACGAGCTCAGCAACATCCCAGACCTGCACGAAGTAGAGAAGGCCATCCCCCAGCTTAAGAACAACAATGCTGCTGGAGCAGACAGCGTCCCCACTGAAGCATTGAAGTACGAGGCAAAATGATCCTGCTGCAGCTATTTGCCCATGTCTGCCCTGTCTGAAAGGAAGTCAGCATTGTGGGAGGGTTCCAAGATGCCACAATCGTGAGCATTTTCAAGAAAGGGAATAAGTTTGACTATGGTAGCTGCAGAGCAATCTCCCTATTGATGACTATTGGAAAACTCTTTGTCAAGGTCCTCCCTATGGCTGAGGAACTATTCCTAGAATTGCAGTGTGGCTTTCAGCCACAGAGGGGCATAATGGACATGATTTTCACTACATGACAGCTGCAGCAAAGTAGTGAGAAAAGATTCTACCCCTGTACATGGCGTTCTTCAACCTTACTAAGGTGTTTCATATCGTCAATCAGGAAACATTGTGGAGCGTCCTTCTCTGTTTTGGTTGCACCATGATGTTTGTCACTATCATTCACCTCCTCCATGTCGATATAGAAGTCATGGTAATGACAATTGGCTCCACAATTGGCCCATTTCCTGTTCAGACTGGTGTCAGACAGGGCCGCATCACTGCCCTAACACTGTTTTCGATCTACGTCCGCGCAATCCTTCACCTCGCTGCCAACTAGTTCCCCACTGGAGTAGAGCTAACGTACTATCACAGTTCTGTAAAGCATGATTTTGGTGTTGGATCTGATATTTTAACCCTTTTCATCAGGCGGCTGAAGGCTGCACTAGCACACTGGAGATGGTGCTGGATCTCATCATCATCAACTGCTTTGGCTGACAGGACAGTCCCAAGATCTTGGAGTGGTCAACATTGTCAAAAGCCTCCCCATGGGCCTTGATGATCGGGAGGTTTGCTCCACAATGCCAGGGCTGGTAGGTGGAGGGCCTATAGGAAATTATTCAATCTCTGCCGCCTTCAAGCCAAAACCAGAATCACCCCAACCAGTGTCAATGTAGCTGCTGTACACAGATGATGCTTGTATATATGCAATCTCAGAGGATGCACTCCTGACCTTCATCAGCATGGTACGAAAGCATGGGTCTCACCCTAAACATCTGCAGATGAAGGCCCTCCACCTACTAGCCCTGGCATTGTGGAGCAAACCTCCTGATCATCAAGGCCCATGGGGAGGCTTTTGAGAATGTTGACCACTCCAAGATCTTGGGACTGTCTTGTCGGCCAAAGCAGTTGACGATGATGAGATCCAGCACCATCTCCAGTGTGCTAGTGAAGCCTTCAGCCGCCTGACGAAAAGGGTGTTCGAGGATAAAAATATCAGATCCAACACCAAAATCATGCTTTACGGAACTGTGATAGTTCCTGCCTTCTAATTGGCACTGAAATGTGTACTATCTACAGCAGACACTTTAAGATGCTGCAGAAGTACCACCAATGCTGACCGCATAAGGTTCTCAGGATCCACTGGAAGGAAAGACACACCAGCACCAGTAACTTCAACTAGGCCAATACTCCCAAAATCAAGGCACTGAGTGCCCTTGATTGGCTGTGATGGGCTGGGCTCTTCATCAGCATGACCGACATGAGATTTCCCAAGCAGCTGCTGTATTCCCAACTCCGAAACTTCAGTTGAGCCCCAGGTGGACAGAACATATGATTCAGTGATACCCTCAGCCCTTACTGATGAATTGACATTCCCACAGGCACCTAGGAATCACTGGCCCAACACTGTTCAAGGTGGAAGAGGAGCATCTGGGGAGCATTAAGACTGGTCATAATGAAAAAATGGAAGTCAGATACAAACAGTGTAAGGAGTGCACTGCTACATCAATCCCCTACCAACCCTTTTCCGTGGCCACCTTCTGCCCCAAGTGTAACAGAGCCTGTGGAAGCCTCATCAGTCCGTACAGTCACCTATGGGCTCACCCTGAGAAGACAGTGATTCACATCTCAGAGAGACTGTGAATGATGATGACAACTACATTGGTAACTGTCCTTTAAGGAGAAAGTTAGTATCTTGTCTGCCCTGTGTGTCACTCCAGCACCAGAACAATGGTGCTGACTCTCAAGTGCTCCTTGAAATGGCTTAGCAAGCCACTCAGTTGTATTAAACTATTACAAAAATCTAAGAAAAGCAACTTGACACCTACTAACACCAATAATGGCACTGGAAACTACTGGCAAACTCAGCCCTGTTGACTCCGCAAAGTCCTCCTGCCTAACATATGGGAACTTGTGTCAAAGTTGGAGACGTTTTCTCACAGACTAGTCAAGCTACAGTCTGACATAATCACACACATGGAATCAGCAAACAACATGACTATGTATCTGCCATATCTTTACATCACAGGTCCCAGCCACAGTCATGGTTGTGTGCCATTTTCACTGTGCTAAACAGGATATATTTCAACAGATATAGCAACAAGAAACTAGACAGTGGTATGGGCACCTAGTAATAGCAGGATTGTATTGAACCACAATTTCTAAACTTGTGGCTTGGCAGATCTCCATTCTCTTATTATTATCAAGTTAGGCAACTATCTCTGGTTCATGGAAAAGTGGTAGAGGGTATGCTAGGAAGCAGCCTGAGACATTTCCAAAATTGAGGTGTTAACCTGGTGAAGAGTCAACCCAGGATGATCTCTGTGTCAAACAGCAGTAACAGCATTTGATAGATTAAATCAAGCAAATCAATAGAACAGACATAAGCCCAGAAATTCTGTCACATCTAGTTGCAAATGGGGATGAACAATTGAACAAGTAACCGGTGGATGGGGCTCCAAAAATTGCCTCATCCTCATTGTTTGGGTAAGTCCAGCATATTACTGAAAAAGACGAAGCTGAAGCTCTCACATCCATCTTTGACCAGATCTGCCAAGAGGATGATCCATCTTCCTTAGGATAAACAGGATATCTGTCCTACTTTGCTGATTTATTTGCCTTGGTCAAATACAATATTTTCAAGAAAGGTTTTTTTGAGTTAAATATCTTGAGACTTAAAATAATACAGTTAAAATAATACAATGTAAGACCCTCAACTATCAGCTTGCCTCAATAGTGGCATTTTAATTTCTTAGTTCAAATCACATGTGAGCACATGTTTTGGACTGACACTTCAGTGTAGCACCGAGTGAGCATTAGCTGTACCTGGCATCTTTTGAATGCAATGTTCAGCTGATTCCAAGTCTACACATTTGGGTGAATATAAACAATTCCATGAAACTAGTTAAAAAGAGCAATGGAGTTCATCCAACATGTCAACAAAGAATTTATCCCTTCATCAAGCTGACCAAAACATTTGTCACATTCTCATTTCTAGGACTCTGTTCTGTGCAAATTAGCCATTACTGTTGCCTACAAAACAATGATGAGTAGGCTTCAAAGAAAATAATAAAAGCATTAATCAGGACTGAAGTATATATGAGGTACTGAAATGCAGAAGAAGCTACAATGTATTTTATTCCAGCTACATTAAAAATGAATGTTTCAATGTGCTTTATGAACTTTGAGGTCCAACGAACTTTAGAAGTTAATACTTGGTTTAGACAAAAAGCTGTCCAAATTTTTACTCAGCCAGAAAAATTTCTGGACAAGCAAACAAATGACTCTGACTTTTTAAAGAACTGGCCAAATTGTCAACATCAGTGCTGAGGATTACAACCACAAGATTTATTTATCTGGTCTGAAGTCTGGGAAGATCATAACCCGAGCTATTCTCTCAAAGTAACGTGAGATTCCAAACATTGTGTAGCAAAAGCATTTAATGCTTGTAGAATTAATTATAAACTATTTATTGTGATCTGTTTTGAACAAGTGAGTAAGGGTTTTTCATTGTGCTCGGCTCAACCCTACTGCTTCTAAATTAGGCATTTCAGTTCAGGGCTTTTGAGCCATGCATTGGCTGACCGTAATCTAACTCATACATAATTGGCAAATTTAGAAATTACAGGCCAAAACTGATTCATAATGATTGTTAAAATTTGTAATGATACTTAGAACCTTAAGAAGAGTCAAATCCCAGAACAAAAGGTTGGTGGAGTTGTGGATAGTGACAAATGATGCTGTAGGTTGCAGAGAGACAGATAGGCTGCAGAGCTGGGCTGAGAGGTGGCAAATGGAGTTTAATGCGGACAAGTGTGAGGTGATGCACTTTGGTAGGAGTAACCGGAAGGCAAAGTACTGGGCTAATGGTAAGATTCTCGGTCGTGTAGAACCGCAGAGAGATCTCGGTGTCCATGTACACAGATCCTTGAAAGTTGCCACCCAGGTTGACAGGGCTGTTAAGAAGGCATACAGCGTTTTAGCTTTTATTAATAGAGGGATCGAGTTCCGGAACCAAGAGGTTATACTGCAGCTGTACAAAACTCTGGTGCGGCTGCACTTGGAGTACTGTGTACAGTTCTGGTCACCGCATTATAAGAAGGATGTGGAAGCTTTGGAAAGGGTGCAGAGGAGATTTACTAGGATGTTGCCTGATATGGAGGGAAGGTCTTATGAGGAAGGGCTGAGGGACTTGAGGCTGTTTTCATTAGAGAGAAGAAGGTTGAGAGGTGACTTAATTGAAACATATAAAATAATCAGAGGGTTAGATCGGGTGGATAGGGAGAGCCTTTTTCCTAGGATGGTGACGGCGAGCATGAGGGGGCATAGCTTTAAATTGAGGGGTGAAAGATATAGTACAGATGTCAGAGGTAGTTTCTTTACTCAGAGAGTAGTAAGGGAATGGAACGCTTTGCCTGCAATGGTAGTAGACTCGCCAACTTTAGGTACAGTTAAGTCGTCAGTGGATAAACAAATGGACGTACATGGAATAGTATAGGTTAGATGGGCTTGAGATCGGTATGACAGGTCGGCACAACATCGAGGGCCGAAGAGCCTGTACTGTGCTGTAATGTTCTATGTTCTAAAAGCTGACCAGACCAGCTTCACAATAAATATTGAGAAGCAGCAATAAGAAAACTTCTACCATGCTGTAGCTGATGATATCAGGAATTCTTGATCCCTCTTGCATAGGAGGATACAAAGTAAAGTTAAAATGTCTCAAATTCTTGAATCTTAAAGGAGATAAATGAAAGATAATGTTATAAAACCATCTCAAATACATAAGACACTGAATGAAATAAAAGACTTTTCAGGAAACATTACTTCAAGTTAAAACAAAACTGCAGGAGAGGAAAACATAAGAATCATTAGGAAAAGATAAGTTCTAGATTGATATCAAAAATCACATCTTTACTCGGAGTAATAAAGAGATGAACCAGTCGTCTCAGTAGCTATTGTCTGTTGTTAGTGAACAAGAGTCATTCAAGAAACAGCAAAATGCTGTGAGGCATTGAATTTCCACTGCAGATATCATAAAAGGTGATGAATGGGCCTACTCATCAAAAATCTCTCTGACCTTTTGTAAATGAGTTAAGATGAAAGATTGGTCATGTCGAATGCATTAAGTAACAATTTGAAGATGAGCTGGGATTTGAGAAGGAGTGTAAGGCAACATTTGGCTATTACTAATTTTCTCAGGACCAGAGACTGTTTCATTGACAGGTCCAGTAAATGGAGAGCCATCTCTTTCGTAGGGTTCAGGAGGAGCCTTATAAAACAACAACACCAAAAACAGATTATGTTCAATGATTCTGGTTTATGTTTCAGGATTCTGACCTTCCATCAAAACTGTGAAGAAATGCATACGATTAGTTGCATGCAGCAAAATGTTAACCTGGTCTGAACAACTTAGTCTTTGATGAGATATGTGGGAGAATTGCATGAGAAGTCTGGCAAGGCCTATCTCAATGAAGGAAGCAGCTTGTTTTATCTTTAATGCTTTTGCTGAGTGGTGAGACAAGTTTCTCACCTGGTAACATTGAGTTGTCAATTAGCTGGATTTATTGCATATTAAACACTTTATTAGAGCCATAAATTGCATCATTAATGCACAGCTTCCTTTCTTACCAAATGTGAAGAGTGAACAAATGCTCGACAAGGAATCCAGAAAGAGTCAAGTCTCATGCTGCTTGCTGTAAATGATGTCCATGTGGCCACTGGGCACCAAGACCTACTGGGCAGGCTGTATGGGTACTGGCCACATGTGCCTTACATTAATGAACATTGGTAAACATGCCAGCTTCTAAGAATCTTGATGGCAAATCATCCACGTACAGGATATTCCAGCACTTTAATATTTCACCTCGAGGTATGCCATCAGTTATTATTCTAATGATGCTGCAAGGAGACTATGTGCTCAGGCACATACTAAGCTCATGCACTGGATCAGGTTTCACCTGACACTTGTTTGCTTGTTGTCATGGGTTCAGGGTGAGTGAATGCTAGTGGATTCTCACTGCAACACTGCCTTGTATTGCCTTGGCATTCTGCCCTCCCAGCCACAGATACCAAGTTCCATATTACTGCTCTCTTAATCAACTGATTAGTGTAATCCCAGGCAACACCAGACTTTAGGAGGACACAGCCAGCCTGGTAAAATGCTAACAAAGAAATTATTTTGTCAACAATGAGTTGTGTTTTGAAGGAAAAATAAGGCAAAATAACAAAAATGATTAATTTTAAAGGCATTGCAGAAACTGCATTCCCAGTACAGCATTCTGGTCAATCCTGTGTCTTTATTGAACTGCTTGTAAGATGGCTGTTTCAAGAGTAGGTCCTCGGTAGTGGAGGTCACATGACTTGGGCAGGCAAAACAGGTATTTGCACATGACGGCATTTCAAACAAAACATCGGCATTTTCACAATAAAGAACAAATTTCCGTGCATTGTTTGTATCCTTGAGTTACCCAAATTATGCATTCTCTACAAACAATAGTTCTCATGCATTAATGGCCATTTCTTACTTCCATCAGACTCTGTTAGTCTTTAAACTGTGCTGGTCTCTTAATAGCTTACATGCGTGTAGTAGGTGTTTCTTCTCTGGGAGATGCTTGTTCCCTAGGGAGAGTTGTTGCTATGCCTTTTGTCATTCCTGTGGTACTTACTGTTGTTCCATCTCCATCATTGGGTTGTTCTGGACCCCTGGGTCTGATAGTTCATGTATGGGGCCTGTGCAAATGGTAACTGCACATCTTCCTAATGATCCACTTTCACCAAAGAACAGCTTCACTGTTTATCATAGATGCAAGTTTATCTGGTCATTCACTCCCACCATGAATAACTGAGGTGCATTTCACAGGTCTCAAGTTGCTGGCTAAGCTGACTTATTTTGGGAGTATTGAAGGATTTTGATTACCTTGATTGGCTCTCCAATGCTTAACTCAGGTAATAATTTGGCAACCTTATCAAAATAAAGTTTGGCATTCTGCCACTTCACATTAATTTCATCACTTGTGCTTATTATTGTTTTAGGCTTCAGTAGGATTTATGCCATTGGAAGTATAGTTTGGGTGTGGCATCATATTAGTCTTTACACTGGACCACAGATGCATTTCTCTGCTTGTGTTTTACCTTGAATACATTAATATTCTATTTGCTCAATTTCTTTACTTTTACCTTTGGCAATTTTCACTGCCGTCACAACTCTTCTTTGATTGGGGATAGTGTGGAGATGATGCATGGTGCTGAATTTCCCAATCACAAGAACATAGGAACATAAGAATGAAGCACAGGCGTAGACATTCAGACCCTTCACACTGCTGCTGCCATTTGGTGCAGTCATGGCTGACCTCAAAGAGGCTCCAATTCAACTTTCCTGCCTACTCTCCGTAACCTTTTAACTCTTTCCCAATTACAAATCTGTCTGACCCCTCAAATTTATTCAGTGTCCATTACAATTTGGAGCAGATTCTACAGATTCACAATCCTTTGATTGAAATAATTTCTTCTCATTTCAGTTTTAAATGTCTACCTTTTAGCCTAGAACTACATCCCTTTATCTGTACTGCCTGATTGATTGAGTATTTCCAACATTTTATGTTTTTATGTCACATTTCCAGCATCAATAGGTATGTCAATGCTTTAGAATAGATGGGTTTGCTTATGTCTAAAATAGTCAAGTGGTATTTTAAAGCTATAACATAAAAATCTACTGTTGAACATCCAACACATATCCTTCAATGAAACTGAGGAAATACTATTGACCCACGAAACTGCATTGTGTTTAGCATCTCAATCAGTTTTAATATTTTGAGCAGAAAAGTCCCGAGCAATTATTGGTAGTTGAACACTGGCTTGGAAAGGCCCAAGTATCTTCACGAATACAACTTGTTTTAAAAAAGAGCACTTTTCTTTCAATTCATTTCAATATTCTCACCTACTCTTCAAAAACATGAATACTGTTTAGTACACAGGAAAGCTTGGAAAAAGGAATGACACAAAGAGGGAAGAAAAGCTCAGTGATACAGCCACTTTCAGAACACTTCACTTTAGAGCCAACTGTGTACCTTTGAAATGTTTTTACTACTGAAACTTAGTGAAGTGCAGCAGTCAATTTGTGCACAGCAATTTTGCATAAACAGCAATAAGATACTAGCCAGATAATCTGGTTCTCATTTATTTAATGACATTGGCTAAGAGATGCGTATCAATCTGACTCATTTTCTTAGATTGGCGAAAAAAAATCAGCTGTTGCTGAAAAAACTCAGCAGGTCTGTCAGCATCTGTGGAAAGAAAGCAAAATTAACATTTCAAGCCCAGTGACTCAGAGCCATAAAGATGTACAGATGTGCAGGGAAACAAATCCCACGGTCCAATTCATCTATGCCAGCTAGATATTGTGAATTAATCCAGCCCCATTTGCCAGCATTTGGCCCATATCCTATTAAAGCCTTCCTATCCATATATGCATCCAGTTGCCTTTTAAAGGTTGTAATTATACCAGCCTCCACCAATTCTTCTGGCAATTCATTCCATACGTGCACCGCCCTCTGCATGAAAAAGTTGCCCCTTAGGTCCCTTTTAAATTTTTCCCCTCTCACGTTAGATCTATGCCCTATTTGGACGACTCAATACTGGAAAAAGATTCACCTGGTCCATGCCCATCATAATTTTATAAATATCTGTAAAGGTCATCACTCAGCCTTCAGTGCTCCAGGGAAAACAGTCCCAGCCTATTCTGCCTCTGCCTATAGCTCAAACCTGGCACATCCTTACAAATCTTTACTGAATCTTACCAAGTCTGACAACATCTTTGCTATAGCAGGAAGAGAGGAATTGAGTGCAGTAATCCAAAAGTGGCCGAACCAATGCCCTGAACAGCTGCAATATAACTTCACAACTCCTACACTCAATGCATTGACCAATAAAGGTGAGCATACCAAACTACACAGTGAAGCTGTAATTCCACTTTCAAGGATCTGTGAACCTCCATGCCAAGGTCTCTTTATTCAGCAGCTGTCCCTAGGACCTTACCTTTAAGTGTCTGAATCCTGCTCTGATTTGCCCTACCAAAATGTAGCACCTCACAGGGAAGCGATAGCCTGGCTGTATTATTACTAGACTGTTAATCCAGAGATTGAGATAATGTTCTGGGGACCCAGGTTTGAATCCTGCCATGTCAGATAGTGGAATTTGAATTCTATGTACAGCTGGGTTTAAGAATCTAATGATGACTGTGAATCTGTTATTGATTGTCAAGAAAAACCCATCTGCTTCACTAAAATAAAAGTGGGTTGTTTCAGCAAATTAGAAAACATCAGAATTTACAAAATCCATTTCCTGTGACTAACGTGATACAGAAGGAAGGGGAATAAAATCAAAAGCACCAATACTTACAGGATTTATTTCATTAAAAATTGTGCAAAATTGACTTTCGAATCACAATATTTCAGTCACAAGGACACAGTAAAGACACAAGAGGGGGAAAAAACCCATTTGCTTCACTTTAGGGAAGGAAACTGGCATCCTTACTTGATCTGGCCTACATGTGACTCCAGAGCCACAGCAGTTCAGTTGAATCTGAACGGATCGCTGGGCAATTAGGGATGGGCAATTAATGCTGCCTTCCCTGCAATGCCTTCATCCCACAAATGAATTAAAGGAAAAAAAAATCTAGATTAAACTCTATCTGTTACTCCTCAGCCCATTGACCCATCTGATCAAAGTCCCATTGTACCCTGAGATAACCTTCACTGTCCATTACGCCACAAATTTTGGTGTAATCTGCAAATTTACTACGCAAACCATCTATATTCAATCCAAATCACTGACATAAAAGGCAGAAAGCAATAGACCCAGCATCAATCCCTGCAGCACACTACTGGTCAGAGGTTTCCAGTCAGTAAAGCACCCTTCACCATCAGCCTCTGTCTCCTACTTTCTAGCAAATTTTACATCCAAATAGCTGATTATTTCTGGATTGTGTATTTAACCTTGTTAACCAACGTACCGTGTAGAACCTTGTTGAATGCCTTGCTGAAGTGCATGTAGACCAAGTTCACCACTCTGACATCATCAAATTCTCCCTTCAAAAACCTCAATCAAATGAGTGAGACATGATTTCCCATAGGTAGGGCTATGCCTAATTAATTCCATGCCTTTCCAAATACATATAAACCCTGTCCCTCAGGATCCCCTCCGACAACTTGTGCACCACTGATTTCAGTCTAACTGGTCTATAGTTTCCTGACTTTTCCTTACCACTTTTCTTAAACAATGGCACCACATTAGCCAACCTCTAGTCTTCTGGAACCTCACTCATGGTTATCGATGATACAAATATCTGAGTAAGGGGCCCAGCAATCACTTCCCCAGCTTCCCATAAAGTTCTAGGATACACCTGATCCAGTCCTGGCTATTTGACCGCCTTTACATGTTTTAAGACCTCCACACTTTCTCTTCAGTAATATGAATGCTTTTCAAGATATTGTTATTCATTGCCTCTGGATCTCTAGCTTCCACATCCTTCTCCACAGTAAACACCGATGCAAAATAGCCTTCAAGGACCGCAACTTTCCCCCCACAGTGGTCGAGAACGCCCTTGACCACGTCTCCTGCATTTCCCGCAACACATCCCTCACACCCCGCCCCCGCCACAACCGCCCAAAGAGGGGGTTCACACACACCACCCCACCAACCTCCTGATACAACGCATCATCCTCCGACACTTCCGCCATCTACAATCCAACCCCACCACCCAAGACATTTTTCCATCCCCACCCTTGTCTGCTTTCTGGAGAGACCACTCTCTCCGTGACTCCCTTGTTCGCTCCACACTGCCCTCCAACCCCACCACACCCGGCACCTTCCCCTGCAACCACAGGAAATGCTACACTTGCCCCCACACCTCCTCCCTCACCCCTATCCCAGGCCCCAAGATGACTTTCCATATTAACCAGAGGTTCACCTGCACATCTGCCACTGTGGTATACTGTATCCATTGTATGCGGTGTGGCTTCTTCTACATTGGGGAAACCAAGTGGAGGCTTGGGGACCGCTTTGCAGAACACCTCCACTCGGTTCGCAATAAACAACTCCACCTCCCAGTCGCAAACCATTTTAACTCCCCCTCCCATTCTTTAGATGACATGTCCATCATGGGCCTCCTGCAGTGCCACAATGATGCCACCCGAAGGTTGCAGGAACAGCAACTCATATTCCGCTTGGGAACCCTGCAACCCAATGGTATCAATGTGGACTTCACCAGCTTCAAAATCCCCCCTTCCCCCACCTCATCCCAAAACCAGCCCAGTTCGTCCCCTCCCCCCACTGCACCACACAACCAGCCCAGCTCTTCCCCTCCACCCACTGCATCCCAAAACCAGTCCAACCTGTCTCTGCCTCCCTAACCTGTTCTTCCTCTCACCCTTCCCTTCCTCCCACCCCAAGCCACACCTCCATCTCCTACCTACTAACCTCATCCCACCTCCTTGACCTGTCCGTCTTCCCTGGACTGACCTATCCCCTCCCTACCTCCCCATCTACACTCTCCTCTCCACCTATCTTCTTTTCTCTCCATCTTCGGTCCGCCTCCCCCTCTCTCCCTATTTATTCCAGAACCCTCACCCTATCCCCCTCTCTGATGAAGGGTCTAGGCCCGAAACGTCAGCTTTTGTGCTCCTGAGATGCTGCATGGCCTGCTGTGTTCATCCAGCCTCACATTTCATTATCTTGGATTCTCCAGCATCTGCAGTTCCCATTATCACCGATGCAAAATACTTGTTTAGTTTCGAACTGATCTCCTGCAGTTCCACACAGAGGCAGCCTTGCTGATCTTATTCTCTCCCTAGTTACCCTTTTGTCCTTAATGAATTTACAGAAACCCTTTAGATTCTCCTTAACCTTATTAGCCAAAGTTCTCTCATGTCCCCTTTTTGCCTTCCTGACTTCCCTCTTGCACTTCTTTAGGGATCCATTTGATCCCTGCTGTCTACATCTTTTTCTTGACCTGAACCTTATTTTTGCTCGTCATTCAGCATTCCCTACACCTACCAGCTTTGCCCTTCAACCAAACAGGGACGTACTGTCCCCAGACTCTATCTCATTTTTAAAGACTTCCCATTTTCCAACCAACCCATTTTCCACCCATTATCAACACTTAAATTGTTGGTTGGTTGATTGATTGATTGATTTTATTGTCATATGTACTGAAATACAGTGAGAAGCTGTCTTCTTTATGGGTGGTACAGGCATTCACAGCAAGCAAAAGATGTGCAGATCAAAAAGACGTACAGGCTTACTGGTTACATTGCAGGTTATGTTATTTGAGGCTGGAGTCCATTCAACAGTCTGATAATAACTGGAAATCAGCTGTTCCTGAACCTGCTCATGCATGTTTTCAGGCTTCTGTATCTTCTGCCTGTCTCAAAGAGGTTATTGCCAGGGTGCAATGGGACTTTGATAATATTGGCCACATTTCTGTGGCAGGGAGCCATGTAAATAGAGTCCATGGATGGAAGGCTGGCTTCCATGATGGTCTGGGCTGTGGCACACCACCTTCTGTAGTTTCTCATGGTCCTGGGCAGAGCAGATTCCATTCAAGGCCATTATGCACCTACCATTATGCTTTCAATGGTACATCTGTAGAAATTGGTGAGGGATCTAGTGGACATGCTAAATTTCCTGAGCCACCTGAGGAAGAGGCATTGTTGTGCCTTGACTGTCACATTTATGTGGGAAGTCCAGGACAGATGTTGGTTATTGTTACTCCGAGGAACGGAAGAATTTCTTTCCCAACACTGTAAAGCTTGGCCTTCCTCCAGTTTAGAACTCTGACTTTAAATCAGGTCTATCCTGTTCCATCACTATTTTAAAACTAGTAGAACGATGATCACTTATCCCAAAATATTCCCCAAATGACATATCAGTCACTTGCCCTGACTTATTTCCTAAGAGTAAGTTAAGTTTTGTTCCTTCTCTAGCAGGTACATCCACATAATGAATAAGAAAACTTATTGTACACACTTAAATTCCTCTCCAACCAATCCCTTAACATTATGGTGTCCCAGTCTATGTTTGGAAATTTAAAATCCCCTCCCACTACCACCCTATTATTCTTATAGATGACTTAGATCTCCTTACAAATTGGCTTCTCAATTTCCCACTGACTGTTGGGGTGTCTATATTATAATCCCAACAAGGTGATCAACCCTTTCTTATTTCTCAGTTCTACCCAACTAACTTCACTGGACATAGTCTCTGGAATATCCTCCCTAAGTACAGCTGTAATATTATCCTTAACCAAAAATGCCACTCATCCTCCTCTCTGGCCCCCTTCCTATCTTTCCTATAGGATCTATACCCTGGAACATTAAGCTTCCAGTCGTGACCATCCCTAAGCCACATCTAATAGCTATGATATCCCAGTTCCATGTTTCCAAGCTTGCCCTGAATTCATTTGCCTTACCTGTCAGGCCTCTTGGATTGAGATAAATGCAATTTAGTTTCAGTCCTACCTTGTCCGCTGCTTTGCTCTTGCCTGTGTTGATTACTTGACTTCCCACGTGTATCAGCCTCAGGCTAATCTCTTTTCTCACTTGCCCCCCCCCCCCCCCCCACCAAACCCCCACAAGTTTAAATCCTCCCAGGTGGTTGTAGCAAATCTCCCCACCAGTATAGTAGTCTCCTTCCAATTCAGGTGCAAACCATCCTTCTTTTGCAGGTCACTTCTATCCCAGAGAGATTTCAATGATCCAAAAACAAAATGTGTATCCTTCTCCATGCACCAGTTCCTCAGCTACACAGTCATCTGTTCTACCCTCCTATTCCTGCTCTCACTAGCATGTGGCATCAGAAATGATCCAGATATCACTACCACTAGGAACTACTCTTTAAACTGCCTAATTGCCTTTATTTTCTCCATCAGAATCTCATTAAACTCGAATGTTAACTCCTCTTTTTTTCTCAGATATTGCCTGACCTGCTGAGTTTATCCAGAAATTTCTATGCTTGTTTCAGATCTCCAGAATCCACAGTTCTTTGTTTCATTTCTAGGGCAGGGTGTATGATTGGCTATTTGCCACAGAAGGTGGAATCGATCCAGAGGAATCAATAGTGCTGGATTAGAACTGCAGCTGCAGTACTAGAATGATAGTCAACAATCTTAAACAGGTAGGAAAGCCCCAGTAATGAACAAATTAGTGTACTTATTGTATTGGCCTTGGCTGAGACCAAACCTTCAAACATTGAACACAGATCTTCAAGAAGATCTTTTCACTCCCCAGCTCTTACTGAAAAATTTTGAGCATTCAGTGTTTCCTCTGTTAATCTCACGACTTGCTTTAACAGCTTTGATAAAAACATTTGCATTTAAATAGTGCAAATTACTTAATAACATACGCCAAGCTTTAAAAACAAATGCAAAGGTAAGTTACATCCTTGATGGCACCAACCACACAGTAGGCAGGGAGGGACGACAGATTTGCTACTTCAAGCTTATTTCCAAAGCTTATTTTAAATATGCCTTATGATGGCAGATTTGATTGCTTATCAACAATAGTTCTGCTACATTCTCACAAAACAAAATGAACTTAGATAAGCCTGTGGAAATTCCAAATAGAAAAAATGTTCCATTGCTTTATAAATCACCAACATTAAAATAATCTGTGCCATTTTAAGAATTACTCACCGGGCCAAGCACATCAGTGTTCCATATACCAATACTGCTCATCTATCTTATGGGGCAGATTGTCATGAGAAGCTAAAGCTATGATATGCCTCAAAGAAAAATCACAATGTTTTCTGATTTAATAAATCTTTGTTTAGGATCAGCATATGTGCAAAAGTGAATATTGTGACTATATATTATTCAGTGTCCTAACTCTCTCAAGACCCTCCAGTGACTACTATAAATTAGACACCAAGGTTATTTTGTAATTAGAACAAACTTAAGGCTACAAAATTCAAAATTGCACAAACTATAGGAGAGATGTCATAACGTACAAAAACCTGGTAGATTCTGAATAGGAGGCACAAAAATGGCGGGAAATCCATTATGCTAGAAGCATCCAGTCACATTGTTTGTACATGCCCAGTTCAATCTCAAACTGAGAGAAATACCTGAAGTTTTTTCTGAATGAGTGACAGCAATAGGGGGAGGGGACACCAATAGTCCTATTTTACATGGTATCCCCGATATGCTCTTACCATTTCTATCTCATAATCTCTCTACTATTCTGCCTGTATGTCTACTTACTGGCAAACTCCATAATAAGGATAATGCATCTTGGTAGTTCCATGGGTTTAAGACCCTGATGGACAACTCAGAACATTAAGGAGTCCCAAGGTATGCACAAATTTTAAAAGATTGTGTAGTTTAGACTTTAACAGATTCAGAAACAGTGATAGACATTCCAACACAATAAATTAATAAGGATATACACCATTATGTTCAGTGAACAGCACAAATAACAAAAAAAAGAGGTTCACTTGCACATCCATCAACGTGGTCTATTGCATTCGCTGCTCCCGATGAGGCCTCCTCTACATCTGTGAAACCAAGCAGAGGCTTAGAGACCGTTTTGTAGAGAACCTGTGTTCTGTTCGTGGCCAACAACAACATCTTCAAGCTGCAAACCATTTTAACTCTGCCTTCCCGCTCCCCAGGTGGGATGTCCATCCTGGGCCTCCTTTAGAGTCACAATGACACCACCGGCAAACTGGAGGAGCAGCATAGAGTTTCAAGACCATGGAATGCACTACCAGAGTTAGTAACATTGGATAACAGGATATAGCTAACATTTGGAAAAAAAAGTGAAACAAAGGTAAATACATAGGCTTGGGATTCTCTTCGCTCAGAGGACAATCAGTGGCATGGATATATTGGAAAAATCTATCGATTCCTATACATTAATATTTACGTATTCTTTTTACAACAACACGTGTTATATATTTTGCTATACTCATTACTTGGGTTAATTCATCTTTATTTCAGAGAGCGAATACTCAGTTCATATCGATTTTCAAATGTTTGTTTCTGTGATAATGAGATTTTGAACTCATATTTTACACCTTTCCAACTTCTCTGAACTAATATTTTTGTCCAGAAATAAATCACATCCTGCATACTCAACTACTAAAAAACTGTAGTATACTAATCTCATTTGGCATTAAATTTTATAATAGCCTCATTTTGTAACTTTTCATAAACACAGTAAATAGTGAGAACAATTTAGCTATGATCTCTCATTTCTACCTGATTTGGCCTTACTCTCATGTTATAACAGATTTGGTCATAGTCTCTCATTTATGTTTTTTCTTCCCACATAGCGTTCGCAATTGTCAATCCCAAATATCTGCACCAGATAATTGCATCTCCAGGCACGTGTAGACCAGTTGGACCATAAAACCCAATGGGCCAAGCACTGGGAAGCAAAAGACTTTCATCAGTGATTGCCCCAAAAACAAAAAGAAATGAAGGGACTCAAATGTAACAATAGGCCACAAAGAGCCGTGGACTGACCGAGTGCAGGTTGCTGCATTGCACTATCCGAGGTCTCCCAAACCTGACAGATGGGAATTTCTTCCTGACTAAGGAATAGTATTAGGAAAAAAGATCACCAAGTTCCCCAATTTCCCTGAAAGCAAAAGCAGATTGCTTACTTCAAAATTCAAACACTTACAGCAGAACCCAAAATGTATAATTGATCTAATTCTATCTCAGTCAAAGAAACAAACTGGAAAGATCACAAAACCATTGCATGGCCAATAAACCAGGAAGCTTGTGAATAGATTTCAACATTCAAAAACTTTGATAAACTCAGGTAAAAGCTCGATAACATCTAATGGTACAGGAAAATTTTACTGGACACAGAATTAAGTAACAAATGTTTGGAGACTTAACATTATAAAACAGGTTGGATCTACAATGCGACCTACAACAACAATAGAAATGGAGAAAATGACAAAGCTAAATACATGCTTAATTTTAATTGCTTTCAGCATGTAGAAAATATGGATATAATAATTTTGCAGTATATTAAACAGGTAAGCTATGCATTTTAATTATTTAATTAAAATAGAAGTTGGTTGCTATGAATTAATCTGATATAGAAGTCAAAAATATAAAACAGTGCTTTGACCAATTGCACAAATTATGTATAAGATTTTAAATACCCAAAATAATTAAGAAATAAATTTGTTCTTTCAGAAAACCAGTTGATGATGATGGAATTGCAATCAAGTTTTTATACACTTTTGCATTTATTCACAGAATTTCACATTACCCGTATGTTTCTCCTAATAATCACTTTCCAAGCATCTATTATTATGGACGTACATGGAACTCCCTACAGGCAATGTTTACTTATGCTAGTATTCCCTACAACACTGCAAAACAACTACAGATATTCTTGTAGCTTAATTTCCAACCCAATAATTAGGAAGCCCCTCAAAGTTCTTCCCACTCCATTGCTTTTACCTTCATAGAAAAGCAACTCTGAAACTCCTACCTTGTTTCACTCTGTGGTCAGTGTAAATACCTTGTCTACATCTTTGGATTGTCATTTTGTTCTACTTTAATGATTTGTCACTTCTGTTTTTACTTTAGCATATATACTAACTTAATCATATTATTAAAACAGCTCACAGAATTTAGGAGTTTATTTATTATTTAACCACTAGGCTTGTCACAATATCCACCTCTTTCAAATCGCAACAAAGCACAATTTTTTTTTACCATCACTTCAATTCTTATTCCACAGTACCTTTTTAAATAGCAATCTTCTCCTTATTTTATCAGTTTAGATAATCAGGGGGCAACTATGCTAGAATTCATTTGCCTCAAAATTTGTTTAACCTTTTTCATTTTTTCCTCGTAGTAACTGTAATAGTCATGTGGAATATACAATAGATAACCACACAGGTTATAAATACCGCAGGGGAAATTAAAGGAAAATGTTAATAGAAGGGCAAGGAGAAGTATGTGAGAAAAGATTAAGTCAATAACACAAGAGGGTCACCAAAAGTCTTTTTTAAGACATTAAAAAAAATGGTTGTTAATATAATGTTGAAATCAACTGGGGCAAAGAAAGGAAATCTTCTTGAAGGGTCATATAACAAAACTGAGAAACTGAGTGAATTCTTTGCATTTGTCTTCACAAAGGAGGATGAAGTTAACTATTAAAAGAGAGTAGACGTGATGACCATGTAGGGTATGGTAATAGGGTATGTGATGGCATCATTCACCTTTCCCAAAAGGGATGCATCCTAGGTTGCTAGGATGATGATTAAGGAAAGTTTGACCACAACTTTCAATCCTCTTTGGATATAGAGTGGTGCCGGAAGAGTGGAGGATTCACCATGTGATAGCCCTACTCAAACAAAATGGAGAAATCCGGTAACAGGTCATCAATCAGTTTAACACTAGAAAAAATACCAGGCACTATTAAGGACAAAATCAATTCTCATTTGAAAAAGCATGGGCTAACATTACATAGCCAGCACAGATTTGTTGAAGGCAATTTGTGTCTCATTAATTTGCTTGAATCATTTGATGATGTAACAGAGCAGTTTCATTCAAAGTAGTGGACTAGATATTGTTTATCTAGCTTCTCGGAAGACATTTAATTAAGTACCAGATAACAAACTTATACAGAAAATAGAATCAGAAGGAATGATGGTAACCAATGTATAAGAATGGTTTAGAAATAGCGAATTGGGAGTAGTGGAGATGGAATGCTTTCCTGACTGGAGGAGTATGCCATGAAACCCCCAGAAGCTGGTATTAGATTCATTGGTTTTCTCGTTATCTAAGTAACCTGTAGTTGAATTTGCTAAGAATTTCAAAGTTACGGTTAAAGATTATGCTGGTTCATATTAAAAAGAACAGGTGAGACTGTTTTGCCCCTTGTATCTTTCTACAGTTAGGAACACAGAAACAGAAATGCATCAAGTGACTAACAATATAATGATGAAAAAATCCTTTACAAAATATTCTACTTCATCTTTTGTACAAATCTTCAATTCAAATATCCCATTTAAGTAAAACCCCAAGTCTGTTGTAACAAATATTCATTGAAATGAAGCCATTAATTATTAAATCTTCTGGTAAGAGTATCAATAAACTGTCCAATACCAGAATGCTTCTCAGACATAAATGATTATTAATAGTACACAGTACTTCCCACAAACCAAACCAAACATTTGCTGAAGTTAATTTCAAAGTTTTTAAATTGTGAGCTATGTGGGAATACATTCTGTCAGCACAGAAGGTCAAAAGTTCACATGCACATATTTTTTAACGTACCATCAGCTTACTGTCTAACTTGCACAGCAACTTTTTGGATTGCAGCTGAAAATTTATGAAAAATATGCTTCAATCAATCATTTAACATAGGATAGACAAAGTCACTTACTACTCAACAGCAGGTTGTGTATACTGACTACCTAATTTGTTGTTTGGTACCTGCTCTAGGTTATATGAATTCCATTGGAAAAGCAGAACAAATTATGCGTCAAACAGTTATGATGACAGAAGACATGTAATGTCAAAAACTATTATGCTGATCTGATATTTTTGATAAAATCCTGTCATGACTGAAAATATGACTGATTTAATATAGTCAGAAGCCACACGACATCAGGTTAAGGTACAACAGGTTTATTTGATATCACAGCTTTCAGAGCATAACCCCTTCATCAGCAAAGTGAGGGAGAAGCACAGGCACAGAATTTATAGACAGAGAGATCAAGGGCAGAGAATTCAAAAGATCATGCAAGTGGTGTGGAGCGGAGTGTCAAATAAGTCTCTGCAGGCGATCAAAGTGTCAGTTGGTGTGACTAAAATGCCATAAACTGAATAAAAATGAAGGGCTGACCGATAATCTGATTAAATGAGGCAGAGAGATAATTACAAAAAATTTAAAATAAGGTGGTATTGGAGACAAACTAAATGACTGGAATAACACAGTATGTATAAGAGTTGCATGCTGAGGATCTAACCAAAGTAATAAGTAATCCAAAACTCTACAAACTAATTAAGGTAGAGAGATCATTAAATTTATCAAGATTATGGTGTCAAAACAGGACAATAAGAAAAATTTTACAGACACAGAGCAGCTCTGTGGGGTCACCTATAGTGCGACGTGTACACAAAATCGATCAAGGCCGTATTCATGGGTACAGGACTTGTCTATCAATTTCTGCTTGGCGATTCCGTGTTGTTGTTTATCTTGAAGACCACCTTCGAGGACACTTACCTGAAGATCAGAGGTGATATCAACAAGTAGCATCCCACTATCCATTTACCATGGATTTCTCTTCAGAATCAGTCTCAGTCTCATTTTTGGACACACTCATCTCCGTCAAGAATAGTGTCCTCAGTACACCACTCAACCACGAGCTCACAGACAACCTCACGATGCTGCACTTCTCTAGCTTCCACCCTAAATATATTAAGAAGCATCGGCTACAGACAAGACCTGCACATACAGAGGATCTGCTTAGATGAGGAAGAATGCAATGGATACCTAAAGATTTTGAAGAACGTCCACATAAGAACGGGATACAATGCTCAATTCATTGATCACCAGTTCCGATGTGTCACAGTGAAAAAACCTGCAACAACTTCCTCAGAAGACAGACGGAGGATACGACTGAGAGTATGCTTTGTCATCCAGTATTGCGCTGGAGCAGAGAGACTACACCATATTCTTTGCAGCTTTCAACACTTCATTGATGATGATGAGCATCCCATCAAGATTATCCCAATGCTTCCACCTCTCGCCTTCAAACACCCACCAAACCTTAAAACAGACCATCGTCCACAGCAAACTACCCAACCTTCAGGGCAACATCAACCTCAACACCACATAACCCTGCCACAGCAACCTCTGCAAGACATGTCATATTATGAACATGGATACTACCGTCACTTGTGGGAACTCTACCCACCACACACACAATAGATACTCATATGACTTGACCAATGTTGTTTATCTCATATGCTGCAGGCAAGGATAGTGATGCATGCTATATTGGTGAGTCCATACAGATGCTCTAACAACAGATAAATGGACACTGCACCAAAAGAACGAAAGAAGAAGAAAAACTAAACCGCCAGAGAGGAATGTTCTCTCCCAGTGGGGAAGCACTTCAGTGGTCAAGGACATTTAGACTGCAATCTTTGGGTAAGTATCTTCCAAGGTGGCCTTCAATGCAGAACAGAACAATGCAGAATCACCGAGCAGAAACTGAAAACCAAATTCTGTACCCATGAAGATGACATCAACCATGATCCGGGGTTCATGTCACTCTAAATGTGACCCCATCAAACTGTTCTGTATCTGTGAAATCTTCCTTACTGTCTTGTTTTGACACCATCACCTTGATAAATTATGATCTACCTTAATTAGTTTGTACAATTTTGGATTACTTATTACTTTGATTAGACCCTTGGCACACAACTCTTATACCCATCACCCTATTCCAGTCATTTGGTTAGTCTCCAGCACCACCTTAATTTTAAAAAAATTAAAAATATCTCTCTGCCTCATTTAATCGAATTATAGGACATCCTTTTGTTTGTTATTCAGCCATTGACACTTTACTCTCACTATCTGAATATTTTAAACACCAGCAGAGACTTATTATTTGAAACTATACTCATACCATTTGTATGATTTTCTGATTTCGCTGCTCTTGATATCTCTGCCCATAGACTTTTTTGTGTGCTTGTCTCTCACTTCACCTAATGAAGGGGTTATGCTCCAAAAACTTATAATTTCAAATAAACCTGTTGGATTAGAACATGGTGTCATTTAACTTGCAACTTTGCCCACTCCAGTCCAACACTGACATGTCCACATCATGAACTGACAGAGTTCAGGACAGTTTTGAATGGTGCAGTTGAGAAATATTAATCTTAATAAATCAGAGATTGTTCAGTAAAGTTTACATAACATCATTGCTATTCAGGTTTAGAATTGCGCAAAGCAAATCGATTTGTTTTACATTAATAAGTGTTCTGCTTATTAAATGCAATGTTATTTTCCAAACCTCAGCAGTTATTAAACCTATCAATTTATATAGTACTTCAAAAAATACGATGATACTTACTACTTCTATTGCGGCAGACCATCTCATACAATCACAAAAATAATTGCCAACTACCTATTGATGACAGTCTGCATCAACATCAATCTTTTTGCTAGCTTGATTTGGCACTGGAATGAGCAAAGTAACAGAATGTAATTTTAAATGGTTATCTTTACTGTGGTTACTGATGCTCTAACATTACTAGATTCATAGAAATCTAAAGATTTTTCTGAAAATGACTGTTGTCTTAGTAGACAGGAGGTGGAAAGTTTTCTAAGTTTTGGAAAATGGAAATATCAGTTTTTCTCTAAAATTAATTGACTTGTTATTGAAAATCAACTTAGAAATCATTTCAAAGCCAGACTTTGTCAGACAAACACTGGCATCATTCTTCAATTAAAAGAGGAATCTGGCGTTGCCAATATTCATGTGGTGATTTGTGTTTGTTTTTGTGCATGTTTGTAAGAATATAAATTATGTACCTGCCATAAGAAAATGTCATGACCACCACTAGACGTGGGACTCACTCTGCTAGTGAAGCTAAGTAAAGTCAAGTATAGGAGGGTGGAGAAAGTGATAGAAAGAAGGAATATAGAAATGAAGGTGACAAAGTACAGTTAAAACAAAAAAAATGGTCAGTATGCAAGCTAGTGTCATTCACTAGACCCATTACAGTTCCAAACCATATAAACCTGTGGGATGAGGAAGTAGGCAGCCATAAACAAATGCTGACCTTGTGAACTGAGTTTTGAAATAGGCAATTTCTTGGTTTTTGTGCAATTTAGTACATAAACTATAGAATATCTATGAAGCACTACAGTCAATAAAAACATTCTCTCCAATATACTGTACACTATTATATACCCAAAGTGTCCAACTAATCTAACTTAATGACATTCATGAGAAATGATAATGGGGAAAATCTTATTTGGGTCCAAATGACATGGATTATGGTGAGAAATATTGCAGAATTTTGTGACAAGGCTTGCAAAACCTGTTTTGATGCAAGGATCAACTCATTGTACTTTTCAACAAAATTCCAGGCATCAAGGAGAGATTCTCACTCAGCGGTAGTGAGTTGTCTATTAAGGGAGATTATTTGCATAATAACAAGCTTATTAACTACGCATCTCACCTCATTAACATGCAATTTTGTATCATCTGCCATGGGCAAACTGGACGTGAGGAATTCTCAACGTGGAAGTCAGTTTGGATATCTAGTGACTTCAGCTTGCTTCTTATTGGAAACCGAGTACCAACATCTCAGGGCATGCTCCATGGCTACCAGCCACATGCACTCCACATCCACAGACTTTAGTATCTGACATGTACCAGCCCCTAGGAATCTCCAATAGACATCTCAAATCACTCACAGTATGCTTCTCCGCATCAATGTTGCAAATTGAGGCCAAACAACAACTTTTTGTAAAATTGTTTCAGGGACAATGGCCTAGTATTATTATCGCTATACAATTAATTCAGAAACCCAGCTAACATCCTGGGGACCTGGGTTTAAATCCCACCCCCAACAGATAGTGGAATTGAATTCAATTTTTAAAAAATCTGGAATTATGAATCTGATGACCATTAAACCATTTCCAATTGTTGGGAAAAACTCACTTGATCTGGCCTACATGTGACTCCAGACACACAGCAATGCGGTTGACTTTCAACTATCCTCTGAAATACTCTAGGAAGCCACACAGTTCAAGTTAGGAAAAGCCAATGAATGCTGGACAGTCAGCGATGCCCACCTCCCAGAAGTATGTTTAAAAAAATCCATTCACTCCAGGGGCATGGCTCTTGGTTTCTTTGTATTTTAGGGCAGCACAGTAGTTTGCATGGCTGCCTCAGTGTCAGGACCCCGGTTTAATTTCAGACTTGGATGACTGTCTGTGCAAAGTTTGAACATTTCTGCCAAGTATTCTGATTTCTTCCCTAGTCCAAATATATGCGGGTTAGGTGGATTGGCTATGATAAATTGGGATCAATTGGCATTAATGGGCTGAATTGCCTCTTTCTGCACTGTAGAGATTCTACAATTTTAATTCTACAATGAGCATTGCTGGTTTATCATAATTTATTGCCCATCTTTAGTTGCCTTTGAGAAGGTGGTGGTGTGCTGCCTTCTAGGACCACTGCAATTCACATGCTGTAGGGTAACTCACAATGCCTTAGGGGGATGATTCCATTTTGACACAGCAACAGTGAAGGAATGCCAATAAGTTTCTAAGTCAGGATGGCAAGTGGCTTGGAGGGGAACATGTAGGTGGCGAGACTCCCATGTACCTTCTGTCTTTGTCCTTCTAGATGGAAGTGGTCGTTGTTTGGAAAGTGCTGTTCGAGGATCTTTGAACTTCTGCAGTGTATCTTTTAGATGGTATACACAACTGCTACTATTGAGTATAGGTGGTGGAGAGAGTGGATGTTTGTGGATGTGATGCCAAAATGGCTGCTTTGTCCTGAATCGTTTCAAACTTCTTCAGTGTTGTTGTAACTGCACCCATCCAAGCAAGTGGGGAGTATTCCAGCATATTCCTGACTTGTGCCTTATGGACAGCCTTTGGCAGGTCAAGAATACAGTCAATTGATTCAGTATTCTGAGCATCTGACTTGCTCTAGTTGACAGAGTTTATGTTATGAGCCCTGTCGAGTTTATGGTGAATGTTAGTGCCAAGGGTGTTGATTATGGGGGATTCTTGAACAGTAACATCATTGAATGTCAAGAAGTGGTGATTGGATTGCCTCTTTTTGGAGATGGTCATTGCCTGACATCTTATGAATTAATAACATTTTTATTAACTTTGAATAATTCAAAATGTATAATTAAAAGACTACAGATTAGCACTGAAATTTATGATGTTTTCCAAATTAAAATGAAGGCATTAGTCTAAATAAATGGAAACTGAAATATGCTTATAGATTGAAATAGATTGAAAATGTCCTGCCAAAGCCATCTGATACTGCCATTAACCTTCACTGAGGAATTTCATTTTCTTTCTTACTTGGATTACTGCACTGTGCATAGCTCTTTGTCGATACTGTGAAGTTTATGAATTCCACAGCAACATAAAATTAGAAAACACCATATGTAATTTTCATTATTCCCACAGTAAGTAATGAATTTGCAAAATTGAGATAAAACTGGTCCAAATTAAATAATTTATAGTCACTGTGAGGCTATTTTTGATAAAAATTGTTATTATGAAGGAAATTTAAGAACATCTGGATCAAATTTTGCTTCTGCCAAATGCACTTCCTATAGTATTAGAAATTGACAAAAATATCATTTATTGCCAATATCAGGATGGTCAAATATTCAACAAATTAGGATGAACCCTACATTTTTCTGGCAAAGTGTCAGTGACATTAAGGTTTTTTTGGAGCATGTTTCATTGTACAGCCTCGTGACATTTCCACCATATCTTACCAAACTCTTTTCCATGAATTATCTAAATCACCTACATTGGCACTTCTCTCATCCACTTCTAGCTTTGTGTTATCATGCCTCATTCCTGGAACAACTCATCATTGGCAGGTATCTACAAAAAGACTGACAGCCCTGTAGCCTATGTCATTCACGAAAAGGCAGTTGTGCATCCAGGTAAAGGTACATGCTAGCATTCTGAAGCTGTGGCTGCAAAGGACAGCTGTGTCCAGGACCTTCAGGGTCTGGTGCATACATGCCCACACTTGCATCCGAACTATTGGTCCACATGATCAAAAGTACGATGACAGTGGGAGGTGAAGCTAGATCACAATCCAGGTGACCTGTGCTCAGAAGGAGATGGGGAGGTTCCATAACCCACCAAGCCAGAGGAGGAATAACACATTGCCCTCTCAGAGGTCTCCTCACAGGAAAGTCCAGAGGTGCTCCCTCTCCTGTCTGCCACCCTCTGAAATCTGGAAGTTCAACCTGACGAGAGGCCACTTGCCTCTGACAAGATGACCCTCAGCAGGTCAGTGCTGTCCAGACATAAATTCACCTAAGGTGGCACAAACAAACATCTAGGACCAATGGGCTGCATTGCTGAGCAGACTCCCTCCATTAGTGGAACCTAGGACACAGCTGAAACAAAATTTTCCGAGGGCTTTTTGGCGGCACTGTGACAGCATACTGTGTATAAAGTACCCTGTGTGCATAAATTTGACCAATTTTGAACTACATCCATTTCAGTCTCTGTATAGTTTATAATGTTACAGTAGAAGCATGATGGCCATCTTCATGTCCACACAATATGTACCATTGATCAATATCTGTGTTGACAGCCTGCTGCAGCACATGGAAGTAAGCTGAATAAGTAGAATATAGGGCTATACATTCTGCTGAAACCATTGCTCCTCATGGCAAAACATGCCTATTCTTTCCCTAGCCTCTGGATACCACCAGGGCCAGTCAGTTCCAGACCTCAAACATGAACAAATGACCTAAACTTCAGAATGGAAGAGACAGAGAATGCCTATGAATTCAAGGCCACATTTTACCAAGTGTAGCATCAAGGAGCCCTAGCAAAGTTAGAGTCTAGGAATCAGGTAGAAAGCTCTCCACTGGTTGAAATCATACTCCGCACAAAATGAAGATGATAATGGTTGCTGGTCAGTCGGATCTCTGCAAGAGTTCTCTAGGGGAGTTTCCAAGACCTGGCCATCTTAGTTGCACCATCCCTCCATCATAAGTCTGAAAGTAGGAACGTGCTTCTGCACATTATCTGTAAGTGACCTAAGGAGGTGTATTGTTTTCTAAATTTCAAAACAACAATCAATACTTCTCATTTTTGATTCTACTGCACATTTTGCATTCAACATCTTAATGGTAGTGAATAAAATTCAGCTAGTTTCTAAAGTAGATAAGTCCACCAGCTCTGTTGACTTGCATCCTAAAATCCTAAAAGAGATATTTCCAAAGATAGTGGACACATTGGCTGCAATTTTCCAAAAGTTGTTGGATTCTGAAGAAGTACTGGAGAATTGGGAAACTGCTACTATGACACTTGTTATAGATCAGTCAAAAATTCCTCAAAATATATTAAAAAGTTAGCCGAGGGCCTAACTTTTGCTCATTTTGAAAGTAAAATATAACATATTATGCTCCAAATTCACCTTGACTGTTTAAACTACCAGATTTGAAGCAAAATATGCTTTATTCATACACAATAGTTAAAATACAACAAAAGAAAAAAAAATTGGCTTAGCTGTAAATTTATTAAAATGCTTACCAAAATAATAAATACAGTAACTACTACTAATTAACAGATCCAATATCATAATATCCCACAAACACACCCTTGAGAAAGGCAAATTCCAAAAAAAAAATCACCTCACATGCAACTCTAGCCAAGAAGGAAAAACATCAAGAGAAAACTCAGAGAAACAGTAGCAGAGACAGATCTATTGCAGATTACAAACCCTACTGAGACATCAGCAATAACTGTTGCTGAAAAAAATCTAAAAATCCTTGTTTGTTATGAGCTCCATCACACCCATTCAGGCTGCTTCTATTGTTCCAACATTTTAAAAAATCCAAGACCTCACAAAATGTTTATTTAGTTGGTTCAATGCGGACTGCTTTTTACCACTACCTTAAAACCTCTCATCAAAAAAAAGGACAAAATACACCTGTTAAAGCCATAGTATCGTCACACACCCCTATTCAAAAGACAGATAAAAAGCAGGTAACTATAGGTGAATTTGCCTAATATCCATTGTTACAAAAGTACTGGAATCAATAAAAGAAATAGTGTCAAAACATTTGGAAAATCAATCTAATTGAGCAGAGTCAACATGGCTTCAAGAAAAGAAAATCATGCTTGATTACTTTATAAGAGTTTTTTTGAGTAAGTCTCAACTGGAGTAGATAAAGGAGAACTAGTACAGATATATTGTTTTTGGACTTCCAGAAGATGTTTGACAAGGTGTCTTACAAATGATTAAGCCATTAAGAGCCCACTGCTAGGAATAGTATGGTGGCATGGATAGAGAATGGGTGAATGGGCAAGAAAGAGTGAGTAGATATAAGGATCTCTATTTTCAGGTTGACGAGCTGTGGCTAGTGGGGTTCCACAGGGATTAGTGCTGAGACTGCAACTGCTTACAAAATATATAGATGACTTGGAGGAAGGAAATAAATATACTATTGCCAAATTTGCAGGCAACACTAAAATAGCTGGAAAGATAACTTATGAGAGGGATAGAAACAGTTTATACCAATACAGTGATAGGTTAAGTAACTAGGCAAAAAGTTGGCTAATGGAGTGTAATGTGGGAAAATGTAAAATTGTTCATTTTGGAAGGGAGAGCAAATGAAGAGTGTACTATTTAATGGAGCTGAGGCTGATAGCCCTTGATGTCAAGGTTGAATTCAACCAAGAATGGCATCAAGGAATCTTAGCAAAGCTGGAATAAATAGGCATCAGGTTGGCAAAATCTCCGCTGGTTAGAGTCATACCTTGCACATAATAAGATGGTTGTTGCTGTCTGAGGTCAATTTTCTCAGCTGTAGGACATCTCTAAGAGCTTTTCAGCATGTTTTATCAAAGACCTTCCCTCTATCATAAGTTCAGAAGTGGGGGATGCTTGCTGATGATTGCACAATATTCAGCACCATTTGCAAATCCTCAAATGCTGAAGCATCTCAAATGCAAAAAGATCTAGACAGCGTCTAGGCTTGGGCTGGCAAGTGGAAAGTAACATTCACAAATGCTAAGCTATGACCATTACCAATAAGAGACAATTGAACCACCACCCCTTAGCATTCAATGGTGTTATCATCACTAAATACCCCACAATCAATCTTTGGGGTAACCATTGACCAGAAACTCAACTGGGCTCACCACATAAACACAATAGCTATAAACAGCAGTTTAGAGACTTGGAATACTGCAGCAAGTAACTCACCTCTTGAGTCTCCAAAAGTTTGATCATCATCTACAAAGGCACAAAACAGAGTGTGATGGAATACTCCCAACTTGCATTTATGTGTGTAGCTCCACCAGCACTCAAGAAGCTTGACACTATCCAGGCTAAAACAGCCCACTTGATTGGCACCACATCCACAAACATCCATTCCCTCCACCACCAACACTCAGTAGCAGCAGCATGTACCATCGTCATGATGCAACGCAGAAATTTACCAAAGATCCTTAAACAGAACCTTCCAAATTTATGACCACTTGCACCTAGAAGGACAAGGGTAGGAGATATATGGGCACATTACCACCTTCAAGTTTCCCTCCATCTGTTCATCATCCTAACCTGGATATATGTCACCATTCTTTCACTGTTGTTGGGTTAAAATCCTGAAACTCCCTCTCTAATGGCATTGTGGATCAACCTACAACAGATGGGCTGCAGCACAACAAAAAGACAGGTCATTACCACTGTTTTTTGATAGAATTCATATAATCCCTACAATGTGGAAATAAGCCCTTTGGCCTAACAAGTCCATACTGACCATCAGAGAATCCC
The DNA here is from genome assembly GCF_030684315.1 of Stegostoma tigrinum. Classification (NCBI taxonomy): domain Eukaryota; kingdom Metazoa; phylum Chordata; class Chondrichthyes; order Orectolobiformes; family Stegostomatidae; genus Stegostoma; species Stegostoma tigrinum. Next base: position 57,039,118 of record NC_081366.1, read on the forward strand.
ACCCAGATCCATTCCCAAAGCCCACCTAATCTACATATCCCTGAACACTATCAGCAATTTAGCATGGCTAATCCACCTAGCCTGCACATCTTTGCACTGTTGGAAGGAAGCCGACGCAGATGTGCAAATGTGCAAACTCCACACAGGCAGATGCTAGAGTGGGATTTGAACCTAGGTTGCTGGTACTGTGAAGCAGCAGTGCTAACCATTCAGCCACTGTGCAGCTCATGGGCAAATCATGGGCAACTTAGGGACTGGCAATAAATAACAGTGACACCCACACCCATAAACAAATTTTTAAAAATGGAAAATACCTGCAGAAAGCTGCAACACAACGGGACTCCAGTCTACTCGTGCCTGAAGCATAGAAAGCTAGCACACAGTTACAGCAGTCAATGAGGAGAGATAATCTGATAATTAGGGGTGGCACAGTGGCTCAGTGGTTAGCACTGCTGCCTCACAGTTCCAGGGACCCAGGTTTGATCCCATCCTCAGGCAACTGTCTGTGTGGGGTTTGCTGTGGTTTCCTCCCACAGTCTAAAGATATGCATGCTAGGTGGATCGGCCACACTAAATTACCCATAGTGTTCAGGGGTGTGTAGATTAGATGGGTTATAGCGGGGTGGCTCTGGTGGGATGCTGTGAGGTTCAGTGTGGACTGGTTGGGCTGAAGGTCCTGTTTCCACACCACAGGGAGTCTATGATGATGATTCTATGATGAAATGTTGGCACTTAGTTCAAGGGTGTTGGAGTATAAAAGAGTGGAAGTTCTTCTGCATTTGTGCAACGCCTGGTGAGACCACATCTAGAGTACTGTGAGTAGTTACGGTTACCTTATTTAAAGGAAAGATATCATTTCATTGGAAGTAGTTCAGAGAAAGTTCACAAGGATGATCCATGATATGGAGGGATTGCCTTATCATCAAAAGCTGAACAGGTTATTAATTAGAATTGAGAAGAATGAGTGGTAATGATCTGATTGAAACATAGATTTTTAAGAGTCATGACAGGGTAAATGCTGAGTGGATATTTCCCCTCATGGGAGATTCAAGGGCTAGGAGGATATAGCTTCAGAATAAAAGGGCATCAATTTAGTACTGAGAAGAGGAAAATTTCTTCTCTCAGGGTGAGTATCTTTCAAATTCCTCGTCACAAATAGCTGTGGGGCAGAGTTCTTCAGTATATTTAAAGCTGAGATAGATAAAATGATTGTTGATCAGAAGGAGAAAAAGCTTACTAGGAATGGCAGGAAAGTGGATGTCAGGAATATTGGATTTGCCATGATTCTATTGAATGGTGAAACAGGCTCAAGGGGCCAAATGGCCAACTCAAATTCCTATTTCTTACGTTCTTCTAGTTTCAAGAGAATTATTGATTCCAAAACAAATCACTGTCGACGAACTTCAGAGGCCGCAAGATATAGAGTTTATTGGCTTTAGTCTCATGGTAGAACTCAAAGAGGATAAATAACCAACTGAAATTACCTATGGTAGCACAAAATAATTTTCTCAAACAGGAAGAAGTCTATAACTTTACTGGAATGTGTAAATGTTATTTTTAATTCTATGGAAGAATCTTCAGATGAAAAAGTTGAGCAAAGCTTGCTACAAGAAGCAAACATTGAGACAAGAATGGAAATTACAGCATGCTGAAACTCACTGAGGAATTCTGAATTGAACTTGTTAATTGGACTTATTTGCTGATTGAACAAACTGATACAGCAGATTTGAATTTGTTGCCAATTAAACTGAGACAAGTTTGTGAGCCACATTTCAATTCTTTGACATTCTAATTAGGTTTATCAGTACCACAGATAATGCTAAGCAAGCAACAATGCTCAAACAAAAAAACAGAGAATGTGAAAAAATCCAGAGCATGAATGAAGATGTCCAATCTATTCAACAAGTAGAAGTAAAGAGCTTACCATACAAAAACTTATGACCACACTGAGAATATAGTCCATTTGTTCAAAAAAATCTATGTGTGAAACCACAGCTTGAAAAGATATTGGAGTTGGGGGGAAGGTGTGTGGGGAGTTTGTTAGGATCCACTTGTTGTGATCAAAGTTAGGGCGAACAATATACACAAGAGTAGGCAAGAGGTTCTGTTTGAGGGATATTAGGAATTAGGAATAAAATTAACAAATCAGAATTTCAAAAGTAGTAATCTCTGTATTATTATCTGACCCACTTAGAAACATTGAAGATTGGAGCAGGAGGTGGCCATTTGAACCTTCGAACCTGCTCCACCATTCTTCATGATTATGGCTGATCATTCGATCAGTAACCTAATCCTGCTTTCTCCCCATAACCTTTGATCCCTTTTACCCCAAGTGCTACATCCAGTCGCCTATTGAATATATTCAATGTTTTGGTATCAACTACTTCCTGGGTAATGAATTCTGCAGGCTCATTGCTCTTTGGGTGAAGAAATACCTCCTCATTTCTATCCTAAATTGTTTACCCAGAAACCTCAGGCTGTGACCCCTTGTTCTGGACACACCCACTATCAGGACCATCATCCCTACCTCTACCCTGTCCAGTACTGTTAGAATTTTATAAGTATCTATGAGATCCCCGCTCATTTATCTGAACTCCAGCAAAAAAATTCCCAACCTCTCTTCAAACATCAGACCTACTGTCTCTGGAATCAGAGATAATGGGAACTGCAGATGCTGGAGAATCCAAGATAACAAAGTGTAAAGCTGGATGAACACAGCAGGCCAAGCACCATCTTAGGAGCAGAAAATCTGACGTTTCGGGCCTAGACCCTTTGGGTCTGAATGGGGATAAATCATCTGAACCGAATGGACTACACCCAGGGTTCTAAAGATAGCTGAGGGGATTATGAAGACATTGGTGGTGAACTTTCAAGAATCACTGGAGTCAGGGATGGTCCCAGGGGACTTGATAATAGCTAATGTAACACCCCTCTTGAGGAGGGGAGGACAGCAGAAGATGGGAATCTATAGGCCAGTTATCCTAACCTCAGTCATTAGTACAACTTTAGAGTCCATTATTAAGAATGAGATTGCAGGGTTCTTGGAAGTACATGGTAAAATGAGCTGAGTCAGCACACCTTTGTCAGGGGGACATCACACCTGACAAATCTGTTTGAATTCTTTGAAGGCATGACAAGGAAGTTAGACAAATAAATCAGCATGGTTTATTTGTATTTTCAGACAGTCTTTGTCAAAGTGCCACAGAAGACCCTCCTAAATAAGATAAGAGCCCATGACATTAGGGGCAACATATTGGCATGGGTAGAGGATTGGTTGACTGGCAGAAGACAGAGAACAGGAATAATGGGATCTTTTATCGGATGGCAGCCAGCAACCAGTGGAGGTCTGCAAGGGTTGTTGTTGACACCAGAACTATTCATGCGTCAATACTCTGGATAAAGGAATCAATGGCATTGTTGATAAATTTACAGATGACACAAAAGTTGATAGTGGGACAGATGGCATTGAGGAAGTAGGAAGGCAGCCAAAGGATTTGCACAGGCTACAAGAGTGGAAAAAAAAATAGTGGCAGATGGAATACAATGTGGTAATGAGGTTATGCATGTTAGTGGAAAGTATAGAGGCATAGATTAGTTTCTAAATGGGAAATGGCATCCGTAATCTTAAGCACAAGGGGACTTCGAACGTTCATTGAACATAGAACAGTACAGCACAGGAATGGGGCCTTCAGCTTACAATGTTCTGCTGAATGTACACCAAATTAAGCTAACCTTTTCTGCCCACACTTGCCCCATACAAGCCCCACCATTCCTTTCATATTCATGTACTTATCTAAAAGTCCCATAAACGCCCCTATCATATCTGCCTTCAGGATCACACTGGCAGCGCATTTCACACACCTACCACTCTGTGCAAGAAAAATTGCTCCCCTACATCTCCTTTGAATTTTCCCCCTCTCATCTTAAATGCATACCTCCTATTGTTAGACATTTCTACTCTGGGAAAAAGATTCTGGCCATCAACCCTATCCGTGCATCTCAATTTTATAGACTTCTAGTAAGTCACCCCTCAGACTTTGCAGCTCCTGAGAAAACAGCACTAGTCTTTCTAGCTTCTCTTTACAGCCCATATCCTCTAATCCAGGCAGCATCCTAGTAGACCTCTTCTGTACCCTCTTCAAAACTTCCATATGATTCCTAAAATGTGACAACCAGAAGTGAGTAACACACTAAGTGTTGCCCAACGTGACATCCTGACTCTTGTATTCAATTCCCCAACCAATAAAGGCAAGCATGCCATTTGCCTACATACTTATGTGACCACTTACAGTGAGCAATCGACTTGAACTCCAAGATCCATCTGTACATGAGTGTTGTTCAGGGTCCTACCATTAACTCTAAACGTTTCCTTAACATTTGGTCTCCCCAAGTGCGGGACTTACATAGATTAAACTGTCTGCCACTTCTCTGCACATGCATCTGCAACTGATCTATATCCCGCTGCTGACAACTTTTTCCACTATCCACAACTCTACTGATTTTTGTATCATCTGCAAACTTACTAAACCACCTATCTATGTTTTTAAGCAAGTCATTTATATATATCACAAAACAGCAGCGGTCTGTTATGGATCCCTTCAGAACACAACTACTCAGACCTACTGCCAGAAAAAAACACCCTTCTACCACTACCATCTGCCTTCTATTGGCAAGCCAAGTCACCATGGATCCCACGCGTCTCAATCTTCTGGGTAAGCCTACCATGAGGGACCTTGTTGAAAGCCTTACTAAAATCCGTGTAGTCATCATCCACTGCTCTACCCTCAATTACCTTCGTCACATTCTTGAAAAATTCAATCAACTTCGTAAAATGAGACCTGCTCCACACAAAGCTATGCTGATTAATTAGGCCATGCTTTTCCAAATGCACACAAATCCTATCTTAGGAATTCTCTCTAATAGCTTTCCAATCACTGATGTGAGATTCATCGATCTATAGTTTCCTGGATTATCCCTATTTCCCTTTTTGAACAGAGGAATGTTATCTACTCGCCAGTCCTTCAGGACCACTCCAGTGGCTAGCAAGGATGGAAACATCTTGAGTTAAGAGCCCATCAATCTCCTCTTTTGACTCTCTTAATAATCTAAGGTAGATACCATTGGGGCCTGGGAATTTATCCACCTTAATGCTCTTCAATAGATGCAACACTACTTCTTTCTTGAACTCAAACTGCCCTGGCATATTAGCATGCTCCATTCTAATCTCAATATCCTCCATATCCTTCTCCTGGATGAATACCGACACAAAGTACTCATTCAGGATCTTGCCCATATCCCCTGCCTCCAAGCAAAACTTCCCTCCTTTATCTTTGAGTGGTTCTACCTTCTCCCAAGTTATCCTCTTGTTTTTAAAGTTTGTATAGAATGCTGTGGGATTCTCTATGACCTTACTTACCAAGGTCATTTCATGGCCCCCTTCTTGCTGTCCCAATTCCCAGCTGGAGATTTTTCCCACTTTCTTTATTTCTCACTGGTTCTGCCCAATTTTAGTTTCATAAAGCTTAAACAATTCCCCCCTTTTTTTGCTGAAACATACTGGCCCTGAACTCTGATCAGTCGGTCTTTAAACAACTCACACATGTCAAATGTTCATTTGACCAATAACAGCTCCTCCCAATTAACACTTCCTAGCTCCTGCCTAATACTGACGTAATTTGCCCTTCCCTAATTTAGTACCCTCCTGCAAGGTCCTAACTTATCCTTATTATAGCTACCTTAAAACGTAAGTAGTTGTGATCACTGTTTCCAAAATACTCTCCCACTGGAAGGTCAGGCACCTGGTCACAAACAAAAACAGGAGTTGTTAGACAGGCTCATCAAGTCTGGCAGCATCTATGTAGAAAAAAAAAATCAGAGAGTTAACATTTTGGGCCCAGTCACCCTTCCTCAGGACTGATAGTAGCTGGGAAAACGTCGGTTTATATGCAGAAAATAGGGAGGGAAATGGGGTGGAGATTAAATGGTAGGGTAAAAAATAGAGCATGAAGAGACAAAACAGCAGTTGGCTTGACAAAAGAGTTGATAGGGTTAGGGTTAGGAGGATGAATAGCTGTTAATGGGATAAAAAGGTGCAGAGTTGGATGAACACAGCAGGCCAAGCAGCAACAGAGGAGCAGGAAGGCTGTTGTTTTGGGCCTAGACCTTCTTCAGAAATGTGGGGGGGCAAAGGATTTCTGAAATAAATAGTGACAGAGGGGGAGACGGATAGAAGATGGATAGAGGAGAAGCTAGCTGGAGAGGAAACACACATGTCAAAGAGGCAGGGATGGAGATTCAGAAGATGGGTCTGAAGAAGTGTCTAGGCCCAAAACGTCAGTGTTCCTGCTCCTCTGATGCTGCCTGGCCTGCTGTGTTCATCCAGCTCTACACCTTGTTATCTCAGATTCTCCAGCATCTGCAGTTCCTACTATCTCTTAAGGTAGGATGTTGGCTTAAAGCAAAATAAAGGTATGGTAGCAGCTAAGAAAAAAAGCCAGGGTATGAAGTTAAACTACACAGAGTTCAAAAGATACACTTGGAAAGGCAAGGCTCCAAATGGCAAGAGAAAACCACAGATGACTGGGAAAAAACAAAGCTGGGAAGCACCCCAAGAGCCGATAAACGAAAACTTTTTATTTCTTTTTATACCTACACAAAAAATTATTTTTCCCACCACCAAAATCACAGCTTGCAATTTATTAACCACTATGATTAAATCACCCATGTAGAGTTCTTGTGGCACAATAGTAGTGTCCCTAACACTGAGCCAGGAGGCCCAGATTGAACTCCCACCTGCTCCGGACATAACCTCTCTGAACAGGTTGATTAGAAAATATTTACATTAACCTGCTTCCAATTATTCAATATGCATGCAAAGCCCTTTAAACACCAAAAGGTGAAGGAGAGCATAGAAAGAGAGAGGGCAGGGGCCAACTCAAAATGGAGCTAGAAGGGGAGAAAGGTATTCTACCACCTGCGGTGCCCACCTTTTCATGAATGTGAGACTTCACAACTTAGTTCTATTGGAAGCAGGTGTTAAGTGCCAGCACGCCTGTTGCACCTGATACTGCAGCTCTTTATAATGCTGAAGGTGATATTCCTCCAATTCAATGTCTTCAAAATCCTCTTCAGAAGGCTCGCCTCACTCTCCCAGCTCTTCAGAATCCATCATATGCACTCTTTGCCTACTCCAGTTGTGTAGAGCACAGCATATTAATGACTGTAATGGCACACTCTCGGGTCTGGTGTGTACTGCAGGGCTCCTACAAACCTATCCAAACATCAGAATTTCATCTTTATGCTACAAATAGCCTGCTCCATCATGACACTAGTGGAAGTATGCACCGTATTGGCCTCAGTTATTGTGTTGCATAATGCAGTCATCAACCATGGTTGGATAGGCAAGTCTGCAAAACATTATCCTCCTAAACCACCTCTACTTTCAGACAGGACCTTTTGCTGCAATCTCATTATGGGAAAGCTGTTTGGCAACTGTTAGTGTTTGCTGCTGCTGCTGCTGCCTAGCTTGTAGATGCAAGGATACCCCTGAAACTCTGTAGGTCTTCATTGTGCTGCCGCCACAGTGATATTAACACCTGCTGTGAATGCATCTGATGGCGATGGCTTCAATGACATTATGTAAAGGAATATCAGAAACAAAGCACTTCATCATTAGGATAACTGGACAGCTGGCACAGAGTGTGTTAATCTCAGTTGTTTATGATGGCAACAAATTCTCCCTTGGGTCTTCCTCCATCTTTCTGGACCATCTTTCAGTTGAAGGCAGCAGCTAAATTAAAACAAAGAACTGAAGATGCTGGAGATCTGAAAAAATGAAAACAAAAATTGTTTTTTGGTCTGGCAACATCTGAGTTTCTCCGGCAATTTTTTTTTAAATTGGAGGCAGCAGTTACCTGATGAGCACTGCCATCAGAACAGCGGAGTGTCCCTGAATGTGAATTAATTGTTAATTAATATAGCTTATATCTAGGACCAGTAGCTTGCCCTATAACAACCATCTTTCCGAACGAACATCAGACATTTACTCAAGTTCTCATAATAATCAGTTAGCTCCCTATATGTTCATCTCTATAAAATTAGAATTAGGTTTTATTGCCATGTGTACTCAAATACAGAAGTATAAGAGTGCAGTGAAAAATGTGCAAAGGTGCCATTCTCCAGCACCATCTTGAAGACCAATACTAAATACCCTTTCAATTCATCCACCATGTCCTTATTACCGTCAGTTGCCCAGTCTCTCACTAACGTTCACTTGGTTAACTTTTTGTTAAAGTACAGAAACTCTTACTATCAGTTTTTATATTTTTAGCTAGCTTTCTCTTGTATTCTTAATTCCACCCCCCACACCCCGGTCAATATGTTAGTCTTATTTTATATTCTCCCCAAACTTCTGATCTACCAATCAAAGCACAATTTATATTAGTTCTTTATGTTTGATACTATCTTTAATATTTTTCAGTTAATACACATGTTGGTAGTCCTCCTTGCAGAACTTCTCTCTTGTTGGAAAATATCTATTGTGTTCTGAAATATCCCTTTAAATGTACATTTCTAATGGCATATCCTCAAATTGGTTCACCAAATTAGTTCAGCCAGATCTGCTTTCTTGCCTGCATAAGTTTAAAATAAGAGATTCGGGCCCACTCTTTTCTTCCTTCAACTGAAAGTAAAAATGCAGCAGCTTCTGCTCAACCTTATTATCATCGGCTGAGTAAACTAATCTTATCTTGTGCTGAAGCTGTCAAAAATCAGCTGAAAACAAATTCATGCCACGGTGTTCATGACATGGCTAGCGTAAGAGGAAAAGAGTAAGCTTCTGGTGGCTATTAATATCATAGTCATAAATTACATAAACCCTATCCAGCTGCCTATGTAACTTCTCAGAAGACACTTCACTCACCTTCAGTTGAACTTTGTTGCTAGCTGTAACCACAAAATGGGAACAAATACATGCAGCTCAATCTTCCATCTCTGATAATAAGGGAAGAAACAAAATTACAAAGAGCAACACCAGCACCAGGTGACTTCTCCTGAGCTCACATGCCCATCCACATCATTAAAAAAAAATTCAGGTTCACAATTAGGGTTGTTTTAGCTAGAGCTGCCTCATTTGAAAGACCTGGCATATCATCTTGCTTGCATCATTCCCTTGATTAGGCTGAAAACCTGAAGGCAGAATGCTTTTAGTGCTAATGGGAACTGCAGATGCTGGAGAATCCAAGATAACAAAGTGTGGAGCTGGATGAACACAGCAGGCCAAGCAGCACCTCAGGAGCTCAAAAGCTGACGTTTCGGGCCTAAACCCTTCATCAGAGAGGGGGATGGGGAGAGGGAACTGGAATAAATAGGGAGAGAGGGGGAGGCGGACCGAAGACGGAGAGAAAAGAAGACAGGTAGAGAGGAGAGTATAGGTGAGGAGGTAGGGAGGGGATAGGTCAGCCCAGGGAAGACGGACAGGTCAAGGAGGCGGGATGATGTGGTTGATAGGAAATGGAGGTGCGGCTTGAGGTGGGAGGAAGGGATGGTGAGAGGAAGAACAGGTTAGGAAGTGGAGACAAGCTGGGCTGGTTTTGTGATGCGGGGGGGGTGGAGGGGAAGAACTGGGCTGGTTTTGGGATGCAGTGGGGGAAGGGGAGATTTTGAAGCTTGTGAAGTCCACATTGATACCATTGGGCTGCAGGGTTCCCAAGCGGAATATGAGTTGCTGTTTTTGCAACCTTCGAGCGACATCATCATGGCACTGCAGGAAGCCCATGATGGACTTCTCGTCTGAAGAATGGGAGGGGGAGTTAAAATGGTTTGCGACTGGGAGGTGCAGTTGTACCAGCCCAGCACTTCCCTAACCTGTTCTTCCTCTCACCCATCCCTTCCTCCCACCTCAAGCCACACCTTCATTTCCTACCTACCACCTCATCCCGCCTCCTTGACCTGCCCGTCTTCCCTGGACTGACCTATCCCTCCCTACCTCCTCACCTATACTCTCCTCTCTACGTATCTTCTTTTCTCTCCATCTTCGGTCCGCCTCCACCTCTCTCCCTATTTATTCCAGTTCCCTCTTCCCATCCCCCTCTCTGATGAAGGGTGTAGGCCTGAAACGTTAGCTTTTGCTCTCCTAAGATGCTGCTTGGCCTGCTATGGCAGAATGCTTTTACCTTGGCTCATTTGAAGTGTCTCAGCTGAACCCACAAATAAGACAACAATTTCCTGAACTCCTAACAGTCCTTGGTAAAACAAGGATAAAGCAGGAGTTTTCCCTTCGCCTAAATAATTAGTGTTAGAAAGTGCTGTTCACCTTCCATGAAAACATCATATACTGTCTTCGTTGTCAGCTAGGGTCAACTTCTGACCTAAACAACTGGCACCAATGATAACTGCAACTATGGAATATTTTCGACAAGATAAGAATCATTTACTACACAATGCCAAGAAAGCTGCCAGAATACTTGTTGTTATATTGGAAAAAAACATAGAGCAGTTTGATGTGTTCCCAGTAAATACTTATTGATTGTGGTACTTAATACTGCATTTAATCTGAAACTGATTAAATGGGTTTACTGAATGGCCCTGCTTCAACATTACACTATATTCAGATTTAACTATAAGCATCCCAAATTAAGTCAGAGATAGTAGGAACTGCCAATGCTGGGGTCTGAGAAAACAAGGTGTGGAGCTGGAGGAACACAACAGGCCAGGCAGCATCAGAGGAGCAGGAAAGTTGAAGTTTCAGGTCAGGACCCTTCTTCAGAAGTCATCAAATTAGGTCAACCTTTTAGTTAATGTCATGCTGCGGATTATCTCCTGGCCTTTTCTAAACACAAATAAATAAAAAGGGGTACACAAGGTACAATGCGATTCTTTGATGCAAGTTCAATAAGTAATGACCTTGACATTAGAAGCGCAAACTTTATAAACTATATCCTCATCTTGTCATGATCCTTGCTGCTTTTCAATGTTGTTTATTTAGAAAGTGCCCTTCCAGAGACAGAACATCACTGCTGTTGTGGCAGTCCATAAGATTTTATACTACATAGAAAATAGTAGAAAATACTAACTTAGATTTAAGGGCCTTAATTTCTTACATACTCTATATTAGAATATAAATAATGAAACAACATTAGAATAAATAGTTTGAATTGACAGACTGATTCTACTATTGACAAAATGAGTTTGATGTTTGTTTCTGTGCTGTATGATGCTGAAGCAAGCCTTTACTATTGTTACCATGATTCACTTAAATGCTGGCCATAACAATTATAAACTGGCTATTTATCCCATCACAGAACATACTGTCAACCACCAATGATTCAAAATTGTTTTCACTGTACTTTGTAAGCAGTTCACCAAGTCACTGTGAATCAAACACACTCTTTAATTTCTGGCAGCCATGCAGCTTCACTAAAGCAAAGAAAATTGCAAAATTCAAACTCGGAGTCAAAGACTGCCTTTCTTTTTTGTTATTTCAGAGGGCCCTCTGGGAGTTTAGCAAATCAAACTTCTTTAGAACAGTTGGTTCAAGTAACTTTATCAATTTCCATTATGACAGTAATGATGGTAAAAAGAAGTGGGAACTATTTAACTGAAGACAAAGCCCATTAAGTCATTTGAGGCTTGCAGCAAATGTTTAAATTAAGTTTTATACACATCAAGCATCATCAACGAATTATCCATGAAAATTCCTGCTTTCAAGCCTTTACCGAAGCATTTTGAACAATTTTGAATATTTGTTGTATCCTTATATTTACAAATTTTCCATTTCAAAATGTACAAACGCATAAAAGATCAAATCAGATTTATAAATGGCCTCAACATTCTGTAGCTTTTATTCTCTTGTCCCCATTCTATTTACCCCAGCCCTAAATTAATAATGCATAAAATGGTACAATGTAAGTATTAAGCGGTTCCACATCATTAGAAAGATGTGTTTTACTGCTAAATAAGTGATTAACAAAATGGAAAGATCATGGAAGAAGTTTTGGCACATTTCTGCGGGTGAAAAGCAAACAACTTTTTTTTGGCTTGTGTACTCGTCAAGGTGAAGTTCTGGACTTAGGTCATTTCAATTCCAGCAATTTTTAGGATTAAGCACATTCAGATAGGCTACAGAGTAGTAAGATGAACTATAAAGCACCCTCTGTCCATTCAACTTTTTGCCATAGCTCCAAGCCAAACTTTAGCCAGCACTTGTGGAGTAACACTCAATTATTCTTTTTGTTTCTCAGTTAACGAAGCATTAAGTGTCGTCACTAATTGGTAAAACTGGTGCCAATCCTGAGTTTTATACCTGAAAACAAAAATAATGGACATCATAGCGAGTCAAGGGGCATCCATGGAGAGGGAGTGAGCTAATGTTTCAAGCCTAGGTGACTCTTCAGAGCTGATGTGAAGTGTGAAGGGATAGCATATATGCAATAGACAATAGACAATAGGTGCTGGAGTGGGCCATTCGTCCCTTCGAGCCAGCACCACCATTCATTATGATCATGGCTGATCATCAACCATCAGTATCCTGTTCCTGCCTTATCCCCATAACCCTTGCTTCCACTATCTTTAAGAGCTCTGTCTATCTCTTTCTTGAAAGCATCCAGAGAGTTGGCCTCCGCTGCCTTCTGGGGCAGAGCATTCCATATATCCACCACTCTCTGGGTGAAGAAGCTTTTCCTCAACTCTGTTCTAAATGGCCTACCCCTTATTTTTAAACTGTGTCCTCTGGTCCTGGACTCACCCATCAGCGGAAACATGCTTCCTGCCTCCACAGTGTCTAATCACTTCATAATCTTATACGTCTCAATCAGATCCCCTCTCATCCTTCTAAACTCAAGAGTATACAAGCGCAGTCGCTCCAATCTTTCAACATATGATAGTCCTGCCATTCCGGGAATTGACCTTGTGAACCTATGCTGCACTCCCTCAATGGCAAGAATGTCCTTCCTCAAATTGGGAGACCAAAACTGCACATAATACTCCAGGTGCGGTCTCACCAGGGCCCTGTACAGCTGCAGAAGGACCTCTTTGCTTCTATACTCAATTTCTCTTGTGATGAAGGCCAGCATGCTACTAGCTTTCAGGGTGGTATAATGCTGGGGGAGAAAAGGTGTTGATTTTGCAGATTAATTCAATGGAAGGGAAGAATGGCAGAACAATGGCATGCCCAACTGCCAAACTGAAAGAACAGGCGTTCCTACAGGAATGGGTGAGATGGGATATAGGACAAAAACTGAAAGAACTGTGGATTCTGTAAATCAGGAACAAAAACAGGAGTTTCCAGAAGCTTAGCAGGTCTGGCAGCATCCGTGCCGAAAAAATCAGAGTTAACATTTTGGGTCACCGGACCCAAAACATTAACTGTGATTTCTTTTTTTCTTCACAGATGCTATTAGACCTGCTGAGCTTCCAGCAATTTCTATTTTTGTTGTTGAGGGAGATAGGGCATGTTGGAAGGGAGAGAGGGCATGTTGACAAAGAATGTAACAAACAAAGCTAAAAGAAAGGTAAGGAATGGGAGAGAGATCACAACCTGAAGGTGTTGAACTCAATATTTAGCCCAGAATGTTGGAAGGCGCCTAGTCTGAAAAGGATATGTTGTTCCTCCAGTTCACACGGTGATTCAGTGGAGCATTGCAGCATACCAAGGACAATCAAGTGGACACACGAGCAGGATGCTGCATTAAAATGGCTGACAACAGAGAATTCAGGGTCATGCTTACACATGCACTGGAGGTGTTCTGCAGTCACCCAGTCTGCATTTGGTTTCTCCAACATAGAACACATCAACTGGGGTGACTAAAGTCCATTTGTCTCATGCTGCCACGTATTAGGTTTCTATCTAACCACTCAGAAAGCTTTATGAAAAAGGGTCACTGAAGGGGAAAGCGATGCTGGGCTCCTCAGAAGTATGCTTCAGAGATGAACCCACAATCACTACCTCTGTGGACTGAAGTACCATTAGAGAGGCAAATCATGTTTGTCCCTTTTCTGGAAACAAAAGTCAAACATTTCCTACAGTGCTGGCACTTTATTTGCATCTAAGACAAGCTGTGTAATAAAAAAAATCTCTAAACACAAGTTGCACAATGATACGTAAAGAGCTTGAATTCATTTTTGATTTCAAATTTATTCAAAGAACGTTAGCACCATAATCACTAGTATCATGCAGGAAACTGCGCATATATTTATTTGTTAATTCTGATATGAGGAAAGGATAGGAAGACAGGGTTGAGACCCAACCCAGTAATGATCAAATGGCAGAGCAGACTCAATGGGCCAAGTGGTTTCATGTTGCTCCTATATCTAATGTCTTATAACACCTTCACTGACAAACTAAACATGCTGCAATGTTTATTGAGGTAAATGTTGTTTATAATAAAATGAGAGAGGTTGACACAGGTCAGATTAAGTTTAAAGATGCAGGATAGGTCAACCCTTCAGAATAGGTCAAGGATAAGATATTTCATTAGTTGCTTGTTGTTTCATTTGCCTTTGGTGGCACATATTAAAATGAAATCATTCAGGGTTTCCGCTCAGTTTCCCTGCAACAAGTTCTTATTTCTTTTGTATGTTACTAAAGAATTGAAAACAGAAGAATCTGCACCTTCAATCTTTAAAGTGTAATTTCATCTTATAGGACTTCGACTGAAGATTCATGCAATTATCTGAGAATCATACACTTTTTCCTTATGAAGTATTTGTTGAATGCCACACTTTGCCCATATGCTGTGGCCTGTATATAATTTCTGTAATTATCATTACCTCTGCCTCAGTATGAAGCAGAAGAAAAGGTATGTAGTAGAAATATGTCTGCTATGAATTAAAAGTAAGAGTTTGCCATTTGGCCCCATGAGCCTGCTCCATCAGTCCATGAGTGATCTGCTTGGAGCTCAATTTCCTATTTTCATCTATTTAGGCGGCACAGCAGCTCAGTAGTTAGCACCTCTGCCTCAGTGCCAGGAATCCAGGTTCAATTCTATCCCTTGTGTGACTGTCTTTATGGAGCTTCCACGTTCTCTTGTGTCTGCGTGTGTTTCGTCCGGATATTCCAGTTTCCTCCCACAGTGCAAAAGTGTGCAGGTTGGTGAATTGGCCATGCTAACTTATCCATAACATTTAAGGATATATAGAATAAGTGAGTTATATGGGTGGGATGCTCTGAGGGTTGGTGTGGATTTGTTGGGCCAAACGGCCTGTTTCCACCCTGTAGGGATTCTATGATTCTATGAACATAGACTGACTTGTTGGTCAAGATTTTGTCTACTCTGCTTTAAAAGTATTCAATGACCTGCTTCCATGTCTCCATGCTTTCTTGGCAAGGTAGCTCCAAAGACTCTTGTTACGTTGAGAAAAATGTTCCCCTTTTCTCATTTTAAATGGAAAGCCACTTAGTTTTAAGTTTTTCTAACATGAAGCATCCTTTGAGCATCCATAATTTCAAGTATCCTCAGGGTCTTATCTGTTACAATAAGATCACTTTTCATTCTTCAACACTTCAGTAAATATAGGCCCAGCCTATCTCACGTTTCCTCATAAGATAACCCTTCCATTGCAGCTATCAGTGGAATGAATCTTCTCTGAATTTCTCCTAATACACCGACGTAATTTCTTATATAAGGAGATCAAATCTGTGCCAAGTATTCCAAATGATGTCTGACTAATACAACTGTAATAAAACGTCTTTATTTTTACATTTTTCATGAAAAAGCACAATCACACCTTTCTATCTCTTCAACCACCTTTCCTGGCATTTGTTTCCATTTCTTATTCTATTTTAAGCCTCCACCACATAATGTTGGTAATAAATAGCAATGTACAGAAATATGATATCTTAGAATATTAATCTTCTGGATATTTAGTATTTTTGATGATGCAGAAGTTGCCATGACAGCGCATTGTAAAATATGACTGTCTTAAAACCTGAGACACTTGGAATTGATACTTCATTGTCGGCAGGTTCTTATTGTTCACTCGTAGAAATCTATAGTTTATTACTTTTTACACACGGAGATCAAAAATGTCACAATCTGCAAGGGAACATGTATTTAGTTTAATCCAAATTTGTTTGTTCAAACTCTCAAAGTTTTGCAATAAAAGAGTACCTATTGAAATGGCTGAATTATAATGCAGAAAAATATTGATCACTTGTATATTCCTAGCGAGAAGCCTCACTGGACAGGAATGGAAACATCAAGAAATCACAGATATACAGCCCATTGACTTTGATGCACCAGTTGGGCAGAAAACTCTAGGCCATGATGCAAGCCATTGTCGATTAATTGGCCAACGCTTTGCACCATGTAAGTTTAAAAAAAAAGAACTCAGTATGACAGTCCAACTACAATTATGTTTGGTTATTATTTTGTAATTATTTCAGGTGAAATGTGAAACCAGTATTTATAGATCACTAAATTATAGTTCTTAAATCAAAAATATTCAAAATATATTACGAATGGGATTTGAACTGCTGGAAGTTTTACACACTAGTTTAAATATGTTGATAATTTGGAAATTGTAGTTCATTAACATACAGTGGCAGTTGCAAGCAGATAATTGTACCATTTGAAAACAATTGTCTTTATTTTTAAGCTGTTATTGCATGAAGTTATCAAACCTTTAGTTAAGCTTATTCTGTTGCTTTAACTTTGGAATGAAACAGTAGAAACTGGGAATGTACCATAAAGAATTATGCATTCACGAATATTTGAAGTTAGATATTTTGCATTTAGCCTTTCTTTCTCCAAATGACAAATGATTAGCAATCTACTACAAGCACTGAGCATACTTATAATACAATGCTCTTTATTAATGAGCTGCAGATGAAACAGCCATTTCTAAAGAAGGGTCTCGACCCAAAACATCAAATTTCCTGCTCCTCTGATGCTGCCTGGCCTGCTGTGCTCCTTCAGCTCCACACTGTGTTGTCTCTGACTCCAGCATTGGCAGAACTTACTTTTTCTCAGCTGCCGATGTCTGTCTGGTTGTAAAGCCATCAAAATCTACATGAGCAGGAAAGAGGAGAGAAAATAATTTGTAAAAGAAGTTGTCTTCTTTCCTCTTCTTGACTTACCATTTCTCATGCCTATTGAAAGCTACTGTGAATATCAAGTACTTTAGTGCTTTCAAAAGTTTTCCAGCATAACACTTAGTACATATTAAACTCACCATCCATCTTACAATTATTAAACATTTGGCCACAATTGCAAAAAAAATGTGAGATCCCAGAGCACAGAGGATAATTCCTGATTACTTCTCCAGAGAGAGAGTTAAAACATGACCAGACAAGTGATTACGTGAAGTTTGAAAATTTATGTATATTTCTTTTTTTTGTTTTCTCACCAGGAGGTCTCAGACATTAGTAACATCATAAAGTTGGGCACACAATTTGCCAACAACTATAATAACAACCTTTATTCAGATCATACCATAGTAAAATATTCCAGGACATTAATTTAAAGTCATGTGCACCATGTGCCACACAGGTTTAATGATCTCAAGGTTAATAAAACTCTCTATGGGAACATGAAGGTGTAAAACTACTCCTTTTGACTCTCATCATTCAAAAGTGCCAACAGACATGAAAAATAATTACATGACTCTTAGCTCCCTCGTTATAATGCAGATTCTGCAGCTATTCAGCCAAAAGGAAAGAAAGGTTAGGAGAAAGGAAGTTCTGTGGCATACTCAGACTAATAGTTGCCTGCTGAGCATCTAAATTGGTCACTTTTTCAAAACTTTAGAAGGCAGTTTGTGCATGTGTAGCTGGGAATAATAAACACCTCAAGAAAAGAAAAAAAAACAAAGAACAAAAACACACATCAACCTGATGAGTTATTTTTATTAAATTATATTCAAAGCAATATGTAGGAAATTAATGTTCCAAGTTCTCAGAGCACTGCTAGTTCCATTTACAACATTCCAATCCTACATGAATTAATTAAATGCATTGCAACATCCAAAGTCTATGTTATATAAACAAATGGTTTTCAGAGAGTCCCTCAATTAATCTAATCTTACAATATTGTCCATTTTTCATCAACATAGTCTTATTGATCTGATGATCCTCTTCTCATTTCTTTGCACCTTGCCATCTTACACTTTCTTCTCCAGTTGCTTGAAGGAATGTACTATTTTCAACTTCAGGTTGTCTAATACCATCATTCTCTTTCTCCTTCTTGTTTTACATGTTTCTAATCTTTCTTCTGTTATAACTGTCAGCAAGTGACAATGTTTGAGATTATGACTAGCTCAATTTTTTTAAAATTATGTTCATGAAGAGATCTTGACAGCTTTGTCATTTTTGTGTTCTCTCCAAGTGATTGAGTCCATTGTTCTCCAAAGCATATTTCAACACTTTATAGTTTTTAAATGTCTTCTTATCTTAAACTCCAAATTTCAGACTTGTACGTGGAAGACAATCCAAATCAGTCTCAATAATTTGCTCCTTAAAATCTTTTCACATTCTTAGGTTTCATCAGCACCTGCCTTAATTGTCCCTTTCAAACCGACAATATTCCAAAGACCCAGATTGTACTCTCCAAAATTAACTGACAACCTAAAATCAAAATTTTCCCAAATGAATGAAAACAAGAACATTCTATAGGCAACAAAACATAAATAATGAAGCACTCTTACCAAATACATAATGTGTGGATCCTTGATTCTTTGTTTCCTCTATGAAAACTGAAATCAAACTGGATCGTGATACAGAAAATTGGGATTATGTTGTTGTATCCCCCTTTCTCTGTCTATCCCACACCAATCAGATTGCAGGTTTACCAAAAAATTGCAAGGTACTGAAAATCATTAAATTGATGAAACTGAAGACAATGAGGAGAAGGACTATTAGAATTTAAAGTCAACATGGTATGTGCCACAAAAAATGTGGATCACCAATTGTTAATTATCAAAAAGGAGAAAGTGATGCTTTCAGAACTATCACAACTACAGTATTCCACAAAATTCATAAACATTTAAATCATTTAGAAATTGTATTATTTTCAGCAGCAAAAGTATGTTGTTTTCTTCTTTTGAAGAGGCAAGGATTGCAATAGGATTATAAGTGATAATGGGAACTGCAGATGCTGGAGAGTCCAAGATAACAAAGTGTGAAGTTGGATGAACACAGCAGACCAAGCAGCATCTGTGCTCCTGAGATGCTGCTTGGCCTGCTGTGTTCATCCAGCTTCACACTTTGTTATCTTGCAATAGGATTATAATACTGTTTTCATTTTAAATCTTTCATGGGACGTGAACAGCATTGCCAAGGCTAACATTTGTCATTTCTGGTTACCCTTGAGAAGATTGTGGACATCAGCCATCTTCTTGAAATTTGCAGTATATCTGGTATCCATAACAGAATGATACAACTGATTGGGTTGCTAGGACATTTCAGAGGGAAATTAAAAGTCAGTCACGTTCCTATGGGCCTGGAATCATATATGGGCCAGCCAGAACAAAGAGAAGCAGATTTCCTTCCCTACAAATGACATCAGTGAACCAACAAGTTTAGAGATAATATAGCACACCTCTAGAGCAGGTGAGACTTGAATTCAGACCTCACAACTGAGATTTGACAACAATTGATAGATTCATGGCACCATTGGCTTTTAAATCCAGGCTTATTAATTAACTAAATTGTCAGCTGTCAAGATGGAATGTAAACATGCAATCCTTAAGCATCTGTCTGGACCTCTAAATTACTCATCCAAACACATTGTTACTACTCCACCATTGCTCTTTTCTCTCCCACCTCTCCGCTGACCCCCACCCCAAGAAAACTTTGTGATTGGTTCCTAATTTTTCATAGGATAACAATTAACTTAATTTTAATTTGCAAAGGTATAAGCATATGCTAGAAAGAATCTCCCAGGATGTTGGCGAGGAGAGCCAATTTACCCCTCCTTGTGGCTATAACAATCTTAGATTTAACAAATTATCTGTGTGTTTATCAGGATCATTTCTCCATAGGCAAGGGTATGAATATTCAGGAAAACATGGTTCAAAACTGGAGTTGTTATGGTTGGACCAGTCCTGGACATGAGATATTCACTTAAATCTTAGATCTGAGATGTATCCTTGCACCAAAAGCAAGGCATGCTCATCAGAGTCTGCAGGGAACCTTGGCCATGTTTTAAATCAAAATGATTATCCTGTGAATGTGGATTCATCTTTTCTGATTTTTAGATCTTCATCAATTCTTGTGGCAATAACTGTGTATCTTGGTAATTATGTTAAGAACTGACAATATGGCCACACTATTTAGCCCCATATATGTATTAGAAGGTTATGACTGCATTCCAACCATAACACACACTGTAATGAGTGGATCTGGACTGTGGAACCATGGTTGCCTCAAATTCATATGCACTGCAGATAAGAGTAGCCTTAGTGCTACTACAGATATGCTGCTTCTATATTAGTTTAGTATATATTTTCTTCTTTTACTTCATTCTTTTCTGCTATAAGATTTGCAGTTGTTTGCTTATTCTACTCTTACACTCGCTGAGGGAAACAGTGACATGCCTTGCACAAACAAAAATCTTCTGTTTAACTGCTTGCTTGTTTATTTACTGCCACTTCCGTAAAGTTCTCCAGAGTTCATTTATTCACCAGTAAGAGAAAACAGGGAGGACCAAGGCTCAGATTATGCAGTCAGCAGTAAATAAAGAGTACACAGTTACTAATAAAAGTTACTACAGAATTTGTGAACTTCTGTGTGAATTTGACCATAAGACCAAAGGATATAGGAGCATAATTAGGCTATTTGGCGCATTGTGTCTGCTCTGCCATTTGATCAAGGCAATTAAGTTTCTCAATCCCATTCTCTTCCGTTCTCCTCGTAACCATTACCAATCAAGAACCTATCTTTGTCTTAAATGCACTCACTACCATTGCCACAGAGGTCTGTGGAAGCTATGAATTCTAAGTTTAACTACCCTCTAGCTGATAAAATTCCTCCTCATTTCAGTTCTAAAGAGTCATCTCTTGATTCCGAGGCAGTGCCCTTGAGTCCTAGTCTCTTCTACTAATGGAGGCATCAACTCCATATCCACTTTATCCAGGCTTCGCAGTATTCTTTAAGTTTCAACGAGCTGCCCCTTCATCTTTCAAAACTCAATCAAGTACGTACCCAGAGTCTTCAACCACTCCTCATTTGGCAAAGCCATTATCCGCAGGACTTTTTCATGTAAACCTCCTCTGGATCCCTTCCAATGTCAGCATATCCTTCCTCAGATACCAAGCTCAAAATGTGTTCTGACGAGAACCATAGACAGTCTCAGTAGTACATCCTTGCTAGCCCACTTGAAATGAATGTTAACACCACATTTGATTTCCTACTGCTAACTGAACCTACATTTTAAGGTTGAGAGAATCCTGAACTCAGACTCCCAAGTCTCTTTCTGCTTCAGATTTCTGAAACTTTCTCTGTTTAGAAACTAAGCTACATCTCTATTCTTTCTATCAATGTGCATAACCTTACACTTGCCCCACATTGTATAACATCTGTCACTTCTTTGCCCACTTGTGTAGCATGTCCAAGTCCTTCTGCAGCAGCCTATATCCCCCATCATTATCTATCTGTCCACCTATCTTTTCACCATCTGCAAATCAGTTCTTTTGTCCAGATTGTCATTGTATAATGTGAATAGCAATGGTTCCAACACTGACCCCTGCAGAATTTCACTAGTCATTGGCTGCCATCCTGCAAAAGACCACTTTGTCCCTACTCTCTGCTTTTTGCCAGTCAGCTAATCCTTTACTAATGTTGTATCTTGACCCTTTACATCATGGTCTCTTACCTTATTTAGCAACCTGTTGTGTAGCAATCCAAATCCATTGTCAAAGCAATCCAAACGGATCATGTCCACTAGATCTCCCTTTTCTAAATTAGCTCATTACCTCCTCAAAAGAATTCTAACAGATTTATCAGGCATATCCTCCCCTGACAAAGTCATGCTGACTCCTTCCTATTTTACGATGTAATTTGAAGTACTCTGGAATCTCATTCTCAATAAAAGGACTCTAAAATTTTTAACGACAACTGAAGCCAAGCTAAATGGCCTATAATTTCCTGTCTTCTGGCTCCCACTATTCTTCAAAAGGAGTGTTACAATAGCTATTTTTCATCATCTGCTGGTTTTTAAAAAGTTTTCCACTAATTTTCACCACATTGTTTTTTCCTTTGTTTTTAAGCTGTTCCTGAATTCTCCCATCAGCCAGAGATGCCTGATCCTCGCCTTATGTTTCTTCTTGTTTCAGATGGATTTGCCCACAGTAACTCCTGCCATTGCTGTTCCATCATCATCCTTGCTAGGCTCCCCTTTCAATCAACTCTGGTCAGCTCCTTCCTTATATCTTTGAAGTTGCCTTTGTTCAATTGAATCAAATGTAATGGAATTGCAATTTTCTCCCAAAGGTTCTTCAGTAGATTTGTAGCTTGGGCTGTGGATGCTGTGGTTGGTTTGCTCGCCGAGCTGGTTCGTTAGTTCCCAAACATTTCGTTGTCTTGCTGGGTAACATCATCAGTGCAGCCTCTGATGAAGTGCTGTTGTGTTTTCCCACCTGGTATTTAAATGCTGGGGTCCGTTGAAATTGGTTATCTGATTTCTGGATTTTTTTCACAGTGGCATATATATACGGTCTAATTCTGTGTGTTTATTTATGTCCTTTTCGTTGGAGAATGAGGCCTTTAGAAATTCCCATGTTTTTTTCTGTTTGGTCTGTCCTAGGATCCTGATGTTGTCCCAATCAAGCTGGTGGTTCTCCTTATGCATATGAACAGAGATGAGTGAGTATTGGTCGTGTATTTTTGTTGCTTGTTGGTGTTTATGCATTCTTGTGGCCAGTTACCTTCTCGACTGTCCAATGTAATGTTTGTCGCAGTGCTTGCTTGGAAACTTGTATATTACATTGATTCTGTCTGTAGTGGGTAAGGGGTCTATAGTTCAAGTTAGCAGTTGGTGCAGGTTTGACATAGGCTTATGTGCCACTCTGATGCCTAATTGTCGTAGGAATCTTGTGGTCAGTCGGATATGTTCTTGATGCATGGTATTGTGACGAGCCTCTCAGGACATACTGAATCTTCCTGCTGATGTTTGTAAGATAGGTATCATTGGACCCAGCTGTTCAGGTATCTGTTGACCTTAAATACTTGGTAGAGTTTTTCTTCTTCATTTTGGCATAGTTCTGGGTTGGTGCAGTGTGTTGTCGCTCACTTAACTAGTGTTTTCACACAACTTCTTTTGTGACTGTTGGCGTGGTTACTGTGGAAATTTGGGACTTGATCCGTGTGTGTGGCTTTTCTGTGTACCTTCATCAGAAATGCCTCATTGGCCCTGCGTCCAACCATGACATCTAGGAATGGGAGCTGTGCATTCTTTTCCTCTTCCCTGGTGTCTATGATGCCGGTGAGAGTATTGTTTATTAGTTGGTTGACTCCTCTAGTTTAGTCCGTTGAGTCTGAACCGTAGTCAGACCCAAACTCCTTCCCAGGTGCACCAACATGCAGGTCAGCCAAGGAAATACAACAAAGTCTAAAACGCATCTGAAAACTTCAACCACTGTTGAACACTCCCCTCCTCCTTTAACTTTTCCCAAATTTCCTATGCAACTGAACCCAACCCTCCACTACTTAGTTTAAAGCCTTATCCTAAGAATTAGCCCTATGCACTATGCCTTCAGCACTCTATCGAGGATCTGTGATGTTTGTAATACAGGCTAACATGGACACAAATCTCGATATTTTCTAGTCAGCCTGTTTAGAAATGTTATTTTCCACCTCTGAAGCAGGTGGAACATGAACCTGACTCTTCCGGCTCGGGTTAAGGACAATAATATGAATCATCAATTAAACACATGACTAGTGTTTTTGCTGTGACAGACAGTCTAAATAAAGGAGTGCTTGTTAAAATATTCAGTTCAATGTAAGACCATGGGCAGAAAACAAAATAGAGAGAAAGAATGGTGGATTTAAGATAGAGATGAGAGAGAAAGGAAAACAATAAAAAAATTTAAATAGTAAATAAAAGCCAGAAGTTGAAATTGTAGACTTAGAACAATGGAGATATGTAGCAATTTGCTTCGCAAACATTTTCTCATCATCATCCCAATTTGCTCTTCAAAATTTGCTGAGACCCTTGACCTGTGACAGTAGTCATATGCCTGAAGGAGTGAGTGCATTTCATTGGGAGCAGGGGCATTTACTAAGAGAAAAGGGGAATGCATCTGAGCTGTATGCTGCAGTACATTAGTCAAACGTACTATGTAAAGGGGCTTGCAATTGCTAGTACTTGTTTGGAGCACCAGACAGCCATAGCCAGCTCAGCTTCAGTCCACTGTTTCTGTGCTAGGTTCTTTGATAGAACAGTTAAACACAGAACCAAACACAGATAAACATACTTACCCAATAGAGGAAGAACCATATATAGGCAAGGTCTTTTCCCCAGGATGGGGAATGCCAAAACTAAAGGGCATAGGTTTAAGGTGAGAGGGGAAAGATATAGATGGGACCTAAGGGGCAACTTTTTAATGCAGAGGGTGGTGCATGTCTTTAAAGAGCTACCTTGGAAATGGTGAAGGCTGGTACAATAACATTTAAAAGGCATCTGGGTGGATGTATGAAAAGGAAGGGTTCAGAGGGACATGGGCCAAATGCTGGCAAATGAAACTTGATTTACTTAGGATATCTGGTCGGCATGGACGAGTTGGACTGAAGGATCTATTTCCATGCGGTATATCTCAGTAACATACCTGAAACTTTGTGTTGAATATACCAATAATGGATCGGTATAGTAAAGGGGTAACTCCTTCTCCTTCCTGCATTCAACTGTGTGTATGCAAACTTTAAAAGTTGATGTACAATTTGCTCCATGATAGTGCTGAGTGCTGATAGCCTCACAATTGCTGTGTGCCAGCTGTGCCCAGGGGCATTTTGGTATCTGAATCAGAAAGATGAGTTCAAATCCTATTCCAGTGACATGACTACAAAATACTTCATGAAAGAGCTGAGGGAGGACTGCACAAGCATAGGTACCCTTTTTTTGGCTGAAATGTTAGACTGAGGCCTCCTGTGACTCTGAGGCAGACAAGAACGTTACCATGGTATTATTTAAAAGAGCAAAATATCTTTGTTATCTGGTCAATATTTATTCCTCAATCAACATCAAAGAAAACAGACTGTTTATTGTCATTTTGCTGTGTTTGGGAACGTTCTATATGCAAATGTAATGCCTCATTTTCTATATTACGTTAGTGAATTTACTTAAAAAAGGCTAATAGGTTGAAAAGTGTTCTGGGATAAATGCCTGGTAACCAAGAAAGATGCTATAGAAATGCAGGGATGAACACAGCAGACCAAGCAGCATCAGAGGGGCAGAAAGGCTGATGCTTCCAGCCTAGACACTTCTTCAGAACCGTCAGCCTTCCTGCCTCTCTGACGTTGCTTGGCCTGCTGTGTTCATCCAGCTCCACGCCTTGTTTTCTCAGATTCTCTAGCATCTGCAGTTCCTACTATCTCTATAGAAATGCAAGTCTTTTTTAAAATTATGACCTATTGCAACTCATATGTTAGGGGAATAAATAAAGATTACAAGTGAGATTCATAATTAAATTGACCTGCAGAAAACTGGCATAGTAATTGAAAACAGCTGTAATGATGAACAGAGAAGGCTGTATCTGAATAAACACTAATGGGATTCTAAGATAATAAAATGTGAGGCTGGATGAACACAGCAGGCCAAGCAGCATCTCAGGATGCTGCTTGGCCTGCTGTGTTCATCCAGCCTCACATTTTATTATCTTGGAATCTCCAGCATCTGCAGTTCCCATTATCACTAATGGGATTCTCATGGCTTTATCCTGGGACTGCTATGATTGTACGATTTATAAATGTTACCAAAGTGGAACTAGCAGAATTTCTCAGCATAAAGATAGATTGCTAAATGGCAAACATAAGAGAAGGTGAATTAAGTTTGTTAATTGAAAATGAGCAGCTAACTGATAAATGTATTTTAAGATACCATAAATGAACATGACAAAAAATTGAAAGGAGACATGGAAATCCATGTAAATAACTGGATGTTTTATATCAAAAGCTAGAAAGGAAAAAGGATCTCAGGGCAATTACTAACCACTTGACAAAAGCTTTCAATCAACATGAAGTTGTTACCAAGACGACTAATCATGCATTTCAAGGCATTGAGTGAATTTAACTACAAGCTAAGACAAACTATAATTAACTTTATGTTGGCTATTTGTAAAGCTGTAGTTAGATTATTGTACACAGGCAGACCTATCTTCAAAATTCTCTTTTCAAGAGATTGTCAAGTGGAACAAGGACAATTAGCAAAGTTATGAAGAGTCTCAGAATTCAATGTCACTTCATGACAGAAATTGAAGAGTGATTCATGGACTTAAAATGATGAAATGCTTGGATAATATTGAAATAAGCAGGCTGTTGAACTTGGTGATTAAGGGTACAGATGCAAAATTTACCATCTTTACTCAACAGCAGAATGCAAAAGGATTCTTTTTCCTTATATAGAATTAGATATGTGGGATAGACTCCCATATAACAGGGCAGATAACAGAGTTGAACAAGCAACAGGCTTTAAAATAAAAAAGAATTAAGGCCTTAAACACCATATGACATAAAATGGCTGATATGTTGTGACAGGTATTGGTGGAATATAAGAGGTGGGACCTTATAGTGTGGGCTCAAGATTGATTTGATATCTGGATTTTAGAGCTTGTGGAACGTTCTGCAGAATTTTATTGAGTTGGCCAATTCTTTACGACATTGATTTGGGGTGGAGTTCAAGAAAGTGAATTTTTTTTAAACTTTAATTTGTTCATGGGATGTGGGCATCACTGGCCAAGGCCAGCATTTATTGTTTGACTATAACCACCCTTGAATTGGGTGGCATGCTAATCTATTTCAGAGAACAATTAAGGTGCAAACACATAGCTGTGTGTCTGGAGTCAATTCTAGGTAAGGATGATACTTTTTTCCTGAGAGACATTAGTGAATGAAATTTTTTTTACAAAAATTAATCATCATTGCAATTGTCACCACTACACTTCTAGTGGCATTACCACAGCACTGTCTTCACAACCTATTTGAGCAGAAGGGTAAGATAACAAGGTGTAGAGCTGGATGACCACAGCAGGCCAAGCAGCATCAGAGGAGCAGGAAGGCTGATGTTTCGGGCCTAGACCCTTTTTCAGAAAGGTTTCTGAAGAAGGGTCTAGGCCCAAAATATCAGCCTTCCTGTTCCTCTGATGCTGCTTGGCCTGCTGTGTTCATCCAGCTCTACACCTTGTTATCTCAGATTCTCCAGCATCTGCCGTTCATAGAACATAGAACATAGAACATAGAACAGTACAGCACAGAACAGGCCCTTCAGCCCACAATGTTGTGCCAACCATTGATCCTCATGTATGCACCCTCAAATTTCTGTGACCATATGCATGCCCAGCAGTCTCTTAAATGACCCCAATGACCTTGCTTCCACAACTGCTGCTGGCAACGCATTCCATGCTCTCACAACTCTCTGCGTAAAGAACCTGCCTCTGACATCCCCTCTATACTTTCCACCAACCAGCTTAAAACTATGACCCCTCGTGCTAGCCATTTCTGCCCTGGGAAATAGTCTCTGGCTATCAACTCTATCTATGCCTCTCATTATCTTGTATACCTCAATTAGGTCCCCTCTCCTCCTCCTTTTCTCCAATGAAAAGAGACCGAGCTCAGTCAACCTCTCTTCATAAGATAAGCCCTCCAGTCCAGGCAGCATCCTGGTAAACCTCTTCTGAACCCTCTCCAAAGCATCCACATCTTTCCTATAATAGGGCGCCCAGAACTGGACGCAGTATTCCAAGTGCGGTCTAACCAAAGTTTTATAGAGCTGCAACAAGATCTCACGACTCTTAAACTCAATCCCCCTGTTAATGAAAGCCAAAACACCATATGCTTTCTTAACAACCCTGTCCACTTGGGTGGCCATTTTAAGGGATCTATGTATCTGCACACCAAGATCCCTCTGTTCCTCCATGCTGCCAAGAATCCTATCCTTAATCCTGTACTCAGCTTTCAAATTCGACCTTCCAAAATGCATCACCTACTATCTCTGAGCAGAAGGGTGGGTTGGATTGCCAGAGTAACCATTTCTTGTTCTGTTTTTGACTTTCCTTAACTCTCACATTTGAGGTGACACCTGAAGAAGCGAGGCTCTGAAAGCTTGTGCCTCCAAATAAGCCTGTTGGACTATAACCTGGTATCTTGTGATTTTTGACTTTGTCCACCCCAGTCCAACACTGGCACCTCCATATTGAGGTAAATTTCAGCAAGGATTTTTGGAGCTAATAATCATTTCCTCAATCAACACAAGGAAAGTCTGTTCAAGCAGAAACTTTTTTGATTCATGTCCAGCTCCACTTAGCCTGACTGACCACCAACAGTAACACACCCCCACCCCAATACATACACACAGAAATGCTGGAGAAACTGAAACTAACCTTTTGCTTCTTAGTAACACTAATTGCATCTGCACAGAGATTGTAACTAGCCGATAAAAACTTTGATGAAACAGACCCAAATGTCAGCATTTAAACTTCTGAATCAGTTTTACTTACATTTGAAATATTTTGCTATACTATCACCTTATTTCTGCCATGTTTGAGAGAAATTCTGCGATAGATAATCCCACAAAATAAATACAACACCGTGATCTGAGAGAAAGATTTTGTGCAGGCACAA
Source organism: Stegostoma tigrinum (assembly GCF_030684315.1). Taxonomy (NCBI): domain Eukaryota; kingdom Metazoa; phylum Chordata; class Chondrichthyes; order Orectolobiformes; family Stegostomatidae; genus Stegostoma; species Stegostoma tigrinum. Next base: position 57,067,880 of record NC_081366.1, read on the forward strand.
CAAACAGGAAGCATTTCTTTTCCAGTTATGTATATTCTACTGAGCATTGGTAAGTGATTTTTTTTAACTGTCAATCAGCATTCACAAAATCCCTACTGAATGGAAACAGGCCATTCGGCCCAACAAGTCCACACTGCCCCTCCGAAGGGCATCCCACCCAGAACCATTCCCCTAATTTCCCATGTCTAACCCACCTGACCTAAACATCCCTGGGCTCTTTGGGCAATTTAGCATGGTCAATCCACCTATATTGCACATCTTTGGACTGTGGGAGGAAACTGGAGGAAACTCGCACAGACTTGGGGATAAGGTGCATACTCCACACAGACAGCATCCTGAAGCTGGAATCAAACCTGGGTCCCGAGCAATGTGAGGCAGCAGTGCTAACCACTAAGACACCATGCCACCCAGTATAGAGGTGCAAGAGAGCTAAGTACTAGCCAACAAATCACAACTCGCCCTGTACAAATGAAAATTCTTAATGCTGGGTTGGTTTATCATAGGCAACCTCTCAGCATTGAGGATTGCTTGCTCCTGCTCCAGGCTGATAAATTCTGAGATGGTAGCAAAGTCCAATGCATGGGAAACAAACTTCACGACATTTGGAACAGGTGGTGTTTGAGGGGGTGAGTAGGTTGATGATTTAGAGGTTTAAGTGGTTACTTTGAATCCTTGATTTTGCCTTTGCAAACTTCCGATAAAGTCTGTTCACATGCTTTGTGCCTTTCTGAATGAACCTTCATTTTGGCCACAAACCAGAGTTTACCAGATGGTAACAGGGAGGTTTGGCTCCTTCAGCAATGCTTTGAGGATGTTCCTAAAAAAATGTTTACGCAGTTCTCCTGGGAATCTTGTGCTGTGACTGAATGTCAAATGGAGAAATCATTGTCTATCATGTGCATTGTATGTTCCTGCCAATGAAGTTGATTTTAAGTGGTGAAAACAACAAATGCTGGAGATCACAGCAGGTCAGGCAGCATCCATAGAGAGAGAGAGACACCAAGCTAACATTGAGTCAAGATGACTTTGCACAGCTGATGTGAAGTGAAGGGCACAGCATTTATGCCATAGTTGGGGAAGGGGGCGTTGGCGTTGGGGTTGGAGTGCAGAGTGCTGTGGGAGAAAAGGATGTTGATAGTTCAGATTAAGAGATAAGAATGTGAGAATGGCAGAACAATGGTCTCTAACTGCCAGATTTGAAAGAACAGACTGTCCCACTGGGGTCAAAGAGGGGAAAAAGGACATGGTGACAGAGAATACAACAAGCAAAGCTAAAACAAAAAAGGAAGAAATGAGAATTTGTTCACAATTTGCAAGTGTTGAACTCAATATTAAGTCCAGAAAGTTGTAAAGTGCCTTGTCTGAAGATGAGATGTTGTTCCTCCAGTTTGCACTTGTACAGTTTTCAGGACACATTCTTGCATCTGCAGTAATTTGCTCCTACTGGTTTTGAGTGCTTTCCTCCTTAATGCTAAAATATTGGCTTGGGAGAAGATGGTGCTGTTAGCCATCCTTTCTTGCCAGGGGTTTTGGAGGATTTTATGGAGGGACTGCAAGTAATACTTTTCAAGTGCTTTAAGATGCCATATGTAAGGCATCCAAATCTCAAACATATGATAGCACAGATAACCACTGGTTCTCTGCAAACCATGACTTTATCCTTGGGTTGGAGATTTTGGTCCTCAAATAGTCCTTCCCTCGGTTCATTGAAGGTTGAACTGGTATATCAAAGACAACGCTGAATTTTCTTATATTCTTGATTAGTCAAATAGAATATAATCCTGTCAACAGTAATAGAAAGAACTGCTGACGCTGAAGTAAGAGATAACACAGCATGGAGCTGGAGGAACACTGCAGGCCAGGCAGCATCAGAGGAGCAGAAAGTTGACATTTTGGGTTGCGACCCTTCTTCAGAAATGGGCATTTCTATACTTGACCAGAACATTCTGGGCAGGAGTGAAAGGAACATGGTCGTCATTATGGGAGACTTTAACTTCCCTAACATTGACTGGAAATGCTATAACTCTAGTACGTCAGATGGATCAGTTTTTGTCCAATGTGTGCAGGAGGGTTTCCTGACACAGTATGTCGAAAGGTCGACAAGAGGGGAGGTCACACTGGATCTGGTACTTGGTAATGAACCAGGCCAGGTGTTGATTTAGTGGTAGGTGAGCACTTTAGAGAGAGTGACCATAATTCGATTATGTTCAGTTTAGTGATGGAAAGGGGTAGGAACATGCCACAGGGCAAGAGTTAAGGATGGGGGAAGGGCAATTATAATGTGATTAGGCAAGACTTAGGAGGCATAGAATGGGTTAGCAAAATGCAGGGAATGGGGACAATTAAAATGTGGAGCTGGTTTAAGGAACAGATATTGCATGTCCTTGATAGGTATGTCCCTGTCAGGCAGGGAGGAAGTGATAAGGAAAGGGAACCATGGTTTACTGAAGAAATTGTATCTCTTGTTAAGCGGAAGAGGGAGCCTTATGTGACAATGAGACGATATGTTTCAGATGAGGCAATGGAGAGTTACAGATTAGCTAGGAAGGATTAAAAGAGAGGGTTAAGAAGAGCAAGGAGGGGACATGAGCAGACATTAGCAGGTAGAATAAAGGAGAACCCTAAAGCTTTCCATAGGTATGTGAGGAATAAGAGGATGACTGGGTAGGAATAGGGCCAGTCAAAGACAGAAGTGGGAAGTTGTGTGTGGACCCTGGGGAGATTGGAGAGGTGCTAAATGATTATTTTTCATCTGTTTTCACTGAGGAACAGGAGAATATTGTAGAGGAGATGGCTGAGTTACAGGCTACTAGAATTGAAAGGGTTGAGGTTAGTAAGGAGGAGCTGTTATCAATTCTAGAAGGTGTGAAGGTAAATAAATCCCCTGGGCCGGATGGGATTTTTCCAAGGATTCTCTGGGAAGCTAGGGAGGAGGTGGCGGAGTCTTTGGCTTTGATCTTTGAGTCCTCATTGTCTGCTGGTTTAGTACCAGAGGACTGGAGGATTGCAAATGTTCTGCCCTTGTTCAAGAAGGGCAGTAGAGATGACCCAGGCAATTATAGACCTGTGAGCCTTACGTCTGTTGTAGGAAAAATTTTGGAAAGGATTATAAGAGATAGGATTTATAGTCAACTAGCAAGCAACAATTTGATTGGAGATAGTCAGCATGGATTCGTCAAGGGCAGGTCGTGTTTCACAAACCTCATTGAGTTTTTTGAGAAGGTGACCAAGCATGTGGATGAGGGTAGGGCAGTTGACGTGGTGTACGTAGATTTCAGTAAAGCCTTTGATAAGGTTCCACATGGTAGACTATTGGAGAAAATACAGAGGCACAGGGTTGAGGGAGATTTAGCAGTTTGGATTAGAAACTGGCTTTCTGTAAGAAGGCAATGAGTGGTGGTTGATGGAAAATATTCAGCCTGGATTCAGGTCACTAGTGGAGTGCCTCAAGGATCTGTTTTGGGACCACTGCTGTTTGTCATTTTTATAAATGACTTGGACGCAGACATAGATGGATGGGTTAGTAAGTTTGCAGATGACTCTAAAGTTGGTGGAGTGGTGGACAGTGTGGTAAATGTTGCAGGGAGACTTGGATAAACTGCAAAATTGGGCTGAAAGGTGGCAAATGGAGTTCAATGTGGATAAATGTGAGGTGATTCACTTTGGGAAGAATAATAGGAAGGCAGAATACTGGGTCAATGGAAAGATTCTTGGTAGTGTGGATGTGCAGAGGGACCTTGGTGTCCATGTATATAGATCCCTGAAAGTTGCCACCCAGGTTGATAGTACTGTTAAGAAGGCTTACGGTGTGTTAGGTTTTATTGGTAGGGGGATTGAGTTCCAGAGCCGTGATGTCATGCTGCAACTGTACAAAACGCTACTGTGGCCTCATTTGGAATATTGCCTGCAGTTCTGGTCGCCCCATTACACGAAGGATGTGGAAGCATTGGAAAAGGTGCAGGGGATATTTACCAGGATGTTGCCTGGTCTGGAGCACAGGCCCAATGAAGAAAGGCTGAAAGACTTGGGTCTGTTCTCATTGGAGAGAAGGAGGCTAAGAGGGGATTTAATAGAGACAAACAAGATGATCTAGAGGATTAGATAGGGTGGACAGTGAGAGTCTTTTTCCGAGGTTGATGACTTCAGCTTTCTAAGGGGGCATAACTACAAATTGAGGGGTGATAAATTTATGACAGATGTCAGAGGCAGGTTCTTTACTCAGAGCATGGTAAGGGCATAGAACGCCCTGCCTGCCAATGTAGTTAGCTCAGCCACATTAAGGACATTTAAACAGTCCTTGGATAAGCAGATGGATGACGATGGGCTAGAGTAGGAGGATGGGCTTAGATTACATCTCAGGTCGGCGCTGCATTGAGGGCTGAAGGGCCTGCAACATTGAGGGCTGAAGGGCCTGTTCTATGCTGTATTGTTCTATGTTCTATGCTGGATTGCTGCTATGTTTGACTTCGGTTAATTGTGGATATTAGAGTCCAAGTTTGTTATTGTAAGCTATTTTATTAGTTAGATTTGATACTGCACAGTAAATTTTATGTTAGGTTTTCAAATGTATACGATAATGTACTCATGTACTATTAATAAACATTACGGATTTCCAAACCTCATCGACGCAAAAAATCTTTCTGATCCCTAACTGGAGAATAAACAAACTTGGAGGCCTTTTTTGGGAACACAAGTTCCATTTGACAAATTGATCTTCAAGTATTGATCATATTATTTCTGTATTCTTAAGAACACCATCGCAAACATCTGATATATTAAATCCTTCTGACATTCAGTGCCTACAGCAATTTTATTTATAATAGCTTAATTATCTGGTACAGACATACGAATGCCCAGAAAACAATTGAATATACTGTTCGAACAAAGTAAATTCAAACAGAATATCTGTTAATTTCCAATTATAAATTGGAAAATTTGTGGTCATTTTAAATGTTTTTTTTTCCAGGACTTATAAAATGACATGAAGCTTTTTGACAGCAACACAAGTTTCTTCTAGTTTTTTTTCCCTTGGGTTACGTTAAATCTGAATTACAGTACCTTTATTGGCTACTATCTTAGCTAGTCAGTCATTGCTACCCGACTGATGCTGTTGAACTCTTTTTTTCAAGGTCTCTCTAAGCTCCACCTTCAAACCAATCTTTTATGTGATTAAAATTGCTGCAGGATTAAAAAAAATGGCAATAAACAAACATTTTTATTTTTAAACAGATTTATTCTGGCTGTTCCTGGATGGATTCCTCTTCCCTGCAGTAGTGAGGTTTCTACTCTCTGGAATTCTACATAAAAGTGTAATCTCAATCTAGCCTAGGAATAACATTATTGGTGATGAGGAAGGGATTTAATGGTAATGATGAGTCTTTCCATTGAGCACTTGTTTGATACAATTAAAGAGCTTGCCAGTCCACTGCAAAAACACATGAGAGTCAACAACATTAGTGTGGGTCTGCAGCCACTTATATGCCAGACTCACGGCCACTTTCTGATGATAATTAGGTGGGCCATAACTATTGGCCTAATCACTTAGTTGGAGTTAATATTTGTTGAACCAGTAAATAAAAAAATCTGGGAAGGAATGGCTGATTTCTATCCCAAAAGGTTATTGGTGAAATAGTTTGGCTTTAACAAGGTAACTTTTTGACTTTATGACCATCTGACAAATGCGTGGTAACTTATTCAAGCTTTTATTGCTACAGTTTTCTCCCTCCATCGAATTGTATATTGGACCACAAAACTTGAATGTTGACTTAAATAGTTCCTGTATACTGTAAAGAAATGAATTGTTAAATGTAGTTTTTGGCTACAAAGCAAACCTGGAAAGTAAACATTGCAGATTTGGAAAATAGCTCTAGTTAAAAGATTCATATTGTAATTTTTGCATCTGACTGCTCAGCCAGTGCTCTTGAGGAAAGGAGGACATGTATCACATAAAAAGAGGCTACAACAGCAGGGCAGAGGCTCGACATTGCAGTGAGTAACATACATCATTTCTGTTTTCTGTGTCAAATTGACTTTGATAATTTGATAAGTAAAATATCTTCTCCTGATTGCCAATCTCTGGGGATTGAACCTTGCCCTCTAATTGTGTTTTCCAACTGGAAAACTGCCCTTTCCTAACTGACAGCCTCTATGACATCAAGTTTCTGTTTTAGATCGACATTTTATGATTTCAACTCACTTATCTGCATTTCTTTACATTAACACATTCTTCACAACCATGTTTCCACAAAAAGACAACAGATTACCAACAGCCTATCCTCTCCGGGTATATGCTTCCCAAGGACTTCCTAACTGACTTTAACAAATGATTCAGTGCACTGGGACTCATAACACCACATGCTTCCTAATACTCTGTTCATTGCAGTAGTTTCTGATTCAAATTTTCCTTAACTAAATTCTCCCATTCAGGTTACTGTCTGCCATGATTTCAATGCCAGCTTCAATACTATGAATATTTAAATAGTCTGATTCAGTCTGAAATATCCTCACCCACCCACTTAAATCCTGCTGCCTTGTGAAGCAGCTACTCTCTTAATTCAGACACAGGCTGGATTTTTAGAAATTCAAAGCTGGTGGGTTCAACTTCAGATCAGCTTATGATCACTGCTAATCGAAGCCCACCCAGAGATGCCATGTATTGCCTGTATATTACCACCAGTTACAGTTAATTCTGCTAATTATAAAGAAATTTCACAGGCAATCAGATGCAGAATCAAATATTTTCACTTTATTGTATATAGCAACAGAATAAGATCTTTCAAGTAAGCAAGGTAAGTCTCACAACCCAACTTGTCTAATACCCATTAATAGCAGAATCTTCCTGTGATTCCTGCCAGCTGCATATATATCTGGATGTCCAGGGTTTGATCCTTGTGCAGTGTTGTTCTGCAAAGTTCTGCTGCTTAAAAATCCTGGAGTTTATCTATTTTAGTATTTTCTGTCCTTCAAGATTATAATGTGACAGAGCATCTAAAAGATCCTCATTCTTCTACAACATTCCAGTGAAACTATAAAGTCTACAGTTTGCCTTTTTATCAGAAGTTGCTTCCCTGTTCCTTGTTACATCTGGAATTATCTGCCTGAGGACACAAATTACCTATAATTAACTCTAAATTCTTTGGTAGGGCAATCATGTCTCCCTGTGGCATAAGGTAGTCATTTATTAAGCAGTTGTTAAAGGAGTTTTGTTAATGTAGCTTAGACTCCTTTTTCTCCCAAGCATACTCACTGCTTTAATTCCCCAGTAACAGTTTATCTTTGTCCCTTAAGAGTTTGTCAGTCAGAGATATTGCTGCTTCTTTCAATCCCTGAATCGTTGAAGTTTACACTATCACACTGTTTCTGTTTCAGATTTTTGGCATCTCTAGTTCGTTGCTTTTCCTTCGGTAGCACAAAATCAAAATCTGGAATTTCCTCCCTGACAGCGTTATGAAGGTCTCTAAACTAAACAGACTGCAGTGGTTCAAGAAGCAGCTCATCATCATGTTCCCAGGGGCAGTTAGGATTGGCCAGAAAGTGTTAGCGAAGCCTGTGAAGCCCATATCCCAAGGATGAACAAGAAAATAGATTAATATCATTTATTGTTTGCAGAGTCAGGAGATTTTATATTGACATGCATTGTATTAGGGTTGATAATGATCTCAACTCTAAGGTGTAGTCATTATTATTGTGGCTGTTGTCTGAAGGACCAATTCCTGCCTATATTACCATTGAGAGACTAAAAAAATGTATGGACTATATGTAGGTTAGATAAGACAGAGCTATGATTTGTAGAAGTGCTTTAAGTTGATTAGTTCATGCTGTTCTATATTCTTGATGTGCTGTGGATGCCAGTTGGTTAGAAGCCCTTAACATTAATCTATAAGTGATCTATAATTGGAAGTGATCTGTAATATCATGAACACTCCCACTCTGAGGTAGAATGTCAGGTAGAAAGTGAAGACCAGGTGAATCACATTCCATTCAAAACATGTCAAGAATTGTTCTGTCATTCTTCTAGCATACAGAATCACAACTTAGAATTTTTATTAGTACTTTGAAATAAATCCTTTTTTGGTCAGTTTGGAATATAACAATGGAGAATCAGTTTTACAAAGTTACCTAGTATGCCTCACAAGAATAGAATGAAATGAAAACTAGACATTAATGCAGACCGGTCACTGAGTTAAAATGTGCAAGATTAGGAGAGGGAGACAAGAGTGAGAAAAGGATTGTGGGTGGAGCAAAGAGAGAAAGGGAGGGGGGGAAAAGACAGAACAAAGTGGGGAAAGAAATATTGAACACCGAGAGAAGTAGTACATAGGGAAACGTAATGGAAGGAGAGAAGATGAGTTGGAGAAAAGGGACAGAAGGAAAATGATAACGAAAACACAGGGATAAGGAGAAATTGAGATGATCCAAAACAGGAGGGACGAAAGAGAAACACATGAAGGAAAAGATTGAGATAATATGGGCTAAATTTTTACAGAGCCAGAAAGACTCCATTAGGGGACAAAGAGCATCCAGCAATTCCAGGATTCTTAACCCCGTTTCTGGGATTCTGATTTTCAACAGGGCCTTTAAGAACACAGGCTTGTTTGGGCCCTGAGCCACTCCTTGCACTCTTGACTTGGCCAGCTCCATTGCAGAGGTAGGCACGTAATAGTCATTTACAGTTTTCATGAAGCTGGGTCGCCTTTTCAAAGATCTATGTTTGAGAAGTATCTTGAACCATAGCCTGGATTAGTAATCTCTTTTATAAGTATGTTTTAGAAAGCCCTTCACACCTCTCATTCTAAACTGTGCCTCCAAAACCGTTTCTATACTCCTTCATTCTCCCCATACTAAGTTATTGTCTTCTATGCCCATTCATCTGTTATGCATTGTATAGAATGAATTATTCCTATAATGACAAAATACAAAGCAATGTACAAAGAAAACATTTTCAAAATCATTCATTGATAACTTGCCACTTTCTTAATTGTACTTCATGTATTTTATAACAAGTGCCAATCATCCAGACCTCTAAATGATCAAAAGTAGAAACTGTAAGGGCGTGATGGTGTATAAGACAGTCTGTGCCTGAAAGGGTTAAGTGACATCAATAACTAAGCTCCGTCCATCATAATATAAAAGAATGTTCCTGAAGGATTTAAATGGAGTGGTATCGGTGTTGTACCTGTTTCCATTGCAGTCTTGAACATAACAGACTGTTTCAATAACAGCAATACTAGCTTCCACTTGAGTTGAATTCAATGATTCACATGAGACAAATCTGTATCTCAGATGTAACTGGTGCTGAAGTAATACATAATGAACATTTACTGTTTATTAAGGTTGATCTTCACATCTAAAAACTGTGTGGGCATCTTTCCCCATTTTGTGTCAGTAACTTAGGCTAAGAGAGGAGGACGATTAGTATCTGGTGAACCTTCCTAATTCATCTCAGGTGGGATCCAGAGAATATGGTCAGACTCCATTTTAGAAGTTTTGTGCTCCAAATTATTAGACAGCAGATATCCAATAACAGGGTGCTAGAGAGGAAAGGATGAGATGCAGAGAGAGAAAAAAGGAGAGAGTTTGAAAGCTATATTGGGATAAGTCAGGATGTAGGTTAAGAGAAAACAGAGAGATGGAGGGTAAAGAGGAATGGAAGAATGTGATCCAGATAAAGGGAAAAAATGTGAAGACTGTAAGTTTAAAATTATAATTATATAATTAAAATTATGTAATTATAATTCAAACTGTGTAATTTAGAGCCTTTAAATGCAGAAAACTCTTAAAAGGCTTCAGAGGAGCATGATTTAACGTCTAACTTTTCAAAAAAATATGTTAACCACCTCACAATATCAAATATTTAGAAATGTTCAGCTAAAGAAGAATAGTTTAGAGAGGGAACCTCAAGGTATTTCCTGCTCTTACTTCATATTTACAATGGAATGCCCATTTGTATAAAGTCAAATTATATTTCTGCTAAGCATCAGGAGCAACAGTTCAGCAGAGTGGGAGAAGCCCTGCGGAACTCCACCCTTCATTTTTTTTTTATTCCGTAGCATTTAATTTCTGTACAAACTTTCAGTGCTAAATGATTACCTGTGTAGTTTCATCATTTTACCATTGAGTTATTACGTAGTAGAGGTCTAAACTAGAGAGGGAAGATGGACACTATTTCACAAAGCAAGCATTGTTTTCAGCTCTGATCATAAGCACCAAACACATTCCATCAACTTATCCGTTAGAAAACAACTTCAACCTTTTACCCTCAGATTTTTAAACTGTCAGTAAAGGGTGCTGCAATATATTATTGACCTTAGCATGGGCAAGTAATCTATTATTTTGGTCATTATTCAAAGGTTAAATAATTTACAAAGATGTTCCATGTTGATGTGCTGTTTTCTTTTTCATGACATCAGTGAGAAAATACAAAGCTGAACATTATAATATTTGCAAGCAAACTGAAGTTGAAATTAACCCTCAGTTTAATGCAGGCACTTTTTGCAAGTATCAGTGTCCTCAGTCTTATCTTCGAACATGTATATGTGTTTAGTAAAGATTAAGTGGAAACATTATGATGATCAGATCTCATTTACGGCTGGTTTGTTCTTGTTCCATTGTTTCGTCACCATGCTAGTGGAGCCTCTGATGAAGTGATGCTATTCTACTCTGCTTGACCATGGCATACTCTGTTATGGTGAATAGTTTCATTTCCAGTTTTGATCTGTATGGGTTTGTATATGGGGTCCAATTCTATGTGTTTGTTGATTGCATTGTGGGTGGAGAACCATGCCTCTAGGAATTATCATAAGTGTTGATGTTTGCCTTGGGCTGCTATAGTTACCTTGTCCCAGTTAAACTAATAGCCTTTATTGTCTGAGTATATTGATATTAAGGAGAGATCACAGTGTCATTTTGCTGCTAGTTGATGTTCATGTATTCTTATGGTTAGTTTTCTTCCTGTCTGTCTGATGTAATGTTGGTGGCAGTCGTTGCATGCTATTTTGGAAACCAAGTTCATTCTGCCTGTTGTGGGAATAGGTTCTTTCATCCTTGTATCTGTTTGTCATAGAGTAGCTGTGGGCTTGTAGGCCACCATGATTCCTAATGGTCTTAGGACCCTTGTTGTCAGTTCCGATATGTTTTTGATGTGTGGGACTGTGGCCAGTGCTTTAGGGTGCACTGTGTCCTTCTGTTGTTGTCTGTTTTGTAGGCATCTTCAGATGAAATTATGGGGATATCCGTTTATAGCAAGGATTTTGTATCAGTGCTCTTCCTCTTTCCCATAGTTCCAGGGTGTTGCAATGTGTCCTGGCCCATTTAAATAGTGTCCTAATGCAGCTTTGTTTGTGGACGTTGGAGTGGTTGCTGTGGAAGTTGAGGATTTGATCAGTATGGGTTACTTTCCTGTATACTGAGATTTGGCACTCCCTGTTGGTCATATGCCCGACTTTAACACCTGGAGATAGAAGTCGATTGTTGTTTTCTTCTTCCCTTGTTAATTTAATCTGCTTTGCAGAATACCTATGTTCTGTCGATAAAATGACGCCAAGCTTCCAGTTGCTTGCCACTTCAACACACCGCTGAGTTCCCATGCCAACATTTCTGTCACAAGCAAAGCAGTCACCCAGTCTGTGCTTCATCTCTGTAATGTATAGGAGTCCACACAGTGTACAGCAAACACAGCAGACTGATTGAATAAAGTGCAAACAAATTCACCAGGAAGGTATGTCTGGAGCCTTGGATGGTGAGGAGGGAGGAAGTTGGAGGATAAGTATTACACATTCTGTGGTGCTGTGGCGTATTCACATGTGCTGTGGGCATATGCAGAAATATTGGGAATGGAAGAGAAATGATCCAGAGTTTTCCAATGGGATCAGTCCCTGCATAATGATGACTAGGGAGGAGATAGGAATGCATATCTGGTCTTGGCATATTTATAAAGATGATGGGCATGCGACTGACAGTGCTTTGGATGTAGAGGCTGATGGGATGGTAAGTGAGAAGAAAGGGAATGGTGACAGCAGAAGTGTAGGACATGGTTCTCAGCTGTGTTCAACTTCTGTTGACCACAGTGGTGGGGAATCCCCAGCGGAGGAAAAAGGTGAACATTCGAGGCCCTTGTGGAATGTGGCACTGTCAGAACAGATGTGACAGAGACAACGAGCTTGGCAGAATGGGATATCATCCTTACAAGAAACAGGGAGTGAGGATGTATAGTTGAGGGAACTGTGTGAATTGGCAGGTTGGTAGTGGATGTTGGTGGCCAGCCTATCCATAGAAATAGAAATAGAAGGTGAGGGCAGGGTAGAAATTGGAAGCAACATGGAGCTCACCCATTTCTCCTACCCATAGATTCATTCAGATTTTCTTCTGTCCTGGCCTGTTATCCATAATCTCTTTACTTAACTACCCTTTTCATCTCTTTCTCTCAGCTCTATCTCCACCTCACCATTAACCTCTTCTCTCTCCATTCCTAATTTCTGCTTAGGCGTAAATACCACTTTTTCCTCACTGCTTAGAGCTCTGATCAAGCATCACTAGACTTGAAATGTTAACTTTGCTTTCTTACTGTAGATGCTGCCATACCTGCTGAGTTTCTACAGCAATTTCTGTTTTTGTTACCATCAGATTTCATCATTGTTTTGCTTTTTTTAAAATTCGTATGCAGGGATAAATCTTTCAGTCTATCTTCTTTTGAATGATGATTAAGTTTTTCTGTAAATGGGCTACCATTGTGGTGTGGGCCTTCCCCCCCAGCAGACAATTTATAACTAATTTGTCATAGTTGTGTTGTTCAACAAACATGTAATACTTCACTGGGGTAGCATACTGAAAAATCAAGCTATTCGTAGAGTTACCGCAAAAGTTAAAGATTTTGAAAAGTACACTGAATTCTCCAATATGCCTATCATTTAAATTAGGTTTACAGAAAGAATAGAACATAAGAACTAGGAGCAGGAGTAGGCTGTTTGGATAGACCAGGATTTTGTACTCAAGAGTTTCTACTTAGAATCATAGAATGCCCACAGTGTGGAAACTGGCCCTTTGGTCCAACAAGCCCACACTGAGCATCCCACCCAGACCCATCTCCCTATAACCCACCTAATCTACGCATCCCTGTACCTAACCAGCACATCTTTGGACAGTGGGAGGAAACCGGAGCACCCAGAGAAACCCACAGATGTGGGGAGAACATGCAAACTCCACACAGACGGTCGCCTGAGGTTGGAACTGAACCTGGGTTCCTTGTGCTGTGAAGCAGCAGTGCTGACCACTGAGCAACCATGCCACCTAAGTAATTTTGATCTGAGAAAGTCAAACTATCCAGGCACACCACAAACAAACACATGAATTTGGATCAGGAGTAGGCTATTCAACCGTTTGTTCATGGCTGATTTGATTGTAGCCTACCTTGCTGACCTTTCACTGCCTTGCCTTTCAAGAATCTCAGTGCCTCTGACTTCAAAATATTTAAGGACTCTACTTTTATTACATTTTCAGGAAGAGAGTTCCAACAACTCACCAACATCTAACTGAAACAAAAATTCTATGTTTTAAATGGGGGAGGCCTTATATCGAAAGAGTGACACTTAGGATTAGATTTTCCCATTAGAAAAAGCACCCTTTCTATATCTCCCCGCTAAGCCCCCTCAGATCTTATATGTTATAATCAAGTCATTTCTTTCTCATTTAAACTCCAGTGCAAATAAGCCTTGGCTGACCAACTTGTCCTTATAAGACAAACCTTATTCCATGTCTTGTTCCAGCAAAATCTTGCCCATTGAATAAAAAATTTTACTTGGCAACCTTCATAGCTGCTGCTGTCAGGGGCGTAGATTAAGGGTGTTTGATTCACCTGATCAGGCATGGTGGACACATAAAATGTATGTATGCTCAGCATCCTTCATCAGAGTCATTAGAACAGTAAATAGTGAATTTGAACAGTGGCCCAGGCATTCAGCGCTGAAAGGTCATCAGAGGGAAAATTAAGTGGCCTTTGTCATTCTAAGATAATGCAATAATCACTCAGAGCCTTGCTTTGATTGTTGGCAGTCATCTTAGATTACAGCCAAAGATCACAAAATGTCATGGAGGAATCCATTTCCTCTTATTGCTAGAAAATGGCAATTAAGAGACCTGATACTTCCATACCTTGCCGACTAAAGATTGTTTTGTTAATGGAAATATTTTTCAAGTGCTACAGGGCAGAAATTCTTGTTAGTACTGTAATGAAAAGAACATTTAACATACTGAGATCAAATTTCTCTCTTAGTTTCATGGAGGCATTAACATCATCTGCAAATGCTTTCATTCATGTTTCTCTTTCCAGTTTGTTACAACAGTTGGGACCTCTGTTTCATGAGCTCATGCCTGACAGGCTTTCCAATCAGTTGCATTTGCTGGAAAAGTTTAGCAATTGTAGAAGCTAAAAGATTACTTTTTGTTATACTTTCTGTGAAAAATATTAACAATGGGTATATAATGATACCAGATGTATGTAGCTCATTACAATTCTTATGAAAACAAGGAAGAACTTGATTGATTGTAGCATTTAGAACATAGAACATAGAACATAGAACAGTACAGCACAGAACAGGCCCTTCAGCCCACAATGTTGTGCCGACCATTGATCCTCATGGATGCACCCTCAAATTTCTGTGACCATATGCATGTCCAGCAGTCTCTTAAATGACCCCAATGACCTTGCTTCCACAACTGCTGCTGGCAACGCATTCCATGCTCTCACAACTCTCTGCGTAAAGAACCTGCCTCTGACATCCCCTCTATACTTTCCACCAACCAGCTTAAAACTATGACCCCTCGTGCTAGCCATTTCTGCCCTGGGAAATAGTCTCTGGCTATCAACTCTATCTATGCCTCTCATTATCTTGTATACCTCAATTAGGTCCCCTCTCCTCCTCCTTTTCTCCAATGAAAAGAGACCGAGCTCAGTCAACCTCTCTTCATAAGATAAGCCCTCCAGTCCAGGCAGCATCCTGGTAAACCTCCTCTGAACCCTCTCCAAAGCATCCACATCTTTCCTATAATAGGGCGCCCAGAACTGGACGCAGTATTCCAAGTGCGGTCTAACCAAAGTTTTATAGAGCTGCAACAAGATCTCACGACTCTTGAACTCAATCCCCCTGTTAATGAAAGCCAAAACACCATATGCTTTCTTAACAACCCTGTCCACTTGGGTGGCCATTTTAAGGGATCTATGTATCTGCACACCAAGATCCCTCTGTTCCTCCACGCTGCCAAGAATCCTATCCTTAATCCTGTACTCAGCTTTCAAATTCGACCTTCCAAAATGCATCACCTCGCATTTATCCAGGTTGAACTCCATCTGCCACCTCTCAGCCCATCTCTGCATCCTGTCAATGTCCCGCTGCAGCCTACAACAGCCCTCTACACTGTCAACGACACCTCCGACCTTTGTGTCGTCTGCAAACTTGCTGACCCATCCTTCAATTCCCTCGTCCAAGTCATTAATAAAAATTACAAACAGTAGAGGCCCAAGGACAGAGCCCTGTGGAACCCCACTCACCACTGACTTCCAGGCAGAATATTTTCCTTCTACTACCACTCGCTGTCTTCTGTTGGCCAGCCAATTCTGTATCCAAGCAGCTAAGTTCCCCTGTATCCCATTCCTCCTGACCTTCTGAATGAGCCTTCCATGGGGAACCTTATCAAATGCCTTACTGAAGTCCATATACACCACATCCACAGCTTGACCCTCATCAACCTTACTAGTCACATCCTCAAAAAACTCTATAAGGTTTGTAAGGCATGACCTACCCCTCACAAAGCCGTGTTGACTGTATTTGATCAAGCCATGCTCTTCCAGATGGTCATAAATCTTATCCCTCAGAATCCTTTCTAACACCTTGCAGACGACAGACGTGAGACTTACCGGTCTATAATTGCCGGGGATTTCCCTATTTCCTTTCTTGAAGAGAGGAATTACATTTGCCTCTCTCCAGTCCTCAGGTACGACTCCAGTGGAGAGCGAGGATGCAAAGATCTTCGCAAGTGGCGAAGCAATTGCATTTCTCGCTTCCCAAAGCAGCCGAGGACAAATCTGATCCGGGCCTGGCGACTTGTCAATCTTAATGTTTGACAAAATTTTCAGTACATCAGCTTCCTCTATCTCTATCCATTCCAGCATGCACACCTGCTCTTCAAAGGTTTCATTCACTACACAGGTCGTTTCTTTCGTAAAGACAGAAGCAAAAAACTCATTTAGGGCTTCCCCTACCTCCTCAGGCTCCACACACAAGTTCCCTATGCTATCCCTGATCGGCCCTACTCTTTCTTTGACCATTCTCTTATTCCTCACGTAAGTGTAATTTATTCAGCAAGAAGCTTATTGTTTCAGCCAGATTCTTGTTCCAGCACTTTTTCTGAAAATATATGGCCAATAGAGCTAGGAGCAGGAGTTCCAATGGTTTGCACGCCTGGAAGCAGCAGCTGTGAAGGTTGCCAAGTAACACTCGAGGGTAAGGGTTTGTTTGGCCACTCAAGCTTGCTCCATTGCTTTGATTACTTCACATTCCTGCCTACTGAAAATAACCTTTCACTCTATTGTTTGTTAAGTATCCAGTTACCTTTCTCTTACACATATTCAAAGACTCTGGACAAAATCTTCCCAGCCCATGATCACTATCAACATTGGTCAGAAAGTTGGGATAGTAGGGTGAGGGCAGCAGTAATTACATTCATGGGGCTGAGTCTTACATATTTTTGGCTGAATACAAGTTGTGACATGTTTTTGGAGGATTTATCACTGCACGGCTGAGCAAGTTCTCTCGTTCTTTCTACCAAAGATCATAACACATCTGATTCCGGCCCTATCTTATCAGGAGCCATTCTCAGAATAACTTGCCACTTAAAGGATACCTGGAGAAATACAGGCACCACTTCAACTCTGCCATCTTTGAAACACTGTTGTGCACCTGGAGAAGTGTTGGTAATAATTTGATTTGATTTAATTCATTATCGTCACGTGTACTTAGAGTGAAAAGTCTTGTTTTGTGTGCACTACAGGCAGATCATACTATACAAAGTGCATTAGAGTAACAGAACAGAGCAAAGCATACAATGTTACGACTGCAGAGAAGGTGCACAAAGAGCAAGATCAACATTTCAATGTAAAATTTGAGAGGTCCATCCAGAAGTCTGATAACAGTACAGAAGAAGCTTTTCTTGAATCCTGTATTGAATCAGATATTGCCCCTCACTAGAAACATCATGGTGAGTAGCCACAAAGCCACACTCCCAAGGCACATAGCCAACATGCCTGACACTCTCACATACATGCAACCCCACTGTCCCAGTGACTGCACATACTCCCCTCCATGGTTGTTGGCATTAGACACGTACTAACCTCACCTCACCCTCACTTCCAGTTGCAGTAGACGACCATAGGGTGAAGTGATCATTCAGCGACTATTAACTTGTTTCTTGAAAGGCAAGCAGCCCCTGTCATTTCCCTAGAGGCAAGTGCAGTTTCTGTTTGTTTGTTTGTTTGTTGTGCACTTTTGCCATAGTTGAATAAATGTGGATGTTTTTAACCATTTGAAGGCTTTCCAATGTGTTCTCCCATTATGAATGATTGAAGGATATTGGGCTCTTCTCAGCATTGGGGAGAGAGTAACACTCCCATAAACAGGGTTGTAAAGTGGGATAAGGCTCAGAATGAGTAACCTGTTTCGTGTTTTCTTAAATACCAATTGAACTATGAATGTGCACTTATTCTGGAATGAAGTGTCAACAATGCCATTTATGTGCACTGAGAAGCATTTATCATTAGTTCCCCTCTCACTACATGTACAGTTAAGGGCAAGCCCTAGCAAGTAGCTCATAAACGAGTGCAAAGCTGAGTTTTAAAGATGACACCAGTTCCAGGAATCCTTGAAGTTCCCAGCATTGGCAATCACTTCTACCTGCCGTGAGAGGGAAGGAATGACAAGCAGGGCGACATTGTTGTGCGGTGCACAGCCAAAATGGTAAAACAATTTGTAAAACAATGTGAGAAATCTCACTAAGCCTCACAGGGGTAAACTTTTCATGAAACTCAAAGGTAGCATTTTTCTGATTTCTGGAAAAATATAGCCCTCTGTTCCCACTGCCTTTTGAGGAACAGAGTTCCAAAGACATTCTCCCTTTGTGAGGAAAAAAAAGTACCAATTTAATTCCCATGGTTTGCTAAACAGAAGGTTTGCTTTTTATTGTTAAAGGTCCCTTGTACAAAATCATTATTTCTTGGTGAATATTAAATTTTAAATTAACTTTAAATTAACCAAAGCAGTGCAATATAATTGTTCACAAAATGGAAATCTATGTTAAAATAGCAATATTGGCGCAACCATTGAGCTGAAAGTAAATGATTGATTTATTTTTTAATATAGTGGTCACAATTGTTTGGCATAGTGGAGATTTCAAACATAACGAGTGTTAATTGTGGCCTACAAAATTAATAAGGATTATGAAGGATTAAAGTTAATGAGGATTTTTATATTTGATTTTGTATGCATAAGCCTTTGCTAGAATTATATGATTATTATAGATAAAAAATTTGGAAGTCAAAAGAGGTACAGCATTCACATTATTCACAAAGGACATTATTAAGTGATTATTTATAAAGGAAAACAATCTTAGCAAAGTAAGTTAAATTTTGAAGTTTTTAAGTGATATAAAACTTGGAAATATAATAAATACTGAATAAGATAATAGGTGTCTAATGGGAGAATGTACTCAAATTGAGTAGACAATAGTTTATGACATTCGAAATGGATTAGTATGAGACATTGTACTTAGGGGAAAAAATTAGGCTGGATTCAATAATTCCCTGCTGGTGGATTTCAAGGTCCACCCATCCACCTCTGGCCGCATTATAATTATAGCAGCAGCAGAATGGCATCATTGAGTCAGATTGCTTATCATCGATTTAGGGTCTAAACCGGTTACCCCATGATTTTTGCCCTGATTGGAGGGTGTGGCAAGGTCAGGTTGCAAATAAGGTAGTCCATGGAGACAAGGCATCAATATAATTTAAGTGGTTCTCTCCATGTGTGGGACATTGGGGTAAGGTGGTGATGTGACGACAAGGGCAGAGAAGCAAGGAAATTGTGATAAAATCCATTTGTATAATGTCAGCTAGTGACATGTAATTATAATAACATTTGTACAACACAGTATTCCTCTGCTGGTTGCTACATTCAGTACTACCTTGAAACAAGGATGGGCTTGCTATGAGATATTCAATAGGTCACTTCAAATGCTTCAAGAGCCACTGTACTGTTAGCATTAGTTGATTGTTCAGAAGCAAAGGACAAGGTCGTTCTTTTCAGATTGCTGCTCAGTCCCATGGTTTAAAGCAGAAGAGACTCCCTACTGAAAGGGTACTTCAGTAATGGGCTCAATGCAGTTAAACCTCAGGAAAAGCCCATTGAGGCAGTAGAAGCAGCTGAGAATTGGGTCTAGTGTTCAAAAGAAATCTTGGGAGTTGTCTAGAGCAGTTTAGATTTGTAAGAAGCCTTGGGATTTATTGATGGTTGAATGCTGCTGAGAATGAGGGTGAAAACAACTCAGAACTAGTATTTTCTTGGTACAATGAGAAATACCTGGCTTCAAAGAAACCCACAAGTTATTTTAGCTTCATTACGCTAGCATATCTGTGAAAGGCCGAGAATTTTGTTTGTTAGCAGGCACAGGAGTATAGTTTCAAGGATCCAGTGGAGCACAGTCTGAGGAGGAGACTGAAATATCAAGACAAGGGCTGCCTTTGATGCCTTTCATTTAGAGTGGTTCTTGAGCGAGTTTCAAGCCTATATCTTTGAAATGAAGAGTCAAAATCCCTGACTTGAAAAAAAAACCCTTAATGAGATTGATTTTTCAGTTAGTAAGCCACTCTCTTGTTAGACATTACTGAGAAACCTGCCTTAACCACATTTGTTAAATGACTTGGTCAGTAAGGTACTAGACCACTGTTTGTCTGTTGACCATATTTACTTCATGTTAATTTTGGATGTCAAAATATAAAATCTCTCTCGCACATGCACACGCACACGCATACACACATAGCTTTGGTTTTATTTTTCTAACTTTGTATAGCAATGATTTTTTCCTGTCCAAATTTGTGGAAATCTGTGATCTAATTCTTTCAGTGAATAACTAGGATCTCAATTTTTTTTTTCCAGTTCAAACGAAAGGGTTACTGGCCCCAAGTCAAGTTTGGAGATCTCATCACAAACAAAGTGCCTATTTCTGAATGTTTGATGGTAGTGGAGCTAGCTAAGATGGCTAACAAAACATTCAGATATTTGGCTTAGTAAATTGGGGCATTGAGTATTAAAAACAAATTACAGAGGTCATTCAAAACATTTACAAATCACAGGGTAGATGCCAGCTGGAGTATTGTGTACTTGAACATTAAATTTTTGCTGCCTTACTGATAGAACACAAAGAGAAAAACTATTTCCTCCGGCATATGTGTTGATAACCAGAGATCATAAATTGCAAATAATTGGCCACAGATTTAGAAGGTAAATGAAACTTTTCTTAATGGAATGTCTCAGATATCTGAAACACATTACCTGAAATACTGGAGGGATCAAATTAAACATGATTTTTTAAATATACATTGGACTCATACTTGAGGGGGATGTTTTTGTCAGGTTACAAGGACAAGTTGAGGGTGTAGGACTAATTTAAACAGTCCTTGTAAGGATACAAACGCAATGGGTCAAATGGCTTCATTCTCAACTCTAAGATTTTTGATAAATAACTGAGCCAGCAATTAAACTTTCATGACACTTATACTAAATGTACCCAATTAGAGGTATTCAATCCACAATTAAATAATGTACGTCAAAATACAACTGTTAATTTGTGTAATGTTCATACAGATGGAAATCATTCTTGGAATTGGATTCACTGTCATATGGTGATGTGGATCTTAACCTTCTAATTGTGTTATTTGATTTCAAATCATATGATTCTAATTTCTGGTTCGCACTCTAGTGTGTGCAGGTGGTATTCATTTAATTGCAGACAGAGCAGCTGTCATTCATTCTGGAATGCGTAAACAACAATTAAATAACACATTATAGTTGGAAATAGTTCTCAATTTCTTGTTTGTTTATCAAATGCATGAGTAGTTGAGGCTAGCTGGGAACACTGAATACAAAATCAATTATGCTGATGATACAGATTAAAACATAAAATCTATACCAGTGTGTGAGATGCACTTGACAAACACAAGTTGACAGGTTAAATAATAATTGGAGAAAAAGAGGCTTTCAAAACAGAAAATAATTTGTGTATAGCATAGACACATTTCCAAGAGAGGGAAAGGAAGCACTTTCAAAGTCACAGTTCCCTGAATGACTAAATGATAGAGATTAAAGAGAGGCAGAAAAAGGAAGATAATGACAACTGTAAAATTTTTAATAATGTCAAGAAACAAGCTAAATATAGAAACTTGTCATGAAATCATTTTATTTGTAATCATTTGTGCTTTCAGTATTCTGAGCTCACAAATTTGGAGAGGAGGTTAACTAGAGAATTATAACATTAAGGGAACATACATTGACTGATACATTCAATACTGCAAATGAACAAGGAAGGAACTTGTTGAGAAGTTTTCAAAATGTCATTCAGAACAGTTCATATGTTACTGGACAGTCAGCTTTAATCAAATAATTGGTGGGAGAGGAAGGAGAAGGTTGCTACCTTGGTTAAGGAGAGGCAGTGACAGAGAAATAAAGATAATAGGCTTTTGATTAAAGTTTGGTAAACATGGGTTTGAATCCCACCATGTGAGATGGTGAAATCTGAATTCAGTGAAAGCTGGAATAAAATTCCAGCCTAATGACTTCTATGTATCCATTGCCATTTAAAAAAAACAACAACCACTTCACTAATGCCCTTTGATGGAAATCTATTATCCTTACTTGGCTGGCCTACATGTGACTCCAGACCAACAACAGTACGGTCAACTCATCTGAATAAATGGGGGATGGGCAATAAATGTCAGCCTTGCCAGTGATTTCAAATAAAAAAATCAGTCAGTTTCATAGGAAAAGGGAGGAGAGGCCCATTTATGAAAGGATGCTATTGTAGTGGGCGCTGAGCTGTTACAACTCAGAGACATCCTATGAACAACGAGGAAGAGGTAAATGTTGGGGTTAGGGCTCACAAGCGGTCCAGGGAACCGTAGGGCTCGAAAGAGATCTGTGAGCACTTAATATGGTAATATTACTGAGAATGGAGGAATGCAGGAAATCCACAAGCAGTTTTGCTTGCTGCAACTGAGACAGATTGGAGAGAGATAATAGGAACTGCAGATGCTGGGGAATCCAAGATAACAAAGTGTGGAGCTGAATGAACACAGAAGGCCAAGCAGCATCTCTGGAGCACAAAAGCTGATGTTTCGAGCCTAGACACTTCATCAGAAATGGGGGAGGAGAAGAGGGTTCTGAAATAAATAGGGAGAGAGTGGCAGGCGGATCAGAGATGGATAGAGGAGACATAAGTGAAGAGGAGACAGACAAGTTAAAGAGGTGGAGATGGAGCCAGTAGAGGTGAGTGTAGGTGGGGAGGTAGACTAGACTAGATTAGACTAAATTCCCTACAGTGTGGGAACAGGCCCTTCGGCCAAACAAGTCCACACCGCCCCTTGGAACATCCCACACAGACCCATCCCCCTATAACCCACACACCCCTGAACACTATGGGCAATTTAGCATGGCCAATCCACTTAGCCTGCACATCTTTGGGCTGTGGGAGGAAACCGGAGCACCCGGAGAAAACCCACGCAGACATGGGGAGAATGTGCAAATTCCGCACAGGCAGTTACCCGAGGCTGGAATCGAACCTGGGTCCCTGGCGCTGTGAGGCTACAGAGCTAACCACTGAGCCACCGTGCTGCCCTTTAGGGAGGGATAGGGAGGAGATAGGTCAGTCTGGGGAGTACAGACAGGTCAAAGTGGCAGGATGAGGTAGTAGGAAGGAAATGGGGGTGGGGCTTGAGGTGGGAGGAGGGTGTAGGTGAGAGGAAGAACAGGCTAGGGAGGTGGGGATGAGCTGGGCTGGTTTTGGGATGGGATAGGGGGAGGGAGATTTTGAAGTTTGTGAAATCCACGTTGATACCATTGGGCTGCAGGGTTCCCAAGCAGAATATGAGTTGCTGTTTCTGCAACCTTCGGGTAGCATCATTGTGGCACTGCAGGAGACCCAGAGTGGACATATCGTCTGAGGAATGTGAGGGGGAGTTGAAATGGTTCGTGACTGGGAGGTGCAGTTGTTTATCGTGAACCAAGCGTAGGTGTTCTGCAAAGCGATCCCTGAGCATTGGTTTCCCCAATGTAGACGAAGCCACAACAGGTACAGTGGATGCAGTATACCACATTAGTCCAGGTGAGCCTCTGTTTGATGTGGAAAGTCGTCTTGGGGCCTGGGATGTGGATGAGGGAGGAGGTGGGGGTGCAGGTGTAGCAATTCCTGTGGTTGCCAGGTGCAGTGGGGCTGGAGGGGAATGTGGAGTGGAGTCAAAGAGAGAGTGGTCCCTCCAGAAAGTAGGTAAGGGTGGGGAGGGAAAAATGTCTTTGGTGTTGGATTGTAGATGTCAGGTAAGTGTCAGAGGATGATGCGTTGTATCTGGAGGTTGGTGGGCTGGTATATGAGGAAGATGGGGATTCCTTTTTGGTTGTTATTGTGGGGACGGGTTGTGAAGGATGAGTCGTGAGAAATGCGAGAGACATAGTTGAGGGCATTCTCGACCACTGCGGGTGTATGTTATGGTCCTTGAAAAACGAGGACACCTGAGATGTCCAGGAGTGGAATTCCTCATCCTGGGAGCAGTTGCGGTGGAGGCGAAGGAATTGGGAATAAGGGATGGCATTTTTACTGGAAGGTGGGTGGGAGGAGGTGTATTCTAGGTAGATGTGGGAGTCGGTGGACTTGAAAAGAATATCAGTTTCTAGGTGGATGCCCAAGATGGAGACTGAGAGGTCCAGGAAGGTGAAGGAAGTGGTAGAGATAGTCCAAGTGAACTTAAGTTTGGGGTGGAAGGTGCTGGTGAAGTGGATGAACCGTTCAAGTTCCTCGTGGGAGCACGAGGCAGCGCCGATACAGTCATCAATGTAACAGAGAAGGAGGTGGGGTTTAGGGCCAGTGTAGGTACAGACGACGAATTGTTTCACGTCACCTACAAAGAGACAGGCATAGCTTGGGCCCATGCGGGTGCCCATAGCCACCCCCTTTGTCTGTAGGAAGTGGGAGGAATTGAAAGAGAAATTATTGGGACGAGTTCAGCTAAGCAGATTATGGTTTCAGTAGAGGGGGACTGGTCAGGCCTGCAGGACAGGAAGAAACAGAAGGCCTTTAGGCCATCTGCATGGGGAATGCAGATGTATAGGGACTGGATGTCCATAATAAAAATGAGGTGTTGGGGATCGAGAAATTGGAAGTTTTGGAGGAGATGGAGGGTGTGGATGGTGTCACGGACGTAGGCAGAAAGTTCCTGGACCAAAGGGGAATAAGTGGAGTCCAGATAGATGGAGATGAGTTTGGTAGGGCAGGAGCAGGCAGAGACAATTTGGGCAATTTGTTGCAGCAGAGATGGTGCTCTATGTTGATCAGTCCCTGTAATCAGCAAAGGCACATTGCTGCAACAGTAGAAGTCTGCATTCTTCACAAATGGCCAGTCAGTGTCTGCCTATTTGAATTGTTGGCATCATTGTCTATAGCCAATATCTGGTGAAATATGGACAACTGATACAACCGACAACCCAAACAAAGAACGCTTAAAACCTCTTGTAAAATGGATTATCAACTAATAAAACAACAGACCAGCTGTGTCTTCTTCCCCTTGCACGACAGATAAAAGTGACATTGAAACTCTCATGAATGAAACAACAGCCTTTTATCATCCTGTGATGGCTTCCTATCCCATAGTCAAAATGTGAAAGCCAAAGCATAGGATGCTCATTGATCGAACACATCACTTTGATTGGAAAAGGATTCTGAGTCTGTAACGACCACATAGATGAGACAATCATGTTAGGAGGTGACTTTAAAACAAAAATAAGCAGGTCTGCAGAAATAGAGAGACCATTATAAATTCATTTAAATAAATGGAGTCAACTAAAAGTCAAGGTTAAAAATAACAATATGTTGAATGTGAGGGAATGGTTGTCTCTAAGTTGTCTCCAATTTCACTTTAATGTAAGAGCTAACCTGGTATTTCAACTACCACTGCTTCACAGTTTACTGAAAAGTGTCTCGCTTCTGTCAAAGCGTCAACTCATCAGAAAAACTAAAGGAAATCTACAAAGGAATGAAATTGTCTCATATCAGCACGATGCTTTCCCTCCTCCATATCTAAACTTAATGAGTGTGAATGAGATGACACTTTTTAAACTGGTGGAGACAAAGGTAGGATATAGCCTTCATTGTTTTAAGACACACATAAAGCTTACTGCTGGAATAATTAAATTGGGGACAACCCCTTTGATGGTGAGAAAACCACAAGAGTTCATGCACAAAACACATGGAATATGGTCAGTAAGACCATAAGGCCATAAGACATAGGAGTGGAAATAAGGCCATTCGGCCCATCGAGTCACTCCACCCATTAAATCATGGCTGATGGGCATTTCAACTCCACTTCCCTGCACTCTCCCCGTAGCCCTTGATTCCTTGTGAGATCAAGAGTTTATCGATCTCTGCCTTGAAGGCATCTAACGTCCCGGCCTCCACTCTGCTCCGTGGCAATGAATTCTACAAGCCCACCACTCTCTGGCTAAAGAAATGTCTCCTCATTTCCGTTTTAAGTTTACCCCCTCTAATTCGAAGGCTGTGCCCATGGGTCCTAGTCTCCCCGCCCAACAGAAACAACTTCCCAGCGTCCACCCTTTCTAAGCCATACATTATCTTGTAAGTTTCTATTAGATCTCCCCTCAATGTTCTAAGCTCTAATGAATACAATCCCAGGATCCTTAGCCGTTCATCGTACATTAAACCTACCATTCCAGGGATCATCCGTGTGAATCTACGCTGGACACGCTCCAGCGACAGTATGTCCTTCCTGAGGTGTGGGGCCCAAAATTGGATACAGTATCCTAAATGGGGCTGAACTAGAGCTTTATAAAGTCTCAGAAGCACATCACTGCTTTTATACTCCAACCCTCTTGAGATAAATGACAACATTACATTCGCTTTCTTAAGCACGGACTCTACCTGCAAGTTAACTTTTAGAGAATCCTGGACCAATACACCCAGAACCCTTTGTGCTTCTTCTTTACGAATTTTCTAACCGTTTAGAAAATAGTCCATGCCTGTATTCTTTTATCCAAAGTGCAAAACCTCGCATTTGCTCACATTGAATTTCATCAGCCATTTCCTGGACCACTCTCCTAAACTGTCTCAATCTTTCTGCAACTTCCCCACCTCCTCAGTACTACCTGCCTGTCCATCTATCTTCGTATCACCGGCAAACTTTGCCAGAATGTCCCCAGTCCCTTCATCCAGATCATTAATATATAAAGTGAACAGCTGCGGCCCTAACACTGAACATTGCGGGTCACCACTTGTCACCAGTTGCCGTTCTGAAAAAGAGCCTTTTATCCCAACTCTCTGCCTTCTGTCAGACAGCCAATTCTCAATCCAAGCCAGTATGCCACCTCGAACACCATGAGCCCTCACCTTGCTCAGCAGCCTCCCGTGAGGCTCCTTATCAAAGGCCTTTTGGAAGTCTAGATAGAGAACATCTACTGGGTTTCCCTGGTCTAATATACTTATTACCTCTTCATAGAATTCTAACAGGTTTGTCAGGCACAACCTCCCCTTACTAAATCCATGCTGACTTATTCTAATCTGACCCTGCACTTCCAGGAATTTAGAAATCTCATTGTTGACAATGGATTCTAGAATTTTACCAACAACTGAGGTTAGGCTAATCAGCCTATAATTTTTCATCTTTTGCCTTGATTCTTTCTTAAACAACGGGGTTATAACAGCAATTTTCCAATCATCTGGGGCTTTCCCAGACTCCAGTGACTTTTAAAAGATCATAACTAAAGCCTCCGCTATTTCCTCAGCCACCTCCCTCAGAACTCTAGGATGTAGCCCATCTGGGCCAGGAGATTTATCAATCTTTAGACCTTTTAGTTTTTCTAGCACTTTCTCTTTTGTAATGCCTACCATACTCCACTCTGCCCCCGACTCTCCCTGATTGTAAGCAAACACAAATTCTGCCCATGGCACCCCAACTCAATGTACAGAATTTTTGGAAGAATCTATGAATGGAGCAAGTAAGACTGGAGATATCTTTCTCATTAGTTGGAGGGGGTTTAAGTGAAATAATCAAAAGATCAAAATCCAAAAATGTGCAGGCTAGGTGGATTGGGTGAGTGTTGAGGGATGTGTAGATTGGGTGGGTTATAAGGAGCTGGGTCTGGGTGGGATGCTTTGAGAGTTGGTGTGGGCTTGTTGGGCTGAAGGGCCTGTTTCCACACTATAGGGATTCTATGATTTTCCCTCAAACTATTAATGGTCTGGCAGATAGGACGATTACACTTTTTTATTTGCTTATGGGATGTGGATATCACTTGCAAGACCAACACTTTTTGACATGATAGCCTTTGAGAAAGTAATGGTGACCCATCTTCATGAATGTTTGAGCTCTGAAATACTCTCTCAGCAGTCTAACAGTGGGACTCATAATTATATTATCGGAGACAAGGAGGGGAATTCTTTGGCACATAGAATTAATAAGTATCTCCTGAATAATCAAGTATCCTTACAAACTAAATTCTATGAAAATATAATTGTTTTTGTGTAGTTTGATGTCACCGCTGGATTTCCTTTGTAACCATAAAATAGATCTGAATCAAAATAGTTTTTAAGTGCATTTTTCAGGCCTTTCCAAACTCTAAAAAAGTAATAGAATCTCAGATGTTTAAATTATAAGGGAAACACGGGGGTTCAGTGGTTAGCACTGCTGCCTCACAGGACCAGGGGCCCAAGTTCGATTCCACTCTCGGGAGACTGTCTGTGTGCAGTTTGTGCATTCTCCCCATGTCTGCATGGGTTTCCTCCAGGTGCTCTGGTTTCTTCCCACAGTCCAAAGATGTGCAGCTTAGGTGGATTGGCCATGCTAAATTGCCCATAGTGTTCAGGCATGTAGGTAGGTTATAGGGGAATGTGTCTGGGTGGGATGCTCCACGGGTTTGTGTGGACTTGTTGGGCCAAAGGACCTGTTTTCCCACTGTAGGGATTCTAAGATTGTAAATATAATTGAAATAGGCTATTGCAGTTTGAGGCTCATTGCATAGCTGCAATCATGGGTAATTTCTAATGTTTCTCACAGCTCAGATTGAATTATTTCTTTCATGGTCACTGACTGTCCTATGGCTCCATAGCAGCTAATCTCAATGTAGATCTAACACAGTTGTGGAAATGTACAACTACCAATCAAGGTCTGCGCACATCTCATCCGGGGTTGACCTGTGAAGGAGGGGGTTGGATCACCCACTGATGTTAGGGGTTTTAACTTGAAAGAATATTGCCATGGATCCAGTTATTGAATTGGACATAGATCTGCCAGCTCCGTATTCCTGGCCATGTTAAAACATTGCCCTCTCTGTGTGTTTGACCTCCCTGCTACAAATATTGTTGGACAACTCATTGACAGTGACACTTTTGGGCACAGAGGTTGTGAAACACCACAAAGGTTGCTGAAAATGTTAGCATGATCCAATATTATGTATTCACATTTGTTCCTTTTACTTCCAGAATGATGCAACTCATTCTCAGAACAGACTTCCACGAAATCCTGAGGGACATACGACAGGATTTGTAGTTAAAGCAAACAAAATATATGTAGGTGTCAGAATCATTCACAAGCACTGCCTCTCATGCCAGCAAAGAACTCTTAATCACTCTTCTCCTTTCCCTCCCAAATGTTTTAGAGTAGTCCTTGGTTCAGCAGCTGAGCTGGAGGGAACCTGCTCAGTAATGGAGACTATTGGCATGACACATTTGGCTGGGAGTCCCTGGGGGTGTTTTTACTGGGACGGCCAGCCATGGTGAAGATCTCCTACCTGAGGGAGGTTGGCCTTCCTCACGGTGAGCACCCAAAGTCGGAGGGTTGTCGGCAGGGTGGAGGTGAAGGGCCCAGCCGTCTCAGAGGCATCCTGAATGGAGACTTTTGAGACAGTTTTGTGTGGTTCTTCTCCAGCTGAATACACCCTGGCATTGCATTGCATCCTTGTGAGGAAGGGGCACCTGGAGTGTGAGCCAGATTCTCTGCCCCCATTTACATGGGTGATAGAGTGGGCCAGTGTGTGCATCTCTCCAGCAGCCCTTGAGTGTGTTGGATCTGCTTCTTTGTGTCAGCTGCCAACCTTTCTTTAGAAGCAGACAAGCAGTAACATGATTCGATGCGTTGCTGTAGCTCTGGATAATGAAGGCCCAGTATGTCTCACATTCTTTCTGATGGATCCTGTTTCTGCCTGTGCATTTTGACTAAGTCTTTATTTGCTGACACTGCATGATTTTCTTTGACTGACACTGAATATCTGAGTACCAGAGGCTTCAGGGCTATTTCTTCCTCAGCAAACTCTGGAGCTGTCATCATGACAGCTTACCAGCTTGTGCTCCTACATTCTCAAAGTCTAATGCATGCATTGAGGTCTCAGTATCTGAGCTGGTGGGGTTGCAGGAAGAAACTTTGCAAATGTTTTCTCAGAGGTGCAGGAGGTGCCCTCTGGGAGAGCCAGGCACTCTCCACAGAAGTTATGGATGCGCTGGTGATGTCTGTAAGTTGCAATCAAAAAAAGAGATCTGGCCAGTGGTTAGAAGTAGTGAGCGATGAATGAGACTGACAATGGGATACTGCTGTCCTTGGACCAGGCTGCCAGGCTCTGGTGTTATGGCCTCTTCTGCTGGTCTACAGGGAAGCGGATTTCTTTCCTTTACACCTGCCCCTTCAACAGGACATTAAGGTCCCTGTTGGAGAATTGCAGTCTCTTCTGCAAGTTCAGATTTTGCCCATCAAAGATCAGGGCAGCTTTGGAGTGCCAGTGCTCATTCAGCTGCACAATGACCTTTTAAAAATGACACTGACCCAAGGGATGCCTTTTTGTTTTGGCAGGTATCGGCAGAGTGGAGAGTTGCATTGGTGATGGCACATGATGGGACCAGGATTAATCATGACAGACATCATTGGAATGAGTGAGATGACTACTTTGGTGACCTTGTTGAGATATGGTGAAAGAACTTGCTAGGTCTCGCAGTGAAAAACTCTCAAAAAAACTCAACGTAACTCAGACTTAGTCAAAAACTGTACGATTCTGCCCATTGCAAAATATCTAGTTGCAACATCTTCCAGAAGCATGTCACATTAACACAAATTTTCTAAAAGAATATGCATCAACATCTAACTATCATCCCTTAATGTTCGATGGCATCACCATCACTGAATTCCCCATTATCGACATCCCGAGGGTTACCATCAACCAGAAACTAAGCTGCAGGCATAAAATGTCTGTTTTCTGTGGCTACAAAAACAGGTAAAAAGCAGACAATTTAGGGTTAAGGTATCCTCTTCTGTCTCTTTCCAATGAATGGCCATCATCGACACGGCACATGTCTGCAATGTGATAGAATGCTCTCCACTTGCCTGGTTGGGTTCAGTAACATTTGTGAAACATGGCAACATCTATAACAAAGCTTAGTTGATATTCCATCGACTACCTTCAACATTTGTTTCCTTCACCAGAGATACAGTAGTAGTAGTGTGTAATATCTGGAAGAAATACTGCACTAACTTACCAAGGCTACTGCAATAGCAACTTTCAAACCCATGGCATGTAACAACTAGAAAAGCAAGGACAGTGATTATGTGGGAGTTTCATTTCCTGCAAGTTTCACCTCAGCCACACGTTATTTTAACTTGGGAATATATCGCCTCTTCTTCACTGTTTTGGATCAAACTTATGAAATTTTACTTAACAGAGAAATCTATTTAAAAAAACTTCTTCTTTTCAAACTCAGCTGGATTTCTGGGTTCTGTCTGTAGTGGACACTGGTTAAGGTTGTACAAAGGGTGCAAACCAAAGAATAGTATTGGGGAGGTATGACTTGCCTCTAAGTTGTCATAGGAACTGGAAAGCTCATACGTTGACATAAAGTACATGGAGACCATGTTGGTGCATACAGGGGCATAGATTGGGAAAGTGGACTAGATGGGGTTTGTGAGGTATATAAGATGTGAGGACTAGGGGGCCAATTGCTATGATTGCAACTGCTATGAAGCCCCAGAAACCAAGGTAAGCCTTTCAAAGATCCAATGTGGATGCAGTCTCCAGAGATAATAGATGTAACTCACACACACAACTTCAATCCAGAACAAAAATACAGCCATTTAAGGCTATTTCACCTGAGGTGATGTGCCAAGCTGGGAAAACTTTCCCTAATTGTAAGCAAACACAACTTCTGCCCATGGCACCCCAATTCAATGTACAGAATTTTTGGAAGAATCTATGAATGGAGCAAGTAAGACTGGAGATATCTTTCTCATTAGTTGGAAGGGGTTTAAATGAAATAATCAAAAGATCAAAATCCAAAAATGTGCAGTCTAGGTGGATTGGGTGAGTGTTGAAGGATGTGTAGATTGGGTGGGTTATAAGGAGCTGGGTCTGGATGGGATGCTTTGAGGACCGTTGACTTTTCGGACCCATTTCAGGAGAGAAAACGTAGGCCTCTATGTTACAATTCTTATCAAAGTCCTAAATTTCAAATCTTCCTTGATTACCTTTACATATCTAAATATTACGTTTTAAAAATCTCTTGTCCTTTCATGTCAGTTTTCACATAAATTAAGGATGCACCCAGATGAAATTTACAGGGAAAATTATACATACCCCATGATTTAACATTATACCTAAAACTGATAGAGAGTAACATACTTCCATCATTCAAATTGTTGTATCAGAGCAGTTGGATTAATAGATATTTGAGAGAAAAATTTTGAAAATGGAGTCGACACATTTAATATTATTATAAGTCTGTTGGTTAAAATTTGAATTTAAAATGATTTGATGTCAGAAAAATTGTCATAAAATAGTATTTTAATAAACGTGACTGATCTGATTAGATTTATGTTGCTGTCATATCCATAACTAATGCTGAAATAATTACAAATAAATTATGTATAAAATAAATTAAACACACAGTCATGCAAAGACATGAGTTACACAAATTGAATTCAAATGATGGTTTCAGCTTCAAGCCAGATGACATATTAAATTTACGATGTGTTCAGATTTACTGAAAGCTCAGGCTTGGATTAAAAAGTCAGACTGCATGTTAATAACTTTTTCAATTAATTGATTCGCATCAGCAATGCAGAAGGACAATTTTTAGAAAGGAAAAACACCTGACATAGCAATATTCTCCTTGGAAGTTATTTAAAATTGCAAAATGATCTATTTATGCAGCCGATAATATGTCAAACTTTCAGCATATTGCTCAGCACTCAAGTTGCTTTAGTATTCTTAGAAGATTTTTGATGCCTTTACTGGGAGCCAATGAATAGCACACAGACATGGAGGTGAAGTCAACTATTGAAGCCAGAAGATAAATCAGTTGCCTACATTGTCCAAAAGTATTTACTGTCATCACAGTTACAAAATAATTCTTTCTAAGTTTGACTTTATTGCTGTGATTCCATTGTTAGAATTAAGAGCAACACATGCAAAATGAATGTACACATATGTATAAGAATAATAAAAACCTTGAACATGTCAATGCCATATGTATGTTTAGAGGGACATTTTGTATCCCCGTGAGTATATCAAAATATGCATGAGCATCAAAATTGTGCTAAAACAGGGTATTAGTTAACAAAATTGACAATCCATCTTGCTCAGATTTAGAATTGCGTTTACTGCCTTTGACTTGATAAATGCATGTTAATAGTATCTTATCTTTAATGGTTCAAAACAATTCTCTCCATAAGCAATAAATGATGGCATCAGCACAATGGAGAGGGTTGACCTAAATTTAGGAAATCAACATGTCGAAGTGGTTTAGGCTTAGATGAGAAATGTCAAAAGCAAGAAGTATTCTGTGGGAGTTGTGTCTAAGCCCTCTAATAGTAACCATGTAGTAGAAAGGAGCATAAAGAAAGAAATGTATAAGAAGAGATCATAAAATATTTTTAGGATAGAATTTTAGAGCAACATGTTATGGAGCTGACCAGACAGTAGGCTATACTAGACCAACATTGTGCATTAAGTTATGATTAATGACCACATAGTGTAGGTGTCTTTAGGTCATTGTGGTTGTAATATAATCAAATTTTCAATTCAGTTTAAGCGAGAGAGGAATGAGTCCAAGACTAGCATTTTAAATATAAACAAAAGGTAATTGTGGGGACATGAAAGTAGACCTAGCTAGTGTGAACTGACTGATTTAGTTAAGGCATAGTTCAAGAGATGTAGCCACAGACCACTAAGAGGGTGTTTCAGAATATTCAGAATATTTACGTTCCAGCAAGGAAGAAAAATTTCAATGGGATACCACCATCCATAATTAAGTAAACATGTTAAAGATAGTATCAAAGATAAAGAAAATATATATAACGGTTCAAAGATGGATGGTTGGTCAAGAATATAAAAACAA
Source organism: Stegostoma tigrinum (assembly GCF_030684315.1). Lineage (NCBI taxonomy): Eukaryota > Metazoa > Chordata > Chondrichthyes > Orectolobiformes > Stegostomatidae > Stegostoma > Stegostoma tigrinum. The sequence continues at coordinate 57,101,567 of NC_081366.1, forward strand.
CAAAGGTTTAATTACAGAAATGAAACTAGAATGAGAGAAATCTAACTAGAAATATTGGCCTTGATTTTCTGATGGCCAAATAATAGCTTCTAAAGCTTAAGTGGAAGTTGTGCATGGGAACCACAGAATTTCCAGTGTAACAGACTCCAATGGAATTGCCTGCAAAATTAAGGATTCCTCTGAGCAGTTGCCCTACACCTGGAGCCTCTAAAATTATCCATTTAAATATGAAAATTAAGGGGATTCTGCAGAAAATAAGTAAATATTTACTCAGGAGAAGTTAGATTTCTAAATGCTAAGTCTAACTCCTTAGTAAATATTCAAGTCACCCCCAGTTTACTACATGTAACTACAATACACATCTACTAGACACCTTATACTTTTCCAGACCATGGTCTGATATATTCTGTCCTCCATGGGACCCATCATATTTCCACCACCAAACTCTACGTCAAGGAATCTACATCATATGCCCCCTGACCCAAAAATACCCTGCACCTTACAGACAAACTTAACTTGCACTCTCTCATTGCTGGCTCCTACCTCTCTTTCCCTGTGTTAAACAAGCCCATCCTCCATCCCACCACGCTGGTACCCAACACGTGCTTCTCCCGTCCTTGGACCTATGCCCTCCTGGGATGCAAAAGCCCTCTTCTTCTTGACACAAAGCTACACTCTGCTGTTGCATCCCAGTATCCAACCTGCCTTCCTCTATTTAGGTTCATGAGAATGGTCCCAGGAATGGAAAGCTTAACGTATGAGGAATATTTGGGCACTCTGGGACTATACTCATTGGAGTTTTGAAGGATGAGGGGGTATCTAATTGAAACTTTCAGAATCCTGAATGGCCTGGACAAAGTGGATGTTGGGAAGATGCTTCCATTGGCAGGAGAGTCTAGGACCCAAGGGTACAACCTTAGAGTAAAGGGAAGACCTTTTAGAATGGAGATAGGGAGAAACTTCTTCAGCCAGAGAATGGTGAATCTACGGAATTCATTGCCACAGAAGGCTGTGGAGGCCATGTCATTGAGCACATTTAAGACTGAGATAGACGGGTTCTTGATTATCAAGGGGATCAAGAGTTACAGGAAGAAAGCAGAAAAATGGGGTTGAGGAAATATTCAACCATGGTTGGTGGAGCGGACTTGATGGGCCAAATGACCTAATTTCTGCTCCAATGTCTTATGGTCTTATGATAATAAAATGTGAGGCTGGATGAACACAGCAGGCCAAGCAGCATCTCAGGAGCACAAAAGCTGCTCCCACGACAAGACATTCCACTCCCGCACATCCCAGATGTCCAAGTTCTTTAGGACCGCAACTTTCCCCCCACGGTGATCGAGAACGCCCTTGACCGCGTCTCCCACATTTCCCGCGACACATCCCTCACACCCCGCCCCCGCCACAACCGCCCCAAGAGGATCCCTCTCGTTCTCACACACCACCCTACCAACCTCCGGATACAACGCATTATCCTCCGACACTTCCGCCATTTACAATCCGACCCCACCACCCAAGACATTTTTCCATCCCCACCCCTGTCTGCTTTCCGGAGAGACCACTCTCTCCGTGACTCCCTTGTTCGCTCCACACTGCCCTCCAACCCTACCACACCCGGCACCTTCCCCTGCAACCGCAGGAAATGCTACACTTGTCCCCACACCTCCTCCCTCACCCCCATCCCAGGCCCCAAGATGACATTCCACATCAAGCAGAGGTTCACCTGCACATCTGCCAATGTGGTATACTGCATCCACTGTACCCGGTGCGGCTTCCTCTACATTGGGGAAACCAAGCGGAGGCTTGGGGACCGCTTTGCAGAACACCTCCGCTCAGTTCGCAAAAAACAACTGCACCTCCCAGTCGCAAACCATTTCCACTCCCCCTCCCATTCTCTTGATGACATGTCCATCATGGGCCTCCTGCACTGCCACAATGATGCCACCCGAAGGTTGCAGGAACAGCAACTCATATTCCGCCTGGGAACCCTGCAGCCATATGGTATCAATGTGGACTTCACCAGTTTCAAAATCTCCCCTTCCCCTACTGCATCCCTCAACCAACCCAGTTCGTCCCCTCCCCCCACTGCACCACACAACCAGCCCAGCTCTTCCCCCCAACCCACTGCATCCCAAAACCAGTCCAACCTGTCTCTGCCTCCCTAACCGGTTCTTCCTCTCACCCATCCCTTCCTCCCACCCCAAGCCGCACCCCCCGCTACCTACTAACCTCATCCCACCTCCTTGACCTGTCCGTCTTCCCTGGACTGACCTATCCCCTACCTACCTCCCCACCTACACTCTCTCCACCTATCTTCTTTACTCTCCATCTTCGGTCCGCCTCCCCCTCTCTCCCTATTTATTCCAGTTCCCTCCCCCCATCCCCCTCTCTGATGAAGGGTCTAGGCCCGAAACGTCAGCTTTTGTGCTCCTGAGATGCTGCTTGGCCTGCTGTGTTCGTCCAGCCTCACATTTTATTATCTTGGAATCTCCAGCATCTGCAGTTCCCATTATCTCTTATGGTCTTATGGTCTTATTGCCCAATGTGGTCACTCCCTCCCCTTCCACAGGACTTGACATCCACCCTCACCCCAAAACTCACCCAGGACCTGACATTCCACTCACCCTCAAAAGAAACCAATGCCTCTTTTCCCTCCAAACCTGACACTTCTTCCCCAACACCACACATCTGTCAGTGGAACCTGATATATTCTGCTCTCCCTGACATACCCTAGACACCAACGAGCATCTGCCATCTATTTACCTGGCACCATACCCCCACCAATCTACCCTTTATCCAATTGACAATCTACCCACCTGGCACCCTACCTATTTGACAACCTACTTACCCAGTATCTAACTGACACTTTAGCACCTGACATTGTGCCCATATCAACTTGGCACCTTAGTTATATGGTTTCCTATGGCCCTACCCATATGTCACCCTAACCCATTGACACCCTAACCTCATACTTACCTTACTTACTTACCCTTTTAGAGCATATGCCTCTGATGCTGCAGAAAAAAGGAAGTAATTTGCCTACTCCTGACGATTCTGCAGTTCAAGGGACCTGTTCAAATGCAAGTTCAGCTCTCCATTTCTGAAGAAGTCTGATTGGAATCTCCTGTCAGAAATAAAGTGCACTTTTATTTCTTGATAAAAAAGATGGAATAGTAACCTGTGTGCATCGTCACGCCTCAAAAAATCTGGCTCATAAAAAATGTGGCCGGAGTTTCTTTAGATATTTAGAAAAAGTTGACAAAGTGAATGTTAATCCTGTAGGAAGTGAGTTTAAGGAATTAAAAAAGAAGGGGAGGCAATAGTGTAACAGGTAAATCAATAGATTCAGTAATGTTAATATTACCAAGACGTTCAAATCCCACAATGTCAGATAGTAATATTCAAATTCAGTAAAATCCGTGGGAAAGGCTAGCCAATGATTATTAGAGATAATGGGAAATGCAGATGCTGGAGAATTCCAAGATAATAAAATGTGAGGCTGGATGAACACAGCAGGCCAAGCAGCATCTCAGGAGCACAAAAGCTGACGTTTCGGGCCTAGACCCTTCATCAGAGAGGGGGATGGGGAGAGGGAACTGGAATAAATAGGGAGTGAGGGGGAGGCGGACCGAAGATGGAGAGTAAAGAAGATAGGTGGAGAGAGTATAGGTGGGGAGGTAGGGAGGGGATAGGTCAGTCCAGGGAAGACGGACAGGTCAAGGAGGTGGGATGAGGTTAGTAGGTAGATGGGGGTGCAGCTTGGGGTGAGAGGAAGGGATGGGTGAGAGGAAGAACCGGTTAGGGAGGCAGAGACAGGTTGGACTGGTTTTGGGATGCAGTGGGTGGGGGGGAAGAGCTGGGCTGGATGTGTGGTGCAGTGGGGGGAGGGGACGAACTGGGCTGGTTTAGGGATGCAGTAGGGGAAGGGGAGATTTTGAAACTGGTGAAGTCCACATTGATACCATTAGGCTGCAGGGTTCCCAGGCGGAATATGAGTTGCTGTTCCTGCAACCTTCGGGTGGCATCATTGTGGCACTGCAGGAGGCCCTTGACGGACATGTCATCTAGAGAATGGGAGGGGAGTGGAAATGGTTTGCGACTGGGAGGTGCAGTTGTTTGTTGCGAACTGAGCGGAGGTGTTCTGCAAAGCGGTCTCCAAGCCTCCGCTTGGTTTCCCCAATGTAGAGGAAGCCACACCGGGTACAGTGGATGCAGTATACCACATTGGCAGATGTGCAGGTGAACCTCTGCTTAATGTGGAATGTCATCTTGGGGCCTGGGATGGGGGTGAGGGAGGAGGTGTGGGGGCAAGTGTAGCATTTCCTGCGGTTGCAGGGGAAGGTGTCGGGTGTGGTGGGATTGGAGGGCAGTGTGGAGCGAACAAGGGAGTCATGGAGAGAGTGGTCTCTCCGGAAAGCAGACAGGGGTGGGGATGGAAAAATGTCTTGGGTGGTGGGGTCGGATTGTAAATGGCGGAAGTGTCGGAGGATGATGCGTTGTATCCGGAGGTTGGTAGGGTGGTGTGTGAGAATGAGGGGGATCCTCTTTGGGCGGTTGTGGGGCAGGCGGGGTGTGAGGGATGTGTTGCGGGAAATACGGGAGACGCGGTCAAGGGCATTCTCGATCACTGTGGGGGGAAAGTTGCGGTCCTTGAAGAACTTGGACATGTGGGATGTGCGGGAGTGAAATGTCTTGTCGTGGGAGCAGATGCGGCGGAGGCAGAGTAATTGGGAATAGGGGATGGAATTTTTGCAGGAGAGTGGCTGGGAGGAGGTGTATTCTAGGTAGCTGTGGGAGTCGGTGGGCTTGAAATGGACATCAGTTACAAGCCGGTTGTCTGAGATGGAGGGATGATTATTGTTGTTTTAAAAACTCACCCTCGATAGCCAGAGACTTTTCCCCAGGGCAGGATTGACTGCTACTAGGGGGTCATAGTATTAAGGTGTTAGGAGGAAGGTATAGAGGAGACGTCAGAGGGAGGGTCTTCACCCAGAGAGTTGTGAGCGCATGGAATACTTTGCCAGTGGTAGCCTTGGAAGCAGAGTCATTAGTGACATTTAAGCGATTGCTGGACATGCACATGGACAGCAGTGAATTGAGGGGAATGTAGGTTAGGTTACGTTATGTTGGTTTAGGGTTAATCCACGGCACAACATTGTGGGCCGAAAGGCCTGTACTGTGCTGTACTTTTCTAAATCTAAATCTAAATTGTCCAGATCACTAATTTCATTTATGTAAGGACTTGTTTTTATTCATTCACAGGATGGCGGCATCAGTAGTTAGACCGGTATTTATTACCCATCTCTAAATGCCCAGAGGGTATTTAAGAGTCAACTGTATCACTGTGGGGCTGGAGTAATATTGTATAAACCAGACCAAATTAGGATGGCAGTTTTATTCCCTAAAGGGCATTAGTGAATCAGATGGGTTTTTCCGCAACAAATTCATAGTCATAATTACATCCTTGCTTCTATATTTGTAGTGAATTCAAATGCCGTAGTAGTATTTGAATCCAGGTCCCCAGAACGCAACCCAAGGTCTCTAGATTAACAGATTAATAATACCGCTAGACCAATCTGTGTCATCACTATCTGGGATCAGCATTCCTCTCTGGGCAATTACGGTTGGACTATAAATGCTAGACAAACCATTGGTGACCTCATCTTATGAATGAATAAAATGAAGAGGTACTAAATGAATTAGGTACAGAATTTGTCTTTATGGAGAATAAAGGAAACATTTCAGAAATAGCTAGATATCAGGAAATGGGGGAAAAGAAGCTACTCAAAAAGTGCAATCACCAGAGAGCACTGAGCTACACCTAGATGGTTGATGTGTTTGTTGATTTCCGTTTTCCAAAATTCCCTAGATCTCAGGATGATTCCATTGGATAAATGAGGATGTATTTTACCTAGATTTTCAAAAGGCATTTGATAAAGGTTATTGTGGAAATTAAAAGCTATTGGGGCAGGTAGTAATATATTGGGATGGATAGAGGACTGGTTAATTAACAGGAAACAGAGTAGTTACAAATAGATCATTTTCTGGCAAGTAAGAAAGGAAAGGTTGTGTGCGACATGGTCCTCTCATCCCAGAGATGTGGTTGCTAAATTTGATCATAGTACAATGATGAAAAGGGAAGTAAGTTGTGAAGTCGAAAGAAGGAGGATACAAAAGGATATGGATACAACAATAGGTGGGTAAAGATCTCTCTACCTTAGCTGGAAGTATATCTGAGAAGCATATTTTCTAAATGATGACAATTGCGGGACTCTGAAATGTAGAGGGTTCTGGATGCATGAAATGCCAACTTCTCGTTTCAATTCCAAAAGTAATTGGGAAAATTAATATAATGCTGTTGTTTATGGCAAGGGGAATTGAATAAAAGGTTTTTTATTCAATATTCTTAATGAGCAAGTGGGTGAATCGTTTTCAGAGAGAAGGGGCGTGTAAAGTAATCAGATCAGCCGTGAACTTCAGGGGCCTATTTCTGCCCCGAGTCTGCATGTTCGTACTTTAATAGCCTGTGAATGGGTAGAACAATGGAACACAATTTTTTGTACTGAGGATTTATTCAATCAATTCAATCATTGCAGAAAAGTAAACTAAATATCAGTTGTAAAAACTGAAGTGAACTGCAAATGCTGTAAATCAGGAACAAAAACAGAACTTTCTCGAAAAGCTCAACAGGTCTGGCAGCATCTACAAAGAAAAGAAAAAATCAGAGTTAACGTTTCCAGTCCAGTAACCCTTCCTCAGATCTGATGGCAGCTTGGGTAAATGTTGGTTTATATGCAGAACATCAGGACAGGTTAAGGTAGCAAGTAAACAATAGAATTGAGCCCAAAGAGAGAGAAGAGCAGTTGGATAGACAAAGGAGTTGATAATGATCTGGCTAGGAGGTTGAATAGCTGTTAATGGGGACTGTTAGTGACGAACAATAGGTAGTGTGTAATGGCAGGCTATATGATAACAAGGCCTGGTGTGTGGGTTAGGGAGCTCGGACATGGGAGAGTTTGGGCCCTAAAATTATTGAGGGCTGCAGGGTCCCCAAGTGGAAAGTGAGCTGTTGTTCTTCCAGCTTGCATTGAGCTTCGCTGGAACACTGCAACAAGCCAGAGACAGAGATATTGGCCAGAGAACGGGGTGGTGTGTTAAAGTGGCAGGCAACAGGTAGCTCAATGTCTGTTCTGTAAGCAGAATGTAGAGGTTCTGCAAAGTGGTCAGCCAGTCTATGCTTTATAATTCCCAGCAGTGTGGAAACAGGCCCTTCAGCCCAGCAAGTCCCCACCGCCCCTTGAAGTGTCCCACCCTGACCCATCTCCCTATAACACATACACCCCTGAACACTATGGGTAATTTAGCATGGCCGATCCGCCTAGCCTGCACATCTTTGGACTGTGGAAAGAAAGTGGAGTACCTGGAGGAAACCCATGCAGATACGGGGAGAATGTGCAAACTCCACACAGACAATCGCCCGAGGCTGGGATCGAACCCAGGTCCCTGGTGCTGTGAGGCTGCGGTGCTAACCACTGAGCCACCGCGCCGCACCAGCTCGGTGGGGAGAAGTAAAATCCCACTGACAAGCTGGGAGTAGCAATGGAGCTTGTACTGTTACATTTTAACCAGATGCATCACATTGCATAGAAGCATTTTGGGGAGATATATTTTTGTTGTTCTACTAAGTGACTGTTAAACTTAGCTTTTTTTGGTGCTTTAGCTTCATGTTAGTTAATGTAAATGTTGATTTTAAGTTCTCACAGTTGGAGTAAAATTTTAAGAATTAAATCCTGTCCACTGCTTTATTTCTTTTGGACATCTAGAAAATTGATCTTTTAATAAGTTATCAAACAGAAATCATAAAATTATAGGTAATGAGATACTGGTCAGCAAGGGAACTGTTATTGGACTGGCTACTGGAAGAACAGTATAACCATGGGTGAAATTTTATTGGCTCCCATGGTGTCAGTCATTTGCAACAATCTTCAGCCAAAAGTACTAAGTAGATGATCCACCTGGTCGTCCTCCAGTGATCTCCAGCATCACAGATGCAAGTCTTCAGTCAACTGAAGGAGGCAGGCACAGACTGTGGGCCCTGACAACATTCTGGCAATAGTACTGAAGATTTTGTATTCCAGATCATGCCAGAACCCTAGCCAAGCTCTTCCAGCACAGTTATAACACTTGCATCTACCTAACAGTATGGAAAATTTCACTGGTATGTCCTGTATACAAAATGTAGGGCAAGTCCCACTTAGCCAATTACTGGTCCCTCAGTCTACTCCTGATCATCAGCAAAGTGATGGAAGGTGTCATCAACAGTGCTGTCAAGCAGTAATTACTTAGCAACTGCTCACTGATGCTCAGTTTGGGTTCCACTTGGGCCACTCAGGAGCTGACCTCTTTATAGCCTTGGTTCAAATGTGGACAAAAGAGCTGAATTTCAGAGGTGAGGTGAGAATGATAGCTCTTAATATCAAAGCTCCATTCGACCGAAAGTGGTTTGAGGGAGCCTAGCAAAACTGGAATCAATGGGTATCAGAGGCAAACTGTTCATTGGTTGGAGTCATAAAGTCCCTCAGCTCAGCTCCAAGATATCTTTGCAGCTGTATCTTAGGGTAGTGTCCAAGAAGCAACCATCTTCGGTTGCTTCATCAATGACCTTCCTTCCATCAAAAGGCCAGAAGTAGGGATGGTTATATGCTGATTATTGCGCAATGTTTGGCATTGCTCACTACTCCTCAAATATTAAGCAGTCTATGTTCAAATGCAACAAGATTTGAACAATATTCAAGTTTGGGCTGAAAAGTGACAAGTAACAATCATGCCATACAAATTACAGGCAACGGCCATCTCCAACAAGAGAGAATCTAACCATCATGTCGTGACATTTAATAACATTACCACCACTAAATTCTCCATTATCAGCATTCTGGAGATTACTATTAACCAGAAATTGAACTGGACCAGCCATACAAGTATAGTGGCTGAAAGAAGAGGACAGAGACTACAGTGAGTAACTGACCTCCTGACTCCCAAATGCCTGTCCACTCAAGTCAAGTCACCATAGTCTTACCAGAACACATGGCTGCTTTCTCAGTAGACACATAAAGATGACTGATTTAACCTGAGTCCTACCATACCTCAGGTAAGGGGATGACATTGAGAATGTCACTTTTTCATGGTAATCTCAGTCAGTGTGGGAATTGAACCTATTGCTATTGGTATCACATTGCTTTGTAAACTAACTGTCCAGCTAACTGAGCAAAACTGACCCCCACCTAGCCATTATCAACAAGGCAAAGTTAAGGAATGTGATGGAATAGTCCACACTTGCCTGGACAAGTGAAACTCTAACAACACTCTAGAAACTTGACACTATCTAGCACAAAGAAGCCTGAATTTAAAAATATTTGGTACCATATCGACAAATATTCACTCTCTTAACTCCTGACACGCAGTAGCCCCAATGCGTACCACCTATACAATGCATTGCAGAATTTCGCAAAGACTCCTTAGTCAGCCGACAACCCCAACTATTTCCACCAGGAAGAATAAGGGCAGCAGATAAACGGGAGCACCACCACCCACAATTCTCCTTCTAAGCCACTTATCGTCCTGACTTGAAAATATATCGCCATTCCCTCAGAGTCATTGGGTCAAAATCCTACAGCTGCCTCCCAAACAGCATTGTTGGTTTACCTGCTGCAAATTTACTCCAGTAGTTCAAAAAGGCAGCTCATACCACCTTCCCAGGATAAATAGGGATGGGCACTGAATGTTGGCCCAGTCAGTTACATCCTGTGAATGAATGAACAAAACAAAAACTCTTTAAATGAGCAATTAGAGGCCACTAAAGGACTTCACATGCTTTTGCTGGTGTCTTACCAGAAGAAAAAGTTGTCCTGGTCACATGGTGAAGGTTCTGCTCCCCTCACCAGCGACCTACCATCCTGACTCCATTGAAACATTACACTTATCTTGTTATCTGACTCCATGGCATCTTCAAGTAAGGAATTGACTGCAGTCCCATCAGTGGTCACCACTCCCAGTGACACTACCTAGACTTGGGATTTGCTGGCCAATAGATTGACAGGCAGTCCTTGGAAATGGGGATTTCTCCCAGCTGGTGGCAGAAATCTTTCCCTGAGTTACTGAACAGCCCAATGCCTGTTAAATTGCTGCAGGATGAGCCAGCAATGTCCCTGATATTTCTACTTCCGAGGGACAAAGTCAATATCTCCACCTAACAGTTTACCAGGTTTGGCACGGAAAGGTCATGTGAACATTTTCATAAGTAATTTTGCTATCATTCTTATGCCTTATCAATGCTGGCCTGAATCTTGAAACAACAGTGCAAAATACTTATTAATTATTTGAAACTGGGTGAAATCACAGATCAAGAAATTCATGCATCGAATAGTACCCAATGCTACATAGAAGAGAGACGTGCGAGGTAGGAGTGCACTCCAATGAATCAGAATCACTAAAGTGCTCTATAAGCTCAAACAACTCTCTCTCTAACTGCTCAACATGGCGTTTAAACAATCTGATTAGAAGCAGTCAAATGTTAATCTGTTTTTGCAGGGCGCAATGATGCTGTAAGCATGAAAAATAAAATACTTATATTAAGCCATTCACTGGAAGCACATCCAACAGATTGTGGATGTCGGCTCTTGTAGTACATAGACATAATGGGGAGGCATAGAGAAACGATAAAAGAAAGTTTGCTAATCGAAAAAGAGTAAGCGTATGAAATAACTCCACAGACCCTGGTATTCCATCACCAAGTTACCTGTAATATACATGTGGAGAGGCATTCATACTGATCTGGCTTCTTCAGGGCCAGTTGTCAGAGTAAACAGGATTTCGTATACAGAAATAATGGGAAATGCAGATGCTGGAGAATCCAAAAAAACAAAGTGTGAAGCTGGATGAACACAGAAGGCCAAGCAGCATCTCAGGAGCACAAAAACTAATGTTTCGGGCCTAGACCCTTCATCAGAGAGGGGGATGGGGAGAGGGTTCTGGAATAAATAGGGAGTGAGGGGGAGGCGGACCGAAGATGGAGAGAAAAGGAGGTAGTTGGAGAGGATAGTATATGTGGGGAGGCAGGGACGGGATAGGTCAGTCCAGGGAAGACGGACAGGTCAAGGAGGTAGGATGAGGTTAGTAGGTAGGAAATGGAGGTGTAGCTTGAGGTGGGAGGAAGGGATAGATGAGAGGAAGAACAGGTTAGGGAGGCTCGGACAGGCTGGGCTGGTTTTGGGATGCAGTGGGGTGATGGGACGAGCTGGGCTGGTTTTGGGATGCTGTGGGGGAAGGGGAGATTTTGAAGCTTGTGAAGTCCACATTGATACCGTTGGGCTGCAGGGTTCCCAAGCGGAATATGAGTTGTTGTTCCTGCAACCTTCGGGTGGCATCATTGTGGCACTGCAGGAGGCCCATGATGGACATGTCATCTGATGAATGGGAGGGGGAATGAAAATGGTTCGCGACTGGGAGGTGCAGATGTTTATTGTGAACCGAGCGGAGGTGTTCTGCAAAGCGGTCCCCAGTCCTCCGCTTGGTTTCCCCAATGTAGAGGAAGCCACACCGAGTACAGTGGATGCAGTATGCCACATTGGCAGATGTGCAGGTAATCATCTGCTTAATATGGAAAGTCTTCTTGGGGCCTGGGATGGTGGTGAGGGAGGAAGTGTGGGGGCAAGTGTAGCACTTCCTGCGGTTGCAGGGGAAGGTGCCAGGTGTGGTGGGGTTGGAGGGCAGTGTGGAGTGGACAAGGGAGACACGGAGAGAGTGGTTTCTGCGGAAGGCAGACAAGGGTGGGGATGGAAAATGTCTTGGGTGGTGGGATCGGATTGTAGATGGCGGAAGTGTCGGAGGATGATGCTTGGCATCCGGAGGTTGGTGGGGTGGTATGTGAGAATGAGGGGGGTCCTCTTGGGGCGGTTGTGGCGAGGGGGAGGTGTGAGGGATTTGTTGTGGGAAATGTGGGAGACGCGGTCAAGGGCGTTCTCGACCACTGCGGGGGGAAAGTTGCGGTCCTTGAAGAACTTCGCCATCTGGGATGTGCGGGAGTGGAATGCCTCATCCTGGGAGCAGATGCGGCAGAGGCGGAGGAATCGGGAATAGGGGATGGAATTTTTGCAGGAGGGTGGGTGGGAGGAAGTGTATTCTAGGTAGCTGTGGGAGTCGGTGGGCTTGAAATGGACATCAGTTTCTAGCTGGTTACCTGAGATGGAGACTGAGAGGTCCAGGAAGGTGAGGGATGTGTTGGAGATGGCCCAGGTGAACTTGAGGTTGGGGTGGAAGGCGTTGGTGAAGTGGATGAACTGTTCGTGCTCCTCTGGGGAGCAAGAGGTGGTGCCAATACAGCCATCAATGTAACAGAGGCAGAAGTGGGGTTTGGGGCCTGTATAGGTGCGGAAGGGGGACTGTTCCAAATAACCTACAAAGAGGCAGGCATAGCTTGGGCCCATGCGGGTATCCATGGCCACCCCCTTTGTCTGTAGGAAGTGGGAGGAATCGAAAGAGAAGTTGTTGAGGGTGAGGACAAGTTCGGCTAGGCGGATGAGGGTGTCGGTGGAGGGGGACTGGTCGGGCCTGCGGGACCGGAAGAAGCGGAGGGCCTTGAAGCCATCTGCATGAGGAATACAGGTGTATAGGGACTGGACGTCCATGGTGAAAATGAGGTGTTGGGGGCCAGGGAATTGGAAGTTCTGAAGGAGGTGGAGGGCGTGGGAGGTGTCACGGACGTAGGTAGGGAGTTCCTGGGTCAAGGGGAGAAAATGGAGTCCAGATAGGTGGAGATGAGTTCGGTGGGGCAGAACAGGCTAAGACAGTGGGTCGTCCAGGGCAGGCAGGTTTGTGGATTTTGGGAAGGAGATAGAAACGGGCCGTGTGGGGTTGGGGAACAATAAGGTTGGAGGCTCTGGGTGGGAGGGCCGCTGAGGTGATAAGGTCATGGATGGTATTGGAGATGATGGTTTGGTGGGGTCATGATCAAGGGGGCGGTAGGAGGAGGTTTTGGAGAATAGGCGTTTGGCCTCGGCGATGTATAGGTCAGTGCGCCATACTACCATTGCGCCTCCATTGTCTGCAGCAATCCGACCCCACCACCCAAGACATTTTTCCATCCCCACCACCCTTGCCTGCCTTCCAGAGAGACCACTCTCTCCGTGACTCCCTTGTCCACTCCACACTCCCCTCCAACCCCACCACACCTGGCACCTTCCCTTGCAACCGCAGGAAGTGCTACACTTGCCCCCACACCTCCTCCCTCACCCCTATCCCAGGCCCCAAGAAGACTTTCCATATTAAGCATATGTTCACCTGCGCATCTGCCAATGTGGTATACTGTGTCCACTGTACCCGGTGTGGCTTCCTCTACATTGGGGAAACCAAGCGGAGGATTGGGGACCGCTTTGCAGAACACCTCCGCTCGGTTCGCAATAAACAACTGCACCTCCCAGTCGCGAACCATTTTCACTCCTCCTCCCATTCCTCAGATGACATGTCCATCATGGGCCACCTGCAGTGCCACAATGATGCCACCCGAAGGTTGCAGGGACAGCAATTCATATTCCGCTTGGGAACCCTGCAGCCCAATGGTATCAATGTGGACTTCACAAGCTTCAAAATCTCCCCTTCCCCCACAGCATCCCAAAACCAGCCCAGCTCGTCCCATCCCCCCACTGCATCCCAAAACCAGCCCAGCCTGTCCGAGCCCCCCTAACCTGTTCTTCCTCTCACCTATCCCTTCCTCCCACCTCAAACCACCCCTCCATTTCCTACCTACTAACCTCATCCTACCTGCTTGACCTGTCCGTCTTCCCTGGACTGACCTATCCCATCCCTACCTCCCCACCTACACTCTTCTCTCTACCTATCTTCTTTTCTGTCCATCTTCAGTCCGCTTCCGCCTCTCTCCCTATTTATTCCAGAACCCTGTCCCCATTTCCCTCTCTGATGAAGGGTCTAGGCCCGAAACGTCAGCTTTTGTTCTCCTGAGATGCTGCTTGGCCTGCTGTGTTCATCCAGCTTCACACTTTGTTTTCTAGGATTTTGTACGCCCCTGTTCTTATCACTTAGCCAGAGGTCCCGATTGGGTCAGATTAACAGCCCCAATTGGGGAATTCATGCTCAGTGACGTTCATTTAACTAACCCTGTTACAATCACTACATCCCTCCCCCACACCCTCTGAATCTAAGGATGTAGGCTGTTTATTTTGTAGCTCCTCCAGGGGCATTTTATCACTGGGTCAAATTACTCCAACTCTGCCCCTGATATGGGCAGCATGTAATGCATAGTAGCTCGCCTCTTGTACCCTGAACGTCTTGAAAGAAATTCATATTTTTCTTCTGATAGCAAAGGCATCAAGGTGGGGATAACCACCGTGTCTATCTCAGATTCTAAGGCATATTCAATGCTTGGCAAAGAGGGAGAGTGGTTGAGAAGCTCAGCACACTTTGCTCCTGTGCCATTTGCAGTTTTGAACCTTTCATATGGTTCTTGTTCAGGGCCATTACACCTACCTGAACTTTGCACATCATTGGACATGACCTCACATCGACCATGCCTCTTCCCATGCAGAGCCATTCCCATGGATCCTACACCAAACTTCATTCCCTGAAGTAAACTGTCTCTCTCACTTAGCAGAATCTTGTGTCCATTATTGGCATTCCTGGTGCCATTTCACTCTCACCCACACACATTCCCGCAGGTCCAGGAAGATCATATTTATCCTAGTGCAGTCTTCTCCCCATTAGCAGCTCTGCTGGAGCTATCCCAGGAGCTGCATGGCAGGTGGCCCTATAATCAATTAAGGCAGTTTGGTATCTAGTGAAGGTGTAGCTTGTTAGTTTAAACCTGCCTTCAAGGTTTGGACTGTTATTATTGGATGATGTGTTGAATGGAGCTGTCCTGACATGTCAAATACCATTTGACTTTCGGAAATACTCAAATTCCCTGCTGGTAAATGATGGCGTGTTATCTGTGACCAACACTTTCAGAAGTCTGTGCATTGCAAACAACGTGTGCAGTTTTTCTATCGTCATCCCCATGCTTGACGAATAAACTCTATGCACATCCAGCCATTTTGAATGGGCGCCCACAATGACTAACAACATTGAGCCCATAAGGGGACATATATTGTCGATGTGTTACCAAGTCTGGGATTTACAGCCAATTCCAAGAATGTCAGGGAGCTGCTGGTGGTATTTTTGTCCTTGTTGGCACTCTGGGCACTGCCCCACCAATGCAGTTATGTCTGCATGCAGTCCTAGCTATTACTTAATTTCTTGCCCAATGTTTTCATTTTGAAAACTAATGACTCAGGACAATTGCTCTTGCTCTATTAGTATGCTGTGCTCTATTGTGATCTGGTCTCTCCGGATCCAAAAGAAGTCTTAATTCTGGTTGTGATGACCCTTTTGTTTCCCACATCACCACCAGCTGTTTATATTTTGCCAGAACTGGATCTTTCTACATCCAAAGTCTGATATTATCAACCGTGATTGGAATTGTGTCAAGAAAATGTAAAACCATTATGGTCTGTTCTAGTGGCCATACCAGGAATGGTGTAACTGCCAGCAGGAGGTGTCTCAATGCATCCGCATTTGCTCGTTGACCCCCCAGATGGTGTTCCAAATTGTAATTATCTGTACTTGGTATTAGAGCCCATTGCTGAATTCAGCCTGAAGCTATGATGTTGCGCTGCTTTGTTCTCTTTAGGTGAACTGAGCAGGAATTTTTATTGGTTATTATTACAAATTTATGTCAATAAAGGTATTCATGGAACTTCTTGACTCCAAATATGACGGCCAAACCTTCCTTTTCTATCTGGGCATATCTACATTCTGTATTAGCCAACATCCTGGATGTTTAGAAAAGCATAGTTTGATTAGAAATAGTCAGCATGGCTTTATGAGGGGCAGATCATGCCTCACAAGCATTATTGAATTCTTTGAGGACGTGACAAAACACATTGATAAAGGTAAAGCAGTGGATGTGGTGTATATGGATTTTAGCAAGGCATTTGTTAAGGTTTCAGAAAGTAAGGAGGCCTGGGATTCAGGGAAATATGGCTGTCTGGGTCCAAAGCTGGCCATCCAATAGAAAACCGAGGGTGGAATTACATGGAAAGTACTTGGCCTGGAGCTTGGTGATGAGTGGTGTTCTACAGGGATCTGCTTTGGGACCTCTGCTCTTTGTGATCTTTATAAATGACTTGGATGAGGAAGTGGAAGGGTGGGTTAGTAAGTTTCCCGATGTCATAAAGGTTGGTGGAGTTGTGAACAGAGTGGAGGGTTGTTGTAGGTTGCAATGCTTCATGTACAGGATGCAGAGCTGGCCAAAGTAGGGGCAGATGAAATTCAACCCATAAAAGTGTGAAGTGATTCATTTTGGAAAGACAAATTTGAATGCAGAATGTAGGGTTAATGGCAGGATTCTTAGCAGTGTCGAGGAACAGAGGGATGTTGGGGTCTACATCCATAGATGTTGCTACCCAAATTGATAGGGTTGTTAAGAAGGCGTATGGTGTGTTGGTTTTCATTGGCAGGGGAATTGAGTTTAAGAGCTGTGAGGTTATTCTGCAGGTCTATAAAACTCTGGTTAGACCACACTTGGAATATTGTGTTCAGTTCTGGGCACCTCATTTTTGGAAAAATGTGGAAGCTTCAGAGAGGGTGCAGGGAGATTTACCAGCATGCTGCCTGGATTGGAGGGCAGGTCTTGTGAGGAAAGGTTGAGGGAGCTAGGGCTTTTCTCATTGGAGCAAAGAAGGATGAGAGATGACTTAACAGAGGTGTTCAAGATGTTGAGAGGTATAGATAAAGTGGATAGTCAGAGACTTTTTCCTAGGGCGGGAAATACTGCCCCGATGCTGTATGGGGAGGCATTGCTTGTCAATACCAGATCTTGCTTGGAGCTTCAATGTGCCAAAAATTTAGAGGATGATAGCTGTTTTTTCACTTCCCAGAAAGCTATGGCTTAACAATGTGTTCATTTCCAAGTTTGACCAATTTTTAAGAGTTGATGCAAAAGTACCAGAAGGGAGACCAGACCATTTATGAACTTGCTGCAATCCTTCACCTGTGCAAGGAAAGGAATAAGCTCCAGTACAAATGTGAGAGCTGGGGCACCTTTGATTGCCCTCACTTTACCTTCCAATGGGCATAACCTGGTTTTGTCAATTCTGTAGCCCAAATTGGTCAAATAGGATGATTAGAATACATATTTTTGTCTTCTGAGATGTATGCCAGTCTGGGAGAAACATCTAAGGACTCTAACCAAGTTCTCTAAGTGCTCCTTATTGATCTTGCCTGTTATTAGCATGTCGTCTGGATAATTGGGAACCTGTGTAGACCTTGTAAAATGTTTTCCATCAGGGGAAATCATCTGCTGAAAAATTGCACAGGCTGATGATACCCCAAATGGCAGTCTCATATATTGGTACAAATCTTCAGGAGTATTAATTGTGGATGCTTCTAGGAATCCTTAGCTAACTGCAATTGCAAGCACACATGGCTCATGTCCAGCTTCGTGAAGGGCAGCCCCTCAGCCAACTTTGCGTATAAATCCTTGATGTGAGGATTTGGGTACTTTCTTAGTTGTGAAAAGCAGTTTGCAGCTTGTTTAAAAGGTGAGCTGAGCCATTGGATTTCACAACTGGTGCTGCCCATTCCACAAACTGGACAGCCTTCTGATTTCTATCTATATTTTTGTTCATAAGACAAATGGCACTGGGTAGGCCTTGAATAATCATGGAATTGTTTCCTGGTCAATATTTCATTTGGCCTTGGTTCCCTTGATTGTCCCTAGGCCTTCCTGAAAAATGTCCAGGATTTAATTAGGATTTCCAAAAGGCAGACTTAGAATTCCTTCAGCCAACAAGTCCACACTGACTCTCAGAGCATCCCACCCAGACCCATCTCCATATAACCCACTTAATGTACACATCACTGAACAGTGGGCAATTTAGCATGGCCAATCCACCTAGCTTGCACATCTTTGGACTGTGGGAGGAAACCAGAGCAAACCTGCAGAGACACAGGGAGAATGTGCAAACTCTATAGACAGTCGCCCAAGAGTGGAATCAAACCTGGGCCCCTGGTGTTATGAAGCAGCGGCAGCAGGGTTAACCACTGAGCCATTATTTTCCCCTTTGTAAAATGTTGAGCCAATCTAGGTGAATCTTGTTTAACCAATTTTATCCCATCAAGCTCGGGCCTAGCTTTGGGACTAAGCCTTTTACTGCAATTGGTGGTAGCTGAACCAACTGCTTCTCATAAGAGACTAGAACTGAAGTTCTATCCTCAATCTGTAAATAACCCTCCTTACAGTTTCTCAGCCTAGCTGAAGACATGCGTAAGCTTAAGCGTTGAAGTCCAGAGCAAATGTTTTAAAGACTGGTTCTGTGGTTATTGAAATGGCCGTGCCGGTATCAATCTTCATTAGAACTGGGTGACCATTTAACCAGACAGTTTGTTTGATTGGTTCTGATTTGGATGTTGCTAAGCAATTTAACTGTTCCAGACCAGATGTAGGTGGACTTTCCAGGGTCTGATGGAATACCTACTCATGCATTCTTTTACTCAATTTAGGTCTAGTGAGGCCCTTTTGTTGTCTCAAGTCTGCATATCGGCAGCAACTACAAGGGCTTGCTGGCCTGGATCCTATAGAAAATTTTAACCATTTGGCTGAGGCTGGGCTTTACTTTAGCATTTTGCTATGGGCTGATCTAAAGTCCCTCAGTTCAGGGTACGTCCTGAGAAGGCTATGCAATTGCCTTGACTAAAGTGGTGTTCCCCATGCTCTGTCAGACTGGCGAGGATGTCCATTTCCATCAGAAAATTCTGCAACTCACGCTCAACTTGCTGCATTTTTCAATGATAATGCCGGCTATAGTGCCTGTTACAGTCCATGCTTTGGCATGGTTGCATCATTAATCCACATACCAACTGGTCTGTCAGCATCGCATGAAGAGTTAAATCAAATTCATGTGCTTCTGCCAGTCATCTTAATCTCATTAAAAATCCTAAAACGGATTCCTGTCTTTCTCAAGTAACTGAGTAAAAGTGTTAGTTACTCAAAATTAGTGGAGGCTTGTGGTCGTAATATTCCTAAACTAAATCCTTCAACTTTTGAAATGTTTGATATCTGGTGCCCCAGGGAAAGTTAGATACATAATAATCGAAAAAGGTGTGGTCCACAAACTGTAAGGCGAACTACTTATTGCTTTCTATCTGCCCCAATGTCATTTTCCCAGAAAAAGTAAATATTCTTTTCCTATACTGGGCCCTGTCTTTGGCAGGATTGAATGAGTCAGCTTCCAAAATAACAGCACGATGCCAGAACTGCTTGCCCCAACTGTGGTTAGTGAACTTCTTCAGGAATGTGCTTTTCTCATGTCTCCACTAAAAAAAAATCCATAGAGGCTGGTATCCTGTCACCAAGTCACCCTTTATTTACACATGGATAGTCCTTAACGTTTATCCAGTTCCCTTCGAGCCAACTCTGAGTGAACAAGATGTCTGACACAGAGATAATAGGAACTGCAGATGCTGGTGCATCAGAGATAACAAGATGTAGAGCTGGTAAAGGTTACAGAAATCATGCCTGCACCTGCTCTTCAAATGAGCATCATCATCTCAACAATATTTTTGAAGCAGCTGAAACGGCTTTGCCGTGCAGTGGTAGTATTGCTAGTCCTGGGCCGGGAGGCCTTGGTTTAAGTCCCACCTACTCCAGAGGTGCATCATAATGTTTCTGAATAGGTTGATAAAAATATTTGAATGTTTCCAACAATGGTAGTCATTCGGCTTATAATTTCAGATCTAAAAAAACTCCTCCATCTACTGCAGTGAAGACTCAAATCCTGGTCTCCCAAAACATCACCTGCGTCTACATTCTGATGAAGGGTCTAGGCTTGAAATGTCAGCTTTCCTGCTCCCAATATGCAATTGGCCTGCTGCGTTCATCCAGCTCTACACCTTGTTATCTAAAATGTCTGAAACTCCTGTTCTTATCCGTCAGGCAAGGCTCCTTGATTGCACCAGATTAACAACCCCAATTCAGGGAACTCATATTCCATGTGGTCCACCTTGCTGACCTCATTACAATCACTGCAGTTTATGTTAAAAAAAACTTCTTCCAATCTACCTTTACTCCTCTCCAGTAATGTGTAATATTCCGTGATTTCCAAAGATGTCTTACCCAAGCAGCAACTTGTTGACCATTGTGAAATCCAAGGTCATTCAGAATTACAGAATTCACAGAATTGTTACAGCAATCATGCCTGCACCTGCTCTTCAAATGAGCATCATCATCTCAACAACATTTTTGAAGCAGCCGAAAGAGCTTCGCCGTGCAGTGGTAGTATCGCTAGCTCTGGGCCAGGAGGCCTTGGTTTAAGTTCCACCTGCTCCAGAGGTGCAACATAATGTTTCTGAACAGGTTAAAATATCTGGATGTTTCCAACAATCACTTCATGGTCGTCATTAGGTTTATAATTCCAGATATAAAAAGGCTCCCCCATCTGCTGCAGTAAAGACTCAAAACCCTGGTCTCCCAAAACATCACATGCCTCTCTAAATTTTGGGATCTAGTGCCAATACGACCAGGCCTTGACCTCCCCCTCCTGTCAGCAACCCATATCTAACCATTCGCAGACCCAATGGATAGCAATGTTGACAGCTCAGAGTGTTGAGGATGATTACTTCATGCTCCACAGCAAAGGGCTTAAAAGTACATCAGGCTGACCCTTCGTCTGTTGGACTGAAAAGCCTGTGAAGTATTGCTACTTGACTACTTTTATATCAGCCATTTTGCTAATATCTTTCAGATTCCAGCAATTAAGAATTATTAAAACTTGCCGCAAGTGTTTAGCACACAACTAAAATCACCATATGATTTGAAATTGTGATGATGAATTCTCATTTCTTATTTTTTATTGTTAATAGAAAGGTAAGTGCTTCTACATTTTTTTGTCTAGTATTACCTGTTTGAGAACATTGAGGAAATTAATTTTTATGAGTCAGTCCCTGAGTTCAAAGTCATGAAACAAAACATTTTTTCAAGATTGGTGAATTATTAGTTTTATTAACAATTGTTGGAGAGTGTCACAGGTTGAAAATTTGCAATGTGGTAGTAAAATCAACATTCGTTGAGATTATTATAATTGCTTGAAATAATTTCATGGGCTGATCAGGAAACTTCATGAAGGCATCACTTTCCTGATATTGTGGTGGCTGCTGAACCTTCGAGTTTTAAAAATTTCTTCTGCATGAAGGACAAAATTAATGAAATTAAACCTCAAAAGGCTGTTTATTTCATAACGTGATCAGAGTAGATAGATGGATAATATTAACTTCTGTTAAATGCCTTCTCTTCCTTTTGTTTTCAAAATACTCAGACATCAGATAGAATTTTCCCCTTCCTGATGTGGAAACTGTAATCGTGACTATTGTGATAAAATAGGATGAGAAAGAAAAATTCAGAAAGTACTGAGAAAGTATTTCCCAAATGAAAGAAAATTGAGAAAATATTTCCCAATTTTCCCCTCTAGACCTAGATGGTAAGTTCAGAATTTCACCCTTGAATGTTGACTATATTATTTACATTTGCATCACCATAGAAGAGTAACGGGTCAGAGGGAAACCATTCAGCCCATTGTGACCATACCAGCTGACAAGATAAGCTGCCGATTCTAATTCCACTTTTCAGCACCTGGTCCAAAACCTTGCAGCTTACAGCATTTCAGGTGAAGAACCAGATTCCTTTTAAATGAGTTGTTGATTTCTGCTTCAAACACCAAACTGATCAGCAAATTCAGTTAAATCTCTACACTGGCTTAAAATGTTTTTCCTAATGTCCCCTCTAAGTCTCCTACCAATCACCTTAAATCTGTGCCCTCTGGTAATCAACATTTCTGCTAAGGGAAATAAGTCTTTTGTGTCAATTTTATTCAAGCCCCTCAGCATTTTGTATGCACTAGCTCTCCAAACATACATCTTACATTCAATGCTCTTCTCTACAACAAAACCAGATGGCACAAATTCTCAATTGTCCAAACAGAGCGGGAAATATAAACAGGACATGTTAGAGAAACTATGGACTGAGAAACAGTTACTGTTTTAGTCAAATCTGACTCTTCTTCAGAACAGAGTAGGTATTTTGCAACTGAGGATCACCAGATGCCTGCACCAGCCATAATGCAACTGCTGCTTCAAATGATCCAGCATGCTCCTTGGCCACCTTTCTCTACAACGTTTCATCCAACGTGCATCTGCAATACACAACGTCATTACTTCATCACTCACACAGCACTCAAATTTTCAACACTATCCTTTTGGAGATAATGGACACTTACAGTTGCATACTTCCAGGTTTGTTTGTGAGTAAGAACAGCCAAGCACCTCATGCACCTGCACAGGATGCTCTTGTGCTGACATAGACACATGCATCTAATGGTTCTTTGCTTGCTTTCTTAATGCTCATTTGCTTTAGCACTTGTTTGGAAGCTGCCCAACTCTGTCTGCCTCATAGCACTTTGTTAGTGTGCACTGACTTCACCACTGAGTGCCGGGCCACCTGTCTCGGTGGTTTAGCTTGCTTTTTAGCACAGAGGAGGAGGAAGAGGCAGGTGGCTCATGACAGTGCAAGGCATTGAACAGCTAATCTATCAGTCAGACAGGAGGTGGACATGTCCCTGCCAGACACAATGCTATATCAGAGTCAGAATTGCTGCTTGTACTCACAATCTTATATGCCAAACATAATGCAGATAGTGCTGTGTGAAAGTCAAAGGGGAGGACTCCAAAATGGGATGAAGAAAACAACAGCCTGACACAGGGAGTCTGCATTGTCAGCCAAAGGGCTCATTAATTAAACTTCAGGGGTTTAGTCACAATTAGTCTTACAGGTCAAGTGCAAGCAGCCTGGGGATCACGGGTAAGTCAGTTTGGGTACTTCTGAGACATCAATTCGGGGTGAGCTGGGGCAGTTTCTCCTGGAATGGGGCAAGGGGAGAGATGGAGTATGATGGAAGTGGATGGAAGAGAATTTAGTGTGTATGCATGAGAGGTAGTGAGGTGTAAGTAAAGAATGCAGAGGCTAGGAAGGGTTAGTCATCTGGGAGGATGGAGTTGTTATGAGGCCTAGAGTGGATCTGATTGATTCAACACTGAGAATTGTAATCCATGAGCCTTAGTGAGATTTTTGTGCAATGACAGAATTGGAGTGTGGCAGTTGTGTGAGTTTGAGGTAACAGAGAAAAGATAGTGGCATATACATGATATTCTTGGATTTCCCATTTGACTTGAGACACAATACTGACCCATACTACAATTTCTGCCAAGGCTGACCGAATCTGTAAGCATGGCATCCTTTGGCAATCTTCAGGAAAACATGTTGCCCTTCTCTCCATCAACATCTCTACCAACATCTCCAAATCTCTATCCTAGAAACAGGGAGCCAGCTTGCCTTTCTGCTGAGAATTTTTCACGGTCAAGCACCATACATGAAATGGTATTTTTAGGTTTCTGGTGTCTAAAGTGTTGTGCAGCTGGAATTATATATGGAATCAGAAGCAGGTAAGTGGAGACTCCTGGCAGATCTCTTTAGCCATAAAGTTCATCAAGAAACACATCCAACAGTGCTGTTGCCTAATTAATGCAGTGTAAAGTGGAAAATTGCATGAGAAAATTTAGGTCATGCCACTGCAGATCAGGCACTATGAAACTTTCTCAAATAGGAAAATTCAGCCCATAATTTCAGTTAATGCTTGCCAAGGTTTCCCTCTGTAATCTTTAACTGAGGAATTTTCACAAGAGGGGCACAGTGAGTGAGCTTGATAATTGCATTCTTTAGTTACGGTTGAATATTATTGCTTTAAATGAGTCTTCCGGGGGTATAGAAATTAAAGTTTATGGGAGGTTTGATCCGGTCCTTAATTGTTCTCAGGTCAAAAGAATTAGTGAAAGAAGTACATTGCAGTGGATATAGACAAAGCTGTTGATTACACACTCTTTAATCATTTTTGGGCTTAATTTAATGCTCAAAAATATTTAATTGTCTGTTCAAAATATTTTGGTATGTCAACTTGAGGACCTTTTCTCAGTTCTGGAGATTTTAGTAGCCTGGTGACATGGCCAAATAAAAACTGAAAGAACTGTGGATGCTGTAAACCAGAAAAAAAACAGAAATTGCTGTAAAAGCTCAGCAGTTTCAGCTGCATCTGTGAAGGGAAATCAGAGTTAATGTTTCGGGTCTGGTGACACTTCCTGTTCTGTGGAAATGTCAATTACTGACATGACCAACTGGGAGACAATACTATCTCATGAGTAATTGTTTGTGACAATAAAAACTTCCCAGTTTGGAACTTCTCTAGGAGAGTAACCAATGGTTTTAGCAGGATAATGAATTGTAAATGTAAAAAGTTTTTTTTTGTATTTTTGACTGTGGACTGAAATGGGAAGCGAACAATATTGAAAGCCAAAAATTGTGGAAAGGGCTGCTATATTTTTCAAAAGAAAATTACCTGACATTCATTGTAAGTGTTGTTCATTTAAGCAGTGGGTAAGGCCTAGTTATAGACAAACAAGAGGTAGGAAATTTGGACAAATAGAGTTTTTTAGCCAAAACAGATAGTTGATTGGTCTCTGAAATGGTGATGAGTTATCAATAACAAAGACCCCTTGTCTGCTGACAACTGGTTGATTGGCTCATGGCAACAAAACAGCTTGGGGATGTGAATGTTTTAGGCAGAAGTCATTGAAACTTTGGAAGGGATGGAGCTGTTCTTGCTCTGCAGTAAGAAGCAACTTGAACGTAGCAAATTCATTACCCCTCAATAGTTGCTATAAGTTGTAACTTTCAACTCATTACTTGAAGATCTTTGTCAGAGTAAATGAGTTACCCTATGCCTCCAATAAACAAATTAACATACCTCAAAAAAGCATGTTGACACTTTGATCAGCAAAAGTCTCATCTTAGCAAGCCCCATAGACGCTGAACTCCCTTCCCAGTCTTTCCCTCTGCTCTTGACACTGAAGATATTTTGTGCTTGCCGATACTTATGTGTAGTTTTGTAAATGGTTTTGACTTCTAATTAATAGAATTACATTTTGATCTTTCACAGTTATTTATCTATAGTTTGAATCTATTTGTTTGTAATAAATGGTAATTCTTGTGAAATACTGAAAACTGATCTACCTCTCCTCCTAATCTACATCTGAATGACAAATAATTTGGGGTCTCATTGGCAATTTATTGGAATTCTTTGAAGAAGTAACGTGCTATGGATAAAGGGAACAGATAAATTTACTGTATTTAAGTTTTCAGAAAGTATTTGATAATCTGATACATAAGATCTTTTTGAGGAAAACAAAGGATCAATGTATGGGAGTAGTGGTATGGACAGAAGAATGCCTAACAGGGAACAGAGCACATATTATCAGGCATTTTTCTGTGATGATTGGTGTGTTACAGGGAGCAGTGCTGGGGCCTCAAAATTTTACTGCTTATATGATTTACTCAGACGTGAAGACTGAAAATATGGTTGGTTATTATGCGAATTCAGTTGTGAAGAGAACACATGGAGGCTACAATAAGATATAGTTAAGTGAGTGTGCAAAGATATGACAGGTGGAGCCGAGTGTGAGCAAATGTGATATAGTCAATTTTGGCAGGATGAAAAGATGAGACATATTGTATAAATGGTGAGAGACCTCAGATCTCTGAGATATACTATGGTCTGTGTGTCATTATGCATGAATTTGAAAAAAGGCTTGCATACAAGTACAGCAATAATTAGGCAAGTTAATAGAATGTTCTTGTTAATTGAAAAGTTATTGAGACAAAAGTAGTTATACAGCTACTGATGCGGCCACTTCCAGTGTGCGATGTGCAGTACTGGCCTCTTTACATAATGAAGGATGCAAATGCATTGGAAGAAGTCCAGAGAAGGATGATTTGATTAATACCTGAAGTGGATGGGTTGTCTAATGAGGAAAGGTTAGACAGGCTAGACTTATATTCACTAGAGTTTAGAAAAGTAAGAGGTAATTTAATTGCAACTAAAAGATTACCAGGTGAGGAAGGAATATGGAATTGAAGTTATAGTCAGTTCATCTTATTAAATGGCCCATCAGAAGAGATGGCTCAGACCTGCTCCCAGCCCATGTGTTCATGTGTAAACATAACACCAAAAAAGATTTAACTAAGGATCCAAAAGCGCCATTAAAATGCTTCAAAAGGCTTTTCATGTTGGATATCTATGCCTTTGTTTATCGTTTTTTGCAGAGCTCTATTTATCCAAATATCTCGGCAAGAAGATTTTATTTTTATGGAGCCATTATGGCACCAAGACATGCTACACTGGATTTTATCATTGACTTTATCACTAATCTGCTGGTTAATTTATAGAATTTCTTTCAAAGTCTGTCTGGTTGTTTGTACAGCAATTTCTGTTTTCATTTCTGATTTATAACATCGACAATTCTTTCAGTTTTTATCTTTTGTAATATTGGTGTGAAGGATAAATACTGCTCAGGACAGCAAGATAACACTCCTACTCTTCTTTGAAACAGTGATGAAATCATGAAACCTTTCATAAAAATATTGAAGTATGCATTTGTGAATCATTTAACATCTGGCTGCAAATGTGTCTTGGATTTCCACTAATAACAAATGATATTCAGAGACATCTTAGATTGTTGAAACATCTCGAGCTCAAAAAAAAGCTTTCTTTAAAGCAAAAACTTACATTCAATGCAACTTTGAGATAACAAAGTGTGGAGCTGGATGAACACAGCAGGCCAAGCAGCATCTTAGGAGCACAAAAGCTGATGTTTCGGGCCTAGACCCTTCATCAGAAAAGGCGGATGGGGAGAGGATTCTGAAATAAATAGGGAGAGAGGCGGAGGCAGACAGAAGATGGATAGAGGAGAAGATAGGTGGAGAGGAGAGATGCAGTGGGAGAGAGATCCCCTGAGGTTGGCCTGGAGGGAGGAGGGTAACTTCTTCAGGTTAGGCATCCTGGAAGAGGCTTCGCAGTGAAGTTAAAATTGTGATCAGAGATAATGGGAACTGTAGATGCTGGTTTCTCCTCTATCCATCTTCGGTCCGCCTCCCCCTCTCTCCCTATTTATTTCAGAATCCTCTCCCCAACCCCTTTTCTGATGAAGGGTCAAAACCCAAAACGTCAGCTTTTGTGCTCCTAAGAGGCTGCTTGGCCTGCTGTGTTCATCCAGCTCCACACTTTGTTATCTTGGATTCTCCAGCAAGTGCAGCTCCCATTATCTCTGATCACAATTTTAACCTCACTACGAAGCCTCTTCCAGGATGTCTAACCCGAAGAAGTTACCCTCTTCCTTCTGGACCAACCTCGGGGGATCTCTCTCCCACTGCAACTCTCTTGTACTCACCTCTCCACCTATCTTCTCCTCTATCCATCTTTGGTCTGCCTCCCCCTCTCTCCCTATTTATTTCAGAATCCTCTCCTCATCCTCCTTTTCTGATAAAGGGTCTAGGCCAGAAACATCAGCTTTTGTGCTCCGAAGAAGCTGCTTGGCCTGCTGTGTTCATCCAGCTCCACACTTTGTTATCTCAGATTCTCCAGCATCTGCAGTTCCCATTATCTCTGATCACAATTCAATGCAACTTTGCTTTCTTCTCTTAAACTCAATTATTACTTTCTGTCTGAACTACTTTTGAAAACAGCTTTTGAATCAAGCTAAACAATGGTTACTGACTGATCCTTATTAACTAAAAAATGTTGAATGTTTGCTATTTATCTCAAGCCTTTAGCCATTCTTTTCTTCTTGTTCCTTTTCAAGTAATTGCTCTAGCTAGCAGGAAACTGATGATTAGTCTCAAAGGAGATTTAAACTATGAAAGTTAACCATAGTTCTCTTGATCCAGCTTTGCATTTTCTGCTCTAATTTAAACTAATTAGTTAATAGGACAAATTTGATAGTTTGAAGGACTCTGAGACAGGAAACATTTAGCATTGTAATCTTCACATAGCTTAGATTTATTAAGTATGCACCTTTATGTTTGATATCTGATATGCAAACTTCATTACTATGCTTAACAATTTTAAATAAAACTAATGCAAAATTCAGGAAACAAACAATGATTGTGCACCAACAGTACTAATAGGCATTTTTGTTTTGTTAATCCATTTAGTGCCATGTAATCATCATGCCACTGGTATGTTAATATTTGAATTATTTGATGCTAAATGTGAAGGGGTCCAATATAAGACCATAAGACCATAAGACATAGGAGTGAAAGTAAGGCCATTCGGCCCATCAAGTCCTCTCCACCATTTAAATCATGGCTGATGGGCATTTCAACTCCACTTCTCTGCACTCTCCCCATAGCCCTTGATTCCTTGTGAGATCAAGAATTTGTCGATCTCTGCCTTGAAGGCAGCTAACAACTCGGTCTCCACTGCACTCCGTGGCAATGAATTCCACAAGCCCAACACTCTTTGGCTGAAGAAATGTCATCTCATTTCAGTTTTAAATTTACCCCTTCTAATTTTAAGGCTGTGCCTTAATATGAGTACTACCCATCCAGGTTTCATCAATGTAAAGAGGTTAATTTAACCTACAACCTTGAGAGAGAGTGATAATGGGAACTGTAGATGCTGGAGAATCCAAGATAATAAAATGTGAGGATGGATGAACACAGCAGGCTCAGCAGCATCTCAGGAGCACAAAAGCTGACGTTTCGGGCCTAGACCCTTCATCAGAGGGGTTTAGGCCCGAAACGTCAGCTTTTGTGCTCCTGAGATGCTGCTGGGCCTGCTGTGTTCATTCAGCCTCACATTTTATTAACCTTGAGAGAGAGCCTGTATAGGTATCACATTACTGAGTTAACAATAGGTGATCCAGTCGGTTACCATTTCTGATTTTTAGGTGTCATGTGGGAGCTAGCTCACAGTCATACTTACAAGGACCCTTCGAATTTCAAAGTGGACAACAGTTGAGACTTCTGAGTATATTTCTGAATACTTCCACTTTGCCTTCATAGATTTGTGCTAAGAGTATAAAGGAAGGAAAGCATGTGTCTTTATCATGGCTTTCTCAAACACCCGTCATCTCAAACAGCTTTGTATTTTTGCAGTACTTTTATGTGTAGAAGCTGTTTTAGTTTACAAAATGTAGCAGCTAAATTACACAAGGCTGGATTCCATAATCATCAATCTGATAATCGTGAGGTAACTTGCTTTTTGTGGTTCTGAGGAAGTGTCACTCCACCCAAAAAACTCTGATTTTTCTCCACAGATGGTGCCAGACCTGCTCAGCTTTTCCAGCAATTCTGTTTTTGATTTTGATTTACAGCATCTGCAATTCTTTTGGGTTTTGTTTTTTGTGGTATTGGTTTAAGGGATAAATACCAGTACACCAGATAACTCTCCTGCTCTTCTTTGAGATAGTGATAACATCACAAAAACATTTATGGTCACCTGAGATGGCACATGGTGGTGTTGGTTTAATATTCCATGAAAAAAGTTATCACTAGTAGTATAGTACTCCCTCAGAATTCACATTTTGGAGCCTTTAGACTTAAACCATTAATCTTGAGACTCAGAGGCAAGATTGTTACCAATTGAAGTCGAATTTACTAAAATGAGAATGAATAGAAGTAACGTTCCAAGTTATTGTGATGAAAGTGGATAAACACATCTGCAGTATCCATCATTACAATACTGACACCAAATTATTGCATTCACTACAGTTACCAAGTTTCAGTAAGACTTTTAGCATAGGATAGAATTGACTATCTGAACTTGAAATTCAACTAAGAAACAGAATGACAGATTTTTCATTCTGTGAAAGACATCGTATAAATGCAAGTCTGTCTTTCATTCCTTTTATCCTATATGAGATGCACAAGGAAATAACAGATAATGTAATAAGATTCATGTTGGTAGGAAATAGTGAAGGACAAGGCAAGCCGATTCAATAGTTCATTCAATTGAAAGTTTAAAACATAGATAAAACATTTCTGGAAGGTGTGCAGTGAACATTAAGTAAATATTGGTGTTGAATTTGTTTGAATCAGAATGGGAGTTTCATTACACAAGATCTAAAATATTGTGCATTGCAATGAAAGCTCAAAGCTCTGAAAATGTCAAAGTTTTTAAAATCTACCTTACTATTAGAGGCATCCATTGAGAAAAATACTTTTTTTCTTTATTCATTCACAGGATGAAGGTGTTGCTGGCTAGGCAGTAAATTATTTCCCAAGCCTAATTGCCCAGAGGGCATTTACAAGTCATCCACATTGCTGTGGGTCTGGAGTCACATATAGGCCAGGCCAAGTAAGGATAGCAGCTGCCTTCACTAAAGGGCATTAGTGAACCAGATGGGTTTTTCCAGACAATCAGCAATGGATTCATGGTCATCATTAGATTCTTAATTCCAGATATTTATTGAATTCAAATTCAGAAGGAAAATAAATAACTGGTTGTGATTTTGTGAAAACAACTGAAAGTAATTCACTTCACAAGGGTCATAAATTCATTGAAGCAGTAAGGATTATCTCAGGGCTAAAATGAAGCACAGAACAGTTTTATTTGTTTATCCCTGACCACTGGCAAGGAGTCAGTCTAGCACAATCAAAGGATATTAACATATTTTCTGCCTCATTATTGTTGTTAGGTCTCCAGTGAAATGACTTGTGATCAACTTAATTGAGTTCCCACAAATTAGTGAACCAGTGGATCAGGAGCTGACTACTCTAATGAAGAAAAGAGATGTTACTAAGGTGTGTACAACTGAGTGAGGTAGCAGGGTTAACTCTGAATGCAGGAACTGAACTTCATCTTTCCTTCAAAATTATATGAATTACATTACTGCAGAGCTTTGCTTCTTAGGTCATTGAATCCAAATGGAAATATTGATGGAATTTGATAGCTGTCTCAGAATAAGAAACATATACATGTCCACCACAGTTAACAAACACGATGGGTAGAATCTTAGCTTTTGCTAAGTGGAGACTAACTTTGGCAGGCATGATAGTGGGAAGTAGTTCTGCTTGTGCACTTGATGGTGTAGCTGGGGTGGGGAGATGTGGGGTTTGGTTTGAGGAGTTATCTGATATGATTACATTCTTTTAAGCTCATTAATTATGCCCATGTGAGTAGAACATCAAAACCTATGGGGCAGGCAAGAAGGAGGCTCTCACCCCTGTTCAGTACACTTTGAGTTCAAACTTCTGGGCATCACATTATAAGGAAAACAGAAAACACTTCACATTCTGAAAAGCAGGACCAAAACCCAGACCTAGACACCCATCCACCACTATCCTGCCAAGCTCTCTGTGACTGGACCCTTCAGTGATGCCTCGTTTGAGGTCCTCCTGCAGAACATCCAGGAAAAAAGGATGTTCTCTTTTAGAGGGTTGGCAGCATGACATTCTCCCTATTGAGCGAGCCAGCCTGCACCAAGATCAATGCCCTCAAACAACTTGTGAGAAATCTTAAACTGAATTTTGACTCCTAAACAATTAAATCCCTGTGCTGTTCATGTAAGAGCATTGGATGGGCCTGGAAGATTCTGCCAAGTGCATGTTTACAATAATAGAACCAACATGTTATTGACAGTGTTTAGCAATCCCACAACTGACTGAATGTTGTTTTTCAGCTACATGCAGGGATCACGAATCCAAAAATTTTAGACTGTCAAACTTAGCAACTGTACTTTGTTTCATATGATCATTTAGAATAGGCACAAGTGTGGTATATTGTACATGGTAATATTGAACATGTTATATTCTACTGGGCAATAAGATTATCCTGCACAATCAATAAATTGTATTCCATGATTATAATCCAGTAAATTCTCAGGTTGCTTTCATTATTTTTCAGCTCTGGTATTATGTTTTATCTTGGCAAACTCAAAATAGATTCAGCAGCAAGCCAAATGATAGAACAAATTTAGTAATATTAGTGGTAATCCATTAATTTATGGACAACACAGTCATAAATTTGATTGAATTGTTTATGCATATATTTCTGAATTTTCTGTCTTATGTTGAAAAATATTTTTCAATATTCATCATAAGTTTTTTTTTGGGAATGTTTTCAGAAAGTGTTTGTGTACTTCTTCACTGTTTGTGAAAACATCTGCTTAAACACTTCCAAAAGTAAAGCTGCCAGATTCCCATGACTCTTAAGAGGCTAAATGGAAGTGCTGTTTTGTAAGAGCTTAATGTTGTCATAACATTACAATAAACTCCTTCAGTTATGGAATTTATGACAATAAATGTTATTCATATTACTTTTTATTTTACCACCTATGAAGGTGACGGTGGGATTAATGAAAACATTTAACAAGTTCTATGATTTATAAGAAGGGGAGGCAAAGGCCTAGAGGTATTATCGCCATACCATTTTTCCAAAGACCCAGATAATGTTCTGGGGGGGATCCGGATTCAAATCGCGCGATGGCAGGTGGTGAAACTTGAATTCAATGCAAATCTTGAATTAAGAAACTAATGGGATCATAAAATTGTTTTTGATTTTGGAAAAAACTTACCTGGTTTACTATTGTAAATTGTTGTCCTTACCTGATCTAGTCTACTTACGACTCTGACTGTCCTCATGACAATAAACCCTGGCCTAACCAGAACACACACATTCAGTTCAGAAGAATTCAGAAGAAAATACATTTTTATAAGAATAACTCAGGAGTGAATATGAGGCAGGGGAACTCATGGTGATCTCCATAGTGCTCATGTTTAAGCATTAATGTGCCTCATGAGATGGATATTAAGTACTATGTTGCTGCAGAAGGGAGGTCACAGTGGTTTTCTAGATGCAGAGAAATAAATTCTTATTTTATCTTGCGAGAGACAAGCAGGGAGAGTGAACACCAGAATTGATTGGATTCACCTTATGAAGATTATCATGCAATGCTTCTTGTGACACCCATTTTATTACTGCCATTTTCCTGAACAAATATTAGTTTCAATGTGTCAGCATACAGTCGGTGAGCTGATAGCTCATCAAAATTTCAGCAGGCAATACAATTCCTTCATTCCATGGTAATCTTTTGTTCCAGCTTTATATGATTCATTATGGCAAATCAAAGGGTGAATGTAGGCGTGGATTTAGGATGGGGGTAGGTCAATAAAGGGAAGATGGACAGGTCAAGGAGGCGGGGATGACGCTGGTAGGTAGAAGTTGGGGGTAGGGGTTGAGATGGTAGAAGTGGATGGGTGTGAGAAAGGATAGACAGGCTAGGGAGGCGGGGGTGAGCTGGGCTGGTTTTGGGATGCGGTCAGGGGCGGGAAGATTTTGAAGCTTGTAAAGTCCACATTGACACCATTGGGTTGCAGGGTTCCCAAACAAACATGAGGTGCAACCTTCGGGGGGCATCGTTGTGTCAGATTCTGCTTATTATCCAGCTTTGTTATTCATTCTGTTTTTGTTACAAACTTGTGTTGTTTCATTGAAAGGGAATTTGCAGCCTCATGGGAATATGTCCTACAACTATAGTAACCAAATTACAATAAATTATACTTGGGATCTACCGGGCTCAGTTTCACTCTGAGATCTAACTTGTTCAGTATTACTATCAGCAACACAGTCCAGCAGAAAGTTTTCTCTTTTTTTGGTAAGACCCAGTTGCGTAAGCTCGTTGGAGGGATTTTGGCTTCTAGCCTAGTGAGTCTTCTCACCATATCTTACTGTACTCACTCATTAACCACCTACCTTATGCCAAGACATACCCCATTTTAGATTCTTGCCTCATCTTATAATATGACATTCCTAGAAAAACTTGCCAGTCAGCTAATATCCCAGAATACTGGCATCTCACTGCCCATGGTCTTATTATAAACTTACTGCGTGGCCAGACAAGCACTGCTGGGAGGAGATGTCCAGCATGTTTCCCGTCATTTATCTTGAGAATGGTAGAAAAGGGGAAAACAGTACCCTGCTTTGGGGAAATGCATAGAGGTCCTGCTAGAGTAAACGGTGGACAGGGAGGACTTAGCCTGGCCTGAGATTGCCACATGAGTGCAAGCAGGCTGCAAGTTGTATATGCCAGGTACTTGCTTTGGTTTATATATTGTGTTTTCCCACATTTTAGCTAGTTTCACAACTTTGGCATATTTAACAAACTAGGAAGCTGAATTATAATGTGGTACGGGGCATCATCAAGGCTATTAACAAGCCATAACGGGCTTAATTGGCAACTTCTTGCTGCCTCGTGAGAAACTCACTAAATTTCTTGCGAAAAGCATGAAAGATGGAGAGAGATGCTTGCAACATCGAGATTGACTTTGTCATACTTTTGCCTGATTTTGCCTCATCTCACCACGGCCCATATCACTTAGACCACAATAAGGTCTGTCCTCGGTGGCAGCTTTAGTTTGTCCTCTTTATAAAAGCAGGAAATTTAAAAACCTCAGATCATGACATGCAAGCAGAGAATATAGTGTGTATACAACTTACTCCAGCAATTCATGATTCCTATGTTGCAAATAAAGGCCTTTGCAACAGCCAAGATGGGATCTGTTTAAATTCAGCACTGAATTCAAACAGTTCTGTTGTTTTTGGGTTTTCCTGTTGTGTGAGTCAAGCCCTGTCTCATTCCCCAACCTGGTGCTAGTTTTCTTCCAATGGAGTCTTTTTCTGATGCGTCAATTCTAATTTTATTTTCCTGAATGTAAGAAATTCACATATAACTGGGGTAGACTTCTTTTATTCTTCTCTGTCTTTGAAGAAGAATGTCTTGTGTCACAGAATCATTAGACAACTGTTTTCTGAACTGGATTGTATGCACTTACTTTCCAGTCATAAACTATGCTGGGGATGATAACTTCTTGTCTGCTGAACCCCTTGTAACTGTACGTGTCTACACTGGCTCTGACCAAGTTGTCGAGGATCAACCTTGAGAACATCTTCAATTTCATATTCTGGAGTATTAACATGTAGGTTAAGAGGAATGTTTTAGCCTTGGTGTGGCTTGGGTAATCTGGTCAACATATCAGATGTAATTCAGCCCGTTATTTGGTCCATGTCTTACCGCTTGATTTGTGACTGAAATCTATACACACTGGTAGTCTGCCAGTATGGGTAATTGGTACCTAACAAGTAGAAGACATTGGGAAGCTGAGATGAGTTTGCTTATTGGCCCTGCAGTGTGATCCTGTAAATTCCTGGAATTGGTGATCTGTTATACTGTGAAACAGTATCATGGTGTGGCATTTGTTGCAGGACATGTCTTGTAGTATTCATGGTGCTAATATGTAGGCATTAGCTCCTGCCCTTTACACTTTAATGTGTGTCATCCTGCCTTATTAGAATATATAATACTCATATTTTTGAAATCTTCTGATTACTTTATACTATTGATACTGTGTGTGAGGTGAACAATATTGAAAATTTGGTCGTTTTCTGAAATCTGCCTTTCATTTTGTTGATTTGAAACTCCTTGAAGTGTTTAGGTGTGTGCACCTTCTTAACACTTTCCGTGTTAAAACTGTTATGGTGTTGCACCAAATTGTTGGTAACCTGTGTTTTGAAGAAGGTCACTGAACCCAAAATGTTAACTCTGATTTCTTTCCACAAATGCTGAGTTTTTCCAGCAATTTCTGTTTTTATTTTTGTTTTTGATTTTTCAGCATTCGTAGTTCTTCAGCTTGTTTTGGCTAACCTGTGTTTTGTTTCGGTGTCTAGATTGAGCTTTGGAATCAGATTTACGGTACATGCTTGGCCAATGCCCTAGATGCCCTATGCTTTGCAGATATCAATAAAAGCTTACAACTCGTTGGATCATTTGGAAAGGTCAATGTATCAAACTGCATCTGTTATATTGTTGGTTAGTGTACGGTTGTTGTTGGACTGACACTATTACTCTATACTTGTGGACACAAGCTTTCGGAGCTTTGCTCCTTCTTGAGGTGTCAGTCAGAGAGGTGACATCAGATACAGAATTTATAAGCAAAATATCAAAGGGTCATAGCACTGATGCAAATGTGTTGAACAAACCTAAGATGGTTGTTAAATCTTTAATCAGTTAGAGAGGATTACTATGCAAAATCCAGAATTTCATTTTGAGTCACTGCCCCGAGATGAAGGCTTTATTAGTTCCTTCAGTATACCAGAGGTGACATCCAAGGTCAGACAATGCATTTTGGTCCCTCCTAGGAATTTTCATTGTTATTGAAGCAATGACTAACTCAGCGAGTCTCGCTGAGAGCTTTCCTTTGGAAAAATCATACCAATGCCCGTTGCTGTGATATCTTCTCACAAACTTGTCAATAGATTCGACCTGCTACTGTCAGTAAAATATGAGTTTCAATCTATTAATCCGAAAGTTATTTTATACTCAGAACTGTTCTGGATCTGTTCTGATTATCTATGGAATGACTGGATTTTAATTTTTTGAAGCCCCTCCTTGTGAATGGAAAAAAAGATGTTAACACCTCTTTTTTTGGTATCATCTGCTTCTTGATCTTGAGCAATTAGAATTCAGTAAGTGCATCCAATCTATAACAAGGTTTCTGCTATCCATGATTCCATCTTAAAAACATTGGCCTGAACAGCCTTAATCTTTGTCTTTGACTTTCTGTCATTGTGAGTTAAAACAGTTCTTTCTTTATGAGATCACAAGGTGGATGAGCACAGCAGGCCAAGCAGCATCAGAGGAGCAGAAAAGCTGATGTTTTGGGCCTAGACACTTCTTCAGAAATGGGGTAGAGGAAGGGAGTTCTGAAATAAATAGGGAGGAGGAAGATCGATAAAGGAGAAGATGGGTGAGAGGAGACAGACAGGTCAAAGAGGTGGGGATTGAGCCAGTAAAGGTGAGGGTAGGTAGGGAGTTAGGGAGGTGATAGGTCAGTTCAGGGAGGACAGACAGGTCAAGGGGAGGGGATGAGGCTAGTCGGTAGGAGGTGGGTGTGGGGCTTGAGGTGGGGGGAGGGGATAAGTGGATAGGGATAGGATAACAACAGATTCTCCAGCATCTACAGTTCCTGCTATCTCTTTCTTTATGAACACAGATTTAGCAGTTGCTGTTCTAAGGAACTGTTTCAGACATACTAACTGAGAATTTTAGTTTCAGCTCCTTTATGGTATTACATTAGTTTTGAGTTTTGGCTCAAAAGTGTATTGCAACTTTTTTTTCTTTTAATTCAGGCAATCTTAAAAATTACTTTCATCTTGAAAGAATTTACATTCTAATTTCTGCCATGAAGTTTTGGAGTCTTTTATGGATTGCAGATGCTGCTACTTATGTGTGAACTTGCCTCCAAATGTTTTCCCATATGTGGCGATGCCTACCTCATACCCATGACATAATAAACTGATTATAATATTGCGGTAATGAAGAATCTAACTGATAGCTCTTGTAATTAAATATAATGTACAAGCATAACATTCCTCAGGCACATACATGTGAGGGCTAATATTAAGCTCTGACATTACGACAGGATAACATGCTTTCAATGGCATGGCATGACCTAAATCACCTAAGGTCAGATGAAATATGGGCTCTTTATACCCTCAGGGTATGATGCAGTGCTGATATCAGGAGCGTGTCTTGTAAAGGTATACTGACCATATTGACCATGACACATTACTCAACATTAACCAACAGAAATTAGATTTGTTAGAAATAGGGACAGGACTCTTCACATTCTGGATCCAGTTACCATTTATTCAGGTCTGCAGAGTTTTCCAGACTAGTGTCTGGATGAGTAGAACATAGAACATAGAACATAGAACATAGAACAGTACAGCACAGAACAGGCCCTTCAGCCAACGATGTTGTGCCGACCATTGAACCTCATGTATGCACCCTCAAATTTCTGTGACCATATGCATGTCCAGCAGTCTCTTAAATGACCCCAGTGACCTTGCTTCCACAACTGCTGCTGGCAATGCATTCCATGCTGTCACAACTCTCTGTGTAAAGAACCCGCCTCTAACATCCCCTCTATACTTTCCTCCAACCAGCTTAAAACTATGACCCCTCATGTTAGCCATTTCTGCCCTGGGAAATAGTCTCTGGCTATCAACTCTATCTATGCCTCTCATTATCTTGTATACCTCAATTAGGTCCCCTCTCCTCCTCCTTTTCTCCAATGAAAAGAGTCCGAGCTCAGTCAACCTCTCTTCATAAGATAAGCTCTCCAGTCCAGGCAGCATCCTGGTAAACCTCCTCTGAACCCTCTCCAAAGCATCCACATCTTTCCTATAATAGGGCGACCAGAACTGGACGCAGTATTCCAAGTGCGGTCTAACCAAAGTTTTATAGAGCTGCAACAAGATCTCACGACTCTTAAACTTAATCCCCCTGTTAATGAAAGCCAAAACACCATATGCTTTCTTAACAACCCTGTCCACTTGGGTGGCCATTTTAAGGGATCTATGTATCTGCACACCAAGATCCCTCTGTTCCTCCACACTGCCAAGGATCCTATCCTTAATCCTGTACTCAGCTTTCAAATTCGACCTTCCAAAATGCATCACCTCACATTTATCCAGGTTGAACTCCATCTGCCACTTCTCAGCCCATCTCTGCATCCTGTCAATGTCCCGCTGCAGCCTACAACAGCCCTCTGTATTGTCAACGACACCTCCAACCTTTGTGGCTTCTGCAAACTTGCTGACCCATCCTTCAATCCCCTCATCCAAGTCATTAAGAAAAATTACAAACAGTAGAGGCCCAAGGACAGAGCCCTGTGGAACACTACTCACCACTGACTTCCAGGCAGAATATTTTCCTTCTACTACCATTCGCTGTCTTCTGTTGGCCAGCCAATTCTGTATCCAGACAGCTAAGTTCCCCTGTATCCCATTCCTCCTGACCTTCTGAATGAGCCTACCATGGGGAACCTTATCAAATGCCTTACTGAAGTCCATATACACCACATCCACAGCTTGACCCTCATCAACTTTTCTAGTCACATCCTCAAAGAACTCGATAAGGTTTGTGAGGCATGACCTGCCCCTCACAAAGCCGTGCTGACTGCATTTGATCAAGCCATGCTCTTCCAGATGGTCATAAATCCTATCCCTCAGAATCCTTTCTAACACCTTGCAGACGACCGACGTGAGACTTACTGGTCTGTAATTGCCGGGGATTTCCCTATTTCCTTTCTTGAAGAGAGGAATTACATTTGCCTCTCTCCAGTCCTCAGGTACGACTCCAGTGGAGAGCGAGGATGCAAAGATCCTCACACAATTGCAAAGTCTCCAGGAGTGTTTGGCATAAACTTTGTCCAAAAGTGAAAGAAAACAGAGAAGGCTTGCTTCATATCTAATGAAATAGACATCAGTTAAGGTGCTGGAGCTACTGCTCAAGATGAGTTACAGATTGATTATGACATGCTTGTTGATTGGCAATTGGCTTATTCCTAAACTGTTCTTTGTAGTATCCTCTGTCCAGCACATTGCATGAAGCTATCCATAATCCTCCAGATGCAGCACTAGCATTAACCTGGTAATGTAATATCCATGATTTTAGAATTAGTGAGTCTCAGGTTTCAGCAAATCATATGTATATGTGTTTTCTAATAATGGGAGATGAAAATATAACAGAACCGTAAATATACATGGATAAATTTAAATGTTCTTTTGTTTA
Organism: Stegostoma tigrinum; assembly: GCF_030684315.1. Taxonomy (NCBI): domain Eukaryota; kingdom Metazoa; phylum Chordata; class Chondrichthyes; order Orectolobiformes; family Stegostomatidae; genus Stegostoma; species Stegostoma tigrinum. The sequence continues at coordinate 57,141,185 of NC_081366.1, forward strand.
TGAATTATGATCGATGTTGCATCCCATTCGTTTTAAAGACAAGAATTACCTCGTTGTATTCATTGAAAGCAAAATATTTTGTTGTGTAATTGTTGATTGTTTATTTTAATGTGGCATCTATTGCCAAACTATTATTGCCATCATTACCATGTTGGCCCATGACAGGCCACAGTGGATGAATAAATTGCAATTTTAAAACCTAAAGCATTTTCGTACAAATTACAAGTACCTGTGACAGCAAATAGATTTGGACTACATGCTTCTATTCTCCTCATAATAACCCTCCACTGCAAATCCATAGACCTTTCTGCTGGAGCAAAGCTTCTCCACAGACAAATGGGAAACAGTTCAATCTGTGCCACCTCCAGTCCAGAATCAAGAACACTCGGTCATTGTGCTTCAGTGTGCAGGTGATGTTTTAGGTACAGAGGCTGAGCTTCAAATCATCATTGAAGCATTCATGGATGTGTAAGAGATGACAGGCTTCAGTCTAACTATTCAGAAGGTAAAGGTCATCCATCAATTTTCCCCCTCCGCATGACATTGTTCCTAATGCTCTTCTAGCATTGGATCAGAAGACTGAAGTATTGATAGACATATTTTACTTTTAATTCCAAAATATGTTCAAAGAGCAAAGAACAGTACAGCACAGGAACAGGCCCTTCAGACCATCAAAACTGCGCTGACGCACGATGTGCAGAAGAGAAATGACTCCAATGTTCAAGAATCCAATCCTCCTAAGCAATTCAAAGACTGATCCATACAGCTGTTTATTTTAGCTTTGTTGTGTCAGATGTATTTATAATCTGTGAGCATGTGTTCACATGAGAGTTTCTGGCGTATGGCAATTAATAAATACCCTCTTTTAGTTGATTCAAGAAAGTCCAGTTAATTTGGTCCCTTTTAATACACAAATTTATTTATATCTTGGGGAAAGGCACTTATAAGCATAGGGATTCTGTGTAGATTAATCTTACTGCAATCAACTGAGGGGACAGGGCGAATTAATAAAGCAAGCCAGTTTATCTCTCATCACTTGGCAGCTTAAAAGTTTGGGGTGCCACATTTGGAGGGGTAATGAATTGGGGAATCTCTCCTGAGGCCTGGTCATGACAAGATTCATAATGAGTCACTGAATAATGTAGATCAATTTTCATATCTTGGTACCTCCTCCCAATCAGAGCTCAAAGCAAAAATGAAATTCAGCATTCAATTCAGTTTGTCAGTGGTAGCTTAGACAGTGGCCACCATGGGAACAAAGTGTTGAATGACAAAGGCTCATACCTGGACCAGGCTCATGGTCTACACAGCTGCAGCGTTACTTGCCTTTCTAATGTATTGGAGACAGCAAACACATCAAACTCTGTAAAAAATTATCATCAGTGATCCCTTTGCAAAATGCTGCCAATCCAATGGCTAAGTGGAATAGGATGTCCATACAACATTTATAAACAAGAAATCTCAGAACAAAGTCAATACATGAGTTTATGAGTAAACAGATCTGTGAATTGCAAGTGCAATGTTAAAAAATAGTGCTGCACGTGAGAAATTATTAGAAAAATGCAGCACAGGAAATCACTTTCATTACCTTGCAGCCCATATGCACATCTACTGCTTTGTTATAAAGCAGTCAAGCATCTGAATTTAAGTCATGATTTGTAGAATTAATTCTAAAGATCTGGCACTGCTAAACAATGAAGATGGTCTGCCATCTGGTATATTGTTGCTGAAACAAATCTGTAACTTGTCAACAGTACTTTGAGAAAGTATGTTGTATATCATCAGATCATCATAATTAAATAAATACGACATTTGGAATGATGTGTTGAGTTTCTCTTGTGCAAAAATGAGAGTAAATTGATTTATCTCATATCACTGCACAGTTCTTCAATGCTGTCTTTTTTTTCGCAGTAATTTACTTAAAGAACGATTCTCTTTCAGCTAATGAAAAATTTCCTTTTTCAGATTGTTATGTAATATTTATTTTGCAGTAACTGCTCTCTCTTTCCAACTTTCATTTGCTTGTTTGCAGCAATTGCAATACATGATTACCCATCATTCAGTTGCACTGAGGGAAACAGCATGCTCTATTAGAGCTGGCTATCAGTTATATGAATATGGCATATAGCTCAACATAGAATATGGTGCTGACTGGCTGTGTGCTCAACAAAAGATCCAGCAGTGTGTGTGTGGCTAGCTCATGCCACAAGAGGCATTAGTGATGGACGTTTCTGCAGAGAGCCAGAAAATGCTCAAGGCATACCCTGAGAAGAGAATAAACTGGGTGCAAAAAATATCAATTTGTAGTTTATGATCCAGAGAACCTGCCTGCTCTGCTGGCAAAAAAGTCAATGAACTCCTGCTGTTGGCTATAGTTATGATCATTATCCTTACAGTTATATCTTATTCAATGTCCACTAAACTCTCTCATTGGTCAACACATAACATTTTCATTACTCATTCATCAGCAACCAAGGGCTATGCTGAATAATCAGACACTCCATCTTGTTCTCTGATGCAAATACTGACAGACTCATACCCATTTCTCACTGCTTCCATGTACCTTCAACAATTCATTTTTGGTATGCACATCACCAAAACATACTCCGACACACCTATTGGCAGTCTTCCCTCTCTCAAAAGAGAAAATAACACATACCTACTGAGAACAGCATGTTACATTAGTGGTAAAAATAGACCATCAATTTTCAAATTCCATCATTTAAGTTTTAATATCTGGAATTTTCAGAGAGTAATTGGCTTGAAATAGCTGCTGTGATCTCTTGACGACAGGTTGAATTAGTTCATGGAACTAGCAATTCACAAACTCCAGTCTGAACTGAAATAAATGTCATCAAATCAACTGAAACAGTTCACTCAGATCTGTATCTCCTGCTTGATTTATACTTTTCTGGTGGCTTCACAAACCTGGATGAAGGGAATCTGTCGAATGTTCAGCTTGAAAATTAATTGATCCTGACATGGGAATATATAACGGAACTGAATTTTCAGTTGACAGCATTTGGGTACAGCAAGAGAGAGAAAATGAAAGGATTAGTAACAGCAGAGTTTACGGTAGGGTTAGGGTTAGGATTGGGGTGATGGTATGAATTTTTCTGAGGCTGCTTCTCAAATTTCATCTTATTAGTTGTGTCGTGTCTCACAGCTAGTATGCAATATGTCTCTAAGAAACATGGTCATGGTATCACCACTGTATTATGGCAGGTGGCCTGATGGTACAAAGGTCTCAGTCACAATCATGTTGGGACCACATGCAACATGGTATGTTGAAGGAATCATGCCACAGTTTGTAATTGAATTGTTCATTATCAATGTAGACACAACAGTGCCTGCAATTGTACTGGTTGTTTAGTTACCAGAGGTTGAAATAATGCTTATTGAATCTTTCAGTGCTACGTGACCCATACCCCTAGTTCTTCTGTTACAGGGCCTAACCAAAACCCTGCTTCATTAGGCTTGCAGAAGGATAAAAAGCATTATATCTGTGGCCGATTGAGAATGCATAACAAATCAGGGCTAACTGTACTATATTTTAGAAAGAAATGACTCCAGATATCACATCATCACACGCATTTTGCTGCTTACCATGAAGTGCAAACCCTCTAATTCCTCTTTCAGATACTCCACATTAATTGTAGTGCCTCATTCTCTCATTTTCTGTAGCTCCAGAAAGAAGTCACTTTTATGCCCAGTTTAAATTTTGTGCCCAATCATATAAACCCGAGAGATCACTTCCAATTTTGTGCCTAGCATCAAAACACAATGGTACCCGTAGATGTTGCTGGATCCTAGAAGAGAAAATTGGGGAACAGATTGGGAGGCATAAAAATTGGTCGGACAGAGAAAGGAGGGCACAGAAATTGGGCAGACAGAGTATTTGGTGAGGGCAAAGAAATCAGAATTGATCGGACTACTTTCTTGTTGGTATGAAGTTAAACACAGTGAGATACAGACTTCAAAGTTCAGATGCATAAATCTTTAAAATGTCGCAAGCATGCAGATAATAATCAAGAAGGCTAATGAAACACCTATATATCTAGAAGACTGCAGTATAAGAATGTAGAAGTTATGTTGCAGTTATACAAACCCTGGTTAGATCCCACTTAAAGTACTGCGATAGTTCTGGGCACCTCAGATGTGTTGCTTTGGAGAGAATATAATTTAAGCTTTCAGAAATGATATCTGGATTTCAGAGGTTAAGTTTTGAGGAGAGTGTGTGTAAATTAGGCTTGCTTTCTCTACAATTTAAAAGGTTAAGAAGTGAACTGATCAAAGTCTTCAAGTTATTAGCAGGAAAAGACAAGATAAATAAAGATAAAGTATTTCCAATGGTTTAACATTCTAGAACTTGGGTCAAAGTATAAAAAAAAGGGCCAGACCATGCAGGGGAGATGTTAGGAAGTACTTCTACAGACTAAAGGTGGGAGAGTTCTGGAGCATTCTTCTCCAAAAAGAGTGGATGCTAGATCAGTTACTGATTTTAAATCTGAGATAGCTGACTTCTTGTTGAGCAAAGCTTTTAGGCATATGGGCCAAAGGTATATGGAGTTAGGCCACTGATTAGCCATGATCCAATTGAATGGTGGAACAAACTTGAGGAACTGAGTAGCCTACTTTCATTCCTATGTTAGAAAATCCTAAGTAGAAATATTAAGAGAAGATGTGGCAAGAAAAGCATTAGGAGAGAGATTAGGGGGTCAGAAAATATGAGAGATTGGGAGTTCAATAGTAACGGGGTAGGAGAGAGAGAGATTGAGGTGGAGAGAGAGAGCTGGGGGAGATACTCTGGGAAGAGTAAGCTTTGGCAGACTAATCGGGAAAAGTGTGGACAAGCGACTAAAAAAAACAGGAACAAAATGTCAGTGGAGTATTAAATTGCTAACAGTTCTGGTTGTGCAATCCAGTTGAAACAGCAATTATTGAGTGCTTCTATAATTTTCCATTATGCTTCACAATAAAATTAGAATTTACGTTGTTAGGTGAAAATAATATAATATTTCAATAGGTATCCTGATAATACTGTGATGGAAATTTCTCTTGTATTCATGCAGAGATTTGAACTTCCCATTCTGTGTTACGAATCTTTCTAATTTTGATTGTTGACACAGCCAGATGCTCTCAACTCTGTGATGACATGGTTGGCTGAGATATACTGTGAATGGGCTGGTAGCTCTCTGATCTGTTAGTTTTAGTCTTTGGCAGCTTATGACTAGGGATCCCTGTGGGACAGAAGAGAAAAAAGAAATTTGGTACTGTTTCTCATTATTATCACTTGCTGAGCACATGCTGACCTTTCATGTATATGCTTCTGTTGTTGCGAAATAGTTTTCAGAAGAAAAACAGAGATTCTCGCAAAATTTTTGGAAATATTCAATATGTCAGATAACATCAGACAGCATCTGTGCGAAGAGCATTTAATACGTCAAATCAGCATCAAATATTTTTCTTTTCCTCCCTTCAGCAGTTTTTAAAATTTCAGATTTAAACATCTGCTGTGTTTTGCTTTTGATTATGATGTTAGCTTTTGATTATGCTTTGAAAGTTACATTGTTCTGAAATTATCTACTTTACAATACAAATTAGGTGTTAGACTATGAACAACAATGGTAATTAGATATTCTCATTTAACCTGACGAGTAATTTCACCAACAGCCACCTAAATCAGCCCTAAATCAGAAACTGATTCAAGAAAAAGCAAAGTTGCATTTATATTATCCTCTTTGTATTTATTAGATCTGTCTCCAAGATTCATGCACGAACCAAACTGTTTTTAAAATGGGGTGTCTATTGCTGCACAGCATATTTCAACAACATTGCTGACAATTTTGCTGCCATTTCATTGTTACGATATTTCCTTCACTCATCATGTCTGTCATATGAAAAGTGAGCTCTGAACCTTGTAAAACATCGTAACTATGATAAATTTTAAAAAAGATTGAATTTCTGCTGGTGTTTGTCCTGTTATTGTTCGCGAATTGCCAAACAATCCCATCCCATAACTGTTGGTACAGTAAATGAGTGAAAATGTATTTGATAAGTCTCTTACATTCTTTCAATATCATGTTCTTGGAAACATTTCTGAAATTAGCCCAGCCTGGAGGTTAATTTTAGATCTGGATGTTAGATCAATGTTTGTTCGTATTTGGTACGTGACCCTTCTGGGATAAACTACATACCTAAATAGTGTAACCTTGAATTGTGTAAGCAAGTTGTAATCATAAAAGCCAATCGTGAGGATTAGCCCAACTAATGACATATATATGGACAGATTGAAGTGATGTATTGCTTCCTTGTGAGTGTACAGTTTCATCTAGTTCTTGAAAATTTGAGAACATCATGTAAATGTCATATGTTGTTGATGTTTGTATAGTCTCTTATATTTACTCAATGTTGTTTACTTTAATTTTAATTTTATTGTAGCAAAAATATATGATGTGATGGCCTCTCCAATCTCATTTATTTGCTTTATTAATATAGCTAATCACCCCGAAGCAATTTATCAAAACTCAATTCTCATTAAAATAACTTCAGATTATAGTCATAAATTCCAGAACTTACCCATTTTTTATGAGTGATCTTCGGGAATTTTCATGGAAACTGGCCCCTGCTTGTTTGCCTGTATTCTGCAGTGACTTGCCATGGGTTGTCCATTAGATACATTGGAAAGTTTGCATAATTGAAAGTAAATCGACAGTTTGACAGATCTGCAAACTTATTAATCACTTTAAAGTAAGCAGCAACATTTGGTTTTGCATGCGCTGACACAGCTGAAAACAACAGATACTTGCAATTTTGCTACAATGTAGCTCTCTTTCTCTTTCACTTCTCATGTGCAGCATTTGCCAAACCTCACTGGGCCACATTTTGTTACAAAGTCAAAAACCTAGTCTAGGTGAATAAAATAAGAACATTGTCAAGATAATTGCAGGGATAATAGGAACTGCCGATGCTGGAGAAAAGATATTTGCATCTGTTTTGAGGTGCGTTGAAAGGCAACAGAAGTTTGCTGGGCAAACACTGATTCCTTATACTATCTATATGTAACACATAAGATCTTAAAATAAAAGGGATCCACATGACATAGAACATAGAACATTACAGCACAGTACAGGCCCTTCGGCCCTCGATGTTGTGCCGACCTGTCATACCGATCTGAAGCCCATCTAACCTACACTATTCCATGTACGTCCATATGCTCATCCAATGATGACTTAAATGGAGCTAAAGTTGGCGAATCTACTACTGTTGCAGGCAAAGCGTTCCATTCCCTTACTACTCTCTGAGTAAAGAAACTACCTCTGACATCTGTGCTATATCTTTCACACCTCAATTTAAAGCTGTGCCCTCTCGTGCTTGCCGTCACCATCCTAGGAAAAAAGATCTTCATATCCACCCTATCTAACCCTCTGATTATTTTATATGTTTCAATTAAGTCACCTCTCAACCTTCTTCTCTCTAACGAAAACAGCCTCAATTCCCTCAGCCTTTCCTTGTAAGACCTTCCCTCCATACCAGGCAACATCCTAGTAAATCTCCTCTGCACCCTTTCCAAAGCTTCCACATCCTTCTTATAATGCAGTGACCAGAACTGTACGCAATACTCCAAGTGTGGCCGCACCAGAGTTTTGTACAGCTGCAGCATAATATGACATATATATGTTCAGGTTATATATATGACTGATCAGAAGCAACTTGAGATGATTGCTTGAATAAGCATTTGGAAAGTTACTACAATGCTGATGTACCACAATGGTTTTATGATGCAATGGTGGTGGAGTAAATATTAAATGCAATCAATGAATTGCTTTGTTCTGAATTGTGACAAGTTTTTTGATTGTTGTTTGAGTTGCAGTTACCCTGATAACCGAAGAGCATGCTCTCACACTCCTTTTATGGGCATTATATATGGTGGACGAGTCAGAGCCTATGTCACACATCACAAAGGTCCCTGTCTCTGATCTGCCTTTGCAATCATTTACATGACTAGTTCAGTTAAGTTTCTGATCAATGGTACGTTCCCAGGATACTGTTGGTGGAAACTTATGGTATGATTTCAACATCAAGGCTTTCCTATGTTATATGGTTGGTCATTTGGGCAAGCTCTTAACTAGACCTTGCTCAATTAGCTTGCAGTACAAGGTTGATGCCGATGTAGGATTCGGTGGCTCAGCGGTTAGCACTGCAGCCTCACAGCGCCAGGGACCCAGGTTCGATTCCAGCCTCAGGCGACTGTCTGTGTGGAGTTTGCACATTCTCCCCGTGTCTGCGTCGGTTTCCTCCGGGTACTCCGGTTTCCTCCCACAGTCCAAAAGATGTGCAGGCTAGGTGGATCGGCCATGCTAAATTGCCCATAGTGTGCGGGGGTGTGTGGGTGCGAAGCTCCAAGAGGCGGCGTGGACTTGTTGGGCCGAAGGGCCTGTTTCCACACTGTAGGGAATCTAATCTAATTAGACAATTGTTAGCTTTATATCACATAAATTTATAAGTGAGCCTAAATGCAGCACTTTCAGTCTGAAAATTGTCTGGTCTATCTTCAGGATGAAGGAAGAACCAGGGGACTCAAAGATTTGAACAACAGGTGAAGTTAATTGTTTCATGTTATGACCATGCAGTATCAATAAAAGTGATATTTCCCACTAACAAGATGCTGTTGTCAAGCCATAATATGCCTGCCATGATAAATGAGTCATTTTATATCCCAATTTCAATGCCAATGTGATACCAGGTTTGTAGGTTGTATATACCCAGTAGAGTTATATTAAACAGTACTTCTTTTTGGGTATTCACAACAGGAAGAGATTCTGATTAATCTTAAACAACCTTCGGTTGCAGAAGGAAAAGCATATTGTTCAAGATTTGATGTGATTTTGTAATTGGCCAATCTTACCGAATAATTCCAAGTGTGCTAAGAATTACATTAATGATCATTTTAGAACTATTAGGTGGACTTGTAATTTGGCTCACATGTGCTTGTATGAAGCTATGGATGGAACCTTCCTTGCCCCTGACCAACATGGGCAATGGCAAGCCAATTGGGAAAGCAAGGCTAGATCAGAAGAAATGAGCTTCTCAATGTTGAGAATAAAAGTCCTATTCTGTGAGCAAGTTTTGAAATTTGCATGCTGTTAGTACCTAAATCACTTTAGTGCACTAGAGAGAAGCTGGCCAAGATGATTTCCAATATAAATATTGGGTACCTGACGAATACAGTTGCCACTTATTCATTTCAGTCTCCATTTTCGATGCCCATCACCAAATCTTAGGGTACACTCACTAGTGGTAAATGTCCCCATACCTCATCTACAGAGACTGACAATGGACACGTCGTCATGGCACATTGTAAGTACACTTAGCACGCAGTTCTCTGCTTTAGTACTGTACTTTGAAACACACTGCAATCTCTCATTGCTGTGTTGCTGCCAGGTCACTTTACATACAAGAACAATTACTCATCGCATGGCTTTGACCATGGTGCATCACAGGGTTCCTCACTTGTTCTCTCAGCATTCAATTATTTTGAGTTGTGCAGGATGCTCGAAATATTTCTGCCTTGTCTTACCTTTTGCATTTGGTCTACTCAGCCAGAAAAGTTCTTCAAAGTTCACAGTACTTCTGTTTTTCCTTTGGCTTTTAACTCTTGACACAAAGCCAGGCAGTTTGTGATGATGGTCAATATTGATCAATCAAATGAGTGGGCATTAGATTAGATTATATTAGACTGTATTAGAGTAGATTCCCTCCAGTGTGGAAACAGGCCCTTCAGCACCACAAGCCCACACTATCCCTTGGAGCATCCCACCCAGATCCATCCCCCTATAAGCCACACACCCCTGAACACCACGGGCAATTTAGCATGGCCAATCCACCTAGCCTGCACATCTTTGGACTGTGGGAGGAAACCGGAGCACCCGGAGGAAGTTTACACAGACGCGGGGAGAATGTGCAAACTCCACACAGACAGTTACCCGAGCCTGGAATCGACCCCGGGCCCCTGGTGCTGTGAGGCTGCAATGCTAACCACTGAGCCACTGCATGCCAGCAGTTTAGGCAACAAATGCACTCCATGTATCTCAACTGATGGGCCATGCGTCCAAGTTTAACGTGGATAATCTTTGGTCAAGTGAAGGGAGACATCTTTTCAGCCAAGGGATAGTGGTGCATTTGATGAAAGAGCATTGTCCGATATCAGTCCAGTGGCCTGGACATGGTCAGTCAGCTGTTATGGTTGTCAGCTGGCCTGTACCTCTGTAGTTTGGGGAATGGGTCTTTGTCACTCTTGCTGATCCAGTTCAATTAGTCATGGAGCAAGAATCATAGAATCCCTACAGTGCAGATGTATTCAGCCCATCAAGTCTGCACTGAACTTCCAAAGAAAATCCCACTCTATCCCTGTAACCCTGCATTTAACATGGCTAATCCACCCAGTCTGCATGCCCCTAGACACTACAGGACAATTTACCATGCCCAATCCACATAATCTGCACATTTTTGGACTGTGGTTAGAAACTGGAACACCCAACGGCAAAGGAAGCAGACATGGGGAGAATGTGCAAACATCACCCAGACAGCTGGAATCAAAGTTATAGTAAGTTAGTGGGAAGCTCAGTCAGGGTCTTTACATTCAATAGTTGGGCCTGTCTCTCAGAGTGAGTCAGGCTGTGGGCTGCAGTTAGTTCTGTGGGTCTATCCACTGAAAGTCAAGAGGAGCTACTGTGGGAGGGAAGCTGGGGATCTCAGTAGGAGGATTGGAGACATCATGCTGAGATTCAGAGAGGGTCTTAATTGTGAAGGGTAAACTCAACATATAAGTGTTTGCGGGAGAGGTAGGGCATAGAATGCTAAAGGAGAGAGAGGGAATCATCACCAACTTGCCTTTGCTGGGAGTTCGGTATTTTTACAATGTTTGACATGAGTATGCCTAGAATGTCTGGTGCTCAGAGGGCAAAGTGGGGAGAAGAACAATTAAGATTCATTAGGAATATGGAGAGAATCAAAAGCAATAGGATTGTCAAGAAGGGAAACGAAGAATGGAATATGAAGAGCTGAGGTGTCACCTAAATTTAGTGACTCAGCCTATGACTTGCTCTGTGATGTACAATCACTATTTCCCTCTATCCTTATTCAAATTATATCTGCACAATGAAAATTAAACAATGTTGAGAGTAGCAGGCAGAGTGAAGGTTAAAATGGAGCACCCAGCCACCTCTAGAGGATTCTAAGAGGTGGTCTCTATGTTGTTCCTCTTTTGGCTGGGTGCTGACTGGAATTGAGCACTCTCAGCACTGCAAGGTACCAATGTCCAGAGGGATGAAGTTCAAGTCTGTGTGCTTATCCATTGGACACTAAGTATACTAGACCTACCTCTCCGTGGCAAACACCAATCTGTTCATGGAAGCAGTCAGATGTTCACATGCAGAAGCAATATAATACAAGCAAATTGTTTGAGTCCTCCAACTTTCAGGTTAGTTTGCTCACTGTCTCCAACAAACCTGCTCTTGTTTTGGATGAAGACCTTAACTGTTGACACATTGCATCCTTTCCTTCTGGACCTGAGCAGGCACTTGGCCTCCGCAGTCCCATAAGTGCCAAGGACTTGTGGAATTTCTTCCTTAGGCAGATGCGGAGATATGGCAGTAATGTGCTCACCAGCATGTAATCCTGATTCTAATCTCAAAAGAGTACCCACCAAGGGGCCAGTATCTGAGCTGGTGGAGGATACAGGAGGCAGCCTTGCCATTATTTCCTCTGAGGAAAATCCCTCAGAAGTGGAGGAGCAAATGTTTTGCAGGGCTTCTGTCTTGAGGCCAGAGACACTGCAAATACACTAGGATAACAAAGTGTGAAGCTGGATGAACACAGCAGGCCAAGCAGCATCTCAGGAGCACAAAAGTTGATGTTTCGGGCCTAGACCCTTCATCAGAGAGTGGGATGGGAGAGGGTTCTGAAATAAATAGGGAGAGAGGGGGAGGCAGACCTAAGATGGATAGAAGAGAAGATAGGTGGAGAGGAGAGTATAGGTGCAGAGGTGGGGAGGGGATAGGTCAGTTCGGGGAGGACGGACAGGTCGAGGAGGCGGGATGAGGTTAGTAGGTGGGAAATGGAGGTGCGGCTTGAGGTGGGAGGAGGGGATAGGTGAGAGGAAGAACAGGTTAGGGAGGCGGGGATGAGCTGTGCTGGTTTTGGGATGTGGTGGAGGGAGGGGATGAGCTGGGCTGGCTTTGGGATGCAGTGGGGGAAGGGGAGATTTTAAAGCTTGTGAAGTCCACATTGATACCATTGGGCTGCAGGGTTCTCAAGTGGAATATGAGTTGATGTTCTTGTAACTTTCGGGTGGCATCATTGTGGCACTGCAGAAGGCCCAGGATGGACATGTCATCTAAGGAATGGGAGGGGGAGTTAAAACGGTTCGTGACTGGGAGGTGCAGTTGTTTATTGAGAACCGTGTTTGGCTTCGGCGATGTAGAAGTCAGTGCGCCATACTACAACTGCGCCTCCCTTGTCTGCTGGTTTGATGGTGAGGTTGGGGTTGGAGCGGAGGGAGTCCTGAAGCAAATAAACTAGGCACCTGTAGAGATAAGAGTTTCAAAGAAAATGAGTTTCAAAGTAGAAGCAAAAGTTTGGGCATGTCGAGGATATATTCACAGTGGTGGTAATACAGAGCAACATTTTATGATGATTTTTACTTGGTTGCTGGGACACGGAGATTTTGACATCAATATATGAATATTATCTATTCTTTGTCACTAAGTCAAGCATTCTCTCTTTGTAGAGGATGTGTAGACAGATGTCAGGTATACCTCCACCTAGGTTGGCTCTCTCCACTCTGTTGTGGGTGAATGCCTCCTGGAATGAAACATTGGGAGGGAGAAAATAAGATGAAAGCAGCTGACACAGCTGTTAGCATTGGTGCATGTAGAAAAAGATGGTGGGATATCTTGAGTAAGTGAGTAGGCAGCACATGAGGTCATGTAGGTGTGGTGGAAGCGGGGGAAAGATGATGTTGCATGCAATAGTGCAATTGCTGGAGAATAATTTGATGAAGGTGGCTGCATTGGCAGAGATAGAGAGTGTGAGGTAGCGGGGGAAGATTGTGGCATATATCCTCACATTGCGAAGATGTTCTATTCAACTTGAAGCTATGCAGTGTAACAAGCTACAAAGATGTGCAAACTAAAACAGAAAATACTGGAGACATTTTCATTGGGAAAATTCACTCCTTAGAAATCAGTATTAATACAGTACCCAAATGTACTGGCATATTGTGTTAATTCCCCAATTTAATATGTCAGTGGGCTTATATTAGTCTACTGCCTCCACTTAGTCATGACATTACACTGATACAGCAAATTCAAGGTATATATTATATTGTATGTCCTTTGGTGGCTTTTCTTTCTGGTTGTGGACTACGAAATAACACTGGCAGAGATCTAAAAGCAAAAGTTGTAACAAGCATCTTGGACAAGGAACTGTGCAATAGCTTTTTAAGGATGTTCGATAGCAGAATCTGATTTGTTATGAGATTTTATCTTCTGGGAACTGAATATAAGAGATGCATAGCTTGTTTTTGTAAATGTAATGCATTCTATTGAACCTAGCAAATCTGGATTACTACCATATTCATTGCCAATTCATACTGTATGCCATTTCTTCCATCCGCAATCCAGTTGCTGTAGCATAATGTCTGGTATGTCACAGAGAGAAAGAAATTGAAATATAAACTTATTCCATCACTGTGTTTGCTGCAATGGATCAAGCAGTCACAGCACTCCAAGTAATATCGTGCTGTGATTTGTCAATGATATTTCAATCTAACTGAACACAGGGAGATGTTTTCTGACTCTAATTAAATTACTTGGTAATTAACAGGATAAGCAAGAATATCAAGTTGTCAATCCATTTGAAATGCTCTGTTATTTGTTTGACAGCTACATGTAATTAATCAATCAAACCAACAGAATAATGAGAATAGTATTTCTGTTGCTGTGCTGTTTGCATGGCTTATTATAACATCTGTTTAATTGTAATACCTTGTCTGTGCCAGTAGACGATGGATCATCTGGACATATAGCAAGAACACCATAAGTGTTATGTCAGAATGTATACTTGATCATTCATCAACAAGTCAATGACCACTAAATCCTAGCCCACAAGAGAAATTAATATGTAAACCAAGAAAAATACCTACTGTTTTGTCATTTCCTAAATGTGTCCAAAGTCTTTTGAAGCTATTGCTTGGACGCTATCATGTGTTTGGTCTAATACCACCAAATGAAGTATAAACATAGAATAGGCAGATTTCCTCTAAATTCCAATTTTGCTAAGTTACTAAAAAAAAGCCAATGGCAATCTGTTACAGTCAGTAAAGTCTGCTGAATTCCAGTTTGTCCAGGACAACTCATTCTGTGTTTTAAGCACATGCTTCAAATTTGAAATACAAAGACTTAATTTAGTCACTGTTTAAAAGTTTTGTAGCTGCTTATATTTCCTGGTAGTCACATTTCTTTCCTGTGCTACATCAATGCTGTCATAACATCTGGTGTAATGTTGCGGCAAGTCCTGGTAAAGGTATCCTAAAGTAGGTGGCTGTGATACATTTCTTCTGCCTATTTCTCCAGTGACCTTGATCTTCATAAAGCCACTGAGCTAGATCTGATGAAGGGTCTAGGCCCGAAACGTCAGCTTTTGTGCTCCTGAGATGCTGCTTGGCCTGCTGTGTTCGTCCAGCCTCACATTTTATTATCTGAGCTAGATTGTACCTGCTTTTTGGCCTTGATAATGAATTCCCATTTTTATCCAACTCTTCTTTGTGAAGCACTTAAACCCTTTTATTAAATTTTGACGCCCACTCATCGCCTCTATCAAATCTCAAATCTGTTTCTGAGATAGTAGGAACTCAGATTCTGGAGAATCTGGGATAACAAGGTGTAGAGCTGAGTGAACACATCAGGCCAAGCAGCATCAGAGGAGCAGGAAAGCTGACGTTTCGGCCCTAGGTCTAGGCCAAAGGTCTAGGCCCGAAACGTCAGCTTTCCTGCTCCTCTGATGCTGCTTGGCCTGCAGTGTTCATCCAGCTCTACACCTTGTTATCTGAAATCTGTTTCTGCCTGGTTTTCCTCATTTTCCCTAGCATTACCAGTCTTTATACTCCCCTGCTCCCACATCCAATTTTGTTTCATTTTCTTCAGTCATATTGACCACATTTTTTTCCTTCAGTTTATTTTAGCCATCTCTTAGTCTTCCTTCTTGGCTCAGACTACTTCTCACACTACTGATGCACCTCAGGCTCACCTTCCCCATTCCACTTCCATACTAAACTCTTGTACAAAGTAGTGTTACAAGGCATTGACAGCACATGAGCAGGTCATTTAGCTCAAAAGATTGATGCCAGTGTATGTGTTCAATACAAATCTCCTCCCACTCCTCCTCAACTAATGCCATCAACAAAACTTTCTATTCCATTCTCTCTCGTATACTTCCTCTTATATGCATTTACCATATTCACTTCAACCTTTCTTTTTGGTATCGGTTCCATAACCAGTTTTAGTCTCTCTTAACCTTTGCGTTAGCTTCATTAGTGAGAATCTTATAATTATGACAACTAGATTTCATCTCCCATTGTGAAGGTAGATCTGAGATTGATAAGTATAATTGCTTCTTTCTTTTAGACAGTGCCTGAGGCAAGATGAAACTGGTTGGATTAAGTTTCCTTTTCTGCCTGCATATGTGCATGTTAAATCAGTTTTTATCTACCACTTCACTGCGCTCCAAGTTGGTATGGTCCCATTGCACAAAGCTAATTGATTTCAAAGTAACTGGTGACTATCACTGGAGGAAAAAGGGATGGCTGATGTGAATATGAAAATGCAGTTGTGGTGACTTTAGGACTGGAGCTGCTGTGCATTGGTAGGTTAGAACGGAGGGAACTTCTCATTATATCTAACAAGTTTTGGACTATATAGTTTTAGAAATTGAGAAAACCAATGTATATTTGGTTACTTTTTAGAACACGGGTATGAACAAAATATCTTCACACAAATGTTCTGGTTTATTCAACATGCAGAGCTGGTTTTTAGAAACATACATCCGAAAGGTTTTGATTAATATTAAAAACAACATACATCATTAGTCATGAATACAACTGACAGTTTTTATAAGGATCTGAGCAACATGGTCAATGATTTGCGCAGAATCAAGTAAGGCTGATCTATACATTAGACGCATCTCATGCAATCTTTTATGCTTTTCACAGGTGTCATGATGAGTATCTTGCTTGGCAATGGCAAGTTGCTAAATAAGGGGCATTTTTCCTTGTAAAATGTCTTGTTGATTGACAAACTCACCTCATTAATATCTAGCTTCCGATATTACCTAATGCACAAAGCAAGTTAGGCATCATGAAAATGCTACATGGAAATCAATGTGACTATCTGGCAAGTTCAACTCTCCACTGGCTTTAAAGAAACTCCATGTTGGACATTGGACATCAACATCTCAGGGCACACCCCATGGGTGTCAGTCTCATGCACCCAACATCACAGACATTTGTATTGATCAGTGCCAGCTTAGAGGAACCTTCACAGGACATCTCTAATCGACAATTCAACGTGGCATCTCAGCTGCACTGGCATTTATCATTCCAATGCTGCGGGAAGGACATAATCTGTTCAGGGACACATTGTCAGCTCACAGAGTGAACCAGCCTTTGTCTCCAGTAACTGTCATACCCATATTGAGTCTTTCAGTCCTCATGAGGCCTATTTCCCGCCTGGAATGAAAAAGAGTCAGGCAATAAAAGGAGGTGAAATTGGATAGCACAGCTGTTACTTTTGGTGCAGATCAGGGAGTGTCCCAAGTGAACGACTAGGTAGTGCTAAGGGCATACAAGTTGAGTATTGCAGGAGTCAGGTCACTGACAGTGTGTGGGGAAATAATTGTAGGTAACAGTAGAATGGTAGAGCATGAGCCCCAGTGGGAGGTAGATAAAAGAGCAGAATAGAATGAGTTTGAAGTATTGGAGAGAGGGTGTTGGCACTTATGCTGGCAAAGTGAAGAAGGACATTAATCCTCTTCCTGTACTTAATGTACATCCCTGCAAATGACTGAGACTGATTTCACCCAGGTGACAACCTCCGATCAGGCTGCGATGTTCTGATACTGTGGCTTCCACTGCTGGTCCTGGGGGAAGATGTTCTGCCTCTTCACCTCCAGACTCTGCAAAGTTGGATGATGGTTTCCCGCAGTCTGTCATGTCGAGGCCAAAGTCAGAGACCATACTGGGCATCTCTGGACTGACAGTGTTTGACTGAGTGCATATTGGTCTTTCTAATATATTGAAAAAACAGGGGATGTCAATGAATTCTGGGATTTCCACTGTGAAGCACATTGTCTGGAAATGGTATATGGTAAAATAGGGCTAGAATCAGATGTGAGGGAAGTCATAGAGGGTAGTTAATGAAGTGAAATAAAACAAAGAACAGTGGATGCTGAAAATCTGAAACAAAAAACTTAAATTGCAGGAAAATAGCAGCACGTCTGGTAACATCTGTGGAGAGAATATAGTGTTAATATTTTATATGAAAGGTGTCCGGATAGGCTCCAGTTATGTTTTAATCAAAGAAAACATTAATTCTGATTTTTGTCCATAGATCCTACAAGACCTGCTGAGTTTCTCCCACAATTTTTGTTTTCGTTTCATTTAATGAAGTGAGTTTGGTTAGATTCAATGAGAGAACTTGATCAGTCTTGAGGTGAAAAACCCTCCAAAAATCTCAAAGCGACTTGGACTTAGCCAAAAAGAACAATAAGATTAACTCTTTCGATCAGGTTTAATGAATCTAACTTTCTTGTTCATAGGTTACTTACAGAAAGAGGAGGAGATGCTGTCATTACGAAAAAATGCAAAATGTATGCAGAAGAATGCATCAGAAATTAAAACCATGGGAAATAATTATGGTAAAAAGTCAAAGCTAAATGTTCTTTATCTGATTTAATGCAACATGTGAAACAAAATAGATGAGCTCATTCAATAAATTGATATGTCATGATAGCTATTACAGATTCTTTTGTTGCAGGGTGCAGATGACAGAGTAATATTGGAAGACTAATTTGTACAGTGCAACAGGGATCATTTCTTATCTGATTTAATTTATGTCCATGTACCACGATACAGTTAAAAATATTATTTTGCATGCTGGCCGAACAATTCATGTATCAGGATAATTGTACAGAATACAGATTAGTGTTACAGGTACAGTGGAGGCACTGAGAAACAACAACTCTAATGAGAAGTCCGTTTATAAGCCTGATAATAGTGGGGAAGAAGCAGTTCTTGAACCTGTTGGTATGTGATTTCAAACTTTTGTATCTTCTACCCAATCACTTAGAGCAATACAGGGCAGAATCTATCCTGGAAAAGCTATTAGTAGACATTAATAGATCGACTAATGTGCAATGAGGTAGGATTAATAAGAAATCTCATTGTTAAAGATCCTCTAAAGAGTAGAGTCAACATAGGTTTGTGAAAAAGGTACTCATGTTTGACAAATTTTGTTAGCATTCTTTGAGAGTGTAACAAGAAAAGTTAGAAAGGGGGAATCAGTCGATATAGTGTATTTGAATTTCCAGAAGGCAATCAAGAAGGCATGTACAACTGTATTGCACAAGAAAGGAGCTCATGGTATTGGGGATAATGCATTATTAATTGAGGTTTGGTTAAAACAAAGAAGACAGAGTCAGGATTAATGGGTCTTATCAAGTTGGAAATATGTAACCAGTGGAGGACCAAAAGGATCAGACATTGTGTCTCAATTATGTATCATCTATATTAATGCCTTGGAAGAGGGGTAGAGTGTAATGGATCTAAATTTGTTGATGTTACAACAAAATGCAGATGATACAAAAATTAATGGAATGGCATATTGTGATGCAGACATAAAGAATCTGATGAGTTGAGTTGAGACCTAGGGAAGATCAGCCATGATCATGTAAAATGGCAGAGCAAGTTGCTGATGGTTGAATGGCCTGTTCCTGTTCAAATATTAACAGCAACAAAAAGCTATTTTTTCAGTTCATACCTCTCAATCTCATATAAATAAACACAAAGACATTGAAATAAAAGCTTTTTAACAAAAATGTAAACTATTACAAAGTACTAAAAATGTCAGTCAATCAATGATCTTAGTTACCTGCAAGTTGATTAAATATGATTTGCTGAAATCTTGTTGGATTAGTCAGTGTTGGAGCTTCACTAAGCATTCATAATAAGGCCATTTGGCTACTCTACCCACAGAAGGAGGTCCATCAGATTCATGCTTTGAATAATTGATAACTTCATGAGGAGATAGGAAGAACATGCATTTCAGTGAGATATGCCTTTCTCTTTTGGCTTCCGACTTAAGCCGTTGAGGTCATGATTCCTCTCAAGTGCCATAAACCCCCTCTACCAACAAATAGAGATGAAAAACTACCAAAATTAGAGTTAGGTGGGTTTTGACATTTCTACCGTCTCCTCCCTTTTTTAGGATTTTTTTCATTTTCCTACAAAATCTATTTCAAAATAGGTTATTTTTAGATTGAGAGTTATTCAGTGGAATGTATTTTGTCAAATGTAAATGTGCTAAATAAAAGTTATTTCACCCAGAGTCTGAACAATATCATTTGTTTGTCTGGGTAGTTGAAAAATAGTCTAGTGTGGTGTGTTGAAGTGACTGTGACAGTGAAGGTCAGAATAGACACAGAATACAGACATTAACAGGTCAAATACAAAGGCTGCAGGGACAGTCAAACTTTTAATCATGGGATATGAAAGCTTATGTAAGTTCAAAGTCAGAAATTTGGAATATTAATTTGAATATTTCTTGATTAAATCAAGTAAAATGGATCCACACTTTGGGCACAGAACTCTAATATACATGACTGTACAAAGGTGAATTGTATTAACTGAGCCAAATAATTCAGATTACTCATTTTTTTAGCTATGCTTGCACACTGTGAAACAAAAACTTAATAGTTCATTTCAAGATTTATCTCAACAAATCTAACTTGATCGGCTCTCCAAGGAATAGAGGAACATTACATTTGTTCATTGTGGCGAGTCAATTTCTATATGCCAAAAATACTCAAACTAGTTAGGGAAGCATCAACATTGAACCAAATCAAGCAGATCTATATTTAAAACAGCCACCAGCAAATGAAACCCATACCTTAGAAGGATTTGAGAAGGCAGAAATTTTAACAAACATGAGCTATCATATTGCATCACCAGACTCCAGCAACAGTGGCCAAGCTAAACCTGAAATCAGGAAGATATGACAAAACAGAACATTCCAAATATAGGCATTTGCAAAAGATCAAATATAGCAACAACTATTTTGCAAGTCATCTTGCAGATTAAATTAAATCAGTGTCTCTATTTTTGATATTGAATGTGTGGACATGTGCTCACAATTATGTAGCAAAGGTTTAGTATTCTTGGTATAATATATGGATAAATGGCAATATGATTTTGTCAATCATTTAGAGCTGGTATTCAATAAATTATGTTTAACAAGAAGATTGCCAAATCAAACTACCCTAAAAGAAAAAAGTGACGAGCAATTGGCTGAACAATATCAATCTATAAAGATGAAAGAAAGTTTCAATGGATCTAACTCTATGAATCTATTATCTGATAGTTTTATCTGGATGAATTATAAACTTATTTCTTGTAAGTAAGCCAGAGATTTTTCTTAATCAATACTGATTGAAATCTATACATGTACCTCTCAAATTCTTGCAAATTGTGCAACGTATAAATTCTAAGCATGGGAAAATATTACAGCTGGTGAGAATCTGAAGTATCACATTTCTTGACAAATCTACCATGAATTTAAACAGAATTCTGCATTAAAAGAGTAAATAAGATGCATGCCTGCTAGCAACAACAGTCAGTAATAGTAATAGAGACTTCAGCCTGAGGATTGAAAGACAATTCGTGCACTTGTGCATGTGACAACAAGAATGATGTAGTTTCTTGAACAAACACCACTTCAGTATGATACAATCTGTGTATTCATTATACATTAAGCCGTTTCACATGTACCATCAAAACTGGTTTCTTGTTGAGACAAGTGGCTTGAAGCTTACTAATAATGGTAGCAATTTACACTGCTTTAAGATCTCAGACTGATACATAACCTGAGTACTATGCTTATTGACTATGCAGAGCAATGACAAAGTAACTGTGATTATTACAATAATTTTCACTGCTGAAAGCGAGGTGGCTATTTTTCTGTTGGATTTTCACTTTACATGGTGTCATCCAACGTTGTTTAAATGCACACTGCGTGTCTGTTCAGGGATTAATGTGAATATACCACATTCCCCCTTTTGCATTTATATAATGTGAAACATTTTCGAGTTATCAAATAAGGGTGCATGTAGGTATAATATCTCTACATATTAAACTAACACTTGAGTGATGTGCGATATAGCTAGATACAGTTATCAAGGCTTGGCTGCATAGCTTTACTTTACAAAATGATTCTGTCATTCCAGATGCATGTGTGTATTTTGTCATAGATGTGTGGTTGTTCTCAGGCACTAACATAGCATTTTCAGTATCTGATTCAGTGTTCTATGTGACAGATAATTGAATTTTCACAGCTTTGATATGTCACCTATTTCTTTGCAGGACTTGATCTTTATTTATTAAAACATTATATAATCTAGGCTGGACACAAAAATGTAGTATCTTTCCATGAACCTATGCGATTGCATGAAAATCCCAAGCTGTTATTGTTGTCCTAGTTCAAATTAGGATAACATGTATGCTCATTAATCAAGTTCTTGTACCACTTCCTACCTTCTTTCTCACAAAGTGTTTCTCACATGTGGTTAAGTAGTGAAAGTGATTAGGTGGGATGGAAGAACTGTGTGCATTTCCCTCCCAAACATTAGGGCTGTCAATAACGCATACTACTATCTGGAGAGATAGCATATAGATTCAACACTGCTATCTGAAAATATTGGCAAATTGCTTTGTGCTTGACTACATGATTTTTGAAGAATGAACAATGAGACAGTTAGGCTTCTGCCCACATCTTTGAAAGATACACGTAGAACCCTTGAATTCTAAAAATTAAAGCAAGTATTTCTTATTCCATTTGGCGTAAATTTACCTGATTTGTCTTAAGGCCCTTAGGGCCAAATGAAACATGTTGACTTCCTATCAAAGACAGCCTGTCTGGGATGTATGTACTTCCAATACAGTAAACATGGAGCGATCACTATATTAAACCACACATTTGCTGAATGTTAAGAACATTTTGAGAGACTTAAAAATATGTTGATGATTTTATTGTTACATATATGGAGTATTGTTGTGAATATGTTCTCTAAAAGAAGAAACTTTGGTCATAAAATTCAGAATATATTGTGTTGAAGAAACCATGACACCTTTGTAAGTTCTTCTAGTCTTGTGGTGTAAGCAGCATCAATACATCTTCTATTTTGGTGGAATCAGATCCAATGCCACTTGATGAGTAGACTAGACTGAATAAGAAAAACTGGTTTGACTTGTGTTAAATTGGCATTCCTTCCTGTTGAAAACAAGACCAAACTTTCTTGCCACCGTCACAAGCTGATGGAGATTTGTAGTCCAATCATGTTTAAATTTTCTGTGGATTGTGTGCCATCTGTGAACACGGACAATCTAGTAGTTTCTCAGTGATTTGATCCATATGATGTTCAAAAATATCCTGCCTGATGGATATTCCAAATGGTGGTCTGAAGAAATAATATTTACTAACAGATGTTCTAAAAGTTGTCAATTCCAAGCAAAGCTGTATGGATTAATATTCATTTCTGGCATTGAGCTTAGAAAAGTGCTTGGCACCTGTGATCTTTCAAGGAAGCTCCTTCAAGGAAGGTATTTTGCATGCATACCCCACTGGTGATGTTTTCTGTGAACTTGGATGTTTACCTTTGCACCAATTTCTGCCATTAGCTTTCAATGTCCACTTATTGCTACTGTGATACGGTTTCTTGTGTCAGACTAGGCTCTTGTAGCTATAGATGTTTTGAAGTTTATTATCAACACTAACTATTTAAACTGCTATGGGATCTCAAACTTACACTTAGTCTGGGTTATGTGCTAATGACTACACAAAGCCATGATGTTAATACCCATGATAACAACAATAGAAGTGACTTCTGAAGGCATTGATGTCATCTAATTATGTACACTGCCTGTTTGCTCTGGAATTGCTTAGCTCAGTTAGCTGTACAGCTAGTTTGTAATACAGAGTGATGCCAACAGCGTGTATTCAATTTCTTGCACTTGCTAAGCTTATCATAAAGGACTATCCTTCTTGACCTTTCCCCTCACCTGAGAAATGTTATTCATCAGGTTAAATCACAATCAGCTATTATGGTCTAATGGGAAAGCAGCCCAATGATTCCGGGATTTGGAAAAAAAAGACACATTATATTTCAATGTATCACCAAAAATACACCAATGAAGATGTTTCAGCAGCTCCAATGATATGTAATATACTGTGACAGATTCAAAGCCACACACTTTATTTCCTTAGGGGCTTTTTTTACTTCTTAAATATCCAAGGCCACAGAATATATCACTAAAGGGATAAAGCAGTCGGAAGCATGTCAGGATGAGTCAACTGGTTTTACAAAATTTCAGTTTTCCTCAGGCTTCTAGATGACATTTACTGAGCATTTATGCTTTGTGGGTGCTGCATCGTATATCCTTACTAAAAGTAAAAGAGATTCAGGACTTTCAGCATAGATTTGGTATTTAAACATAAACAGCATACTGTCAGATTAATACCTGGTATCCTGGCAGTAGTCAGGATACTTTATGTCGTAACAGTTCACTGTGCTGGATTTGTTTAGAGCAATAACATCAAAGCAGAGACTGGCTATTGGATGACAAGGGCCGTTGTTTCAAGTGTGTACCCAATATATATTTGTCTGTGTGCCTATAATGAAAGCTACATGAAGTATGACAAGGCAGACCATTGGGCACCTTGAATGGCCCTTCTGCTGCCCGAACTGATCCAAAGGTACGCCATAGTACTTAATGGAACGTGTGCCAAGATTGGATATGGTCTGCTGTGTGCTGAATTGGGCATTGTCCTGATTATCCACTAGCTGTGACAAGCTATAGTTGAAGGCACAGAAAAGGAAGGGAGAAGGAAGGAAGCGACCAATGGAGGCTTTTCCTGGCTTCAGAGTCTGTGACCAACTCATCTAAGAGCAATAGCACTAAACATCAACCTAATTCCCAATTTCTTAATAGATCGTACACATCTAACCTTTTCCCTGTTGCTGAAAATTATAAACACACAAACAAGCCAAGAAACATATGAAAAATGTAATCCTCCATGCTGAAAGTTTCTTACATACTTGCCACTAATTGTAAGGCCCCTACAAACCCCTCCCTGTGATGTGGCCCAGATGGATTCCTGTTTGCCTCAGCCCTCGTCCTGTTAAAGTCGAGATTTAAGTTTTTTTGCTTGAAATTTTACTACAGCTCCTGTTACCCACCCTTTCATTGTAACCTTTAATTCCTTTACTGTTCAAAAAATTATCTAGCTTAGTTTTAAAAACATTCAATGAGGAAGCCGCAACTACTTCACTGGGCAGGGAATTCCACAGATTCACAACCCTTTGTGTGAAGAAATTCCTCCTCAATTCAGTCCTTAATCTACTCCGCATAATTTTGAGGCTGTGCCCTCTTTGTTCTAGTCTCACCCACCAGTGGAATCATCCTCCTTACTTCTATCTAATCTATTCCTTTCATTATTTTATATGTTTCCATAAGATCCCTCTCATTCTTCTACATTCCAATGAATATAATCCCAGTCTACTCAGTCTGTCCTTATAAGCCAAAGTTCTCAACTCTGGAATCGACCTAGTGAATCTCCTCTGTACCCCCTCCTTTCTCAAGTAAGGAGACCAAAACTGCATGCAGTACTCTAGGTGCGGCCTCACAAGAACGCTATACAACTGTAAGATAACCTCCCTGCTTTTAAACTCAATCTTCTAGCAATAAAGGGCAAAATTCCTTTTGCCTTCTTTATTACCTGTTAAACAATCAGATCCCTCTGCACAGTAGCATGTTACAATTCTTTTACAGTTCAAATAATAGTCTTTTTACTGTTATTCCTACCAAAATTGATAACTTCCCATTTACCAACATTGTACCCCATCTGCCAGACCTTTGCCTACTCACTTAAACTATTTAAATCCCTCGCAAATTTTCAGCGTCCTCTATACACTTTGCTTGACCACTCATCTCAGTGTCATCTGCAAACTTTGACACACCAAATGTGGTCCAACTCCAAGTCATCTATGTAAATTGTAAACAATTGCAGTCCCAACACTGATCCCTGAGGCACACTACTAGTCACTGCCAACCAGAAAAGCAATCATTTATCCTCATTCTTTGCTTCCTGTTTTTTAACCAATCCTCTATCCATTCTAATGCATTGCCTGTAACACCATGTGCCTTTATCTTATGCAGCAGCCTTTTGTGCAACACGTTGTTGTTATATTGGAACAGTTCATTTGTAATAGTTCCTGTACGTGTTATTTTTAAGTTTTCCAATAGAATTAAGTTCTTCCAATTCCTTCTGTCTTTTTAGGGACAGTGATTTTTGTTTTCTGAAGAAGGATCCAGACCCAAACATCCACTTTCCTGCTCCTCTGATGCTGCTTGGCCTGCTGTGTTCATCCAGCTATACACCTTGCTATCTCCTTCTATCTTTCATTGTGTTTTAAATATTTTGGGTGAATAGAGCGCATTTTGCTTTAAATCAGGCATTTGACCAATTGAATTGCATCTGGAACGCAACACCTTACGTTTACTTTTAAAATAAGAAAAAGTTAGGATCCAGGCTATCTTCTGAATATTTTGACAGGTTTTGGTCTGATCCATAACAATGCTCATTTGCTTAAGAGCTTGGAGTTTAAGAGTTGAAGTACTGTGAATGTCACGCTAGAAGAACTACCCCTAGTCATTTCTGAGTTGCAGTTGAAGGAAGATACTTTCTCACCCTTAGTGATTCAAAGCTGACAATAGGAAAGAAGACAACAAAAGGACCTAGTTGCCCCTGATTGCTGGATTTTAACCATGATGAAAAGAAATTTCAACCAATCTTTAAAACTAAGAATCATGAAACCAACTGGCCAATTATTCATATTAACACTGCCACAACTGTGTTTATGTATGTTACATCACTGATTTTGCATTTAATAATTAATGATCTCACTTTGTTAACTCTATAAAGTCTGGTTAAATTGGCTTCCTTTAAAATCATATATTTAGTTTGTTTGGAAGAAAGACATCCACGAGGAAATTTAAAATTAATCTTCTTGCAATTAACCATGATTTAGGGGTGTGGGAGAGGTAGTGGCCTTGAATGAATAAAGAAGTAGAACTAGTTTGTCCTTTCTCAGCTGGGAAGTTAGTAGTTTGGGGTATTCTACCCAAAACCATAATGCTTACAGAAGGTGTAACATTATATATGAAAATTGATCTGTTGTTATTTAGAAGGCTTTCTATTTTTAGCATCAAATGTCTTGTTTCAGAGTAAAGCAACAAGCCTAGTTTATGGGTAGTGTTTCTTTTTTTTAATTCACAAGTTGTGACCATTGCTGGCAAGACAGAAATGTATTGATCATCTTAACTATCCTTGAGATATGGCAGTAAATGATGAAAATACCCCAACAGTATTGTTAGGAAATGAGTAGTAAGACTTTGACCAGTAACAAATTACCAAGCCAGGCTTCTTCTCTGGGAAACACCTTGCTTCCTGAGTACTTATTATGGGGTTGAAACTTTGCTGAAAGAAGAGTAGAAGTTGAAGCTTTTGGTCTTGTACTTAGCAGAACTAGGACACAAGGATAAATGGAGATGCTGGTAATCTGTTTTTCTTGGTGCCCTTGTCTTATGCGATAGAGGCAACAGCTTTTGTCGGTACTTCGAAGTGTGTCAGCCTTGGTAAGTTACAGACATGGCTATGCTATTGGGAGAAAAGGTTAATATTTAACAACTCAAGTGAAAAATTAAAATTTGGAAATATCATTGCAAACTTATCAAAATTAGATTTTAGCTTGATTGCTAGAAAGTAGCGCTACGATGCTATACTCACAAATGATGCTCATAAATCTGTAATTTGAAGTTTATTGCCTTACAGGAACAAAAAGCTTCAAGGACAATTTTTATTTTGATAACTTGCATGCGATAAGACTCAGCATTCATTCAAGTGTTTTAAGCTTTCACCTTTCTGAGGACAGCAATGTGATGAAAGGTCTACATTATTATTACTTGATTGAAATACTTGGGACTGTAAAATTCGAACAGTATAATCCACATATTGGATGCTTAATGAAAGTCCAATCCAATCTGTATTTGGCCCACAGGAACAACCTAGGTCATTCAAAACCTAAAAACAGAACCTGAATCTGGGATTAATTCAGAGATGAAGCTCATATTACCCTGAGAAGTCAGTGGCTTGTCAAATAATCACATTGCTATAACCATTAAGAATGCCAAATACTTCCTATAAAATTCACTCAAGTCCAGTGGTGTTGCACTCTTTGAGTGTGAGTGACAGAGAAATAATTTGTAAATTAGAAAGTGAAAGTAATTAGTATTTGAAGCTTAACAAGGAGAGGTAAATGAAGATCAGTAGCTGTGGTCATGCATTGATTGTTTTGAAGGCTTGGAGCAGTAGTGTAACTTGATATTCATTGGAACTTCATCACTGGCTTTTTTCAAACAATATTAATTCTTGTCTGGGAAATACCTTACTTTCTGATTACCCATTAAATGTAGCTAAAAGGAGGCTAGAAACTGAAATTTTTGATCTTGTACTTATCAGAACTAGGACACAAGGAAAGGACTTGAAAAGAAGATACAGAATTTTATACAGAATGAAAAGAGGATGCTCATTGATGCCATAATTGACGTGGAAAAATAGCAAGAAGGCTGTTAATCTTAATTTTTAGACAGGAAGATAGGTTCTGATTGAACAGGGTGTTGCCATGGATATGCAGTAAAGTTTGGCTGTCACCATGACCCCCTTTGCAAAAATTAAAGGTGCAACGTATGTACACATTCCCTTCCCCCTCAAAGCAACGTCTTGAGTATTAGCTCCTTACACTGTAAACTGTTGAGGGTTCCTATTTTCAGGGCAGTATTTGTATTTTTAAAAAGTATCATGTAGTGCATGAAGTCTCAGATATTAGTATCAGATGTCAGAAGTTGCATATCAGTATGTCTACCATTGCATAACATGAGCCACAACCCAAAGTCTTGCCCTAGGTTTCACATTTCCTCCCAAATCCATAAAATTATTCATGAAGAAATATATTCATCAACATAATGGAAAGTAATCCATTTTTCCATTAATTATTTTTAATTTTTTAAAAAATGTATTTAAGAGTCATTTTCCCCAAGATGTCTAAATTTAAGGGTGTCACCAGATTTATATGTGTAATCAGCTTTACCCATAAAGATTTTTAAACCAGCATTAAAGATCGTGTAAACCCAACTTACCTTTGACAGAATTTGCATTTAAAGTTCTGTGTTTGTTTTTGATGGTTTGGCCAATTACTGCCAGATTGTATTGATAAAAACAATGCAAGCTCATTGAAAATCTATGGCACTGTGTTACATATTTCCAAAGATGTCTGCTAGATCGAGCAGCACAGGGTATGTTAATCGTAATAGCTCAGTGGAAAATGAAAACCGGTCATAAAACTGTAGAATTACTGTCAATAGTGGCAGATGATTGTTGTTTGATGATAATCTCCACATGGGAGTAATAAATTATCTTGTCATTAAACAGCATGCAACTGTTAGTAGCTGACAATTGTTTCAGGTTGTTCTTGATGTATCATTGGTATGGCAATATATAATTATTCTTTTGATGTAGAATATTATCAAAAGGAGGTGATATGCTCTAATTCCTGTCATAATTCTTTTAGCTATTTTTTCATAAGATTTCAGTGCAAATTATAGAAATTTATGAGTTCTTTCACATTTTTTCTTCTGAGATTAGTTTTTGCTTATGTTTTCTCATGCCCATGGATGTTCTGTCAGTTTGGTGCAGAATGACAGGTCCCGATGCTTTGGAATGAGTCACCAGCTGCCCCTCAAAGAACATTGGAAGATCTAGTGCTGAAACCCAACACTGTCATAAATGATGAACAAGGGCCAGCGATGCCTGTTTAAACAGCAATAAGGGTCTGATTTTCCATGGAATACCAAGTACATGAGCAAATCTTTTGGAAGGCCTGTCAGAAGTCCAAATGGAGGCATGTAGGACTGGAATTTCTCACTACTATGGCACTATGCTGGCTTGTCAGTACTAGACAGTTTTTTATGGAGGCAGGGTGAGATGCAGACAGTTAGTTGAGACCATTAAAGGATATTATAGCTCCTCTCCTATGCTGACCTTCAATTTTCCACCTGGCAGAAAGTGGCCTAGGTTGACCCAAACTCTGCCCAGGATTATAAGGAACTACAGAAGGTGGTGTGCACAGTCCAGGCCATCACGGAAGCTAGCCTCCTATCCATGGAAATAGCAAGAACTGCGGATCCTGCTGTCAGAGCCAACACAGTGTGGAGCTGAAGGAACACAGCAGGCCAGGAAGCATCAGAGAAGCAGGAAAATCAATGTTTTGGATTGGGACCCTTCTTCAGACCCTCTTTCATGCATAGACTCTTACATGCCTCGCTGTCATGGAAAGGCAGCCGTCATTATCAAAGGCCCATCACACCCTGGTAATGACCTCCTACAACCTCTTTGGTCAGGCAAAAGATACAGAAGTCTGAACATGCACAAGCATGTTGAGGAACAGCTTCTTTCCAGCCTTTATCAGACTGTTGAATGGACTCTAGCCTCAAATAATGTAACTTGTAAGGCAACCTGAATGCCGGTAAGTCTTTTTGATCTGTACATCCTTTGCTTGCTTTTATTTGCCTGTACTGCTCATAAACAAAGCTTCTCATTGTATTTTGGTACACATGACAGTAAATCAAACAATCAATCAATCAAACAGGGCCAATGAAATGACTTGGCCTCCTGGCAGTAGCCCTGGGTCATTATTTAATAATTTCGCCCTACAGCTGGCTTACAAAAAGCTACAGGCCACCCAGTGAAAGGGAATGGATTGTCTTATAAACCAACCTTAAAGATCATGGAAATTCAACTGACATTTGACAGAATTGGCATTTAAATTTCTGCGCTCCTTTCTGATGGTTTGGCCAAATACAGCTAGATTGTATTGGTAAAAACAATGCAAGGTCATAGAAAATCTATGTTGCTGTGTTATATATTTTGCCAAAATGCCTGCTGGATCAAGCAGAACCAGGCTAAGGTAACCTTAACAGTTCAGTGCAAAATAAAAAAAAGTTCATAAAACTGGCGAACTACTGCCAACAGTGGCAGACCATTGGTGTTTGATGATAGTCTACAGGTGAGATTGACTAATTATCTTAACATTAAACAACATGCTGTTGTCAGCAGACTGACACTTAGGCAGTCTGGCAGCTCTGACAATTTTTAAAGTTTCTAAAAATGTTTAGAAGGTAACCTCTCTCTCTCTCTCTCTGTTTCTCTCTCTCTCTCTCACTCTTTCTCTTTCACCTGTCCCATCAGGGTGCAGACTCCTCAATATTGGAAGCTATTCAGTGGCAGGAAGTCACTGGTTAGCAGGCCCATCCTCTTGCTATTAAATAGCTATTCAAAGAAAATAAAATCGAAGAAAAAACATTGATTGTGTCTCAGCCACCACACTACGTCAGAACACTGAAATGATCCCTACTTCGAGATCTTGACACCAAAACCCTGTCTATTACTTCTCACTTCAAGAGAATATCTATAGAAAAACGTTGATCAGCTGCTCTATTCTGAGTGATGTAGCCCATCTCTTGTGGAGATTATTGCAGAAGAGATGAGCATCTTGTTACATGAAAATCTTTATTGCAAAGCATCAAGCTGAATCTAGCAATTTTATTGAAGTCCAATAAAGAACTAATAAATTTTGAGTAATTTTTGAGAAAGCACCGGAGGAATCTTTACTTAGAGTACAACTTAGTATCTAATTCTGTTAGATCCGGAATCTAAATCAATGATTCCATTGATGCAAGATTCCGGATATTTTCCAATCAACCAGTTCCAAGATGTCATTACTCTCTTTGCAGCAGATAAGAATTGAACCTGGGTCTTCTGGCTCAGAGGTAGGGACACTAAACACTGCATGTATAAGATTCTAAATATTTAGGAGTTAAAGGAATTCACAAATGCAAGGGGATGTTGTGAAATAAGTAGTGAATTGTATTCAAAAAAGTGGAGCACTTGTGGCACAATTTTCCTACCTCTGAATCAGAAGGCCCAGATTCAAGTCTCACCCACTCTGGATGCATTGAAGAACATCTCTGAACAGGTTGACTATATAAAAAAAAGCCTCATCAAAACTATGGTGGCACAATGGAAGTGTCCCAACCTCTGGACCAGGAAGCCCAGCTGTATGTGCCCACCTGCCCTAGAGGTGTGTTATGACATCTCTAAACAAGTTCAAAGAAAATATCTGTTCAAATATATTTCCAGACAGGTCCTTTCCAAATAACTTGTATTTGGCTTTGTGGTGGCATAATCATGACTTGGTTTAAGTCTAACCTGCCTTAAAGTTGTGGCGTAAGTAGTTCGCTTAAAAATAACTATTTAATCTTCTGAGGGTTTTGTAGCATTGTGGTAGTACTCCTACCTCTGGATCAGAAAATCTGGGTTCAAGTTTCACTTGCCCTTGAGATATATCATAGCATATCTGAATAGGTTGATTAACGTTAATTTTATTCAAATATAAAGATAGAAGAGTCAACCAGCAGGTTTGACAGTTGTATGGCTGATTAAACTAAAACTCTAACTAGAAAGTGTAGTTATTTTGATCAACTTATTCAGACATGCTATGGCATGCTTCTGCTACAAGTAGAACTTAAACCTAGACCTTCTGTCTCATAAGTAGGGAGATTACTAATGCACCTCAAAAGGTCAAGATGAAGGCTCCGGGGGCATTCTGGTGATGTTTGCCGATGATACGAAGATAGGTGGACAGGCACGTAATACTGAGGAGGTGGGGAAGCTGCAGAAAGATTTAGGCAGTTTAGGAGAGTGGTCCAGGAAATGGCTGATGAAATTCAATGTGAGTAAATGTGAGGTTTTGAACATTGGAAAAAAGAATACAGGCATGGACTATTTTCTAAATGGTGAGAAAATTCGTAAAGCAGAAGGACAAAGGAATCTGGGAGTATTGGTCCAGGATTCTCTAAAGGCTAACTTGCAGGTCGAGTCTGTAATTAAGAAAGCAAATGTAATGTCGTCATTTATCTCAAGGGGGTTGGAATATAAAAGTAGCAATGTACTTCTGAGGCTTTATAAAGCTCTAGTTAGGCCTCATTTATAATACTGTATTCAATTTTGGGGACCACACCTCAGGAAGGACATACTAGCCCTGGAGCGTGTCCAGCGGAGATTCACACGGATGATCCCTGGAATGGTAGGTTTAACGTATAATGAACGGCTAAGGATCCTGGGATTGCACTCATTAGAGTTTAGAAGGTTGAGGGGAGATCTAATAGAAACTTATAAGATAATGTATGGCTTAGAAGGGGTGGACGCTAGGAAGTTGTTTCCGTTAGGCGGGGAGACTAGGGCCCGTGGGCACAGCCTTAAAATTAGAGGGTGTAAATTTAAAACTGAAATGAGATGACATTTCTTCAGTCAGAGAGTGGTGGGCTTGTGGAATTCATTTCCACGGAGTGCAGTGGAGGCCGGGACGTTGGATGCCTTCAAAGCAGAGATCGACAAATTCTTGATCTCACAAGGAATCAAGGGCTACGAGGAGAGTGCAGGGAAATGGAGTTGAAATGCCCTTCAGCCATGATTTAAATGGTGGAGTGGGCTTGATGGGCTGAGTGGCCTTACTTCCACTCCTATGTCTTATGGTCTTATGGTCTTATGGTCAAAAAGCTAGAAAGTGTAGGTTTAGAATTTGTGCGAAAGAATTTAAATTCTAATGTACAATACTAAAGACACCTCTCACCCATCCCTTCCTCCCACCTCAAGCCGCACCCCCATCTCCTACCTACTAACCTCATCCCACGTCCTTGACCTGTCTGTCTTCCCTGGACTGACCTATCCCCTCTCTACCTCCCCACCTATACTCTCTCCACCTATCTTCTTTTCTCTCCATCTTCGGTCCGCCTTCCCCTCTCTCCCTATTTATTCCAGAACCCTCACCCCATCCCCCTCTCTGATGAAGGGTCTAGGCCCAAAACGTCAGCTTTTGTGCTCCTGAGATGCTGTTTGGCCTGCTGTGTTCATCCAGCCTCACATTTTATTATCTTGGATTCTCCAGCATCTGCAGTTCCCATTATCTCTCTCAGGAGAAACATTTTGTTTGGTGTGCCACAGATGATAGAAGAACACTGCTGCATGCGTCACAAACTGACATTCGATAACAATTTACAAGCCAGTGCAGTTTTGTGCTTTCCTTAATAAATGCATTTCATTATTAATTAATTGGTACCCAATTATCAGGTATTATTATGTTAAATCATACATTCTCTTCCCTATAAACACCAATGTTTTTCCTTCATATAGATTAGAAGGCTAGATGTCTTTTGAACTTTAAGTTGAATTTGGTCAGATTTCAGAATGGTTATTTTTCTGCGTAGGTAGAGTATATTACACCTTTATGTGATGTCAAACTAAATGTCACTGTAGACACTAAGTTTAGCCATTTGGATATATGTTACGTTAAAGGACTATTTAGCTAGAAGCTGGCTTCAGGGAACCCAC
The DNA here is from genome assembly GCF_030684315.1 of Stegostoma tigrinum. Taxonomy (NCBI): domain Eukaryota; kingdom Metazoa; phylum Chordata; class Chondrichthyes; order Orectolobiformes; family Stegostomatidae; genus Stegostoma; species Stegostoma tigrinum. The sequence goes on from NC_081366.1 coordinate 57,175,075, forward strand.
TGAGTAAATAGGAAGTCTTTAAATGGTCATATACTAAGGAATGCAATTTGCAAACCTCATGCAAATCAGAGCTCGAGGAAATGGGTCTGGGAGGTATTCTCTTTTTAAAAAGGGGTGGCATGGTGGCTCAGTGGTTAGCACTGCTGCCTCACAGCTCTAGATACCTGGGTTCAATTCCACCCTTGGACAACTGACTGCATGGGTTTCCTCTGGGTGCTCCAGTATACTCCCAGAGCCCAAAGATGAGCAAGGTAGGTGGACTAGCTGTGCTAAATTGCCCATAGTGTCCAGGGGTGTTTAGGTTAGACATGGGAAATTGGGGGGATGGGCCTGGGTGGGATACTTTTCAGAGGGGCATGCTGACTTGTTGGGCCAAATGGCCTGTTTCCACACTGTAGGTATTCTATGATCGATGAACCCTTGGGTGGCTGTCTGTGCAGAGTGACACATTCTCCCCATGACGGCATGTGCTTTGTCTGGGTGCTCTGGTTTCCTCCCACAGTCCAAAGATGTGCAGGCTAGTTGGATTGGCCATACTAACTTGCCCATAGTGTTCAGGGATGTGTAGATTAGGTGGATGGGTCTTGGTGGGATATTCTGAGGGTCAGTGTGGACTTGTTGGGCCAAAGGCCCTGTTTCCACACTGTAGGGATTCTAAGAAGAAGAAAAGCAAGAATTATTTCATACCCAAATTCAAGTTTGAATTTGAGCAATATGATGATCTTCCTTTCTATGACGTGGTATTTGAGAAATATACTAATGGAATCTCTGCCAATGTCGACTGCAAATATACCTTCATTAATCAATGTCAGTGTTAGTTTCAAGCATGTGCTAACCACTCAGTATTCTTTCCTCACCCCAGTGTAAGTTGTTACTTCCTTTGAAACTTGGCATTCTTGTGCTTGTCCTCATGAGTGCAAGATGAAAATCTTTGACAGCATGTCACTTTTCTCAGCAAACTAAGGGATACTGCCCGGCACAGAATTACTCTGTACAGTTAAGTTTGATATTTTATGTTAAAGATAAAGGCAGGGCTTTAGTCTTTATGGATACTACTGATTGCAGGAATTAGGGTAATCATTAAGTAATGCTGCTCTGGCTTTGGATTCAGAGCTCCAAGTCCAAACCAACTGGCAAATCAAACATTATTATTCAGTATAATAACTTTGATAAAGAACACTTTCAGCATAATAGTCCCCTGATTAAACATTTATTAATTTCTTGCTGCTGGGAGCTTGCAACTTCAGTGAAATCTATTCATCCTTGCCAAATAATGCCCTCTAAAGTAGAAAGACTGTGAGAAAAGCTGGTATGTTAAATATATCACTGTTTAGTTAGAAGTAGAGGTTGAATTATTATTTGTCATCTTGTTTACACAAATGAGATAATTCCTCTTACATGCACAAAATGTTTTTTCCACCTGTCATATTTTTATTTAACTTAACAGTGGTGGAGACAGGTACAATTACAACATTTATAAGGCATCTCGATGGGTACAGGGAAGTCATTTAAGGAGCACTTGGAGAACTTGGACATAGTGCTTAAACATTTCTCCCTGGCGGATGCATGCCTTAGAATGAAAAATATGTTTTTCAGGTGCCCCAAATGATCTATTTGGATTACAGAGTCAACAAAAGTGCATTACACCTGTTGGAGGATAAAGTGAAGCCGATCAAAGGAGCCCCAGCTCCCACATCTGTACCTTAGGCCTTTCCTCAGGTTAGCAAATTATTACTGAAAATTCATATATGTGAATTAGCGTCCATCTCAGCACCTGTACACAAAAGGTTGCAAAAGGGTCAGCCTGGGCATATAGGCAAGAAGTGGCCTTTGGGGAAGTAAAAAAGCAGCTATTGTCAGCTAATATTTTGGCCCACTACAATCCGAAGTGAGAGGTAGTGCTGACATGTGAAGCCACCCCCCACCCCCCCATATGGGATCAGGCTCACTGGTGGCCCAGTGAAGAGGAACATCCAATAACGTATGCTTCCCAGACTTTGGCTGATGCCAAACGCAAATATGCCCAGATAGAGAAGGAAAGTTTGATGGCCATGTTTGGTGTGAGGAGGTTCCACCAGTACCTTTACAGATGAAAATTTGCCATAGTAACAGATCACAAGTCCTTGCTAGGGCTAGTGAAAGAAGAGAAGGTGGTGCCGCCCATAGCTTCCAGTTGAATTCAACACTGGGGCCTTATTCTTAGTGCGTACAAGTGCAAGCTAGAACACTATCCAGGAAGACAAGTTGCTAATGTGGATGCCTTGACCCGCCACCCATTGGCAGATACTCCACTGGCAGTGCCTCCCCTAGAAGATACCAACTTGGTTTAAAACTTCATGGACACTCTTCCAGTTACGGCTGACAATATCTGACTGTGAACATAAAAAGATCCTGTCTTGGTGAAAGTAAAACAATGGGAGAGACAGAGGGCAATCGCAACCCGGATTGAAACCCTTCTAGATATGGCAAGACTAAATCACCATAGAGCACAGCATATTACTATGGCGAGTAAGGGTCATTGTCCTGAGTAAAGATCACTGCCATATACTGCCTGAGGGCCAGGGTTGGATGCCAACATAGTTGTGTTGGTGGGGCAGTGCCCAGAGTGCCGAAAAGGACAAATGTTGCCACCAGCATATCTCCACATTCATGGCAATTGCTGGGTAAACACTGGATTCAGTTGCATGTCAACTTTGCTGGTCCCTTTCATGGGCCCTATGTTCTTAGTCATTATGGATGCCTGTTCAAAGTGGTTGAACATGCATAAAGTTCATTCAGCAAACTCAGGTATGAAAATTGGGAAGCTGCAAGCATCGTTTATAGTACACGGACTCCTGGAAGGATTGGTCACGGATGATGGGACATCATTTACCAGCAAGGAATTTGAATATTTACTAAAGTTAAATAGGATTCGACATATAAGGACAGAACAAGACCATCTATCATCCAATGATTTAGTGGAAAGATCGGTCCAAACGTTGAAGGCAGGCTTAAAGAAACAGGCCTACAGCTTTATTTGATGCCAAACTGAAATGGCAGCAAAGATGCCAAAGCTGGGCCACAGACCCACTCTGAGCGAGAAAGACAATTTAATTCTGAAGACAAAGGTTAGTGCTGGAGCCATGCAAATGGCCCTGTATAGGTATGAGGTGAGGTTGAAGTGAGATCAGGGCCCATCACTTACAAAGCTCACGTCAGTAATACAGTGCTGACAAACATGTGGATCACTTGAAAGCTACCACCTTGCAAATGGGGCAGGAACAAAACATAAATGGCCCTTTAGAACAGTCAGAAAGCTTTTCAAAAATAAGTTCTCCCATTCCACCTCGTACTGAACAAACCTCCAAGAGTCTGAGATGGATGTGGCTTCAATGCCATTACTGCCGGCAAAAGTGGAGGAAACTCTCCAAAATGCTGCATACACAAGAGATGGACTACTGTCCTGTACATGCTGTGCGAGTCAGAGACCGAATCATAGGAACCAGACTGGGTGTGACAACATTGCAGGAAAAGCTACAATGGAAGACTAGGCCTACATACCCGGACTTAAGTGGGGAGGGATGTAGTGTTTGGAACCATGTGGGCCTCATAATCAATGAGGTCCTTGCATGCGGTTGTTAACTTGGGCTAATCAGGAAAGCCCTGGCTGACCAATGTTAGAATCTCCTCAGTTCAAGGGGCTGACTCTGACTGGCTGGCCATAGCCAGTATACTGTGAACAAGTAAATAAGGGATGACTTGGTGATGAGATAGCAACCTCTGTGCAGTTATTTTAGTACAAAAGAGGTGGAAAATAAAAGAAAGACCTAAGCAATTTTGGAAATAAAGGGTAATGGAAATACATGTAAAAACACATTTTCTGAAGCAGGTCTAGGCCCGAAACATCAGTCTCACTGCTCCTCTGATGCTGCTTGGCCTGCTGTGTTCATCCAGCTCTACACGTTAATATCTTAAAAACACAGGTAGGAATAGTTTATAGCACTACACAAGAGTAATCATTGTGCTGTCCAGAGTCAGGAATTTATTAGAGTATGATATTATGGGAGGACCTTTAATTTTCATGTTGTCAGGGTTGTCCAACTAGGCTAAAGCAACTTGGAGGATGAGTTCATTTGTAAAAACCTTTGAGTACTTGCTGGCGAATCAGTGAAGAAACATACCATTATGATCATAGGATGATTACAGCCCAGGGGGTCATCCTACTCATCTTGTAGATGCTGTCTCTAGACAAGAATAACTTGACTGGTTCTCCCATTCACAAGCCTACCCACCCTTTCCCAACAGGTCTAATTTTTTTTTGTTTTCAGATAATTACCTAATTCCCTTCTGAAAACCACAAATGATTGTGCCTCCACCATGTTCTTGGGCCATGAATTCCAGATCCTGACTACTGCTGCCTTTTACGTTCCAGTTCTGTTGCCAATTGCCTTCATTGGACTCATCTGATTTTTGACTCTTCAAGAATGGAAACAGTCATCAAGTCAGAGATAATGGGAACTGCAGATGCTGGAGAATCCAAGACAACAAAATGTGAGGCTGGATGAACACAGCAGGCCAAGCAGCATCTCAGGAGCACAAAAGCTGAAGTTTCGGGCCTAGACCCTTCATCAGAAAGTCTATCCTAAACTGAACTAGTACAATTTTCCCACATTTCGCTCATATCCCTCTAAACCTTTCCTATTTATACTTTCCTGCTTAGAAGTCTTTTAAGTTTTGTAATTGTTCCTGCCTCTACATCTTCCTCTGGCAGCTTATTCCATGTACACACCATCCTCTGTATGAAAAGGTTGCCCCTCAGGTCCCTTTTAAATCTTCCCCCCCTCCCTCACCTTAAACCTAAGTCCTCCAGTCTTGGAGTCCCCTACACTGGGAAAAAAAGCCTTGGCTATTCACCTTATCTATGCCCCTCATGATTTCACGAATCTCTATAAAGTCACCACCCTCCCCCCCCCCCCCCCCCACACACGCTTTCCACACTCCAAGGAAACACTCCGGCTTATCTAGCCTGTCCTTCTAACTCAAATCTTCCAGTCTTGACAATATCCTAGTAAATCCTTTATGCACCTTCCAATTTAATAACATCCTTCCTATAGCAGGGTGGCCAGAATTATATGCAGTATTCCAAATATGACCTTACCTTTATTTTGTATAGCTGTAACATGACATCAATGATCTGACTCAATGATCTGACCACTGAAGACAAGTGTGCCAAACAGCACCTTCACCATCCTGTTTACATTCAATGTCACTTTCAAGGAACTATGCACTTTTGGTTTCTCTGTTTGACAACATTCGTCAGGGCCCCAGCACAAATAATATAAGTTGTGCCCTGGTTTGTCTTACCAAAACGCAAAACCTCACATTTATCTGAATTAAACTTCATCTGCCATTCCTTGGCCCATGGCCTAATTGATGAAGATGCTGTTGCACTCTGAGTCAACCTTTGCAGTCAACTAGACAGCTAATTTTGGTGTTGTCCGTAGACTTACTAACCATGCCTGTTATATTCTCATTTAAATCATTTATATAAATGACAAACAACAGTGGACCCAGCACCAATTCTTGCAACACACCACTAGTCACAGGCCTCTGATCTCAGCAACGACCCTTGACCATCATCCTTTGTCTCCTACTGTCAAGCTAATTTTTTATCCAATTGGCTAGATCTCCCTTGAACCTATGTGTTCTAACCTTACTCGCCAGTCTACCATGTGGAACCTTGACGAAGGCCTTGATAAAGTCCATATAGATCATGCCCACCGCTTTGCCTTCATCAATCCTCTTTGTTGCTTCAAAAAACTCAATTAAGTTGGTGAGACATGACTTCCCACACACAAAGCCTTGTTGACTATCCTTAATCAGTCCTTACCTTCCAAAATACATGTAGATCCTGTCTCTCAGAAACCTGCCCAACAACGTAACATGATTGATGTTAGGCTCACTGGTCTGTTGTTCCCTCGCTTTACCTTGCAGCATTTCTGAAATAATGGCACAACATTAACCAACCTCCAGTCTTCTGGCTCACTCATGTTACTCACTCAGTTTTGCAAATATCTCTGCTTGGGGCCCAACAGCTTCTTCCACAGGTTTTCACAATGTCTTGAGAGTCACTTGATCAGGACCAAGTATTTTTCAACCTTTATGGATTTTAAGACCTCCAACACATCCTTTCTTGTAGTGTGGGCTCTTTTCAAGATATCACTATTCATCTCTGATTTCCCTGTCTTCCACATCTTTCTCCATGTTAAATATTCATTTAGGAACTCTCTCATCTTGTGGTTCCACGCATAGACAGCCTTGTTGATCTTTAAGGGATCCTATTCTTTCCTTAATTGCACATAATATACTTGTAGAATCTCTTTGGATTCTCCATTACCCTCTCTGGCAAAACTTATCTCCTGTTTTATGTCCTCCTGATTTGTCTCTTAAATATTAGCTGACGTACCTAGAATTACATGTTGTGATGGTCAATTAGTAATTGGCAGTAAAGGATTCTCTCAGAAACAGTAATCATTAAGTTTGAGAATGATGTGAAACCAGGGTCTTCAATTTACACAAAATCCATAACTGAGAAATGAACACTGAATTAGTTGTAGTAGATTGGGAAATTAGATCAAAAACTTGGACACACTTGAGAAATTACAAACATTGAAATAAATAATTCATAACTCTCAATAAATAATTCATAACTCTCAATAAATATGCATTCCCTTGAGGAATTAAAATTCTATTGGAGAAGTAGTACTGCCCCATCTGACCAGAAAAGTTAAGACTAGAATTCGACTAACGGTACTGCTGACGCCTTTGATAAAAAGAGAATTATGCCTGTGGAGTGGGAAGAATTTAGAAATAATCAGCAATAAATTAATGAGAAATTGATAAAAGAGGGAGAATATATAACAATGGTAAATTTGCAAGAAATATAGAACTAGATTGCAAAAACCTCTATGAATGTATAATAAGGAAGAGGAAGGCAAAGTAATGCGGCTGTCTTAGACACAGGACAGAAGAAATCATGACAAAATGGCAGAGATGGCAAACAAATTTATGTGTTTCTCCTCACAGTAGAAGATACAAAGGACATGCCAGGCGTAGTTGAGAAGCATTCTCTATTGAGAATGAGGAGCCTAACATAATTAATCAAAATTAAGAGAAGATTCTAAAGAATATGAAGGAACGAGGAGATGTAAAATCCCCTGGACTTGATTATTACTAATCCTACGGTTTTAAGAAAAAGTGTTTACAGAGGTAGTGAATACATTGATGTTCTAGTTTCTAGGATTGTATCCCTGGATAAGGTGGCACAACGATTCAATGGTTAGCACTGCTACATCACAGTGCCAAGTTCGATTTCAGCAGTGCATGACTGTCTGTGTGGAGTTTGCACATTCTCCTCATATTTGTGGGGGTTTCCTTCAGGTGCTCTGGTTCCCTTCTACAGCCCAAAGGTATGCAAGTTAGGTGCATTGGCCATGTTAAATTGCCCATAGTGTCCAGGGATGTGCACACTAGGTGACTTAGCCATGGGAAAAGCAGAGTTTCAGGGATAGGGTAGAGAGGATGTGGGTCTTGGGGATTTGCTCTTTGGAGGGCCAGTGTGGACGTGATAGATGGAATGGCCCACTTCCACACTGTAGAGATTTAATGGGTTGGAAAAGCACCAGATGTAACCCTTGCAGGTCAAGAACGAAATTATAGAAAAATCAGAGAAGTCAGGATATTTAATCTAAAAAGGATATGGTAAGAAAAATGCAACAATTTTTTTATTAAGGATCTAGCATTAGGGCACTTAGAAAAATCACAACATAATCAGGTGTAGTCAACACATTTCATAAAAGGGAAATTGTTTTTGATAAGCCTATTTGAGATTTTCAAACTTTTTTTGCAAAGATAAATAGAGGAGAACCAGTGAATGCAAAACTTTTAAAAAGCCATTTAATGAGGTGCATGCAGAAAGTTTTTACTTGATTACAGCTATGAGATTGGCATATACAATGTACAAAAATCTGAGGGTAGGAATGTATTCTAGAAAGATGGTTTTCCCCAACAATCCCACCCTTCATCATGAACTAATTTGTTCCCCTGAATGCTAAAATCATAGAATTCCCATAGTCCAGATATAGGCCATTCAGCCCAACAAGTCTGCAGCAACCATCCAAAGAACATCCCATCCAAACGCAATGCTCCACTCCATCCCTGCATTTAACCTACATATCCCTGATCAGTACTGGACAATATACCATGGCCAATCCAACTAACACCTTTAGACTGTGGGACAGCCTTCTGGGGGAGGAGGATCAGCCAGAAATCATGGTTCAAATTGGGAGAAAGACATAGTTGGGAAGAGTGATGAGGTTCTAAAGGCAAGATTTCAAGAAATTAGGAAGGAAGTTAATGAGCTTGAGTACAAAAGCAATGATTACATGATTCTCATAAAGCCACATTCAAGTGAACATAAGAACACAACAATTGATCAATTGAACACATTGCTCAAGAACCAGTTCAGGGGTTAGGGCATCAGATTCCTTAGGAATTGGAGTCAGTTCTTGGTTGGGTGGGATCTGTACAATCTAGACTGGAAATAATATTCTCACAGGGAGATTTACTTGTGCGGTTAGACTAGCTTGACAGGGGGATGGGAATCCAGGGGATAACCCAAATTAGAGGGAGGTAAAGTTGGTAATGGGATGACAAAAAGGTGGTAGGAATACTGGAAGATAGGAGAAATGAAGTCAACCATCAAACATATTTTGAAAGCAGAATGATGTCAAAAGATTAAACATTAAGAGCACGACATGAACCTAGCCCTAACACTAACTGTATTGCACAAAACATTCTTAGCAGGTTGGAGAATCTAAAGACACAAGCAGAGATATATGACTATGATCTAATTGTGATTTCAGAAACATGGCTATATGGTGATAGGGACTAGTAATTGAATATTCAAGGATATTCAACATTTCACAAGGGAAGATGAAGGAAATTGAGATGGAGTTGCAATAATAATAAAGATTGCATCAGACCATTAGTAAGGGAGGATCTCCGATCAGAAAGACAAGCTTGAAATCAATTTTAGTGGAACAAAGAAACAGCAAGGAGGAACACCAACCTCTATATATGGCCTTCTCTGATGTTACATAAGCCTGAGAGTCTGTCAACCAGGCTGGATTATGCAGTGTCCCCTCCGCAAAGATTGTTGTCTGTAGAAATTTGTCACCATCCTCCGCTTGTTACATGATGATACACAAGTGTGATTCTGACTAACAGATCGATCATTGATCAGTTTGTGGTCAAACTGGATTCATGTAAAGTCAAGTAATGACATGAACATTCTTCTGCAATTCTTCACTGAAGTATTAAACCCCAAATCCATGAAGCATCCTGCTAGACTGGATTTTCACTGCAGAATGAACAAGAAACTATTCACCCTGCATCATGTCCAATCCAGAAATAATACAACCCCAATCTCATTTATTAAATTGTACTATACAAACAATTCTTGCAATGTAGACTCACGGAGCAACCAGTGGAGACATATCAGTGAATGAAGCTTGAGTTATCTGGAAGTCAAAGATCCTCTACTGGCTGACTAGATAGGTGTTCTTCAGAGTGTCCTCTCTCTGGCCAATTGCCTCAGCGCCAAGGTACTGATTACCAACCAATTGAATTAGCAGGTCACATCATTCAGGTGACCAAGACTCACAAAACAAGCTGTTTACTTTGAGTTTCATAATAGTTCCTCATTTACCTGAGGAAATTCTTCAAGGACGTCTCAAACTTGCCTTGATTTTAAATATAAAGCCCCATAGCCTCATGGGAATCTCTGGTTCAAAACCAGCCAAGCTGAAGAAATATCACAGTGTTGCCAATTATATCTGATAGGCCCAAATAGAGGTTTAGTATTAGTAGTAGAAAGAAGATATAGAAAAAAAAGGGCACTTTACCCACCTACCTCAACAAATACTATTGAATCCATTTGTGGCAGAGTGTATGGATCCAGTTTTGGACTAACTAGTCACCTCAAGATCCAAAACTACAGAGTGGAAGAAAACCATTCTCCATCCTGAGGGTCACCTAAAGCGAAAAAATAGATATGTGCATATCTCTTAAAGCTAAAATTTGTAGTACTCGTTGCTCACCATGTGTTGTATGAGCAGTCAAATCAAATGTGCAATGCCACTCACCACGCTGTATAAGGCAGCTAAATATATCCACAATACTGCCTTTTATTGTCATTAAGTTGAGTCTACTCCTTGCCATGGAGTTGGTTTGCTGCCACCATTTTCTTTAAGTGTGTTTAGTCCAGTATGGTAGAGCAAAATCACTTAATAGCCCAACTAGAACATGTTGCTGTCTTGAACAAGAAGTAGTTTATACCATGTTAACAGCTCGTTACAAACATGACAACATCAATATGCTACATTGATATAGTTACAAAAACTTAAGAGTACTTGGATAGTAGATCATACTCCTTAAAGATCTTAAGCTGTTCTGCCCACAGTTCCACATGACATCACCATCATCATCATGGGTAGTGCTTAAGAAGTGCTTGGCTATTAAACTTTTCAGACCCTTACAGTCTTCTACAACATCTTTCTCATTTAAACTTTTTGATCATGGATGCAATAAATTACATACTTTGTGACAATTTGCTAATTTCACTCCTGTAGGGTGGATTTAATTTTCAGAATTTGACCCAGTCTTGGGTTTCCAAACCATCAGAAATAGTTTTGTTCAATTTATTTTGTCAATTCCTTTTAATATCTTTCAAACTTGATTCAACAGACACTTAACCTTGTAAATCCTGGGAATATAACCCTTGTTTGTTTCATTGTTCCTCTTACCTCTAAAACCAGATATCAATCAGTTATGTTTTTATTGCCCTCTTCAAGAACAATGTAGTCTTCCTCATTGGTGGTACCAAGAACTGCTGACAGTTAGAGTTAAATTGTTACTTGTTGATTGTAAAGTGACTATCAGGAGTTTTTTTTGTTTCAATTCTCCTTGAGAACAGATTGTGAGGCGAGAGGCAGGTTATACCAGTTTTCACATTTCTTTAACAGATTAAGAGGTGAGGCGAGCTTCTCTGAGGGTTTTGGTTTAAATTACCAAAGAAGTGTCGACCCTTGCTTTGTAACGGGCAGGGGGCTCAAGTCTGGGATCAGGCCAGTTTGCGTATGGGATCTGAATGGATTATGATAGATTTGAACAGTTCTGAGATACAAGAGGTCCCAGTAGATTTAAACAGACTTGTGGATTAGTGTGCTAGATCTTCAAATAAAACTTAGGTGAGAAGTGGAAAATTTGTGTAATTTCAGTTACTTGTGGTTGGCTAAATCAAAAGTTGGGGGAAGTGGTTTTTATCATTGTTGAATGGGTTCTAAGAGTTTGAGGATACTTCCCAAATTTACCAAGAAAGTTTAGAAAGACAGAGGAAGGATATACTTTTAGACTTAACAAACAGACTAGAAGTGGGTTTAACTAGGGATAAGAAGAAAGCTGAAATTGCAAAGGAGTTGGCAAAGTATTCAGGAATACCAGAGAAATAGGCAAATGCAGTAGAGTTAGAAGAAATTAAATTGCAAATTAAATGAATGGAGTGAGAAGATAAAGAAAGAGAAAAAAGATTGCGAGCTGAGGAAAAAGAAAGGAAAAGAAGAGTCCTAGAAGAAGAAAAAGAAAAAGAGAGAGACTTTGAATTTCAAAAGTTGACAATTAGACAGGACAGTCAAGTAAAATAGATGGCGATGAAGGTAGAAGATAGATTTAGTTAGGAGGAGTGATGATGAGCAAACTCACTATAGCCAAAGGCCTAGTAGGGATATATACAAATTATTCAAAACATTACCAAAATTTGATGAAAAAGAGGTAGAAGCCTCTTTCAATTCATTTGAGAAGTTGGCAAAACAGATAAACTGGCCAGAGGATATGTGGGTAATATTAATTCAGACCAAATTGGTAAGCAGGACTAGTGAAGTGTTTGCAGTACTGTCAGATGAGTGCCATGAGAATACGAAGAAGTTAAAACAGGCTATTTTGAGTGCCTATGAATTGGTACCAGAAGCATATAGACAATGGTTCAGAAATATAAGGAAGGACTGTACTGTGTACAGTTCTGGTCGCCACATTACCAAAAGGATGTGGATGCTTTGGAGAGGGTGCAGAGGAGGTTCACCAGGATGTTGCCTGGTATGGAGGGTGCTAGCTATGAAGAGAGGTTGAATAGACTAGGATTATTTTCATTAGAAAGACGGAGATTGAGGGGGCCCTGACTGAGGTCTACAAAATCATGAGGGGTATAGACAGGGTGGATAGCAAAAAGCTTTTTCCCAGAATGGGGGACTCAATTACTCGGAGTCATGAGTTCAAAATGAGAGGAGGAAAGTTTAAGGGAGATATGCGTGGAAAGTCCTTTACACAGAGGGTGGTGGGTGCCTGGAATGCGTTGCTAGCGGAGGTGGTAGACACAGACACGTTAGCGTCTTTTAAGATATATTTGGACAGGTACATGGATGGGCAGGGAGCAAATGGACACAGACTGTTAGAAAATAGATGTCAGGTTAGACAGAGGATCTTGATCGGCGCAGGCTTGGTGGGCCGAAGGGCCTGTTCCTGTGCTGTAAGTTTCTTTGTTTCTTTGAGCCAGGTCAGAGTTATGTCAAATTTGAATGAATATAACATAGCAACTTTGATAGATGGGTGAGAGCATTAAAGATAGAAAAGACTGGCCAGGCTGGATAGTAAGATAGTGCCTGATCTTTTCAAAGACTTCACCTCAGTGGGTAAGATTTACTCAGGTAGATCAACGGGATCAGATAAAGAAGTTACAATATTGAGGCCTATGGGAGCTGGCGAGTCTGTAGATAGATGACTTAGTGATCTTTAGCTATTCGTGGACAGATCACATGGCATATTTGGCAGAGGTCTTTGAAAGAGTACAGAAGGCAAAGTTGGTCATAAATGTGGCAAAGACAGAATTCATGTCAGCAGAAGTGTCATTCTTAGGACACAACATTGGGCATGGATGAAAGACATTGAGGAATGTGAAGATCAAAGAATCACAATCAAAGAATTTCCAAGACCATTCTCAAAGAAGGAAGTACTGTGATTTTTGGAACTGAGCGGATTCTACATGAAATTTGTACCAAACTTTATTAGTATGGCGCCACCAAAAATGGATTTGCTCAAAAGAACATGAAATTCCAGCTGGCAGAACAATGCCAGGATGGATTTGAGAATTTAAATGCAGTGTTAACTACTGCACCGGTTTTAGCCATGCCCAATTTCTTGAAACCCTTTAAATTCACCATCAACCAATCTATGTAGGGGTTGGAGCTATGTTGTTACCAGAGGATGATTGTGGAATTGAAAGGCCAATTGGTTATTTTTCAAAGAAACTCAACATCCACCTGTTAAAATATTCAACCATTGAAAATGAGTTGTTGAGGTAGTTATTGGCCTTACAATATTTTAATGTTAATGCTGCCAACAATGCATTGAAAATGCTTATTTGCACTAATCACAACACTTTGACATTTTTGGAAAGATTTAAAGAATACCAGACTATTTTATTACTGTCTTATGTTAGAAGCACTTAATTTAGAGATTGTACATGTTGCAAGTCATGAAAATGTAATTGTGGGTTTAAAAGGAAAATGTGAAAATAAGATAAAAATCTTAGTGCTTTATATATATATATATATATATATATATATACATGTGTGTGTGTGTGTGTGTGTGTGTGTGTGTTTAAAATTGGTATGAAATGTGTAACTCTAGATTAATGACCTATCACAGAAAAAGAATAAGCCATCTTTTCATAATGGTTCATTATTTCTTAAGGGGGGATGGGCGTGGTTGGGTTTAATACTTGTGATTTGGAAGGCAGATGTTAGAGTTTGTTTGTAAAATCAGAGGGGGTAAGAGGGTAACAGTCTGTGGCCCCTTTTAAAAGATGATGTGCTTTTCTAGGCTTAGAGATTTAATAAAATGTCTGCAGATGCACAGAGAGTTCTCAAAATTGAATCATTCGTATCAAAGGCAGTATGATTAGAAAATAAAACAGCCTTATTTTGTTAGTAAGGCAACCAGTTTGAATAAATGTGATGGTTTTGACAACTTAGGACAATCCTATTGTAAAAATTTGTAGGTCATCAAAGGTACAAAATAATATAGTATTTGAAAATTGGTGTGCATGTGAATTGCCATCTGAAGAGAAACTTGCTGACTCTCACAGATATCTTTAAGGTCTCAGAGTAAGCACTAACTAAATTAAGGTACGATGGCACTCTTAGCTAATATTACTGACACGGAAATTCAGTGGAGGAAAGTTTTACTGACTTGAGGACAGCAGAGAAGAACATTCTGGAAGACTTACCCTGACTGTAATTTCAAGAGATTAAGTTCTAATTTTTTTTATTAATTTGCTTGATAGAAGTGGTACCTGTACCTATTGGAACAACATGCCATTAGAATTTTGTTTTATTTGGGAAATTTTTAATAATTAAGAGGGAATTATTCTGCTTGTTGATAGTTCTGTTAATTTGTTTCCTGTTAGTGTTAGCTAAATAAATTGTTACTTGTTGATTGTAGAATGACTGTCAGAAGTTCATTTTATTTCAACTTTCCTTTGTCACAGATTAGGAAGTGAGAGACAGGTCATACCAATTTTCACATTTGCTTTGACAGGTTACGAGATGAGGTGAACTTTTCTAGGGTTTCAGTTTTAATTATCAGAGAAGAGTCAACCTTCACTACATAACACTTTGCTGAGGATACCAGGTAAAAATCAAATATATATGTATAACTAGGTCTCAAATTAATAGGTTAATGCCTCAATATTCTTTAAAGCTGCATGGTTATTTTTCCTGTGTGTACCAGACACACCCTCATTTTCACTCTCATTACGTATGTTTCTGTGTGTCAAATGTTACTTTGGTCTTACTTTTTGCTCAAGGTTCGTAGGTGATAAAATTCTTTTTCATTAAAAAGAATGTAATTGCATTCTTCAATTTAATTCTGTGAACAATGTTTTTAATTGACTTGTGATACAGCTGCACACTAAAATGAAACAAAAATATTTGTAGAGACCTCAATGAGAGCGATATTTTTTCTTATCTGTTTGCAACAAATTGCAGGAAAGCTTACTTACAAAGTGTACGATTGGTGGAATCTTCAGGATGATGACCATTCAGTGAGATCTATGGAATAACAGTATAGGGTAGAACAATGGGGAGCAAAAAATTGTAAAGTTTTTTTTCAATCGTGGTCTTGGATGTGATTCTGGCATTAGAATGCAACTATGTAGTGTGTGGAGAGAGACTCCAGTGTTGCAAGAGACAGAATTTACAGCAGTATTCCCAACAGACATTGAAATGTTTTAAAAATGAAATAAAGAATACAGGCTTGGAAGCAGAAGCCTTCACAACTTGTATGTTTTTTGTGGAAGCCAATAAACTCGAGGATAAACTGCAGTGGTAAAAACGAAAATAAATTAGACAGTTCCATAGAGTTCAGCATTTATTCTGTTTTATCAAAACAGCCTTCTCACACAGATGAATCTGTATTAAAAATCCCTGGCTAAAGTGAGGGTAGCTGCTGAATGGTTTGAACAGTGACTGGACAATACAGGGTGGAATCTCCCACAACTGGAAAAATAATGTTGAAAAAATTTAATAGTTTGAGTCACATGTTAATAGGTATGTAAACCAATCAATATTAATAATGCAGGCTGATAATTTTCAAAAAGTATCATTTCTGAAACTCCACAAAGAGGCAGCAAATACAGAACGAAACTTGTGAAAAGCAAGGAAAAAATATCTGTAGTTTGAATGATGCTTCCAAATTGCGGCATTTTTTTGATGAGATCTTTTACAAAAATTGGTTGTGTTTAACTAAAAGCAGATGTGGCAATGATCTCAACATTCTAAATTCAGAAGGGCTGACCTCATTTCTGCTTGCAGTGAAACCTATTTGGCACAGTTTTACCGATTCAATTAATGTATTTAACTCTATAATTTTAAAATCCAGGTGGAATGGATTCAAAGTACAAGCCCTGCCCTTTCATAAACACATGCAATGCAAATACCAACTGATACTTGTTTTATGTTGAAATGGAGTTAACATGTAGGTTAAGGCCAACATATTGTTAAATCTCAACTCAAATTCCTCTTGTTTAATACAAAACACACCCAGGACATAAGTACTTTTTAATGTGACAGTTTAAAAAATCAGTACTCGCAATGCAGAGCATGAATCCTAGAAAAAGCATGTACAGCCTTTAAAAAAAATCAGATGCCACAAAAATGAGAACCTAACCATCTACACAGAAGGATCTATCAAACGCCACCGCTTAAAAAGGTGTAACTCAGGCCAGTGACACAACTCTTAAAAATATTTTCGTTGTCAACCTAAGACCTTTTTCAGTGTCCTTAATTTCTAACTTGACAGTTTAATGTAAATCATGCCCAAATCTCAGTATTTGGTGACCCCAAAGCCAAGAGAGACATCATTCTTTGTGTCCAGATCGCGATAGCAATGCAGCCTTGACAGACACAGAAGGTTCCCTCACATGCTTAGGCAATACTCACAAAATCAGTACACTACCATGTCAAAACCAGGCACACAAGAACCAAATTCAAACCTGTCAATGGGCAGTGAAATTATAGTGCTCAAAAAAACACAAGAACTGCATATGCTGAAAATCAGAAACAAGAACTGAAATTGCTCAAAAAATTCAGCAGGTCAAGCAGCATCTGAGGAGACAAAGCAGAGCTAATCTTTTGGGTCCTGTGATTTTTCTTCAGAACTAATTGTAGCTAGGAAAGGAGAAAAGAAACTGCAGATGCTGGATTCCAAGTTAGGCAAATAGGAGACTGGAGGAACATAGCAGGCCATGCAGCATCTGGAGGAAAGGAGCAGTCAATATTTCAGGTATTACCCTTCAGGACTGGATATGGGGGAAAGGGGAGCTGCAGATAAAGGGAGGGGAGGGGTAGAGGCATAATGGTGGTGAAAGGTGAACACTCGTGGTAGGTATGACCTGGTTAGTCGATGGAGGGATGAAGCCAGCTGGTGGTTGGAAGGGAAGGTTAGAAGGTGGAATGGAAAGGAGGAGGTGGGGCTAGAAGGGGACATGCTCTTTTCCCACCTCTGTCATCTAGATAGCCCTCCACTGCGCCTCTTCCATTCACTGCTCCGCAGCTCTTAATCAATACCCCCCTCCAAATATAACAAAGATAGGGTCTCCCTTGTCCTCACTTTCCACCTTACCAGCCTCCGCATCCAATGTAGCAGCGTTAAACACTTGCACCAACTACAGTTAGAACCCACCACCCAGAACATCTTCCACTCGCCACCCCTCTCTACTTTCTGCAAGGACAGTTCCCTTTCTCACTTCTTAGTCCATGCCACGCTCCCCACTAACCACTCCAACCTGCCCAGTACCTTCCCCTGTAACCATAAAAGATGCAATGCCTATCCACACACCACCTCCCTCACCTCCGTTCAGGGTTCTAAACAGCTCTTCCAAGTGAGACAGAGCTTCACCTACATCTCCTCCAATCTAGTCTACTGTATCCAATGCTCCCAATGTAGTTTTCTCTATGTCGGTGAGACCAAACACAGACTATTTGACCGTTTCACTGAGCATTTTTGCCTGGCCTGACAGGGCCACCTAACCACCAAGTCACCAACCATTTCAACTTCTCGGCCCTCTCCCCCTCCAACATATCCACTCTCGGTGTCCTCCAGTATCACAGCAACTCAGAAAGAAAATTTGAAGAACAAAGCCTTATATTATGCCCGGCCACTTACAGGCCACAGGACTCAACATTGAGTTCTCCAATTTCAAATCACCTTACCACTCACCCCCCAACTCCCCTCCCAGTCCCACTTTCTCCCTTCCATTCCACCTCCTGACCCTCCCTTCCAGCCACCAACCGGATTCATCCCTCCCATTGACCAACCTGGTCATATCTACCCCGGTGTCCACCTATCACCATCATTCTGCCCCCACCCACCCTCTTTATCTGCAACTCCCCCTACACCCACATCGAGTCCTGAAAAAGAGAAATACCCGAAACATTGACTGCTCCTTTCCTCCAGATCATGCCTGGCCTGCTGTGTTCTTCCAGCCTTCTGTTTGTGTGGCTAGGAAAACTTTTGTCTCTGAAATGTCCACCTTCTTCTTCTACAGAAGATGCTCCACCACTGTGGTTGACAGGGATCTTAGTCGTGTCCAAACTATTTCCTGCACCTTGGCCCTCACTCTTTCTCTTCCTTCTCACAAAAGCCTGGCCCACATTTACCACTCCACCAGCAGCTGTATTGAAAGGATCATTAGCGACTATTACCACCATCTCCAGTGGGATACTACTCGCTGACACACACTTCCTTCTCCTCCCGTGTCAGCCTTCCACAGAGACCAATCCATCCATGACACTGTGATCCCCTCCTTCTTCACTCCCAGCAGCTCTCCACACCCCAATGGCACCTGCAGTCGCAGAAAATATAATATGGGTCGATATAGTGTGGAGCTGGAGGAACACAGCAGTTCAGGCAGCATCAGAAGAGCAGGAAAGTTGATGTTTCAGGTCAGGACCCTTCATCTGAACTACCTGTTTACCTCCTCGCTCTCACTATCCAAGGCCTCAGACACATGTTCCAGGTGAAGCAGTGATTTAATTGCACTTCACTCAATCTTATGTACGGTACTGATTGCAATATGGTCTCGTCCACATTGGCGAAATGAATGGTAGACTGGACAACTGCTTTACAGAACACCTATTTTCTGTCTACAAAAATAACCCTGAGCTTCTGGTTGCCTGCCACTTCAACAAAGCACCATTCTCCCTGGCCAACATCTCTGTCTCGGGCTTGCTGCAATGGTCCAGTGAAGCTCACCGTAAGCTGGAAGAACAGCATCACATTTTCTCCTTGGGGATTCCTGCAGCCTTTAGAGCTCAATATTGAGTTTAAAAATTTTGGGACCTGAGCACTTCTATCATGTCCTTACCCCTTACTCCATACACCAGGACTTGTCGTTACTTGGGCTGCCACCATAATCAACCCATTTTCAGCTACAAATGGTCTCCATTAGCAGTTATTGATTCTCCCCACGAACATGTACCTATTCCTTTGTTTGCTGTTCTCTCTCTCTAAGCTCCATCTTCACCTATTGTTTACTCTTCCCCTTTTTACCCCACTCCATCTTCAGCACATCCAACCTTTTCTTACCTACAAGTAGTTCCAAGAAAGTGTCATTGGACCTGAAACATTAACTCTGCTTTCTCTCTACAATGCTGCCAGACCTGCTGAGATTTTCCAGCAATTTCTGAAATTTAGTGCTATTGCACACCTCCTGCTGGGTAACTGAAAAACAATGTTGTGTGGCAGCCTGAGAATTAGTTAGATGTTAGATCATCTTCTCCATCAAGCATGCACAGACAAAATACCAAAGAGATTTTCTTCCTATGAATTAAAAATTGGCATTGGTTTCCACCATCCCTAAGTGCTTGATTTCTCATTTGTTTGTGTGCTATTTAAAACAATATATTTTCTAGCAGGAACAACAGATGTCTTGCATATTCTTAACCAAGCATGTATATTGTGGAAATTTTTCATGATGATGTTATCCATATCTAAACACCAGAAAGAGATTGCCAGGTTTTGTAAAGAGGTTGCTTTTTGGCAGTTTTCCTTGATCTTGCTGACAACCTTGCAAAACCCAGTGACATATTCACGCAACACTCATTCTTGGATGGACAGCTGCTTCTAGGTTTCGTCGACAGCTATGTCTTGCCAGCCAACATGTTCCCTCTCCAACCTACACAGGATGTAATGTTATCCATTGAAAGCCCTGTGCTGCATCTGTTATTGAATCAGAGTTCTATAAGTATTAAGAAATAAAGATGTATGGATTATTCTAAGGTCAGCTATGTCAAATTTTGTATTTGAAGATATTTAGTTAGTCATTCTGCACCTAAGGCAAATAGCATTTATTTGAAGATTACGAAATGTATATTAATAATAACATGTGCATGTAATTGTAGCCTCTTTTTGTGGCCATCATATGAGTAAAAAGGTTTAGATCCTCTGGTGATTACAATGTTATGAAGTGAATGGTGGTTAAATATATGCTAATCTTGGTCAGTTTGCAGTAACCCTTTTTTTAACTCGGGGGGTTACATGGTGAATCGACAAAGTGGACAAGACTCAGGGGAATGTCTAACACAAATTTGTTGAATATTTTACCAAGGACAGACAATGTTTGGCAGACTCTACTATTGTTCTTTAATTAAACTCTATCAGTTTCTTCACAGGACTCTTCAGGAAGTGGTTTTAAATCTCTAAGTAAAAGTCCTTCTGAGGATTCACTACACAGGTTCCTACCACTGTATTTGAACTGTTTATCTGAAATGACTGGTATTACCCATTTAATAAGGCTGGGATAGACTGTTCCTTGGTCTTTGAGGGTTGGCTGATGTTTCAGGATCTGCAGTTGTTAATTTGGCCATTCCCTCTTATATGAGGCTCGTTCTGTTCTTGCGGTCTCTCACTGAGAAAGTCTCTCTGGGAATGCCATTGATGAATGTGCAAAAGTGGAGAGAGCTACGGCTCCAGGTTGCTCCTGTCATCACTCTCTTCATGCCCTTTTTGAAGATTCTGTGGTGTTTTTCATAATAACATCAGACAGGGTAAGAAGATCCAAAGAGGCGACTAATTTTGATATTTGGAGGTTGTAGAATGTAGTTTTGATCTTCAACTGTCAAGTACTGTCATTGTCAAACTATTCCTCTGGCTTCCTACTAAGCTGGGTGCCACCAAGTCTCTGTAACATTCCTCTAACAATGCAGGTTCATTGGAGGTTCATTCTGAAACAATGCAGCCATTAGCAGCTGGCTAGGCAATTTCAGGCCTGTCTGGATTCAACAATAAGTTGATTGTCCAATGCATGGTTGCATGAATACTGTCTGTCCAGATCTGTGGTTTGCAAATTGCAAACCTGGCTGGGTTTAAACCTGACTCCGATCTTTTGAATTTTTGTCCATGCTAATAAGAAATGTAAATATCTTTGCAACAATCCTGACTTGTTTGATGAGTTGGTAGTAAATGAAATTGAGAGAATATGATTGGAGGATCGAAGTCTACCGAGTTCTGAAACATGTGAAAGAAATATCAGAACAACTTGACTGGAATGTATGTCTCTAATTTAAATGAATAGCGTTGATAAGAGGAATGCAATCACAGGGCGATACTCTTGAGGGTGGTTTGACGGAAATTTAGCGTTTGCTAAGAATAGATTTTGTAAGTTAAAACTGGGGTTAGTTTTTTTTTGGTAATGGGGGAGTTGACTTCATCGTCTTAGCCATGTTGCACCGCATTGAGGTAGCACACTGGATGTCATGCAGTGCTATTCCGAAATTGAGACAAAAGCTAGAGATTTATAAAAAGGACGGAAAATTCCTGAAGTTTACCTGTCTTTTGGACTCTGGTTGACAGAAAGCAAAGCCAGGTTTCTGTACTTAACAAGAATGACTGACTACTTAATGCAAATAAATAGGTTCTAACTGCAGATAAACAATTATGAACCATCGACATTGAACTCCACTAGTTAAAACTAACCGTCATTTATAAACTGCCCCTTTCACACACAGACAGCAAACAACATGGGTGATGGGAAAGATGGGAAAGACGAGAAAGGTAGTTCATTAGTCCCTATCTCACGAGATGGTCCTTTTTGTTTGTCAAGAATTACTGTTCCTTTGTTCTCCTTAGGTTACTGACTTGTGGAACGTCCAGGCTGGCTGGTTCACACTTACGAAGTGTCTGTCTAACTGGTTAAGAGTAACAGATTACAGCAACTGCTGAGAGAAAAAACAAACTGGTTTTCTTCAGCCTTCAGGTAGTTTTTACTGCAGCAAAAAGCAATGGCTGCTGGCTTTGTGGAGATCCAATGGCTTCTCCCTATCTTACACAAATCCATGGACTGTGCAGTGACTCAGGAACCAATCA
The DNA here is from genome assembly GCF_030684315.1 of Stegostoma tigrinum. Taxonomy (NCBI): domain Eukaryota; kingdom Metazoa; phylum Chordata; class Chondrichthyes; order Orectolobiformes; family Stegostomatidae; genus Stegostoma; species Stegostoma tigrinum. The sequence continues at coordinate 57,197,089 of NC_081366.1, forward strand.
CAAAGTTGTTGGCAGGCAGAAGCCCTTGTCTCTGATAACTGGTCACTAATCCATAGACCAATCATCTGCTTGTTGTCAGCCAAAGCTCTCTTCGTATACTCTCCTTGGCTCTAGCTCATCTGTACACTTTCCCTGAGGTGCTTGAACAGCAGTGGAACAGCACTTAGAATAAGAGTCGGGTTACTTGCTTTTCAAAAGTATAGTAATCCTTCAACAAATAAGAGTGGCTCAGTAGCACTACTGCTGGCTGAGTGCTGAACCATATGGCTGCTTGTCTGTGTCACCAGTTGGTTGTGGGGTCTACTGAGGTGGAAAACATAGCTGGTTTTGTCCTCCATAATCCACTAATTACAGATGCATCTGCCCATGACAATAGCAGTAGGAATGGCAAGGCAGTCACAATGGAGACCATGTCCTGCCTTCACATTGAGGTTACTCTCCATTATGTTTGTGCTACTGCCATTATATTAACTGAGACAGACTTGAAAAGATCTAGCAATTCAACTAGGTAGCCATGAGGTACTATGGGTTATCAACCATACAATTGTATTGAACCACAATTATGACTTGGCATATCACCTACTGTATAACGAAATTGAGCCTGGCTCAATGAAGAATGCATGAAGGTCCTCAGTTCAGAGTCTCATTTGCAGCCTCAAACCTCTCAGTCCCAGCCAATTACTGCAAAAATTCTTTCAGTTAGTGGCCTGTGCCTAGCTGCCTTCAGCTGTTTCCTCAATGACCTGGCCTCCGTCCTAAGATCAGAAATGAGCCCCTTCCCTAATGATTGCGTGTTGTGTCATGGTTCACTGGGGTAGTGTGCTGGTAATCAAGCTCCACTATGCCAGGAATCATCACAAATCTGAAAATTTAAGTTAAACCACAAAATTACCCATGTTACATTGCTCATGTTAAAAGAGCATGGACACCAATTTTCCTTCCATTGTAATTAATAGATAATTTCTGATTAATCAAACATTAATTTTAAATAATGGTAAAAGTAGACAAGTTGAATTGCTAATCTGTAACTTTATGACTTAAACTCTGCCCCTTTCTTAAAATTCCAATGCCCTATAAACAGACACAGAGACAACACAAGGCACAAATAAAAGTTGGTGTGGAAGGAAACAAGTCAGCGCAGTTCTGGTACCATTCTGCATAGCAGATGTGACAAGACCTTTTTTCAGGCCTTTTGGATTCCTTCCAAATCTTTGCTGATGAAATGAGGTTTTGGTTGCACTAATTTTATGCCCACCTTTTGCTTTCAACAGGGTTGGGTGGCACGGTGGCTCAGTGATTAGCACTGTTGCCCCACAGCGCCAGGGACCTGAGTTCAATTCCACCCTTGGGCTACTGTCTGTGTGGAGTTTGTACATTCTCCCTGTGTCTGCATGGACTTCCTATGGGTGCTCTAGTTTCCTTCCATAGTTCAAAGATGTGCAGGCTAGGTGGAAAGGCCATGCTAAATTGCCTATAGTGCCTAGGGATGTTTGGGTTAGACCAGGGGAAATGCAGGGGTAGGAGAATGAGTCAGGGTGGGATGCTATTCAGAGGGTGGTATGGACTTGTTAGGCTGAATGGCCTAACATTGTAGGGATTCTATGAACCCTGGAGGTCATTGGTCACCCAACCATGTTAGGTTTAAATCACTTAGTTCCAAAATTAAATAAAGGAAGTTGCATCTTTTCTTATTGAACCTATTGAGTGTTTTCATTCATTTCTGTTTTCGATTCAAAGCTCCAGCATTGACAAAATTCAATTCCAGCATTCATTCTTTTATCAAATTCACCTTGCATATACCAATCACTAATTCAGTTAAGTTTAGGATGATTCCACAATAGTTTGATTTTCTAACTCTTGTCGAGCACACAACTCCCTGATCAGCAGAATAATACAAATTTAATTGACAACGTTGTGTCAGTTACTTTCCAGAACATCTCAGTCCACATTTATGAAACATCAAATTCAACATTGCCAGAGCAGGAAGACATGATTGTGTCTTTTTATTGACCATGTGTTTGCAAGATTCATCCCGAATTATAGTTGTAAACAACACAACAGTGAAGGTTAACAAAAACAGAAATTGTTGGAAAAGTTCAGCAGGTCTAGCAGCATCTGTGGAGAGAAATCAGAATTAATGTTTTGGGTCGAGCAACTCTTCCTCAGAATTGATGGTAGCTGGGGAAACATTTCAGAAGATAAGGTGGGGGGTACGTGTAAGGAGTAAACGATAGGTGGGGATAGAGCCCAAACAGAGAGAAGAACAGTTGGGTAGGCAAAGTAATTGATAATAATCTGGCTAAGAAAATGATCAACTAGCATCAGACGGAGCAGGAAGATTCAATGAGATGCTTAATTTTGATATTTGGATCTATAAATGAGGACTGTTGGTGGCTAACAATGGGTGGTGTGTATAGCAGACTATGTGATAACAAGGCCTGGTCTGTGGGGTTGGGGTAAGGACATGGAAGATCTCAAGCCTTAAAGCTGTTGAACTCAATATTGAAAGCAGAAGGCTGCAAGGTCACCACGCAGCATGGTGATTCAGTGGTTAGCTGTGCTTCATCACAGCACCAGGGATCTGGGTTCTGTCCCAGCCTCCTAATGTCTGTGTGGGTTTCCTTTAGGTTTCCAAGATTCCTCCCACAGTTCAAAGATGTGCAGATTAGGTGGATTAGCCATGGAAAATGCAAGGTTACAGGAATAGGGTAGGGGGTGAGTGAGTCTGGGTGGATGCTCTTCAGAGAGTCAGAGTGGACTTGTTGAGCTGAATGGCCTATTTCCACACTGTAGGGATTCTATGATTCTCAGAAAATGAGCTGCTGAACTTCACTGGAGCACTGCAGCAAGCCTGAGACAGAGATGTTGACCAGGGTTGCAGGGTGGTATGTTGAATTGACAAGCAACTGGAAGCTCAGGGTATTTTTTGTGCACAGAATATAAGCGTTTTGAGAAGCAGTCACCCAGTCTACGCTTTGTTTCCCCAGTGTAAAGGAGGCCACATTGTGAGCAGCAAATGCAGTAGATTAGATTGTTTGAAGTGCAGGTAAAGCGCTGCATCATATAGAAGGTGTGTTTAGGCCCTTGGATGTTGAGGAGGGAGGAAGTAAGCGAACAGATGTTACACATTCTGTGGTGGGAGGAGAAGGTGCTGTGGGACTGTGAGGGATTGTTGGGAGTGAAGGAAGAGAGGAACACAGTGTCCTGGAGTAAATACACCCTGCAGAAGGATGACAAAAGAGAGGAAGGGAATATGTGTCTGGTGTTGGCATCTCACTGGATGTGGCATAAATCGTGGCTAATGATCCCCTGGATGTGGATGATTACGGGATGGTAGGTAAGGACAAGGTGGACACGACCGCTGTTGTTGGAGGGAAGAGAGGGTTAAGGACAGAAGTGTAAGAGATGGTTTAGATACTTGTATGGTTAACTAGATATTTAACAAATGTACAAAGGGTGATTTGAGCTTTGGAAGATCGGGAAAGCTGAGTGAGACTGTTTCAGCCCATTGTTCTACAGCTCTCCCTAATTTTAATTTCCATTAGCATCAATGGTTAATGAAAATCAGGAGAGATAGATAACAGGTAGCTGAATTGATATCATCTTGTCTACTTTATCTCCCAAAGTCAAAATGACCCCTGTGCGTCGTTTTATATGAATAGTTGCATTCATATAACTGTTGACATTTTGAATATACCACACAGTGTAAACACAATGTTTGGGCTTCAGAACAACACTGTTTCACGTGTTGAAGCACTGCTTTCTCCTGGAAGGGGTTCCATGATATAATTGGGTGATAAGCTACTGTTGTATTTGACTCTTCAAATCTGGTACCGCACATACACTTGGCCAGATTTGCTGAACAGTATTAGATTTCTGGACATGGAACGGAAGGTTCTAGTTTGTTGGTGAGGTTGACTAAGCGACTATTGGTGGCCAATGCCAAGTTTGCACACATTTCCAGCCATTGTAGAGGTGAAAACTCTGAGGTTTTAATGAAGGGGCATATTCTTGTTGACTGAATCCAGGAGATATGTGTTAGCAATGAGACTAGAAATGAGGATTTAGCTGACTACATTTGGCAGTTGAATGATTGAATCAAATCTCAATGGAATTTTAACTCTGACAGTTCCTTACACATTATGGAATCACTCTCAGTTATTCACATCCACTTTGTTTTTCTGTCGAGGATGCTGACAAAGAGCTATATTGTATTCAATTGACTCAGTTGTTAAAACTCTTGCTTGGTGAGTAATTTCTGATTTATTTCTGTACAAAGTCAGTTACTAAACAAGATATAATCATTTTTATTTCAAAACTGGAAATAATTTAGAGATTTAATTAGGTCACAAAGTAAAACAAAATGTCTTTATGTTGTATTATTACAGTAACAATGGAAATCATTAGGTTATTCATCAGTGTAGACAGGCTTTGGCATATACCTGGACGAACATTAGGGAAATGTCAGCTTGGCGCAACACTCTGATTTTGCTTGCCAGTGCACGTCTCCTAATATTAATGAAAGTGTATTTTGCAAGTTGTTCTGGAATTTTCTGGCTTGAAGCATGATAAAAAAAAACTTATCAGGTGGCATATTGAGAAGTGGTTGTAAATGGAATTGATTAAAGTTTGGCAGTAGTGAGTTGTGGTAATCCACAGGAATTAATACAGCGGCCACTGCTATTTGAAAATATTTTTAAATGACCTTGACAGGGAATAGTAGGCAAAAGGCCCCAGTTGATGTTACAAAAACTATGAGGAGTTCAATGCAATTCCAGAGCAATCTAGTGGCAGAACAGGTGAAGTGCACCTTACCATTAATAAAGGTAAACTGAGAAAGCAGAGAAATATTACAATAGGCATTCTTCAATATTTTGGATGATTTCTCTCTCTCTTACTTCTAATGCTGTAATTTTAGGTTTACTCATAGATAGGGTTTTTAAATGTTACAAGGTGAAATAACCTTGGCATTTAACCTATAATCCCTTCAGTTGTAATGACTAGAGCATATTGCGTTCTGATATTACAGTTGTTATGATCCCTGATGATGTTATTCAGGCTGAAATTTGGCTTAATAGATCATCTTTTGTTTTTTCTTTGCTTTTAATGAGGTGGTATTTCACTGAAAAGCAAACATAAAACACTGCAAAGTCTGTTTCAATAATTGAAAGAAGCTTCTTATGCAAAAGAAATGAATAAAAAAAAGAATAAACCAAACTATTTATATCCAATGCAGATGTAAAGAATTTGAAATGTGCAACAAAATACAATCCAGTCCCATTTATTTCGAAGAGACTACTTTAGAGTCCAAACACCAGAGAAAATTCCTTTCTATTTTATATGTATAGGGCTTGGCTTACCCCTGGTTTCAACACCCTATCATGAAAATCTGATCCTTTCTCCTTCTCGGCAAGATGGCAGCAGTGTAAGGTTAGTCACAGGAGCTCATCTGTTATGTTTGCTTTTCTTCTTCATTCTTCTTTACTCACTTTTTTTCTTTTAGTTCTTTTTCTTTCTTTCTCAATTTAACTTTTGGAGTGAACTCGATCACGGAGGCAGCAGCATCAATGGCAGCAACTGGGGGACTTTGACGGTCAGCCATGAAGTGACTGGTCATGGTCAGTGGCATCAGCACTTTATTGGTGTCTGGAGTGGTATGAGAGCAGGACTTTGCAGTGTGGCAACTAATGTGGCAATGGAGTGTGGCAGCATCTGGGGCCCAGAGTGAACACAGATGATGGCAGTGACGAGGTAACGGCCAATAGTGAAGGATGGTGGCAGTAGCAGTCAGTCGTGAAGAATGGCAGCAGCGACTGGGGCCAAAGTCTTTTGAGTGGTGACGAAACCTGTCTTGCCTGATGGAGGTCAGCAGTGGCGGTTGGCAGTGAAGGCAGCTGGTGAGCACAGGTGGGCTTTAGCCCATCACAGGTGAAAACATGCCTAAGGCAGGGGGACTCTTGGGGAGTAGCTTGGAGCATTTGCAGGTACATGGCTTAAGAAATTACTGTAATGTTTGACATTTTAATTTGATTTCCTTTTTTTCTCTACTTTTATATTAAGAAAAGGGGCGGCACGGCGGCTCAGTGGTTAGTACTGCAGCCTCACAGCGCCAGGGACCCGGGATCGATTCCAGCCTCGGGTAACTGTCTGTGTGGAGTTTGCACTTTCTCCCTGTGTCTGCGTGGGTTTCCTCCGGGTGCTCCGGTTTCCTCCCACAGTACAAAGATGTGCAGGCTAGGTGGATTGGCCATGCTAAATTGCCCAAAGTGTTCAGGGGTGTGTGGGTTATAGGGGGGATGGGTCTGGGTGGGATGTTTCAAGGGGCAGTGTGGACTTGCTGGGCCAAAGGGCCTGTTTCCACACAGTAGGGAATCTAATCTAAAAACTGTAATGCTGAGGTTTTTAAACTGATTTCTTTAATTTTCAACTTGTGTAACCAAGATTTTGTACCCAGGAACTTTGTACTTAAGATGGTACCATGTGTGGTGATATTGTACATTTTCCACTGTCTGCTTGTATCATGCACTTGAGTATACATGACCATAAAACCTAAATCTAATCTATAACTGAGCTTAGACTTTCTCAAATTCAAATAACTCCTTTACAGTTTTAATCAAACAGTTTTGGTTTGGAACTTCTAACTAAACTCCTTCCACTGAAATAACCTTTATCTTAATCGGCCACAATTATCTCCTTTCTCGGGAGAAACCAATTTTCCATCCAGATTCAGTGAAGACTTCTGCATAACTGGTCCAAACTGAATCCAAAACAGTTTGTTCCAAGTTATGAGTCTTATGCCGAGCCCCAAAAGAATCTTTTCTAGAAACTTTTGCCTTAAGCCTTATATACTACACCTTTGACTTTGTTCACTCATAAACTCATCCAAGGTAAACAAAATCCTATATCGCCTTCAGGAAGTATCTTTCCAATACTGTGTTTTAAAAGAAATCACCATGGCTGCTGAAATACTTATATCTTAATTGTTAAATTCCTTCAGACACACAGAAACCCATATGGCACTAGTTTATAATTTAAAATTTCAGAATAACCGTTATTAAAACAGATATATAAATCATACACATTACGTCACACTGTGCATTTAAATCTTCCCGCCTAAATGCCAGTGGAAGATTTCAAGCAAAGCAAAGATAGGCCAGGACCCAGTGGTATGTCCCAGGCACATTATTCTCAACAAAACACAAAATGAAATAGTAATGTTTTGAGTGAGCTGAAAAAATCTGTGTCAATGTAATGAGACAAAATATTTCACCTAAACTGCACTCCTAGCTCAGTTAGCAAAATGACCTTCTAGATTACAGCTGGTAAAGAGTTAGATGTTTCACACAATGTAATGATTGCCAGGCAACTAAGGCCTAAGAATTGAGTGATATTTATGCTTTCTTATAGGCATAAACTGAGAGTTAAACCATCTCATAGGATGAGCTAAACATTCTGCACCATGAACGATACATAATCACCATAAAAATCTCTTGCCTCAAAGATGTTCTTCAAGCAGATAGCTGGATTTAAGTAAGAGTTTAGATTTGACAGTGAGTGTACAGATGACTTTTGAGTTCTATCATAGCCTTGTGAGTTCTTTTACTGCATGGATGTCTGTTGTTGTGCAAGTGGTTGGTGGGTTGTTGGCCTAAGCAGCTATCCTCTCTTTCCATCTCTCTCTTTACTCACTCTCTGTGGCTGCTCTTGCTGATTCAAAGGTCTTGACATTATTTTTGATGATGGACCACCCCTTTGGCATCTGTTTCCCATGTCTCAGTTTTAATATGGCAAACCATGATGGAGGATACGTTTGAAATATTTTCTTTGACACTGTGTAAGTGGGCTGTCTGATGTAGCTCTGAGTGGAATCAAGCATTCCGAATACAAGTCCTGTCCACCTCAACTCTTATGAGATTGTTATGTCCTCTTGTGGAATTGTCATGTTTAGTCTTTTATCCTCACATTTGATTTCTAAGATCTTCCTAACCCAGTATTTTACTAGGGCCTTGATATTACAAGAAATTGTCCAAACTTCAGCATCACAGCGAAACGTGAGTAAAAATGGAAATGTATTATTTACCATGTTTGAGCAGCACATAAATTCAGCGGTGTACCTCTTCATCATAGTCAGCTTTTGAAGATACATGGGATTTGATATGTGGGAAGTGAGGGACATTTTTTTCAGCACTTCACCATGAGTCTCAATCGATGGTGTTGGATTTGATAGATTCGGTGTGCATTAGTAGAGGTTTATGGTATAAATAAACAGAAAATAGCAGAAGTACTAAGCAAGTTCTATAGCATTGGATGAGGGGAAAACAGAGTTAACATCTCAGGTCAAGGACCGTTTTTCAGATGGATTCTGAAGCAAAATGTGAGAGATAAAAACAAGATTGAAGTGATCTGAAAATATGCTGCAAGCATCAGGATAGGAGATATACCAACTTCACATACTTGATCAAAGATTTGGGATTGGAATTACTGTAGCAAAGGAGGGTGAAAATAAACTGATTATGCATTTGGAAATAGACCCGTGGGAATTTCCAGAAACAAGAATCTGCCTGTCTGCAATGACAGAATTAGAGGAAGACACCCGCATAAAATTACAAAGACTATTTGTTTCAAAACAGTGTATTAACTATCTTTCTTTCCAGGAACAATCCCATAGCGTAGAAAAGTGTCAAAACAAACAGTTACAGGTACATCATTTGAAATATTCTCTGAATTATTTCCAATGATAAGTTTTGAGACTGCTTGTCAAGTTCATATCTGGTTTAACTAGTACTAACCATTTTAAAGGCTGGTACGATGTGTGTCTGTCACAACCAAAGCAGAAGCATCAGGTGTCAGAAGCAACATTGAAACTCCCGGGTGACCTCCTCAGCAATGTTAATATTCATTCGCAGGATCTGGGTGCCACTGGCTAGGCTTGCATTTATTGTCTATCCATTATTGCAGTTAAGAGACAACCACATTGCTGTGAGTATGGAATCACACATCAGGTTAGGACAGAGGCCACATGCCATTCTTCAAACTAATTGTACTATATTCCAAAATCATATTTTCTGGTGCAAATCAGTCCTGCATTGCAGTGATTCAGCATGTTCTAATCATAACTTTATGCCAATCTCCAAGTTAAGTGCAGCCCATAGATCTGAACTGGCGGCTGTTAGTACCACACAAATGACAGGGTTTCATTATCACTGTTATATTGATGCTCTCCTTCCTCCTTGTTGGGCTGAGTAGATAACAGTTCCTGGATGTCTAAAGTCAAGAACCCAGATGGGAAAGGTCATTGTAACTAGAGTGAGCAGCAGAATGTCTGTGGTCACATTAAGAACAGGTCACTCATCACACCAGAATGCAGGATTTGGTTGAGCTAGATCTTAAGAGATATAAAGCAAGGAGATGCTGTTATCCTCAGTGTTCTCAGCCATTGCATACAGCGGGCTTCAACATTCCTGACACCATGACGTAGAGGGTCAACCTCATGGGAGCTCAGGTTTGTCTCCCATCAATTCTTTTCTGCATCCCTCTGTTGAATTCTGCAAGAGAAAGAATGGAATGTCAGTGCTTTGGAATACCGTATTTAAGTGAGATGTGGTTGAATATTTCAAGGTTTGTAGAGGTACTGAGATCCAGGTCTGAGGCTAGCAGTAGCAGATCTCTGAAGGTGAATATCTGTGAAGAAAATCTGAATACTGCTGAGGCTACAAATGTGAAACAGAAGTAGAAAATACTAGAAATATTTGAACAGGTCAAGCACTACCTGTGGAGATGGACAAAGTTAGTGGGCTGGATTGGATTTGATTATTGTAGGAAGAAGCCCAGCCAGCCACCATCAATTCCATCTCATAACACAGAGCACAGATGGACACTGAAAGCAGTAACCTGCCCTCCACATTTAATTGAACAAATAACTGTCAACTGAACTCGTTAAGAGCTCAATTGACACCACTATCATAATACAGGCAGGCAGAAGTGGTTGGCATCCTTAAAAAGTTTTGAATGTTGCAGGAAGGATGAAGGATACTAGCTTTGAAGGATATCCTGTGCTTATTGCACCCACACTATCTTCCACCACAGGAAATAATGCAGCTGTTTGTTTTCTCCCAGCAAGGATTTTCATAAACCATCTTTCACCTCACTCTTGTCTCTCCCTAAGGTTGTCAATTTCCCCTACTTACCACAGTCAAGGATTCCATTATGTTCTCAGGATAGTTTGTGGCCCTTGCAGTGGCCATTACCAATCTCTAGTGCCACCAGGATGTTTGTAGCAGGACATCTTACTAATGCAGTGAAAAACCCTAATCTATACCAATCTAGCCAGTCTGCCCAGAGTGGAAATCAATTCATTTTTTCAGATCAATGAAACTTCATCATAGAAGCATGGGACAATAGGTTTAAGCACCAAAACAGGTCAATCAAGGATCAAAGGAAAGTGAAAGGAGGGAGTATCCGGATGTTAGGAATGCATCCTAAATGGCTGGGTGTGGGGCTGTGAAGAGGATGTGGGGCTTTAGAAAGTATGGAAGACCAATGACATGGTGTGTAGAAGATGTTGAGTGGAGGCCAATTTATTAACCCACCAGCCCCTATTATATCATTAGGCTTGCAGATCCTGGGGGAGCTGATCTTCTGGACATCTGTTTCCATCACCTTCTGAGGCTAGTGTTTGAGGATCTCCGGCACCTCTCATGGGGCCATAGCTCCCCTTCCCTGTCCACTTAATCCATTGATCTGTCCAGGATGCCATATATTAGTCTGGATTTGGTGTTTATTTTTCAATAATTTCTAACACAGTAATTTAAATTTCCAATACTCTATTTAGATACAGACTACTTTTAAGAAAAAGCAGGCTGCTGGAGGCAGGCCAAGGTCAACGACAACATTAGCACTATCTGCTGTGAGTAAAGTTTTCTGAAGGGTCATCCAGTACCACAGGTCCAGGAACTTTGACCACAATCACACAGATGAACTATGCACACCAATTGTTCTCCCCAGCTTGAACGTCTATGTAAATAGGCAGGAATTATTCTCAACTCAATGAAAAATCAGGATCATCGAATTTCATGCCTATAGTTTTTAAGATGTGGTGGAAATATATTGTTTGTTAGTGTACTTTTATGCAAGTTGTAAGATTTCTCACATTAAATTCTTGTACCAAAAGGAGAAGTGATTTATCACTGTCATTCCCACGGCTTTTTTTATCTTTCCATATTACTTCTCCTTTGCTACAAACAAGACTGAAAAACCACATTTAAGCTTGATTCAGTGTCCAGCCACTGCCAGAAAATGCAATTATTCCCTGTAGCTTTAAACCAGTTTTGAGTGTCACTGCTAGATCCCCTACAAACTGCAAGTGTTTGAAGGAGGTCTTGAGCCCAATCCATTTCTGACTCAGAGCTGGAATTCCAATCACGGAGTTAACAGTCAAACATATGCGCAATGACGGATTATGAAAATTAGAAAAAGATTTTAAATGATATTAAACATTGCTGTGTAACATTGAATTGATATATTTTGTCTGATTATAATTTTGTCACAGAATTACAGTTCATATTTTATGTTTTAATATACTTTCACAGCAAGTTTGTTTATCATTTACATCAGAAACTAGTTCCTTTATTTATTGCACCAGCCAGATAATGTAGAAATACAAAAAAAACTCAACATGAACAAAAATGTGCTAAAGGAAAGCTTATTGAAAACCTTCCATCCTAGTCAATACTCGTGTTTATTTGTAACAAGTCACTACATGTTTTTGTGCAGCAGTTAAAGACAAAAAATATTTATGTCAGAAATGCAACTTCAGCATTTTTTATAGTGTTTTCTAGAATTAAGCTTTTATTTAAGGGGAAATAGAGTAAAATCTTCTTGAAAATGCCCTTCTGTTCGGTGTTAATGACAAGTTAACCTAAAATAAATTATTAATTGTATACGAGCCTTCTGACCAGTGCCTGTTTAATTTTGTAAATTATTACATTTTTAAACTGTGACTAATTTAAGCCATAAATCTATAAAATAAGTAATGGTGCGACAGAAGCAGGAGTAGACCACCACAACGCCCTGCTTCACTTTCTAATAAATCTTGACTGATCTTTTACATTAACTCTATTTTTCTGCCTATTCTGCTGTCCTTGAATCCTTTGGTGTCCAAAATGTATTTGTCCCACTCTTGAATATCCCCAAAAGCTATACATCCAAATAATCTGGAACGGAGAATTTCACAGATTCACAACTCTGAATGAAAAAGTGTCTACTCAGCTCAGTTACTAATCAAAGGCAATCACCCATATCAGTTTAATTATCTGAAAACTGGGGTTATACACATGGAACTGTAAATTATATGACCAGAAAGTAAGTTGTGATATACTAATATATAAGCGTGCAATTTATGATGCTAAATGTCAAGAAGTTTTAACTTGTCCTCTTGAATCAAATGATTTTAGTTTCACTTCAGCTTAGGGAGCATGCTTCCTGAATATTCTAACAATTACAAAGCAAAGCTACCTCAAATATCAGAAATAACTATTGCTTCAAAACCAAATGTTGTTGACTTATTTATTCATATTCGTTTTTCAACCTCTTTAATACGAAAGTAATTAAATCATAGAGTTACAGAAAGAGGTTATTTGGCTCAGACACAATCATCAAGAACCTCTGTTTTTTTTATAAAATCCCTAGTGTGGAAACAGGTCCTTTGACCCAACAAGTCCAGTCTGAACCTTACAGCATCCCACCCAGACTAATCCCTCTATATACCCACCTAATCTACACATCCCTGAACAGTACAGGCAATTTAGCTTGGCCGCTCCACCTAGCCTGCACGTCTTTGGACTGTGGGAGAAAACCAGACCACCTGGAGGAAACCCACGCAGACCCAGGGAGAATGTGCAAACTCCACACACACAGTCCCCCAAGGCTGGAATTGAACCTGGGTTTCTGGTGCTATGAGGCTGCAGTGCTAACCACTGAGCCACCATGTCGCCAATGAAACAAAACCTTGGAGGGCAGTCATTCCCTGAGACAATTCCCACGGTAATCAGCCAGAATAGATTTACCTGGTTTGAATTCAAATAAAAGATTGACAGTTACCTGTACCCTAGTGCATTCTCCAAAGTAATGCCTCTACGATTCTGAGTCCACCAGCTACCTCAGCAACACTGTCTTCTCATGCAGTAAGAATCGTGAATCTCTACAAAATCCGATATTCTGCCAATTCCTGCCTGACAAATATATGGCAAAAATCTTCAAAAGTCTGCCTATTTTGTTGGTAACACTTAAACATATTTATAAGTCGGATAAATTATTCAGAGATAGTTGATAAGTATCACATTACTTACCAAAGAATATAACTAAACAGGGATATTTATACCCTGTAACATTAATTGAATGATTACCTCAGTTTCATTAACTCATGCGAAAAATATTAAATAAATCATGAAATGAAAAAGGTCAGGCAAACTCCCCTATAAAACAATTTCTGAAATTTCAAAGGCAGATTCTAACACCCAAGGTCAAATATATTTTACAAAGTACTGACAAAACAAATTAACAGGAAATTTTACACACATTGTCTTAACCGTTTGTTGAAGTCTTAAATAATATCTTCTGCAGTTCTTTTGAGTTTGAAATGTTTCTGATGGTTCCGTGGTGGTATATAGATGGCAGATTAAGATCCTGGACTCTGAATCTAAGGATAGACATAAGCCAAAGAGTAATAGAGCCGTGGAATCACACCTCATGGAAACAGACTCTTCGGTCCATCTTGTCCATGCCAACTAAGCATTCCAAACCTAACTAATCCTATTGGCCTATATTCGGTCAGTATCCTTCTAAATCTTTCTGTTAATTTACCTGTCTAAATGTCTTTTAAACGTTGCAGCTGTGCCAGTCTCTACCACTTCCTGTTGCAGCTCATTCCATGCACGCACCACCCACTGTATGAAAACATTTTACCTGCGGTCCCTTTTAAATCTTTTCCCTCTCAACTAAAACCTACACTGTCTAGTTTTGGAGCCTCTGCTCTAGTGAAAAGACCTTGGCTAATCATCGTAACTGTGCTCCTCATGATTTTATAAACCTCTGTAAAGTGACCCCTTATATGTTACATTAACCCTCCTCCATTCCCATCTGTTATTCATTCCTAGTGTTTTTTCTTAATTTGTTGATGGGATGTGAGCATAACTAGCTAGGCCAGCATTTATTGCTCACCCCCCAACCTTTCTGGAGGAGGTGTTTTGTGCTTCCTTCTGGAATTACTGCAGTCCTTGGGGACAGGGGCAGTCATGGTGTTTTATTTATTACCTGGTGAAATGAACTCATGCTGCCTTTATTATTAGAATATTTGCTACAGTGCTCATTCTGGGTGCAGTGAGTTCAATAGAGCAACATGAACTGCTGAATTCAGGACCTGAACTTGAACTGTATCTTTGTATCAGAGATACTTAAAGCTACAGATGAGCCATATTTCGAATGGTGTTTGAGAAGCAGTCCCCAAAATACACTCAACTAATGTGTTTATGGCAATTTGTTACAATCTTTGTTTCTGAATAAGCCATCAAAGAGCAGTCAGCGAACAGGAGGGAAGAAAGACTGCAGTAAAAATAAAATGAGAGATCCAATTGTTGCAGAAAGAAAAGATGAGGGTTAATGAATGACAGTGCAGATGTGAGATCCTTGTGTATACAATTGATATCTTAAAAAGTGTATGAACACAAGATGAACTATTGATGGGCAAGCATGTTAAAATTGGGGTATTACGAAGTGTAAGTATGGACACACAAAGTAAATATTAATTAGTGCCTATTTTATGTTTTTTTCTATTTTTAGTATTGAATGACTCCATACGGGAATATTTCGTCGAGGACACAATGTATTTTTCACAACAGCTACTTGAAAAGTCATTATCCATTTGTCACATTCCTGTAAGCTAGAGAAATTTTTAAACCATGATCTGTTTAATTTGAAATCTCTGTCCAAGTTGGGATTCATCACATTGAGGATTAAATACTGTTATGATAATTGTCAATTTCTCATCTTATACATTCCCAGTTCTTTGTCCTGTTTCCCTTCAAGTCAAAATAATCTGTGGCAGGCAAGAGAGCCAAGAACCAGATTCATAATCTTGTAATGCAAGGGCAAAATGTTCCAGAGAATGGTTTACACCCGTTACTAAATATAAAGTAATGTGACTCACTAACATTAATTACAGACACATTCAATTTGTTCTTGCTAAGAATAAATATTGCTGTTCATGTATAGACACAATGTGAATGAAAATACTCTGCAATTTTTGAGGAAACAAGTGTTTCACATATCTTCCTTGTTGGAGAGCAAACTGCTTTTTTGCAGAGAACTGTAGAAGTGGAGGGTGGTGTGGTAGAGGAAGAAAGTTGGACAGTGAATATGGACTGTCAGTGACTTACGATTTTGCTTTTGATTCAAGAGGAGTTTTCCAATTACACCTAGCTTCATATTGAAACAAGCCCAAAACAAAACACCACTTCAAGACTGCAAATTAGGCTACCATAAACTCTGTGTGTTCTGTCCATATTTTGCCCACTTTGGTACCAATAGGCTGAAACAAGTTGTTAGATCCTTGATTACCAGATTCAAGGGGCCCGACACCTGGTTGAAACAATATTGAAGCTACTGAACCTCAGGTAATGTTTGGGTCCCAAAGATTCTGGTGCAATTTTTTATGGTCTTGCCTTCATTCAGTGTCTAAAAAGTGTTGAAATGAGATTGAATTGCTCCCCATTGTACCTTTAAATTATATTGGCCTTTAATCCTAGACTAATAGGAAAACCTATTAGACCATTTTTGTTTGCAGCATGAGAACTGACAACATGCCCTGTTAGATGTATTTGCATACAATTATGGTTCAAAAATCTTTGCCCAACTGGTTACCAAAATTACAAACTATGAATGGTGCATTCAAAGCAACAGAGCATCTGGGAACTTAATGATTGCGAGGACTAGCAGCCTAACATTTAAGTAAAACGGAATTATGGATTAAGAAATAAATAGTGGAAAGATTGAAAAATAATGTGAATTAGACTGGAGGAAATCAATGTCATATCAGGTACAGAAAAAGAAATAAAGAGAACAAAATAAGGCTTAGAAGAGTGGAAATAAAACAAAAATAAGAAAAAAATGCAGAAAGTGTAAACTTGACAATTTCAGAATTTCCTGTAAAAGTTATTGAATAAAATTCCATAAGAATGTTTTTTTTAACTTTCTAGGTCAGGTTTGTCGATTAGTAATCGTTAACAATTATCATACCTCTGAGAGGCAACTTCTGTTGTAAGGTAAAAATAGTTAAATTTTTTGATTTAAAAAATCAGACTATTAATGTGCAAATATAGCAACTTTATGAAAGTTATGGAAGGTTAAGGGCAAGATGCCATTTCCATAAAAATAATAACTGAGCAAGTCAAGCCATACAGCAACTTGAAATGATTTGCATTCATGGGGTATAACTCCCTCACCATAAGTTGTTCACTGATTTGCACAAGAATAAAACTATATATCTGAATAATCAGTGTTTTTATTTTCACATAATCTGGCCCAGTCACTACATTTCCTTTCCATTAAGTATTAATCATTTCATTGTTAATTCCATCAAACGGTGGAGGAAAAGCCGCACTTCTATGAAAATAGAAAAGAAGTATGGATATATCTGACAGTTAACTTAAATATTAACTGTAGCTCATTGGTTGTATCCTTTCCTCTTTATCGAAGATTGTGGGTCGAAGGTTGTGGGTTGAAGTCCCACTTCAGAGATTTGAACATCTATTTTAGGTTGGCAGTTCATGTAGTATTGAACAAGCACTGCTTTTTGGATGCGTTTTCAAACAAAGTGGTCTTTGAAATAAATATATTATCATTCACTGTACGTATAACTATTCATTTCAGTAAAATAAATTACTGGGTCAATTATCTCATTGCTATTTGTAAAATTTACTACAAGTGCAGTGGATTTCAAATCTTTCTGCAGTAAAATTATGGCTTGAACAAAGCGAACTTGGGCTGCAAGTTCATAGTTCCTTGAAAGTGGAGTTGTAAGAAGACAGTGTAGTGAAGGTCAGTGCTTTCAGAATAGGAGTTGGGGATGTCAGGTCTAGAGGACGTTGGTTAGCCCACTTTTTGAAAAGAGCATTCAGTCTGGTCTCCCTAGTATAGGAAAGATGTTGATAAACTCAAAAGAGTTCGGAAAAGATTTCAGAGGATGTTGCCGGGTTTGGAAGGTTTGAGTTAAAGGGAGAGATGGAATAGGCTAGGCTATTTTCCCTGGAGCATCAGAGGCTAAGGGTGACCTTATACAGGTTTATAAAATCATGACGGCATGGATAGGGTGAATAGCCAAAGTCTTTTTCTCAGGGTAGGGGAGTCTAAAACCTGAGGGCATAGGCTTAAGGTGAGAGGGCAAGGATATAAAAGGGACTTAAGGGGCAGCTTTTTCACACTTTGGGGGGTATGTGAATGGTATGAGCTGCCAGAGGAAGTGGTGGAAGCTAGTACAATGACAACATTTAAAAGGCATCTGGATGGATACATGAATAAGAAGGGTTTGGAGGGATATGGGCCAAATGCTAACAGATGGGACTAGATTAATTTCGGATATCCTGTCAACATGATGAGTTGGATTGAAGTATCTGTTTCAATGCTGTAGAACTCTATGACTCAATGACTATGAAACTGTTTGTGGCACTGTGAAAATTACTATTTAGATTAATTAATTTCTAAAGAAATATTACTTTTAATAAAAATACAAATCAGACTCAGATTCCCTCATATTGCATAAAACCTGTGAAAGATAAAATTCAGAGATACTGGGAACTGCAGATGTTGCAGAATCCAAGATAACAAAGTGTGAAGCTGGATGAACACAGCAGGCCAAGCAGCATCTCAGGAGCACAAAAGCTGACGTTTTGGGCCTAGACCCTTTATCAGAGAGGGGGATGGGGTGAGGGTTCTGGAATAAATAGGGAGAGAGGCGAGGCGGACTGAAGATGGAGTGAAAACAAGATAGATGGAGAGGAGAGTATAGGTGGGGAGGTAGGGAGGGGATAGGTCAGTCCAGGGAAGACGGACAGGTCAAGGAGGTGGGATGAGGTTGAACTGTGGTACCTGGTTTGCTTCAGGACATGGTCGAGCAGTTTCAATTGATTTGACACATTTTCAGTTGTATCATAACAGATCTACATTTATAGCAAAGTCATGTCTATTTCATTGAGAAATCACTCATGATGTAATTATTCTATTAACTACAATCAAAATCCAGAAGTAAATTGTCATCTGTTAATGTCCTGGATTACTAGTTAGTGGAATCTACAATACTGGAACTCAGATTAAATTCACTCATAAGCCTGAAATTTCATCCTTTGATGTAGATATTAGGTGTATGGAAAATTCCCAGCCCTGCTCACACATCTTAAGAGAATATGCCTGGAAAGATGGGGTCTTCATTGTTGGGGCCACAGGGCTGCATAATCGGTCATATTCAATGCTATTGGAGTTTATCCAAGTGAGAGTAAAAATAGAAAGGCCCTGACTTCAAATATACCCTCAACTGCCAAACAATCCTCTTGCCCCATCCAAGAGACCATCTCATGTCTCCCTATTATCCCGTATGGTCCTCATGCCCCCAAACAACTCCCATGATCTTCAGGGCAGTCTATGCCACTTCTATGCAAATTCATCCACTAGCCACTGTATTGAAGTAAGGAACTGTCAGTTGGATGTGTAAAAATGCTTTTAAAATATTTATTTATTGGTAACATATCACTTTGCTTCTAAAAACAATTTCCTTTCTCCTACAGGAGAATAAATGTGTCAGTCACCCAGACCCTTTCAATTTTCAATTCCTAACATTGGAAAGCACTTGAAAACTTTAACCCTATGTCAGTAAACATTATAAAATTGATAGCAGACAGTTCAGCAGGTGTTCGGCAGTTTCAACAGGATAATGGACGTCTGAACTCTCAGCCAAGAATGCAAAATCAAGCTCCAACAGTGATCATCAATAGATGCATGTGAAAATATACAGGTAACACTGGGGCAAAGACCCAGACAGGATAAGAGGGTGAACGCTCTGAAATGGAAATTACAGGCAGCAAGGTGAAATACATAGATGCAAAAACCTCAGGATGGGAATTTCCGATTAGTACAGTGGGCCCCTTTTTCCTGAACACAAGCCCAAGTAGTGGAAGTTGCCAGACTGCTCAACTGACCCTTGCACCAAGGGTCAACCTCCAGAAGAACAGATTAGAGAGACACGAGTGACTGGTAATTGACTACTTATGGATCTCAACTAGTTAATGGCAGGTACAGCCTTCTTCACCTCCCATAAAGTTCTAGCAGGAGTAGCACCTGTTCAAGCACCGTCATATCTTCTCTAAAGCAAAATGAGATGCATAATACATAATCAAAATAAACAAAAGAACTGTGATGCTGGAAATTAGAAACTAAAACAGAAATTACTGAAAAAAAACTCAGCATACCTGGCAGCATCTAATTTTCTCTCAGGAGAGAAAGTAGTGTTAATGCTTCAGGTCTAATGTCTCAAAAAAGTTATGAACAAGGATCACGTGACCCAAAATGTTAACACAGTCCCCTGCGCTGAGTTGCTGCAACGTAATGTTGATTTGAAATTTCTTTTAATCTAACTGTAATGTCAATCTTTGATTATCTCTTATTTCTAACTTATTCTTTAAACATGGTAAAGTAATGCAAGTACTTTTCCCTCTTTTCCTCTTTTGTATCTGAGATTTGTACTTAGGTGCTTGTAACTAAGGTAGCACAATAAGAGTTGACATTGTAAAACTTTTCACTATACTCCTGCACTTCTGTTCCTGAGTACACATAACAATAAAGGAGATTGTATTTTATTTTATTTAGTTCTCCACAGAAGCTGCCAGTCCTACTGTGTTTTACCAGCAATTTCTGTTTTTGTTTCCATATACAATAATGTTACATGATTTTTTAAGAACTTCAAATCGACAATCCTATGTTGTATTCAATACCTTGATTAATGACACTCAACTTCTCAAATACTTTATTAATCATTCTTGAAATATGTAAATATGGCAAATTATAATAAAGTTCAAAGATGAGCAGGTTAAGTGCATTGGCCATGTTAAATTGTAGTTGTGTCCAGGGATGTGTGAACTAGGTGGATTAACCATATGAAATGCAGGGACATAGAGTAAGGGAGCAGGTCTGGGTGGGATGCTTTTCTGAGGATTGGTGTCAACTCAATGGGCTGAATGGCCTGCTTTCACAGTGTAGAAATTCTGTGACTCCATTTTATGAGAATTCACACCAAAAAACACCGAAATTTACACCATTAAGCCATTAACTGTAGCAGAATCTGGGATGAACAAAGTTTATCCAGCTCCACACTTTGCTATCTCGGATTCTCCAGCATCTGCAGTTCCCAATATCTCTGATACAATTTTAACCTCACCGTAAAGCCTCTTCCAGGGATGCCTAATCTGAAGAAGTTACCCTCCTCCCTCCGGACAAACCTCAGGGGAATCTCTCTCCCACTCCAACTCTCTTGTAGCTTTTGTGCTCCTAAGATACTGCTTGGCCTGCTGTGTTCATCCAGCTCCACACTTTGTTGTTTCAAAAGCTTTTGGGTTCAGTTCGAAGGAATTGTGACTGGGGTCAGAATCAAATATAATCTTCTCTAGAAAAATATGTTCAGTGAGTTAAGTAGATAAGTTACCTTGGTTAAAGAGAATAGTTTGGGAATCTTCCAGACCAGGAGTGTTTCATTAGAAATTTGCAGATTATTCAAAACTGAGAAAGGAAAATATTTATCAGATCCCAGGACAGGAACTGAGAAGAAGCAGGTATGGCAAACCAATAAGTTATAGGGAGATTTTTTTTTGGTCTGGATTCTGATTAACTGTGAAGTAATGGTGTTGTGCAGCCATTAGGATTTTGTTTTGCTGTGTGTTTTGAAATTTTTAAAATTGGTATATTTAGATAGCTAATTCATTTATTTTGTTTTTATTTTTGTGTAATAACGTTCTTTGTTATTGTTAATACAAAATCTGTATCCTTGAGTACTTATATTTCAGTGAAAGACCATCACGACAAATAAAGAAAACACAAAATATCAAGCTAGGTTTGATTCCAGGTCTGATTTGTCCATTTATTTATAAAACCTACTTCATTACATATTACCAGATCTAGTACCATCAGCTGGCATCATAATGCCATTGAAAGGAATGAGATGAAAGAATTTAATAAACCTGGAAAGCCAAATGTTTTGCAATTGGCTGCCCAACTATCAAAGGTAATGCTACTGGCATTGTGACTGGCATTGTCATCCATTGTGAAAGTTGCAACACCCGAATATCTACTATTCAGGAATGACTCAGAGGCTGATCTCTATTTGGTCTTAACTGTCAATTTTTGAACGCACTTCTTCTTCCTAATGTGTGCATATGTCACATTATTATTTCTTGAGGTATTTAGTAACTAAGAAACTCATTCTGATGTGAACTGAAAAACGCCTGGTTAAATTGGCTTCTTTTTAAAATGTAAATTCATTTTATCCTGGGGAAAGGTATCCACAAGGAAATAGATTCTGGTTAAATTAATCTTGTTGCACCAACCTAGGGGTCAAGTGAATAAAGAAGGCAAATTAGTTCATCCCTCCTCATCTGGGTTCTTAACAATTTGGTGCATCCCTTCTGGATCCATAAGAAATTCAGGAACATCAACCGGGGACTGATCATAACAACATAGTACTTTGTGCAAATGTATGGCTTCATTTTTGGTTATTATTGAATAGGCTAGTAATGTTGAATGAGCACATGAACAGCAACTACTAATTTTAATCAGAAAGTAACAATATATTTCCTTCTGAAGTGGACAGGAGAACACATATTATACATTACCCATTGTCACTGATGCACGATACCACAGTGAAAAAATTTTCATATTCCATTTACAGGATTAAGGATAGGATTCTTGGCAGCGTGGAGGAACAGAGGGATCTTGGTGTGCAGATACATAGATCCCTTAAAATGGCCACCCAAGTGGACAGGGTTGTTAAGAAAGCATATGGTGTTTTGGCTTTCATTAACAGGGGGATTGAGTTTAAGAGTCGTGAGATCTTGTTGCAGCTCTATAAAACTTTGGTTAGACCGCACTTGGAATACTGCGTCCAGTTCTGGGCGCCCTATTATAGGAAAGATGTGGATGCTTTGGAGAGGGTTCAGAGGAGGTTTACCAGGATGCTGCCTGGACTGGAGGGCTTATCTTATGAAGAGAAGTTGACTGAGCTCGATCTCTTTTCATTGGAGAAAAGGAGGAGGAGAGGGGACCTAATTGAGGTATACAAGATAATGAGAGGCATAGATAGAGTTGATAGCCAGAGACTATTTCCCAGGGCAGAAATGGCTAGCACGAGGGGTCATAGTTTTAAGCTGGTTGGTGGAAAGTATAGAGGGGATGTCAGAGGCAGGTTCTTTACGCAGAGAGTTGTGAGAGCATGGAATGCGTTGCCAGCAGCAGTTGTGGAAGCAAGGTCATTGGGGTCATTTAAGAGACTGCTGGACATGTATATGGTCACAGAAATTTGAGGGTGCATACATGAGGATCAATGGTTGGCACAACATTGTGGGCTGAAGGGCCTGTTCTGTGCTGTACTGTTCTATGTTCTATGTTCTATTTCTTATTAAGTCAAGTAAAAGTTGCTAGTTTCTGTTCCTAATTCATGAGAGTGGCCTTTTTGCTGTGAATGTAACTAGGAAACATTTTACCTTTCAAAAGGGCAAGCAGAAAGGAAAGTTTTGTAGCTTTGACAGCACACAATATACTAAGTATAATAGCAGGAAATGATCTTGGGATTAAAAGATGTAAGATTTATATGGGCAGGGATAAGAAATAACAAAGGGAAGAAATACTGGTGGAAGTAGTCTATTGGTTCCCCAAGAGCTATATTGTGGGGCAGAAAATAAATTCAGAGACAAAAATGACAGTACATTAATCATGGGTGATTTTAATCTACATGTGGTTTCAAAAATTCAAATGAGCAGAGATAGCCACAGGTATGTATTCAGAATGTATTCAGAACATATATGTTGTAGACCCAAAACAGGATCAGGAGATTTTGGATCTGGTGACGTGTAATGAGGTAGATTTAATAAATTATCTTTTAGTAAAAGATACTCCTTGGGAACTGTGACAGATGGTAAAAGTTAGCATTCAGTTTGAGAGGAAAAATAAAGAAGCAATTGTGCTAAACTTAAGTAAAGGTAATGACAAAAAAGATGAGGGTAGAATTGACAGAATGAACTGGAAAAGGAGTTTAGGAGAAACAATTGTTGTGGTAGTTAATGATTCACAACAGATATATCTCAGTGAGGAAGAAGGATTCTAAGAGGGTGTTAAATCAATTATGGTTAACCATGGAAGTCAAGACCAGGCAAATGGCAAACCAGAGGGAAGTCTTAAAAGTAAATAATAATGGGCAACCAGGAAATGGAAAAGGAATTGAACAAGTATTATACATCACATGGAAAGCAGAAATTCAATAATGCAGCTCACCACCAATTCTTAAGGGCAATTAGGGGTGAGGAATAAATGCTGGCCTGGCCAATTAACTCTCATCCTATGCGCCTGAAACTGTCAGTGTAACACCATTGTTCAAAAAGCAAGAAGATGAAAAATACAGGTATCCATAGCCCTGTTGGCTAACATCTATTATTCAGTAAATGTTAAGCTGTTTACATAGAATCTCAGAGCAGAAAATGTAGAATGATGAAGAATGATCAAGTGGAGTTAGTGTGATTCATGAAAATCATATATGACATGTTTATTAGAATTCATTAAGGAAATAATAAGCAGGGCAGATAAAGGAGGACAAGTAGATATAAACTATTTCCAAAAGTATTTCATGGATTTCTAGTTACACAAGGCTACTTCATAAGATAAGATTCCAAGCTATCGGGCTATTATCATTATTTGGGGAATGACTAAGTAATTAGGAGAAGAGTGACACTTTTGGGACAGCAACCTATAACTAATTAACTGTGACATGAAACAGTGCAGAGTACAGATTTATTTACTGATATGATGGGACTGAATATACTATTGCTAATTTTGCTGATGACACAAAATACGTGAAGCAAGTAGTGAGGATATCACAAAGTGTCTACAAATGGACACATTATGTAAGAGGGAAATAATCTAGCAGATGGAATACAATGAAGGAAAATGCAAGTTACGCGTTTTTACAGAAATAATAGAAAGTGCCAAAATTATTTAAATAGAGAGAAACTGCAGAAAGTTTCAACGCAGAGGGATTTGGGCTTGAATTGCAAAAATAGACGTTAGCCAAATTCAATGGGTAATGGGGAAGGCAAATGGACCTTCATTTGAAAGGGAATGGTGTTCAAAAACAGGTACTAAACTATAAAAAATATGAGTCAGAACACACCTAGGACAGTTTTGGTTCCCCTATCTAGTATGAAATATATAGACGTTGCAGACCATCCAAAGTTTACCAGGCTGATCCTAAATGTGGAGGGATTTTCTAATGAGGAGAGGTTAAGCAGGTTGGGCCTTCTCTATTTCCTGCAGCCTTACTATTTCATTGTTCCTACCAAATCATAGACTGCAGATGGTTGAAAGGAATGATTAGAAACTCTACTGTGTGCAATGTTAAGGCATTTTCAAAAGTGTTAATACAAGGTGCAGTCCTTGATTTGTGAATACACTCAGTCCCTATCCTCAACAGCTGTTTACGCCACTTCCAAACATTTCAGTGAATTTAAAAATGTAAAATAAAAGACTTAAATTTGTATAGATCATTTCATGATTTGAGGATAACCAAAGCATTTTATAGCTGGCAATCTGAAATGTAATTATGTATAAACGTAGGAGCTGTAGCATTCACTTTACATTCAGCAAGGCCCTACAAATAAACAAGTGATAATGACTAGCTATTTTGTTTGTTCTCAATGTAGGTTGTGAGATGTATATTGAGAGTTCACTGATGTACAAAATAGTGTCATGGGATCTTTTACAACTACCTGTAAGTTTAATTGGTTTAATGTCTTGTTTGAAGAATAGCACCTCAAGACTCATCTTAAAATTGCCCTGGAGTACCAGTGAACACTTTCTCATTATCCCACAACAAAGGCCACTTAAATAAATTATCTGATCATTGATCATTAATAAACAACACCGGTGTTAAATAAAGAGTGAGATCCTAAAGCAGACTATAGAATAATTGGAATCAAGTTAAAAAGTAGGCCATCAAAGGTAGTGATCTCAGGATTGCTACATGTTAGTCAGAATAGAACTAGCAGAATTTTTCAGATGAATATGTGGCTGGAGAGTTGATGTAAGTGCAAGTGTTTTGGATTCCTGGGATGCTGGAACCAATTCTGAGGGAGGTGAGGCTGGGTTCCACTAAGGATGCACCAAAACTGATGGCTTAGTGGGATTATTTGCTACAGTAATTGGAAAACGTTTAAACTAAAATGGCAGAGGGACAAAGACCTAAGCAGGAAGATAGATGAGAGGAAAACTGTGGCAAAAAAGCAGAAGACGTAATGGAAAATAAGCAAATGATGTTCATCGGAATTTGTTGTGTGTATTTTGATTACCATATTTCCTACATTCCAACTTTAACTGTACCTCTAAATTTCTGCATTGGCTGAAAAATACATTGCTTATTTTGAATTAATGAAAAATGCTACTAAAGTGAAGGTTCTTTCATTTAATTTACAAAATCCAAGGAATTAGATTATTCTACCCTAAATTTGGACTTGGATATGTACGGAAATTCAACAACAAAATTTGTGCAAGTGAAATGTTTAAAATTAGATCTTGTTATAAAACTTCCCATACATACCATCAGATGGGGCCCACTAGCAATTCTAAAATAAATTGGGTGATTTCATGTGAAAATTATGAGAAGTTGTAGTCAAAGGCTCAGACAGATGTAGTCACCATAAATATTTACAATTAAATATCCTGATTTCTTCTAAATTGGGGCACTGTGAGATGAAGACCAGAAGATAAAAGTATACTTCATGTGGTAAAATACAGGAAAAAAAATCCTATTTTAAGTAGTTGCTTTTCCTGAAATACTTAGCATTGTTTTATGTATTTAATTATAACTTCCTTCAAAATTTCTGTAGGATTATTTCAGATGCTCAGACTTTGTATTGGTGCATCTCATTATTTTTGGATTTGAGTATTGCTGACAGAAGACTTATTTTGTTAAAACGTTTCATGTTGCATTCATCTGCAAGAAATATCAAAGTAGAGTAGAAACAATGTTCGTACAATATGAAAGGGGACCACTGATTGGTGAAAAGTGGGATCAGATTAGTGGAGGTATTATTGTGGGGAATGCACTGGCTAATGATATCTGACAGTTAATTGCCAAATTTTGACCAATTTTTAAACCAGGAAGGTTGGCCTCACTTTATCAAGGCATCACCCTACAAAACAAATTAGAGAATGACAGTCACCCAGCAGGCCTGCTGTGTTCATCTAGCTTCATACTTTGTTATCTTGGATTCTCTAGCAACTGCAGTACCCATTATCTCTGATGACTGTCATCCGTTTGTTTGACCTGAAACAGTTGCATTGGTATACGTGTCCTTTCTGTCTGCAAAAAACAGAGACTCATGTATTAATATATACAGGTTCCAGTGTGTCATACCATATGCATAAATGACAATCCTAAATTAGCTGTCAGCATAATTATTTGTATACTTTGTGTTGTTTAAGAAATATTGTCCCAATCATGAAATTGTGTCTAATTTTATATAACATGTTGGATATTTTGCAAATACAAGCAATTTGGGTATGGTCAGTAATGATACAGTGTGGAGCTGGAGGAACACAGCAGGCCAGGTGGCATCAGGGGAGTAGGAAAGCTAACGTTTCGGGTTGAAACGAAACATCAGATTCTTTGCTCCACTGATGCTGCCTGGCCTGGTGTGTCCCTCCAACTCCACACTGTGTTATCTCTAACTCTAGCATCAGCAGTTCACTATCTCTAGGTATGGTCAGTACTTTATTTGTTGCAAACAGTGGAAGGGATTTTTTGTTTGAAACATCTCACCACTCCGGTGGCTTATGGCATTCTGAAATTGTATGCGTTTCAGGTGGGTTTCAATTGAGACAACTGCAGAACACCTTTGGTGACCTAAATTTTGGATCTGTAGGATTTTAAATGCCACATTTCATTTAAATTTGACTACTGCATTTCTCAGTTGATTACTTCAGGAACACAATGTCTACCCATTGTCTGTGTATAATTTCTAGGAGGTCTCGCAGAGGCCTTTTTGAAGCAGGAATGCACCTTTTAAGGTAAGGATGCAAAGAATTTCAATTCCAAAGAAAAGCAATATTTAACTAAAAATATCAGGTCTGGTTTTCTCACTTCACAAATGCATGCAACCTACTGAGATTTAACAGCACATTCTGTTTTTAGTATAGAGAATTTCTATACACTGTGCCTACTCTATCAAAAGATTCCATCATTTTAAAGGTCCCTTATTAGGTCACCCCCCTCCTTCTTAATTCAAGAGAAATGAGACTCAAACTATTAATCAATTTCTGATAAAGATAACCCTGCTATTCTGGTATAATCGTAATTCTGTAGTATACCCTCTCCAGTATGTTTATACCCTTCTCATAATGTGGGAACTAGTACTGTATTCTAAATGTAATCTAATCAAGGTTTGATAAAAGTTTATAATTATGTTTCCACTTTTCAATTTCACTATTTCAATTCTACTAAATAAACACTAATTCTCAATTCAGTTTTGCTCTGCCCTTCTAACTTGCATGTTGTACTACTTGATCCATTTACTCATCTTTCATTTATCAATGTCTTTTAACCATTGGCCTACCACTATGTCAAGGTTCAATCCTAGAGTCAGATGCTGGAGTGAAGAGAGCCTGATCTATGGTTGACCCTGTTGGCCTGGAAGATTTGGGTGGGCAACACTGGGGACTTATGTGGAAAGAGGCCCCTGATATGTTGCGAGTGTACTGCCCAGATGCAGGCTCACCCTCCAAAGTTACAAATTCTATAGGGTTGGCAATTGCAGGTGTGTGGAGGTGGAGCAGCCTGGTAGTGTGGAAGAAACCCTTGTCTGTGCAAACTCTGAGGGTTCAGATGACTTCCCCCTCAGAGATGAAGGTGATGCTGTTGGGCTAAGGGGATACTCTTTTTAGAGCAGAGGTTGAATGGACGCCACTGGTGCCTGGTTAAGAGAAGACCACAAGATAATAGGAGCTGAGGTATGTCATTTGGCCCAATTAGTCTTCTCTGCCATTTGATCATGTTTTTCAACTTCTGCCTTTTCCCTGTACCTTCATCCCTTTACTAATCAAGAGCCTAACTATCTCTGCCTTAAATACAAACAATGACTGGGCCTCCTAAGCCCTCTGTGGCAATGAGTTCCAGAGATTTACCATCCAATGGCTGAAGAAATTCCTCTTAATCTCAGCTCTAAAGGGTTGTCCCTTTGTTCCGAGGCTGTGCCATCAGGTCCCAGTCCTTCCCACTAGTTGAAACATCTTCTCCACATCCACTCCATCCTGGCCTCTCAGTATTCTGCAAGTTTCAATCAGATTTGCCTCTCATCCTTCTAAACTCCATTGAGTACAGACCCAGAGTCCTCAACTGTTCTTCATATAATAAGCTCTTCATCCCCAGGATCATTCTTATAAACCTTACCTGGATCCCCTCCAATGCCAGCACATTATTCCTTATATATAGGTCCCAAAACTGCCTATAATATTCCAAGTCTGGTCTGACCAGAGTTCTTATTCGGATCTAACGCAATGTTACTGTTCTTGTATTCTAGCCCTCTTGAAATAAATGTTAACATTGCATTCTAACTGCCAACTGAACCTGCATGTTGACCTTAAGAGAATCTTGAACTCGGACTCCCAAGTTCCTTTGTGCCTCAGACTTCCAAAGCCTTTCCCCATTTACATAATAGTCTGTGCCTCCATTCCTCCCTCCAAAGTATATAACCTCACACTTGCCCTCATTGTATTCCATCTACTACTTCTTTGCCCACACAACTAGCATGTCAAGTCCTTCTACAGCCTCCCCAATTCCTCAACTCTATCCGTCCCTCCATCAATCTTCGTGTCATCTGTAAAAGAAGCAAGAGTTCCTTTGACCAGATCATTTATGTATAATGTGAATAGCTTGGTTCCAAACTAACCCCAGTGGAATTCCTCTAGTCACTGGGTGCTATCCTCAAAAAAACCCTTTATCCCTAGTCTGTACCTTCTACCAGTCAGTGAATTGTCTATCCTTGCTCCTGAACACCATGGACCTTTATCTTATTTAGCAGCCTCCTGTGCAGTACCGCGTCAGAAGCCTCCTGAAAATTCAAATGCACCATAATCACTAGCTCTCCTTTCTCTAATTTGTTTGTTATCTCCTCAAAGAATTCTAATAGGCTTGTGAAGCATGAACTCCATTTGACGAAGCCATGCTGACTCCACCCTATTTTACCATGTACGTCCAAATATTCAACAATCTCATCCTTAAGAATGGAGTCTACTATTTTACCAATTACTGAGTTCAGGCTAACCTGCCTATACTTTCCTGTCTTCTGACTCCCTTCCTTCTTAAACAGGGTAGTTACATTAGCCATTTTTCAGTCCTCTGGGACCATTCCTGACTCAAGTGACTCCTGAAAGATCACCACCAATGCCTCTACAATCTCCTTAGTTGTGCAATAGTGATAGTACAAGAATCTTCAGAAAATATTCATAGTGATGATAATGGGATATCAGCACAGCACAGCACAGCACAATAAATTTACTGAATTGCTTCAACATAGAGTTCTCAACATGCCCACTTGAGTGGTCTCAATTCTCTCCAACCATCTCAATGACCTCCTCATAGAGGGGACAAAATGTCAAATATTCTTGACACTTCCTTCTCAGGTTTCATTTTCTCCTGAAATGAGACAAAAGGAAGGATAAAGTGAGATTAAAGTGATTGAAAGAGCTGTTGCTTGTGGTGCAGGAGCAGCAGAGATGGTGAGGTATCCCCGATAAGTAAGTAGGAAGCACAGAGGGCAGTAGGGTTTTATAGTTTGGGAGAACAAGGTTGGTGAGAGCTCTTGCATGGAAATGTTGCAGGCAATTGTGTGAGTTGTAGACCATTAGACTCAGTTGTTGTACTGTGTACTGGCTTAATCACAGAGGGATTTGGAAGTTCTTGTGCATAAAACACAAAAAAAAATCAACTAATGTCAATATGTAATAGAGAAGGCAACTGGACCATTATTTGAAAGGGAACGGAGTGCTAAAACTACAGAAAACATGAGTCAAAACACACCTAGGACAGTTTTGGTCCCCTTAAGGTATATTGGCATTGGAGACAATCCAAATTTTACCAGAATGATCCTGGAAATGAATAAATTTTCTAATGAGGAGAGGTTGAGCAGGTTGGGCCAATACTCATAGGAGTTTAGAAGAATGAGAGGAGACCTTTCTGAAAAATATAAAACTGTTAATCAGCTTGACAGAGTAGATGGGAAAAGATTGTTTCCCTTTGTCAGAGAGTTTAGGACCGGGGCACAATTTCAGAACAAGAGTTTGCCCATGTAGGAGGGAGTTCAGGCAGAATTTCTTCTCTAAGGGGGCAATAAATCTGTGAAATTTTTTACCTCTGAAGGTTATTGAGACTGGATCATTCAGTTTATTCAGGGCTGATAGAGACAGTTTTTTTTATAATGGTAAGAGGATCAAGTTGATAAAACATCTTGTAAATAAACAAATTTTCATGCTGAAGGCCTGCTGTATTTCTTTACTTAACTACTTTGCTATCTGTGATCATCACCCAATTAATCTGGCAACATATATTTCAGTTAATATCAAACTGCTCAATAATTAAAGCTTTGCTATTGTCACAGACTCACATGATCTGAAATTGTCAAAAGACTGTGAATGCATGATGATTTCATTTGGAGCAGCGGGTAGTTGTAAGTGATAATGCCCTCTGCTATTGTTCTTGTTCACCATCCAATTAATTCACAACTTTTGTTTATCAGAGAACAAAATAAAGGTGAAGATAAAACTGCAATGCTGCATTTAAAACATGGCACTGGATATATACTGACCAACCTGAATTAACAAGAGCTCCTAATCTTTTTCTTCTGCATTGTTACATAACCTGTTCCATTACTTACTGTCCCATTATTTCATAAATGCTTCCAAATCACATAGTCACTGCTTATAAATGATTATAAGGAAGGATCAGAAACACTACTAGATGTGATATTGAGGCATTTTTCAACAATGTCAATGCTAGGTACACAGCTCTTCATTTATGAATGCACTTAGACCCACCCTCAACAGTTGGTTACGTCACTTCCAAACTTCTCAGTGAATTTAAAAAAGTAAAATAAAAGACTTCTATTCTGCAGATTCTTTCATGACTTTGGGATAACCAAAGTATTTCATAGCTACAAATCTAAAGCATAGTGACTGTTGTACTTGTAGGAGATGCAGCACTCACTTTGCAATCTACAAATTTGCTGTAGGAAATTAGTAAATGGTCCAGAGTTCAGAAAAGTTTTATCAGGGTATTGCCGGGACAGGAGTGTTTGAGTTATAAGCTGAGGCTGAATAGGCTAGGACTTTTTCACTGGAGTGTAGGAGGTTGGGGAGTGGCCTTATAGAGGGTTATAAAATCATGAGGGGCATAGATGAGATGAATAGCTGAGGCCTTTTCCATAGGGTAGGACAGTTCAGAACTAGGAGGTACACTTTTAAGGTGACAGGAGAAAGATTTAAAAGGAACCTGAGGGGGGGGCAAACTTTTCAAACTGTGGGTGGTTTGCATGTAGAATGAACTGCCCAAGGAAGTGGCGGCCACAGGTGCAGTTACAACATTTTAATGATATTTGGACAGGTACATGAATAGGAAAGGTTCATGATTCTCTTTGCTACGTTCTTTGTGGAGACATTTCTTCTGAATTCCTGATAGGCTCTTGGTGATGATTGCTACAAACAAGTCCAAAAGGTAGAATAAATTTTTCAATCACACCTGAAATCAGTTAAAAGACTTTAAGCTTTTGAAAAACAGGGAAGTGCACAGCAATGAAGAAAAAAATCTTGAGTTAGCAAGTGAAAGTTTGTTTTGGTATTAAAACAAAAACATTCAGTTAAACGTTTAAATGCTTTTGAAAGGTAAAACCCATAAAAGCCCCACGACCATACCTATACACATCGACTCTTGGGCCAAATGATCCACTTCCATGCTGCATATCCATTCTATTTCTATGCTATCCCTAAGTGGAACACAGCAGGTCCACACCCTCTTTATCAGGTGCAAACCTGAAACATCAACCTCCCTGCTCTTCTGATGCTGCCTGACCTGCTGTGTTTCCCCAGCTCCACACTGTATTGATTCTGACTCCAGCATTACAGTTCTTGCTTTCTCCTTATCCCTAAGTGGTTTATTTCTATCACACTTGTCATTTTACTTATGCAGCAGTCATTTAATTTCCTTGATCCTCATAGAATCCCTTCAATGTGAAAACAAGCCCTTCAGCCCAACAAGCCCACACCAACTCTCAGAGTATCCCGCCCAGCCCATCCCCCTCTTAACCACCTAATCTACATATCTCTGAACACTGCAGGCAATTTGGCATGGTCAATCCACCTAGCCTGCACATCTTTGGACTGTGGGAGGCAACCAAAGCTCCTGGAGGAAACCCACGTAGACACAGGAGAATGTGCAAACTCCACACAGACAGTCTCCCAAGGGTGGAATCGAACCCAGGCTTCTGGCACTGTGAGGCAGCAGTGCTGCCCTTTGCCTCTTAATTTTTCTTGATTCTTCTCACTTACTTTCCATTCTTCCTTATTGTACTGTCCATAACCATCATTTATGTAATTTTTTGTACCTCAATTTTCTCTTCTGTCTTTGTTTATCCTAAGCATCTCATTACATTTTAGTTTGCTTTTGATGGTTTGCAGAGTATGTTTTCCCTGGACTGTGTTGAAATGTTTCCTGATGCTGTTCTACATTACTGGTTCCAATATTTTTGCAACTTTATTTCACCAAGTTCTATTCTCTGACTCTCAATCAGCCTTTCTTCGATGTATTACCCCGTTTTTTGACATATTTATGTTTTTTTTCAGTTGTAATCTTAAATCACATTACATTGGATCACCCTTGTAGAGATGGTCTATGCTGTTGCATTCATTTTACCTGACAGTGCTGTCTTTCAATAGTACAAATTGAAAAATATTAGAAATGACCCTAAAATCTTTCTGGATGTCCTGTTTGAAGAGGTGGCAGTCAGTCTTGTTGTAACCACCTAATAGCACTAGGCAGCAAAAATGGTAATCCAGGTAATAACAGTGAGAGCACGCAATGGATCACTACTTCCTCTATTCTTTCTTGCTGGCCAGGTCAGTGACGTACAGCCCCTCTATGTAGTAAATGCCTGCACACTTAATAAATAACAAATATTTTTGGGAAAGCTACATTTGAAGCACAAGGCCAACTGATCTTCATAAAGGAGTGTAGTTCCATAGAATAACAGATTGTTCTCTGAACATATCAAAATATTAAGACCATTTATGGTCTTTTTCTTGGCTTCCAAAGAAATATTTCTAAGGATTCTGCCAAATTCATGGAGACAGTCTTGTTGGGCTGAAAATAGCTGTCAGACCATTGGACTTAAACAGATTGTTCATACTTAACAATGTCTCACTGATATAAAGGATCCCTGGAGTGTGGAAATAACTGCTGTAACATGAACTGATTATTGATGGCTGTTAAAAGCCATTTGGCCTGGCATTCAGAGGATCCAAATGTGAAATTTAAATTATAACAATAGCAACAGGCAATTATAATTTGCTTGAATATATAATGTCTCAACAGTAGAATCCCTGACTTCACCAGCACCTACTCATCTAAATAAGTTTGTTCTAGAACTATCATTGCACAGCTAGGAATTCAAGCTATGAATATCTCTAAGTAACAAGTTCATCAGCAGACTGTCTGGGGAAATATGTGCAAGTTACTGATCCTAAAAACCTTAACGCAAATTCATATTATAGTGAAAATTAATACTCCCCTCAATTTATTTCTCAACTAACGTAATTAAAACTACCTGCTCCATGTTGTTTGAGGGGGCTGGTGTGTACAAATTAGCTGTAACAGATCCTACATTACAACAATAACTATACTTCAGAAGTGCATCTTTGGCTGTAAAGCTTTTTGAAATAGTCTAACCTCAGGTTGTGAAAGGTGCCTTGTAAATGCAAGCTGGTGCTTGTTTGTTTTAAGCTTGTGCTGAACTTGCGTTTATTTTTGCTGAAGTAACTCCACCCACAAGTTCAGAGGCATAAATGTGCAACAAGAAAATCTCCAACACTGTCAAATTCAATAGTGTGGGGCACCAGGAAATCAGTCAAAACAGAAAATAAAAATTGAATATAAGCGGGGAACAATTTTCAGTGTACACCCATTTATTTCACTCCTACACTTTCTTAGCAGCAGCACAATTCCTATTGTCTGGATCTGTCTTGTAGTCCTTACAATCTGGAACAGCAGGTGACAAATGTGATAAACCATCTGATACATGCTTAGGAATGTGCTTCATGCATGTTAAGCGAAAGCACTGGGAATTGGTTGAAGTCCTGGAAATATAGGGGCCAGGATTTCTCACAAAGTTTGTGTGGACTTTGATTTGTGTATAAATGACCATAGAAGCATTGTTAGCCAAGTCTGAGTCAAGGCCTGGATCACTGAAAATGTAAAAGAATTTGAAGAATTAGTAATTCCCCATGTAAATGCATTGGAGCAGCCAAGTCCATATTCCTCAAGTTTTCCCAACTATCAGATGGACAGGTTGTACACATGCAGTATGGGCACTAGTTAGTGATGTTGAATTCAGAATCCTTCAGGTAATCCTACATTCGCTGATCAGGTTCAGACAGAACTTTGGAATTTGAACTCAACAAGTGCTGCTTCCTCAAACTTGCATCACCAGAAAGTGTGCACCAAAGATTTGTGAACGTAATACTGGTAAATGTAGCCCTCTGGTCTACAGTTATAGAACAATGATTGATGTTGGATATCTAACTCCTGCGTGTCTGGACCAGCTACCACTGTGCACTTTAAATAACAGCAAAGGAATGAATGTAAAGTGGTAGGTGCAGGACAGCATCCATTCTAAACAACTTAGGCTAATTGTGCTCTGAAGGGAGTTGCAACTTTGTGTCCATCACAATTTTGTCTTCTGCTGTGATTGTCCAGTGTGGATGCCTCCAGGAAATGAGTTACAATCACAATTTCCCCATTTCCTTGTTCGACTGTATTTTCTTTTTATTTAATGATTTAATCATGCCAGGCATGCAAAAATGACACTTGTACAGAGCTAGGTGTGCCAAGCTGCAACCCATCCTGATTACAATAGGTGATAATGTTTCACACAGGAAATTGTGTTACTCCTGGCACTGCGTTTCTTGAGTTTACGCACTAGTACCTGGCTTTATTTTAAAAGCACATTACAATCTGAAATTGGCAAGTTCTTAGGAAGCCCTTGTATAAAAATAATGAGTCATTTATTAGCAACAAAGGATTGTTAGGCTACCAAGGCCTGTTTAAGGCCATTTTAATGCTAAATCTAAATTTTTCCTTTTTTAAACTAATTGACCAAGTTGTCAACTAATTTGTCACTCCACCACTGAGAAAGCTCATCATAACTTGTCTAATCAGATTATTAAGAGGATACAGCAAGAGTCTCAATCTATTGCAGACTTTGACATGATGCCCTGACTTGCCTGAAGGTCCTGGACTATAATAGGCTAAGTCCTGAAGATGGTTGGTGGAAATTGATTTTTCAAGGCTCTATTGGCAAGAAGGTGCGTCTATTTATTTCATTTCTGATGGGTGGGGGTTATGGGGAAAGTGATGTCAAATGCAAGAGCAGGAGGTCACTCACCATGGCGAACCCTTTGCTTCCACTATCCTTGCCTCTAGTTGACTACATTTGGACTTATCACCATATCTGATCAAACATTTCATTAATTACATACTCTGTCTCTGTGACATCCCTCTTGTCTGATTCTAATCGCATTTTATCAAAGGGTATTGCAAAATATAAAGTTTCATGGTGGGGGTGTAACATATTGACATGGGTTTAAGTTTGGCAAATGAATAGGAAACGAAGAGTATCTATGATTAAATAATTTCCTCATTGGAACAATGTAGCGGCTGGTGTACCACAGGGATCACACTGGATCTCAGCTTTTTACAATTTATATAAAAGACTATGTTGAATGGGCTGTCGGTAGTGTACTCAATTTATTACTAAATAGAGATTTACAAAGATGTGTATTAACACAATAATTGCAGATGCTGGAGATCTGAAACAAAAACAGAAATGCTGGAGAAACTCAGTAGATCTGGCAGCATCTGTGGGGAGAAAGCAGAATTAACATTTCAAACCTAGTGGCTCTTCATCACAAGAGGTATATACTCTAGATAGATTGTGAGTGGGCAATGATCTGGAATTGTCCATTTTGGCAGTAAAGATTAAAAGCAAGGATATTATCTAAATGTTGAGAGATGATGGAGCTCTGAGATGTAGCGGGGTCTGCATGTCTTCATTCATGAGTTACAAAAGTTATTATGCAGGTACAATAAATTATTAGGAAAGCTAATAGTGTCTTGTTGCTCATTGTGAAGGGAATTGAGCACAATAGTGGAGGGTATGCTTCAGTTATACAGGGCATTGATTAGACCATATCTGGAGTGCTGTGCACAGTATTGGCCCTTTATTCATGGAAGCAAACAAATGTGTTGGAAGCAGTTCAGAGAAAGTTCATGAGACTAATACCTGGAATGGGGATGGAGTTGTCTTAATAGAAAAAGTCACGTATGATTGGGTTGTTCCTGCTGGAACTGAGTAAAGTAAGAGACAACTTGATTGAAAATTGAGCAGAAGATCCTGTGCAGTTTTGACAGGGTGGTATAAAAAAGATGTTTCTTCTTGTGAATTAGTCTGGAGCTAGTAGTCTTAAAATGACAAGAACAACTATTGCAAACATCCATTGGACAGTATGATTTGTTGTAGTAAAAGTTTTGTGTGGACTTCCTCAAAGATGTTTTACTTGCCTTCCTTTTCAAATTAATTTTATTAATTGGAACAAAACCAAAGGAAAATTTTAATTTCAACTTTAAAAATGCAACATAAAGATGTTAAAATACACATTAAAAAAAAATAATTATTAGCTGTCAAACACTCATCTTCCACCCTAAATAAAGATCTAAATCATTTGTTACAGAGATTGTAGGACCTGCTGATGCTGGAGAATCTGAGATAACAACATGTAGAGCAGGATGAACTTCCCCCACTGACATCATCATTTCCACTCCTGAGACAGTTTCCACCCCTATGCCCAGGTCCAGCTCTACACCCAACTCCTCCCCAAGCCCTGGCAGGCCTTTACCATCCCCCCAGACCCCCCGCCCCCCTCCCTCCTCACTGAGGATAAATAGTCAGTCCTCAGCAAAGGACTTATCTTCATTCTCCTGTGCCCATTCCATTCACATCTGGATGTCAAACTCTTCTTCCACTGCCTCTGCCTCCATGCTTATTTCTTTGACCGGGAATCTAACTCACCGTGCATTTCTTCAACCTCCAACAAACGCCACTCTCCTGGACACCACCCCATGGCCTCCTACCCTCCCTTGGCATCTTCATTTCTAATTGCTGTCATGACATTGATCATCTCAACTGCTCTACCCCTCTCACTCACTGCAATCTTTCCCCCACAGAATGTGCAGCCGTCTGCTCAATCCTAACCTCATCATCAAACCTGAGGATAAGGGGGTTTGGGGGGAGGCGCAGCAGTGGCATGGTTCACTGACCTTTACATTGCTGAGGCCAGACGCCAACTGTCTGACAACTCCTCCTACTGCCCCTTGCATTATGAACCCACCCTTGACCATCAAACCACCATCTCTCAGACTATTCATAACCTCATCACCTCAGGTGGCCTTCCACCCACAGCCTCCAACTTCATTGAGCCCCAAATCCGCACTGCTATTTCTACATCCTTCCCAAAATCCACAAACCGGACTGCCCTAGCTGACTCATTGTCTCTGCCTGCTCCTGCTCCTGCCCTAATGAACTCCCTTCTGCTTATCATGACTCGGTCTTTTCCGCCTGGCCCAGGAACTCCCCACCTAGGTCCAGGACATCACTCACACCTTCCACCTCCTCCAAGACTTCCAATTCCCTGGCCCCCAACACTTCATCTTCACTAGGGACATCCAATCCCTGTACGCCCGTATCCCCCACACGGATGGCCTAAAAGCCACTCTCTTCTTCCTTTTCCACAGGCCCTACCAGTCCCCCTCTGCTTAACAGAACTTGTCCTTACTCTGAACAAATTCTCCTTTAACTCCTCCAACTTCCTGCAAACTAAAGGAGTGGCCATGGGTTACTGCATGGGTCCAAGCTATGCCTGCGCCTTCGTAGGATATGTGGAACAGTCCCTTTCCCGCTGTTACACTGGCACCATCCCTCATCTTTTCCTTCACTACATTGATGACTGTATCAGTGCTGCCTTGTGCTCCTACCAGGAACTGGAATAGTTCAACAACTTTCCTAACACCTTTCACCCCAACCTCAAATTCACCCTGGACCATCTCCGATACTTCCCTCCCCTTCCTTGGCCTTCATTTCTGGTAATCGCCTCAAAAGTGACATCCATTTCAAGCTCACTGATACCCATAGCTACCTGGACTACCCCTCCTCTCACCCACCCTCTTGCAAGAACGTGATCCCTTACACCCAATTCTGCCACTTTTGCCGCATCTGCTCCCAAGATGGAGCGTTCCACTCCCGGACATCGCAGATAACCTCCTATTTCAAGGACCACCACATCCTCCCTCCAGGGATCAGAAATGCCCTCAACCACATCTCTTGCATTTCATGCACTTACACCCTCAAATCCATTCTCCCCAACAAAAATAAAGACAGAAACCCCTGGTCCTCACATACCACACCACCATCTTCCACATTAAGCGTACTATTTTCTGCCAATTCTCCCATGTACAATCCAACCCCATGACTAAAGAGACAT
Organism: Stegostoma tigrinum; assembly: GCF_030684315.1. NCBI lineage: Eukaryota > Metazoa > Chordata > Chondrichthyes > Orectolobiformes > Stegostomatidae > Stegostoma > Stegostoma tigrinum. The sequence continues at coordinate 57,236,239 of NC_081366.1, forward strand.
TTGCCTCCCCAACCCATCTGCTTTTCATAAGAACTGTTCACTCCGCGACTCCTTCATCTGCTTCACACTCCCCACTAACCCCACCATACCTAGCGCCTTTCTCTGCAACCGAGGAAGTGCTACACTTGCTCCTACACCTCCCCACTCACCATCCAAGGCCCAAAGCAAACCTTTCCTGTTCGACAGGGGTTCGCCTGCACATCCTCCAACTTGGCTGACTGTATCCTTTGCCCCTGGTGTGGCTTCCTGTACATCGGTGAGACCAATTGTAGATTTAGGGGCCATTTTGAAAAGTGTATGCACTCTGTGCGCAACAAATGACAACAACTGTTTTTTGCGAACCATTTTAACTCCCCCTCCCACTCCTTGGGTGACATGTCCAATCTGGGTCTCCTCTAGTGCCACAATGACACAACACACAAACTGGAGGAGCAACGCCTCATATTCCTCCTCAGAAGCCGACAGTCCAATGGCCTTAACATAGAATTCACTCATTTAAAGGTCTCCCCAGCCCTGGTCTCATCCCAGGTCCAACCCTTCGTCTCATCCTCGCCTCCTTGACCTGACACAACCTGTCCATCTTATTCCCTGCCTATATGACCCATCAATCCCACTGACTAATGCCCACCACTCTCTACCTGCATTCAAATATCACCATACCACTGACCTTCCCCAGGTCCAGACCTCCTCACTATTTTTATTTCCCAGCTCCCTTCCCCCTCCCCATTTCCAAAGAAGGCTTCTGACCTGAAACGTCAACTTTCCTGCTCCTCTGATGTTCCCTGGCCTGCAGTGTTCCTCCAGCTCTACTCTGTGTTATCTCTGAATCTAGATCTGTGCCTTTAAGGGTGATGGATTCAGAAGCCCTCGTAACATTTAAGATGTATTTAGATGTGCACTTGCAATGGCAAGGCGTGCAAGAATCAAATACCGAAAATCGATTTAGAATAGTTAGGCATTTGTTTTTGACTGGCACTGATTCAATGGGCCAAAGGGCCTTTTTCCATGCCTAGGCTTCCATGATTCTACTTCCATCTGAGATCCAACTCGCACAGTAATGACATCAGCTGGGATTATAACATCTCTGCAGTGTGTTTTAGAAACTGCCCAAAATGCTGTGCTCAATTGAGTCCTCTGCAACAGATCTTTTGTGAGATCTTGCCCTTCAGCAGTCTAACAGCTGTGCTAGTCTATCCCCCTACCTTGACTGCAGGCCATTCATTCTCAGCATTTCGACACATGAAGAGTCCATCTTTATTCCACCATTGTATTCTGTGCAAAGCCAGCATCTAAGCTGCTTACTGCGCACATGAAAATAAGCCAAAGTTAGCTTATGTTCAGAATATGCAGGCATGCCTGTCACCTTTTGATTTAGTGTCCTGCTGTCTACAATTGTATACTGCTTTGTCCTGCTAGAGGGAGGGTATTATTGTGAACGTGCAGCAGTCTGTTTAGGTGATGTGTTTGTCATTGTTGAATAGCTGGCAGTGTTTGCAAACTGTGAGATGTGAATATGAGGTTGATAACAGTTTTAAGTATGTGACGGTGCTGTGGAATATTTCTATTTTAAGCACGAGATCTGAATGCAGAGATTGTTTGTAGGTGAGTGTTGCTGGTGTAGTGAAATAACAATGTGTGACAAGAGAGGCACAGTTTGTCAACATTTGAAGATGTACTTCAGCTGGACCTCCCTTGATTAAGATATTGAATAGAATTCAGATCCTCTGGATTAGACTGCTGGCATTGGTCTCTGTGGATATCTTGCCTTTGCTGATTTCTGATAGGTGTTGAATTGTTTCTTGGACTCATCTCCTCAACCTTTTCACTTCCTACACAAAGACGAGCAGTGAGACATCCTAAAATTTTGAGCCCATTCTTTCCCATGTTGTGTTATTATTCTATGTTTCCAAGGGCAAATTCTCTTCTTGCTCAGCTGTTGGCAACTTTTACAACGGGGGTGCAGGATGTCAGGGATGAGGGAGGCGGGAGAGATGTGGGTAAGGGGGCTGGGAAGTTGAGAGTGAGGGGGCTGGGGTCTTAGTGGTAAGGGGGAGGAAGTGTCAGGGCATGAGGGGGCTAGCGATTCAGGGTGAGGGATCAGGGAGTAGGGAGTGACTGGATTTGGAGGTTGGGGTGAGGGATCAGGGAGTCAAGGGTGAGGGTGATGGGGAGTTAGGGGTGAGGGGGCTGGGAATTTGGGAGTGAGGAGACTGAGGACTCAGAGATGAGGGGACAGGGAAATCTCCAGCAAGAGGATGAGGGAGTCGGGGATCTGACGGGGTTGGGGAGTTGGGGGGAGGGACATCAGGAGTTGGGGGTGAAGGAGTCGGGACTTTGGGGATGAGGGGTGCAGGATATCCAGGAATGAAGGATCCAGGCAGTCAGGTAGTGAAGGGATTGGGGAGTCAGGGGTGAGGGGGCTGAGAAGTAGGGGTTTAGGTGGCCAGGGTGTCTGGATGAGGGGGATAGGGAGTTGATAGTGAGGGGGCTGGGGAGTCGGTGTTAAGGGGCTTGGGGAGTTGACGGTGAAGGGGCTGAGGTTGTTAGGGGCTGAGGCACCCAGGCAGTTGGGACTGGGAAGTTTGGGGTGAGGGGTTTGGGGAATTTGGAGTAAGGGAGCTGGGGAATCAGTATTAAGCAGGCTGATGAGTTGAGAATGAAGGATCAAGGAGCTTGTGGTGAGTGGGTTTGGAAGTCGGGGATGAGGTGGCTAGGATGTCAGGGGGTATGGAGGCTGGGCAGCTGGCTGTGATGGGCCCAGGAAATTGGGGGTAAGAGATCTTGGAAGTCAGGGAGGTGGGAGTCGAGGGGAATGGGGACAGGGTGTTGGGGGGTGGGGACTGCACCAGCAGGGGTGAGGGACCTATGGAGTTGGGAGTTGGGGGTCAGAGATTTGGGGATGAGGGTGACAGCAAGCTCTTGCAGGTAGGGTGTTGGGTATTCAGGGTGAGGGGAGCTGGGCATTCAGGAAGGAGGGAGCCAGTGAGTTTAGGATTAAGGAGCCTGGGGTGTTAGCAGGATGGGGGGTCTGGGGAGTTCAGGGTGAAGGGGCCAGTGAAGTTGATGTGAAGTGGTGGAGTAGGTTGGGGATGAGGGTAAGGTGAAGAAAGTGAAGATTCACTCCCAGTAATATCTGTGGAGTTGCTCCTCTGCCACAATGTTCATTCCACAACTGCCTCACTGGCTAGCTCTCAGAGATGCCCCATTCTCAGATCCAAGGGACTCTGTCTGGAGGTGCCAAGCAGTTTAGCTGCTGTGTCACTGCCTCCCAACCAACCTGCTTTTCCCTCTTGACATCTGTCAAAAGACTGAATGGCTCACCTCTTTATCCAGATGCTAAAATGGCCATGAGTACCTGTACAGATGGAGTCAGTGACCTTATCTAGTCTCAACCTAGTGCTTCTGCGTGTGCATGCTCACTGTTCCACCTGGTAATGACATTCACAAGAAATGCGATCTTTTAATAAACATTTAAAAGTCCTTTTTAAAAACTACATTTCAAAAGTTTGCACGTAGAGTTTTAAAGAAAATAAAAATTGGCTGTAAGACAGGAGGATCAGTTCTTTTAGGTGATTGACAGGCATTTGATCTGACTGGATACAAACGGGACAACTATAGACATGTTCAAGAAGCTCTGAAGAATGGGAAATCTGAAGGCCAGGTCTCATTTCAATTGAAAAGGAATGGTATGTTGCCAGAAGGACTTTAGCCCACAGCAAATTCAGCCAGGTAGGATGTTCCAAATATGCAGGTGGGATAAGAGAAAGGAAGGGTGGGAGCTGCATCTATAGAGGTTGACCCCTGAGTAACTATAGTCAGTCATGTCGTCCATGACTTATATGAGGAATTGCATGTTGTTGTTTCAGAGTCTCCGGTTTTATCACACGAGGAGGAGTCAACAACAATAGGGTATTAGCTGAAAACCAAAACTACTCCAATGTTGTAGATTTGTTCAAAGGATATGTGGAGCACACATCAGCCAGTGCAATCCCTGAACATGACAATGAGAAGTGTGTCACTAAATATCAGTTTGTGTATTTGCATACATTTACCACTGAAAACTGCAAGTGCTTTGAAATCTCAGCAATACCCCCTTGAACAAAATTACAGTGATACATTCTTCAATATTATCAGGTTTAGAAAGTTGTAGATACTTGTCATGTAGTTACTTCAAGATTTTCCATGTAAAAATGATCTTTCTGTATTGGAAGGTTGCCAAAATGAAAACAGTCTGTAACAAGGAGGTATGAACTGCAAAAGTAAGGAGAAAGGAGGCATCAGATAATATAGATCTGTTCAGAATCCATTGAAAACTAGCTGAGTATTTAATTCATCATATCAATAATTATGACACTGAAGATGAAGTGAAAGGATAATTAGCACTTGGGATTATAGCTTCAGTGAGAACATTAAACTGAGAATTTTATTTTGTTAAAATCACTGTCTTAATTATAATTTCCATAGATGATACTCCCCAGTTAGTTATGGCCATATATGGATCACATACATTTTTTGGAGTTCATTTTATAAATTCTCTCCATCATGAGTCATTATTTCAGGTGCCTCAAATGCAACTAGTGTTGTATAAAACTTTCCTCAGGTCTTGTTACGAACTCCATGATTATGTCAATGTCATGACATTGGTGTCTATATATAAATTACTTTGTTTCCAAATGTAGTTGATGAGGCTTATTCTTCAACCATGTGTTTTTTCTTTCTGATGTTCCTAACTACATGACTGTATCTACACGGAATGGAATGCCTCTAATTATTTCAGTTACATTTTCAAAATACATCCTGTTCATTATTTTCTGCCCAGTAAACCTAATATTTCACCCCAAGAGTTCCAGGTAATCTATATACGTCCATGCAATGTTTCTTGTTTGCGGAATTCTCCCACTTGTACTTTGTATATTTGGAAGTTTGAAAAAGGACTCTTACTGGTACTGTTCCCTGTAGCTACCAAATTGGAGTCCAAGATCATACTGGCAGTTTGTGATACATGGAGAATGTGGGAATGTGAATATAAAACTCGATGGATCCACAGTGGAGAGTATAATCTGAAATGGAAATACAAAAGGCTGAAAATACTCAGTGGGGTAGACAGCTTCTGAGGTGAGCTAACAAATTTAGCACGGTGAATTGCTGGGTTAATTTAACACTGGCCTCTTGGGCATTACTCAATTTTAATGTAAAGTATCAAGTGGTAAATAGAGCTAAGCAATTTCACAGCCAACAGATGAGATCTATGTTTTGCAGTCCTGCCACATCAGGACATGAATGCTGTTGGGCAATTAAGTAACTCACTGGAGGAGAAGCCTCCACAAACATCCCCAGTCTCAATGATGGAGGAGTCCTGTACATTATTGATAAAGACATGATTGAGGCATTTCTGAGGAGGAAATCATGCTTGACTAACTTGCTGGAGTTTTTTGAGGAGTTAATGGATGCGCTCAATGAGAGTAACACTGTTAATGTGGTGTACATGGACTTCCAGAAACTGTACAATATAGTGCCATACAACTGACTTATGAAGAACATAAAAGGCTAAGGAATATAAACAAAGTAGCAATGTGGATACAAAAATTGGCTGAGTGGTAGGAAATAGTGAATATTTTTCAAGCTAAAGGAAGGTTTGCAGAGTTCCTCAGAAGTTGGTATTGGGATCAACACCAGAAGACATTGATTTAAAATGATTAGCAAAAGGGCAAATGTGATGTGAGAAAAATCTGTCTCACTCAGCAAGGCTGAAATGCATTGACTTGAAGTCTGATGGAGGGCAGGTTCAATTGAGGCTTCAAGAGGATATTGGATGATTACTTGCAGATAAATAGCACACAGTGATGGGGGGAATGCAGGAGATTGGAAGAATGTAACAATGCTCATTTGAAGAGCGGGTGCAGACACAACAGGCTGAATGGTGTCCTTCTACCAGAAGTACCAAGTAAGTGATCCACGTAGGAGGTATCCAGCATCACAGAGGTCAACCTTAAGCCAATTTGATTCAACCCACTTGATATGAAGAATTAACTTGAGGCACTGTGACAACCAGAACAGGTCAAGGCCCAGAATTATGCAGCAAGTAACTCATCCCTGGTTCCTGAAAGCCTGACTTCCATTTACAAAACACATCAGGAATTGATGCATCTGCAGTTCTCGCTATCTCCTATGTGATGGAATATTTCCCACATGTCTGGATGACAGCAATTCTAATAACACTCAAGAAGTTTGAAACCATCAAGGACAAAGCATTGACAAACATCTGCCCCAACCACTTCTGACACTCAGTACACTTTGAAGCTACTATCTACAAGATGCACTGGAGAAATTCTCTGCATCTCCTTAGACAGCAAATTCTAAACCCATGACCACTTCCGTCTAGCACTTACATAGGAACACTACCAGCTGCACGTTCCCCTCCAAGACACACACCATCCTGACTGGTTCAAAGTCCTCGAATTCCCTCCCTAATGGCATGTGACGTAAATACACAAATTGCAGTTCAGAGTTTCAAGGAGGCAGCACACGACCATCTTCTCAAGGTAAGTGGATGAATAATAAATGCTGAGCCAACCAGAGACACCAACATTGCATGAATTTTAGAAAAAAACCTACCAACAATCCTGTGCAAGGTGCAGTTGATCGTTATCATTCTGGACACCTTTTCTGGTGCACATTAAAGGCTGACCCTATATCTGCCTCAGCACCTGCTTCACATCTTCTACATTTCAACGGCTTTCTCAGTGGTCATTCTGCCTCTCGTGTGGTTTAGAATCATAAAATCGTTACAGAGCAGATAGAGGCCATTTGGTCCATTGAGTGTGCACCAGCACACTGAAAAGCATCCCACCCTATCCCCATAACTTACATTTACCATGGCTAATCCACTGAACTACACATTACTAGACAATACGGGGCAATTTAGAATGGTTAACCTATTACCTTGGACAACTTTGTACGGTGGGAGGCAACCAGTGCACCTGGCAGAAACTCACGCAGCTATGGGAAGAACACACAGATTCCACAAAGACAGTCGCCCATCAAACCCGGGCCCCTGGAGCTGTGAGGCAGCAGTGCTAACCATTGTATCACCATGCCACTTGATTATATCTTTCATGGGGACAGTGGAGCTTTCAGACACAGTGGCTGTCTGTTTGAAAGCACGTGAGAATATCTGTGGGAGATATGTCTGCAGTAGAATGTAGATATTGTGGGAATTTCCTGGGTGTCTTGCAGAGACATATAAAATCTTCTCTCAATAGAATGATGCTACTATAATTTGATGAATATTACTGAATATTTCTGCATTATCTTATGAATCCCTGTACATTTGGCAGTCAGATCAGAACAGAAAATCTGAAGAACCTTTCATTATCACAGGCCTCATTTATAGTGAAAAAGGCTTAAGTTGACTTGAATGAAATCTCAGTCTTGGGAATTTTAGGTTAGAAATCTAAACTTAAGTGTGGGAAGAGACCATTTCCTCCTTCCCTCAAATCAGTTTTACATTTTTGTTTACCATGGATTTCTCTTAATAAAATATGTACCAGGAAGCCCATAATTTTTATGGGTTGAGTTGTTTGTTACAATCTTCCTTTAGAAAAGAAAACAATCCCAAAATGATATCATCTTTTATGGTAGTGTTGCCAATATGTCATACATCCTGCCAAATCAAGTCATGATTTATTGACCAAGATATATCTGCCCAAATGACAATCTTTTATTCAGCTTTATTTTTCGGCAATGTGGGGGAACCACCAATTCTCCTGTTGCTCCAACCAACAAAACAGTTCTTTTATTGCTTAAATGCTTTCGTGCTAGTTTTTTATCCAGGAGTATATCATATTCCTTGGAATTTGGAAACAAAGAGGCTTCAGTCTCCAAACACTGTAATTTAAAGCACTGGTATTAATGCACTAATAGAGGTTGAGAAGGCATTTCAGTTCATACAATGAACATTGTTCAAGGAAAAACTCATATTAAGTATAATTCAACATATATTTTTGTAATTAAACTGTGGTGTTGACAGCGCCATTTCATAAAATATATTTCAAAATTGTATCTTTCTCAGTTTTTATTTGTTTTAATCATCATTGACTGACACTTGTGTGGAATCTTATCTTGAATTAAAATATCTTTTTATAAACTCTGCTATAATTTGATTTTATTTTCTCTAGGACTTGATCCTGACATCAGTTAACATGCATGTTTTTTTTAAAAAGGCTTTGTATTTGGAAAACTTTATGACAGTTGAAGAAGTGTGTGATCTTTCCCTGGAAGGTTTTTCATATGTCTCACTGTTCAATGTTAATGACAATATGGAAAAAGCACCACTTATATTTCAATGGAAAACAATAACGTGATAAAATCTAGAGATAATAGGAACTGCAGATGCTGGAGAATCTGAGATAACAAAGTGTGGAGCTGGGTGAACACAGCAGGCCAAGCAGCATCTTAGGAGCACAAAAGCTGATGTTTCGGGCCTAGACCCTTCATCTTTGCCCGAAACGTCAGCTTTTGTGCTCCTAAGATGCTGCTTGGCCTGCTGTGTTCATCCAGCTCCAGACTTTATCACGTGATAAAATCTATATAGTTTTCTATTAGCAAATGCTCCTCTCCCCATTTAACACTGTGGCCTAAATTATTTGCTGCCACTCCTTTCTCATTATCTTCACTTTTCTATTCTTTGCTTCCTCACCTGCATTCTCCCCTCCTTGTCCCTACTCTTCTTCTCCCTGTCTGCTAACCTCCTCTCACACTCTGTTAACATCTCTTCATTTTGTCTTCCTTCTCTTACACTTCTGTTTTCTCTGGCTCACTCTTATTGTTCTTATTTTCCTCCTTTCCTCTCCCATCATCACCCTCCTTTTACTCCCCTCACCCCATTCTTCCTCTTTTCTTTGTCTTGAATTACTATTTGTTTGATCCTATTCTCTTCTTTCTGCTCCTCTTTACCTCCCCCATCCCCAACTCTCCCCTTTTTTCACCTCATGTGTAATGCTTTTGATTGTAAAACCAATCATATTTATTTGAGCTGAAAGCATTGCCATATATCCTTTTCTTGTGAAATTTTCTGGGGAAGAGACTACCGGTTGTTTGCTATATGTTAACAAGATGTTTCTATGTTACAAATACATAGGAATGCAGAGCAACTTTATCAAAATATTGGACAGAAAGTTTCCCACCCCTGTGTGGCAAGAATATTGGCGAGTGAAATGACTGAATTGGGTGAGAGTGAAAATACCAGATTCTCGATATGGCTTAACCTCATACAATTCAGGCCTCAGGCCTGAGATGATGAATTAGAATTTCACTGTTGGGGAGGCACTGATTGGCAGTCAACCCCGAAAGTTTTATTGTGCTGTGCTTTTCTCCCACTACTACCAATGACAATTCATTCTTATTCTACTCAAGGTTTAATTTATATTATCTAAGTAAATCCCTCTCCTCTCTGACGCAAAACCTAACAGCACCGATGCAACCTGAGTAACAAAGAGGCCAGTGATGGATCCTTCAGCTCTACCTCCACCTCTGACAGAAAAACTATGATGGCCTCAAGGATGCATTGCAAGGCTTTCACCTGCACCTTCAACCAGCACAGACTTTCACCTCGGGGAGATCTCTAGCTGGGCCCACAATCTAATGAGCACATCACTCCACTGGCACATCTCTGCTACCAGTTGAAAAATAACTACCCCAGGGCTCTAGCACTTACAGAACTTTTGGAAATGAGATATCTGCTCAGAAACATGCAAAAGACATGTCCTTGGTCTCAGCCATAAGTGTCTTAGCAACAAAACTTCCAGACTGCCCATTGCACAAACCCTAGCCTGACATGCCAGAGCCCCAGATAATCATGACTGTTGTGTGCTAAAGGCATGTTAGAAGCTAATAGCCTGTCAGCACTAAAATTCCTGCATGGATAGGTGAGATGTTGGGCTATTCTTGAACATAAACTGATTAACAAGAAGCATGTAAGTCCTGATGTCCTGCGGCTCCAAAGTAGGCTGTTGAAGTCCAAATTGGTGGTCAAGTTTGTCTGAAGGCATGAATGATGATGTTGTGAGCTTGTGCTTTAGCAAAGTTGAATTGCATGGATTAAAAATTGAGTTGAATTGAATGAACTTTACTGTCACATATTCTCACATAAGTACAGTAAAAAGTTTACAAGCTGCCAATTACGGCACCATCTTAGGTATGTATTGATGTACCTAGGAACAAATTCTTAAGCACAAATTATTAGAGAAAAATAAAGAAACAAGGATTCACAACAGCAGGATCATGGTCATTGACTGAGCAGGACCTTGTGCAGAAGTAGTAGCTGCCTATGGAGGTGAACCAGCTGGCTGGCACAGGTATTCTGTAAGTGCAGTGGACACTAACGAGGCAATAACCAGGTAGTTACTTTGTTTTACCTATCAACATTTTGGGCTGCAAAATTTCTGATAGCGTAAAGTAAAATTCTAAGTGTAATATTGGTCTATTAATGAAATGGAAATGAGCTTGTCCTGTTCTTCCCTGGCCATCTCCATTACCTTCTCGTCATAAGGAATGAGGATCTTTTCAGCTTTGGTTCCGGATGTGATGCTGAGAGTTATTGCTCATCAGCCTTGGTGAGATATGTGTGCCCTGGCAGAGTTAGAATAACGGTTCTTTAACTCTGCCAATGACTAATGGTCTTTTGAAGATGGTGTCACTTATCCTTGTAAAACACAAAAGATCATTGAATTTCTTGTGGCACTGCTTGCCCTCCTGTTTGGCATGGGAGACAGCATTAACTCAAGCTGCTACTTCAAAAAACATTTTTTCAAGCTGACCGGTTCTGGTGGTTTGGCTGCTTGTCAGCCAGGAAGAGGATTAACATTCTGCCTATCAAACCCTCCACTACAATCTGAACATGCTTCTCTAGAAAGTGGGAAGCAAGTCATTTTTCTTTTGCACTGTGTTCACAGCATGGAGGTGAGCATTGCAAAGAGATGGGTCATTCCTAGCTTGCAGCATCTAAAGTAGTGTTTAATAATGCTTTAAACTGGTGCCTGAGGCTCAGAAGCTGCAACATTTCTATAGTGATGAGAATTTTTGTCTTACTCACAATGAGATTCACCAAGGGTATCACAGCTACAGAAGCTTCCATTGTCGAGGAAGATCTGCCTATCGAGTCAGTATGGGTGGAAATTAGGAACAGCAAGGGAGTAGTCATCTCGTTAGGGGTTTACTACAGGCGCCCCAGTAGCAGCAGGGAGATTGAAGAAAGCATAGGTCGGCAGATTTTGGAAAAGTGTGGACGTAGTAGGGTTGTTGTAATGGGTGATGTTAACTTTCCCAATATTGATTGGAACCTCCTTCGAGCAGAAGATTTGAATGGAGCTGTTTTTGTAAGGTGTGTTCAGCAGGGTTTCCTAACTCAGTACGTTGACAGGCCGACGAGGGGAGAGGCCATTCTAGACTTGGTGCTCGGAAACGAGCCGGGGCAGGTATCAGATCTTGTGGTGGGAGAGCATTTTGGTGATAGTGACCATAACTGCCTCACATTCCACATAGCTATGGAGAAGGAGAGGATTAGGCAAAATGGGAGGATATTTAATTGGGGAAGAGGAAACTATGACGCGATTAGACATGAGTTAGGAAGCATGGACTGGGAGCAATTGTTCCATGGTAAAGGCACTATAGCCATGTGGAGACTGTTTAAGGAACAGTTGTTGCGAGTGATGAATAAATATGTCCCTCTGAGACAGGCAAGAAGGGGTAAGATAAAGGAATCTTGGATGACGAGAGCAGTAGAGCTTCTCGTCAAAAGGAAGAAGGGAGCTTACATAAGGTGGAGGAAGCTAGGGTCAAGCTCAGCTCTAGAGGATTACAGGCAGGTGAGGAAGGAGCTCAAAAATGGCCTGAGGAGAGCCCGGAGGGGGCATGAGAAAGGCTTGGCAGAACGGATTAGGGAGAGCACAAAGGCATTTTACACTTATGTGAGGAATAAGAGAATGGTCAAAGAAAGAGTAGGGCCAATCAGGGAGAGCATAGGGAACTTGTGTGTGGAGTCTGAGGAGGTAGGGGAAGCCCTAAATGAGTTTTTTGCTTCTGTCTTTACGAAAGAAACGAACTTTGTAGTGAATGAAACCTTTGAAGAGCAGGTGTGCATGCTGGAATGGATAGAGATAGAGGAGGCTGATGTGCTGAAAATTTTGTCAAACATTAAGATTGACAAGTCGCCAGGCCCGGACCAGATTTGTCCTCAGCTGCTTTGGGAAGTGAGAAATGCAATTGCTTCGCCACTCGCGAAGATCTTTGCATCCCCGCTCTCCACTGGAGTCGTACCTGAGGACTGGAGAGAGGAAATGGTAATTCCTCTCTTCAAGAAAGGAAATAGGGAAATCCCCGGCAATTACAGACCAGTAAGTCTCACATCTGTTGTCTGCAAGGTGTTAGAAAGGATTCTGAGGGATAGGATTTATGACCATCTGGAAGAGCATGGCTTGATTAAATGCAGTCAACACGGCTTTGTGAGGGGCAGGTCAAGCCTCACAAACCTTATCGAGGTCTTTGAGGATGTGACTAGAAAAGTTGATGAGGGCCGAGCTGTGGATGTGGTGTATATGGAATTCAGCAAGGCATTTGATAAGGTTCCCCATGGTAGGCTCATTCAGAAGGTCAGGAGGAATGGGATACAGGGGAACTTAGCTGTCCGGATATAGAATTGGCTGGCCAACAGAAGACAGTGAGTGGTAATAGAAGGAAAATATTCTGCCTGGAAGTCAGTGGTGAGTAGTGTTCCACAGGGCTCTGTCCTTGGGCCTCTACTGTTTGTAATTTTTATTAATGACTTGGATGAGGGGATTGAAGGATGGGTCAGCAAGTTTGCAGACGACACAAAGGTTGGAGGTGTCGTTGACAGTATAGAGGGCTGTTGTAGGCTGCAGCGGGACATTGACAGGATGCAGAGATGGGCTGAGAGGTGGCAGATGGAGTTCAACCTGGATAAATGTGAGGTGCTGCATTTTGGAAGGTCGAATTTGAAAGCTGAGTACAGGATTAAGGATAGGATTCTTGGCAGTGTGGAGGAACAGAGGGATCTTGGTGTGCAGAAACATAGATCCCTTAAAATGGCTACCCAAGTGGACAGGGTTGTTGAGAAAGCATATGGTGTTTTGGCTTTCATTAGCAGGGGGATTGAGTTTAAGAGTCATGAGATCTTGTTGCAGCTCTATAAAACTTTGGTTAGACCGCACTTGGAATACTGCGTCCAGTTCTGGGCGCCCTATTATAGGAAAGATGTGGATGCTTTGGAGAGGGTTCAGAGGAGGTTTACCAGGATGCTGCCTGGACTGGAGGGCTTATCTTATGAAGAGAGGTTGACTGAGCTCGGACTTTTTTCATTGGAGAAAAGGAGGAGGAGAGGGGACCTAATTGAGGTATACAAGATAATGAGAGGCATAGATAGAGTTGATAGCCAGAGACTATTTCCCAGGGCAGAAATGGCTAACACGAGGGGTCATAGTTTTAAGCTGGTTGGAGGAAAGTATAGCGGGGATGTCAGAGGCAGGTTCTTTACACAGAGAGTTGTGAGAGCATGGAATGCATTGCCAGCAGCAGTTGTGGAAGCAAGGTCATTGGGGACATTTAAGAGGCTGCTGGACATGCATATGGTCACAGAAATTTGAGGGTGCATACATGAGGATCAATGGTCGGCACAACATCGTGGGCTGAAGGGCCTGTTCTGTGCTGTACTGTTCTATGTTCTATGTTCTAAGAAACATATCCAACAGGTCATTTGCATTATCTGTAAGCTGAATGGCAGAGAGGCTTGTGAGATAACTTGATCCGTGCCTTGTCAGTTAACATTCTGAAACTCATTCGTCACCACATTTTAATGCAAGTAAGAAATTTACACACATTCTCAGAAAAATAGTGTCACCTGTTATAAAAGTAAGAAAAGAAAACATATTGGTTTTGTACTTTTACAACTTTTGTACAATATTGTGTAGTCAAGGCTAAACGCTAGAAAGATCAATTGCTTCTCCTGACCATTGCAGTTGGATAATTGATCTATTGTTAATTTGCTCCAAGCAACTGTAGTGAAACATTTTGCATGATAATTGTGTGCAAATATAATTCACACATTCAAACCTGATTCATAACATTTACGAAATGCAAAACTTAATTGCAAAGAATGGGGCTTCATAAAATTCAGAAAGAGAGACGTAAAAAATTGTTGACAACATGCTTCATCATATAGTCAAAATTTTGTTATGTCTCCTTCCTCTCACCTATCCCCTCCTCCCACCTCAAGTCCCACGCCCATCTCCTACCTACTAACCTCATCCCGCCCCCTTGACCTGTCCGTCCTCCCTGGACTGACCTATCTCCTCCCTAACTCCCCACACATATTCACCTTTACTGGCTCCATCCCCGCCTCTTTGAACTGTCTGTTTCTTCTCCACCGATCTTCTCCTCTATCCATCCTCTATCCACCTCCCCATCTCTCCCTACTTATTTCAGAACCCCCTTCCCCTCCCCCATTTCTGAAGAAGGGTCTAGGCCCGAAGTGTCAGACTTCCTGCTCCTCTGCTGCTGGTTGGCCTGCTGAGTTCATCCAGCTCTACACCCTGTTATCTCTGCTTTATCTGAGTTTAGATTTATTTGCCATAGCCAAAAGGCTACAATTTTCAACTCTGATCTTTGTAATGTTGTCTTCAGTAGAAAGAAGTTGTTTGTTAAATTGTCATAAAATGGAACTTGAATACATCCACTATATTTAAAATATAATCTGAAAGGAATATCATAGTCATAAAGCCACAGAGCCGCAGAGCATGGAAACAGACCCTTCAGTCCAACTTGTCCATGACAACAATATATCCTAAATTAATCTGGTCCCACTTGCCAGCATTTGGCCCATATCCCTCAAAACCTTTCCTATTCATATGCCCATCCTGATGCCTTTTAAATGTTGAAATTGTATCAGCCTCCACTACTTCTTCTTGCAACTCATTCCATATATACACCAGCCTCTGCATGAAAATGTTGCCCATTAGGTCCCTTTTAAATCTTCCCCTCCTCACCTTAAAACTATGCCCTCTAATTTTGGGCACCCTTACCCTTGTCTATTACCTTATCCACATCCCTCATGATTTAATAAACAACTATAAGGTCACCCATCAGCTTCCGACGCTCCAAGGAAAATAACCCCAGCTGTTCAGCCTCTCCCTATATCTCAAACCGTCCAACCCTGGCAACCCCCTTGTAAATCTTTTCTGAATCCTTTCAAATTTCACAACATCCTTCCCATAACAAGAAAACCAGAATTGAACACAATATTCCAAAAGTGGCTTAACCAATGTCCTGTACAATGGCAACATGACCTCCCAACTCCTACATTCAATGCACTGATCAATAAAGGTAAGCATACCAAATGCCTTCATCACTATTCTGTTTAAAGGCTGCACTTTCAAGAAACTATGAACCTGCACTCCAAGGTCTCTTTTTGTTCAGCAACACTCCCCAGCACCAAGTCCAGCCCTGATTTGCTTTTCTGAAATGCAGCACCTCACATTAATCTAAATTAAAGTCCATCTGCCACTCCTTGGCCTGCTGTCACATCTGATCAAGGTCCCTTTGTACTCCAAAGTAATCTTCTTGGTTGTCCACTACACCACCAATTTTGGTGTCGTCTGCAAACTTACTAGCCATACTTCCTACGTTCACATCCAAATAATTTATACAAATGACAAAAAAGCTACAGACCCAGCACCGATCCTTACAGCACATCACTGGTCACAGGCCTCCAGGCCCCAAAACAACTCTCTACCACCACCCTCTGTCTTCTAGCTTTGAGCCAGTTCTGAACCCAGATGGCTTGTTCTCCATGTATTCCATGTGATCTAACCTTGGTAACTAGTCGACCATGCGGAACTTTGTCGAATGCCTTACTGAAATCGATATAGATCATGTCTACTGCACTATCTTGATCCATCCTCTTCGCTATTTTTCCCAAAAACTCACTTAAGCTAGTGAGACATGACTTCCCACACACAAAGCCATGTTGCCTATCCCTAATCAGTCTTTGCCTTTTCAAATACATGGAAATCCTATCCCTCAGGATTCGTTCTGATGACTTGCCTACCACTGATGTCAAGTTCACTGGCCTATAATTCCTTAGCTTTTCCTAACTATCTTTGTTAAATAGTGGCACCACATTAGACAACTTCCAGTCTTCTGGCACCTCACCTGCAGCTGTCGATGCTACAAGTATCTCTGCAAGGGGCCCAGCAATTACTTCGCATCTTCCCACAAAGCTCAAGGGTACACCTGACCTGGTCCTGGGGATTTATCCACCTTTATGCATTTTAAGCCATCCAGCACCTCCTCCTCTGTAATATGGACATTTTTCAAGGTGTCGCCATTTATTTCCCCACGTTCTCTAGTTTTGATATCCTTCTCCACAGTAAACAAGATACTCATTTAGTATTTCCCCCATCTCTTGTGGTTTCATACATTGGTAGCCTTGCTGATCTTTAATGGACCCTATTCGCCCCCGAGTTACCCTTTTGTCCTCAACATATTTTATAATTCCTTTGAATTCTCCTTAACCTTATTTCTCAAAGCTATCTCATGTCCCCTTTGTGCGCTCCTGATTTCCCTCTTAAGTATACTTCCACCTCATTTATACTCCTGAAGGGATTCACTCAATTCCTGTTGTCTATATCTTACATATGCTTCCTTCTTTTCCTTGACCAAAACTTTAAGTTCTCTAGTCATCCAGTATTCCCTACACCTACCAACTTTGCCTTCATCCCAACAGGAACATTGTGTTTCTGGAATCTCGTTATGTCATTTTTGAAGGCTTCCTACTTCCCAGCCACCCCATTACCTGCAAATATCTGTCCCAATCAACTTTTGAAAGTTATAGAGCCATAGAGTCATGGCGACGTACAGCATGGAAACAGATCCTTTGGCCCAACTCATCCAGACTAACCAGATATCCTAAATTAATCTACTCCCATTTGCCAGCATTTGGCCCATATCCCTCTAAACCCTTCTAATTCATATACCCATCCAAATGTCTTTTAAATATTGCAATAGTATCAGCCTCCACCAATTCCCCTGGCAGCTCATTCCAAATGTATACCACTCTCCATGTGAAAAAGTTGCCCCTTTGACCCCTTTTAAATCTTTCCCTCTTCACCTTAAAACTATATCTTCTAGTTTTGGACTACCCAGCCCTGGGGAAAAGACCTTTCTAATTTACCTTATCCATGCTCCCAATGATTTTATAAACCTCCATGATGTCATTTGTCAGCTTCTGATGCTCCAGGGAAAATAGCCCCAGCCTATTCAGCCTGTTCCTATAGCTCAAACCCTCCAACCCTAGCAACATCCTTGTAAATCTTTTCCAAATCCTTTCAATTTCACAACATCCTTCCTATGGCAGGGGGACCAGAGTTGAACACAGTATTCCAAGAGTGACCTAACTGATGTCCCGTACAGCTGCAACATGACCTCCCATTTTCTGTACTCAATGCACTGACTAATAAAGGCAGCATACCAAACACTTCCTTCACTATCCTATGTACCTGTGATTCCACTTTCAAGGAAAACTGAACCTGCACTCCAAGGTCTCTTTGTTGAATATCACTTCCTAGGTCCTTATTCATTAAGTGTAAAAGTCCTGCCCCAGTTTGCCTTTCGAAAATGCAGCACCTCATATTTTTCTAAAGTAAACTCCATCTGCCACTCCCCAACCCATTGGCCCATCTGATCAAGATCCCTTTGTACTAACCTTCTTCACTGTCCACTACACCTCCAATTTGGTGTCATCTGCAAACTTACTAATCATACTTCCTATGTTCACATCCATATCATTTATATTAATGACGAAAAGCAATGGAGCCATCCCGATCCTGGTGGCACACTACAGGTCAAAAGCCTCATGTCTGAAAAACAATCTGTCCAGTCTAATGCCTTCAAAATTGGCATTCCACCAATTTAGAACTTCAACTTTTGATCCAGCCCATCCTTTTCCATCACAGTTTTGAAATTAACAGAATTCTGCTCACTTATCTCAAAGTACTCCCCCACTGTCACTTCAGTCACCTGGCCTGCCTTATTTCCCAAGAGTCATTCAAGTTTTGCTTCTTCTCTAGCAGGTATTTCTACGTAAGAATATAAGAACAAAAACATAAGAACCAGGAGCAGGAGTAGGCCATCTGGCCCATGGAGTCTACTCCATGATTCAATAAAATCTTGGCTGATATTTTCATGACCTCAGTTCCACTTACCCACTTTCTCACCATTACCCTTAATTTCCTTACTATTCAAAAAATGTCTTAGCTTTAAAAACAATCAACGAGAAAGCCTCAACTATTTTGCTGGGCACGGAATTCCACAGATTCACAACCCTCTGGGTGAAGAGGTTTCTCCTCAATTCAGTCCTAAATCTGGTTCTCCTAATGTTGAGGCTCTAGTTCTAGTTTCACCTGCCAGTGAAAACACCCTTCCTGCTTCTACTTATCTATTCCCTCTATAATTTTATATGTTTCCATGATATATCCCCTTGTTCTTCTAAATTCCAATGAATATAATCCCAGTCCATTCAGCCTCCCCTCTCAACTCTGGAATCAACTTAATAAATCTCCACTGCACCTCCTCCGGTGCAAGTGCATTCTTTCTCAAGTAAGGAGACAAAAACCACACAAAGTATTCCAGGTGTAGCCTCACTAGCACACTATACAGCTGCAACATAACCCCTCCCTGCTTTTAAACACAACCTCTCTAGCAATGAAGGACAAAATTGCATTTGTCTTCTTAATTACCTGTTGTACCTGCAAACCAACCTTCGGCGATTCATACACAAGGACACCCATGTCCCTCTGCACAGTAGCATGCTGCAATGGTTTACCATTCAAGCAATAGTCCATTTCACTGTTATTCTTATAAAAATGGACACCTTCACATTTATCAACATTGAATTTCATCCGCCAGACCTTCACTCACTGACTATATCACTCTGGAAACTTTCAGAATCCTGCCCTCAACTCCAAATCATTAATGTAAATTATAAACAGTAGCGGTCCTAGCACTGATCCCTGAGGCACACTGCTAGTCACTGTTCACCAACCAGAAAAGCAGTCATTTTAGATTAGATTCCCTACAGGGTGGAAACAGGCCATTTGGCCCAACCAGTCCACACCGCCCCTTACAGCATCCCACCCAGACCCATCCCCCTAAAACCCACACACCCCTGAACACTATGGGCAACTTAGCATGGCCGCTCCACCTAGCCTGCACATCTTTGGACTGTGGGAGGAAACCGGCGCACCCGGAGGAAACCCACGCAGACACAGGGAGAATGTGCAAACTCCGCACAGACAGTTACCCGAGGCTGGAATCGAACCTGGGTCCTGGCGCTGTGAGGCAGCAGTGCTAACCACTGAGCCACTATGCCGCCCTTTATCCCTACTCTTTGCTTCCTGCTAGTTAACACATCCTCAATCCATGCCAATACATTGCCTGTAACACCAGGCACCTTTATCTAATGCAGCAGCCTTTTGTCGAGGGGCACCTTGTTGAATGTCTTTTGGAAATCCAGATACACCACATCTACTGGGACTCCACTGTCAACCGCACTCATAATGTCTTCATAGAATTCCAGCAAATTAGTCAAGCACAACCTGTCTTTCATAAACCCATGTTGCATCTGCCCAGTGGGGCAATTTCTATCTCAATGTCTTGCTATTTATTCCTTGACAATAGGTTCAAGCATTTTTCCCACTACAGAATTAAGATAACCAGCCAATAATTCCTCATCTTTTTTCTGCCTCCTTTTTTGAACAGTGGTGTCATACTGGCTGTTTTCCAATCTGCTGGAATTGCCCCAGAATCCAGCAAATTTTGAAAAATTACCATGAGTGCAATTGCTATTCCTGCCGCCTTCTCTTTTGGAACCCTGAAATGCATTCCATCAGGGCTAGGAGGCTTGTCTACCTTTAGATCCATTAGTTTGTCCAACACATATTGTGTCATCTAAGGTTTTGGAATAGGTCTGTGGCTTGTGCCTACACAAACAGCATCAGAAAGATTCTACATGCCCCGACTCACTCATCACACTATCCTACATAAGGAACACGTTGGAACAAGACTCCTATGACCGCTGGGCATCAGAGTGACACACAAGCCCATGTCAACCCTACAACAACTGTTCACCCTAATTAAAGACCCACTCCTTGCCATGGACAGGACCAATGTCATCTACAAAATCCCCTGCAGAGACTGCAAGAAACACTACATCGGACAAACAGGAAGGAAACTAACAACAAGAATACATAAACACCAACTGGCTGCAAAAAGACACAACCAATACTCATATATCTCAATCCACATGAACAAGGAGAAACATGACTTCAACTAGGACAAACCAAGATCCTGGAACATGCTAGGCAGAGACAAGCACAAGAATTCCTGGAAGCATGGCACTCCACGAAGCATGCTATCAATAAACACATTGAACTCAACCCCATATACATTCCACTATGAGGCAATTCATCTCAACGGACCCCAAAGTTTAAAACCCAGGTGGGAAAATGCACCAACATTTCATCGGAGGCTCCACTGAGAATGTTACCAAGCATAGTAACAAAACATCTGCGAAACAACAAACCACCTCGATGAGCCAACCAACCTCAATGGTGTCATCAATTACTAACAAGTTATTTGTGTCCTCCACTGTGAAGACCGATACACAATACCTGATCGATGCCTCAGCTATTTCCTCATATTCTGTTACTTAATCCCCCTTCTCATCCTCCAAAGGACCAATATTTACCTTTGCCACTCTTTTTCATTTTATGTGTTTATAGAAGTTTTTGCTATCTGTCTTTATATTCTGAGCTAATTTAGTCTCACTATCTGTCTTACTTTTCTCTACAGTCTTTTTTGTGGCTTTCAGTTGGCTTTTATAAGTTTTCCCAATCTTTAAGTTTCATCCTGGTCTTTGCCACTTTGTAGGCCTTATCTTTCAATTTGATAGCCTCCCTTATTTCCTTAGACATCCATTGCTGATTACCCCTTTTCCTACACAGTCCTTCCTTTTCACTGGTATATGCTTTTGCTGAGCACTTTGAAAAATTGCTTTGAAAGTCCTCAATTGTTCTTCAACTATCGCACCGCACAGCCTTTGCTTCCAGTCTGCTCTAGCCAACTCCTCCCCATTCTATTGTAGTCACCTTTGTTTAAGCACAGGACTCTAAATTCTAAATTCAACCATACTGTAATCACTCCTTCCAAGAAAATCCCCAACTATGAGATCAATATTATCCCTGTCTCATTACACAGGGCTATATCTAGGATAGCTTCCTCCCTCGTCAGTTCCATGACATACTGTTCAAGAAAGCTATCACAGATACATTCAATGAATTCCTCCTCAAGGTTGCCTTGACCGAACTGCTTTGACGAATCGACATGTAGATTAAAATCCCACATGATAATTGTCAAGTTAACAAGGTGTGGAGCTGGATGAACACAGCAGGCCAAGCAGCATCTGAGGAGCAGAAATTTCTGATGAAGTGTCTAAGCCTGAAACGTTCGCTTTCCTGCTCCTAAGGTGCTGTTAGGTCTGCTGTGTTCATCCAGCTCCATACCTTGTTATCTCGGATTCTCCAGTATCTGTACTTCCTATTATCTCTGATACAATGATAATTGTTGCACCATTTTTATAGGCATTAATTATTTCTTTGTTCATTTCCTGTCCCAATGTGATGTTATTATTTGGTGACCTTTAGACTATAACTATCAGCGACTTTTTCTTCTTAGAATTTCTAATTTCTTCCTAAATGGATTCAACCTTATTCTGCATGGAATCTATATCATCTCTCACTTCCACCCTGATATTGTCCTTAAATATCACAGCCTCCCTTACCTTCCTGTCTGTCTTCCGAAGAGTCTGATATCCCTAGATATTTAATTCCAGGTCGTGATCAACCATATCTCCGTAATGGCTACTAAATCATACTCATTCGTGATAATTTGTGCCATCAGCTCATCTACTTTGTTTCGAATGCTACAAATATTTATGGCTTTAAGCTAGTTTTTACAGCTTCTCTTTGAATTTTAACATCTCCATTAATAATATCTCCTGAGTTTTCCTGCCTTTTAACTTCCTTCATAGTCCTTGATATAGTTAAACCTTGCTGCATAAATGTTAACCTGCTGTTTCCTTTTCCATTTACCATTCTATTTCCTATCATTTTCCGCTTCACTTCACCCCATTTTATTAAAGTCCTAGAGACCACCCTATTTATCCTTTCTACTAGAGCATTGATACCAGATCAGTTTAGGTGGAGACCGTCCCAGCAGTACAGATTCCTCCTGTTCCAAAATTGATGCCAATGCTCCATGAAATGGAACTACTCTTTCCTACACCACTCCTTGAGACAAGTGTTTACTTCCCTAATTTTCTAATCCCTATGGCAATTGCACGTGGCTCGTGTAGTAATCTGAAGATTATAATTAAGGACCTGTTCCTTAATTTCATTCCTAGTGCTTGGTAATCTCCAAACAGATCCTCTTTCCTGGCCTTGCCTCTGGTGTTTGTCCCAACATGGACCACAACAACTGGATCCTTGCCCTCCCACTCCAACACGGTTCTTCAAGCCGGTTAGAGATGTCACTCATCCTGGCATCAAGCAGGCAACATACCACGTGGGACTCTCAGTCCTGCTTGCAAAGGATGCTATCAATTTCCTTAATTTTAGAGTCCCCTACAACTACGCTGTCTTTTTGCTCCCCCCTCTTGGATGGCCTCCTGTACCATGGTGCAGTGGTCAGTTGGCTCATCCTCCCTACAACCCTTTTCCTCGTGCCTACAGGGAGTATTTGTTGGACAAAGTTATGAGCTGAGAATCCTCCATTCCTGCATTCAGCATCCCTTACCTCCTCACTTGCAATCACACCCTGCTGTTCCTGATCACTGACTGAATTTGAAGTACTTAATTTACTAGTGCAACCGCCTCCTAAAACAAAGTGTCCAGGTACTTCTCCAGCTCCCGGATTCTAGTTCATCAATTCTGAGCTGACGTTCATCCAGTAGCCAACACTTGCTGCAGATGTGGTCACAGCAGCGCAATGGGAACAGTCAGCTCCCACATCATACAGCTACAACACTTCACCTGTCCAGATATCTCTACTGGATTAATTAATTTATCAGTTAGTTAATCACAGTTAGTTAATTTATTTATTAGTTCTGGAGTGTCCTCTTTAAATTTAGGGAAGATTTCCTGCCAGCTCTACCATGATGTCGACTTTCCAGTTAGGTTTCGGTTGTTCTGCTGCTCCTCCCTTCAGCTCCGCTCCAGAAAACAAGGCCACGAATCCACGAGGTAAGTTAGATTTACGTTACCCGAATCACATATTGAAACAGAATTTTTTTTTGTACACACTTAACAAAATCCTCTCCATCTAAGCCCTTAAAACTATAGCAGTCCCAGTTTATGTTTGGAAAGTTAAAATCCCCTACCATTACCATTCTACTATTCTTACATATAACCGAGATCTCTTTACAAATTTGCTTCTTGATTTCCTGTTGATGTCGAGACAGCACCACATTCTGCATTGTTGATTACATGAGGAATATACAACTTTGAACTCAAAGAGACTGCATGAAGAATTTGTTCCATTTTTTTGAAAAAATCATGTTTACAGGAACACATTATGAGTTGCATTTTGCTGCAACGTGTATGATCCCTATACATTTTAAAATCATTTATAATAAGTTTTGAACTTTGACCTCATGCATTTAGATGTTCTGAGTGTCTGAAGGATCTGATGACTAACTGGTAAGTATTCCTGTGATGATTTCTTTTAAAACACAGTTTTTAGAAAAGGCCTATTGGAGAGAAATGGGTTACAGTGGAAGCATTTATGAACAAACAGTGCAAACATTCTGGTGCATTAGACTTTTAGATTGGAGATTCCAGAATTGTGTTCTTGGAAGTTAGGGGAAACACCCATTGCTTGGAGAAAGATGAAATATTTTAGTTTTAGTTTGGACAATTTTGTAGAAATCTTGGCTTAAGCTGATGAATGAAACTGTTGTTTCTAAGAAACGGAGGTAGTTTAGGACTGTTATGAAACAGAGTTATCTCAAAATGTGGGGGCTGTTTAGATCATTTGGCTGGATGGCTGGTTTGTGAGATGGAGTGATACCAAAACCATGGGTTCAATTCCCCAACTGGCTGAGGGATATAAGATCTCTCCACTGGCCTAAGGTGTAACGTCCCTTGGGTTAAACCAACACCAGTCAGCTCTCTCTAACGGGAGATAAAACCTGTGGTTCCCTAGGACTGTGGTGACTTTACTTGTCCCCATGGCTATTTTACCTCAATGTAAGGAGCTTAGTTTAAAAATTTTGATACTAGGTGTGTTTTGTTGAAACCCTGAAAGGCTTATTTGAGCCTAATAAATTCTGAGCTCAGTTGTATAAAGGCATTAGAAAGAGACTATCAGATTGTGATGTTCAGGAATTGCAGCCACAGCTAAGTCAAATCTTAGTGGTTGGAAACAAGTGGATCTCGTTCATTCTTATATTCTTGATTGGGGTTGTTAACCTAGATCAATCAGGGAGCCCTGGTTGACAGATATAATCAAGGCATTCAGAGAATCTCCTGACTTCAGGGACTGACTCCAAGCTGACTGGTTGCAGCCAGTGTACTTCATATTTGTAAATATAGAGTGATTTGGTGACAGGATACCAGCCTCTGTGCAGCTATTTCACAAATCCTATGTGCAATAGAGAAGGGAATCCTCTCTGTTGTTTGAGTGCCATATGCTGAGTCCTGACATTGTTACAATTAATGCAGTTGCATTTTACTGTATTTTCTAGTCTTTAAATATGTGCTGATGTAAATGCTTTGGTTTATTCCATAATGTCTTCAATTCTTTGTGTAATAACCTTCTGTTTTATTGTTAAATGCGAAACTGTAGCATTGCATGTTTGTGTTTCAGTGAACGACCACCTTGTTAAACAAATAAAAACTATGGTATATTTAAGCCAGATTTTAATCTGGTATTTAACTCATCCAGGAATAACATCATCTGGGATCATAACAGTATACAATCCTGTAACTTCCTGTTGGAATGAAAGCAAAAACAGATACCACGGAACCGATGGGCTCTGAACCAAAGGATAACTGCTTGGCCACATTGTATTTGATTGGCTCCTGACCAGGAATGATGGCTTATGTTGGGCCAATGCAGCAAAGACGCATGCAGCAAACAGAAAGCATCAGAAAATCTTACGTGTATGCATGTGTGCGCGCGTGCGTGTGCGTGCATGTGCATGTGCATGTGCGTGTCTGCATATCAAAATGCCACCAATGATAACTACATTTCAATCACCTTTCTTGACAAATTCCAAGTTCCATGTTGAAAAAGGGAATATCACTTTCAGAGATTCTGAATAGGGCAAAGTCTCAACCATGAGTGGAGGAATGAACATCGGTGTATAAATAATCTTGTGTCAACATTAAGGAATTGAAAGGAAGAGAAGAAAGGCAGCACATCAAATCCTCTGATTCTGACAAGCCCTATTCAACAGTGTTTCCTGGATTTTTTTTTCTTATTCCACCTTTAATATCTGTGCCTTTTTTTTGGTTTGTGTGTGTCTACCCTTTTTGTGATGGAACAGATTTAAGAAGGGTACATTTAAGTTATATAGTTTTATGTTTCTAATGTGTATGTCTTAACTACCATTGTTTAAAGACCTTTTCAAAATAAATAGTCATTCTCTTGTTAAGTACAGAAGCCTGGTGATTTTTTTAAAAGCTTGTATTCATCAGTAAGGAAAATTTGAGACTTTGAATAGCTTGATTAAATCTTTTCACATTTGTGATAACTTGAGAAAAGCGGGATTTGACTTCCAGTGTGCAATCCCAGTGAATTGTCACAAAGATAATGCCAGATATTGAAACTTGCATTATCCTGAGTATAATTTAATGCAAGTGTAGTAGTTGTCAAATGGCTGTTACTTCATTTTGAGTCATTGCAATATGTAAAACCAATAATATTATAACTAAGGTCCAAGCCAGAAATAATTATAATCATAATGCAATGTATTAAGTCCTATCATGGAAGAGAATGCATTGCCTCACATGCTACCAACAGAAGTTCCACTGACCTTCCTGATGCCCTGGTATTAGTCACTGAGAAGAATTATGTCCTAATATTTTTGCTAATGTAAGATATTGACATTGACTGTTCAATATGAGTCATGTGTATTAAAGATCAAATGGCTTAGTGCACTGTTCAGATCATACCTTTAATTCACAGCTCAGTTCTTGTTGCCAAGAAGAAATTCAGACAATCACAAAACTCTTTCATCCAAGAAAGTCGTGGCAAAGGAATTACAAATTGCTTCCAAAACAATGTCCTCTCCCTCCTATAGATTAAAAGAAAACAATATGTTTGCCAAAATCTGAAATGGTTAGGTTAGAATTCCTGCTTAATTGGATTAAATAGCAACCATTGACAGGAAGGTTGTGCTGGTGTTCAGAGTTGCCTGGACTCATAGTTTTGAGTTTAGCTCAGTTTTAGTTGTCCAAGAATCAACAAACTAATATTGGATCAGAAGAATATTTCAAGACCCATAAAATTTTTCACTTTTATAATTGAATTAGTTTATGTTTGCATGAAAAAAGACAAGTTCAGACACCCAACGTATTGAGAAATGGATTGTTATTTAATATGAATTGTTATCACAACAGATTTCTATTTAAGAAAAACTCTATTATAAATCACTGAAATGTGCAAAACTATTGAATTTCATTTTGATAGATGATATTTGTGACCTGTTATTTTCATATGAAGCCCAAGGGAATATGCAACTCATGCAATTCTCCACATTAAAGAACAAAAGGTCAACTGTGTATCATATACACTGATTTACAATTTCAATAATCACAGAACCTGAAACAAGGAAAAGATGATACAGAATTGGCTGGCCAACAGAAGGCAGCGAGTGGTAGTAGAAAGAAAATATTCTGCCTGGAAGTCAGTGGTGAGTGGTGTTCCACAGGACTCTGTCCTTGGGCCTCTACTGTTTGTAATTTTTATTAATAGCTTGGATGAGGGGATTGAAGGATGGGTCAGCAACTTTGCAGATGACACAAAGGTTGGAGGTGTCGTTGACAGTATAGAGGGCTGTTGTAGGCTGCAGTGGGACATTGACAGGATGCAGAGATGGGCTGAGAGGTGGCAGATGGAGTTCAACCTGGATAAATGTGAGGTGATGCATTTTGGAAGGTCAAATTTGAAAGCTGAGTACAGGATTAAGGATAGGATTCTTGGCAGTGTGGAGGAACAGAGGGATCTTGGTGTGCAGAAACATAGATCCCTTAAAATGGCCACCCGAGTGGACAGGGTTGTTAAGAAAGCATATGGTGTTTTGGCTTTCATTAGCAGGGGGATTGAGTTTAAGAGTCGCGAGATCTTGTTGCAACTCTATAAAACTTTGGTTAGACTGCACTTGGAATACTGCGTCCGGTTCTGGTCGCCCTATTATAGGAAAGATGTGGATGCTTTGGAGAGGGTTCAGAGGAGGTTTACCAGGATGCTGCCTGGACTGGAGGGCTTATCTTATGAAGAGAGGTTGACTGAGCTCTGGACTCTTTTCATTGGAGAAAAGGAGGAGGAGAGGGGACCTAATTGAGGTATAGAAAATAATGAGAGGCATAGATAGAGTTGATAGCCAGAGACTATTTCCCAGGGCAGAAATGGCTAACACGAGGGGTCATAGTTTTAAGTTGGTTGGAGGAAAGTATAGCGGGGATGTCAGAGGCAGGTTCTTTACACAGAGAGTTATGAGAGCATGGAATGCATTGCCAGCAGCAGTTGTGGAAGCAAGGTCATTGGGGACATTTAAGAGACTGCTGGACATGCATATGGTCACAGAAATTTGAGGGTACATACATGAGGATCAATGGTCAGCACAACATCGTGGGCTGAAGGGCCTGTTCTGTGCTGTACTGTTCTATATTCTATGTTCTATGTTCTATGTTTGTTTTCTGACTAAGACAATAAATTGATTTGAACTTGCAGAAGTACTTTCATTTTTAAAAGGGTTTGCAAAACTTTATAACTTTTTTTTCCAATTGTCTCTTTTACAAAAGCTTAAAATGGGCGCTGTGCAAATGGTAATACACAGACACAAATTTCTAGTGCATTCCTCTTAAATTCTTTAATCTACTATTTAGCTGAAGCCAGAGTTTGTGACCTTCATAAGGATCTAAAGAATGCAAGACAGGTGGGTATTCAATAAAGACAAGATCAAATGTGATTCTGCTTTCCCCCACTGATGGCCTATCCAAATAGGTAGCTTTACTTTCAGTGGGGATGTTAACAGGAAATGTACACTCTTCATAACGCTGAAGTGTACTCAGTTGCCTTAAACTGGCAGTCTGACAAAAGAAATCAAAATCACCCTAAAATAAATACTACTGAGAATGTAAATAAATGTAAGAAGTCTTGATGTCATTGTTCACTACAAGCAAGAAATCAGCCCAGCAGGGTGGAATATAACATCAGCAAACAGAGTCTCACTGACTGGCTCAAGATTCCCGCATCACCTCATCCCATGAAGGTTTACCACATTAACATCCACATCAGAAATCCATTCAACTTTTCACTGCATCCAGTACAGATTATCGTAAAACTTACATGACAGGTAATGAAACATTGGTAGAATTGAATGGAATTGAATTGAATTGAATCAGCTTTATTGTCACATAGACTCAAATGAGTACAGTAAAAAGTTTGTAAGTCACCACTGACAGCACCATCTTATGTGCAAAGGTACTCAGGTACAGTTTCTTTAGTTACAAGATCTTAAAAAAATAGAGAAATAAAATGTCCAGAACTGCAGAAATAAAAGGTTACATGAACAATGGGCCACCTGTGGCCCGCACTGGCCACTTTTCAACTCATTGCTGCAAACGTCAACATTGTTGACATACCAATGTTCAATTTGCAAGCTCCAATGGGTTTGATCAGCATCTAGCCTGTAAGCAACCTTACACTGCATGTATGTGCAATGGGCAATGTAATGATTGCAATTTAAATGTAGCTGTGCTCTTTAGGTATTTGTTCCTTTGATGTCCTATCATTCAGCAAATGAGGAGCCTTTTTTTCCACTCATCAAGGTGACATGGTCCCCACTCACCCTGGGCTTTGTTGCATCTATTTCCTAGAAGCATTCTGTATCTAGAGGATGGCAAGCGATGCTGAGGGACACAGATCATGGTGGACACCATTAATAGGAGCTTTGCCTGGATATCAGGTACCTTCATGTGTCTCCATGCCCTCTTCATACCAAACTACCCTAACAGCCCATTTCCTTCCATATGGAGGCACACTACTTTGAACTTTACCTCCAACTGTTCTCCCTTGACTCTGAAACTCAGCATTACACCTTAATAATACAGCCTGTTCCTCTAATGCATCACAGTAGTCACTGCTACCAAACACCTTCCCACGACTTACAATGCCAATTTGATGTTGTTCCATGCAACCCTCATCCACCTTGAGGCTCACCCTGGCTTCTTCTTTGCTACCCCAACCCCAGCCATGACTCCCCCACCCTTTCTGGTTGTGGTTTCCATTGCTACCTCCAAGGCCCCCTTGCACCCCCCTTAATGATCAAAGGATAGTTATCAAGGAATACATTTGCTCCAGACCTCTGACCACCTTCAACAAACAGTTTCACTGGACCCATGACCACTGTGTTTGCAGCTCCCCTGCTGACAATACATGGTATCATTGACTGCTGCTGCTGGTCTTACAGGGCATTGCTCATTCCCCAGCTATAATCACACATATCCCCGGATGATGAACACCCTAAGTGGATGAATGACCATGGCCAGGTTCTTGGATGGTGTGTATACTATGCCCATGACTGACAGTATTGGGACCACTGACCAACAGCTGCATGTCCCCTTGACTAGCACCTGGAACATGCTGTAGGTCTTGATGTGCCATGAGCAAAACATTACTATCTTGGACAGAACTCAATAAGAACCATCCTGTTTGTGTGTCTGGGCAAAAGAGCACCTAAAATGACAGTAAGGGTATCTTTTTGCTCTGAGTGAAGCCCCAATATGTCAATAGCAACGATAGCATAGATGCTGGAAACATGTTGGTAAGTGCTGAGTGAACAAGTGCTAAGAGAGTAAATGAGCAGCCCTGAGATGTAACCAGGCCCAATCTGTGAGCTGGATTCCAATTTCAGCGTGTAATGTATCCCAACTGCAATGTTAATTGCTGGAGCAACCTGCAATGCAAATCTGTACTTTCTGAGCACACTGCCAGTGGATTAGAGAGGTGTTGAGAGGTGTGATGAGTTAGTAACTGCTGGAAGCAAATGCCTATGCAATGGGATAAATTTGGTTGGTGCTCATAATTACACCCTGAGTATTCTTGGAACTATGAAACATCAAGGTCCTTTGGAGCAAACACTGAACTTAACCTGCCAGTCTGTGCTCTGATTTCCAAAGTCAAGTTTTCTCAATGTCTAGCTTATCTGGTAAGATGGGAAGTTCAATAATAATGAGGCAAGATGGGCCATGAACAAGGTGCTTAGCAAGTAAAACTCCCCATTAATTGGCAACTCATTGCTATTGAGTGAGAAAACTCACCGAGCTGCTTGAAAAACAAATCATTGACGTAGGCCTCGCTCAGACCCCTATAAGATTCTGTCCTTAATCTTTCTTGTTCTGTAAAATCAAACAGCTGCATGTGCAACCAAAGGTGAGTCAGTGGTCAAGCCACTGAAGGGTTACATCAGTTCTGATGAAATATTATTTTTCTAAAATGTTAATAAAGTGTTTCTCCAAAAATGCTCCTTGGCCTGCTGAGAACTTTTACACCATTTCTTGGATTTTACTGTAGATTCTTCACAAGACTGGTTGGCACAAATTTCCCCTCCCTGGATGTGGTGAGAGAGGTGGAAAGGTGGGCAGATAGTTGAGCAATTTGGCTCTGGAGACAAACTCACCTCCTCCTCATCACCTCACTAATAAAGATCTGGGTTAAAAGGTAACATCCTCAACAAACCACCAGCTAAGGTCCTCAAAGAATCAATTAGTGGACACTGCACTTAAGAGCCTCAACTCGTCAGCATTTTGATCCTCTGTCTCCCTGGTGGATGATAATAATAGGACTCTTTTCTCCAATGGATCAGAGAAAGAAATTTGTTTGAATTTTTCTGAAGTACCTGGAAGTTTCTCCAAAATGATGAAATTTGTTTTTGGTCTATGATTAATCAGTCAATTATCAGCCAGTTTTGAAGTTCTTTTATGCATGCAAAATATTGTGCAATCCAAGTAGAATAAGCCCTCAAATAAAGACAAAAAACTACTGGAAATATTCAAATACTTATCCCAATTAAACCACAAGTGAACTTCCTGCCTGCTTCTCACTGATCAGACTGAATACATTGCACTCCTCTTTAGCATTTGTCATCTCCCTCCTGCAGCAGTGGATGGCAAAATCGGAGATGTTACAGATGTTGCCTGTTCCTGACTGAAGGATCTGCTCGAAAGTGGATTACAGGGTCACACTCACTCTTACCAAAACCAGCAATGCTATTTTTGCCTTGCAGTGCAATCATGGGACCAACTGCAAAAGGTGATACTTTTCTCTGCTCACCTCTCCTGTAAAATATAGTTGATATTCATGCTGCTCCTAGATTTGTTTGAGATCAGAGAAAAAAAAAATCCACATTGCACACTGACTAACGTCACAATTAATCCACCATGTTAACAGCTCTAGTCGGGGAGCTCTTATTCCATGAGGTCCAACTGGCTGACCTTGTTACAGTCACTGCAGTATGGACACCATTTTAAGGCCAAAGTAACACTTGCAGCTTTTAAGGTGAGGAAGGTGGAGTGAAGGGGTCAGGTGGGTGGGTTGCGCAGTTGGGATGTAGTGGCTACCCTCAGCATCATGACAGAATTTGACTGACTATGGAATCAAGCAGCCCGAGCAAGATAAAAGTCACTGGGAATCAGAAGGAAACTCTCCACTAGTTAAAGCCATACTTAGTACAGTGGAATCTGATTGTCGTTGTGATGGCCAATCAGCTCCTTCGAGGACATCACTATGATTTCCACAGTTCAATGGCAAGGCTTTACTGATGAGTGCAGTATTCAGATGGTTGATGTGGGGGCTCCTCCGATAATGAATCAGTCCATGCCACATGGAAGAGAGTCTGGACAATATTCAGGTTTGGACTGATGAATGCCAAGAGACATTTACTTCATATAGATACACAGAAATATCTCCAACAAGATATAAACTAATTATAATCCCTTGATGTTGAACAGGGAGCCATTGTTTAAAATCCCGACCAGCCGCAGCATGTGCATCACCACCAACCATGAACTGGATTTATCAATATAGATTCTGTGGCTACAAGAACAAATCAATAATTTGAAATTCTGTAGCAAGCAAGCTATTGTCTGGTTCTCCAAAATGCACCATTTACATGACAGAAGTCAGGACTCTCCACTAGTCAGAAGACTGCAGTTTCAATAACACGAGGAAGCTTTGTTCGCCTTATTCAATACAAACCAAATTGTTTGACTGGCACACAAATATTTACTTTCTCCATCATTGACTCACAGTAACAGCAATAAGAACCATCTCCAAAGGTGCACTGCAAAAATTCTTAACAGCATGTTTGAATCATGCAATGTGTAAAACTAGAACAATGTAGAGAGAAGGTGCACTGGCCATTTCCTGAAAGTTTCTCTTTAAGGCTCACAACATACCACTTTAAATTTCTATTATCAATTTTTCATTGTCACTGGACTATCTTCCTCAACAGCGCTGCCGGAGTATCTATAACAAAGATAACAACAGTTCAGGAAA
The DNA here is from genome assembly GCF_030684315.1 of Stegostoma tigrinum. Lineage (NCBI taxonomy): Eukaryota > Metazoa > Chordata > Chondrichthyes > Orectolobiformes > Stegostomatidae > Stegostoma > Stegostoma tigrinum. The sequence goes on from NC_081366.1 coordinate 57,269,146, forward strand.
TCAACTCACCACCACATTCTCAAGGGCAATAGAAATTAGCAGTAAATGCTCAGATTGTGAGCATCTCAGATTGTGGTCTTCATTGGAAATGAATATTTCATTTTGAATCAACATTTAATTGAAACTCCAAACATGTCCACTTGCTGATCAAAGTGAATAATGAGAATTGATTTTTCTCTGTCTGTGACACATGTCTTGACAACTCAATCTCAGGCCAAAACAGTTTAACACTGCATCAGATATTTACTTACGCACTAAATTGAAAAGAAACGACCTTTCTCCATGAAATATCCTGGTGTTAAAATGCTGGCATATAGCTGGCATGTGACTTTCCAAGGGAAATTCTCTGGTGAGGTTGTTCAACAGTAGGTTTAGAGATGTGTCAAAAAGTTATGTGTTTCACTTAATCAGTGGAAGAAAACATTGATACATGCTCCCAATTTGTCAAAAACTCACAAAAATCTTATGCCACATGGAAATTCAAATGGCTTGGATATGAGAGGGAAGACTGTTCATTGTAGATTTATTGCAATAACACCACTTTTATCTTGATGTGTGACATGGAATTGATAACATTTCAGGCTTTCTCTTTCCTATTATTTGTAGGAATACTTATCAGAGGACTATTTTAAACTAAATGCTTATTACAACTGGAAACCAGAACCCATGGCAAGGATTTAATACGGAGAAGATAACTGTATGTAAATCAGCAGACAAGAATAGTCCACAACTAAGATAATAAAGTGTGAAGCTGGATGAATACAGCAGGCCAAGCAGCATCTCAGGAGCACAAAAGCTGACGTTTCGGGCCTAGGCCCTTCATCAGAGAGGAGGATGGGGTGAGGGTTCTGGAATAAATAGGGAGAGAGGGGGAGGCGGACCGAAGATGGAGAGAAAAGAAGATAGGTGGAGAGTAGAGTATAGGTGGGGAGGTGGGGAGGGGATAGGTCAGTCCAGGGAAGACGGGCAGGTCAAGGAGGTGGGATGAGGTTAGTAGGTAGGAAATGGAGGTGCGGCTTGGGGTGGGAGGAAGGGATGGATGAGAGGAAGAACAGATTAGGGAGGCAGATACAGGCTGGGCTGGTTTTGGGATGCAGTTGGGGGAGGGGAAGAGCTGGGCTGGTTTTGTGGTCCAGTGGGGGGAGGGGACGAACTTGGCTGGGTTTGGGATGCGGTGGGGGCAAGGGAGATTGTGAAGCTGGTGAAGTCCACAATGATACCATTGGGCTGCAGGGTTCCCAAGCGGAATATGAGTTGCTGTTCCTGCAACCTTCGGGTGGCATCATTGTGGCACTGCAGGAGGCCCATGATGGACATGCCATCTAAAGAATGGGAGGGGGAGTTGAAATGGTTCGCGACTGGGAGGTGCAGCTGTTTGTTGCGAACTGAGCGGAGGTGTTCTGCAAAGCGGTCCCCAAGCCTCCACTTGGTTTCCCCAATGTAGAGGAGGCCACACCAAGTGCAATGGATACAGTATACCACCTTGGCAGATGTGCAGGTGAACCTCTGCTTAATATGGAAAGTCATCTTGGGGCCTGGGTTAGGGGTGAGGGAGGAGGTGTGGGGGCAAATGTAGCACTTCCTGCGGTTGCAGGGGAAGGTGCCGGATGTGGTGGGGTTGGTGGGCAGTGTGGAGCGAACAAGGTAGTCTTGGGTGGTGGGGTCGGATTGTAGATGGCGTAAATGTTGGAGGATGATGCGTTCATCCGGAGGTTGGTGGGGTGGTGTCCGACCCCACCACACAAGACATTTTTCCATCCCCACCCTTGTCTGCTTTCCGGAGAGACAACTCTCTCCGTGACTACCTTGTTCGCTCCACACTGCCCTCCAACCCCACCACACCCAGCACCTTCCCCTGCAACCGCAGGAAGTGCTACACTTGCCCCCACACCTCCTCCCTCACCCCTATCCCAGGCCCCAAGATGACTTTCCATATTAAGCAGGGGTTCACCTGCACATCTGCCAAGGTGGTATACTGTATTCATTGCACTCGGTGTGGCGTCCTCTACATTGGGGAAACCAAGCGGAGACTTGGGGACCGCTTTGCAGAATACCTCCGCTCGGTTCGCAACAAACAGCTGCACCTCCCAGTCGCGAACCATTTCAACTTCCCCTCCCATTCTTTAGATGACATGTCCATCATGGGCCTCCTGCAGTGCCACAATGATGCCACCCAAAGGTTGCAGGAACAGCAACTCATATTCCGCTTGGGAACCCTGCAGCCCAATGGTATCATTGTGGACTTCACCAGCTTCAAAATCTCCCCTTCCCCCACCGCATCCCAAAACCAGCCAAGTTCGTCCCCTCCCCGCCCTGCACCACACAACCAGCCCAGCTCTTCCCCTCCCCCTACTGCATCCCAAAACCAGCCCAGCCTGTATCTGCCTCCCTAATCTGTTCTTCCTCTCATCCATCCCATCCTCCCACCCCAAGCCGCAACTCCATTTCCTACCTACTAACCTCATCCCACCTCCTTGACCTGTCCGTCTTCCCTGGACTGACCTATCCCCTCCCCACCTCCCCACCTATACTCTACTCTCCACCTATCTTCTTTTCTCTCCATCTTCGGTCCGCCTCCCCTTCTCTCCCTATTTATTCCAGAACCCTCCCCCCATCCCCGTCTCTGATGAAGGGTCTAGGCCCGAAACGTCAGCTTTTGTGCTCTTGAGATGCTGCTTGGCCTGCTGTGTTCATCCAGCTTCGCACTTTATTATCTTGGATTCTGCAGCATCTGCAGTTCCCATTATCACTGACACAATAGTCCACAACTAGTCTGGGAGAAAGGATAGTGCCGATTGAAGCTCTGTGAAGGGTAAAGTTGCATTGAGCCACTTCTGTTGCTGAGGACTCAAAGGAAACGAGAAAGATTGATGGGTGCACACATAGCAATGCATGATAAATTGACAGGCATGTTAGAAAGTCTGCTATCATTTTCAAGAAGCATATAGGAGTCCAGATCCAACTTAGCAACAAAATTCATACAGATTGTGGAACTCATCCATGCTAGCATTGAAATGTAGGCTGTCTGTAAGGGAACATCAAGGTTACCTGGAGTAAATACTAATTTTCCTGCTTATTTATTTAGAATAGTGTACATTCACTTTGACGATGGAAAATCTCACACAAAGACATATTTAAACCCAATTTTATTTTACGCACATTTTATTGTAAAAGCCACAGTAGACTATATTTTTCCAATGATTCAGTGCTTTGGCCAGATATTCATTCGCTGGACTCGTTGAACTCTTCAATTCTATTGTTTCTGAGGCATGGAGCACTTGGCTGCATAGTGTGGATTGTGTCAGAAATTGTATGCAAATTGTTTAGATAATCAAAACTGTGGACAGTGTGCCATTAACAGGAGGCCCATTTCAAAACAAGTTATAGTTGAAGAGATCAGCCTGGAAATAGTAATTCCATGGTCTGCAAAATATGTCATTGATCATCCAACCTTAAGAAAATGACTATTGTGCTTACTGAATTTTTTAACATATTTGTGTAACTGTGTGCTGTGCTGTGTGCTCCACTTAATGTGCAGGAAGATACGCATCAAATGAGCTGGAACTTGCCTAGTTGTTTCTTTTAAGTTTAACAAAAATGTTCAGTGCGTATATTTGTATGAGAGCAACAACATCTTTCAATGTCAAAATTATTTGCAATAAATTTTATGGAATCATAGAAAATGATAGCATTGAAGAAGACCATCCATATCTGTTCTGACCTTTGAAAGAAGTTATTCTCACCATATTTGTTCCAAATCCTGCAATTTCCTCTTTCTCAAACTCATGTCCGACTCCAATTTAAAATTTTCTGTGGCAACAGTTTCCATGACCTTTTCATGTAGGCCATCTGCAGAGGAATAACAACTTCAAACATTCTCCACATCTGCCCTCTAGATCTTCTACTAATGAATTTAAATCCATAACCTTTAGTTATTGACCCACTAACCAGAGGGAGTTTTATTTCACTGTACAAAAAGCTAAAAGTCTTGAAAATATCTATTAAGTCAGCTGTTAAATTTCTTTGTTATAAGGAAAGTACTCCTGGCTTTCTAAAGTCATCACTGAAGTGATGACATGTCCATCATGGGCCTCCTGCAGTGCCACAATGATGCCACCCAAAGGTTGCAGGAACAGCAACCTTTGGGTGGCATCCTTGGTAACTTTGTGGTAAATATCCTTGGTAACTTTGTGGTAAATTGCCTCTCTGCCATTTCCGAGGTTTTTATATCTTTTCTGAGATGTGGGGCCTAAAACTATCCACATAACCTAACTGAGGGCTAACCAGTGATTTGTAAAGTTCTGAAATAATCTATTTGCTGTTATATTTTCTCTATATATACCTGAATAACCCATATACTTTTTAAGTCTACTTATCACCCTATGCTGTTGCCTTTTAAAGACTATTGTACAGGAACAGGAAAATCACCCTGCCTATCTAATCGTAGGCAAACATGCCATTTAAAGTATGCTATCTTTCTGTAATATTTGTCCCAAACAACACTTAACATTGCTCTGTATCGAATTCCATCTGCTATAATTCTGGAAAAGTCCATTCTGCCTGTGTCACTATGAAGCTTCATAATCAACTCCAAACTATCTACTATCAAGTTTTACATCATCCGCACATTTTATTATTCTGTTCTCTTCACTGACATCTAAATCATTTATTAACTTTGGAAAGAGGTATTGAACCCAACCCTGACTCTTGAGGATCACCCCTGTAAACCACATGTCAATATGAAAAACATTTATCCACTACCAACATTTGCTTCCTGTACCTGCAACAATTTTTCATCTTTACCACTAATCTTTTCCTTAATTTCATGACTTTCTGGCTTCTCAACAATCTTCCTATTTAGCAAAAGGAACAGGAAATGTTGGAAATACTCAGCAGATCAAGCAGCATTCATTGAGAGAATCATTGTTATTTAACAAATAAGAACAGTGGCCTTTCATCAGAGGGGGTTTTAATTTTATCTCCACCACTGGCATTCAAATAAATGGCCTATCATTTTCTATTTCATTGCTATTTCTTTCTTGAAACTTCTCAATCTTCCCATGAAGTGGAGCATCTGAGCAGGGTGTTTGGTTTGAAAGGGTTAATGCTAAGGAGTGCAATAAGCACTGCACATTTTGATGATGTCATAACAGACTTGAGTGGAAGAACAGTTCTGGGTCTGGAAGGAGGTGGATCTATTCTCTAAATCACCCTCAAAATCTTAGATCCAGATGTTTTGAGAGTTGGCAATCTTGTCACTGTCTCTCTTTTTAACAAAATCAGGCTCCACATTTCTGACAGGAGATTTCAAATTGGGCTCCTTCAGAAATAAGGAGCTATATCTCCTTTTGGACAGTTTTTTGGTTGTTTGGGGAACTGTCAGGGAAGGCAAACAATGCCCCTGTTTCTTAACAGTCACCTGTTATTTTCTGGAAGTTAAAGGTCTAGTATCACAGAATAACCACTTTACAGTTGCTGTCAAGTGACAAGTGCAAAAGTTAAGTGTAGTGTGGGCCAGCTTGATAAGCTGCCAGGTAAGCAGGGCGCCAGCAGCATGGGGCGACTGTTAAATTAGATTATAGTACAATAGGCTGGCAGGTAAGTATGAGGCCCGAATTCATAAGAGACAGAGTTGGACTTAACTGTTGAGTCTTTTCAAATTTATTACAGTTATTTATTATTTATTCATAATTTATTTATTATTAAAATTTGATTTGGAGAAAGCTAAATAGATAGTAAGTGAAGCAAAAGTCCAAACTAGCATGGATCAATTCTAAAAGGAGAGGATAAAACCTATCACAAGAGATCAAGAGAATCCATTCAGATCTTAAAGTGCAAAAGACAAACATAAGAAGCTTGTAAAGAGAAGTAAAAAGACAGCATATGCTAACAATCAGTGTCAAAGCTGTGGAGCGAGGGAACGGCAGAGGCAGAAGAGGTGCCCAATTATTAAAACGGAATGTTTCACCTGTAAAATAATAAGTAATAATAAATAATAATAATAAAAATAAAATAAAATAATATTCCTGAAGATAATAGAAGTCAGATATAGTTACAGAGCAGCAACATGTCAAAGAGCTATTCACACTGAGAAATTAGTTAGGTAGAACAGGCTGCACTAGAATAAAAAGCAAGGTTCTCTGAGGGTAAATAGATACCCCAAGCCAGCCATTTTGACAAGAAGATGTCTATATTTTATATGAATACAAGTTTTTAAAATCTGGGTTTTGAATTAATGGTATGAGTGTCAGATAGTTTTGTGAAGGGATGTAGAAAAAAACAAGGTCAACAAATTCATTCCAGAACTCTAACCTCATCCAGTATGTGTCAGATAGTAAGTGATTGCAATGTCCTTGGAATGTCAGTGGAAGGTTTCGTAATACTGCAGGGTTTAGCTTGCCTTTGGTTTAATATTATCAATAATTTATTTCAAACCAGAGACTGAATGTTTTTAGGTTAGTTTTGGAGGAGGCCTCACTGGGATCAGAAGTGAATATAGTGACCCTTCTGCAAGGGGGTATAGGTCAGTCCAGAGAAAGTACAGTTACTTTAGTGTAAGAGGTGAGCTTGTGAAATATTTGAACCAGAAGAGTTTGTCTGGAAATTAGCAGATCATTGAAAGACTAAGAAATGTCTAAGCTTTTAATTATGTGACTATGTAAGAAGACTTCACAGTTCAAAGGATGGAACTGGGGAGATGCAATTAAATCAAATCTAAAGATCTGAGTAATTTAAAATCATAAAGATGAGTAATTTTTCTGAAACAAAAACAGAAGTTGCTGGAAAAGCTCAGCAGATCTGGCTGCATCTGTGAAGAAAAAAATCAGGGTGAGTGTTTCAGGTTCAGTGACCCTTCCTTGGAACATTTTTCTGAATTTGAAGTGCTATAAAATGATAGTGGTGAGGAAGGATCAGACATTGTTTTACAGTGTGTATTAAGACTTTTCGAGCAGTATCCTAAATTTAGCTGGCTTTTTCTAATTTATCCCTTTCAAGTAATAAATTTGCAAAGTTGTGTGCCTATAGTTCAAGCAGAAAATGGTTTATTCAGCTTCCAAGATAGAATTGCCTCTATCAGTGACAGAGAACACACTAATGAGAGGGCAGTTGTCTAGTGGTATGACAGGGCAAGTGAATATGTTGGGTGCACCATTAAAGTTGCAACAGGGGGTGAATAAAACCAAACTAATCCCAGAAACTAACCTAATCAACATGTACAGAGATTACAATGTCAGATTTGCCAGCAGATTGAGAATAAAATTTACTGGCACAGATTAAAAATAGGCTGTCTATGACTCTATGGAAACCATTGTTTTAATTTGTGAAGTCAGAAACTCAGAATCACAGAATTGATACAGCGCAACCAGGAGACCTTGTGCCTGGCTCTTTAAGTTTTTTAATTTCATACCAATCTCCTTCTTTATCCCAAAATCCCTGAAAATTGTTTCTATATAAATAATCATTCAATGCCCTCGCAAATGCTTCACTTGACCCTGCTTCCTCCACTTTAACATTGTGCTGTTTTGTTCTCAATCCATTTATGAATGGGAATATTGGTTCCCTATCTATTCTGTCCCAGTTCCTCATGATTTTGGAATTTTTTAAATCAAGTATAATCTTAGTCTTCTCTTCTCCAAGAAAAACAGTCCCAACTTTTCCACTCTCTTCTCATGACTTATCCCTGGAACCATTCTCATAAACCTAATTTTCATTCTCTCCAATGTATTCACATACCTCCCATAGGCCTGCACACCAGTGCTTTAATTGAGATCTAACCAATGTTTTATATAAGCTTATCATAACCTCCCTTGTACTCCATGTCCCCATTTATTAAGCCTAGAATGCTGTATGTTTTATACTCTCTACTTGGCCTGCCATCATTAATGACTTACGTGCATATAAACCGAGGTCTTTATGCTCCTGCACACCCTTTAGAGTATTATAAATTCCAATTCATTTTTATGTTGTTTCATACTGTCCCTCTATGTCCTTTATTCTTTATTCCCATTTGAAGATCTGTCAAGCAAGTGTTAAGTTGGACTTTTCTGAGTCCACTGAGATGGGAAGAGGTTTAGAGTGCAGCAGGCACTCTCTTCTTGCTGTAATCTGTTGGTCACTCAGCCTCTATCAAATTGGTGCACATGCTGATGCTGAAGCTGAGTAAATGATGGAGATCATGGCCCTCCTTATCGGGGCTTTGTCTGTCCCACCATGTAGACTAGTGAGCTCAGTCCTCATCTGTAGGGTAAGCTACACCACTGATGTTTGTCAGAGCTAAGATTCTGTCTTGATCATGTTACTAACATAGGTCATTGGCAGAAAGTGATCAGCATGGCAATAACTGTGTGGAGCTGGAGGGCTACAAGAATGGAAGGCTCTCCTTTTCTTATGGTTGTGAACGTGACAGTTGCCTTGAATGTTATAGATTAGATTCCCTACAGTATGGAAACAGGCCCTTTGGCCCAACAAGTCCATGCCGCTCCTTAAAGCTTCCCACCCAGACCCATCCCCCTATAACCCACACACCCTTGAACACTACGGGCAATTTAGCATGGCCAATCTACTTAGCCTGCACATCTTTGGACTGTGGGAGGAAACCGGCACACCTGGAGGAAACCAACACAGACACAGGGAGAATGTGCAGACTACACACAGACAGTTATCCGAGGCTGGAATCGAACGCTGGGTCCCTGGCGCTGTGAGGCTGCAGTGCTAACCACTGAGCCGCCATGCCGCCCCAATTGATAATACTGGTTCTGCCCAGGGAGTGACCGGTGGCCTGTGTGGCATCTCTTGGTCATGCACCTACAACTGTGTTTGGATAGTCACCAATGTCATTTGTGCAATGTCATATCCTTCATTTTGTTTCCCAGTGTGAGGTCACTGTTGCAGCCTGGGTAGTAGGATTCAGGTACAAAGTTGCCTTCACCCAGAACCATTAATTGCACACATTTCATAGAGAGGGCCATATCGCAGTGCTTTAGAGTCCATTGACAGGAAACAATTCCATTCCATTAACCTTCAGGTGATCTGTGATCAACTTCATGGAGATGTGAGCCCACGAGTACTACATCCTGGAGCACTCTCATATACCTATTGCATTTGAAGGCCCAGGTGCCTTATCAGGGCTGGTTACTGGGGTATAAGGCTATCTACTGTGAACATAGATCATGGCACAACCCTCAACTGATAGAACATAGAACATAGAACATAGAACATAGAACAGTACAGCACAGAACAGGCCCTTCAGCCCACAATGTTGTGCCGACCATTGATCCTCATGTATGCACCCTCAAATTTCTGTGACCATATACATGTCCAGCAGTCTCTTAAATGACCCCAATGACCTTGCTTCCACAACTGCTGCAGCTGATATGGAGTGCAGGTTTAGTGGTGCCCAACCTTCAACATTAGCTGTAGTGAAGTGGACAATTGGGGCTCATGAAGATGCAGTTGTGCTACCTGGACTGATGTGGGTAGCCCTCCTGTTGGGAATGGTACAGTCTCGAAAGGGTGTATAAACCTGTCATGTTATGCTGTGTACAATTGAAGTAGACAGCAAGGCATTTTGCTGGATGCTGTCAAAGTTGCACAGTGGTCTTTCAAAGATGGCATTGATGTAAGGGATGCAGGTGTTTCAGTGGATGTCTGCTGAGTGGCAAGTTGTTCTGGGATTAATACACAGCAAGGTGCAACCAGAATTGGGTAATAGAAGGGCCATACGGGGGACAAAGTAGTTAACAAAGAAACTTTGGTAAGATATTGCAGGAGTTCTTGGCTGGACTCATGGTGTGCAAGCCTCCAAAAAACTCAACAAACCAGAAATTTAACCAAAAATAAAGTTTAAGATTCAGCCTAATATTTCTAAAATGACTGTTTCAACTATTTGTCCATATGTTTGACTGAATGTTTGTATTTGGATTTAAAGGACATGGAGTTTAAGTTTGCATGAGTAATTAAAAAACTGTTTTCTTTTCACAGGTTAGAGGGTAAACTTGTTGTAATAGTATGTTCTTATAGTACACAGCACATAGAACATAGAACATAGAACAATACAGCACAGTACGGGCCTGTCGGCCCACAATGTTGTGCCGACCTATTGTCCTACTCTAAGGTCAAACTACCCTGCATATTGTATATTGTACCATCATCGATGTGTCTATCCTATCCAAGAGTTGCTTAAATGTCTCTAATGTATCTGAGTCCACTACCACTGCTGTCAGTACATTCCACACACCCACCACTCTCTGTGTAAAGAATCTACATTTGACATCTCCCCTACACCTTCCTCCAATCACCTTAAAATAATGCCGCTTCATAATAGTATTCTGCTTTGGGAAAAAGTCTCTGGCTATCCACCCTATCTATGCCTCATCATCTTTTACACTTATATCAAGCCACCTTTAATCCTTCTTTTATCCAATGAGAAAAGCCCTGGCTCCCTCCACCTTTCCTCATAAGACCTGCCTTCCAGTCCAGGCAGCATCCTGCAAAATCTGCTCCACACCCTCTCTAAAGCTTCCTATAATGTGGCGACCAGAAACTGCGCACAATATTCCAAGTGTGTTCTAACTAGGGTTTTATAGAGCTGCAGCATAACCTGGTGGCTATTAAACTCAATGCCCGTGCCAATGAAAGCCAACACATCATATGCCTTCTTGACAACCCTATCAACTTGGGTAGCAACTTTGAGGGGCCTATGGACGTGGACTCCAAGATCTACGTGTTCCTTCACACTGCCAAGAATTCTACCATTATCCCTGTATTCTGCATTCGAATTTGACCTTCCAAAATGAATCACTTCATGCTTTTCCAATTTGAATTCCATCCGCCCACTTCTGCAACCTACAACAGCCCTCTAAACTATCCACAACTCCCCCAACCTTCGCGTCATCAGTAAACTTACTACTTACCCTTCCACTTCCTCATCCAAGTCATTTATAAAGATCATAGACAGCAGTGGTCCCGGAACAGATCCCTGCAGAACACCACTGGTCACCAAGCTCCAGGCTGAATACTTTCCATCTACAACCATCCTCTGTTTTCCATTGGAAAGCCAGTTCTGTATCCAGACAGCCAAATTTCCCTGAAGTCCATGCCTCTTTACTTTCTGATGAGCCTACCATGGGAAATCTTATCAAATGCCTTGCTGAAATCCATATACACAATCTCCATTGCTCTGCCTTCAACAATGTGTTTTGTCACATCCTCAAAGAATTCAATAAGGCTTGTGAGGCACGAACTGCCCCTGCTGACTAATCTAACCATGTTTTTCCAAATAATGATAAATACTATCTCTCAAAATCTTCTCCGATAATTTGCCCACCACAGAAGAAAGACTGACTGGTCTGTGATTCCCAGGATTATCCCTATTCCCTTTCTAGAACAAGCTAATAACATATGCGACCCTCCAATCACCTGGTACTACTCCAGCGGACAGTGCAGACACAAAGATCATCACCAAAGACATGGCAATCTCTTCCCTTGCTTCCTGTAGTAGCTTTGGGTATATCCGGTCTGGCCCAGAGGACTTACCTATCCCCATGTTTTTTCAAAATTTCTAGCACATCCTCCTTCCTCCTGACTCCGCGCACAAGTGGCCTGATTGGCCCTATGCTCACTCTGGCCATCCTCTTGTTCCTCACATAAGGATAGAATACCTTGGGGTTTTCCTTAATCCTACCCAGCAAGGCTTTTTCATACCCCCTCCTAGCTTTGCTATGTCCATTCTTCCATTCCTTCCTGGCTACCTTGTAGTCCTCTAGAGGTCTGGCTGATCCTTGCTTCCTCACCCTTAAGTGAACTTCCTAGTGAACTTCCTTCTTCCACTTGACTAGATGTTCCACATGTCTTGCCATCCAACTTTCCTTCACCTTACCATCCCATCCTTGCCTCAGTGGGACAAACCTATCCAGCACTCATAGCAACTGCTCCCTAAACAACCTCCACATTTCTGTTGTGCATTTCCCTGAGAACATCTGTTCCCAATTTATGCTCCACAGTTCTTGCCTAATAGCATTGTAATTCCCTCACCCCCAATTAAATACTTTCCCATACCATCGCATCCTATCCCTCTCCATGACTATAGTAAAGGTCAGGGAATTGTGATTGCTATCACCGAAATGCTCTTCCACCGAGAGATCTAACACCTGGTCTGGTTCATTGCCAAGCACCAAATTCAATATGACCTCCTTTATGTCTTGTTCACTTGATTAAACATAGTTTGAGTTCTCTTTTTACTTTAGATTAGATTAGATTACCTACAGTGTGGAAACAGGCCCTTCGGTCCAACAAGACCACACCATCCCTTGAAGCATCCCATCCAGACCCATCCCCCTATAACTCACACACCCCTGAACACTACTGGCAATTTAGCATGGCCGATCCACCTAGCCTGCACATATTTGGACTGTGGGAGGAAACTGGAGCACCCGAAGGAAACCCACGCAGACACAGGGAGAATGTGCAAACTCCACACAGACAGTCGCCCAAGGCTGGAATTGAACCCAGGTCCCTGGCGCTATGAGGCTGCAGTGCTAACCACTGAGTCACCATGCTGCCCCAGATGGTGGTCATAGAGGGGGCTTGATTTCCAGCTCACTATTCCTACAAGGGTTATGATCGCTACCAACTGAGATTCCATCCATCACACTAGACTAATCAGGTCTTTCAGATCTCAATCTAAAAGGAGAATGACGGCAGTAAATATACTTAATGTAATTTTAATCAAGGATCCACCATAAAACAAAAACTTTGGGATTATTTCATTCGTATCTATAGGTTTTAGTCCTTATCAATAGAAGATGTAACCCAAAACACTGACATTGTTACAAAACAGATTTGATTGCAAGCTGATATTACATACCTCACAAAATATGTTCTTCTTCCAATATCTAGCATAACTTTATGTATCTCTGGGCTGGGTTTTCTACTCCAAGGTGAGAAAAATGTTAACTCCTGCTTATATAGTTTGGCAATTGGAATCACAGTTAGAACGTAGAACATAGAACAATACAGCGCAGAACAGGCCCTTCGGCCCTCGATGTTGTGCCGACCTGTGAACTAATCTAAGCCCCTCCCCCTACACTATCCCATCATTATCCATATGCTTATCCAAGTAAACAAGTTAACATGAGACAGAAAAAAATATGAGAAACATTAATAAATAATCCTTAAAACACAGTATCTCAGGATGGAATAATGGCCAATCAGTCAATATTGAAAAATATTTGGATATCTGCATATCTGAAATAAAGACACAGAGTAATGGACAAACTCAGCAGGTCTGCCATGATCTGTAGCGAGAGAAGCAGAAGTAATGTTTCAAGTACAGTATGACTCTTCTTCAGTACTGAAGTTTGTTTGCCAATAAAAGTGTTCCAAATGACCATTTTTGGACTTGTATTAAGTGATGACCTGAGGAACTATACACTTTAGTCATTAGTTTGTCTCCTCCAAGTGTTCACGGATTCCGTAGAGCTGCAAAAATTATGTTTGTGACCCATGTGCATACTCGTGATATGAGCGCTGCTGATGGCATATTGACGTATACGATCATTGAATTGATGTGGAATGTGCATAGAGTAGACAGATTATGATGTTAATTGATTGACACCAGTGGTATGATTTAAGACCTGAACAATCCAATCTCCTAACTTAGCTCAGTTGAATGCACATTCAAAGGCTGCATGGATCCTCTCTGATGAAGGGTCTAGGCCCGAAACGTCAGCTTTTGTGCTCCTGAGATGCTGCTTGGCCTGCTGTGTTCATCGAGCCTCACATTTTATTATCTTGGATCCCCCACTGACTTGATTTAATGGAATCATCAACTTAGTTATTTGTTTGTTTGTTTTCTTCAGTTATTGTTATCATTCAGCTAGCAGTTGCTGCTCCAATTGTCTCTACCACAGAACCTTAGAATCCCTCAGGTGTGGGAAGAGGCCATTTGGCCCATCAAGATTGTATTAACACTCTGAAGAACATCCCACCTGGACCCACAACCTATTCCCACAACCCCACATTTACTATGGCTAATACACCAAGCCTGCACAGTCCTAAATACAACAAGGCAATTTAGCACGATCAATTGAACTAATCTTTGGACTACAGAGAATATGTGACAGATGATGGGGAAATGCTTGCTGACTTCAACACTTCTGCAAAAACCAATTGCTCCCAGACTTGGGTGTTGGACACTGACTATAGTTCAGCATGATCTGAAACTATATTTGAAAATTAAACAGAGGCTATGCAAAGTTGGACAAAGTCCTGGAAGAAGGATAAACAGCAGGTCTGGAATACTCATTCTGAGGAAGGGTCACCGGACCTGAAATGTTAACTTTGTTTTCTCCTTCACAGATGCTGCCAGACCTGCTAAGCTTTTCCAACAACTTTGTTTTAGGTCTGGAATACAGTTCTCCACAAGAGACCACACTGCTCACCAAAATTCCTGGCAGATGTTTTTCATTTGCTGCCACAACTGCATCTTTGGAACGGGGAAAGAATAGCATTGTCAGTGGCTGTACAGGTGAGCAAGACTATAAAAAGTTTTGCCCTTGGATTCTTCCAAGCATTTTTCTGTCTACAGTTGCATTAAGGAGGTCATTGAGCCTCTCTACTTAAAGAGAACTGATAACAGTTAAGCTGCCTTGCCAGTGAAGTAAGCACATGGTTTTTCTAAGACTCCAGTCTTGTGTATAATTTAGGGTTCCATTGACTGCATGAAAATCACTGCTGACCACATAGTTGATGGCTTCAACATGCATCCCACTCATGTTTGCTCAGCAAGTATACAATTAAAGTTATGCTGCTGCAGGTAATCTTCAATAGCATGGACCATTGACTTGCTGAAACAAATTCTTCTGATTCCATGCCCACTTTGGAGGAATCTTGCATTATTTGACAGAGTTGATCTCACGATCTGCTTCATGCTGTACAACCTTCATGAGGAGGTAACCTTTTTCATCAGCTACAAGCTGAGCAGTTGGAGGAGAGGTTTATGACTTGGAGGAGGTGGTTGAGGAGGAGAAAAGAGAGGAGAAGGAAAGTAGAAGAAAATTAAGATAAGCCCTTTGAAGAGCTCATCCAAGTGCAATGTCAGCAAGGACAAATCCAATCCCCTCATCACTGCTAAAGCTCAAGGCTCTCCTAACCTGATTAAAGTCTTGTTCAAATATAGACAAAAGTGCTAAATTCCAGAGGTAAAGTGGGAGTGCCTACTCTTGACATCCAAACAGTAGTTGACAAATTGTGATATCAAAAAGCCTGAGCAAAATTGAAGTTAATAGCTGCAAAGGGAAAAGTTCTCAATGGGTTGGAGTCATGGTAAGCAGAAAGGAAGACGGATATAGTTGTTGGACGTCAGTCAGCTCAGTATTGTAACATCATCACAAGAATTTCACACAATAGTGCCCCTCTGCAAGCCACACACCATCCTGACTTATTGCTGTTCCCTTTCTGTGTCACAGGATAAAATCATGGAACTCCCTTCCGAATAGCATTATGGTTGACCTACACCAGATGCGCTGCAACAGTCCAACAAAACAGCTCATCAACACCTGTTCAAGGTCAATTTAGAATGAACAATAAAAGTTAGATTACCATCAATGCCCGTGAATGAATATAGGAAAAATAAGCAACAGTTCTATCCCTAACTTCTCTCTGCTGGTCATCTTAGAGAAAGAACAAAAATCAAAGTCACCACAAAATAAACATTCTGAACTAATTTTAAAATGAAAACATACATTATTGCATAGAAATGGCAATTTAGTGGTTTTCTTCTCTGAGACTTTACAGGCCTTGAGTTACACCGGCAACTCTTTCACAGCTGAAGGAAGGCTGATGACTTTTAGTGGTGAGCATTGCAAATGGCCTTGAAGACTGTTTTTGATCTGTCTGGGCTTAGAAGGTCTAGCCTTATCTTATATCATTATGGCATGGGCAGCCATAAAAATAGCTGTTTGAAGGGAGGTGGCAGCAAACTAACCTTGAGGTAGTAGTTGTTGATTATTGATGATGAGGGTATGGTACTTCAGGCAGTACCTCAGGCTGATAGCACTGGTGATAAGTCATGGCCTTTAAAAATGGATTCACTGACTTGAATATTCATTTGAGGTCACTGAACTGCTTGCGACCTGGCCACTTGGTCTCCTGGCATTGACTTCCATGTCTGATTCTATTGCTATTTGACCTTGTGTATTCAGAAAGAATCTTAATCCCTTGTGGATAGAAGTCATCTCTACTTCTTTCAGAGGCATGCAGTGCTACGTTCGCAAACATTAGAATTACTCATTTCTCTGTT
Organism: Stegostoma tigrinum; assembly: GCF_030684315.1. Taxonomy (NCBI): domain Eukaryota; kingdom Metazoa; phylum Chordata; class Chondrichthyes; order Orectolobiformes; family Stegostomatidae; genus Stegostoma; species Stegostoma tigrinum. The sequence goes on from NC_081366.1 coordinate 57,285,446, forward strand.
GCACCATTCCTGATTCTTTCAGAAGGCAGATTTTCCTCACCCATGACTCCCAGTGCCTGCCCAGCAGCAGCCACCTCCACTTTAATAAATGCAAGCTAACTTTAAGCAGTGCAGGCTAAATATAAAAGGAAATAGCCTCTCAAATATTGGCCTCTGCTAATGTCTCCAGTCAACTGACAATGTGATTAGTCCTAGCTGGGCTCAGAAATCATTCAAATAAGCAACCAACACTCAGTTGGCAGACTGTCTACATTGCAATCGACTGGCTTTATTTTGTTCTTAAAACATTTTTCTGTATCTATCTTGAACAGAAGCCCAAGCTTGTAGTTGATTTAAAATATCAGTCAAAAAGATTATTTTTCATTTACTGTGAGTCATTGGGTTAAATAAGTTAAATACTTAGTGCTTGTTGAGTTTGTTGCTCATGGATTTTTGCCATAACTTGCTTTTGTTAATGCATTCATTTTGCAATTTTCTGCCTTGTTAGTTCTCGGAGAATAAAGGCCTGCAAAGAGAAAAGCCCATTTTTCCATTGAACGTGTGGATTCAACAATCCATTTGTGGTCACCTCAATAATGGCTGCGAGTAACAAGGGATATTAAACTTTCTCAGCGCTTCTCTCACTCTGCTGCTGTAAAACCTCATGGAAGCTTAGTGAATTCCTTATTTGGGGACAATGTTATGGCAGGGAACTGCAAAGGGTTTGAGAAAAGCTAGAGTTCTCATATTCATCATCATTGTTCCATGTATTGTTCTCTGTGCTTTGGATACTTCAGCCAGTTAATGGATTAAAAACACTTTACCCAAGTGCTCTTCTCAGTTGGGGACAAAAGGAAGCACAATTTGGATTGCAGTTCAACTCCATTTTATGAAAAAATATCCCTTATTTTGAAACAAAGTGTACATTTTCCAGATTCCCAAATATTTACCCTTTATCTAGCCCTATTTGTCTGAGAAAGAATATTACCAGCAATGATCCACATTTTAAGCTGGGGATTTGAATCTCTTCTTCTCTCACGCAAGACTGCCTGTCTTCAATGAATATGGGTTTTGCAAGTCAGGGCAGGTTTTCTCCTGGATCTTCTTGGGTACTGCACAGTCTTCTGCCATGAGTCTTACTGTGAGCCTTCACTGGCCAGATGGTTTCCATTGTATTTTTATCTCCAACCTTGCTCTGGACTTTGTGAATGCTTTGTGGCCTTTTTTACTATGCCAGGGAGGTGCAAAGCGCATGTTCTCAGGCACTGGCTGGATGTTATGGTGCCAGGAATCTAATCGATACTACCACAATACATACCCTTGAGCTGGTTGTAACAGGCTCTCCTTGAAACTTTGTGATCTTTTAGACTTTGATTTCCACTGTTCATTGCTGTTTAGTTTAGCTGACTTTCTGCCAGGTCCTCTTTCAAGAGCTGTGGAACAATTTAGAACTTCCAATATTTGGTCCATGATCACTTGGTCATTCCAGCTGGCCTTAATTTTTAATCCTAATTGCAATTTATGACTCTTCTAATTAAATCCTTGATTTCTTTGCAAGCTTGCCAAACTAAGTGATTTACAAAGTAGCTGCAAGAAAAACAAGCAGATGAGACATTGTTGCTCCATCTCACTGATGAAAATAAAGATATACTATATATTAGGACCATAGTGTCCTACAATAATTAAACCAGTACCATAGCCATTCTATGCTCTGAAATACATTTTATAGTCTGGAATTTAAAACCATTGACAATGCAGGAACGGTGCATGATATGTAAGTTGAGATGGTGTGCCACTTGGAGGAGAAAGGAGCTGATGCTTCCATGTGCGTACTGCCTTTTTGATTTGATTTATAGTTATTGCATGTATCAAGATTCAAAGAAAAGTATTATATTGCATGCTAACTAGACTAATTGTACCTTATGTAAGTACATCAGGGTAATACAAGAGAACGCAGAATACAGCTACAGAGAAGATGCAGAGAAAAAGATCAGTTCTAATATAGGAGACATGCATTCATAAGTCTGATAATAGTGGGGAAGAAGCTGTTCTTAAATCTGTTGGTACACGTTTCCAAACTTTTATATCTTTTGTCTGATAAAAGATGGTGGAAGACAGTATAACCAGGGTGGGAGGGGTTTTTGATTATATTGGCTGTTTTCTCGAGGCAGTAGGATATGTAGACAGAAGGAAGACTGGTTTCCATAAAGGACTGGGCTCCGTTCACAACTCACTGTAATTTCTTGCAGTCTTGAACTGAGTAGTCACTATACCAAGCTATGATACATTCAATAGGTTGCTTTTTATGGTGCATCTATAAAAATAGGAAAGAATCACTATGGACATGCTGAATTTCCTTAGCCTTCTGAGGAATTAAAGGCTTTTGTGTGCTGTCTGAACTACAATATCAACATGGATGGACCAGGATATATCATTGGTGATATTTAGTCCTGGAAACTTGAAGCTCTCGACCACTTCCATCTCAACCCCATTGATACAGACAGGGGCATGTCATCCATTTTGCTTCCTACAGTCGATAAAGCTCTTTCATTTTGCTGGAGAGATTGTTTCTTTATACCATGCCACTAAGTTATCTATCTCCTTCCCGTACTCTGTCTCACTGTCCTTCCAGGAAGTATTGTCAAAGCATCCAGTTAAATGCTAACTGATGTCTTCAAGCAGCCTTATTCACACTCAATATCCTGCCCTTCACTATTTACATATTGACTTCAGTATAGTAAAACATTCCAAATATTCCACAGCAGCATTATTAAACAAAATGTGACACCATTCTGCATAGGAGACACTAGAGCCAGTAGCATCAATTTAGTACGATCCCATGTATGTCGATTTTCAGCCATGGCTTAATTTCTCAGCCATAAGTTTATTAATTTACAAATGGAAATCTAAATTTATTTCATATTAAGTAGAGACACAGAAAAAATTGCTTTAAATGAAGGAATCTTGTACACATAAACAACAATAATTTACATTTATTATGTCTTTTTGGTAGTAAAACACCTTAAGTATTTCATTGTAGCATTATCAAACAACATTTGACACTCATCTACATTTCTGAGGGTTATAGAACTAGAAGAGGTAACAGAAATTGCGAAGGACACATTGAGGTTTGAAAAAAAGCAGGAGGATTTTAACAACAAGTCTTTTGTTAGTTAAACACAATGTAAACTAAATACATTTTATGAAATAATTGTACCTTACTTTTCATAGACCTGTGCAATTTGATATTTCTGTGTGCTGCAGGTATTCTTCTTCAGAATGAAAAATATTTTACTGAAGATTATCTTTTGCAGGTGTTTAGATTTATAAAGCATTTCATGTACTATATATTATTTATATATATATTATTAATATGAGATTTAAAAGTGAGCAAAACTGTGTCAAACATTCTGGAAGTAGAAATGAGAATTTGAAAAATTGATGCATATTTTCAATTATAAAAGCAGATTGTTTATCACTATATTGTGCATTGGGTTATAAAGTGACATTGTATTTAATAAACTATATCTATATATTTGTTCTAGAAGCCATCTCTCTGAGTCAATTCAATTAGCACTTTGAATAAACATTAGAAATCAACAACAACTTATATAATGCCTTAAACATAATAAAATATATAATGCCTCAAACATAATAAAACATTCTCAGAGACTTCTCAGGGCCATTGTGAAATAACATATGATACCATATGAAATGATCTGTTGAAGCCTTTTAAGTGCTACCTTTGTATGTCTCTTCTGGATTATTTGTTGAAAAGAATGGTTTATAGGATTTAATGCTGATTTTTGAGGAGTTATAGAGAAAGATGTGTAACATACTGTCATTTTGTTTTTAGGGAATGACTTTTTTTATTCATTCACAGGATGAAGACATCTCTGGCTAGGCCAACATTACCCATCCCTACTTGCCCAGAGGGCTATTTTTTGAATGCTTTAAGATTTAACTCAAAATCAAAGGGTAATGTCTGAAGTCTGTTTTAATCTATTCAAAAATAGTGGATGGAGACAAACTGGTAGGTAAATACAATATCCAGGCCATACACTTTAAATACATAAAACATGACTGGTTGGAACAGATTTTGCCAAAGACTGGGTGAAATGCTGCAAGTAAAGTGTTTCAGCAGTTTAATCAGTGGTAAATCATGATGGATGGAAACCTCCCAGAAATGGAAGGAATTCTGGCCATTAAACATAGCATAGGAACAGAAAAGAATTTGCATTAATTGATTTAATCAAAAGTTATATTTCCCATTCTTTCCAAAAATTAAAGTACACTGAGTACGGTCCTATTTTTAGCAAGTACTCACAACTTTGGAAGAGAATTAGTGATGCACAGACCTTTCTAATTAGTATGAGATGTGATGTTCAAAATTAACTTCCAGCATTCCCCACAGAGTCTCTATATAAAGGCCACACTCAGCATGGTCTCTAAATGCGGAGCAGCTGAGGCTATTCACTATTGATAATACACAAGTGAATAATGCTGCTGCCGGTATAATTTTACGAAAGAGTATGTCGAACCAGAAAAGCATGTTGATCATCATTTCACTCAATTTTGTTTTGTAATCACCTATTTACTGTTTTATCACTAAATTCTCACCTGTACGTATGCATTCTTCATGAGAAACGTAAATACAGGCTGGAAAGTCCATTACATCTTCAAATCTTTCTATAACAATGTAAAATGAATTTTGATTAATGCAAAATGAAGCTGAGAGAATGTCAGGCTTTACTGCCACTGGACAGTTTGTTTCAAAAAATCTTCTTAATGAAAATAATTGGATATGGAAAGAAGAGAATTTTTTTCTCTCAGTGGGTTAAGCAACATTGGAACTCTATCTCAGAATGCAGTGGAGGCAAGGTCATTGACAGAAGTGGATAAATTCTTTTTGGACAAGAGTCTTGAGGGTTATCAGGGCTAGATGGGAATGTGGAATTCAAAACACAAACAGCTCAGACATGATCCTATTGAGTGGTGAAGTAGGCTTGAGGAATGAATGGTTTAGTTCTGCTCCTCTGTTGTGTATTAGCTTGTGTTGTTACAGACAGGCCCCAGTGTAAGATAAAATGACATTTTAGTATTGAGCTGAATCTTACAATTTTCCACGAAAGTGCAAGTTGTGTCAAGATTTTTTGAGGGATTCTCCCCCAAGGGCCAGCAAAACCTGCCTTCACATCTCACCTAACTAGCAGCATTAATTAGCTGCCACATCCATCCCATCCCTAATGTTTTATTTCCAGACCAAGTGCCACTCCTAGAACAACTTGCCACTCATCAGTTAGCCACCAAAAGACCAGCACCCCTTGCACTGTGCTATCATCGAAAGGTAGTTCAGCACCCCAGACAAGCATTGGCAAACCAGCATTGCCCCTCACCAGCAACGCAATGCACAGCAGCTATTCTGCTCATGGCGGTTAGCTGGTATGACAGATATTCCTTCGCACGTACAATCTCATTCTCTTACCCTTGTCACTGTTCAACCACTATGACAAACAATTTACCCATCTGTCATATCCTGCCTAAACAACTTCTCAAAGTCACAATTACTTTATCTCCATTGCCCACTGGAGACGAGTATCTTGCCATTGTCAGTAGGGGACCATCATGTACAGATAACGCATTGGACAATTCCAAATATAAGCTTTGGCAGACAGCCAGCAAAAGTGAAAACAAACAAATTCCACAGAGGCTGCAGTTCACCCCCTCAATGCAGACCAAATGTTGTCATTATGACCAACACATATTTTAGGTTCATGATGGTCTTCTGCACCCACCTCTCATTGACAAGAGCTGTGTATTAAATCAGGTCCAATCTGCCTTGTGACACTCAATGCAACTGAGCCTCTGTAACAGACAAGGAGTGCTTTCTCCAATTCAGCTCCACATCCTCTTTGGAAAATTACTCACACTCTCCTAGCACCTCAGCATTTATTATATCACGTTGTTACCTGCTCCAGTTGTGTATAGCACAGAATATCAGGATGATGCAGCACACCCTGTCTGATCTATACTGGAGGGGTTCCAGACTGGTCTAGGCATTGGAACCACACCTTCAGCAGAACCTCTTCTGCTCCACCTTGGTCCTGACTGAAGCACAGGGAGCATAGTATCTGTGCTGTACACCAGATATCGGGGTTCACAATGATATCATGAGCCATGGTCGCAATGGGCAGCCCTTGTCTCCCAGTAACTAGTCTAGCAAGGGCCTGAAACTCTTAAATGAAACAAGTACATGAGAGTGCTCTAGGATATATGAGGAAAGGGCAGCAGCACTGACTTCACTCTGGGAGAATGAAACGAATCAGTATGATCTTGCATAAATGCCATCTCAGATTGTCCTAATGCATCTGTGGCTGAATGACTGAAGGACACCACACAGGTCACCTGTCGCTCCCTGGAAGGAGCTGATTGCTTAGAAGATCAAAGCAGCTGTCACCTTCACAGCAATTTGGAGATGATGACCTCCCACTCCTGCAGCCATCAGATTTCTGGCCCTCCATAATTCAATGGCAACATCGCACGAACATGAAGCATGCATCGACATTGTATCATCTCCCAGGAAATGGAGTCAGGGATGAAAATCTCTGTTCCTCTTGCCAACCCCATGCATCTTGAGGTGTCCTGCTACTGTGACCTTTCCCTGAGTTAGGTACACCTCATCCTCCACAGTGATTTGCTGCTGCTCCTCTGTCTCAATAGCAACTGGTCTTGTTGTTAGCCCTGGTCCTACTGCATCCACCTTCACCTTCTTAAGAAGGCAGCCACAGAGACCAACATCCTACCAGCGGCAGAGCACAGGACCCTTGCTGGAAATGATGTATGTTGGGAATACAAACAGCTAAATGTGTCCTTAGCTCTGAGAAAAGACAGTGGTACCTTATCCTGCTACTTTGCCAAACAGCAAGACATGTTGCACCTTGAAAATGATGATCAGGTCTCCATCATTTATTCAGTTTCAGCTTCAGCATATGCATCAACTGAGGGACCTGCACATTTTTAGTTCTGATGAAGAATTGCTAGACTCAAATGCGAACTCTGTTTCCTGCCCACAGATGCTGCCAGACCTGCTGAGCTTCACCAGCAATTTCTGCTTCTGTTTTAGACTTCCAGCACCCATATTTCTTTATTGTATATCATCAAAGGGAGCACCTGCTGCTGCCCAAACCCTGTTCCATTCAACCATTCAACTTTCAGTCGCATTAATGTCAGATCATAATTAGATGTACATGCCACATGAAGAAGTGATGGCCTCTGCCTGCCACGATATCCTTGGAAGTTGCACAAGCAATGGGTCTCCTTCAGCCAGTATTCACTTCTTTTTAAGTCATTGTGGCTAACTTCAGCATCATCGAGTTGCCAATGTTCAATTTACAAACTCCAGTGGTGTGGAGCAAATCACCTTTGACTAGCATTTGAAACCAAAGCACATTCATTCTGTTTGCATTGCAAATTAACAACAAATTAATTGGAAATTAAATACAGCTGGAGTTTACAAATGAATGCTTCATATATTTGCCTGCTCATTATCCAAGCATCCAGCAAACATGGACCCTGTGTTTCCCTCTACCAACCAAACCCTGACTCCGCACACCTTTGGTAATATTCCAGGCTTTTGGCAGTGATCCCTCTACTTCCACCATAGGCTCCCTCCTGAACAATCAACAGACATTGTCCCAGACCTCTGACTGACTCAGCCAACTGCTCCTAGACATCCATCTGGGGAGGCATGGTGGCTCAGTGGGTTAGCACAGTTGCCTCACAGTGCCAGGCACCTTGGTTCAATTCCACTCTTGGGCAACTTCTGTGTGGAGTCTGCACATTCTTCCCATGTCTGCACGGGTTTCCTCCCACAGCCCAAATATGTGCCGGTTAGGTGGATTAGCCATGATAAGTTGCCCATAGTGTTCAGGGATGTGTAGCTTAAGTGGGTTATAGGGTGATGGGTCTGGATGGGATGGTCCAAGGGTCGGTGTGAACTTGTTGGGCCAAAAGTCCTGTTTCCACACTGTAGGGATTCAATGATCTATGATAACAAGGCGTAGAGCTGGATGAACACAGCAGGCCGAGGAGCAGGAAAGCTGACATTTTGGGCCTAGACCTTTCTTCATTTTCTGAAGAAGGGTCTAGGCCCGAAACGTCAGCCTTCCTGCTCCTTGAATGCTGCTTGTCCTGCTGTGTTCATCCAGCTCTACACCTTGTTATCTCAGATTCTCCAGCATCTGCAGTTCCTGCTATCTATGATCCATGATGATCATTTTCCCCCATTCTGTATGGATCAAAGCAGGATTTATCGAGTAGCACCCTATATGATTTCTGGTTCAAATTCCACTATCTCCTTTTACGTGTCGATTAATAGGTAGGAGGTGAAGTCAGTTTCTTCTATGATGTCTGTAAAAAAAAGTGTATTGAGTTTCTTTAACAAGATGTTGAATAAAAAAATCACAAGTTTAGCTTGTAACAATGTGAGGTGCATTCCACATGGAGTCTGGTTAAAAGGGAATGAAAGCCAAAATTTGTTTTCTTATTCCTTTCAATAAATGTAGATTTCGAAATTTCCTCAATGACCATTTGTAAAAATGTTTTATTGTCAATGTACTATTCAAATGTCATTTTCTTGGTACATGATTAATCGAGGTTCAATGTGATGACAGGCAGAAGAAAAAACTTAAGCTGAAAGCATGAGTTTTTATCTAATGTGGTTTGCAAGCTACAATAAACTAAAGTGAAAGCAACTACTTCCTCCGTTCCTCCCACCCCAAGCCGCAATCCCTTCCTCCCACCCCAAGCCGCATCACCAGCTTCAAAATCTCTCCTTCCCCCACCGCATCCCAAAACCAGCCAAGTTTGTCTCCTCCCCCCACTGCACCACACAACCAGCCCAGCTCTTCCCCTCCACCCACTGCATCCCAAAACCAGTCCAACCTGTCTCTGCCTCCCTAACCTGTTCTTCCTCTCACCCATCCCTTCCTCCTACCCCAAGCCGCACCTCCATCTCCTACCCACTAACCTCATCCCACCTCCTTGACCTGTCCGTCTTCCTTGGACTGACCTATCCCCTCCCTACCTCCCCACCTATACTCTCCTCTCCACCTATCTTCTTTTCTCTCCATCTTCGGTCCGCCTCCCCCTCTCTCCCTATTTAATCCAGAACCCTCCCCCCACCCTCCTCTCTGATGAAGAGTCTAGGCCCGAAACATCAGCTTTTGTGCTCCTGAGATGCTGCTGGGCCTGCTGTGTTCATCCAGCCTCACATTTCATTATCTTGGATTCTCCAGCATCTGCAGTTCCCATTATCACTGAAAGCAACTACTTCTGTTGTTGAGGTCACATGACTACTGTTAGTATTCAAATGTACAAAAGCATCTCTCCTAACATCCCCTTTTGTTAAAAAAGTTGTATTCACTTTTCATTAATTTTCAGCTACAAGTTAACCAAGTTCTCCATTGTAAGTCCATTGTAAAAAATAAAAATGTTAATTCTCTTCAGAGTCACCGACATCAGTTTCTGCATCTACTGTATCTAAAGTGTTGAAACCTTTGAATGACATGGGTGTAAGTTATTGTTTTCAGTGTGTCTGGCACTTGTTCCTTCCCTGGGCAGTGTCATTCCCATAATAATGCTTGATGTTGGATTATAGCAAGACACTTATCTCTCATTCAATGGGTTGAATTTTCCCAGTCCCGGAACAATATGAGCTATCAAAATAAAAAATTAGGAAAATCACTTGAGAAATCCAATGATATTGGGAGCAACAAGTCATATTTGCCAACCAAGTTCAGGACTCATGACAAGATTCTTGTTAGTGACTGATGCAAAACCCATTAATGAAAATTATCACTCATGTTACTCTGACGACAAGAACTTTACCTCTTCAATGTACATTTTCCTACTCAACCAAACACTAGCTAGAAACTAGGCACTGAGAATTTTCAATATAAAATTCAGGGTAGGTAACAATGACTCCAACTCACTGCTTGCTCCTCTGGACCTCCACCTTGGACATTTGCTGCCAACTTTCCAGGCCATGCTCTAAGTGCAGCAGTTGCAAGCACTCCATATTGACAGACACTGGCATTCAACACATGCTTACCTTCACTGGATCATCAAGGCACAAATCCAATACACTTACAGTAGGCATCTTCACTTTAATGTTGTGCTTTGAAGTACACCAGTAACTATCATTAAAATGTTGCTGCAAGGACTCTTTATGCACAGGGACAGGTGGACTACTCCAGTCTACAACTTGGGGCTGCTTGCTTGCTTTCTCAGCATTTGTTCACTTAGTGCCTGGTACTCAGCATTTTTGTCTTGTCTTGCCTTACCTTGCCTTTTAGCTCTTTGCCCCCTCAGCTCAAGTTCACGTGATAGCATTTCAATATTGACTTGCCTTTTGGTGTACACAGGTGTACGCAGTAGCAAAAAGAGAGTGACTGTGAGGTAATAAACAGAAGGTGGTCACACTTACCGGGTTACAGTAGGTACAGATCATTGGCCTTCTTTCTACCTTGTTGGGCTGAGACTGCACTGACCCACATAATAAACTCATGATCCTGGCCATATTGAGCAGTGTCTGTGCCATGGATGCCTCTGGTGGTCCTATGGGAAGAATACATCCTTTCTTAACACCATGCCATTGCGAAGGACCTTCAGATCCTTGTGCTCAAAGCACAGAGATGACTTCAAGACTATGTTAGGTGTTGTTGCTAGTTTTTGAATTTGAGTGAAATCTGCTGTGTGACCCACATCATTGCTGTCTTTTGCAGTGACCATATATACACATAGATAGACGCAGTCTGATAACAAATTGGCTAAGGACTTTGCTAATTACTTCATAATCCAACAATTCATGTCATTATGTTCTCAATAGTGTTGACCACATCTCAGCTACAGCTATAAAAAACCAAAAGAACTGCGGATGCTGTAAATCAGGAACAAAAACAACGTTGCTAGAAAAGCTCAGCAGGTCGGACAACATTTGTGAAAGAGAAAAACAGAGCTAACAGAGAACTGAGAAAGGGTCACCGGACCCAAAACATTAACTCTGCTTTTTTTTCACAGATGCTGTCCGACCTGCTGAGCTTTTCTAGCAACTTTGTTTTTGTCAGCTGCGGCTATCATTTTGTTAGGATCTAGTGAAATCCTTTCCCTGTAAGTACATGACATATGTACTTGATTTCAAGCATCTTCAATTGCATCTTTCTCTGTGGGGCTGCTGGTTCTTCTATCCTGTCTTTCAGACTGGATTTTAGGGTAGGCGTAAATCTTCCTGGCAGTTGTTGATTTGGTCTCACCTCCTCATGTACTTTGAGATGATCTTTATCTGGAAGGCATTCAAGGCAGTCAATGCCTACAAGAACATATGTATAATTTTCTAGTATCTGTTCAACCTTCAATGCTTTGGTGGCCTGCAAAATGCTTCTGATACATCCAGGATTACCAGTCCTAGACTTTCTTCAGGTGAAATGAGTGGTTTTGTTCAACAATCATGATTGGGAACTCTAGATTCTTAATCTTTCCACTGTCTTCAGCTTGCATTTTCATTTGTACTCTCAGATGAGTACCTTGTCACTTTCCAACTTTGTCTCGCCTTACTTGTGTGAGCTTAATTTTTTATCATTATCTTGAGCCACTTCACACAAGTCCACGAAGCTCACATTTGAAACCCATGTGACCATCTGACACATCACATGCGCTTGATGCTTTTCTTCTACAGCCACCTTTTTAACAATTACAAGCCATTTACCACATTTTGACCTGACAATGCCAAACCTTTGTAAGGTGTAGCGTGATTATCAAGACCCAGTGGCTGACATCTCCCTAACAGCTATTTTTATGGGCTTAGTTTTTGTCATTTCTAGCTAAACACTTGGCTGCAAAGTAATTCAGATTCTTGCAGTGTCTTTCCCTAAACTGGTCAACCTTTCTTTTCTTTGGTGTGGCATTCTCTGCCATTGTTACATCTTGCCATCTGGTCTTGATCTTTTTGCTGGGCTGCTTTTCCAATCCCTTTTTCCTGATTTTTTGCTTTAATTTGGCCTGGGATACCTCTCAACATAAAACAAAGCCTCAAGCATCGTTGTCTAGTTAATCATTAGCAGTCGCAGAAATTCTACATATGTCAGGAGCTTTCTTGTGAGTATTTTTCTCCTCTCTCAGTGCATGTTCTCTTGCTGAGGGATCTTTTATGTCTAAGACAATCCTACCTCTGTTAAAATCATTTTTCAATTGTCCAGTCTCATTGGATTCAATGTCATTGCATGCTGATTAGTTGTGTCCAAATTCCCTTGAGCTCTGATGTTGAAAATAAACTTAATATATAACATTATTACAGGACGCCATATATCTCTTCACAGCCTTCAAAATTTCTGCAGTCTGCTTTTCCTGCTTAATTGGATCTATTTTGCAACAGAGATTGTAGCGCTCTTTTCCCTGCACTAATAACAGAGTTGTTCCTCTTGCTATGTCTTTTTATTAAATTCTATAACAGTTTTACAGTTTTGCCACTTAGAATCATAGACTTATATGTATGAATAGCTGCATCCCTGGAATGAAAACAAAAGCCTCATAATTCTCTCATTTCCACAGCAACAGGAATAGAAAAGCTGCAGATATTTTGATTCATCCAGTAAATTAAAGTTGCAGACTACAATTTTAATTCTTCCTGTTTGTTTTCTTGTGGTAGCTGTCTCCTACAGTCCTGAAACATTCAATAAACCTCAGACCTCAACTTCACCATTCCAACTTGTTTAAACCTTGTTTCATAGACTAGAGCCCCTACACTACGATAAAAGACCATTTGGCCTAACAAGTCCACACTGACCCTCCAAACAGCATCCCACTTAGACTGACTCCTGTACCCTATCCCTATTGCTATTACTTCACATTTCCCATGGCTGATCCACCTATCCTGCATGTCTTTGAACTGTGGGAGGAAACCCACGCAGACACGGGAGAATGTGCAAATTCCGCACATACAGATGTCTGTGGCATTGAACACAAGTCTCTGGCACTGTGGGGCAGCAGTGCTAACCACTGAGCCACCACGCTGTCCTATTTTGGCAAATGTGTTTTTAATAGCTGTCATAAACTAGAGTAAAAGTAGTTACAGCAGTGATGCAAGTGACATTCTATGCAAACAAATACATTCCTCCAAACAATGAGAGCATTTCAGAAGAATTGTGATAAAACTCCTGATCAAACATAGAAACTTATGTCATCGCTGCATGTCTCTGTCCACAAACTTACACGCCCAGAACCTCACCATTGTCAGGGCCTGCCTACTTCCACTTATCCCACTTCAAACATGCAAAACACACCTATCCACATCTCACAGTGCAAATCTTATATGGTGGGAGATGGCCTTCTAGATGGGGTCTTTCTTGCATCTATGAGTCTCAGTGCATTTAGAAGTTCCAATCAGCGCTTGAATAACTGATGACTGGGTAACAAACAGAAAATGGCCATCATTTCTGCTGTAAATTCTTTGCTTCTTCTATTTACAAGTTGTGCTGCAGCTTTCACATCAAGATCATTTTACTGCAGTTTAGCTGTCATAGACAAATGTGTCACTAGAGATTATACAATTATAATTTTTATAATCTCATAGGCATTGTAGGAATGCTGGGGTTACTCTGAGTCATACATGTCATTTTTTAATTTGTTTATTATTTTCTTTGCCCATTGGATGGCATGTAAGCAATCCTGGCAAGTGTTTACTTAGCTACTCATCTAATGTTTGTTCTCCAAATTGGGTACTAAAGCAGTTATCAAGCACTACACTGACTTGATATTGTATATTCTGCACAGTGTCCGCAATTTAAACTCAATACCTTGTGTTTTGTGTTGCTCACAAAGTATGCTAAAGCTATTGACCAAATGGAGCATCTTCTTTATGCAAGTTGATAGTGGCCAAGTATTTCTGCAGATGGTTTTTCACTGTCACTACTCCTTTTGTTTTAGCTATATCTATCGATGAATATGAATCAGTCAGTGTTTCACGTAAATAAACACTCTCTCAATAGACAATACAGCCAAGATATGCAGAGTCGAACATTTAATTAAATGTATAGGGTGGAACTTTACAATTTTCTAAAAATCAGTAAACTCATGCCCTTATTTTTCTGACATGGAGGTGCTGGTGTTGGACTGGGGTGGACAAAGCCAAAAGTCACACACCAGGTTATAGTCTAACAGGTTCATTTGAAATCACAAGCTTTTTGAGCACTGCCTTCTTGTCAGGTGAAGTGAAGAGAGCAGACTTTATAATCGGAGAGATCAAAAGATCATATAAATGGTTTGAGTGGAATGTCAACAGGCTGAGTAAAAGGTCTCTGCAGGTGGCCAAGAGTGTCAGACAGTGTGCGTAACGTGTCAACAGCTGAATAACAAGTGATGGGATGGCCTATAATCCAGTTAATTGAGACAGAGAGATAATTACAGGATTACTATCTCATAGGCTGCAGACAGGGATGCCCTGAAGCATGGTATATTGATGAGACCATATAGATTAGATTAGATTAGATTAGATTACCTACGGTGTGAAAACAGGCTCTTCGGCCCAACGAGTCCACACCGCCCACTGAAACATCCCACCCAGATCCACCCCCCCATAACCTACACACCCCTGAACACTACGGGCAATTTAGCATGGCTGATCCACCTAGTCTGCACATCTTTGGACTGTGGGAGGAAACCGGAGCACCCGGAGGAAACCCACGTAGACACAGGGAGAACGTGCAAACTCCACACAGATAATTACCCAAGGCTGCAATTGAACCCGGGTTCCTGGAGCTGTGATGGTGCAGAGCTAACCACTGAGCCACCGTGCTGTCCCAAAGATACAAGGTAGCACAGTAGCTCAGTGGTTAGCACTGCTGCCTCACAGTGCCAAAGACCCAGGTTCAATTCCACCCTTGGGTGACTGTCTGTGTGGAGCTTGCACATTCTCCCTATGTCTGGGGGCATAGGTTCCCTCCAGGTGCTCTGGTTTCCTCCCAAATTCCAATAATGTGCAGGCTAGGTGGATTAGCCATGCTAAAATTGCCCATAGTGTACAGGGGTATGTAGATTAGGCGGACTATAGGGAAATGGGTCTGGGTGGGATGCTCTGAGGGTTGGTGGACTTGTTGGGCCAAAGAGCCTGTTTCCACATTGTAACAATTCTATGATCCATAACAATGGAAAAATGGACAGCATGCAACAGTCGCCACAGAGGTGTTTTCCTTCCGAGTCAGGGAACACTTCAGCAGTCAAGGGCATTCTGACTCCAATCTTCAAATAAGTGTCCTGCAGGAAGCCTTTGAAACACACAACAATGCAGAAACTGATAGCTAGTTTTCATAACCATGAAGGTGGTCTCCAACTGTGATCTTGGGTTCATGTCGCACTGCATATGGCCCCACCATACTATTTTGTTTCTGTAAAATGTTCCTTATTGTCCTGTTTCGATAACATCACCATGATAACTTCTTATGATCTCTCTACCTTAATTAGTTTGTACAGTTTTGAATTACTTATTACTTTGGTTAGACCCTCGTCATACAACTCTTTTACCTAGCATGTTATTCCAGCCAATTGGTTGGCTCTGGTACCATCATACTTTTAATTTATTGTAATTATCTCTCTGCCTCAATTAATTGGAATGTAAGCATCCCTTCACAGCGACATTCCTGTTTAAAAAGGGAGTAAGGCAAAAGATGGAAAATTACAGGCTGATTAGCCTAACCTCAGTTGTGGATAAGGTATTGGAGTCCATTGTAATGGATGGCATTTCTGAATATATGGAAGTGTATAGTAAAATAGAGCAAAGTCAGCATGATTTCATCAAGGGGAGGTCAAGCCTGAAAAATCTGCAAGAATTCTTTGAGGAAGTATCGAGCAGGGTTGACCAAGGAGAGCCAATGGATGTTATCAACTTGGACTTCAAGAAGGCTTTTGATAAGGTGCCACACAGGAGGCTGCTGAGTAAGATAAGGGCCCATGGTGCTAGAGACAAGGTGTTAACATGGATAGAAGATTGGCTGTCTGGTAGAAAGCAGAGATTGGGGTTAAAAGGGTCTTTCTCAGGATGACAGCTGGTGATAAGTGGTGTTCCGCAGGGGTCAGTGTAGGGACCACAACTTTTCCCTTGAACACTGATGATCTGGATGAAGGAATTGTGGGCATTTTGGCTAAGCTTTCAGATGACACAAAGATTGGTGGAGGGACAGGTATTATTGAGAAGTGGGGGAGGCTGCAGAAAGATTTGGGCAGTTTAAGAGAGTGGGCAAAGAGGTGGCAGATGGAATACAACATGGGAAAGTGTGAGGTCATGCACTTTGGTAAGAAGAATAAAAGCATGGATTATTTTCTAAATGAGGAGAAAATTCATAAGTCTGAAGTGCAAAGAGACTTGGGAGTTCTAGTCCAGGATTCTTTCAAGGTAAACTTGCAGGTTGAGTCAGCAGTCAGGAAGGCAAATGCAATGTTGATATTTATTTCGAGAGGACTTGAATGTAAAAACAGGTATGTACTACTGAGGCTTTAAAAGGCTCTGGTCAGACCATATTTGGAGTATTGTGTACAGTTTTGGGCCCTATATCTCAGGAAGGATGTACTGGCCCTGGAGCGGGTTCAGAGAAGGTTCATGAGAATGTTCCCAGGAATGGAAAGCTTAACATGTGAGGAACGTTTGAGGACTCTGGGGCTACCCTCATTTGAGTTTAGAAGGATGAGGGGGGATCTAATTGAAATTTACAGAATACTGAATGGCCCAGGCAGACTGGATGTTGGGAAGATGCTTCCATTGGTAGGATAGACTAGGACCCAAGGGCACAGCCTTAGGGTGAAGAGAAGACCTTTTAGAATGGAGATAAGGAGAAACATCTTCAGTCAGAGAGTGGTGAATCTACAGAATTCAGTACCACAGAAGGCTGTAGAGGCCATGTCACTGAATACATTTAAGACTGAGATAGATAAGTTCTTGATTATCAAGGGGATCAAGGGTTACGGGGAGAAAGCAGGAAAATGGGGTTGAGGACCTTATCAGCCATGATTGAACGGCGGGGCAGACTCGATTGACCAAATGAGGTAATTTCTGCTCCTATGTCTTATGGTCTTATCTGACAGTCTTGACCACCCTCAGAAACCTATTATTTGACCTGTCGACACTTCATTCGCATCTTTGTATGATCTTTTTATCTCTCTGATTATAAAGTCTGCGCCTGGGTGTTCTCTTCACTTCACTTGATGAAGGGCAGTGCTGCAAAAGCTTGTGATGTCAAATGTACCTGTCGAACTATAACCTGGTGTTGTGTGACATTTGACCTTATTTTCCTTGCAGCCATATGTTATTTCATTATATTAAACAATTTTGTGCTCAAAGGGGAGATCTCCTGGCTTTCCATAAACTGTACTGCTTTCCACAATTAAGGAATAAACATGAACAGTGATAATGGGAGCTGCAGATGCTGGAGAATTCAAGATAATAAAATGTGAGGCTGGATGAACACAGCAGGCCCAGCAGCAGCTCAGGAGCACAAAAGCTGACGTTTCGGGCCTAGACCCAACAGCATTTTTACTGGCCCTCCTAGTTTTCACTCATTGTAGTTTTTAGCTTCTGTTATGAATACGGATAGAGAACAATGTAGGGAATCAAAGAGTTACAGCTTCTTTGTGCGACAGCCCTATTCGTAGCCTACAACATGTATGCTGTTGACAACAAAGCGTTGTTATACTTCTCGAATCATAAATTTATGGAGCTAACAAAATGAAATGACTGCATAAACAGGAAATACCTCTTCCAGGACCTTGCAGTAGTAGAATGGATTTGCTAAGAACTGACTGAACTCTTATTCACCCTGAGAGAAAGCCTAGATTGTTGTTAGCCAAATTTGGGTGAACCTCTGTGACAATTTCTGATCGTAATCTTTCACTTCTGTTTGGTTAACACATGCTGAGAGAATGTTTGCATAGTTTGTGTTCTAATTTTACTGGAATGGAGTAACACATGTCAAACAGACAGTTTCAAACAGTGATCTTGAGATTCCCAGCCCCTGGGCATTCATTAACAATAAACATATGAGACCATTCAGGTTTTTATATCAAGGTTATATTACAAGTGGAAATAACAGTGGTTAAACTAGAAGGGAATGTTCAATGTAACACTATAAAAAGCTTTCTTGCTTCTGTGCAACTCGATCAATTATTATGGATGAGGTTTTCTGCCATTGACTGAGGGAAGGAAACAATATCCATGGGACATGCTGACTGCAGTATTCTGAAAAAACGCCTAGAATTGTGATATTCTTTCTGCTCAAGCCTGCTGTGCTTTGCCAACTTTTCCAGATTCCATTTCTATTGTTTCATTAATTGACTGCTGTTTTTACACTATATCCTGTAAGCTCAAGTATAAAAAGGGTTGTAAACTTGCTATTGTTTGCTTTGTGCAGCCAACAAAGGCAAATTAGTGCATCTAGGCACAGTAACAACAGAGAGAAACATATTAGCCTTGAATGATGTTATAAGCACTTAAAAGTATTCATACAGCAATAGATATCTTGTTTCTGTTTGGACATCATTTCAAAATGTTCCATCATTAATTAATAATGCTTCAAAAGCAAATAAAATCTTATTGGGCCTGTGTGATTTTTATGTCTCGGGTTGGAGGTGATTGCATTTTTCTCTAGTGTAAGAAATCATAATTCAATGATTTCCAGTAACACCAGCACAATGTATGCTACTTACCTCCTTCTTATTGTATTAGTTACCACACTTGAATTTTTATCCTACAGGAGCTGACTGTTTCATCCATTTGGAATAATAGCAAAATACTTATCAAAGTAAGAGATTGTAAAGTTTGACCCAGTTACAAAACCATTGTTATCTTAGTTCACAATATAAGTTAATTAATGCAATCTTGAATCAACAAAATAATTTAAAAATTGGCCCTTTGATAACCTGATCCCTGTCAAGGCAACTAAACATGGTCATTGTAAAAATCTGTGTCTATAGTCACTAGCATAAATGATAGGATGTTGGCAGGTTTTCTGAACTAGCATATGCTGCCTGTTGAGTAAACTGGAATATTTCCTTTTATGCAGTGTTACTAGGACCAGGAAACTTATTGTGATCTGATGCAGATCATGAAGCAACCAACTTTAGGGTCAGTAAATCGTTCACATATCACAATGATTGCATCAGGTCTACCAAACCTGCTTCCTTTGAGAACAGGAGCCTTAGTGTGCAGTAATCAGTTGGCAAAACAGGGCATCTACAATTTTAAGATAACAAGGTGTAGAGCTGGATGAATACAGCAAGCCAAGCAGCATCAGAGGAGCAGGAAAGCTGAAGTTTCGGGCCTGGACCCTTCTTCAGAAATGGGGGAGAGGAAGGGGGTTATCCTATAGGTACCTAGAATGTACGTCCTCCCACCCAACTTCCTGCAAAAATGCCAGCCCCTATTCCCAATTCCTTCGCTTCCGCTGCATCTGCTCCCAGGATAAGGAATTCCACTCCCGTACATCTCAGATGTCTTCGTTTTTCAAGGACGGCAACTTCGCCCCTCAGTGGTCGAGAATACCCTCGACCATATCTTCCACATTTCCTGTGACTCATCCCTCAGATCCTCTCCCCGCAATAACAGCCAAAACTGAATTCCCCTCGTCCTCACATACCTCCCCATCAAACTCCGGATCCAATGCATCATCCTCCAAAACTTCCACCATCTGCAATCCGATCCCACTACCAAAGACAATTTTCCCTCCCCACCCTTATCTGCTTCCCGGAGAGACCCCTCTCTGGAACACCCTTGTCCACTCCACACTCCCCTTCAGTCCCACCACACTGGGCACTTTTCCCTGCAACCTCTGGAAGTGTTACACCTGCCCTACACCTCTTCCCTCACCCACATCCCAGGCCTCAAGAAGACCTTCCACATCAATCAGATGTTCACCTGCACATTTGCCAATGTGGTATACAGTATCCGCTGTTCCTGTTGTGGCCTCCTCTACATTGGGGAAACCAAGCAGAGGCTTGGGGACTGCCTTGCAGAACACCTACGCTTGGTTCGCAATAAACAACTGCACCTCCCAGTCGCAAACCAGTTCAACTCCCTCTCCCATTCCTTAGATGACATGTCCATCCTGGGCCTCCTGCAGTGCCACAACGATGCCATCCAAAGGTTGCAGGAACAGCACCTCATATTTCGCTTAGGAACCCTGCAGTCCAATGGTATCAATGTGGACTTCACAAGCTTCAAAATCTCCCCTCGCCATACCGAATCCCAAAACCAACCCAGCTTGGCCCTGCCTCCCTAACCTGTCCTTCCTCCCACCCTTCCCCTCCTCCCACCTCAAGCCCCACCCCCATCTCCGACATGCTAACCTCATCCCGCCTCCTTGACCTGTCCATCCTCCCTGGACTGACCTATGCCCTCCCTAACTCCCCACCTACATTCATGCCCCCCTCTTTGACCTGTCTGTCTCCTCTCTACCTATCTACTCTATCCATCTTCTATCGGCCTTCCCGTCTCACCCTATTTATTTGAGAACCCCTACCCACCCTATTTCTGAAATGCCCAAAACGTCAGCTTTCCTGCTGCTCTGCTGCTGCTTGGCCTGTTGTGTTCATCCAGCTCTACACCTTGTTATCCTAGATTCTCCAGCATCGGCAGCTCCTACTATTTCATCTACAATTTTAAAGTTGTTTGTTTTGACTAGGATAGGGAGAGGGATATCACTGGAATCTGGCAGGGCCTTATACTGTGTCATACATGGGACATCAATGAATTTCAATCAGTTCCTCCGTAGAACTACCCATCAGGTAAGTTAAATCCAACATGTCCTGCTGCGGTATGAGAAATGGTGATTAGATATGGAGTATCTCTGTTTGGTATTTTTCCCATGGCACTCCTTATTTTTGTACAGGGGTTTCAAACAATGGAATTTTTTAAAGGCAATTACAAGTGCCAGTAACAGTACTGAGGGAGAAAAATGAGAAAACAAAACCCTATGAAACCTTTTGGGAGAAAATGATAAACACCAAACAAAAATGGATGAGTACTATGTCCTCTCTATGATCTATTTCTCACCACTGCTTAACAAATTGGGTCACATATTATATTGGACATAACTTTTAAATAACATCCAACATATTTAAATATTTGAACACTGTGTTTACCAGCGCCCATTGAAATAAGACACCAGGTTCTTTGAGATGAATCCTTTGAATACAGGTATTGTGCATGATGCAAATTCATTGGAGATCCAACATTCTCACCCAGCAAATATCATTAACTATCACCCTGAACCTGAACATTTGGATAGAAATTATTCATATTTCAGTCAGAATTCCGACATGATGTGGCAGGACTTTAACAACAGAAACGTCAAGCTCGAAAGGGACATGGCACTTTCTAAAAGAAATAAAAGACCTCAACAGTACAATTGTGTGGGAACTTGTAACTCTGTGGGAGTAGTTTTTTTTTGATTTTCCTTGAATCACTTTGCATGGTTTCCTGCGGGTCCTCTGGCTACAGAAATGAAGTGCTAGAATGCACTCTAGGGTGTTTCCTGTGGGTTGCTATGCTTTAGGGATGAATGACTAGAAAGAGTTAGCGCTATTCTCTGTGGAATCACAACCCTTGGAGAAAGTTGAGTCTGAACATATTTCTTTGTTTATTTGCAGCTTTTTGTTAAAAGGGATGGGAAATGTTCTCTTAACTTCATAAAACATGTTGCACTGTCAAAGGAAAAAATCACTATGTCATATTTTTTCCTTTTGTATATTAAATGACTGCATGCTGTAGGTTTCCCATGGTACTAAGGACAGAGAAGCCTACAGACAATCTATAAATCTATATTTGTGGAAGATGATAATGCGGAATTTCACCTGAGTGATGTTTCTTTCCTAGCTCAGACAAAAAGCAGTAACTGAGCTGCCAGTCTCAGGTTTGCAATTCCAGTAGCAAGGTAAATCTGGGAGGGGGCGGGGGTACATTTCAATGATCTGAGAACTGGACAAAGAAAGATGGCCTGGACAATAGAAGTCTGGACTTCCTTGTTGAAACCACCATCCATTTTTATTTTCTTTTCAATCACACCTTAGCAGGATATATTGGCTTTAACTTTTTTGATTCAACTTGGTTTATTGTAGTCACATGTACCTAAGTACAGTAAAAAGCTCTGCTTTGCGGGCAGTACAGGCAGATCATAGCAAACAAGGACATAGAGATTATAAGGTGCTTAGACAGAACGAGGTATACAAGGTTACAGCTGCACCAGAGGTTGCCAAAACAAGATCAACGAGGTGTTCTGTTCAAGAACTGACTAAAATTCACTGTGATTCGAAATAGGACACAGTGTGAGGCCCCTGTCAGATTCAACTGAGACCCACATACAACTTTAAAGTTGCAGGTGGGATGAAAATGGAACTGCTCTATAGTAACAAGGAGAAAGAGAGAAAGAAGCAAGCATGATTTCTTTTGGGGTTAAAGCTGAAGAGAGGGAAAAATTGGTGTAGCAGCCTTTTGGTCAAAATCTTGCAATCAAAGGTACCAACAAGAAAATGTTGCATAATATCTTGAACTAATAACAGATCCAATAATGTGCTTTTTGTGAATAGAATATAAGTTTCCTGATTGAGGATGTTAATTTGGTCCAATCAGGGTGTGCTGGCTGACAGATACAAATAGGAGTGTCAGTGGTTCTGTTCATGCTATGACCTGAGCTGGCTGGATCGGTATCATATACTAAGCAAGCGTAAACAAAGGGTGACTTGGTGTTGGGATACTGGCCTTCATGGAGTAACTTCAGTGGTAATGAGAGAAAAACATGCCCTGAAGGGATTTGCTCTCAAAAGACGTCTTTGAATGGTGGTAAATATTTCTAGCATTATGCTATTATTTGGGAAGCTTAACTGTTTCAACCTTACCACCGAAGACTACGTCCAGTAAATGGAAAGAATTTGTTGTTTTCTTCTGGAAAATGACATTACAGCAGACGAAAAGCAATGAGTAATTCTCCTGAAAGGGTGTGGACCTGCAGCTTTATCAGTTATTAGAAGCCAACATTTCCTGAAGCACCAGATACTAAAACCTTTCATGAGTTGACAGATTTAGCTAAGGAATATTATGATCCCAAGGCTCCTTTAATTCTGAGATGCTATCATTTTTACTCAGCAGTTTGAGAACTAGGGGAATATGTATCAGGAGTTTTGACAAGGTTAAGCTGACTGGCAGAGGCATGTGACTTTGGTTTAATCCTAAATGAGATGCTGAGAGACCATTTGGTATGTGGAATTAACGATGTAGCCATGCAAAAACACCTACCAGCTGAAGCTCAACAGGTCTTCAAACAAGCACAACAACTGGCTATGTCATTAGATAATAGGGCAAGTGCAGCATATTAGTTACAGGGTATGCTAATGCAAATGGATATTATTAGCATTATGTGAGCTTGGGCAACACTACTTGAGTGAACGCAATTGCATATGCTCACTCAGGACATATCCTGAGCACAGACGTCCTGGGTCAGCCCACAGCAAAAGCCCAAAACAAAGCCCAGCCGTGGCCTGATTGTTAGAATTTTCTTGAGTATCTGGGCCAGCAAGCATTGTAGTTGCTGCCCGAATGCCACTCGAGATAGCAAAAGAGTCCCACTAGGCCTGAACCGAGTAAGAGAACTCATAGGCCAGCATCTGGAGAATGCACACCTGGAAAGTCCACCTACAGCTGGTTTGGAACAGTTAAATTGCTAGCAACATTCAAATCAGAAACAATCCAAATAAATGTCCGGTTAAATTGTTACCTAGCTCAAATGGAGGTCAACACCAGTATGAGTGTATCAATGATTACGGAGCCAGTCTTTGACAAAATTCATTCTGGGCTCCAACCCTTAAGTTTGCATAAGGCCTTGGCCAGACTGAAAATCTACACCAGGAAACCCCTGCAGATTAAGGGCACAACTTCGGTTCTGGTCTCTTGTGAGAAGCAACTAGTTCAATTACCACTGCAAACCTTGGCCCAAGCTTGATGGGGCAAAATTGGTTGAGAAAGATTCAACTTGCTTGGCTCAATATTTCTCAATTGGAAAATGGCTGCCTGAATGAACTCTGAATTAAACACCCAGAGGTTTTTCAGGAAAGTCTCGGGTCTATCAAAGGGGCCAAGGCCACCTTACATGTTGACAAAGAAGCAATTCCACAATTCTGCAAGGCCTACCCAGTGTCATTTGATAAGTGAGCAAAAGTAGAGGAGAAATCAGGTGGCTGGAAAGCTGAAGCAATCATCACACCAGTATAGTTTATGGAATGGGCACCACTAGTCAAACCAATTGCGAAGCCCAATGGGTCATTTAGTCTTGTGGGACTTTCTAACAAACAGTGAACTACTTTTTGCAGCTGGATAAATACCCAATCCCTTGCATCAAGGGCTTATATGTAAAACTGGCAGTTGGCTATCCTTCATGAAGCTGGACATGAACTGTGGGTACCTGCAATTGAGTTTAGATGAGGATTCCCAGAGGTATACTACAAAAGGTACCTATTTGTACCAAAATTCGAGACTGTTTTTTGGGGTATCATCAGCTTGTGACATTTTCTGGCAGATGATACAGAATGTTTTACAAGGTCTAGCCCAGATTGCCATTTATCTGGATGACATGCAAATAACAAGAAACACCAATAAGGAGCACTGGCAGAACTTGGGGATAGTGCTTAAACATTTCTCCAAGGCAGGGATATGCCTTAGGAGGGAAAATTATGTGCTTCAAACACCCCAGGAAATCTACTTGGCCGCAAAGTCGACAGGGCCAGGTTATACCCATTGGAAGATAAAGTGTGTTCTGGCTCCCTGTCTGTGCAGGAGCTCAGACCTTTCTTTGATGGGGGGTGGTGACCTTTTTCAGAAAACTCATACATAACTTATCTTCCATCCTACAACCCATACATTTGATGTTAAAAAAGGGTCAGTATTAGAAACAGTTTCATAACAAAGATGTGACCTTTAGGGAAGTGAAGGTGCAGCTATTGTTGTCTAAGGCATCAGCACATTATGATCCTAAGTGAAAAGTGTGCTTTCCGTATGCTGCTTTCCCCAATTGTACTAGGATAGTGTTGGCTCACAAATAGCCCAGCAAAGTACAATGCCCGAAAGTGTATGCTTGCTGGACTTTGGCCGATGCCAAACAAAGATATGCCCAGATAGAGAAGGAAAGGTTGGCGGTCATCTTTGACATGAGAAAGTTCCACCAATACCTTTATGGACTTAAATTTGTAATAGTAGCAGATGACATACCCCTGCTAGCGTTAATAAAGAAGCCAGGGCCATGCTGCTCATAGCTTTAGGTCGAATACATGGTGGGCTCTTATTTGAGTGTATACAATCACAAGTTGGAGCACAGTCTGGGTGACCAAGTGGCAAATGCAGATGCCTTGAGCTGCATCCTACTGGCAGATACACCAGTAGTGGTGTCGCAGTTGGAAGAAACTGTTCTGATTTTACACTTTCAAGACATCCTTCCGATCACCAATGATGACATCCAACTGTGGGCACAAAAAGATCCTATCTTGACAAAACTAAAACAGCTGGCAGTAATGGAGGAGACAAAAGGGTCATCAAACCAGAACTGAAATCTTTCTGGAGCAAAAACAGAAACTGCTGGAAAAGCTCAGTGGGCCTGTTCTGAGGAAGGGTCACTCAACCTGAAAGTCTGGTTTCTCTCTGCAGATGCTATCAGACTTACTGAGCTTTTCCAGCAATTTCTGTTTTTGTTTCTGAAATCTTTCTGGACCCAGCGAGACCCAGATCACCACAGAAGATGGCATATTATTCAGGGTAGCAAAGGTGATTGTCGCAAGCAAGGGTCGCTGCCAGATACTAGCTGACTGCTACCAGGGGTTTCCAAAATGAAGATATTGGTGAGAAGTAATGTCTGGTGGCCAGGGTTGGAAGTCAACATAGCCACATTGGTGGGGTAGTGCCCAGAGTGTCAACAAGGGCAAAAATTAAAGTCAGCAACTCCCCTATATTTGTGGTAATGGTCAGGTAAACTCTGAATTCTGTTATATGTCAACCATGCCGGTCCTTCAATGGGGTCTATATTTTTAGTCGTTGTGGATAACCATTTTAAATGGTTGGATGTATATAGAGTTCATTTGCCAAAGACAGGATGATGACTGAAAAGTTTCAAACATCTTTGCAGTACACAGACTCCTGGAGGCATTGGTCACAGATAACAGACTATCATTTAGCAGGTAATTCAAGTGTTTCCTAAGGACAGCTCCATACCATTCATTGTCCAATAGTCTGGCGGAAAGAGCAGTTCATATTTAAAAAGAAAGGCCTACAAAAACAGCCCACAGTTTCACTCAATAGCAAAATGCCCCAGTTCCTTTTGATTATAGGGCTACCCCTCATGCAACTACAGGGACTCTTCCAGAAGAGTTGCCAATGGGGAGAAGATTTCACACCAGTTTAAATCTATTCTGCCTAGACTTGGGGGGAAGAGGGTAAAATGATATCACAAGCTCCAATGTCAGACACAAGACTCCTCTAAGCCAGAGAGGCAGTTTACTTCAGGGGATGAGGTTTTGGTGTTCAAACTATGGGAACGGCTGATGTGAGGTCAGGTTCTGTGACATACAAAGTCCCACTAGGTGAGGCAGTCCTGAACAAGCACGTGGACCACATGGAAGCTGCAATCATACAAATGTGGCTGGAGCAAAAAAGACCAAGTAACACCCTTGAAAAATACAAAGGTAACAGGAAGAGCTTAAACAAGGAAGTAGGAGGGCTGAAAAAGGCCATGAAATGCCCTTGGCAAACAGGATTAAGAAAAATCCCAAGGTATTTTATGCTAAAGGGTAGGTCCACTCAGGGACAAGGGAGGGAATTTATGCATGGAGGCAAAGGAAGTGGATGAGGTCCTTAAGAAATATTTCGCATTAGTATTCAGAAAGGGGGACATGGAGGATGGTGAGTCTTGAGAGGGACATGTCGATATTCTAGGGCATATCAATATCAAAAAGGAGGCATTGGGTCTTTTGAAAAGCATTAAGGTGAACAAGTTGTCAGCCCCAATTGGATCCATCCCAGAATGCTGAGGTAAACAGGTGAGGAAATTGTTGGGGCCTTGTACTAAATCATTACATCCTCTTTAGTCACGGGTGCCACAGGACTGGAGAATAGCCAATTTTGTTCCTTTGTTTAAGAAGGGCAATAGGGATTCGATTGATTGGAGATAACACAGTGTAGAGCTGGATGAACACAACAGGCCAAGCAGCATCTCAGGAGCACAAAAGCTGACATTTCAAGCCTCGACCCTTCATCAGAAAAGGGGGATGGGGAGAGGGTTCTGAAATAAATAGAAAGAGAGGGGGAGGCGAATCGAAGATGGATAGAGGAGAAGACAGGTGGAGAGGAAACAGACAAGTTAAAG
Organism: Stegostoma tigrinum; assembly: GCF_030684315.1. Classification (NCBI taxonomy): domain Eukaryota; kingdom Metazoa; phylum Chordata; class Chondrichthyes; order Orectolobiformes; family Stegostomatidae; genus Stegostoma; species Stegostoma tigrinum. The sequence goes on from NC_081366.1 coordinate 57,312,859, forward strand.
AGGCAGGGATGGAGTCAATAGAGGTCAGTGTAGGTGGGGAGGTAGAGAGGGGATAGGTCAGCCCGGGGAGGACAGAGAGGTCTTGGGGTCAGGATGAGGTTAGTAGGAAGGAAGTGGGAGTGCGGCTTCAGGTGGGAGGAGGGGATAGGTGGGAGGAAGAACAGGTTAGGGAAGCAGGGACGAGCTAGGCTGGTTCTGGGATGCAGTAGTGGGAGGGGAGATTTTGAAGCTTGTGAAATCCGCACTGATACCATTGGTCTGCAGGGTTCCCAAGCGGAATATGAGTTGCTGTTCCTGCAACCTTCAGGTGGCATTGTTCTGGTACTGCTGGAAGCCCAATATGGACATGTAATCTAAGGAATTGGAGGGGGAGTTGAAATGGTTCATAACTGGGAGGTGCATTTGTTTATTGAAAACCGAGCAGAGGTGTTCTGCAAGGCTGTCCCCAAGCCTCTGCTGGGTTTCCCCAATGTAGAGGAGGCCAGAACAGGAACAGTGGATCCAGTATACCACATTGGCAGATGCGCAGGTGAACATCTGCTTGATGTGGAATGTCTTCTTGGGGCCTGGGATGGACGTGAGGGAGGAGGTATGGGCACAGGTGTAGCATTTCCAATGTAGCAGGGGAAAGTGCTGGGTGTGGTGGGGCTGGAGGGGAGTGTGGAGCGAACAAGGGATTCACGGAGAGAGTGGTCCCTCCGGAAAGCAGATAAGGGTGGGGAGGTAAAATTGTCTTTTGTAGAGGGGTTAGTTTGCAGATGGTGGAAGTATTGGAGGATGATACATTGGATCCGGAGGTTGGTTGGGTGGTACTTGAGGACGAGGGGGATTTTGTTTTCGTGGTTATTGCAGGGACGGGGTGTGAGGGATGACTTGCGGGAAATGTGGGAGACACGGTCGAGGGCGTTCTCGGCCACTGTGGGGGGGATGTTGCGGTCCTTGAAAAACAAGGACATCTGAGATGTACGGGAGTGGGATGCCTCATCCTGGAAGCAGATGCAGCGGAGGCGAAGGAATTGGGAATAGGGGATGGCATTTTTCCAGGAAGGTGGGTGGGAGGAGATGTATTCGATGTAGCTATGGAAGTTGGTGGGCTTAAAATGGATATCGGTTTCTAGGCGGTCGCCTGAGATGGAGACAGAGAGGTCCAGGAAGGTGAGGGAGGTGTTAGAGATGGTCCAGGTGAACTTGAGGTTGGGGTGGAAGGTGTTGGTGAAGAGGATGAACTGTTCGAGATCCTCGTGGGAGCACAAGGCAGCGCCGATACAGTTATCAATGTAATGGAGGAAGAGGTGGGGTTTAGGGCCAGTGTAGGTATGGAAGAGGGATTGTTCCACATTATCTCGGATTATCTTTGTTATCTCAGATTCTCCAGCTTCTGCAGTTCCCATTATTTCTAGTGATTGGAACCAGGTAGATCTGATTGATTATGAGATGTTTCATAACCTGGGCTAACCAGGAAGTCCTGGCTGACAGATATAGACAGGAGATCAGAATCTCCTTAGTTTAGGGACTGACTCTGAGCTGGCTGGCCACAGCCAGTGTACTGTTATAAAGAACGGGTGACTTGGTGACTGGATACAGACCTCTGTGCAGTTATTTCAGGGATAATCTAGGGAATTAGAGGCCACTGAGCCTTATGTCAGCGGTAAAAAGAATTTTGGAAAATATTCTTAGGGATTTACTCACATTTGGGAAAAAAATAGACTTATTAGCAATAGGCAGCATGGCTTTGTGCAGGGAAGGCTGTGTCTCACAAACTTGATTGAGTTTTTTGAGAGATGATTGATGAGGGCATGTTGTATATAAAATATACACATTCATATATCCTGGTAGCCTGATTAGAAAGTTTACAGATGACACAAAGATTGTGGGTTCTACAGGGAGGGATGAGGATTTCCAAAGAACACAGTAGGATGTAAATAGGCTGGAGACTTGCGTGGAGAAATGGCAGATCAACTTTAATTTAGAAGAATGAAAGTTGATACATTTTGGAAGATTAATGCAGGAGGCAAATGTACAGTAAATGGCTGAACACCTTGTAGCATCAAAATACAGAGGAACCTAGGCATACAGGTCCATTATTCCCTGAAAGTGGCAAAACAAATGAATGAAATGCTCAAGAAGGCATATGGCATCCTCGCCCTCATTAGTTGGCGTAAAGAGTATAAAAATTAGCCAGTCATGCTGTAGCTGTATAGAACTTTAGCTGGGCAACATTTGGAATATTTTGCACAATTATGGTTACCACACTACCAGAAGGATATGGAGGCTTTGGAGAAGGTACAGATATCGTTTACCAGGATGTTACCTGGTTTGGGGGATTCTAGCTATGAGGGGAAATAGGACAAGCTTGGTTTGTTTTCACTTGAACATTAAAGGATGAGTGGCATCTTAATAGAAGTTTACAAAATTATGAGAGGCACGGATAGAATAGATAGAATCTTTTCCCAGGGTAAAAAAGTCAACTACTAGAGGACGTGGTTTAAGATAAAAGGTGTAAGTTTAAAGGAGAGGTGAGAGGGAAGTTTTTTTACACAGAGGATCGTAAGTGCCTTCAATGTGCTACCAGAGGAGATGATGGAGGTAGATACAACCGCAACATTTAAGAGACGTCTTGACAGATGCATGAATGGGCAGGGAATAAAGGGATACGGATTGCATAGAGTCAAAAAGCTTTTATTTTAGAAAGCCATTATGTGTTGGCAAAGTCTTATCAGGCCAAAGGGCCTGTTCTTATGCTGTACGGTTCATTGTCTGTTATAGAACATAGAACATAGAAAAGTAAAGCACAGTACAGGCCCTTCGGCCCACGATGTTATGCCATGGAATAATCCTAATCCAAAAATAAAATAACCTAACCAACATTCCCCTCAATTCACTGCTGTCCATGTGCAAGTCCAGCAGTCGCTTAAATGTCACTAATGACTCTGCTTCCACGACTACCTCTGGTAAACTATTCCATGCGCTCACAACTGTCTGGGTGAAGAAACTCGCTCTGACGTCTCCTTTATACCTTCCTCCTAACACCTTAAAACTATGACCCCTCGTGGCAGTCAATCCTGCCCTGGGGAAAAGTCTCTGGCTATCGACTCTATCCATGCCTCTCATTACCTTGCACACCTCGATCAGCTGACCTCTCTTCCTCCTTCTCTCCAGAGAGAAAAGTCCGAGCTCAGTCAACCTCTCCTCATAAGACAAGCCCTCCAGTCCAGGCAGCATCCTGGTAAACATCCTTTGCACCCTCTCCAAAACCTCCACATCTTTCCTATAATAGGGCGACCAGAACTGGACACAATATTCCAAGTGTGGTCTCACCAGGGTTTTGTAGAGCTGCAGCATAACCTCGTGGCTCTTAAACTCGATCCCCCTGTTAATGAAAGCCAAAACACCATATGCTTTGTTAACAACCTTAGCCACCTGGGTGGCAACTTTGAGGGAGCTATGCACTTGAACACCAAGATCCCGCTGTTCCTCCACACTGCCGAGAATCCTGCCTTTAATCTTTGTTCTTTGTTCTTTGTCTCTACTTTCCTATGTTTTGAATAATTCTATGAATCGCCAGGATCCTTGGAATTCTGCTAGCAGATCAATGCCACCCCAAAGGGAAACAAGAAAGGGAAAATAATTTGGGTAAAAGAATTCCTTCTTAGAGCTGGCAATGAACTGACAAGATTCCATGACTTTTCAATCCCATGCTCCCCATTGGGAACAGACATGAAATGGAGGTGAGGCAGAACCATTTCTCATGTAGTTCTAACATATTGAGCATGGTGGGGAAGGCTGTGATTTTTAATGCATTTTTTCAGTGAAAAATACTCTCTAACTTGTGGCTAACCCATAGAGGATATGTTATATTTTCCCATAACTGTGTTTACAGTTGCAGTGCTCTATATTCCAGTGGATTTCTTTAGCCCTTCTCTTTTCACACACCCCCGCTTTCACATATAGTACTCATCTCTGGACTTAATCTATGTTTACCCAAGGTCACCTTAGCCACTTTTATGACATGAAAATGTATCCAGTTCTTCGATTAGTTATTTAAACATTTTGTCAATTATATGAGTACACAAAAGAGCACACATCAGCAGCAATGATCTAAGGATAAAGAACAAATGTTTTTGATTTGAGACTTTATTGTGTGAAAGTATTTTATTTTTGATTCTTGTTCAGGTTTGTGTATGTTTTAAATAAATGAATGAGTATGTCTGTAAGTCATTCTGGTGAAATGAAAGTGCTTGAGTGCATACAGTTTCATTCAGCATGCCAGTGGTGAGGAGGTTAAAGTGCACATTTGTAAAGATGTGCACACTGGCGTTAGTCTGAAGACAAAGCATGAAGTCTATGTTCAAATGTGAAAGCAGTGAGTAAAACAGAATTAAACCCAATAAAGACACATAATAACCTTTCCCATAACCCTTGTGATGTTTTAACAGACTTTTTTTAGTATTATGGTCAAGAGCTTAATATGTTAAAAGTGTTTTTTTTAATAGTTGTATAAGATTCATTAGTTATTTTCTGATAGTCCAAACAAATTCCTGATTTCATGAAACCACCAGAAAAGTAGAAAGTACTAAATCATTTTCAGTTGATTTAGTACAGTAAAGTATTTTGGTGTGATTTCTATTTCAGTAAGTAATGAGGATTTTGTAATGTTGCAATAATGCATCTTGTGCGGGAATTATTCTTTGTTTCGCACCATAACTTCTTTATCTGTTCATAGTGAGAAGAAAACTTTAAAGGTCTGTATCCTGTGTCTGGAATCCTGTTTAAGCTGTACTGCACAAAATAACATTGCATTTTGTTTTACCTTTAATTACACAGAAAACTAATATTCAAATGACATCTGGAAATCTACCCAGCAAGCGAATAGACCAGAAAAGGAATAGATTGAAATAACAAGAACAGGAAGGGTGGGAGAAATTTAGCAGGTCTGGCAGCAACTGTGGAGAGACAAACAGACTCTTGGAAGAAGTCATATCAACATGAGAATAAGAAATGTAGTGTTGAGACATGACATGGAGATGCCAGTGTTGGACTGGGGTGAACAAGGTCAGAAATCACATGATACCAGGTTATAGTCCAACAGATTTATTTGAAAACACAAGCTTTCAGAGCCTCTCTCACTGACACCTGAAGAAGGAGTGAGGCTCAGAAAGCCTGTGTTTTCAAATAAATCTATTGGACTATAACCTGGAGTTGTGTGATTTCTAAAAGTATTGAGATGTTAAGAAGTTAGGAAACAGTATACGTCAACAAAATGAGATGCTGAAACAGAATAATCACGAAATTTAGGATACAAACATTGAAGTTTATTTTGACGTAAAGATTACAAATGCTGGAAGATGGGAGAGAAACCAAGAACACTTTGGAATAATTGAAAATTGTAATGACAAGGATCAGGATTTCACTAGAATAGACTTGGAGGTTAGAACAGAAGCTGACAACAGTACAGACGTGCGAGTAAATGGCATTTTTGATGCAAAACATGGAATTTGTAACTGCATGTAATGTTGGACATTGTGTTAGTCAATGTTTACAGGTTGGGAGCTGATTTAAACGATGTAGAAATCACTCTGAAAAGTTGATTTCTTACCTGTTGCAAACAACAATTGAGATGCCATGTTGATTTTGACTGTCTGCGCAGGTTCAATTGCGTTAACCAACTGCCTATTCACTCAGAAAGTGCTTTTCACAACCTTGGAAGATAGAAAAGGGTTTCCCAGCCAAAGAACTTTGTACGTTGTCACTATTGATTATGAGAGAAACTTTGCAAAATCACATGAACAAAAATGAGATAAATTGCTCACTGTTCTCTTTTTAGTGATATTTATTGGGGATAAATTTTGGTCAAGACTCTTAAAATAGCACCACTTCTAGTTTTCAAATAATTCTGTGGGATCTTTTAAGTTCATTCTGGAGAAGAGTTGGAACATCAGGATACTCCTTACCTAAAAAAAATGTAGTCCACAATGCTGTTTCATCTAAATTCAGTACTGTTCATGAGCAAAATATGTTTTACAATTATGGTCCTCACAGGTTAATTGGTTCTTCACCTAGTATATAAAACGACCAAGGCATGTAGGAAGCAAGGATCAGGGTGGAATGTGTTATAGTGATGCTAAATATGGAGAGACTGAACATTCTTCAATAGAGAAAATGGGTTTTAAATTTACTGTTGGGAACCATGCTAAAGAGAGACAACAAAGGCACTCACTGTGAAGAACAATCAAGCTTCCACATATAAAAAGGATCTAGAGACACTGAGAGAGGTGTTAAGCAGATTATCAAGAAAGATATCAGAAATGCATTGGATATACATGTTAAGAAAAGACTTGAAAAAAGGTGATGGGATAATCAAATAAAAGTTAAAATTCTGAAGAGTTTTGACAGGCTGGATAGAAAGAAGAAGCTTCTTCTTGTGGGGAGGTACCCTGTAACTAAATGTGATGTTCCCAATGCCTGGGGAGTGCAGAACCAGGGACAAAAGTCTAAGGAAACAGGGCAGACTACTTCGAGCTGAGATGAGGGGAAATTTTCCATCCAGACAATGGCAGCCATCCAGAATTCTTAGCAACAGAAAGTTGTTGAGGGCAAAACATTGAATGTTTTCAAGAAGGAGTTAGATATAATTCTTTAATTCTAAAGAGCATGCAACTGGGTATTGAAACAGATGATCAGCTATTATCACATTGAATGGCAGACCAGGCTCAAAGCACCAAATGATCTACTCCTGGTCTTATTTTCTATGTTTCTATGAGATAATCTTGAAGAAATAAAATAGAAAATTTAGCAATGTGTTTAGAACATGAAATTCATTATCAGTAATTCATTCAGATGAAGAAAGATCAGTGGAATTAAATATTGTAGTGCTAATGCATGTTTTCTGCCAAATTTCCTGTGTATCCTACATAAGCCTATTTAAAACTGAATGGAACAATTTAAAGAATTGATATGAAAATAATGTAGTTTGAATAAAGTATGACACTTTAAACATCATGTTTGCCATTTCATTGTCAATATGACTCAACATACTCATGCACAGGATTGCTTTTCAAACACAGCAGCTCCCTCCCAATATTGATTTCACAAGCAAAATACAGTAACTTGTGCTCCAGTGCAAATAGAAACTCTTTGCAGAAAAGTCACCTCCTTAATGGGTCACCTCCTCCTACCCACATTCCTGCAAAAATGCCATTCCCTATCCCCAATTCCTTCGCCTCCGCCGCGTCTGCTCCCAGGCTGAGGCATTCCACTCCCGTACATCCCAGATGCCCTTGTTCTTCAAGGACCGCAACTTCTCCCCTGCAGTGGTCGAGAAAGCCCTCAACCGTGTCTTCCGCATTTCCTGCGACTCATCCCTCACACCCACTCCCCACAATAACAACCAAAAAAGAACCCCTGCATCTTCACGTACTACCCCACTAACCTCTGGATCCAACGCATCATCCTCTCTCACTTCGACCATCTGCAATCTGATGCCACCAACAAAGACATTTTTCCCTCCTCACCCTTATCTGCTTTCCGGAGAGACTACTCTCTTTGGGACTCCATTGTGCACTCCACACTCCCCTCCAGCCCCACCACACCCGGCACTTTTTTCCTTGCAACTGCAGGAAGTGCTACACCTGCCCCTACGCCTCCTCCCTCACCCCCATCGCAGGGCTCAAGAAAACTTTCCACATCAAGCAGATGTTCACCTGCACATCTGCTAATGTGGTATACTGCATCCACTGTTCCTGTTGTGGCCCCCTCTACATTGGGGAAACCAAGGCTTGGGGACCACTTTGCAGAACACCTACGCTTGGTTCACACGAACCAACTGCATCTCCCAGTCGCGAACCATTTCAACACCCCGTCCTATTCCTCAGATGACATGTCCTTCCTGGGCCTCCTGCTGTGCCACAACGATGTTACCTGAAGGTTGCAGGAACAGCAACTCATATTCTGCTTGGGAACCCTGCAGCCCAATAGTATCAATGTGGACCACAAACTCCTAAATCTCCCCTCCCCCAATCCCAAAATCAGCCCAGCTCATCCCGAAAACCAACCCAGCTCGTCCCCACCTCCCTAACCTGCCCTTCCACCTGTCTATCCCCTCCTCCTACCCAAGACCCACCCCCATCTCCTACCTACCAACATCATCTCGCTCCCCCCCCACCTCCCCCTTGACCTGTCCGTCCTTCCTGGACTGACGTATCTCCTCCCTACCTCCCCACCTCACTTACCTCTCATGGCTTCATCCCCACCCGCTTTGACCTGTCTGTCTCCTCTCCCCATCTTCTCCTTTATCCATCATCTATCCACCTCCCCCTCTCTCGCTATTTATTTCAGAAACCCCCTTCGCCTCCCCCAATTCTGAAGAAGAGTCTAGGCCCGAAATGTCAGCCTTCCTGCTCCTCTGATGCTGCTTGGCCTGCTGTGTTCATCTGGCTCTACACCTTGTTATGTCAGATTCTCCAACATCTGCAGTTCCTGCTATCTCCTTAGTGGGTCATGTGGGTGGAGCGAGAATCAATTTGTTTCAAATTGATAACAGCATTTACTCTTTTTGCCGGAGTAATTTTGATATTTTCTGAAATTGTAACTCACTTTGACAAGGGGACATGTTTGGGGAGATTTAAGATTTGCTTCATCTCATGAAATATTCTAAAGAGTTGTAAGCAGTCATCTGGAAGTTATGATATTCGGAAGCATACTTACATGAAAAGATCTATCAACGTTAGTTTCACTTTCTACCAAGACTGTAAATTAGACACAGTAACAGGCATTTTTTACAGCAAATATAATAGTAAACCTATCATATATGCATAAAAAAAGTAAATGTTTTATAAGAATAGCAGTGATATTCCTGAATCCAGAGATTGTGGTCCTTCTATATTAAGGTAATGTATTTGAACGAAAGTCATTGATCAAATCTTTTTGCTATGCATTAAGACTCTTGAACTAAATTGTTCTTTTATTGGAAAATTTCCGTTTACTTTCAGGAATAAAAATTCCACAGCATACTAAGAAAATCTCATTCACATTTCAACTTCACACATTCCTGTGACCTCACCACGTTACATAAAGAAGTATTCTTTCCTTTGTTACTCCTTATCTGACTATGAAGTAACTGAATACACATTTTGGAAAAATAAACTTAAGACTTCAAGCCTATAATAGCACCAGGGTATTGTATAGTAAATACATGCATGCATGCTACTGTGGTAACAAACTTGTGAGAGTCTTGAATAGATCAGTCTTTCTCCATGGCCTTTAGTTAGAAGATGTCCCTCAAAATTGTATTCTAATTGTCGCTTAAAGAGTGCAAATCAAATTTCAAGATCCGTATACATTGGTGCATAACTTTCTGATGAATGAAAAGGTGAGGGAACCAGACTCAATATTCCAAGACATATTGGCACATGTCGGGGACATAGCGGCATAGAGCAAACAAGACCATGCATGGGATACTGTGTGTTGGCTAATGATCAACAAAAATATCAATAAGACAGTGTGAATGTACCAGGCATGTCAGTGTCACCAATCAGTGCAACATTTTAAAACTCTCAATCTCACATGATTCTTTCAGCCCTTTGGTTCAAAATTGCACATTCTATGAATAAAGTATATTTTTTCAAAAAAAAATTGCAACTGATTTCTTCACCAGACATAGTGATGACTTTTTTCCATTTTATTTTTTCTTATTTCTAATTGTCAGACTGTTAAAAGATATTTGAAACAAATCCATGGTAGATTCTGTGGCACAACGGGTCAGTGTATTTGGTTATTAACACAGAAGTTTGGTGGTTTGAGACTCCCCATGGATCACAGCCTCTTTACAGGGTAGACATTAACCGAGTGGTATTATCCCTAGGCTATTAATCCAGGGACCCTCGTAATGTTATGGGTACCTGGCGTCAAAGCCTGCCACAGCAGATGGTGGAACTTTAGTTCAATTTTAAAATCTGGAATTAGGAGTCTTATGGTGACCACAAATTCATTGTCAATTTTTGGGAAAGCCCCATCTGATTCACTAATATCCTTTGGGGAAGAAAACTGCCATCCTTATGCAGCCTGGCTTACATATGATTCCAGACCCACAGTAATGTGGTTGATGCTTAATTGTCCTTTGGGCATTTAGGTATGTGCAGTATATACTGGCCTGGCCAGTGATTCTCACATCCTGTGAATGATTTTTTTAAAAAAATCGGCCTATTTTGTATATCTGAACAATTAGTATCTGGTAATGGGCCAGGGTATAGAGGCAAGCCTTTTAGGTACACGTTCAAAATGGGAAAATGAAAACTCTGGGACAACCTCATAACATTATCCCTCAACTACTGGTGCAGTCGGCCTGTGACTGTCAAGAGGCTTGCTTAATATTCTGTCAATCATGCACCATTGTCATTCCCCTATTTTTCAACAAGTTTGTCCTGTATCCACAAAAACTTGTATAGGTGATGACTTGGTAAGATCATCTTAACTTGCTTCCCAAACATGATCTTCACTGATTTTGGTCAGCCCAGGTTCAAAGGTGTGGCTCTTAGGTGTAGCATAGCAAAATGAAAATATAATCGTTTTGCTAAATAACTGGTTTGCATGGTCTAAGCACTGTCATAAAGTGTTGATAATGAAACAGAAGGACCAGAAATTGATTATGTCATAGATAACAGAGTATGAGAGTAAGAAGGAACCCAAAAGCAGATTGTGTCAACATTAAGTATGTAAAAGAAAATAAAGTGAACACAACAGTCTGGAAATGGGTAATGGAAAATAAAGATAAAATGCAACCACTTTAGCTCTGTTTCCACAAAAGTCACAAACAATTTTCCAGAAATGTCAGAGAACCAGGGTTGAATAAGAAGAACGATTGAAGGATATTGACATTATTAAAGAAATAAAGAGTACTGGAGAAATTATTGGATCTGAAAGTTGATAAATCTCCATGATCTCATAGTCAGCATCCTTGTGTACCAAAGGAGGTGGCCATGGAAGTAGTAGATGCAATGGTTGTCATCTTCAAAAAACTGTCAATTCTGGTTCAGTTTGGACAGGTTTGAAGATGGCAAATGTAACCCCACATTGTAGAAAAGAGAGACTGAAAACTTAACATCAGCTATAAGCAATATCCTGAGTCTATTATAAAAGATGTAATAACAGGATATTTACAAAATACCAACAGAATTACACAAAGTCATCATGGATTTATAGAAGGGAAATTGAGGACATAACTGTTAGAATAAATGGGGAAGAAGCGTGGATTTGTTTATTTGGATTTTCAAAAATGCTTTGATCTTCCCATAAAGGAAGCTAAAGTGCAAAATTATGGAATTGGTGGTAATATACTGGCACAGTTTGAGAACTGGTTAGCAAACTAGAAACAGTGTAGGAATAATGGGCTATTTTGGAGAGAAAGTTGGTGATGAGTTGGGCATGCAAGGATTAATGCTTGAAGGAAAAAAACTATGATTTGAATGGCAGAATTAATTGTAATATCTCCAAATTTGTTGACCTTGCAAAACAAGGTGGGATTGTAAGTGATGAGGAGGGTTTCAAGAGACTATTGTGTAATTTGGACAAGTTGAATGAATAGGTAAATGCATAGCAGATGCAGGAAAACACTGATGAATATGAAGTAGCCCACTTTAATGGGAAAAAAAATGGCTGAATGTTACGTCAGTGGAGATAGATCACAAAATGTTGACATACACAATGACTTTGAGTGCCCTTACAAAATGGTCACTGATAGAAAGCATGCAGGCATAGCAAGCAGTTAGGAAGGTGAATAGCATGTTGACCTTCATCACATGAGAGTTTCAGTACAAGAACAAGGAAGTCTTACCTGTATCTATCCACCTGTGTGGCTTGGTTAGGCCACACCTGTAGAACTGTGCAAAGGTTTGATCTCCCTACCTGAAAAAGATATAGTTGCCATAGATATTGCACTAACGGTTTACCAGATTAATTCTTCGATTAGCAGGTTTGTCCTATGAGGGGAGAATGAATTTATGAGGCCTGTATTACCTAGAATTTAGAAGAATGAGTATGGATCCAAACAAAATGTTTAGAATTCTGACAGTGGTAGACAGACTGGATTCAGGGATCCATGTTTGCTGCATGTTGGAAAATTGAAGTGGAAGATAAATGAAGCATGGGTTTGCAAACTCCTGCTATATTTCATTTGCAGGTATGTCTTCCCACATATAGAATTGTCATAAGATACAAACTGTTCTCAGAACGGCACACGAAAAGGTAGGGATTGAGTCAGAGATAGTAGGAACTGCAGATGCTGGAGAATCTGAGAATAACAAGGTGCAGTGAGGAGCATTATGAGGTGTGTGGTAGGTAGTTAATAAGCCACATTTCACAAGATACAACAAAAGTACCTCACTAGGCTTCATTGTGAGTCTCCTTCCAAAAATATATCACAATTCTCATTTAACCAGAAAAAAAAAGATTTAGCCCCGGTTATGTACCAGGCCAGATCCCCTCAAAATATTTTTAAGAAGAAAGCCTAGACCTTAACTTTTTCTTATTTTAAAGGCTGCAACTGGTTAAACCACTCAGCCTTAAGCGAAACAAATTAATTTAAGCACTACAGTTGAAACACAAACAGAAGAAAGTGGAATTTAGAGTAACTTAAATATTGAAAAATGAAATCGACCCCATACAGCAACATAACTAATTAATTGTTTCAATATAGTAGCATCCCGCAAACACATCACTTGGCAAAAAGGTAAATTCAAACACAGGTCCTTACAGGCAGGAGGGAACAACATCCAGAGAGAGATTGCAGAGAAAGTCAGAAGCTTGTGGCTGCTACAGTTAAAACAAAACTAGGAAAGAACTTGGGAGAACTGGCCACTCTCCTTCCATTTTTTAAGTTGATACTCCCTAGACTCTTTGGTTCCACTGCCTTTCCAATCTCTCTTTAAAGAAATTAAGGACATAATAACCTACACTGAACCTATGCTATTTTCAAAAATTCCATATGACAGTGCTTATTCTGTGTAAAAGAACAAGAATAAAACACTGCAGGGAGTCACCACAACAATGCCCTAAATGCCATTGCCGGTTAAAGATCAAACACTTCCAAATACCAGTAAGAACCTACCCACTTTAACAATGATTCTGATCTGAACTGCCAGATTACTTGGTTGCTGTGGTCTTCACGTGAATTTAATCATTAATGATGCAATAAAATATGTTCCAAAAGGATTCTTGTGGTGCAGCTGTAATGTTCCTACCTCTGAACCAGGGGGCCTCGGTTCAAGTCCTGACTACTCCAGTGGTGTATCATAACATGTCTGAACAGGTTGATCAGAAAACCTACATAATAAGAATAAACTAGTGAGTCGGATTTGAAACAGCAATTTGCTGACATTTAAGAGTTTGGACATGTTTGAAATGACGGGATCAGATTATTTTACCTCTGTTAGCTCTCTTCACAACATATTGTAATGACCTCTACTTTTAAATTCAAAAACATTTTCCAACCTCCCATCTTCCAACATTGAGATAATCAAAACTGCAGCTGGATGTGTCCTTATTCATCCCATTTACAATCATAGAGTCATACACTGCTACAGCACAACCACAGGACTTCGGGCCAAATTGGTCCATACCAAATAAAATTTCCATTCTCGCTCATTTCCCTGCACTTGCCCCATAGCCATCTAAACCTTTCCTACCCAAGTATTCATCCAAATGCTTTTTAGATGGTGGCAATGTACCCATCTCAACCACTTTCCCTGGCAGCTCATTCCATATGAGTACCACCCTCTGTGTAAAATAGTTGCCTCTCAGGTTCCCATGTATTCTTTCCTCATGTACCTTATACTGATGCCCTCCAGTCCTCGATTCCCCAATCCTTGGGCAAGGACTAAGTATATTCACTCTATTCATGCCTCTCATGATTTTATACACTTCTATAAGTTCCCCCCTTAGTCTCCTATGCTCGTAAGATAAATGTCCTAGCTTGTTCAACCTCTCCCCATAGTTCATTCCATTGAGACCCTTGTAAATTTCTTCTGCACTCTTTCAAGTTTAATAACATCCTTCTTATAGCCAGGTGACTAAAATTGAACACAAAATTCCTTGTGTGGCCTCACCAACCTCATGTACAACTGCAATATAAATTCTTATCTTCTATACTCGATGTCCTGACCAATGAAGGCCGATGTGCTGACCTGTCTAACTGTGACTCCACTTTCAGATAACCGTACATCTGAACTCCAAGCACTCTCTGTTCCATTACACTCCTTAAGACCCTACCATTCATTAAGAAACTCCTGCCCTGAAATGACTTTCCAAAATGCAACACATCACACTTATCTATATTAGACTGCATTTGCCATTTCACACCCCACTTCCACAGCTGTTCAAGATCCTACTGCAATTTCTGACAAACTTCCTCACTGTCCACAATACTGCCTATTTAAGTGACATCAGCAAACTTAGTAACCTTGCCTTGTATATTATCATCCAAATTATTGATATGGAAAACAAACAGCAATGGGCCCAGGACCAACCTCTGAGACACACCACAAGTCATAGGCCTCCAGTCCAACAATATCCTTCTACTATTACCCTCTGTTTCCTACCATCTAGCCAATTGTGTATCCAATTTGCCAGCTCTCCCTGGATTCTATGCAATCTAACTTTCCAGAGTTGTCTTCCATATGGAACCTTATCAACGGCCTTACCGAAATCCATATAGACTATGTTGACCACCCTGCCCTCAATGTTCCTGGTCTCTTCATCAAAGAACTCTAACAAATTTGTGAGTCATGATCTCCCATGCACAAAGCCATGCTGACTACTCCTAATCAAACCCTGTCTTTGCAAATGCAAGTATAACTTATCCCTCTGAGTCTTCTTAAGTAACTTAGCTACCACAGATGTTAGGCTTACTGGCCTACAGTTCCCAGGTTTTTCTTTGCAGCCCTTCTTGAATAAGGGCACAACATTCTCTACCCTTCAGTCTTCCAGGATCTCACCTGTGGCTAATAATGATGCAAATATATCAGCCAGGGCCCCCACAATTTCTTCTTTCGGCACTTTCAGGGTCCTTGGATATCTCTGGTCAGGGACAGGAGTTTTATCCACCTTCATACATTCTAATATGTCTAACACATCTCCTACCGTGATATGGACTGTCTCCCAGAATATCACCACTAATATCAACTTCCCCATGTTTCCAGGTCTTCATGCCTTTCTTCACAGGTAAAATATTCATTGAGGAACTCCTTTGGCTTCATACATATGTGTACACTTTGGTCATTGAGGTATTCTATTCTCTCTATGGTTATTCTTTTTCCTTTAATACATACGTGTCCACTTTGGTCATTGAGGTATCCTATTCTCTCTATAGTTATTCTTTTTCTTTTAATATACTTTAAGAATCTCTTTGGATTCATTCTAACCTTCTCAGCCAAAGTTATCTCATAGCCCATTTTTGCCCTCCTGATTTCTTTCTTCAGTAAATTCCTGTATCCCCTATATACCTCCAGGGATTCCCTTGATCCCAACAGCCTGTCACTGTGTCAGAGATAATGGGAACTGCAGATACTGGAGAATTCCAGGATAATAAAATGTGAGGCTGGATGAACACAGCAGGCCAAGCAGCATCTCAGGAGCACAAAAGCTGACGTTTCGGACCTGTAACTGTGCCATGCCTCCTTGGTTTTGGTCAAAGCTTCAATATCACTTTTCATCCAGGTTTCCTAACTCCTGCCAACCTTGCCCTTCACCCTCACACGAACATATAGACTTGAGTTCTATCTGTCACACTTATAAAGGCCTCACATTTGCTGGAGCTCCCTTTGCCTGCAAATAAACTATTCCAATTAACCCTTGCAAGCTGCCATCCAATTCCATCCAAATTTGTCTTGCCCCAGTTTAGAACTTGCATGTGTGGACCAGTTTTGTCCCTCTCCATAACTATTTTAAAATTATTAGAACTATGATCACTAGTCCAAAATCCACCCCCAATGTCAATTCAGTCACCTGTCCTGCCCTTTTTCCCAAGAGTAGATTGAGGTTTTCCCCTTCCAGTGTAGGACCCTCTATATACTGCTTGAGGAAACCTTCTTGAACACACTTAATAAATTCCAACCCATCTAAG
The DNA here is from genome assembly GCF_030684315.1 of Stegostoma tigrinum. Classification (NCBI taxonomy): domain Eukaryota; kingdom Metazoa; phylum Chordata; class Chondrichthyes; order Orectolobiformes; family Stegostomatidae; genus Stegostoma; species Stegostoma tigrinum. The sequence continues at coordinate 57,328,970 of NC_081366.1, forward strand.
CCTTTAACACTATGGCAATTCCCGCCTATGTTAGGAAAATTAAAATCCTCTACTATGACAACCTTATTTCTCCTGCAAGTTTCCCCCAGTTTCCCTGCGCATTTGTTCCTCTAATTCCTATTATTTGGGGACCTATAGCACGACCCCAATAACGTCACTATCCCCTTCTTATTTCTTAGCTCCACCCGCAAAAGCCTCACTGGATGATCCTTCAGTTATTTCATGTCTGACTACTGCTGTGATACTCCCCTTAATCAAAAATGGAACTCCTCCTCCCCACTTTCCTCTACCTCTGTCCCACCTAAAGCACCTGTACCCTGGCACATTAAGCTGCCACTCCTGTCTGTCCCTTAGCCATGTTTCTGTAATGGTTACAATATCCCAGTCTCATGTACCTATCCATGCCCTGAGTTCATCGGCCTTATCTGTCGGCCCTCTTGCATTGAAATGGATGCAATTTAATCCAACCGGCATTCCTCATTCTCTGTTGTGTTCCAGCCTGAACTTTCTCTTCAACTTGCTATTTCTGATTACAGTATCTCCTTCCAGCCTCACACTTGCCTCCCTGCTGTTGAGGATCCCATCCCTCTGCCAATCTAGTTTAAACTCTCCCTTGTAATACTAGCAAATCTGCCCACCGGGATATTAGTCTCCTTCCAGTTCAGGTCCAACCTGTTCCTCTTGAACAGGTTACTTCTGCCCCAGAAAAGATCCCAATGATCCAGAAATTTGAATCCCTGCCCCCTGCACCAACTCTTTAGCCTGGCATTTATCTGCCATGTCCTCCTGTTCTTACCCTCACTAGTACGTTGTACTGAAAATAATCCAAAGATTACCACCATCAAGGTCCTGGCTTTTAACCTTTCCCTAGCTCTTTATAATCATTCCGCAGGATGTCATCCCTGTTTCTACCTATGTTAATTTTGACGACGTGCATAATGACTCCTGACTGCACACCCTCCCCCTTGAGAAAATTCTGCAGCCCCTCCAAGACATCCTTGACCCTGCCACCTGGGAAGCAACACACCATCTTGGATTCCCATTTAGATTAGATTAGATTACCTACAGTGTGGAAACAGGCCCTTTGGCCCAACAAGTCTACACCGCCCCTTGAAGCATCCCACCCAGGCCCATCACCTTATAATCCACACACCCCTGAACACTATGGGCAATTTAGCATGGCCAATCCACCTAGCCTGCACATCTTTGGACTGTGGGAGGAAACCAGAGCACCCGGAGGAAACCCACGCAGACACGGGGAGAATGTGCAAACTCCACACAGACAGTTGCTCAAGGCTGGAACTGAACCTGGGTCCCTGGTGCTAGAGGCTGCGATGCTAACCACTGAGCTACCGTGCTGCCCCAATTTACAGCCACACAATCTCCTGTGAGTCCCCCTAACTATCGGGTCTCCTATCACTAAGGTACAGTTTACCTTTACCCTTTCCTGTTGTGTCCCAGAGCATGTTGTATTACCACCAACCTGGCTACTGCTGCTTTCTCCTGAATGGTCACTCCCCCCACAACAATATCCAAAATAGTATGCTTGTTTTCGAGGGGAATGGCCACAGGGGATTCCTGAAATCTCTGTCTACTCTCTTCACCTTTCCTGTTGGTCATCCAGCTACTCTCTGCCTGAACCTTAGGTGTGACCACCTCACCATAACTCTGATCTATGATGCATTCAGCATCTTGGATGACCCTGAGTGCATCCAGCTCCAGCTCCAACTCCCAAACACAGTCTCCCAGGAGCTGCAGCTGAGTGTACTTCCCACAGGTGTAGTCATCAGGGATGATGCAAGTGTCCCTGAGCTCCCACATTTCTCCGCTCAGTCCACAACTGGTTACTTTACTTGCCAAGGATTCAGCACCGGAATTTTACACCTAAATCTTTCTCTATCTGTCTTTTTTAAGATGCTCCTTAAGAATTGTCTTAATCTTAAGGAATATTTGGTCATCTGACTTAAAATTGCCTGACATGGTTCAGTACCCAACTTGCTGTTATAATAGTTCTGTTGAATGCCTTGTGACATTTTACTGTCGATGCAAGTTATTGTTGTTGTAAGCTTCCTACTGTGCACAATGGTCCCATGACTTTTGCTTCAGGTTACAGTATTCAATAACTGAATTGCAATAAATCTATTTGAAGCTAAAATCTGCAGACTATCAACTTGACAAAGCTATCAACAGACAGTATTAAAGTATTAAAAATAGTAAAAATATTACTAAAAATAAAACCTGTTAATGTAACGGGGCTTAGCAGCTGCTGAATTATTCAGTGAAAGCATGAACCAGAAGCTATTTATAGTTGTCATCAACCAAAGCCAGCATACAGGAAATTTGATTAGATGGAATCTAATATCGATGTAGCTGCATGAATCTCACATTACATAGTGTAACCCCACCTTCTACTGAATCTGTGGATCTCACCAAAACATATTCCTGAAACCTATTGTGTAATTATCTATAGCAGCTCTATCAAATACCATTTCTCCTTAATAGAAACCTATTGTCAACTTGTCTCATCTTAAAAATTAAAGAGCCTTGTTCATTTCAATGTACCTTGTGCTTACATCCGAAATTGAATAGACTGTTATGTCTAACATTTATGAATAATATGTAGTGTATGTGATTGAGAATACTTCCACATGTACACAGCTATCATAATCTGTCTAAACTCCACATTATGTTTATGTTAGAAAAGTAATAATGAAACACAAAGTAACCAAGAGATGTGCACAGTTGTGACAGTAGTTTTAATGGGGTGAGTCATCCTCTTCTCCTCTGATTTGGGGCAAATTTCTTGAGCTGGATATTTTTAGTTTGAATGGGTAGCCAGACTTTTTACCCTGACCACAGGCTACCAAATCAGGTGGACAAGGCTATTAAAGAGCCTGCCACCCTGGAGTGTTCTGACACCTTTAAGAATTAAGGTCATTGCAATTTTTAAAATTTCCACTATGATCATAGCTGTAACTGGGGAGGTTTGGTTGAGAAAACTTCAGCAAACTGCAGCAACAACCTATCTCCATGATCGCTATGGTAAGAGTAGGTCTGTGTTTCAATCCACAGAAAGAGATTGAGGGAGAAATCAACCAAGAGATCCTTCTCTTGGTAGCTACAAGCAGTAACCTATGTAAATAGTGTCATCTGTGATGAACTTTGAGGACAAATCAAGATCAATTTTGGTGTCTTCCCCAATGAGATAACGTGCCACTTCAATGACAGGGACATTTGACTCCTATGAATTTCAGCATTCCCTTTTATTTTACTAGAGCTAAGAATTTATATACAGTTCTGAGATTTGAGAGTCTACTTTGGAAGCCACTCTGTGTTTCTCACCATCTCAGGTGCTTTGAACCTGTTACATTTGGCTGGCAATGTTGTCACTGTGATTGCTAAATGACTGACATTTCCTGAAAAAACAGAATAATGACCAACTTGTTGCCTGAACAAACTCATGACAAACATGCAGAAAGGAAGAAAAGAATGTGAAGTGGTAACTTTTCACAAATTCTGTTTGGTGGCTTGGGAGTCTGATTGAATAGACATTAATTTGATGAGATTCTGCCCTATGCTATACTATCATCCATATTATTCAATATCTGTCAAAGCAACAAATTGAACAAATTTTAAGTTCATAATATCTTTAGTTGCTGACCTGGAATATTATGTACAGAAGGAAGCCAGGATATCCATAGCAACAGACAGTGTAGAAAATGAGCAAATAAGAAATAATAAGAAACTGACCACCTTACAATTAGGAGGCCATCTCGAGGGACAACAGTTCTCATCTTCTGTAATAAACGTATGGCAGAATCAGAAAAAAAATAGCCTTGATATTAGCAGGAAAGGTCATTAATTCATTGAGAATGAATTTCAGCAGTCTACTCTGAGTTAGCCAAAGTCAACAGGGTTAAGAGTAGGAACACTGCAACTGGCCATGGTATCTCTTATCAATGAAGGAAAAAATCTTATCGATGTTGCTACCTAGTAGCCCACACCAGAAGTGTATAACTATTGATGCTCACAGAGAACAGCTTCAGCTTTAGATAGCACGTGCTCTGCAATCAGATATCTTGACATCACACTGACGAGCACACATGAAGATGAGCAACCAAGATAAGCTGCCAAAGAAAACCTGCAACTAATGTTAGCTTGCCTCCAGCATGTGTTTTATTTGTTACGGCAATACTCAGATTATCATTCATATCTTATCACTCATAAGAAACTGGGCTTGGAAATAATGGTATTAAAGAATTCAACAAACATTTATTGCAGCTATCTTTTATACACTAATAATATATTCCTCAGATAATATTAAACTAATACATTATAATGGAAGCATACACTTCAAATGATACAAGTTAAGATAAAGTATGACAACTTTATCCCAACAGGGCACATTCTATGATACAATGATCTATGAACATGCCTCGTAAAAGTTTACTGATATACTGACCATGAGACATATTGTCTGTACTTTGGGCACTTTGACCAGTATATATATTATGAACACCTTACATAAGCATTCCTGGCAATAAGGTAAACAAAGGGGTATAAAATTTGGTTTGTCATTCAACTTAACTTTATTTTAAAAAAGTTCTTATTAAAAATACCATGTGAACATTTCCCAAATTTTCAAATATCTATTCAGTATTTAGCCCTTCTGTTTGAGAAAGGATGTTATCTGCAATGATCCACATGTTTGAGTTGGGCTGTTGAAATCCCATCCTCCTTGATGTTGGGCTGGTTCTCTCCCACAAAGGTGGGTCTCACTGGTAAGGGCAGGTCTTCTCCTGGGTTTCTTGTATTGCCGCATATGAGTATGCACTGACTGGGTAGCTTCCAGATGTATGTATTTATCTGTCTTCCCCATCTCAGACCTTCCTGAATGTTCAGTAGTCTTTGGTCAATCATGAGTGGGATTCAAAGCATCCAATGGGGTCATCCTTCATTGTTGCCATGTATGTTCTCAGACACTGGATGGAAGTTGAGATGCCAGAAAGTGTGATTAATGCTTCTCCACTAAGTAGCCCTGGGCTGGTTGTAACTGGTACCCCTGAACACTTGTGAACTCTTTGACTTTGATTTCCACTGTACTCTGTAGCTGATAGCTGCTGCTGGCTGTTAAATGTAAATTGGCTGATTTTCTGTCAACATGATTTTTCTGATTGTGGATCAATTTTGAATGTCCATTTTTGGGCCTGTGGCCACTTGACAACAGACATAAAGCAAAAGTAACTGTCAAATTATGCTCCAGATAGGAAACCCAAAAAGGAGAGAAGGCACATTAGGGTTCTTTCATTAGCTTTTCCCAGCAATGGAATGTTGCCAGGAAATTCGATTTCCTGAATAGAACTAAGAAATCCAAAGTTACAGTCTGCATGATGCATGCCAGAGGCTAAAATGGTGTTTAGACAGGGTCCAAGTATATGCTTTTCTGTTTAGAATTTTATTCTAGCTCAGTAACCATCCGCTCCAAACCTACCAATTACATATCCCCTATATATAGTACTATTTTAAAAAGTCAACCTGTTTTGATGTGACACACCTCCAGGATAGGTGCGACGTGAAACCTGGATGTTAGGGCTGAGATGCAGGCACGTTATTACTGCATCACAAAACACACCCAGTAAAGGACACACTCAATTAAATTTAATTAACATATAACCATGGCCGTTCCTGGCACCACCTGACCTCAGACATCCCTGAAGAAGGGTCCAGACTCAAAATGTCAGCTTTCCTACTCCTCTGATTCTGCCTGGCCTGCTGTGTTCCTTCGGTTCTACACTGTTATCGCTGACTCCAGCATCAGCAGTTCTTACTTTCACTGAGGCTTTTGGATCTGTAGATTTCTGAGAAGTGCCTCTGAGGATGCTGTGCCTCATGAAGAATCTTGGATCAAGGAAATGGCCCTAAGAATAATTGTTTAATAATGCATTGAAGCTTTGGATTGTGTAGTCTCGAAAGTTGAGTTAAGAGATATACCTGCACTGCAACACAATGTGATGGAAATGCATCTTTGTAGAAATGCAAATTAATTATAGTCAAATTTGATTATTATTACACATCAAATAAAACATCTTAAATTTCTGACTTAGATCATTAACTGCATTTCTACCTTAAAAGCAAACTCAACCTTCATTGGAATCTGAGAGGTGATTGCACAATCTGTTGTGCCAGTAGGGACCTCACAGCGAGATTAAGTGGAAAGCTGCAAAGTCAAGATTGTCAGTTATGGAAAATTGTTTTGCTTTCCCCCTAGCAAGTAAACAAAATCTAAAGGAAAACTTGGTTTGCAACTGAACTTAAATACCATTTGATTAACATTAAATTCTTAAATTTGTGCTGAACTTAAATCTAAAATATATTCCTTTGGGCCATCTTGCTTAGAGTATCATTCCAAATGGATGGGCCAGGAAATTACATGTTTGTTTCTGGATATGCCATGCTTCAGGCAGGGATCAAGAGATGTGTGGTTTTGCAATGCCCTTTGGAATTCCCCTTCTTGCACCCCAACCTTTCTCCTGATGATTCAGTCAAGGCTAATGGACATCTGAAAAAACTTAGCTTCTTCTTCCTTGCTTTCATGGATAAATGGCCAAATAGAAAATGGATGTTGTCATTCTAATCTGTTTGCCACTAACTCCGAGAGCTTAAAATTAGAATGGAATGGAATGGATGCAATGCAATTAACTACAATAAACCAACTCTCTATCTCTTTTTGACACATATTTTGGAAATCCTCATGTGGATAATAGCTGAAGACAGAATTGGGATTAGCTCTAAATTTACCAGAGGAAAGTAGTCTTAAGCCTGAATAGCCATCATGTGGGTAAAATACCATAGGCTATTTGGTATCCATAAAAAGAGCAAATCTCATTAGAAAAGAAGCATTCAAAATAATAAAAAACAAAGTACTCCAAACAGTGGGGTGTAAATGTGTCAACTTTTTGTAACCTGTAGTAGCCAGAGAAAATTATCAGTGTTGTAAACACATTCCTTATGAATGAAGTTACAATATGTTATGATATTTGTGGAAACTTCTAACTTTTAAGAAGTTGAAAGTATATCACAAAAAAATTAATCTTTTTAAAGATTTTACTATAACAGATTAAAAGTATTAATAAGTTAATGCAAGTTATATTTTAACCTACACAGCAGACCATTTCTCTTTTACTTTTAACAGAAGCAAAAAACCTATATCACCTCCCACTGCTCCTTAATTAGTCATTTGATTCCCCCAGTCCAAATTATTTATCAAATCTTGAATGTTTACTTCTGCGTCTTATTTTCCAAGCTTGATAACTTTTATCTCCAGAATTAACTTTTATGGTGAGAGTTTTACATGACAATTTTGCCTTAGCATAAACCAGGCATATCTTCTAACCCCTCGTGAATTTTGTCCACTCAATCAAAGCACAGGCTTTTGCTTACACTCCTGCATGGTGGAACACATTGGGCCGAATTTTCTGGTCTTTGAACAATGTGAGTGATGTTGAGAAAAAAGAGAAAGAAAGAATGAAAAAATCTGAATTTTTTCAGTATTGAGAATGAATAGCCTGCAATGCCACATGGTATGGAAAACTCGAACCAACAACATAATTGAACACACAGTTATTGTTAACAGTAATGTGGCAGCAGCTATCAGTTGAAAATCATCACCTACTTAAACAAAACACTGTAGGATCTACACTGGTTAATTTAAAAAATAGAATAGATCCTCCTATTGGAATTAGCAATTCATAAATATAAAGAAACATCTGTGAACTTAGAATCCCAGATACAATTTGAAAGTGTTTTTAATTATGTAGATTCAATTAATACAAATTTTATATATATTAGTATGAGTTCCTACATGATTTAGAAACTGATGATTTACAATAAACCAGAATCCTTCTGTTAGTTCATTTATTTTCATCAAATTATCAGAACAAAATCTTTATTTCTTTAGAAAATACCTGAACATTTCTAGCATATGCACAAGATTAATCACTTTCAGTTTAATTTTTTGAACTCACATGTGAGTGAGAGTGAATGATCTTGGCAAACAAGGGAATATTTGACCAATGTGGTGTCGAGGACCCCTCACAAAACTGGAGTCAATGTGAATCAGGGGAAAACTCTCCACTGATTGGACCTGAAATTTTGAAGATGGTTGTAGTATTTGGAGTCAGTTATCTCAGCTCCAGAGCATCTTTGTAGGAGTTCTTCAGGGTTGGTTCCTAGGCCCATCCATCTCCAGGTGCTTCATTAATGACCTTTCCTCAATCATTAGGTCAGAAGTGCAATGTTCACCAATGATTGGACATTGTTCAGCACAATTTACAACTCCTTGGATATTGAAGTGGTCCATGTCCAAATGCAGCAATTCCTGGGCAATATTCAAAACTTGAACTGACAAGAGAAAATCGCATTCATGCCACACGAGTGCTAGGCAACAGCCAACATTTGCTGCTCTTCCCTAATTTCTCTTGAACTGGGGGCAGTTAAGAGTCACCCACATTGCTGTGATCTGCAGTCACATGCAGGCCTGACTGGGTAAGATTTTTTGAAGAATAGTAGTGAACTAAATGTGTCTTGATGACAATTGAAGACCACCAATCAGCTTTCAATTCCAGATTTTGTTTCAATTTATCAAATTTAACCTTTGACATCTGCTGTGATATGAAATCATGCTTCAAAAATAACACCATACTTCAAAAAGAATTACTAAATAAAAACTGAAAGAACTGCGGAAACTACAAATCAGAATTAGAAACAGAAGTTGCTGGAGAAGCTGAGCAGATCTGTCCACATCTGTGAAGAAAAATCAGAGTTAACATTTCGGGTCCAGTGTTCTAAGAAAGGTTCAGATAGGATATCACTTTAAGTAGAGCCAATTTAGTACAGTAGCAGGGTCGCAAACCTGACTGGAAGAGTAAGGTAGAGGATATGTCTGCCTTGGAGGGAGCACAATGAAAGGACTGTCCAGTAAGAAGTTATTGGGTAGACTTCTACAGAAAAGAAGTGGGTATTGGGTAGAAGTGATGAGAAGTAATCTCATTGAAACTTCTTAAGTGGCTTGACAGGATAGATGGGAGGAAGCTGTTTCTATTTGTTGGGCAATCTAGACCTTGACATCACTGTTTCAGCATAATGAGCCCAAATGTAATATTCCTATGTGCTGGTAAAAAAAAGTTAGGTGGAAATGTGCATTGTGAAGAAAAAGCAGAGGTTTCAAGGGGGCTTAGACAGTCTAAGTGAGCGGGCAGAAACATGACAGATGTAATACAATGTGGAAAATGTGAATTTGATAGGAGAAACAGAAATACAGAATATTTCTTAACTTGTGGGAGATTAGACAGTGTTGATGTTCAAATGGCCTAGATATCCTTATTCATGAGACACTCAAAGCTAACATGTGGGTCCTTCAATCAGTTTGGAAGGCAAATAAAGACAATGGCCTTTATGAAAATTTGAGTAGAGGAATACAGATCTTGTTTTGCTTTAAATATATAGAGCTTTGGTGAAATCACATCTAGACTATTGTAGACTGTTTGGTCTCTTTACCTAAGGATAGCCATATGTGCTATAAAGGAAGTGCAAGAGGTTCACCAGACTGATTCCTGGGATAGTAGTATTGCTCTATGAAGAAAGATTAAGGAGATTGGGCCTGGCTTCTTCAGAGTTTGGAAGAATGAGACCTGACCTCATTGCAGCATTATAAAAGCTTACTGGGGTCCAGATGATTTTCCCAAGCTTTGTGGTTCCAGCGCTGGGAGACATGATTTCAGAATAAAAGACAGTCTAGTTAGGAATGAGATGCGGAGGAATTCCGTTCCTCACAGAACGGTGAAACTTTGGAATTCTTCATCCCATTAGGCTGCATGCTCAGTCATTGAGTATGTTCAAGACAAACATTGCTTGATTTCTGGACAGAAAAGACATTGCAACATTGGCTGAGTGGCTCAGTGGTTAGCACTGATGCCACAGAGTGCCAGGGACTGGGAGTCAATTCCAGCCTCGGGTGACTGCCTGTGTGAAGTTTGCATGTTCTCCAATTGTCTGCATGGGTTTTCTTAGGGTGCTCTGGCTTCCTTGCACAGTCCAAAGAAATGCAGGTTAGGTGGGTTGGCCATGTTAAGTTGTCCTTAGTGTCTAGGGATGCTTAGGTTAGGTGGATTAACCATGAGAAGTGTAGGGTTACAGGGATGCAGTAGGTGGGAGAGTCTGGATGGGATGATCTCCAGAGAGTCATGTGGGCTTGTTTGCTGAATGGCCCATTTCCACACTGGAGGGATTCTATGATCTGGGAAGGTGATATCCTGGCGGTATTATTGCTGTACTATTAATTCAGCAATGTAGATAATGTTCTGGGGATCTAGGTTTGAATCTTGCCATGGCAGATAGTGTAATTTGAACTGAAAAAAATCTGGAATTCAGAGTCTAATGATGACCATGAATCCATTGTTGATTGTCAGAAAAATCCATATGGTTCACTAGCATCCTTTAGGGAAGGAAATTGCCATCCTTATCTGGTCTAGCCTACATGTGACTCTAGACCCACAGCAACTCAACTGCTGTCTGGACAATTAGGGATGGGTAATAAATGCCGGTTTAGCCAGTGATGCCTCAATCCCGTTAATGAATAAAGGAAAACAAAATAGGATCAGCCATTATCCAGATAAATGGTGAAGCAGGGTGTGTTGAAAAGATCAGCATTTATTGCACATCCTTAATTGCCCTTGAGAAGGTGGTAGTATATAGTTTTCTTTAACCTCTAGACATCAAGTGATAAGCTTAAACCCAGCTTGCTAGAGATGCCAGTTAAGGAAAAGTCTGGATCGTGTATTTAACAAGTACTTAACATATAGGATGGGGGTGGTAATCAGTGTTAGATTCCATTCCTTCAACATCATTGACTCTGCATCCTATAAAGTCTACTGAGGGCATAAATTGGCTTTCCCTCATGACTGCATACCACCTCATTTTCAATTCTAGTGGATTTTCCGTACCAATGTATAGCATTGGCGGAGTCTAGAACATTGGCTGTAAGTATGATTCAATAAAAATGATTATTCCAAGCCATTAGGAGACTTTTCCCAAGTTTCCAGTTGTTTATGAGGTGACTATTGCTGGATCAAAGGTTAAGAGCATAGAACATAGAACGTAGAACATAGAATGGTATAGGCCCTTCGACCCAAGATGTTGAGCCAACCTATTATCCTACTCTAAGATCAAACTACCCAGTATACCCTACATTTTACCATTATCCATGTGCCTATCCAAGAGTCACTTAAATTCCCCCACTGTATTTGACTCCACTACCACAGCTGGCAGCACATTCCACACACCCACCATTCTCTGTGTAAAGAACCTACCTCTGACATCTCCCCTATTCTTTCCTCCAATCACCTTAAAACTATGCCCCCTCATAATTGTCATTTCCATCCTGGGAAAAAAGTCTCTGGGTATCCATTCTATCTGTGCCTCAAATCACCTTGTACACCTCTGTGAAGTCACCTCTCATCCTTCTTTGCTGCAATGAGAAAAGCCCTAGCTCCCTCAACCTTTCCTCATAATTGACCCGCACTCCAGCCCAGGTAGCATCCTGGTAAATCTCCTCTGCACCCTCTCTAAAGCTTCCACATCCTTCCTATAATGAGGTGACCAGAAACTGAACTCAATATTCCAAGTGTGGTCTAATCAGGATTTTATAGAGCTTCAGCATAACCTCACAGCTCTTAAACTCAATTCCCCTGCCAATGAAAGCCAACACAACATATGCCTTCTTAACAACCCTATCAACTAGGGTCACAACTTTGAGGGATCTGTGGACATGGACCCCAAGATCCCTCTGTTCCTCATACACTGCCAAGAATCCTGCCATTGTATTTGAATTGAGTGCCTAGGTTAATGTCATGTGGTTTATCCAACAAGTTTTATTCTTAACATTTTTCATAGCAATGTGGTATGATGGAGTGACTTGCTAGACCACTTGAGAGGACACTTAAGATTCAAACACATTGCTGTGGGACTAGATGGACATATGGACTAGGACTGGTAAGGATGGTAGACTTGCTTTCCAAAAGGATATTTGTAAATAACTTGGGATTTGACAAACAAAAACTGATATTTTACGGTCGTATGCCAGATTTTACATTTCATTTTGTGATTTTGATTTTCTCTGCTGGTGGCATTTGAACTCACTTTCCATAAACTTGGTCTAGTAACATAACTTGTATGCTGCAATACTCAAGACACAATACAGAAAGGAATATCAAAATGACTAATAAAACTTATTTCTATGCCTAGGAATAGGAATGTAATCTATTAAATTTCTGAGTAATATTCAGTGAAACTCCACTTTTCTGAGTGGCAAAATGTTTTGCATCGTATCTGTAAAAAAATTAGATTTACTTTTGGAATAATCACCAGTTCCATTTTCAAAAGAAAAGTGTGTCTTACATGTTTTATGTAATAAATATTCACAAAATGTTCCAAAACCCTTGCTAGTATGTGAAAGCATGAGAACTGAATGGAGTACTATGTATTAACACTATCAGTTGTACTAAAAGTGTTGTTTGAAGTAAGACAGCTTTATTGCACTGCAATGGACATTATTCAAAAATACACTGCAACAAAATCTTCATTATATTATTCATAGGGATCCAATGCTTTCTCTTTACATTTGCTAGTCATTTTTTGCATGCTGGAGTTGAAAGGTCGGCATTTGCTCGCACTTGCCACTTTTATTCATTTCCATCAGTCATACAATATATAATTAGTGTAGGTTGAGGATAAAAGCATTTCTTCTTTAATGGGCAATGGTGGAAAATTGCATAAAACTCACCATACTTCAGAAAGAAGTCCAATGCATGGTACTGTTCTGTAGATTAGATTTGTTCATCCATTGAATAACTTTGAACTCTACACTGATACATGCGTGAAATGCTACGTGCATATTCTTTGGTATTTCACCAAACCTAAAAATGATCTCATGTAATACTTGGTTAATCATGGTCACGTCAAATAAGTCACAAGCCAAGTCTGCGTCTGTCATTCCAAGGTCAATTTGATGTTCAACAAGACTTGAAGAATTGAGAATCAATATACTATGCCACCAGGACTAATGGAGCATTGTCACCACTCCCTCACTTTTCTGTCACCGTTTCTTTTAATTATTAGTCCAGATCCCCATGATCAGAATTCTGAAATGGCTCAAGTTCAGATCTTCATTTATTGTTCTCAGTATCATTAGACTTGCTGTTTTGTTGCTAGTTTATGTTCCTCTTAAAAAGGAATGGATTTAAGTGGTTAATGCTAAATTATTTCTACTCTCATGTTCTTAATGGCGGTCAAGTGATTTGTAAAATTTCAAATGTACGCCACAAGCGATCATAAAGAATCTCAGATCACTTTTCCTTTTATTTAAATTGTTGTAGTTTGGGCTGCAGTTTTGCTATTTTCAGAACACTAATGGATGTTCAGATCATATCTGGGCAATGATAAATCTCTCCTAAATATGAGTGCAATTAAGTGGACATTTATCCTTCCACCTTCCTTGCACGATCATATTATTTATTTCAATATAATTTGCAATGTAAGTCCTTTAAGCAACCACTAGTGAAATTCAGAAAAAGAATTTAGTAACACTGAATCTTTTGCTCATGACTGGGAGCTTTATCTTTTGTATTCATTAAAAAGTTTTAACTGCTTACCAAATCCAGTAAAACAGTGTTTAATAGTGATATAACTAAACAGTTTGTCTTTCTTCTATAAAAACTTGCTATTTGTCAAACTTAAGACAGGATGTTCCAGTTAATGTTTCAAGTCCATTTTAAAACAAACGGAACATAGAATCATACCAATTAGATAATGCCACCAGGCTAATGTTACATCAATTTGACAATCACAGGTTATTTGCTATTTGATTGACACTTATTAAATGCCAAAAATATTCATGTTCACCTTGTTAAACAGTTGTCCACAGAATGATAATTATGAGATGAACACTCTCAATGTCCTGGTGGTTACCATTGCCTAGAAACTGTACAGGATCCGCTCTTTAAATACAGTTGCTTAGAAGAGCAGGTGAGTGATTAGAAATTTTACAGTGAGTCACTATCTCCTCAATACCTGTCCACTATCTATTGGACACAATTATAAAATGATAAAAGTGATAAAAGTCATAAAGTGATAATATACCTTCACTTGCCTGGACAGGTGCACTTTCAATAACATTCAAGAAGCAGGACAAAACAAAGCCTTCAAATTTCAACTTAATTAGAACTTTCTACATTCACTGCTTCAACATTAACACTCAGTGTGTACAATCCAGAAGTTGCATTGCAATCACTAAAACTCTTATGGCACTGCCTTCCAAATCTGCATCCTATAACACTGAGAACGTTAGGGGCTACAGATTTATGGGAATGCCACTACCTTCAAGTTTCTCAACAAGCCCCACATCATCCTGACTTGGAACTACATTGCCAGTTCTTCATTGTCACTGGGTCAAAGTCTTTGAGCTTTATTTGTAAGAGCGCATTGGGTATGCCGATGCCCTAAGGACTGCAGCAGTTAAAGAAAGCAGCTCGCTATCACCTCCTCAAGGACAATTAGGGACGGTGAAGAAATACAGGCCTGGCTGGCGGCACCCACATCCCACAAATTAATAAAATTAAAGAGTTCACATGCTTCATCTGCAAAAGCATTTCTTATTTTTAACAATCCCAAAGGAGCTTTATCTCTTCAAAAAGCTACCTTAAGCCTTCCAGTGGGTATCATATCTTTTCCAACAAAAGACAACTTACCTCCCCAAAGTGTCCCAGGGCCAGATCCAAAAATACTCATGTTCAGTTGCCTTAAGTCTCCGAAAGCGTACGCTGACTATCCAAAGAAATGCATTGACCAATGCGTTGGGTCCTCAAATTTTTACAACTTAACAACTCTGTTAGTATTTAAATTGTTATGGAAAAGAATAGACCTAATCTAAAAATCAGAATTCCAGGTTGGTGGAAGGCCAATTTTGACGGTATTTGGCAAGAACTTTCAAAAGTTAGTTGTGGGTGGACATTCACAGGTAAAGGGATGATTAGAAAGTGGGGAGTCCTCAAAATTTAGATATCAAGAGTCCAGGGACAGTATGTCCCTGATAGGGTGAAAGCCAGTCATTGTAGGGAATGCTGGATAACTACAGAAATATAGGTTCTGGTCAAGAAAAACATGAAACGGATATCAGGCATGGACAGCAGGTATTGAATGAATCCCTGGAGGAATAAGGGCAGCAGCAGTATACATAAAAGAGAAATCAGGAAGGGACATGAGATAACTTTGGCAAATAAGGTTAAAGAGAATCCAAAGGGATTTAAGATTAAGGACAAAAGAGTAACAAGGGAGAGAATAGGGCCCCTTAAAAATCAGCAAGGCCACTGTTGCAACTGCAGGAAGGTGGTGAGATAATAAACAATTATTTTGCATCAGTGTTTACTGTGGATGATATAGAAGATAGAGAACTTGAAGAAATAAATAGCGATATTAATGAAAAGTGTCCAGATTACAGATGAGGAGATGCTGCATGTCTTAAAATGCAGTAACAGAAGTTGCTGGAAAAGTTCAGCAGGTCTGGCTGTATCTGTGAAGAAAAACATCAGACTTTCGGGTCCGGTGATCCTTTCTCAGATGTTATATATCTGCATGGTAGACTGGTTAACAAGTTAAGATCATGTGAAACACGGGGTGAATTAGGCATGTGGATACAAAATTGGCATGAAGGTAGAAGATAGAGGGTGGTGGTGGAGGGTTGCTTTTCAGACCAGAGGCCTGTAACCAGCAGTGTGCTGAAGGGATCAGTATTGGGTCCACTGTTTTTTGTCATTTATAGAAATGATGAGAATATAGGAGTTATGGTTAGTAAATTTGCAGGTGACTACAAAATTATCCACTACACCTCCAGTGTTGTGAAGAAGGCAGAGTAAGTGCACTAAAATCTCATCAACCAAAGACTGATTGTGATGCCCTTTGAACACCTTTTCAATGCTCATTACCTACACTGAAGATTTGGTAATACAATTAGGCATGTGAACATACAAAGATATTACTTAGAAAGAGTAAGACATTTGGTCCCTTGAACGTGCTGCACCTTCATTAAGATTATAGTTCATCTTTTTGTATTTTGAATTCCACATTCCCAGTGACCAATAACCTTTGTTTTCCTTGCCTAATAATATGTCAACCTGGCCCTAAATATGCTTAATGATCTTGCCTCTACTGCATTTTGAGGCAGAGCGTTTCAAAGTTGCACTACTTTCTGGGAAAGAAAAAAAATTCTCACTTTTGTCCGAATGAACGCTTTGAGAATGCTAATTTTTTAAAAGCGCCACCTAATTCTGAACTCGCCCACAAGAGGAAACATCCTTGCCCCTTTCCATCTGACCTTGTTTTCACCACTGCTTCCACCAGCCAACCCCCTCCTCCTCTCCCTCCACATCTGGCTTTGGATCTTTCTACACTGATCTGAGTCTGCTTCCTCCAGCATTGAAGCAATTCCCAATTTTTGACTGTACTTTGGTGCATCTCATGGCATAGCATCTGCCACTAGATGGAGACTATTTAATCTAAGAACACAGATGAGTGCTCAATTTTCAAATACGCTTTAAAAATACTGCAGTGTTTAAGCAGTATTCCATTTTGCATTTCTTTCATTTGTTGATGTATTTTATTTTGCAAGTTATTTCAGCTAGGAATACATAGTACTGTACATGGAAGATCTATTTCAAGTTGTGCTGTTTGGAGCAAGTTTCTGAAGAAATCTAACTATGACTTTAACATCCTCTTGTAGGATTGAGCAAAAATCTCCACCATCTAAATCACTAGACAAGATGCTGGACTTCTCAAAAGTTTAAAAATTGAAGAGATCAGCTGGGCTTGGCTCTGGGAAAAATACACAAATACAGAGATGGCTGATCGGAACCACTGTTTAGTCTGGAATTCGAATTTCTACCTCCACCCTAAGGTGTGGACTAAGGTGGACAAAATCAGATGTCACCAAACATGAAGTTATAGTCCAAGAGGTTTATTTGAAATGACACAAGCTTTCAGAGTGCAACCTTTTCGTCTGTGAGAGAGCAGAGCCTCTGAGAAAAAGAACAGGAAATGACATCACCAACACAGGAAATAACATCAATGCAGGAAATGACATCACCAACCCAAGGAAACCTAAACACATAAATAAAAAGCTGGACATAACACCAGTGCTTTGTCGGAGGCTCACTGATGATGTTACCTAGAATGGTGATGAAACATCTGGGAACAAACCTTACAGCTCAGTGAACCAGCTTACATCTCGAACACAATAAAGACCCACTCTCTTGTGGACTGAGAGGACGAGAGTGCAGTCTTGGAGGTGAAAGGAGGACGTCAGGTTGGCTGTGCACCCTTGCGACCAGTGGATCTTAATGCTGGCTTCGGCCTAACGCTGGTTCAGGGGAGCAGCCAACCTGCAACGATGGCTGCGGCAAGTGCTCGTGCCCCAGGTCAGGGGGTCCGGAACACCATCCGTGTTTCCGTAAAGAAGGTGGATGAAGGTGCACCTGTGGACCGCACCTTCTTCGTGAAGAGGGTCCTGTTGGACTGTTGTGGGTTCGCTGCTGCGGACATTTACTGCCTGCAGGATTTCCCCGGAGGGGGTTTTTACGATGTGACCTTCCGGAGTGCCAAGCTTTGCGAGCGCTTCCTGGAGGTTTTCAAGGAGAAAGGAGGTGAGGGCCCCCTCTCTGTATTGACCGCTGTCCCACTGTTTGTGATGCCAGCACAGAGGAGCCGTATGGTGACTGTACACATGTACAACCCACATGTGCCAGCAGTTGATGTCCTGACCTTCCTCGGAAGGTATGTGAAGGTGGAAGGGGACCTAACTGACATGGTGGACCCCTTTGGCATCTGGACGAGTAAGAGGCAGGTCAAGGTGACGCTGAGGATGGGCGCAGACGGGAATGTCGCACACCCACCGTCCAGCTTCGCGATCGGCGGGAGCAGGGGCTACCTGACCTATGCAGGGCAACCTAAAGTCTGCCATGCCTGTGGTAGGTCAGGTCACATGGCGGCCGACTGCAAAGTCACCATCTGCAGGAACTGCAGGGAGGAGGGACACCTTGCAAAGGATTGCCCACGAGAGAGAAACTGCAACCTTTGCGGGGAAGCGGGCCACTTCTATAGGGCATGCCCGCGGCGGGGTACCACCTACGCCCAGGTCGCCGGCAGGGGAAATGCGGGGCCAGCCCCCCCGGAGGAGAGGAAGGCACCAGGGCCCAGCAAGGACCCCACTAATGTGCAGGAGGGCCAGGCCGTGCAGGAGGGCCCAGCCCTGCAGGATGGGCCCGAGGCCAGCAAAGCACCTCTGCAGGCTCCAATCCCCCCCGACAACCCGGAGCCAATGGAGGCGGCGACAGGCGACCCAGGGGAGTGGACTACAGTCCGGAAAGCGAGGAGGAAGGTGCGTCGACGGGCCCAGGAACCGCAACAATCAGGAGGGAAGAGACAGCTACAGGGGGGCTATAAGAGCTCCTCTGACGAGGAGGATTCGGAGAGGGCCCACCCGAAGCAGAAGTTAAAGGTCTCGAGGGGGAAGGAAAGCAGCACCCCACTTCCAGGTGACGGGAGGCGTCCTGAGGCTCACTCCGACACCCAGTCAAGTGCCGCTGGAGCACTGGAGGGCCCCCCGGAACTTCCAGGCGGGAAGGAGGAAACAGCACGTCCCCAGCCTGATCCGGAGCCGGACCCTCCTGCCTCCGCACCCCTGACGGGGGGATGCCACCCGGAAGGCAGCACAGACGGTTTCCTGAGCCCAGAGAGCGTCCAGCAGTTAGCCCGGGCAATGGGCATGAAGGGACAGATGGAGGGGCTGGACCTTGGACTTGGGGAGGGTACTGCGGTCACTGCCCACAATGGGGGTACGAATTGCGAGCATTAATGTGCGCAGCGTCAAGTCAACCGCGAGATGTGTGTCCACGTTGGCCTACCTGACCACCATCAAGGCGGACCTCCTGTTTCTGCAGGAGTGCGGGATACCGCACCTCGGCAGGTACGGGAAATGGTCCGGCGCCTGGACCTGTGGGCCTTCGATCTGGTCGGGGGGTAACGACTGTCGCTCCTCGGGCCTGGCTATTCTGCTGCGGGGGCACAACTTCACCATCTCTCAAGTTCAGGAGGTGGTGGGGGGGCGCCTCCTAGTGGCTGACATCACCTACAGGAACGCTCCCCTGAGGCTGATCAACGTGTACGCCCCAGTGGTACGGAGTGAGCGGTTGGACGTCCTGCAGCGGCTTCCACCCCTGCTGGCTACGTCCAGGCCGGTCATCCTAGGCGGAGACTTCAACTGCATCATTGATGCAGATGGAAGATCCGGCGTGGGGACAGCGGGTGGGGGGAGTCAACTGGACGTCACGTCCAGATTCCTGATGGGCACGGTGAAGGACGCCAAGCTGCTCGACGTCTTCAGCACCCCTGCAGACGGAGCGCAGCAGAGGTACACCTGGTCGCGGCCAGACGGGTCTATCCGCTCAAGGATAGACTTCCTGTTTGTGTCACGGACGTTCTCGGTCAGATCCACTGGTGTCGAGCCGGTGTTCTTCTCTGACCACTGCCTCCTGTTGGCCGACTGTCACTTACAGGACGACCAGCCGGCCGGCAAGGGGACGTGGAAGCTCAACACGACTCTGTTGACCCCAGAGAATGTCGAGGAGCTTAAGAGGGAGTACACCGGTTGGAGAACCGTGAAACCCCTCTTTGAGTCTCCAGGCGACTGGTGGGAGACGGTGAAGGAGAACATCAAGAGGTTCTTTGTCCTCAAGGGTGTTCAGAAGGCAAGAGAGAGGCGGGGAAAGCTGTCGCGACTCCAGAAAAGGGTGCAGAACCTGCTCCTTCTGCAGTTGATGGGGGTCGATGTCACGGAGGACCTCCGCGAGGTGAGGGGCCAGCAAGCCTCGCTCTTCGCCGCGGAGGCCTCCAGGATAATCTTCCGGTCCAGGGTCCGCTCTGTGGAGCAGGACGAGACGTGCTCGCGTTTCTTCTTTCAGAAGGTGCACAAAGAGAGCTCTGTGCTTAGCCGGCTGAAGGAGGACGACGGCTCGGTGACGTCGTCTCGGCCCGACGTTTTGAGGATCAGCAGATCCTTCTATGCCGGACTGTACGACACGAAGCCCACGGACAGCACGGCCTGCGAGTCGTTCCTGTCGTCTATCACGGAGGTCTTAGACGACGGCACGAGGGAATGGCTGGACCGGCCGATATCCCTGGACGAGCTGACCAGAGCCCTCATGTCCTTGCAGAGGAATAGGACTCCCGGAAGCGATGGCTTACCAGTCGAGCTGTATTCTGCTCTGTGGGGCCTGGTCGGCCAGGACCTGCTGGAGGTGTACGATAGTGCACTTCGGGCAGGGGAAATGTGCAAGTCCATGAGGAAGGGCATCATCACCCTCATTTACAAGAGGAAGGGGGAGAGGGAAGAAATTAAGAATTGGCGTCCCATTTCACTTTTGAACGTGGACTACAAAATCCTGGCCAAGGTCATTGCCAACCGGGTCAGGTCTGTCCTGGAGTCGGTGATTCACCCTGACCAAACCTGTGCTGTGCCGGGCAGGAAGATCGCTGAGAGCCTCGCGCTCATCAGGGATACGATCGCCTACGTACAGGACAGGCGGGTGGACACCTGCCTCGTCAGCCTGGACCAGGAGAAGGCCTTCGACAGGGTCTCTCATGCTTACATGAGGGACGTCCTCTCCAAATTGGGGTTCGGGGAGGGCATCTGCAATTGGATCCGGCTGCTCTACGCCAACATCGTTAGCGCAGTCTCGATCAATGGGTGGGAATCAGACAGTTTTCCTGTTAGATCTGGAGTCAGGCAGGGCTGCCCGCTCTCTCCTGCCTTGTTCGTGTGCTGTGTGGAGCCCTTCGCCGCCTCCATCAGGAAGGACGTGAGCCTGAAGGGCGTGACTATCCCAGGCAGTGGAGGCCTTCAGGTCAAGACCTCCCTGTACATGGATGATGTCGCCGTCTTCTGCACCGATCGTCGGTCGGTGAGTAGGCTGTTGGACATCTGCGGCCAGTTTGAACTGGCCTCGGGTGCCAAAGTCAATAGGGGTAAGAGCGAGGTCATGTTCTTCGGGAACTGGGACGACCGCTCCTTCATCCCCTTCACCGTCAGGACAGACTACCTGAAGGTGCTGGGTGTTTGGTTTGGTGGAGCTGGGGCATGCACTAAGACTTGGGAGGAGCGTATCTCCAAATTTAAGCAGAAGCTGGGCAGGTGGACGCTCCGGTCCCTCTCCATCGCGGGTAAGAACCTGGTTGTCAGGTGCGAGGGGCTTTCGGTACTGTTGTATGTGGCGCAGGCCTGGCCTATTACCTGGACCTGCGCCGCTGCGGTCACCCGGGCCATCTTCCACTTCATTTGGGGGTCGAGGATGGACCGGGTCCGCAGAGATACCATGTACAAAGACCTGGGAAATGGGGGAAAGGGCGTACCGAACGCCACCCTCACCCTGACGGCTACCTTTGTGTGTGGCTGCATCAAGCTGTGCGTAGATCCTCAGTACGCAAACACCAAGTGTCACTACTTACTGAGGTTCTACCTGTCCCCGGTGTTGCGAAGGATGGGCCTGGCCTCGTTGCCGCGGAACGCTCCGAGTAGTTGGACCGTTCCGTACCACCTGTCCTTCGTGGAGAAATTTTTGAAAGGAAACACCTTTGACCACAAGGCCGTCAGGCAGTGGTCAGCACGTAGTATCCTCAGGACCCTTCGGGAAAAGGAGAGGGTGGATCCCGTCGTGTGGTTCCCCATGCAGACTGCCAAAGTCGTTTGGCAGAATGCCTCATCGCCAGAACTTTCAAACAAGCACAAGGACATTGCTTGGCTGGCGGTGAGAGGGGCTCTGCCAGTGAGATCCTTTATGCATGCCCGGAATCTCTGCACCACCGCACGCTGCCCTCGAGGTGGCTGCGGGGGGGACGAGACTGTCGATCACCTCCTTCTGGAGTGTGCCTATGCGCAGGAGGTCTGGAGGGGGATGCAGTGGTATTTGTCGAGGTTCGTCCCGAGCAGCTCCGTGACGCGGGACTCCGTGCTCTACGGGCTGTTTCCGGGGACGCACACCGAGACCAACATCAACTGCGCCTGGAGGACCATCAATGCGGTGAAAGACGCTCTTTGGTCTGCCCGCAACTTGCTGGTCTGCCAGCTGAAAGAACTGACCCCGACCGAGTGTTGCAGACTGGCGCACTCCAAGGTCCAGGGCTACGTGCTGAGGGACGCGCTAAAGCTTGGGGCAGCCGCCGCCAAGGCGCGGTGGGGAAAGACCACCGTATGAGCCCCCTCGTCTAGAAAAGGGAAAAGAATCCTATCTGGTAACTGGGCCCAGCTGGCGCCTTCCCCAACTGGTCAGGGGGCAAACTGGGACTGTGCGGGGTGACGACTGCCGGGGCAGTTTCTTTGCTTGGTTTCTTTTTTCTCTGTTTTGTTTTTTTTTTTTTTTTTTTTTTTTTCCCTTTAGTTGGTGTACGTACCCCCAGGTAACCCGGAGTGGCTTGCATGACTGGGTAGGTGTATAAATGTTTTATTTTTTTGTACATTCTATGAATAAAGTATATTTTTTCAAATAAAAAAAAAAAAAAGGTGACGAAACATCTGGGGACAAACCTTACAGCTCAGTGAACCAGCTTACATCTCGAACACAATAAAGACCCACTCTCTTGTGGACTGAGAGGACGAGAGTGCAGTCTTGGAGGTGAAAGGAGGACGTCGGGTTGGCTGTGCGCCCTTGCGACCAGTGGATCTTAATGCTGGCTTTGGCCTAACGCTGGTTCAGGGGAGCAGCCAACCTGCAACGATGGCTGCGGCAAGTGCTCGTGCCCCAGGTCAGGGGGTCCGGAACACCATCCGTGTTTCCGTAAAGAAGGTGGATGAAGGTGCACCTGTGGACCGCACCTTCTTCGTGAAGAGGGTCCTGTTGGACTGTTGTGGGTTCGCTGCTGCGGACATTTACTGCCTGCAGGATTTCCCCGGAGGGGGTTTTTACGATGTGACCTTCCGGAGTGCCAAGCTTTGCGAGCGCTTCCTGGAGGTTTTCAAGGAGAAAGGAGGTGAGGGCCCCCTCTCTGTATTGACCGCTGTCCCACTGTTTGTGATGCCAGCACAGAGGAGCCGTATGGTGACTGTACACATGTACAACCCGCATGTGCCAGCAGTTGATATCCTGACCTTCCTCGGAAGGTATGTGAAGGTGGAAGGGGACCTAACTGACATGGTGGACCC
Source organism: Stegostoma tigrinum (assembly GCF_030684315.1). Classification (NCBI taxonomy): domain Eukaryota; kingdom Metazoa; phylum Chordata; class Chondrichthyes; order Orectolobiformes; family Stegostomatidae; genus Stegostoma; species Stegostoma tigrinum. The sequence goes on from NC_081366.1 coordinate 57,352,266, forward strand.
CTTTGGCATCTGGACGAGTAAGAGGCAGGTCAAGGTGACGCTGAGGATGGGCGCAGACGGGAATGTCGCACACCCACCGTCCAGCTTCGCGATCGGCGGGAGCAGGGGCTACCTGACCTATGCAGGGCAACCTAAAGTCTGCCATGCCTGTGGTAGGTCAGGTCACATGGCGGCCGACTGCAAAGTCACCATCTGCAGGAACTGCAGGGAGGAGGGACACCTTGCAAAGGATTGCCCACGAGAGAGAAGCTGCAACCTTTGCGGGGAAGCGGGCCACTTCTATAGGGCATGCCCGCGGCGGGGTACCACCTACGCCCAGGTCGCCGGCAGGGGAAATGCGGGGCCAGCCCCCCCGGAGGAGAGGAAGGCACCAGGACCCAGCAAGGACCCCACTAATGTGCAGGAGGGCCAGGCCGTGCAGGAGGGCCCAGCCCTGCAGGATGGGCCCGAGGCCAGCAAAGCACCCCTGCAGGCTCCAATCCCCCCCGACAACCCGGAGCCAATGGAGGCGGCGACAGGCGACCCAGGGGAGTGGACTACAGTCTGGAAAGCGAGGAGGAAGGTGCGTCGACGGGCCCAGGAACCGCAACAATCAGGAGGGAAGAGGCAGCTACAGGGGGGCTATAAGAGCTCCTCTGACGAGGAGGATTCGGAGAGGGCCCACCCGAAGCAGAAGTTAAAGGTCTCGAGGGGGAAGGAAAGCAGCACCCCGCTTCCAGGTGACGGGAGGCGTCCGGAGGCTCACTCCGACACCCAGTCAAGTGCCGCTGGAGCACTGGAGGGCCCCCCGGAACTTCCAGGCCGGAAGGAGGAAACAGCACGTCCCCAGCCTGATCCGGAGCCGGACCCTGCTGCCTCCGCACCCCTGACGGGGGGGATGCCACCCGGAAGGCAGCACAGACGGTTTCCTGAGCCCAGAGAGCGTCCAGCAGTTAGCCCGAGCAATGGGCATGAAGGGACAGATGGAGGGGCTGGACCTTGGACTTGGGGAGGGTACTGCGGTCACTGCCCACAATGGGGCTACGAATTGCGAGCATTAATGTGCGCAGCGTCAAGTCAACCGCGAGATGTGTGTCCACATTGGCCTACCTGACCACCATCAAGGCGGACCTCCTGTTTCTGCAGGAGTGCGGGATACCGCACCTCGGCAGGTACGGGAAATGGTCCGGCGCCTGGACCTGTGGGCCTTCGATCTGGTCGGTGGGTAACGACTGTCGCTCCTCGGGCCTGGCTATTCTGCTGCGGGGGCACAACTTCACCATCTCTCAAGTTCAGGAGGTGGTGGGGGGGCGCCTCCTAGTGGCTGACATCACCTACAGGAACGCTCCCCTGAAGCTGATCAACGTGTACGCCCCAGCGGTATGGAGTGAGCGGTTGGCCGTCCTGCAGCGGCTTCCACCCCTGCTGGCTACGTCCAGGCCGGTCATCCTAGGCGGAGACTTCAACTGCATCATTGATGCAGATGGAAGATCCGGCGTGGGGACAGCGGGTGGGGGGATTCAACTGGACGTCACGTCCAGATTCCTGATGGGCACGGTGAAGGACGCCAAGCTGCTCGACGTCTTCAGCACCCCTGCAGACGGAGCGCAGCAGAGGTACACCTGGTCGCGGCCAGACGGGTCTATCCGCTCAAGGATAGACTTCCTGTTTGTGTCATGGACGTTCTCGGTCAGATCCACTGGTGTCGAGCCGGTGTTCTTCTCTGACCACTGCCTCCTGCTGGCCGACTGTCACTTACAGGACGACCAGCCGGCCGGCAAGGGGACGTGGAAGCTCAACACGACTCTGTTGACCCCAGAGAACGTCGAGGAGCTTAAGAGGGAGTACACCGGTTGGAGGACCGTGAAACCCCTCTTTGAGTCTCCAGGCGACTGGTGGGAGACGGTGAAGGAGAACATCAAGAGGTTCTTTGTCCTCAAGGGTGTTCAGAAGGCAAGAGAGAGGCGGAAAAAGCTGTCGCGACTCCAGAAAAGGGTGCAGAACCTGCTCCTTCTGCAGTTGATGGGGGTCGATGTCACGGAGGACCTCCGCGAGGTGAGGGGCCAGCAAGCCTCGCTCTTCGCCGCGGAGGCCTCCAGGATAATCTTCCGGTCCAGGGTCCGCTCTGTGGAGCAGGACGAGACGTGCTCGCGTTCCTTCTTTCAGAAGGTGCACAAAGAGAGCTCTGTGCTTAGCCGGCTGAAGGAGGACGACGGCTCGGTGACGTCGTCTCGGCCCGACGTTTTGAGGATCAGCAGATCCTTCTATGCCGGACTGTACGTCACGAAGCCCACGGACAGCACGGCCTCAGAGTCGTTCCTGTCGTCTATCACGGAGGTCTTAGATGACGGCACGAGGGAGTGGCTGGACCGGCCGATATCCCTGGACGAGCTGGCCAGAGCCCTCAAGTCCTTGCAGAGGAATAGGACTCCCGGAAGTGATGGCTTACCGGTCGAGCTGTATTCTGTTCTGTGGGGCCTGGTCGGCCAGGACCTACTGGAGGTGTACGATAGTGCGCTTCGGGCAGGGGAAATGTGCAAGTCCATGAGGAAGGGCATCATCACCCTCATTTACAAGAGGAAGGGGGAGAGGGAAGAAATTAAGAATTGGCGTCCCATTTCACTTTTGAACGTGGACTACAAAATCCTGGCCAAGGTCATTGCCAACCGGGTCAGGTCTGTCCTGGAGTCGGTGATTCACCCTGACCAAACCTGTGCTGTGCCGGGCAGGAAGATCGCTGAGAGCCTCGCGCTCATCAGGGATATGATCGCCTACGTACAGGACAGGCGGGTGGGCACCTGCCTCGTCAGCCTGGACCAGGAGAAGGCCTTCGACAGGGTCTCTCATGCTTACATGAGGGACGTCCTCTCCAAATTGGGGTTCGGGGAGGGCATCCGCAATTGGATCCGGCTGCTCTACGCCAACATCGTTAGCGCAGTCTCGATCAACGGGTGGGAATCAGACAGTTTTCCTGTTAGATCTGGAGTCAGGCAGGGCTGCCCGCTCTCTCCTGCCTTGTTCGTGTGCTGTGTGGAGCCCTTCGCCGCCTCCATCAGGAAGGACGTGAGCCTGAAGGGCGTGACTATCCCAGGCAGCGGAGGCCTTCAGGTCAAGACCTCCATGTACATGGATGATGTCGCCGTCTTCTGCACCGATCGCTGGTCAGTGAGTAGGCTGTTGGACATCTGCGGCCAGTTTGAACTGGCATCTGCCAAAGTCAATAGGGGTAAGAGCATGGCCATGTTCTTCGGGAACTAGGACGACCACTCCTTCATCCCCTTCACCATCAGGACAGACTACCTGAAGGTGCTGGGTGTTTGGTTTGGTGGAGCTGGGGCGTGCACGAAGACTTGGGAGGAGGGTATCACCAAACTGAAGCAGACGCTGGGCAGGTGGACGTTCCGGTCCCCCTCCATCACGGGTAAAAACTTGGTTGTCAGGTGCGAGGGGCGTTTGGTACTGTTGTATGTGGCGCAGGCCTGGCCTATTCCCCGGACCTGAGCTGCTGCGGTCACCCGGGCCATCTTCCACTTCACTTGGGGGTCGAGGATGAGCCGGGTCCGCAGGGACACCATGTACAAAGACCTGGGGAACGGGGGAAAGAACGTACCAAATGCCACCCTCGCCCTGATGGCTACCTTTGTGTGTGGCTGCATCAAGCTGTGCGTCGATCCTCAGTATGCAAACACCAAGTGTCACTACTTACTGAGGTTCTACCTGTCCCCGGTATTGCAAAAGATGGATCTGTGCTCGTTGCTGCAGAACGCTCCGAGTAGTTGGACCGTCTTGTACCACCTGTCCTTTGTGGAGAAATTTTTGAAAGGAAACCCCTTTGACCACAGAGCCATCAGGCAGTGGTCAGCACGTAGTATCCTCAAGACCCTTCGGGGAAAAGGAGAGGGTGGATCCTGTCGTGTGGTTCCCCATGTAAACTGCCAAAGTCGTTTGGCAGAATGCCTCATCGCCAGAACTTTCGAACAAGCACAAGGACATGGCTGGCAGTGAGAGGGGCCTGCCAGTGAGATCCTTTATGCACGCCTGGAATCTCTGCACCACCGCACGCTGCCCTCGAGGCGGCTGCGGGGGGACGAGACTGTCAATCAACTCCTTCTGGAGTGTGCCTATGCGCAGGAGGTCTGGAGGGGCATGCAGTGGTATTTGTCGGTTTGTCCCGAGCAGCTCCGTGACATGGGACTCCGTGCTCTACGGGCTGTTTCCCGGGATGCACGCTGAGACCAACATCAACTGTGCCTGGAGGACCGTCAATGGGTGAAAGATGCTCTTTGGTCTGCCCGCAACTTGCTGGTCTTCCAACTGAAAGAATTGATCCTGACCGAGTGTTGCGACTGGCGCACTCCAAGGTCCAGGACTACATGTTGTGGGACACACTGAAGCTTGGGGCAGCTGCTGCCAAGGCGCGGTGGGGAAAGACCACCGTATGAAACCCCTCGTCCACAATAGAAAAAAGGGCCCTATCTGGTAACTGGGCCCAGCTGGCGCCTTTCCCAACTGGTCAGGGGGCCAATGGGGACTGTGCGGGGAGACAACTGCCGGGGTATTTTTTTTTTTGTTTTCGTTTTTGTTTTTCTTTGTTTTTGTTTTTTTCCTTTTAGTTGGTGTACGTACCCCCTGGGTAACCCGGAGGGGTTTGCATGACTGGATAGGTGTATGAGTGACAATGGGAACTGCAGATGCTGTAGAATCCAAGATAATAAAGTGTGGAGCTGGATGAACACAGCAGGCCAAGCAGCATCTCAGGAGCACAAAAGCTGACGTTTCGGGCCTAGACCCTTCATTAGAGAGCCTCTCTGATGAAGGGTCTCTGCCCGAAACATCAGCTTTTGTGTTCCTGAGATGCTGCTTGGCCTGCTGTGTTCATCCAGCTCCACACTTTGTTATCTTGGGTAGGTATATTAAGGTTTTATTATTTTGTACGTTCTATGGATAAAGTGTATTTTTTCAAATTTAAAAAGAAAGGTCATGAAACATCTGGAAACGAACCTTCCACCTCAGCAAGCAAACTTCCATCCGGAGCCTCGACCTGAGCTACAAATCTTCTCAACCTGCTGGAGAACAGAGCACACAAACCCAGAGTTTATAGGCAGAGAGATCAGGGTAGAGATGTCAAAACATCACACAACTAGTGTGAGTGGAATACCAGATGGTAAGTCTCTATAGGTGAGTAAAATGTCAACAGCTGAACAATCGAATAACCAATAACTTCACCTGATTAAGTGAGGTAGAGGAATCATTCCAAAAAAATTAAAATCAGGTGCTGGGGACCTACTAAATGACTAGAATTACATGATGGGTAAAAGAGTTGCATGCCAAGGGTCTAACAAAAGTAATAAGTAATTCAAAACTGTACAAACTAATTAAGGTATTGAGATCATAATGATTTATGAAGGTGATAGTGTCAGAACAGGATAGTAAGGAAGACTTTTACAGGTACAGAACCATATGGTGGGGTTACCAGTTATACAACATGAACCCACAAAAAACTGCAACGACCTTCTCAGAAGACGGACACAGGATACAATCGATAGAGTACCTTTAGTCATCCAGTATGCCCGAGAGCAGAGAAACTACATGTTTTTCAGTCTTCAGCATGTCACCAATGATGATGAGTATCTCGCCAAGATCTTCCCTAGACCTTCAAACAACCACCAATCCTTAGACTATCATTCACAGCAAACTACCCAGCCTTCAGGAGAAAATCAGCCACAACACCACACAACCCTGCCGTGGCAAACTCTGCAAGATATGTCAGCTCATCAACATGGATATTACCATCACATGTGGGAACGCACGTTGCTATTGTACCAGCTCCATCACTTTCTCTGGCATTCATTCTATATACGCATCACTCTCTGCATGATGTAGTTACCCTACAGATCATACTTAGATCTTTCCCCTTTCAGCTTAAAGCTATGCCCTCTAGTTTTCAAAATTGGCTCAATGGTAGGAAGCAAAGTGTTATGGTTGAAGATTGTTTCTCAGACTGGAGGCCTGTGACTAATAGCCTGCCACAGGGGTTGGTGCTGGGACCTTTGCTTTTTGTTATTTACAGAAATGATCTAGATGTGAATGTATAAGGCATGCTTAGTAAGCTTGCAGATGATACAAAATGAGAAAGTATCGTTGATAGGATTATTATCAAAAATTAGAGAGAGATCTTGATCAGATGGGGAAGTGGGTTAAGGATTGGCAAATGCAATCAATACAGAGAAGGGTGAGGTGTTGCACTTTGGAAAGTCAAATCAAGGTAGGACTTATACAGTAAATGGTACGATCCTGAGGAGTGTTGTGGAACAGAGTGGCCTAGGAGTATAAGTGCTCAGTTCGTTGAAAGTGTTGTCACAGGTTTCCAATCCCTGGGAAAAAGACTATATGCATTCATCCTGTCGCTGCTCCTCATGATTTTATACACCTCCATAAGGTCACTCCTCATTCTCCTACTTTCCAAGGAATAAATTCCTATGTTAGCCCTCCTCTGCCTACAACTCGGGCCTACCCGTCTTGGCCGCATCCTCGTAAATCTTCTTTGCACACTTTCCACTTTAACTATGTCTCTCCTATAAGAGGGTGACCAAGCCTGCACACAACATTCCAAATGTTGCCTTACCAACAACTTTATACAACTGTAACATAGCATTCTAACTCCTACGCTCAATGCCTTGTCTGATGGAGTCCAACATGCTAAATACCTTCTTCACCACCTTGGAAACCTGTGACAACACTTTCAACGAACTGAGCACTTATACTCCTAGGTCACTCTGTTCCACGACACTCCTCAGGATCGTACCATTTACTGTATAAGTCCTACCTTGATTTGACTTTCCAAAGTGCAACACCTCACCCTTCTCTGTATTGATTGCATTTGCCAATTCTTAACCCACTTCCCCATCTGATCAAGATCTCTCTGTAATTTTTGATAATAATCCTATCAACGATACAAAATGAGAAAGTATCATCTGCAAGCTTACTAAGCATGCCTTATACATTCACATCTAGATCATTTCTGTAAATAACAAAAAGCAAAGGTCTCAGCACCAACCCCTGTGGCAGGCTATTAGTCACAGGCCTCCAGTCTGAGAAACAGCCTTCAACCATAACACTTTGCTTCCTACTATTGAGCCAATTTTGAAACTAATTAGTTAGCTCCTCCTGGGACCCATGCAACCTAACCTTCATGACTAGCCTGCCATGCAGGATCTTGTCAAAAGCCTTACTAATGTCCTTATAGACAACATTCACCGCCCTGCCCTCATCTGTCCTCTTAGGTATCTCTTCGAAAAACTCTAAAAGATTTTATACATGATTTCCCATGCAAAAATCCATCCTGACTATCCCTAATCAGACCTTAACTATGCAAATGTTGTTTGATCCTGTCCCTCAGTATCCTCTCAAATAACTTGCCCACCACTGATGTCAGGTTCACTAGATTGTCTTTGCTGATTTCTTAAACAATAGGCAAACATGAGCCACCCTCCAGTGTTCTGGAACTTCACCCAATTTTTTTTTACACCCATCACACTATTCCAGTTCTTTAGTTTGTCTCCAGCACCATCTTATTTCCATTGTTTTTGCAATTATCTGTCTGCCTCACTTTATCAGATTATAGGTCATCCCTTAGCTGATTATTCAGCTACACTTGACTCACTGTCTAACAATCCTGGTCACCTGGACAGACTCATGATTTAATATTCCACTTACACTAGTTATGTGATTTTTTTTTGATCTCTCTGCCAATAAACCCTGGGTCTGTGTGCTCTGCTGTCTCATTGCACCTGGTGAAGGGGCTGCGCTCTGAAAACTTGTGTGATTTCAAATAAACCTGCAGGACCAAAACCTGGTGTCATGTGATTTCTGACTTTCTCTATGCTAAGGGAACAATTAAACAAACCTAACACTCAAAGTTTTTGAGAAGATTTGCAGTTGGGGTTGTGGATGAAGTTGTAGACACGCTCGACAAGTTGGTTGTAAACGTTCTATCACTCTGCTAGGTAACATCATCAGTGCACCTCCAGTGAAGCATCGGTGTTTTGTCCCGCTTGTTATTTATATGCCTCAGTTTGCTAGGATGGTTGGTGTTACTGCCAGTTCTGTTTCTCGGTGGATTGTACACAGGGTTTGATTCAATGTGTTGGTTGATGGAGTTCCGATTGAAATACCAGACCTCCAGGAGTTCCCCGGTGTGTCTCTGTTTGGCTTGTGTAATTATGGATGTGTTTTATGGGTGTCGACAGGGACAACCACTGGCTCTGCATCCTGGTAGTCAATAACCTACCAAGGCTGCAGATCAAGGCTGAGCTTTGCTACAACGCCAAAGACCCCCAGACCACCGAAGAGACAGTTGTGAGGCAATTGTCCCCGGCTTTCCAAAATGGCCAGCAGAAGAGAAGCCACTCAAGTGTAGGGTGGTCAAGCCTATCCAGAGTAAAAAAGGGAGGTACGAAGGGAGAGGTAGCCCTCCTGATTAGAGGCGTAACTGTTTTGGATGAGTGAGGTGTGGGCACAGTTGGAAAGATTTCCTCAACCAGCAGAAGAAGGGTGAGGGAAGGGATCCTTTCATGCATTTCTGGGAACTGAGTCCAGTAGCACAGGCCTCTCTAACTCCTTTGAGGAGTTTTTAGAAGCATTCCCGGCTGCAATCACATGCCAGGGGTGGTGGTAGCCATGGCAACTAGTGCAAGGTCATCCACTAGCCCACACGATAACACCAATCCGTAACAAGAGCCAGAACGGTTCAAGGTGAACTGAACAAAGGCACAGGTGGACCAGCAGAAAGGGAAATTTCTGGGGCTGACTGTGCTGGCAGGGGAATGAGAAATGTCTGAATCCTGTGCTGAGGGCAGCCACCAGGCCAACACATTGGCCAAGGAAGACACTCACATAGTACCTCCTTGGACCCAAGTGGCTCAGGCCTGACAATGCAGACAGGGATAGAGGGGTGTGCAAAGATGGTGCCAGGGTACCAATGGCCCCACATCTGAAGATGGTCCAGGCTCAGGATCCTATCCTAACCCTCTCCAGGGACACTGGTTAAAGGAAAGAAGGTAGAGGGCCCGTGCAAAATAATGAGGAAGCTAATTGATGTGGGTGACATTAAGGGGAGCTGGCAACCAGTCAGCATCCTGGACTCTGGAGAACCCCCAGGGGAAGCCACGGTTTCACAGGCCTCGGCACTAGGGCCTACAAACTGCCTGACTAGGCTGGTTAGCCCACCCATAGTTTGGGACTCGAGCAATTTCCAAGCCCTCGGGGAGGCCAGAGTCCCACAAGCCACAGGTCAGATAGCAGCCCCAGACTGTGAAGGGTCCCCCAGCAGAAGACACAGTCCCAGAGGGTGGAGGCCGAGGATCATCAAAGACTCTCCCAGGCCAAGTCAGCAAGCCCATAATTTGGACTCATGAGGTTTCCCAGAGCCCCGCAAAACCAGGGCCAGTGAATCGCTTCGCAGGCCAGGACAGCCCACCCATAGTTTGGGACTTGGGAAGTGCTCCAAAATCCTGGATTGCATGGTTCCCAGACCAACTGTGAAATGCGGGGGAGCCCCCCAAGGTTCATGGGGGGTGGTGCACACTGGCCAAATAGCAGCTACAGACAGTGTAGAGCCCCTTGGGGAAGCATGATCCCACAGGCTACAAATCCAGGGCAGTCAAAGCTTCTTCAGGCCAAACCAGCCTGCCCAGAAACTGGAGGACTCCTGTTAAGCAAAGAGGAAGCACTGGAGAGAGCCCTCTGAACCCAGAGGCTGAGGACCTCATGGTCCCTGGGGTACTAGCCACACTGAGGCTGTAGTGAGGGTGGGCCATTCAGATCTTAGCCTGGCCAGTGGAAATGGTTGGCACTGTATTCAGCTATTGGCTAAAGTATAACGTTATGTTGGAGGTGTATATAGTGTTATGGGGGTGATGGGCTGATGTGCGAATTTAGTAACATGGAGCCAAGCCTGAGTACTGCTAAAGGGAAAGGCTGTGTTTACATTCTATGTCTATAGGGAAGAATGGTCAGATGGACAAGGTTTTCACTGCTGGGTTGCCCTAACAGGAGAGGAAACAGGTAAGCCCAAGAACACTAGATGGGTGTTCTTCCAACTCCAGGGGACTAGGGTATGGTTTGGTACTCTATGAAGAGGTGGTTTCTAGGATTCAGCTTCCTATTACACTAAAGTTCACTTACCCGTATGGTCCCCAATGGAGACAGGGCGAATGCACAAAACCTTACTCCAGGGATATGTTCCAAGGGCACCAAAACCTAGAATTTTGGGGAACATAAACCAAGTAGACATACACACTAAACACACTAGGGGATACTAACCCAAAGTGGGATTAGTTGGGTGGCATGGTATCGAGCCCTCAGATCCCAACACCAGGCAGTGTACTGTGGGCTGGAGGTATATTATGCAGGAAAAGTTTGTTCCTGGGAGGACCTTTGATGAGGATGTGTCTTGTTTTCCTGTGTAATGACAAAGTATGTTTTAGGTTTACACCTAGTGTCACGTATGTGCACAATGTACTACATACGCCTATGTTTTGGCTTTCCCTAATCCTGCTTTGTGTTTTCCTTTCAGGGTGCAATGCACTGTGTCTCAAGGGAGAAAATGTGTATGTTGGGGGTTAGGTAATTTGGGGAGTTGGTTTTTGAATCTTGGCAATTTTTGCTCTGCGAAAAAATATACAAACATAGAGCTGGCGACCTGGAAAAATTGCTCAACCTGGAATTCCAATTTTCACCTCCACTCCAAGACAATAATCAAACAAACCTAACACTCCTTTCTTGTATTGTTCTTACTTTTTGTATTGTAATTAAACACAGATTCTTTTAGAACATTAAAACATAGAACAGTACAGCACAGTACAAGCCCTTCGGCCCACTGTGTTGTGCCAAACTTTTACCCTGACTAAATGTAAGGTCTATCTAACCTCCACCCCTATCTTATACTATCATCCATATGCCTATCCAATTGCCGCTTAAATGCCCCTGATGAGGCCAATTCCACTACCCTCGCCGGCAATACATTCCACGCCCTACCACTCTGAGAAAAGAACCCATCTCTGATGTCTCCCCTATATGTCTCCCCGATCTCCTCTCACTTTAAATTTTTGTCCTGAAACACCTGTCTACTGCCTTCTTTATTTCACATTCCTTAAATAAGACCAATATCTAGAACCAGGGATCTGGGAGTGATCTGAACCACATAAAATTCAGTAAATTACCATTTGCAAACCAGAACCCGACAGTCTCCTACGTGAACCTATGATTCACCTGAAGCTTCTTATAAAATTGCAGTTTTTAGGAATGCAGCCATAACTTGATTTGAGGACTTATTGTGTCTTTCTGCCTTGTTTACCCTCATTATTTGCTAAGTGCATTCCTTTTTTTCAGCCACAACCCCTTCTTGAACAACCATTTTTGGCTTCAACAATTCAGCTTTAAATATACATATGAAGGCAAATAGAATTTTGGCAGTTATTGCTAAGGGAATGAAGTATGAAAATAGTTAAGTATGGTTGCAATTGTACAAGGCATTAGTAAGACCACAGCTATAGTATTGCTTACAGTTTGGTTCTCTTACATGAAGAGAGATGTATTTGCATTGGAAGCACTCAAAGAAGGCTCATAATATTAATTCCAGAGTTTGTGTTATGAGGTAAGATTGCACAGTTTACATCTATACTCTCTTTAGGAGAAGTTTAGAAGAATGAGTGGAGATCTAATTGAAGCATCTAAAATGTTAAAGAAGGTTGACACAGATATTTCCCCTAGAGGGGCAATCTGGATTGAGAGGTCATAAATTAAGGATAGGGAATAGCACATTTAAAACAGAGATGAGGAGGAATTACTTCTCTCAAAGCATTATAAAACTGTGGAACTCACTACCCTGGAGTACAGTGGATACTGGGGCATTGTGTAAATTTAAGAAAGAGATAGATTGTTAATTAGTAATGAGTTGAAGGTTACAGAGAATCAGCAGGAAAGTGGGGCTGAGGCTGAGATTAAATCATCCATGATCATATTGAATGGCTAAAGAAGCAGAAGCAAGCAGAGCCCCTGGGGCAATGACTATGTGAAAAAAAAGGTGAAGGGGAGGGCAGGGATTAAATCAAAATGAAATTGGAGGGGTTGATAAAGTACTCAACACCCTACAGCCCCAATCTCTCCTGAAAGGTGTCAAGGGCATTGGTGGACACCTTGTGCTTCTTCTCCAGCAACACCCAGAAATGAACGTAGCCACAGAAAAGGGGCAAGTGGTTGGCCATAATGACCCCCTCCATGGCCCACAGCCTGGGCATAATATGGCTAGCAGACCCACGAGAAGATCCTCCAACATATCTGCTCCCCTCTCTACCGGGTGCCGAAAGATCAGGAACATGGGGCTGAAGTGTAACAGAAAGCACAAAAGGAGGTCTGTAAGATTACTAAAAAGGTAGTGCAAGCACACACACCCAATATATACATGGTCCACAGACTCCACAGTGCCACAAATCAGACAGTTGGGCTGGGAGTCTGTGAACCGCCACAATCTGCAGTTACAGGAGAATGCTGTGTGCAACACCCTCCACCCCAAATCCCTGACAGAAACGGTGGGGAGACCTGTATTAAGAGCCCTCCACTGGGGATCCCCACCGCTTGGTGGTAAATAGGCTTGCCAAAGCATGTCCAGGCAGTGGAATAAAGAGAAGAGCTGGATGGTATGTAGCAGCAGTCTGTACAGAGCTCGCCGTTTCACATCTTTAAAAGACACAAAATAAAAATTCCAGAGGGGGCTCAGGTTGTGGGGCACAGGCTCCCGGGGAGGAATGGGATCCTGGGGCAAATATGAAATTCCATCTGAGCAGGGGCACACGCAGATGGGACCCCATCGCACACTGAGCATCTTCCAACCGGCGTGCAAATTTGGGACCGAGCACCACTGTTGTAAAGCTTTGAAGGATGGTGGCTACGAACCAGACGTGGTCATCAGTCCCAATTCCAGGCCAGGCCCGCACCAGCCAGCACGTCTCCAACTCTGGTCACTCCCACAGCTACAGCCTTCCTCTCTGACAGCCAACTGAACCCACGATTGTAGAGGTGCGGATTCCTGAGTAGCAGCTCTCTGATGATGACTGAAACTCCTGCCAGAGGCCAGGCATGGTGCAAGCCGACCATGTTCCAGGCAGTGATCAGGTCCTGGTAAGAGACAGGCGGCATCCTGAGGGCAACCTCAAAACCATCATGGTTGATAAACCTGAGCTGTATGTTGACGTTGTGGACCTGGTGGAAAAAATACTCACCAGGGTGCAGCACCTAGGAGAAGGCTCAATGTAAAGGTGTTACTGCAAGGTCTGAAGGTGAGAAGTCGTCACCTGGGTGTGGTCACGCACCAATGACTGGCCAACCTCTTCAATTGGGAAATTCAGAACCTGTGCCATGACCAGAGTGTCTTTTTTTCCCAGAAGAAGTGAATCAACATTCTCTGGTTGTCTGTGACAAAACCAGAAGGAGGGACCAAAGAGACTAGCCTGTACCAAAACATAGAGGCCACCAGATGGTTCATGACCAGCACTCGACTCCTGTAAGACAGCACTCGGAGCAGTCCTGTCCAGTGGCCTGGACGAGCCAAGGCTTTGGCCTCCAGCTCCTGACAATTCACCGGCCAGGATTCCTCACCAGGGCTAAGGTAAACCCCCAGATAGAGGAGATGGGTGGTGTTCCGGCTAAACCCCGTATTTTCACCCGCTACAGACCAACTAAGAGTCCAGAACATTTAGCTCAGGTGATTCTGGCAGAAGACACCACCAAGTACACCATCTGTCACTCTCGCATCCTCCCAAGTTCAGCCAGGTTGGTGAAAGTGAGGAGCAAATTATTGGCATAAGCCAAGCAGATCATCCCCATGCCTGGCACATGCAGAAACAGTCCTGACAATCTCCTCCACAAGAGACACAGGGACAGAATCCCTGACACTCCTGTTTATGTCTGACAGCCAGGGATCCCTGATTGATCCAGGTTAACAGCCCCCGTCAGGAACTGATAGTCTGTGAGGTCTGCCTAGCTGATCTTATTACAATCATTACAGCGCCATTCTCTTTCATCTCCCTTAATATCTGCTTCTCTCTCATTCCAGTAGGAAAACAATCCACATTTGGGCAGTAACCAATAAGACAAATGGTGGGTGGCCCACCATTCAGAAGGAGAGGATTCTGACTGAGCTGCCCGAGCTATGTCCAAGCCCTGGACTGGTATCAGAGCCTGTCCTTGGCTTACTGTCCCAGAACCTGCTGATCAAAGACTCTCTCCCGTGATTGATTGGGGACTGTGACTAAATGGGAAGACTCCTGGCTTTATGTTTGCACTAAATAGCTAAGTAATACAGAAATATTGTGAGTCTGGCTGAGGGGCAAGATGCAAAAAGGTAAGACAAGTCAAGGCAAGGTAGGAATGCTGTGAGTATGCAGATAGGCTCAAACTGAGTGAGTGCTAAGATAGCAAACTGCCCAATCATATGGCCTGGCCCAGACAATGAGCTGGGCGCATGTCTCTAAGCAAACAGTGTCCTTGCTGCAGCATTGCAATAAAAGTTGCCATTGCATCTTAGGTGCAATATTGAAATACAGAAGCATATTGTAAGCGAATTGGAAATGTGCCATGAGAGTTCTTAGAGGTTGGCACACATTGGATGCCAATGACCATGGACATTTGCTGCATGTATCCAGTGCCCTTTGATTGTGCCCTGAGTCGCTAGTGCTTTTTGTCGAACTTGGAAGTCCTTTACAGAAATCACCAGGAACCCACTCTGAAGCTCATTTTGAAAACTGTCAATGTCTAGATTGCTCTCAGTGAATGGTAGGATAAAAAGTTCCATATTACTAAGATGATGCTGTTCAAAAAGGTTGTTAACAAGTAATAATCACGTTTAACAGGCAATTCACTGCTGCCAAGCACAAATTTCATCTGGACTTCTGAAACTTAATTAAAAATTGCAACAACTTCCTTAAGGTGTTGAGAAAAACCTTGTTGTACATTTCATGCAAATGTACGGGATTTCTTAATGTAACCTATGTCATTCAGATTGCTATAAGATTCAGTACTATGCATCTCTCCACAAGTGCTGCCAAACCATTTGAGTGTTTCCAGTATTTTCAGTGTTTATGGGTCAGCAAGTTTGCAGACGACACAAAGGTCGGAGGTGTCGTTGACAGTGTAGAGGGCTGTTGTAGGCTGCAGCGGGACATTGACAGGATGCAGAGATGGGCTGAGAGGTGGCAGATGGAGTTCAACCTGGATAAATGCGAGGTGATGCATTTTGGAAGGTCGAATGTGAAAGCTGAGTACAGGATTAAGGATAGGATTCTTGGCAGCGTGGAGGAACAGAGAGATCTTGGTGTGCAGATACATAGATCCCTTAAAATGGCCACCCAAGTGGACTGGGTTGTTAAGAAAGCATATGGTGTTTTGGCTTTCATTAACAGGGGGATTGAGTTTAAGAGTCGTGAGATCTTGTTGCAGCTCTATAAAACTTTGGTTAGACTGCACTTGGAATACTGCGTCCAGTTCTGGGCGCCCTATTATAGGAAAGATGTGGATGCTTTGGAGAGGGTTCAGAGGAGGTTTACCAGGATGCTGCCTGGACTGGAGGGCTTATCTTATGAAGAGAGGTTGACTGAGCTCGGAGATAATGGGAACTGCAGATGCTGGAGATTCCAAGATAATAAAATGTGAGGCTGGATGAACACAGCAGGCCAAGCAGCATCTCAGGAGCACAAAAGCTGACGTTTCGGGCCTAGACCCTTCATCAGAGAGTTCTTAGAGGTTGGCACACATTGGATGCCAATGACCATGGACATTTGCTGCATGTATCCAGTGCCCTTTGATTGTGCCCTGAGTCGCTAGTGCTTTTTGTCGAACTTGGAAGTCCTTTACAGAAATCACCAGGAACCCACTCTGAAGCTCATTTTGAAAACTGTCAATGTCCAGATTGCTCTCAGTGAATGGTAGGATAAAAAGTTCCATATTACTAAGATGATGCTGTTCAAAAAGGTTGTTAACAAGTAATAATCACGTTTAACAGGCAATTCACTGCTGACTTTGGTTAGACTTTGCAAAGAACTTCTCTGATGAAGGGTCTAGGCCCGAAACGTCAGCTTTTGTGCTCCTGAGATGCTGCTTGGCCTGCTGTGTTCATCCAGCCTCACATTTTATTATCTTGACTGAGCTCGGTCTCTTTTCATTGGAGAAAAGGAGGAGGAGAGGGGACCTAATTGAGGTATACAAGATAATTAGAGGCATAGATAGAGTTGATAGCCAGAGACTATTTCCCAGGGCAGAAATGGCTAGCACGAGGGGTCATAGTTTTAAGCTGGTTGGTGGAAAGTATAGAGGGGATGTCAGAGGCAGGTTCTTTACGCAGAGAGTTGTGAGAGCATGGAATGCGTTGCCAGCAGCAGTTGTGGAAGCAAGGTCATTGGGGTCATTTAAGAGACTGCTGGACATGTATATGGTCACAGAAATTTGAGGGTGCATACATGAGGATCAATGGTCGGCACAACATTGTGGGCTGAAGGGCCTGTTCTGTGCTGTACTGTTCTATGTTCTATGTTCTATTAACAACCGCACGAACATCTGTTTAAAATATTGTGTGGATGTTAACCAACTTAAAGAAGGTTGTTCCATTTCTTACTGATTGTTGTAAAACTCAATAGTACCTTATTAAATGCAAACATACTAAATTCCAGGACTATCATTTTTTTTGAGTTTCAGCTATTCAAATGTCTGTTGCACAATTGTGTTTCCAAGTGTTTGCATTCCAAGCTGATTTTCTGAAGGAGAATTGCCTTGTGACATGTAAAGAAGGTCATGAACCACTGCTCATTATTATTAAACGAAGCCAGGGTTTTGTGATGGCAAACAGATGGCCTTAAGATGTGTCCCAAGTGTAAACACATGACAGATTGAGAATGGTATTCTGATGCCTAAATTTCTGATCACAACAGAAGGCCTGAATACTTTACAGCATATTGCTATTTACAAATCATTAACATCCGATTAAGTTGGCGTAATGTAACAAAAGCACATGGATCAGGAAGGCAGACAAGCAAGGTGAAAGCTGATCTAGGAACATTTTACATGCTTAGTATTCAAATGTTGGTATTACTTTGTGCAATGTATATGTGTTTGCTTTTTGCACTTGCAAACATATCAGTAAATAGTTCTCAAGCCCTTCTATGTCAAACCATGTTGAATAGTATTTAATGAAACAGAAAAACTAATTTAGTGATTCGGAACTCAGTTGTATTCTTTGAGAATTTATTTTGTGTAATTGAGCCTGGTTTTCTTTAGATTGCTTAGGAGAAGATGACAGGGTAATGTAATTTAAGAAGTTTGTGAAAAAAAATCTGTGAAAGACTTGTAAATTATGTGGAGCCAATTTGTCCATGTTTCAGCTGTGATCATTTTGTGGAGGTGTGCTGTTCATTACTATGTAAAGTTGCATATTTATCTAAATAAACAAAACACACAATCAAGGTTTGATGCAATGTATGTGGCATGATTTTGCCGTTTGCTGCAACAGCGGTAGTTGCAAAAAAATCACATGGCAACAATTTCAGAATTGATAAGTTCAGACCACACTACCTGATATTTTTCATTCAGGTATATAAGCGATTCATGCTCAAAAATTCTTTAGGTGAATGGTGGCTCAGTGGTTAGTACTGCTGCATCACAACTCCAGGGTCCCGGTTTTGATACAACCTTTGGGTGATTGTCTGTGCGGAGTTTGTAGATTCTCCCAGCATCTGGGTGGGTTTCCTCCCATGGTCCAAAGATGTCTAAGTTAGTTAGATTTGGCCATTCTGTATTGTGCAGGCTATGTGGATTAGCCAAGGAAAAATGTAAAGTTATGCAAATAGTGTAGGGAGTTGGGTCTGTATAGAATGCTCTTTGGAGAGTTGTTGTTACTCCATGGGCCAAATAGCCCGTTTCCATGCTGTAGGAATTCTATTTTTAAATATTCCTGTGATGAGAACTCATTTCAGTGGTGAAAATTAAAGCAGACAATGGGGTATCTGAGTATAAGAATACAGACTTATAACTTGCTTGCTTGTAAGAATAATGCCAACAATTTGATTGATCTCTGACATTCACGACTATGTAATTTTGATTAATCTACTTGGCTGCTCTTGGACAAAATACTAATTTAGTACTTCATTTTGATTTTGTTTTGCAAGTAGGAAACTTTGATACCTTTTCTAGCAATGATTACATTTGGAAAACAATAATGTTTAATACTTAGCACCTCCATGTTTTAAGCTCCACAACATTGCTGACAATCACAAGGGTGAAATGTGAGGAATGATCCATCTTTTGTTGTCCTAGAACCAAAACTGATGTTGAAGCATGTAATGAGATAAAGTTAGTCATCTGAAATGGAACCAATAAGCACACGATGATACTTTATTGCACCAGAACACAATATCTGAAGTTAATACATTGTAACTTCTAGAAAATGACCTCTCTAGTTATTTCAGAGATAGTAGGCCATTTCCTAAAAATTTTTAAAGTTTGTGTGTTCTACTGACCACTGTGTTTTATCAGACACATTATGTAGTAACTTTATCAAAATATATTTGAAGTATGGAAGCAATTAATCCTAAATTAAGCAAAAAATAGCCTAATTTGATAGGAAGAATGAACTGGATTGTTAGATCACCATTCTGAGAAGCATAGTATCCATTTGACCAGATTCCTTGTCCATTCATACAGTCATAAAGTCATAGAGCTGTGCAGAATGGAAATAGATCCTTCAGTCCAAATCATCCATTCCAACCAGTTATCCTAAATTAACGTAGTCCCACCGGTCAGCATTTGGCCCATATCCCTCTAAAATCCTTCCTATTTTTTATCCATCCAGATGTCTTTTAAATGTTGTAACTGTACCAGCTTCCACCATGTCTTCTGGCAGCTGATTCCACACACACACCACCCTTTGTGTGAAAAAGTTGTCACTCAGTTGCACAAAGCACATCTTGTCATTCCTTTGGCCACACTTCCTACAAGAAATAGCTCTTTTGCCAGATATGTTAAGAGAAAAGCTGATGGAATGTTCTCATTTTCAGTTAATTTGTTTTGTTAAGTGGGATTCATGGCATCTGGTGTGCCATATCTTGCAGTGCCTGTTCATATACAGTCTTCAAATCTTCGCCTTATTAATTATTATGTGGATGAGGTAGGGCAGTTGACGTGGTGTACATGGACTTCAGTAAAGCCTTTGATAAGGTTCCACATGGTAGGCTATTGGAGAAAATATAGAGGCACGGGATTGAGAGAGATTTAGCAGTTTGGATTAGAAACTGGCTTTCTGTAAAAAGGCAACGAGTGGTGGTTGATGGAAACTATTCAGCCTGGAGTCCGGTTACTAGTGGTGTGCCTCAAGGATCTGTTTTGGGATCACTACTGTTTGTCATTTTTATAAATGACTTGGACGCAGCATTGGTTGGATGGGTTAGTAAGTTTGCAGATGACTCTAAAGTCAGTGGAGTGGCAGACAGTGTGGAAGAATGTTGCAGGTTGCAGGGAGACTTGGATAAAATGCAGAATTGGGCTGAAAGGTGGCAAATGGAGTTTAATGCAGATAAATGTGAGGTGATTCACTTTGGGAGGAATAATAGGAAAGCAGAATACCGGGTCATTGGAAAGATTCTTGGTAGTGTAGATGTGCAGAGGGATCTTGGT
Organism: Stegostoma tigrinum; assembly: GCF_030684315.1. NCBI lineage: Eukaryota > Metazoa > Chordata > Chondrichthyes > Orectolobiformes > Stegostomatidae > Stegostoma > Stegostoma tigrinum. The sequence continues at coordinate 57,371,961 of NC_081366.1, forward strand.
GTCCACATACATAGATCCCTGAAAGTTGCCACCCAGGTTGATAGTGCTATTAAGAAGGCTTACGGTGTGTTAGGTTTTATTGGTAGAGCGATTGAGTTCCGGAGTCGTGAGGTCATGCTGCAACTGTACAAAATGCTAGTGCGGCCTCATTTGAAATACTGTGTGCAGTTCTGGTTGCCCCATTACAGGAAGGATGTGGAAGCATTGGAAAAGGTGCAGAGGAGATTTACCAGCATGTTGCCTGGCCTGGTGTGCAGGCCCTATGAAGAAAGGCTGAAGGAATTGGGTCTGTTCTCATTTGAGAGAAGGAGGCTAAGAGGGGATTTAATAGAAAAAGAAAACTTGCTGATGGCACATAGGTGGATGAAACATCATTCTAATTAATATTTCATTGTTGTATATGTTTGTTCAGTTGCACTGTTAAAATGTTTGCTCTGGTATAATTTCCATTGTCGCAACTGGTTAAGTCATACTTGTATGTGAGATGAGCAGCCCCCTTAGACATCCAAATGATGAATATAGTTGTAATGGTCATGCTTTGCTCAGATCTCACAAACTCCTTGACTGCAGAAACCTTCAGATGTCAGGTATCCTTCAACCACAACATTGATGACTGCAGTCAACATGTTGCATTTTAATGTAGCCAACTCTGATGTTAAATGCACTGTATTTAGGACCTGCTTGGACATGGTCCACAAATATGATTGCACACTTACATCAATCTTATGAGTAAATGGAAAGAGTGGCGAATCCATACATCTTTGCAAAGAAGGTTCGTTCTATCCATTAGCTTTTCAAGGGAGCTCACCACCATTCAAGGGTAGGAGATGTACAAAACGTAATTTGCATGTCCACTCTCCCTTAAAGCACATTGTGCAGCTTTTCTAAGCAAACCAAAGTTAAATGCTGTCCTAGAGAAGGATCAAACACTTCAGGGAATTTCAGCAGTCAACATGCATTCTGAAACATCGAGGATTTATTGCTGATATAGAGTCAAAAGGAAATTCCTCAGAATTCTTTTTATCAACCATATGCACATACAACCACCTAAATTTTCCAGGCCAACATGGCTAACATTTCCTGCTTTCTGGCTCCTTTCTTTCTTGAAAAGCAGCATTACAGCTGTAGTTTCCAATCCATTAGGATCTTTTCAAAATATGCAAAATGTTTGAAACTTACAACAAACGTGTAAAGGCCAGAGAGGGGAAGCATTCCTAGATTGTGTTCAAGAGAATCTCCTACAGATACTGTAAGTCAAAAATACAATTGACAACAAAGTTGAATATAGAAGGTTCAAAACAGAGTTTTGAAAAACAAATAAGAGAAGCAAAGAAAGATTACGAGAAGATTGACAGCCAACAAAAGGGAGTCCCAAAGTTTTCTATAGATGCATAAATAGTAAAAATGTGGTAAAAGCAGTATTGTTGAATAGGGATAAAATAGAAGATTTATATAGAGAGGCAGATGTCATGACAGATGTGCTAAATGAATACTTTGCATACGTCTTTACCAAGGAAGCAAATGCTACTAGGCCATGGTGACGGGGAGGAAAATCAGTTAATGAAGTGGTTCAAAATCAATGAGGAGAAGGTTTCAGATAAACTTTTGGTATTTAAAATTAACATGGCCCTGGACCAGGTGAAGTGCATTAGGGATACTGAAGAAAATGAAAGTGGAAATTGTGATGTCACTGACCATAATTTTTCATACTTCCTTGGAATGGTGCCAGAGGGCTTGAAAATTACAAATGTTACTCCTTCTGCAAAATAAAAGGGTTATAAAGATATGCTCAGCAACCGTAGAGCAGTCAGAATAAATGGTGGTTAGGGAAATTCAAGAAGCAAAAATTCAGGATAGAATTAATATTCACACGGACAAATTTGGGTTAATTGAAGAGAGTCATCATGGATTTCTTAAGGGAAAGTTGAGTTGTACTAACTTACTAGAGTTTTTTGAATAGGTAACAGAGAGGTGATGATGATAATGTTGTTGATGTGGTATAAATGGACCCTTAAAAGGTCTTTGATACAGTGGGCACAGTAGGCTTGTGAGCAAAGTTAGAGCATGTGAAATAAACAGGATTTGTAGCAATTTGGATGCAAAATTACCCAAATAGAAAAATAGTTTTGGATATGCTTGGTCTGGAGAAAAATTCAAAGTGGACTTCCTAGGGTTTGGTAATGGAATGCTTGCTTGGGACATTTAAAATTTTGCTAATAGTATAAAACTTGGAACCAGGTAAAATTTGAGGAGGATAGTATAAAACTTCCAAAAACCATGGACAAGTTGGTAGAGTTGACAGAGAGGTGGCAGATGAAACTCAATGTCAAGTGATAGTTTTTGGTAGAAGAAACATGGAGAGACAGTACAAAATAAAGGTTACAATTCCAAAGGGTGTGCTGGAGCTGAGAGACTTGGGCATTCATGAACATAAGTAACTGGGGCGGCACGGTGGCTCAGTGGTTAGCACTGCAGCCTCACAGCACCAAGGACCCAGGTTCGATTCCAACCTCGGGCGACTGTCTGTGTGGAGTTTGCACATTCTCCCCTTGCCTGCATGGGTTTCCTCTGGGTGCTCCGGTTTCCTCCCACGGTCCAAAGATGTGCAGGCTAGGTAGATTGGCCATGCTAAATTGCCCATTGTGTTCAGGGGTGTGTGGGTTATAGGGGGATGGGTTGGGATGGGTTAGGGTGGAATGCTTCAAGGGGTGGTGTGGACTTGTTGGGCCAAAGGGCCTGTTTCCACACTGTAGGGAATCTAATCTAATCTAATCTAATCTAATCTAATCTAACTAAAGGTGGCAGAACAGGTAGACAAAGCAGTTCATAAAGCATCCATTGGCTGAGGTTTAGCCAATAGGGGCATAGAGTACAAGGGCAAGGAGGTTATACTGAGCAGACAAAGCACACTAGTTAGACTGACCCAGATGACTGAGTACAATTCTGACCAGCACATTTCAGAAAAGATGTGAACACGAAGGAGCAAGTGCTGAAGGGGTTTACAATACTGGTTCCAGCTATACGAAAATTCAGTTATGAAGACACATGTCAGCCAGAGTATATTTCAATGAAATCTAATTCATATATTTGGAATTACCTTCTTTTAAGTGTATGACACAAGTAACAAACCCTGCAACCTCAACCTCAAATTGAATATGAACCTCAACTACATTATTATCCCTCTTCCTCCGAGCATCATTTACTTCGATATCATGACTAATCCTGTCTCAATATGTGTTGCCAGATCTTAAATGGCTTGTTCCCTACTTGGTTCCACAATGTATTGTTCAAACAAACTGTTCTACCTTTGCCAATCTCATTTTTCCAATCTATATGAAGATTAAAGCTGCCCAAGATTCTGACTGGGAGAGATAGTAAGAACTGCAGATGCTGGAGAATCTGAGATAACAAGAAGGGTCCCTTCAGAAGAAGGGTCTAGGCCCAAAATGTCAGCCTTCCTGCTCCTTTGTTGCTGTTTGGCCTGCTGTGTTCATCCAGCTCTACACCTTGTTACCCAAGATTCTGACTCTACTGTTTTTCAAACATTGTCACTGTTTCTTGATTTTTACACCCTCGGTGTATCTAATATTTGGGGGCCAATGAACTATTTCCATCAAAGAGCTAATTTCCAATCTATTTCTTATTTCTACTCAAACTAATTCTACATCTTGATCTTTCCAGCTAGCACTACTTCCCACAATTATAGTGTAACTTCACCTCATTTATTCCGTTCTCCTCCTCAACATTCAGTTTACAAGCCTTGGTTATTTTGCAACCATATCTCCATAAAATAGCTACTTATTTCTATTTGCACCATCAAGTCATATATCTTGTTACAATTGCTATGTGCATTCAAACCAAGGATCTTTAATTTAAGATAATAAAAGGTGAGGGTGGATGAACACAGCAGGCCCAGCAGCATCTCAGGAGCACAAAGGCTGACGTTTCGGGCCTAGACCCTTCATCTGATGAAGGGTCTAGGCCCGACACGTCAGCTTTTGTGCTCCTGAGATGCTGCTGGGCCTGCTGTGTTCATCCAGCCTCACCTTTTATTATCTTGGATTCTCCAGCATCTGCAGTTCCCATTATCACTGATACATCTTTAATTTTGTCCTTTCAATTTTTTGCCGACTGTTCTGTTTTTCTGGTGTACTCTTACATTTGTATGTATCACTACCAATATCACTGTTCTACATTTGTTGTGTCCTTTCTCATTAACTTTATAAATTTTCTACGTACATATCTTCCCCGTTTCTAGCCTCAGAAGGAGGCTTGAAGAGAATTCAACTTGGAGATAGAGCTAAGACAATGAAATGTTATTCTGTGACATCGGCTTTCTACAAATGTAGTTTCCACTGATTGCACAGCATAGGGAAATATACCATCTGGCTGAATAGTCACTTTCTGCGCTTATCATTTGATTCTGTTTATTTGTACGCATTAGAGGGACAAAATTCAATTTTGGCAAGGAACAGAAAAAGGCCTACAATGACTCAGCCGTCTGTTGCATATCCTTCCAGAGCCTTAAATTCAATGGAAAGGAAATATTGAGCAGGCTTTATCATAGCCAGTTGATACATTTCACAAAGCACTAGAGGTTAAATTTCATCCTACTAATTTTAATAGCATTATACAAGCTGGATTTAATCAAGTTGAGTGACCATAAGATAAAGGAGCAAATTTATGCCATTTAACCCAGAATTTGCACCTCTATTCAATCATAGCTAATGTGTTTCTTTGCCCCATTCTCCTGCCTTCTCCTCATAACCATGACCTCCTTACTAATCAAGAATCTATCTATTTCTTTTGCAAATACATTCATTCGGTCTCCATAGCCTTCTGCAGCAATGAGCTCCCAGATTAGCTATCCTCAGGCTGAAGAAAGTCCTCCTCATCTCAGTTCTTAAGTGTGGTCCATTTACTCTAAGGCCATGCCCTCAGGTGTTAGTCTCTCCTACTAGTGAAAACATCTTGTTCACGTCAACTTTATCTAGTGTCTATAAATGTGAGGCTGGAAAAACATAGGAAGCCAGACAGCATCAGTGGAGCAGGATAGTCCACATTTCGGGCTGATACACTTTGTCAGGACTGGGGAGGGGGAGGAGACCCCAGAAATAAATAGAGGGAGGGGGTGAGCTGGAGAAAGGGTAGGAGAGATGGCAATAGGTGGATTGCATCTGTTGTCCCAATGTGGTCTCCTCTATATCCGGGAGACCAAATGCAGACTCGGGACAAGTTCATGGAACATCTGCACTCTGCACGCATCAATCAACCCAACCTTTTCGTTACCACTCATTTTAATTCCTCCTCCCACTTTCCTAATGACATGTCCATTCTTGGTTCCTGAAATATCACAGCGAGGCAAAATGTAAACTGCATTAGCAGCATCTCATACTTTGCCCTGAGAGCTTACAGTCCAATGGTCTCAACATTGACTTCAACATCTTCAAGATCCCTCCACCCCCAGCCTTATCCCACATCTAGCCCTGTCCCGCCTCCTCACCTCCCTGACTTGGCCTAACGTGTCTACCTTCCTACACATGTATCTGCTCCACCCTTCTCACAATTCACAATGACCTGCATTCAACTATGGCCATTTCTTCTACCTTACCCCCAGCCCCAGCCCCCTCCCTCAATTTATTTCTGGCCTCCCCTCACCCTCTCCACTGCTAATGAAGGATTTCAACCCAACATGTTGAATTTTCTGCTCCTCTGGTGCTGTCTGACCTGTTGTGCTTTTTCAGCCTCACACCTATAGACTCTGGCCTCCAGCATCTGCAGTCCTTATTGTCTCCAAACCACTTTATCTAAGCCTCTCTGTATTCTGTAAGTTTCAATGAGATCTTCCCCATCCTTCTAAACTGTAAAGTGTAGAGACCCAGAGTTCTCAGTGACTCCTGATATAACAAGCCCTTCATTCCACGGATCATTCTTATGAATCTCCTCTGGATCACCCTCCAATGCCAGCTGATCTTTCCTCAGATATAGGGCTCAAAATTGCTCACACTATTCCAAATTCGGTCTGACCAGAGCCTTATAAAGCTTCAGCAGTACATCTCTCCTGTAGTATTCTAGCCCTCTTGAAATGAATGCTAACATTGTATTTGCCTTCCTAACTATGACCTGAATCTGTATATTAATCTTAATAGATTCCTGAACTAAGACTTCCAAATCCCTTTGTGCTTTGGATTTCTGAAGCCTTTATCCATTTCAAAAATTGTCTATACCTCTATTCTTCCTATCAATGTACATGACCTCACGTTTTCTTACACTGTATTCCATCTGCCATTTCTTTGCCCACTCTCCTAATATTATCTGTCCCTCCACCTATCTTTGCAGCATCTGCAAACATAGCAACAATGCCCTCAGTTCCTTCATCATGATTGTTATGTATAATGTGAGTAGTTGTTGTCCCAACACTGATCCCTGCAGATCTCTACTGGTCATCAGCTGCCATTCTGCAAAAGAACCCTTTATCTCCACTCTCTGCTTTCTCTCAGTCACCTGATCCTCTATCCAGACAAGTATATTGCCCCTAATACCATGGACTCTAGCAGCTTTCTGTGCAGCACCTTGTCAAAGGCATCCTGAAAATCCAAATAGATCACGCCCACTACTCTCCTTTGTCTAACTTGCTCACTGCTTGCTCAAAGAATTCTAACAGATTTGTCAGGTATGAGCTCGCCTAGATGAAGCCATTCTGATTCAGCCCTATCTTACCATATTTCTAAATACTCCACAATCTCATCCTTAATAATAGACTTTAAAATCTTACCAGTAACCAAGGTGAGACCAACACGCCGAGAATTTCATATCTTCTGCTGCCTTCTTTTCTTAAACAGAGGTCTTATATTAGCAATTTCCTCTGAGAGCCTCTCTAATTCCAGTGATTCCAGATAGATCACGATAAATTCCTCTATAATCTCTGTATTTGATTCCAGCTTCTTCATCTCAAACTACAAGTTGAATTCTATCATATCGTGGTCACTGCACCTGAGAGATTCCTTCATCTTAAGCTCACTAATCAAATCTGCTTCATTACACAGCACCAAATCAGAACTGCCTGTTCCCGAGTAGGCTCAACCACAAACTACTCCTCCTCACAGATATTTCATGGATTCCTTTTCTTGGGATCTACTACCAGCCTAACTTTCCCAGTCCATTTGAATATCTAACTTCGCAATGATTATTGTACTAGTGCCTTTCTTACATGCCTTTTCTATCTTCTGATTTTTTTTTGCTCCACATCCTGAATACTGCTGAGGGCCTGTATGCAACTCCCATCATAGTTCTTTTTCTCTTTGCGGTTCCACAACTTTACCCCCACAGATCCCATATCTTCTGACTCTATATCATTTCTTGCTATTGATTTAATTTCATTCCTCCTAACAAGGCAACTCTACCCCCTCTGCTCATCTGCTAGTCTTTTTGATACGATGCATATTCTTGGATATTTAGTTCTCAGCCCTGATACCCTTGTAACCATATCTCTGTGATGCCCACAGCATTGTACTTGTCAATTTCAATCTTCTATACAAGTTGACTTACCTCATTTTGTATACTGCATGCATTTAAGTTCAACAACCTCAGTCCTGCATTGATCACCACCTTCTCATGGTTGTACCTTATCTGCTGCACCTGAAGTTAGGCTACCAATCCATTCCATACTCTTAATCCTATTACTTGTTCTGGAAACTTAATAACCGCTCCTGAGCCCTCCCCCCGATCTACTACATTTAGCTGTCTGCAGGGATCATTTCTCAGGCAGTTTCAGATGGAGTCCATCCCTATGGTACAGTTCTTGCTTGTCTCAATACTGATGTGCGTGTCCCATAAAATGGAACCCTTGTTTCCCACAAGTCCTTTTGCCATACGTTTACTTCCCTAATCTTCTTACCTCTGTGCCAATTTGCATGTGACTCAGAGGTTAAAACCTTTAATATCCAGGTTTCTAAATTTGTTCCTAATTCCTGATATACCTCTTGCCTACAGTTGTCCTGTTGTTGGTGCCAACATGGTCCACAAGAACTGGATTGTCCCATTTCCTCTCCAGAATACTTCCAAACTGACTCAAGGTGTCCTTTACCTTGCCACCAGGTAGGCAGTACATCATGCTCTCTTGATCTTGCTTACAAAACGGACTATATGTCTCCCTAATTATAGAATCCCTTGCTGCTATCACTTTTCTTTATGTTCCTCCTTATTGAATGTCCCTCCCAGGCAATGGGGTGCAGTGGTCAGTTTGACCAACCTCCCTACAGACTATTTCTTCATCAAGGTCAAGAGCTAAGGCTCCTCCAAGGCTACGTTTAGAATCTCTCTACTTTCTCACTTGTAGTCACACCCTCCTGTCCCTGACTAATGGCCAAATTTGAAATATTTAAGCTGCAGGGTATGACTTCCTGGAACACACTGTCAAGGTAACTCTGCAACTCCCAGATATGTTGTAGATTCCAGCGCATCAACTCTGATCCAAAGTTCTTTGACTTGCAGTTATTTATTGCAGATGTAGTTACCAAGGCTCGCAATGGGATCCAGCAGCTCCAATATCATGTAAGAACAACACATTGCATGTACTTTCTTTTCTAAAATAGTTAATTAGGATTTATTTATGGTAAAAAAAATTAGAGTCATAGAGCCCTATAACATGGAGACAGACCCTTCAGCCCGAATGACTCACTGAAATAGCACATTGGAAATTAAATCCTACTATTCCTGGAGTCAGCGCAGAAGTTAAACTTTCTAAAAGAAATACAAAAAAATTATTAAACTTCCGGATTACTGAAACAAGTTTATAGAAAGCATAGATTAAATTTCTGTACATTACAAGATTCATTATTTATAATCACTAAATTTTAGCTCTGGGTAAACAGTTAAACTAAATTAAACAAACTCTGCAAATTAAAATACTAAACACTTTATAAACTCCGACTTATACACTCACAGACAGACAACCATACACAAGGGATAAAAAAAACACAGCCAGATGGAAAACTGGGAAAACAGTTCTGTAGTCTTCTTTCACAAGATCTGTTGGGATTGTTCTTGCTGATCCAAAGATTTCTTCTTCTTTTTTCTTAATTCTTCCACTGTTTTGTAAGAGGCGCAGGGTGGCTGATTCATTTATGAATAGCTTCTGACATATCCAATTCAAATTCACAACTTGCAACATCTGTTGAAGGGAAGATAAGCTTGCTTTCTTCAGGTTTAAGTGTCTTACTGTGAGAAAATTAGAGAGCTTTCTGAACATTCCCGATCTGCTAACTTCTCTATATTTTGCTGTATTGTTCAGCTGAAAGTGCCTAACAGGTTCTTTAAGATCTGATCAAAATGAATACAAGAAGATACGTGCATGTTCATATGTAGCAAAATTATTAGCTTAATCGACTTAGTATATACTAGAGATATATGTAAACTGTATCAATTAGTGTGGACTACATAATATAGACATATATACAAACAAAACAGTCTCACTACTGCTTACTATCTGTCGAGGAGTTTTGCGTTGGTAGAATTTGAAACTCTATCTCAGATTCCATGGCACTAGTTTCACGAACCTCTGGCCGATGTTGAAAATTTCAACAAGCAGGGAAATGTCCTTGATATTTATACTATTCTGAATCTAAGATTATATGCTGAGTTTCCGATTTGTAATACTTTCAAAGATTTTTTCCAAACCTTCCTTTGCGCAGAAAATAAGTTGAAAACATTTCCAGGTGAGCCTGTGCTAACTGCATTAAAAACAATTCCCACAGATAATCAGGCTATGCTATTACTTACAGCCAAAATAGGCATGTTTTTTACACCAGGCCTATTTTCATGTATTTTTCCATTTTGCTTCAATTGCTCATTGCCATGAGCTATTAACCCTTAACGATTAACACTTGTGAATCCTGCAGCCCAATGGTATCAATGTGGACTTCACAAGCTTCAAAATCTTTCCTTCCCCCACTGCATCCCAAAACCAGCCCAGCTCGTCCCCTCCCCCCACTGCATCCCAAAACCAGCCCAGCTTGTCCCCGTCTCCCTAACCTGTTCTTCCTCTCACCTATCCCCTCCTCCCACCTCAAGTCGCACCTCCATTTCCTACTTACTAACCTCATCCCGCCTCCTTGACCTGTCCATCCTCCCTGGACTGACCTATCCCCTCCCTACCTCCCCACCCCTACTCTCCTCTCCACCTAGCTTCTTTTTCTGTCCATCTTTGGTCCGCCTCCCCCTCTCTCCCTATTTATTTCAGAACCCTCTCCCCATTCCCCTCTCTGATGAAGGGTCTACGCCCGAAACATCAGCCTTTGTGCTGCTTGGCCTGCTGTGTTCATCCAGCTCCACACTTTGTTATCTTGTATCAAAGTGGACTGCATTAGTCACTTCAGTTAAATGGAGCAGACCTTTATTATACCTCTGCTCCTTCTTGGTTTGTGAGATTAATACATTTAATGTAGTATTTGCTTGATTGGGTGGCACTGCAATAGAGTGTAACAATACATCCCTCCTCCCACCTTCCTAGACCAGTAGATTTCACTCTGTTCTCCGTTTTGTAGGGATATTGCAATGACTGTTGAGACATGCCTACTCCTCCAGGAGCTGATGAGCTAGATTTGCTGCTTCATGTTACTCAACACTACATTGTAAAAAGAAAATTTGCCACAATAATGGAGGATAATTCAAGGCAACTCCAGTGGCTTCGTATCTTTTGCCAAACTTTGCTTTGCCCTCTCTTATGGTGAGTTTGCATACAGAGAGGGTATTTAATTAGGGAGAAGATGGTGTGGACCACACCATCCTGCCTTCACCCCAATTTTGTCCTGGGCAGGAAAATCCATGGTCAACCTTCCTGTCCCACATCTAATTCAGGATAAATATTGACCATGGCTGGTATGAACCTAACTCCAGGTGTGTCTGTTACCAAGTAACCAATGCAGGCTGCTTGTGGTCTGCGAGGAACAGAAGAGAAGTGAAGGTGTGTCCTACTTTCAAAGGCACTGATTGAGAGACCCTTCATTAGCAACAGGTGATAAGGTAACAGCAAACTCCTTCTCCTGGCTATCAAAATCACCACTCTGTAAAAACACTTCTCACCATGGCCTGGACTGCTCCAGGTGTTTTTTTTTCAATTCAGTGAGAGAAAGGGCTACTGTTAATCTCTTAGCTACCTAACTACCTCATGGGTTGGTAGGCTTTCCCCAGAAAAGATAATCACTCATTCTTTAACCAACAACTCCATAAAATTCAACCCATTTAGTTCATAACTCTTCAGCAAAAGTTATTTGTGAATCATCTGGACAATGTAAAATTGCACATTGAAGCAAATTTGAACTATTTTGCCTTATTGTAGAATAATTAAAGACGCAAATTATAATGTGAAGCAGTTTTAATAAATTTAATTACTTTAAGTCAGGTTGTTACAAATGTAATTTCACAGCAAGTATGCTGTGGCCATGAGAAACTAAACAATCTGCAATATCAGTGCTGTTATTCAAATAACTCATTCTGCTCACTTATCTGTGATTATACCTGTAATTTACTACCACCTTTATTGGCACTTTCTCTGAGGAATCTAATAATTTTGAAAGGTAATTTTATTTAATGTGTATCACACAATACCTTGGGAGGCCTGATGACATCTAGTTGACATTTGTTAAGGAAATAATGTCGGAACACAAAAAGAGAGAACCCTGATGATTCACATCAGTGCTACTCAGCACTTACAAATCTGTTATGTTGAGGTTTTGTAGTTTTCTGTACTCACTAGCACTGACTATTTTGAGGTCAAATTTGGACATTTATGGTAAGAAGTATAGCGTCAATAAAGATGTCAAGCCTTAGAGAGGATATTTATTATTTGCATGTTAGAAGGTATGTGAGACTTTAATTTCATTGAGAAAATAGCAAAATGAAATATTCTTAAAGCAGAGAGGTCTAGGAGAGATTTAATAGTTTAAAATCATAAAGGGTTTTGATCAAGCACCAAGTGGATGGACTTGAGTTAACTAATATTAGTCAGGATGGTGACATCACTGCAATTTACACAGAGGATGGTTTGCATGTGGAATGAACTCCCTGAGGAAGTGGTGGATGTGGGTACAATTGCAATGTTTAAAAGACATTTGGATAGATACATGAATAGGAAAGGTTTAGAGGGATATGGGCCGAGAAAGTAGCTGGCACTAGTTTATATTGGGATCATGTTCTGCATGTACTGGTTGGACCAAAGGGTCTGTTTCCATGCTGTATGGCTTTATGACCCTACGACTATGACTGGGGAAAGAAGAGGAAGTATCAGCTGAATATCTTACACTCCGTGAAGTAAAGGGTTAACATTATCTTTAATAACAATGACTGCACTGTGCATTTTAAACTGAATGTATTCCTCGATCTCAGGAGATCTGTTATATGCCACCAAATAAATTCAAGCCCATTAGACATGTGTATTAAATAAAGTATTGGCAAAGATCTGTAGCTTGGGTTGTGGATGAGGTTGTTGACTTACTTGCCGAGCTGGCTTGTTTTCAATCAGACGTTTTGTCACCATGCCAGGTGACATCATCAGTGGAGCGTCCAAGGTAGCAACGTTATTCTACTCCACTTGGAATTTACACCGTCCGGTCTGTTATGGTGAGTACTGTCATTTCCAGTTTTGACCTGTATGCGTTTATATATGGGATCCAATTCTTTATGTTTGTTGATTAAAATATGGGTGGAGAACCATGCTTCTGGGAAATCCCATGAGTGTCTAAGTTTGGCTTGACCAAGCCAAGGCCAAAACTGGAAATGACAGTACTCACCATAACAGGCTGGACAGTATAAATTCTAAGTGGAGTAGAATAACATCACTTCATTGGAGGCCACACTGATGATGTCACCTAGCATGGTGACTAAATGTCTGAACAAAAACAAGCCAGCTCAATGTGCATATGTATTAAATTGTATTTGTTTTTTACTGTTTTTCACAACAATAGCAGTTTCCCTTTGCATGAAAGACATGGTAACTAGGTCGATCAAACTGGAAATTGGAAAACATGCACAGTATATAACAATCAATGGTTGAATTCTCAACTCATCCTGCATGAGGCATTTGCAAATTAACAGAAATCTTAAAGATCAACCTGGGTTCATTGCAAATCTAGTCAGTAGTGCATCAACATTGTGAGTCTTAGGTTGAAAAACACCAACACTTTGAAGGTGAAGCTTCAGACACTGAGCAGTTTAGAGGAGATTATCAACACTGAAGGATGTGGTGGTGTAGTATAAAACACTGAAACCAAGCTAATGCTCTTCGAACCTTGGTTCAAACCCTGTCACAGCAGATAGTGCAATTTAAATTTGCTTAATGAACATGGAATTGAACATTAGTCTAATGGTGACCATTAAACCATCTGGTTCACTAATGCCTATCTGGAATTGAAATCTACCATCTTTAACTGATCTTGCCTCCATTTAACTCTCATACGTCTAGCAAGCCACTCTGTTGTGTCTAACCAGTGCATTGTTGAAAAATTGAATGAAACTGGAATAGGTCGCCTGATCTAGACACTAGAAAATGACAGTGGCAAATCCAGCCTTGTTGGCCCTCTGAAGAATTCTTTATGAACATCTTGGAGTTTGTCTTACAGATTGGTCAAATGACAGACTGGCATAGACATGTCCACAGAATCATATTTTATCGTCAATACCTACAACACAACCATCGTAATATGCTTTCTCAGGACAAATCCATGAGAGACAGCACAATGGTATACAGTCAGAATGAAATTTCTCTCAGATCCTCAACATTGACTTCTGATCTCATAAAGTCTTATAATGTCAGGTTAAACATGAGCAAGGACACTTCCTGTCAATTATCAGCCATCCCCCTCACTCAGTTAATGAATTAGGGTTCCTTCATCACCAGTCAATCATTTTGTCTTCACTAATCAACCTGTCATGGATGTATCTGTCTACAATCATGACCAATGTACAGTCAATATGGAGAGGAAGTCCCATCTTTGCCTGAGGATACCCTCCATTGTGCTGTGTGGCATTACCACTATGCTAAATGGAATAGATTTTGAAGAGGTCTAAGAATTCAACATTGGACAGCCAAGGGCACTGAGAGCCATCAGCAGCAGAAGAATTGTATTCACCATCACCTGCAACTTTATTGTCTAAAAGATATACAATTACCAGCAAGCCACAGCATTGGCAATGATTCAATGAAGAATGTAGGAGGGCGTGCCAGGAGCCACAGGCATATCTAAAAATGAGGTATCATCCAGGTGAAACGACACAACAGGTCACCTTATATTGTAATCAGCAGAAACAGCACATACATAGAGCTAAATAATCCCACTATCAATAGGACCCCAAAATTACAAATCACAGCCTTCAGTCAATTTGATTCACTGCGCATAGTATCAGGAAATGGGTGAAGAAACTGGTTACTATAAATGCTATGGTCTGTGACAACATTGAACTGATTGTAATGAAGACTTGTGATCCAGAACTAGCTGCAACCCTAATCATGCTATTCCAGCGCAGCCGCAACATTGACATCTACCTGACAACTTAGAAAATTGCATAGGTATAGCCTGCCAACAAAAAGCAGGACAAATCCAATGCAGCCAGTTACGGCTCCTTCAGTCTACTCTCAATCATCAGCAATGTGATGTCACTGATGCTTTCAAGCATCTCTTTCTGATGCTTAGTTTGTTTTTTATTGGGGTTACTAAGCTCCTGATCTCATTCCAGTCTTTTTCCAAATAGGGATAAAAGAGCTGAGCTCCAGAAGTAAGGTGACATTGGCTGCTTTAGACTTTACTGTCAGATTTGATATACTGTACTATTCCCCCAGATTCCTTCAAGAAGGAAACATATCAACATTTTCCAAAGGGCAAGGAATGAGCGACATATGATGACCAAAGCAGTAGCTTCTCCATTCCATTAATGACTTTTTTTTAAAAAAAATTGATCAGTGCTCTGTGGTCCATGACAGAATAAGAATACTTTCTGCTGCCGGCAAAGTATGTCAATCTTGTGATACACCAACATGATTTTTTGTCTCAATAACGGTGTGTAGCATATTGCAATTGATTGCAAAATCCTTATTGGGTATTTTTTAAAAATTCATTCACAGGTAGTGGGCATCACTAGCTGGGCTACACTTATGCTAATTTCTAGTTGTCTTTGAGCTACCTTCATGAATCATTGCAGTTCATTTCATGTAAGACACACATTGCTATTTGAAAGAGACATCCTGAATTTTGACCCAGCAAAACTGAAGGAATGGCAATAAATTTTCAATTCAGAATGATGAGTGACTGGAATGGAATTTGCAAGAGGTGGTGTTCCCATGTATTGGCTGCGCTTGTCATTTGATGGAAGTGTTTGTAGATATGGAAGGTGCTGTCTGAGCGAAAACTCCAGCTCTGAGTGGAGTGATTTCCCAGCAACCAATCAGATTAAAGGATTTTCACAGGTACACAAAAAGAAATTGAAAAGCACTGAAAGCACTTATTAAGGGTTTCCATATCATGGATGGTTCTGGTCCATCATATCCTATGGGCCAGAAAACTTTGTTCATATTTGCCAGCTGTGACAAATTTCATGATAGTAGCTGGTTGTCCTGCACAACAAAACATCTTGTTCAAACTACTGCATGAAAATGTTGGCATATTGAGGTACAAATCTGGTTCCCATGGCTGTTTTGTCTGTCTGATTGAAGAACTGGCTGTCAAAGGTGAAGGCATTGTGCTTGAGGATGAAGCAGATGAGTTGTAGAATGGCATCTGGAAATTGGTAGTCATTAGAACTGAGTACTGAGGCTTTTGCAGCAATGCCGTTGTCATGGAAGATGCTGGTGTACAGTGCCGAAACATCAAGTGTGACAAGGAATTTTCCTGGTTCGAACGGTCCATGGGTGCTGAGTTTTTGTAAGATATCTGTGTCGTAACAGAAGCTGAGGTTCCCTGTACAATGGGCTTCAAGATGCCCTTGACATAGCCAGAGCGGTTTTCACACAACATCCCATTGCCTGATTGGGTATTAGCTTTGTGCATCTTCAGACGGCAGTAGAAATTCACCACGCAGGAAGTACTCGGGATGAGAGTGCTTAGCATACTCTGAAGGACTGGATCAAAAGTCTTGATCAGTCTGCTGAGTTCACAGGTATGTTCATTGGTCACATCAGGAGGCAGTTGTCTGTAGTGCTCTTAGTTGTTCAGTTGTCTGTATACTATGCTATGTTCTTCTCAACCTTCAATACATTATTGACAGCAATGAGCACTTCACCAAGACCTTCCCCGCTTTTCATATTCAAACAACCACAAAACCTTAAACTGACCATTGTTCGCAGCAAACAACCCAGCCTTTAGGACAACATTGACCACAACATCATTCAACCCTGTCAAGGCAATTTCTATAAGACATGTCAGATCATCAACATGAATACTACCATCACACATGGGAACACCACCCACCACAAACACGGAAGATACTGAAGATATTGGCAAAACCATGCAGACGCTACGACAACGGATGAATGGACACCCTGCAACAATCGCCAGACAGGGATATTGCCTCTCAGTGGGGGAACACTTCAGTGGTCAAGAACATTCGGCTTTGGATTTTGGTACTCACACACTCACTCTCACAAGCCTGCACACACTGTCTCACTCAAACGTGCACACACAAACACACACACACACACACACACAGTCTCACTCAAACGTGCACACACACACACACACACACACACACACACAGTCTCACTCAAACGTGCACACACACACACACACACACACACACACACACACACACATCTATGGGTTGAATTTGCATTTGCAGATTTATAATTGCAGATATATTCTATTTTGTTTAAAAAGCACACAATTTGTAGACAGTCAATGTAGTAATTTATAAATTCCTACTTTGGAAGTAAAAGCAGTCTGACTTCAAGCTAATGCATAGCCAGATTTTAAACATGGCCTCATACTTAAAATGCATTGTCTGACCTGAGATGTCACCTCTGACATACTAATAAAACTTACAGCTATCTCAGGGCATTGACTTGAAAAAAATTCTGGGATTTGCATATTCATCCTCACTAACTGATTAAAGATTTAACGGCATCTTAGGTTTTCTTCAATAATTTCACATCAGTTCTATGGCCCTTTGATCTTTTGCTTATAAATTCTGTGTCTGAAGCCATGTCTCTCACTGCCACCTGAAGAAGGGGCAAGACTCCGAAAGTTTGTGTCTTCCAAATACTGTCAGCTTGTGGTTAAGATACAATGTTACTATTCATTCTCCTACACTGATTCTAAGGACCTATCTAATTAGTTGTTGTAGAAGGCCGACCACTGATGTCTTACCAAGAAGAGGCTTACACAACAAGGAGCAGTTTATTACATTATAACAATAGGTATAATTTACATTGTCAAGTTAGGGATAATTACTTAAGAATATCACAAAACAGAAATGAGATCTCTGTTTCCATGCGGAGCTAATGCTAAACTATAGTTGTGGATGTATCCTCCTTACTTCTTTCTGAAGTCAATGGCCCATTCTTTAGTTTTGCCAACACTGACAGAGAGGTTGTTGTTGCACCATGCCACATCATGCTAAACTGCCAGCTGAAGATTATGCAACATCATCAGACTAGGTGGAGCTTATTGCAACCTCATGAAAATCTTTCAAAGCTATGGTGTTACGTGATAAGGACCAGGCTTCATTGGAATCCATCCATTATTTTCTAAAACTATAGTGCTAACAGACCTACAGACTGACAAACAGCAGAAAACATTACCTCCTTCCACATGATTGGCAGAGGTAATTAATTGATAGAAAGCTGTCAATACTGCAGCCGCCCAAAGATGCATTCTCAGCTCCCTATTGTACTCTCTATATACCCATAACTATGTTGCCAAAGCCCAAAATAAAATCATCTACAAGTTTGCTGACAACACCACTGTGGGCAGGCTGGATATGAAACAGCAATGAGTCACCATACCAAAAGGAGAGAGAGGGCTCGGTGATATGGTGCAATGACAACATCTCTCTCAATGTCAGCAAAACTAAAGAATTGATCATTGACTTTGGAAAAAAAAGGAGAGCATGTAACCATTTATATGAACAGAGTGGAGGTTGAGAGGTTTGAGAGCGTCAAGTTCCTAGTAGTGACAATAACTATCAATCTGTCCTGGACTTCCCATGTAGATACAATGGCCAAGAAGGTACAACAATGCCTTTACTTCCTCAGGTGGCTCAGGAAATTTGGCATGTCCACAAGAGCCTGCAACAACTTTCACAGCTACACCTTAGGAAGCATACAATCTAGGTGCATAACAGTCTGGTGTGACAACTGCTCTGCCTGGGACCAAGCCAACCATGACAATGTCTATAGCCATTTCTGAAGAACTGTACGGGCCCATAACATCAGCTTTCCCGCTCCTCTGAGCTCCTGAGGCTTGGCCTGCTGTGTTCATCCAGCTCTGCACCTTGTTATCTCGGAAACCACTAAAGGTTTTTTTCAGAGCCCAGGCCATCACAGAAGCCAACCTGCCATCCACGGACTCAGTTTACACATCTCATTGTCGGGGAACATCATCAAAGACACATCCCACCCCAGTAATACTCCCCTACAACCTTTAACCTCAAGCAGAAAATACAGCTGTTTGAGCACATGTGCCAGCCATTATTAGACTGATGAATGGACTCTCTAACTTCAAATAATGCTGATCCTGTTAATGTTGATCTTGCCTAGGGCATGTCATGTGTGGTGCAACCTGTATGCCTCATTCCATCCAAGCTTTTTTTCACCCTATGATCTGCACTTGCTTTCAAAGATGTGCCTGTACTGCTCGCAAACAAAGCTTGTCACTGTACATGGGTACATGTGACAAAGCATCAATTTTGTTGTGTCCTTTTATTGGTGTGAAATAACTTTAATGTCTTCTAGTTAAATCAGCAGTTATTTGATACCAGAAAACTAATGTCACATGGATTGTCAAAGCAGCACAATACCAATATGAAACTGCTAGTGGTGCTGTTGAGCCACTTGAAATAAATTATCCTCAGTGTTACCACCAATAGGAAGTTAGCAGCAACACAGTTTGGACTTCGTCATTCCAAGCTATTTCTTTTATATACACATTTGACTGCATCAAGATGGAGGCCTGTAGCATCATTTTGCTGGAACACCAGCACATTTGGCATAGCCTGCCTCTTGAGACGGACACCTACATTGAAAAAGGGAATGTACACTTGAAGGTTATGAAGGAGAACGATGGCATGTAGCCCAAATGGCTGTTGCAACACCAGAATAAACAAAATGTAACACGTAGGCCAGGCTATGTATGTCTTTATGTAAATGACAAAAAAGAAACTGTAAACTGTGGCCAACATTAATGATATTTAAAGCACACAGAATTCAAATGACAAATAGAGGAATATTTCAGCAACTTCTTCCATGTCTGAAAATTGTGATAAAACCTGTTGTTTGTAATCTACAGTCTACATGGCTTTTCAATGTGTATTACTCAGCAAGTGGTCACTAAAGCCAAACCCTAAGAGCTAGGGATATGGGAGGGATCGGTTTATTGGATTTCCTGGTTTTCACATCAGATTTTTAAGAACTCATCCTCTGGTAGGATCACAGAAACAGGGACCCTTGATGCTCAGTGATAATGGGAACTGCAGATGCTGGAGAATCCAAGATAACAAAGTGTGAAGCTGGATGAACACAGCAGGCCAAGCCTCAGGAGCACAAAAGCTGATGTTTCAGGCCTAGACCCTTCATCAGAGAGGGGTCTTTTGTGCTCCTGAGATGCTGCTTGGCCTGCTGTGTTCATCCAGCTCCACACTTTGTTACCCTTGATGCTCAGTCAATTTCAGCCAGTGACTGAGGGTCTCCAAATCTGTGTGCACAATCCAAGTATATTGAAAGGATGGGTGTATTTTTAACTAGACCTGATGATAATTCTTACCAGGATGTTATCCAGAGTTTGGATGAAGGCAAATCTGGAAAATTTATGTCATGCGGACTGCCACGGTGAAGCGAAGAAGTTTCTGTACAAGTGTGCTGCTGAGGGTAAGACATGGCAGGAGAGATCCAAATCGGAGTCAGCTCTTTTTGCTCGATGTGGGAAATCGGGCACTTTCCTAGTGCCCAGGACCTGCAGGTATGTAAGAAGTGTCTCCTGCTGCAGCACCTGGAACTCAAGTTTTGTAGTTTGAGAGGTGTCTGGGGATATTGTGGAGCATTTGTAAGGCAGAGTGTATTCTGGATAGAATGTATAGAAAGGTGGTCACACTGCAGACTCTCATTCCACAGACAGTAAGGGAATCGATGGCCATCAAGGCAGAGCAATAGGGCAAGCATGCAGTGCACAAATCTCTGCAAAACAGAGATATTGTTTTAGATACTGTTGAGAAGAATGGCTTCTCAGGGGATAACAGCAGCAGCCAAATTCATGGCACCACGGTTGGGTCTGCCACGTAGGGCGGGAGAAATAGGCTCTGAAATGTTATTGTTAAAGGGGATTCAATCGTAAGGGGAATAGAGAGGTATTTCTGTAGCCACAAACAAGAATCCAGGATGGCGTGTTGCCTCCCTGGTGCTACGGTCTTGGAGCACTTGTAGGACATTCTGGAGAAGGAGAATGAACAGCCAGTGGTTGTAGTATACATTAGTGCCAACAACATTGGTTAAAAAAAAGGATGGGGTTCTTTAAGCAGAATATAGAGAACAAGAAAGAAAGTCAAAATGTAGGAACTCAAAGGTAGTTATCTCAGGATTATTACCAATGCCACGAGCTAGTGAGAGTTGAAACAGCAGGATATATAGGATGAACATGTGGCTGGAAAGATGATGTGAGGAGTGAGTTTCAGATCATGAGGCATTGGGACCTGTACAAACTGAACAGGTTACATCAGGGCACGACCAGGACTGATGTCCTTGGTGGGGTAGGGGGAGGGTACTTGGTAGAGTTGTTGGGAGGGGTTTAACTTAGTCTGGTGGGATGGTTGGGAACCAGATGAGTCGGGCAGTAAATGCAGAAATTGAGTAAGAGGTAGAAACCTAGGCAAACATGACTAACAACAAGAACAGGCAGGGAAACAGTGCTGAAAAGAGCATGTGAGGTGGTTTGAAATGCATGTGTTTCAGCACGAGAAGTATAATAGGCAAGGCAGATGAACTTAGAGCTTTGATTAGTACTTGGATCTATGACATTATTGTGATTACGGAGACTTGGCTGAAAGAGGGACAAGACTGGCAGCTGGGATAGCACAGGATTTAGATATTTCAGGTGTGATAGAAGGGGACGTAAATGCGGTTGGGGAGTTGTATTACTGGTACAGGAGTATCTCACAGCAAGACTGAGAAAGGATACATAGAGGAATTGTGCAGCAAGGCAATATGGGTAGAACTCAGGAATAGGAAAGGTGAAATCACAATGCTGGGAGATACACAGTGAAAGATACAGGAGAGAAAATGTAGACAAATTTTGGAAAGATATAAAAACAGCAGGGTTGTTGTGGTGGATGATTTAAACTTCCCCTATATTGGCTTGGACTCACTTCATGCTAGGGGCTTGGGCGGTGCGGAATTTAAAAAGACCATTCAAGAGAGTTTCTTCAAACAGTAGAAAAGCTGTCCAATCAGGGAAGAGGCTATGCTGGACCTGTTTTTGGGAAATGAACCCAAACAGTTGAGTGAAGTTTCAGTGGGAGAGCATTTCAGGAATTGTGACCATAAAACCATGAGTTTCATGATACTCATGAACAGGGGTGACAGCAGTCCTTGGACGAAGGCGTTAAATTGGGTGAAGGCAACTTACAACAAGGCAGGAATTGGAGAAAGGGTTAGAGATAATGGGAACTGCAGATGCTAGAGAATCCAAGATAACAGAGTGTGAAGCTGGATGAACACAGCAGGCCAAGCAGCATCTCAGGAGCACAAAAGCTGACATTTCGGGCCTAGACCCTTCATCAGAGAGGGGGATGGGGAGAGGGTTCTGAAATAAATAGGGAGAAAGGGAGAGGCGGACCGAACATGGATAGAGGAAAAGATAGGTGGAGAGGAGTGTATAGGTGGGAAGGTGGGGAGGGGATAGATCAGTCCGGGGAGAATGGACAGGTCAAGGAGGCGGGATGAGGTTAGTAGGTGGGAAATGGAGGTGCGGCTAGAGGTGGGAGGAAGGGATAGGTGAGAGGAAGAATAGATTAGGGAGACGGGGACAAGCTGGGCTGGTTTTGGGATGCAGTGGGGGGAGGGGGCGAGCTGGGCTGGTTTTGGGATGCAGTGGAGGGAGGGGACGAGCTGGGCTGGTTTTGGGATGCAGTGGGGATGGGGGAGATTTTGAAGCTTGTGAAGTCCACATTGATGCCATTGGGCTGCAGGGTTCCCAAGCAGAATATGAGTTGCTGTTCCTGCAACCTTCGGGTGGCATCATTGTGGCACCACAGGAGGCCCATGATGGATATGTCGTCTAAGCAATGGGAGAGGGAGTTAAAATGGTTGGTGACTGGGAGGTGCAGTTGTTTATTGCGGACATAGCAGAGGTGTTCTGCAAAGCAGCCCCCAAGCCTCCGCTTGGTTTCCCCAATGTAGAGGAGGCCACATCGGGTGCAGTGGATACAGTATACTACATTGGCAAATGTGCAGGTGAACATCTGCTTAATATGGAAAGTCACCTTGGGGCCTGGGGTGAGGGTGATGTAGAAGGTGTGGGGGCAAGTGTAGCACTTCCTGCGGTTGCAGGGGAAGGTGCCAGGTGTGGTGGGGTTGGAGGGGAGTGTGGAGCGGACAAGGGAGTCACGGAGAGAGTGGTCTCTGCGGAAGGCAAACAAGGGTGGGGATGGAAAAATTTCTTGGGTGGTGGGGTCGGATTGTACACCGGTCCTCCGACACTCCCGCCATTTACAATCCAACACCACCACCCAAGAAATTTTTCCATCCCCACCCTTGTCTGCCTTCCGGAGAGACCACTCTCTCTGTGACCTCCTTCTTCACTCCACACTCCCCTCCAACCCCACCACACCCGGCACCTTCCCCTGCAGCCGCAGGAAGTGCTACACTTGCCCCCACACCTCCTCCCTCACCCCCATTCCAGGCCCCAAGATGACTTTCCATATTAAGCAGATGTTCACCTGCACATCTGCCAATGTAGTATACTGTATCCACTGCACCCGATGTGGCCTCCTCTACATTGGGGAAACCAAGCGGAGGCTTGGGGGCTGCTTTGCAGAACACCTCTGCTATGTCCGCAATAAACAACTGCACCTCCCAGTCACCAACCATTTTAACTCCCTCTCCCATTGCTTAGACGACATATCCATCATGGGCCTCCTGTGGTGCCACAATGATGCCACCCGAAGGTTGCAGGAACAGCAACTCATATTCCACTTGGGAACCCTGCAGCCCAATGGTATCAATGTGGACTTCACCAGCTTCAAAATCTCCCCTTCCCCCAGTGCATCCCAAAACCAGCCCAGCTCGTCCCCTCCCCCCACTGCATCCCAAAACCAGCCCAGCCTGTCTCTGCCTCCCTGACCTGTTCTTCCTCTCACCTATCCCCTCCTCCCACCTCAAGCCGCACCTCCATTTCCCACCTACTAAACTCATCCCGCCT
This sequence comes from Stegostoma tigrinum, assembly GCF_030684315.1. Lineage (NCBI taxonomy): Eukaryota > Metazoa > Chordata > Chondrichthyes > Orectolobiformes > Stegostomatidae > Stegostoma > Stegostoma tigrinum. The sequence continues at coordinate 57,395,573 of NC_081366.1, forward strand.
CCTTGACCTGTCCATCCTCCCCGGACTGACCTATCCCCTTCCCACCTCGCCACCTATACGCTCCTCTCCACCTATCTTCTCCTCTATCCATCTTCGGTCTGCCTCCTCCTCTCTCCCTATTTATTTCAGAACCCTCTCCCCATTCCCCTCTCTGATGAAGGGTCTAGGCTCAAAACATCAGCTTTTGTGCTCCTGAGATGCTGCTTGGCCTGTTGTGTTCATCCAGCTTCACACTTTGTTATCCAGGAATTGGAGAATTTTGATTGGAGGCAGCCTGCTTGAGGGTAAATCCACATCGGACATGTGGGAGTATTTTAAACAGCAGTTGCTAAGTGTCCTGGAGCAGCACTTTGCAGTGAGAATGAAGGATCGGAAGGCAAGCTACATGAATCTTGGATGACCAGGGGTGTTATGACCTTGGTCAAAAAGAGAAAGGAAGCCTATGTAAGGTCTAGGAGGATGGGAACTGACAAAACTGTTGAAGTGTGAAGGAAGTAGGAAAGAATTTAAACAAAGACACAGAAGATCTAAAAGTGATCATGAAAAGTCATTTGCAAAGAGGAGCAAGGAAAATCCCAAGGCTTTTTACACATATATGAAAAGCAAGAAAATGGCCAGGGAAAGGATTGGCCCACTAGAGGTCAAAGGAGGGAATTTATGTGTGGAACCAGAAGAGGTAAGCGTGGTCTTAAATGAACACTTTGTGACAGTATTCACCAGAGATGGAATTGGTGGAGGATGATCTCAGAGAAGGGATTGTCAAATTTGTCAGCTAAGTTGCTATTAAAAAGGAGGTGTTGTGTGATTCAAAAAATATTAAGGTAGGTAAGTCCCCAGGTTCTGATGGGATCAATCCCAGAATATTGAGGGAGGCATCAGAACAAATTGCTGGAGTTTTCACAGACATCTTTGTATCCTGTTTGGCCACAGTTGAGGTCCCAGAGAACCAGAGAATAGCAGACATTGTCCTACTGTTTAAGAAGGGTAGCAGGGATAATTCAAGAAATTACAAGCCTGTGAGCCTCACGTTGGTGGTAGAGAAGTTATTGAAAAAGGTTCTCAGGGACAAGATCTATCTACATATAGAAGCACAGCAGACGTATTAGTAATAGACAGCATGGTTTGGTATGGCTTACTAACTTGATTGAATTTTTTGAGGTGGTAATGAAGATAATTGATGGCAGCAATGCAGTTGATATTCTGTACGTGAACTTCAGTAAAGCCTTTGACAAGATCCCATATGGCAGACTGGTATACAAGGTGAAGTCACATGCTATCAGGGGTGAATTGGAAAGATGAATGCACAACTGGCTTAGTCATAGGTGACAGAGGTTAGTGATGGAAGGATGCTTTTCGGAATTGAGGGTTGTGACTCGTGGCATGGTACAGGGATCAGTGGTGGGGCATCTGCTGTTCGTGGTTGACATCAATGATTTGGAGGAAAATTTGGCTGGTTTAATTAATAAGTTCGTGGATGATACAAAGATTGGTGGAGTTGCAAATAGTGAGGAGAATTGTCAGAGGATACAGCAGGATATAGATCAGTTTGCGGCACGGGCAGAAAAATTGCAGAGGTAGTCTAATCCAGGCAAATATGAGGGGTTGCATTTTGGAAGGTCAAGTACAGGTAGAGCTTATACACTGAATCACAGAACCCTTAGGAGTATTGTTATGCAGCAATTCTGGGTGTGCAGGTACACGGATCACTAGAGATGGTAGCGCAGGCAACTAAGGTAATTAAAATGGCCCACAGCATGCATGCCTTCATTGGAAGGGGCACTGAGGATAAAGATAGACAATTACGCTGCAGCCATTTAGAACTTTATCAGGCCATGCTTTGAATATTGCATACAGCTCTGGTCACCACACTACCGGAAGAATATGGATCCTTTGAAGAGGGTGTTGCCTGGTGTGTATGAAGAAAGGTTGGACAGACATTGACTGGAACGCAGGAGGTTGAGGGGTGATCTGTTAGAGGTTTATGAGATTGTGAATGGCAATGGATACAGTGGAAAGTATCAGGTTTTTTCCCAGAGTCAATCACGCGGGGGCACAAGTTCAAGGTATGGGGAGGGGGGAAGTTTAAAAGAGATGTGCAAGGCAAGTTTTTCATACAAAGATTCGTGAATGCCTGGTACACACATCCAAAGGAGGTGGTGGAAGCAGACACCGTAGCAGCATTCAAGAAACATCTGGTGGAATACATGAAAAGGAAGGGAATAGACGGATACAGATCCTGTAAGTGAAGGCAATTTTAGTATGGAATGGCAAAATGTGTCAGCACAGGTTGGGTGGCCAAAGGGCCTGTCCTGTATTGTACTGTTCTTTATTCGTCGTTATATTTCCATAAAATTTGGATGGAGTTAAGTGAAAATTGTCCATCAATTTCTTTGAATGGGCTAAATTGGGAAATTTGGCTCTTTAATGTTATTGGTTACCACAAGAATAATTAACATGTATTCATGAGTGTTTTTGCAGGCATTGAAGTGAGTTCCTACATTTGCTAGTTTATGTTGTCGTTAGCTTCAATGAGAGCAGAGGACTAGGCTTCTATGAACATGAAGCGTGGAATAGATATGTAGACTGCAGTGACTTTGCCCTTGGAGGTGCAGCATGATAGTGAGTTGGGGGAGACAGCAAGCTCTGTACCAGACCCTCTGCTAGATTTGTCCTCCGCAATGAAAGCGGTCTGAAGGGTAGAGTAGCCAATTCACCAGCAACACGGTATTCACAATCACTAGCATTTTCTTCAGTGGTTTCCAGTCGTGAAGTTGATCTAAGATTCCTGCAATAAAACACTCTTGCAATCTTCCTCCACCTTCTCTGGGCTGTTCTCATTGCCTGCACATCTTTTCTTAGATAAGGGGACCAAAACTGTTCACAGTAGTCCATGTGTGTCTAACTACACTACTAAATTGTATAATTCCAGCAAGGCTTCCTTACATTTAAGCAAACATTCTATTTGACTTCCTTGAATATGCTGAATTGACCTTACAAAACTGAGGATATGATAAACTAGGAGATAAAGGGCCAGTTTTTGAATATCCCTGAATACCAAGAATAAATTAGAGCATAATCATTCAATCAGACTCATTTTTATGTATGCTGCAGCCCCAGTGGAAAGGAAACTGCTAATCACAGTTAATTGCAATCCTAAAATGAATGATAGGGTGACATCATTCTTAATGCAGGCTCTTAAGTAATTATCTCAGAACTGTGCAGTATTCATAATTTGCATTATTCTTCAATTATTACGTTTTGATAGATTTCATACAAAACTGAAATTTTTTTGAAGGAAATGGCAGTTAAACAGAAAAATGTGTCTTTTTTTAGCTCACTTTTTGATTTCTACCTGTCACATTGGTTTCAGAATTCTAGGGTGGAATTTTCTCAGACATGAGCAATGACAAGGTGTATAAGCAGATATGCCAAGATTGAAAGTGATAAGATTCTCGCTGTCAAGAAAAAAAAAGTCCATTATGCAACCAAGTTTTAATTGGCAAGACAAGAATCTCACTAGAGAGTGAGATGAGGCCTACTTGCATCTATTTTCAAGTGTTCTCATGCCATTAATACCAAAATTCATCTTATTGATAGAGATAACAAGCTATAGAGCTGGATTAACACAGCAGGCCAAGCAGCATCTTAGAAGCAGGAAAGCTGACATTTCGGGAAGGGTCTAGGCCCAAAACGTCAGCTTTCCTGCTCCTAAGATGCTTCTTGGCCTGCTGTGTTCATCCAGTTCTATACCTTGTTATCTAGGATTCTCCAGCATCTACAGTTCATATTATCTCTCTCACCTTATTGATATGCAGTTTCCACTCTCCCAGCTGTCAGGTACAACGTAGATGGTGACTATTGCCATCATGAAAGTCAGCGAGTACCTGTCAATTCCAGCTCACCACTTGCTTCTCTGGGCTTCCATCTTGGACTGCAGTCATCAACATCTCAGGGCACACTCCAAAGTCATCCAAGACGACAGGAGAGTAGGGCTCCTGAGCTGGAGCTTGTCCATTCCAACCACTTTTCTTTCTTCTTGTCTCATTTTTTCTTTCCTTATTAAATTTTCTTTCTGTACTTATATTCTGGAGGGAGCTCAGTCATGGAGGCAGCAGTGGCGATGGCAACATTTGAGGGTTCAAAGACGGGACTTTGGTGGTGGTTCACCACAACGCAGTTGGTGAGGCCAGGCAGAACTGTCTTGGTCTGTGGCACTGTGGAAGTGGTTGGGGGCTCAGAGTGGCACCACAGTGGGACTCTAGCAGCCTGTGATGAGGTGGCTAGTGTGCTTTGAAGGTGGTCAGTGGCGAGACAGCAGTGCAGAAGTGCAGGGATCAATAGATCAAGCCCAGCACGGGGGAGAGATTGGGCCCTCTTGGGGAAAGCCCAGCGTGAAACGACTGCAAGCCTATATCCGAAGAAGGACTTTAATATGGAATTTCTAACTTTACTCCTTATTTAGTATTTTATACTAAGAAGAACTGTAATGTTGAACTTGTTTCCTTATTTTTCTAACTTTTAACCTAAGATTTTGTATCTAGGTACCTTATATCTAAGATGGCACCATGAATGGCGATATTGTAAACTTTTCACTGTAAACTGTATCCCTCTACTTTACAGCATGTGACAACAATGCCTGAATTCATAGAATTCTTACAATGTGGAAGTGGTGCATTCAGCTCAACAAGTCCACACCAACTCTCCAAACAGCATCCCACCCAGAACTACACCCCCTACCCTATCTCTATAACTTTGTATTTCCCAAAGCTAATCCACCACACCTACACATTGCTGGAGACACTATGAGCAATTTAGTATGGCCAATTCACCTAACCTGCACATCTTTGGACTGCATGAGCAAACCAGAGCACCTCAAGGAAATCCATGCAGATAGGGGGTGAATGTGAAAACTCCACACAGTTGCCCAAAGCTGGAACTTGGCCAGATCTCTGGCACTGTGAGGCAGCAGTGCTAACCACTGAGCCACTGGGCCACCCACCATGGAAGCAGGTCATTCAGCCCATCGATGCCACACTGCCCTCCAGAAAGCATCCCACCCAGACCCACCCAAGTCCCATAACCCCACATTTTCATGACTAGTCCAACTAGCCTGCATATCCCTGGACATATGGGCAATCTCGCATGGACAATCCATTTAACCTGCACATCTTTAGACTGTGCAAGGAGACCAGAGCACCTGAAGGAAACTCACGCAGACACAGGGAGAATGTGTAAGCTCTGCACAGGCAGTCATTCAAGGCTAGAATCGAATCCGGTCCATGACACTGTGATGCAGCAGTGCTGAGCCACTGTGCTGCCCTGACTATAAGAACATAAGAACTATGAGCAGGAGTAGGCCATCTGGCCCGTCTAGCCTGCCCTGCCATTTATTAATATCACGGCTGATCTTTTTGAGACTCAGCTCCACTTACCCGCCCACTCACCATAGCCCTTAATTCCTCTACTGTTCAAAAATTTATCTAACCTTGCCTAAAAAGGTAGCTTCAACCGCTTCACTGGGTGGGGAATTCCACAGATTCACTACCCTTTAGGTGAAGAAGTTCCTTCTGGCCTCAGTCCTACATCTGCTTCCCTTTATTTTAAGGCAATGCCCTCTTGTCCTAGTTTCACCTGCTAGCGGAAACAACCTCCCTGCCTCCACCTTATCTATTCCCTTCATAATCTTATATGTTTCTATAAGATCTCCTCTCATTCTTCCGAATTCCAATGAGTATAATATCAGTCTAGTCAGTCCCTCCTCATAATCCAACCCTCTCAACTCTGGAATCAACCGAGTGAATCTCCTCTGCACCCCTCCAGTGCTAGTATACCTCTTCTCAAGTAAGGAGACCAAAACTGCACACTGTACTCCAGGTGTGGCCTCACCAGGACACAATACAGCTGCAGCATAGCCTCCTTGTTTTTAAAATCTATCCCTCGAACAATGGCAGACAAAATTCTATTTGCCTTCTTAATTTCCTGCTGCACCTGCAATCTTACTTTTAGTGATTCATGCACAAGGACGCCCAAGTCTCTCTGCACAGCAGTGTGCTGCAATTTTTTACCATTTAAAATATAGTCCATTTGGCTGTTATTCCCACCAAAATGGATGACCTCACACTTACCAACATTGTACCCCAAGTGCCAGACTTTTGCCCACACATTTAGACCATCTATATCCCTCTGCAGACTTTCAGTGTCTGCTGCACATTTTGCTCTACTACTCACCTTAGTGCCATCTGCAAATTTTAACATACCACACTTAGTCCCCAACTCCAAATCATCTATGTAAATTGTAAACAATTGCGGTCTCAACCCTGATCCCTGAGGCCAACCAGAAAAACACCCATGAAACAAGTGACCACATTGCATTGGGTCTGGATTCACATGTAGGCCAGACCAGGTAAGGATAGTAGTTTCCTTCCTTCAGGGGCTTCAATGAGCCAGATGGATTTTTCTGAACAATTGGCAATGGATTTATGGTCATCACTGGAGTCTTAATTCCAGATTTTTAGTGAATTCAAATTCCACCGTCTGCCACGGTAGGATTTTGAACTCAGGTCCCCTCTGCGTCTCTGGGTTAACAGTCCATCAATACCACCATTAGGACATTGTTTCTCTGCAAATTCTAATTCTAATGGGCAGTGACTGGCTGCATCCGTCTGCTCCCCAACTACAGATGCTGGTGTAAGACACATACCAGCTTCACTGCACCCTTCACACACCACCAACCTATTTACAATATAGTTCCCTGGTTCAGCACTACACTTTGAAGTACACTGGCACCTTTCCTTGCAATGCCGTTATCAAGACACTTTGGCTAACGGCACAGGCATCCAATTCATGGATTCTACCAGGATACATCTCAGAGCTCCTTGTGTGCTCTCTTAGCGCTCACTCACTTTGTGCCTAGTTGGGTGCTTACAGCCTCTTTCCTTTTTGCACTTTGTCTGCTGAGTCAAATTTTAATGACTCACAGTATTGCCTTGTTATATGTGCCTGATTAATGCAATTATCCCTTGAAGGACCTCACATTGATCACAAGTAGAGCCCACCCTGCTGAGATAGAAAAAAAGCTCTGTCCATGCTGGATGTGTTTGCAGACATACAATGTATCAATAATCTTACAGCACTTACAATCCCCCGCTTCATATGTGAGACATGGCTTGTATTCATTGGGATAAGGTCATTATGACAAAGATGCACATACAGACATTCCATGATTCTCCTTGTCAGAGTCCTCTATGTCCCACTGTATGGGAGACTATGCTAAACCATCAAGGGCCAGTGCCTTCCATGGATGGTTACTGGGAGATGTGGGATACTCTCTGCAGACAAGGATTGTGACTCTGTCACACAACTCCTTGACTGTGGCTGAGCATTGATAAACCCCATTCTTCGGCCCTCTTCATCATGAAGCAGATGATAGGCCTGCAATTTGAATTTTTATTCAAGGGTAGGGGTGAAGGCTTGTCAGAGTGCACCACATCACCCTTGCATGTTGTGCTTTGCAAAACTCAAGCAGGCTAAGAAGCAATATGATGGACACTAAAAAGCTGAGAAAGCAGTGTCAGCCTTCCAAGGAGGAAGATGAGGTTATTGATTAGTAGGCACGTCATGATAGAGCACTGCAGTGTCAAATGCAACAGGCTAGGTAAAAGTTGATTGACGTCTCATCCTAATAGATGTGAGCTAGTGCAGTGCTCTCCCATTGACTGTAAACGCACTGCTACTTGAAAGGCAAATGGTCCATGACTGTTCCAGAAGCAAATACAGTTTTGACAAAATGTTTTGATTTCCTTTAGCTTTGTTGTTGCCAAATGAAAGCAAACATTTTCAACTGTTTGAAAGCTTTGTAGTTTGTGATGCTCCAACATTGAACAATGAAAAGACTTTCAGCTAAATTGGCATTGGGGAAAGAGTCACACTCCCTTAGTCGGAGTTCTAGAGTGGGATGAGGTGCAGAATGTGTAAGCTGTGCCGCTTGGCTTTTAGTAGCAATATATAGACATATCTACACTTTTATTTACATTGAAGTGTCAGTTGCACCACCCATATTCTCTCAGAATTGTCTTCATATTTGGTTCCCCTGTCAGTAAACTCGCCAAATTGACACTTGGCTGATTTCTGATAAAAATCAACCCTGAGTCATTATCGTTGTTTACAGAGGAAGGCAACTCTAGTAATTTGAAATAAAATTGGTAGTAATCTTCAATCAGAGAATTGCTCGTGGCAATAACAATTGATCCCAGGCTGCTATTAATGAGGATTGGGGGAATCATGTCATAAATATAGAGGGGATTTGTTTCCTTCTGGTCACTTGAAATTCTGAAGAAGTTATATTGGACTTGAAATGTTAATTTTAATGTCTCTACAGATGCTATCAAACATGCTGAATTTCTGTAGGATTCGTTTGTTTCAGATTTCTAGGATCTGCAGTATTTTGCTTTAATTATTATCTTTAGTCATTACTTATTTGATGGCCTTTGCACAATGAACTAAGTATTTATTCTGTCACTCATTGTATCAAAATGATTCACATTAAACAGTGATAACACTGAAGAAGGGTCCTGACCTGAAACGTCAAGCTTTCCTGCTCCTCTGATGTTGCTTGGCCCGCTGTGTTTATCCAGCTTCACAATGTGTTATTTCAGATTCGCCAGCATCGGCAGTTCCTACTATCTTTGTGACCACATTAAACACTGTTTGGATGCAAACAAAAAAATGTTTGCCCCAGCAATGTAGAGAGGATAACTACCCAGACCCTATAGATTGGCTGGTTGTTTTCCTCTCAAAGCCCTACTTTTGATTGAGCCTGCTTGTCTCCAAAGAAAAATCTTGACTCTTCTGTGTTACATGTACAGTGTTCCTGGTCTTTTGAAGCTGTGTGCAAAATGTCATACTTTTAAGAATGCCTTGGGCCATATACTGGAATTACATAAATTATAATGCAAATGATTTATAATGCAAGCATATGGCTTTTTATGATAGTTCATATCCGTGAAATATATTTGGACATACCCAAATTAAATGAATACTAATTATACCTTCTGCAATAACTTTACTACGATTCAAATCGTTTGGGATGAAATGGAAATGTCAGTGATCCACAAGTTCTTTTATTAACTGATAGAAATTGTACATTTTCTGAAGTGAATTCTGGGAAGCAAGATAATTGTAATATTTTCGAGATATTGCCAAGACCCATCTAAGTGCCAAAGACAGAACAATAATGGTGAAAAAGAAATTAAACCATTGTAAATCACACCTCCTAAATGTTTCACTGTGGGCTACTTCAGCAATTTTGATTGTTTCTTTCAAACATCCTGCAGCCAAGGTTCACTGTGCAGTGGCTTTTTAGCACAACCCTCACTCATTCAGAAACTTTATTTTAAAAACACATGGCAGGAAGGCCCAGGTTCAAGTCCAACCTGCTCCAGGCAGAGATAGTAAGCACTGCCAATGCTGGAGTCAGAGATAACACAGTGTGGAGATGGAGGAGCACAGCAGGCCAGGCAGCATCAGAGGATCAGGAAAGTTGACATTTTCAGTCAGGACCCTGCTCTAGACATATGTAATAATATCTTTGAATGGATTGATACAGTAAAAAATAAAAAAGAAAAGGACTTGATAGGCCCGAATATACTAGTGCAGCATTTCTGTTGTGATTGTAACAAGATCAGTCAGGTGGACCTCACAGAATATGAGTTCCCTCATTTGGACTGTTAATCTGGTTAAATCAGGGAGAACTGCCTGGCTTGCATAATCAGGAGTGTCATTGATTCTGCTCACTCTCAGAACTGGCTGTGAGGGAGCTGGATCTGTGTCAAAGACTCACTACTGGTAAATACAGGATGACTTGGTGATGGGATACCCACCTCTACGGAGTTATTTCAGTGGTGATTAGAGAAAACCATGCTTTGAAGAAATTTGCAACAGTCAACTTTGAGTCGTGGTAAGCATTTCAGGCATTATGTCCCGATTTTGGTAGCTTGACTCATTTGATCCTGCTGTCAAAGATTAGGCGCAGTATGTAAAAAGAATGTGTTTTTTTGAGTAAATGATATCAGGGCAGATGGAAAGCATGAGTAATTCTCTTGACAGTTGTGGACACACTGCTTTTTCAGTTATTCAAAGCTTAACACTTCCTGAGGCCAAATACTAAAATCTTTCAAGAGTTGATGGATTTAGTCAAGGAAAATTACAACTCCAAGCCTTCTCTAATTCTGAATCATAATTGTTTTTACTCAGCAATTGGAGAATCGGGGAATCTTTATCAGGATTTTTGACCAGGTTAAGGTGACTAGCAGGGGGATGTGCCTTTGGTTTAACCCTTAATGAGATGTTGAGAGGCCATTTGGTTTGTGGGATTAATGTTATAACCATAAAAAGACACCTAATAGCTGAAGCCCAACTGGACTTCAAACAGGCACTATTACTGACTTTATCATTGGAAAATGCGGCAAGTGGAACATATGAGTGGCAGGGTGTTCAGAAGTGGACACCCTTGCCAGTCTGACTGAGCTTGGGGTACACCACTTTGAGTGAAAGCAATTGCATAATCTCACTCAGTCCATATCCTGGACAGAGGGAATCTAAGTCAGCCCATATCAAAACCCCAAGGCAAAGCCAAGCCTCAGTCAAACAGTTAAAATTTTCTTCAGAATCCAGGACAGCAAACCATTGTAGTTACTACCACGATGTGGATTTGAGAGAGCAAAGTAGTCCCAGTGGAACTAATTGAGAAAAAGAACTCAACCTAGGTGGCATGGTGGCTTAGTGGTTAGCACTGTTGCCTCACAGTGCCTGGGCCCTGGGTTCAATTCTACCCTTGAGTGACTGTGGAGTTTTCACATTCTGCCCATGTCTATGTGGATTTCCTCTGGGTTCTCTGGTTTCCTCCCACAGTCCAAACACATGCAGGTTTGGTGGATTTGCCATGCTAAATTGCCTCATAGTGTCCAGGAATATGTAGTTTAGGTAGATTAGCCGTGGGAAATGCAGGGTTACAGGGATAGGCTGAAGGTGATGAGTCTGAATGGGATGCTGTTCAGAGAGTTGGTGTAGATTTGTTGGGCCAAATGGCCTGTTTCCACACTAGAGGGATTCTATGGAACTCATAGGCTAGTATCCAGAAAAGGGCACACCTTAGAAATCCATCCACCTGTGTTTTAGAACAATTAAATTGCCCAGCAACATTCTATTAAAAAAATCAAAATAGATGTCTGGTTAAATGGTCACCTGGTTCTAATGGAGGTCAATACTCGTGTAGCTGTTTCAGTGATTGTAGAACTAATCTTTAACAAAATTCGCTCTGGACTTCAACTCTTCAGCTGTCACGAAACCTCAACTCGACTGAGAACCTGTAACAGGGAGCTTTTACAGATTAAGAGTAAAACTTCATTTCCGGTCTATTATGAGAAGCAGCTGGTTCAGTTACCACTGATTGTTGTAAAGGCCTTGGGCCCGAGCTTGTCAGGGTGTAATTTGTTGAGAGAGATTCAATATGATTCGTTCAACATTTTTTGATTTAAAAAATGGCTGTTTAAGTGCAGTCCTAATTAAATACTCACATGTTATTCAGGATGATTTAGGGACTAATAAAAGAACTAAGGCCCCCTTGCAAACAAAACAGAAATTGCTGGAAATGCTCAGCAGGTCTGGCAGCATCTGTGAAGGAAAAAAACAGAGTTAGCGTTTCGGGTCCAGTGACCCTTCCTCAGAACAGAGGAAGTTCTGAGAAAGGGTCACCGGGCCCAAAATGTTAACTCTGTTTTTTCCTTCAGAGATGCTGCCAGACCTGCTGAGCTTTTCCAGCAATTTCTGTTTTGTTTCCTGATCTACAGCATCTGTAGTTCTTCATTTTTTATTAATGCCACCTTGCATGTTGATTAGAAAGCAATTTCACAATTCTGCAAGGCCCCCCCCCAGTGCCGTTTGCCTTATGCACAAAAGTAGAGGCAGAAATCAGGAGGCTTGAAAATGAAAGAATCAACAAACTAATCCAGTTTGCGGATTGGGCAGCACCAGTCAAACCAATTGTGAAGCCCGAAGGTTGGTTTGTTGTTCAGGGGATTTTAAATAAACAAAAACCATTTTTGCAGTTGGATAAATATCTAGTCCCTCGAACAAAGGACTTATATGCAAAACTGGCAGGTGGGCTCTCCATCAGGAAGATGGACGAGAACCATGCATACTTGGAATTGCATTTAGATGAGGATTCCCAGAGGAATGCCACAATTAATACTCAAATACAAGACTGCTATTTGGAGTATCATCAGCCTATGCAAGTTTTCTGTGGATAAGGTCTACCTAGGTCACCATCTATTTAGATGGCCTGCTAATAACAGAGACCAATAAGGAGCACTTACAGGACTTGGGGGACATCGTCCTCAGATGTTTCTCCCAGCTCGGTGTGCTCCTTAGAATGGAAAAATGTGTGTCCCAGTCACCCCAAGTGGTCTACTCGGGTTACAGTGTTGACAAGACTGGGTTACACCTATTTGAAGATAAAATGAGGGGCTTCAAAGATGCCCTGGCTCCCAAGTCAGTACTGGAGCCTAGTTCTTTCCTTGGGCTGACGAATTATCATGGAAATTTCATACATAACCTTAGGTTGTTGGCTTGCTTGCTGAGCTGGCTGATTATCATACAGGTGTTTTGTCCGAATGCTGGGTAACATCATCAGTGTAGACTCCAATAAAGCGATGTTGTTCTACTCCACTTGGAATTTACACAATCTGGTCTGCTAAGTTGGGTTCAGTTATTTCTGGTTCCTTGTTTGCATGGGTTTGTATATGGGGTCCAATTTCACATGTTTGTTGACTGATTTACAGGTTGAAAACCAGGCCTCTCAGAATTCCTGTGCGTGTCTTTGGTTGGTTTGAACTAGGATGGTCATGTTGTCCCAGTTAAATTGATGGCATTCATTATCCGAATGCACTGAGATGAAGGAAAGTTAGTTGTGTTGTTTGCTGCTGGCTGATGTTCATTTTTCCTGATGCTTAGCTTCATTCCAGTCTGGCCAATGTAATGTTTGTTGCAGTCATTGCAAGTTATTTTTTAAACTACACTGGTCCTGAATGTCATGGGTATGGGGTCTTTGGACCTCGTGAGTGTTTGTCACAGTGTAGCTGTTAGTTTGTGAGCTACCGTGATTCCTAATAATTGTAGGAGTCTCATTGTCAGTTCAGATATGTTCTTGATGTAGTGTGGCCAGTGTTTTGGGATGTACTGTGTCTTCTTTGTGTATATCTATATATACAATCTATCTAGCATAGCTTTCAGGAAAGTGAAGAAACAGTGATCTTCCTCTGAGGTGTTGACACACAGTGATCCCAAGCGAGATCTGATAGTGACATGCAATTCCCCCTCCCAACCCCTCCCACCATGGAATTGGGGTCATATTAAATGATAGGTGGCCCAATGCAGAAGAACACCCAATAGCGTATGTATCCAAGACTTTAGCTAATGCAAATTGTAAGTACGCCCAGATAGAAAAGGAAGGTTTCGCAGTCATATTTGGAGTCAGTAAGTTCCACCAATTTCTTTATGTACCCCTACTAGGTCTACTTAAAGATGATTAGGAAGTGCTGCCTATTGCATCAAGCCGAATTCAGCGGTGGGCTCTAATACTAAGTACATAAAATTACAAGACAGAACAACGTCCGTGAGGCCGAATAGCAAATGTGGATGGATTGAGACACTTCCCGCTAGCAGATATACCACTAGTGGCACTGCCACTGAAACAGTCTGTAATGGCTTTACATTTTCTGCATACATTTCCAGTCACAGCTGACAATATCAGACTTTGGATGCAGAAAGATCCATCCTGGCAATACTGAAACAGCTGGTGGTGATGGGGAAACCCAAAGAGCCATCACAACCAGAATTGAAACCTTTTTGGACCAGGAGAGACTAGATCACAGTAGAGGGCAGCACACTATTATAGGGAGCAAGGGTGATTTCCCAAGCAAAAGGTTGCTGCCAGATACTGGCTGAACTCCACCCAGATCATCCGGGGGTTTCCAAAATGAAGATGTTCATAGATCATAGAATGCCTACAGTGTGGAAGCAGGCCGTACTGCCCATTAAGTCCACACTGACCCACCTAAGAACACCCAACCCAGACTCACCCTATCCTTGTAACCCTATATTTCCCATGACCAATCCGCCTGTACATCTTTGCACTGTGGGTGGAAATCAGAATACCCGGAGGAAACTCACGCCGACACATGGAGAACGCCGCCCAGGACCCTGGCACTGTGAGATAGCAGTGTTAGCCTCTGAGTTGCCATGCTGCCTGTTGGCCATAAGTTATGTCTGATGGCCTGACATAGCCACTTTGGTGGAGCCGTGCCCAGAATGCCAACAAGGATAACAATCATTGCCAGCAGCTCCCCTACATTCATGGAATGGCCACATAAATCCTGGATATCATTACACATTGACTATGCAGGTCCTTTCATGGACTCAATGTTCTTAGTCATTATGGATGTTCACTTAAAATGGGTAATGTGCACAGAATTCATTCATCCAACACATGGATGACAGTAAAAAAACTACATGCATCTTTTGCAATACATGGACCCCTAGAGTGCTGGTCACAGATAATGGCCATTGTTCACCTGCAGCGAACTTGAGTATGTCCTAAAGTTGAATAGTATTTGTCATATAAGGCCAGCTCTATTCCATCCGCCATCCAATGGCCTGGCACAAAGAGCAGTCCAAACTTTGAAGGCAGGCTTAAAGAAACAGCCTGCAGCTTCACTAGATACCAAACTACTCCAGTTCCTATTTGATTATAGGACACTCACATGCAACTACCGGATATATTTATCAGAGTTACTAATGAAGAAAAGACTTCACAACAGGTAAAATCTGACCTTCTTGGACCTGGGGATATAGTCAAACAGCATTAGGAACATTAATGCTAGACACAAAACTCTGCTAAGTGAAAGCGACAGTTTATTTCAGGTGACGAAGTTTGGCGTAGGAACTATGGGAATGGCCCTGCATGTTTAAAAGGTACTGTTAATGCAAGATCAGGTGCAGTGACATACAAAGTTCAGGTAGGTACAACAATCTTGAACAAGCACGTGGACCATACGAAAGCAGCAAACCTGAAAACATTACAGGTGCAAGATGGGCCTGGCTCCTCAACTGTCTTTCTGATTGTTACAGAGATAGTGGGAACTGCCAATGCTGGAGAATCTGATTTAACACAGTGTGAAGCTGGATGAACATAGCAGGCTAAGCAGCATCAGAGGGTCTGAAGAAGGGTCCCGACCCGAAACAACAAGCTTTCCTGCTCCTCTGATGCTGCTTGGCCTGCTGTGTTCATCCAGCTTTACACCGCATTATGTCTTTCTGATTGTTCCGGAACCCATATGCTGAAGATACCTCAGATTTTGTGATGAACACAGCCGATGTCACCAGTCTGATACCCTTGCCACGTGAAGAGGAGAATGAATTTCCTCCAAGATGCTCTGGGCGCAAGAGGCAAGAAGCTTTACAAAAAACTGCCTATAGCAGAGACAGAGTTGGAGGGACCTGACCCACGAGGACATACAAAAAAAAACTGGCCTATGTCTTCAGACTCTGATAGAGATGGAATGTAGTGATTGTAATGAGGTCATCCAGGTGAACTTCATACAATGAGTTCTCTAGTTGGGGCTGTTAACCTGGTCCAATCAGGGAGCCCTGGCTGACAGATATAAATAGGAATGTCAGACATCCTGACACTCTAAGAGCTCGCTCTGAGAGAGCTGGATCAATGTCATGGACTCCCCATATGTTAATGAAGTGTGATTTGCTGACGGGGTACTGTCTCTTTGAATTATTTTAATTTCAATGCTTAGAAACAAGTTCATTCTTATAATCAAAACAGATTTGGAAGTGCTATAACCTGACTCCAAATGCTGACATATCATTTTAAATATGTTCTAATTTGGCAAAAATAAAATTGTTTTGAAAGTACATATCAGGGCTGATTCACTGACTATATGTTTCAGTTGAAAATGTTGACTTGGTAGGGAGTTTCATGCTGGGAAAATCTGCAGTTTCGGGTTGATAAATACCTCATCAGCCCTCCTGGAGGCATCATCCACACTACAATTTCATAATCAGGAAATTATGCCATCATTCCTTAATTCTTGTGACTTCAACTCAGCCCTTTCTCAAATTTATTTCTGTTGTGGCCCTCCTCCTCAATTCAATCCTGATGTGGTTCCTGATAATTTGTCCTCATACTCTAACATTATTAACCTACAGAGACCTCAGGTGACATCTCCCCTCTGCTTGTTCATTCATGGGATGATAGCATTCATTGCTGGCAAGGTCAGTGTTTAGCATCCGCCCCTAAATGCCCTTGAGAAGCTTGTGATGAACCACCTGTTTACTCATTAATCCTGGTGATTTGCCAACTTGACACCTTCTTAAACACTGGGCTGAGCTTTGTGCTTAGATTCAGCTCATTGTCAAGGTCTCCTATTTCCAATTCGTCTTCCCTTACACTCCTGTCTCACTCCTCTCTCCTTCCCTCCTACACCATAATTTGTATTCTCAAAGGCAGTTGGAAGATATCAGAGGCTCAAACATAAAGAATTCCTTGTTGGCATGGTTAAATAAAACATCATCCCATGCATGTACCTACTTAATGAAGAGGAATTTGAATCAAGTCCACGAAGGCCAGTACCATGTTACCATGTCACCCTTTATTTCCATATGCACAGAAGATAACACTGGTCAGCTAGCCCAGAGCTGGTTCCTAAAGTGAACAGAACCCCTGGCAGTCCTGTTCATATCTGTCAGCCAGGACTGCCTGATTGGACCATGCTAACAATCCCAGTCAGGGAATTTATACTCTATGAGATCCACCTGGCTGACCTCGTTTCAATTACCACATCCCTCCCCACTCTAAGTCCTGAGTTGTAGGACCGTGCTTTTTTTCCCCTCTAGGCACACCTGGGATGTTTTTGGACCAGTAATTCCAACTGTGCCCTGATTATCGGTAGTCTATCCTGGATCGTTGCACATCTCTTGCGCCTAGAGCGTCTCAGCCAAAATTAATCTTCTTCAGGTGAAAATGGCATCAAGGCTACGATATCTGCCATGTTGATCTCATCTTCAGAGGTTTCTTTGATGCTAGGTGGAGGAAGAGACCCCAAGGGTTCTGATAGCCTCGCCATATGTTCAGAGGGCATGTTTTGTTCCTGCCCCATTTGCAAGTTTGCTGCTTTATATGATGTTTATTCAGGATAGCCTCACCTACCTGATTGTTTTATGTCACGGGATTTGACTTCAGGTCGACTTCACCTCTTACCCATGCAGGGCCATTCCTGTTGTTTTGACACCAAACTTCATCTCCTGAAGAAAACTGCCTTTCTCGCTTAGAGATAGTAGGAACTGCTGATGCTGGAGAATCTGAGATAACAAGGTGTAGAGCTGGATGAACACAGCAGGCCAAGCAGCACAGGAGCAGGAAAGCTGAAACGTCAGTTATCCTGCTCTTCTGATGCTGCTTGGCCTGCTGTGTTCATCCAGCTCTATATTTGTTATTTCTCGCTAAGAGAGTCTTGTGGTCTTGCACTGGCACTCCTGGTGCCACTTTACCTTTCCCCCAAAGTCTGGGAAATTCAAGTTTAATCTGGTGTGGAGTCTTCTCTACATTACCAAATCAGCTGGACCTGTCTCTACAGTTGCATGACAGTAATCCTATAATCCAAGAGGAACCGGGACAGTATGGTATCCAGTGATTGCTTCCTCAAGCCTGCCTTCAGAGTTTGGACTGCTCTTTCCACGAGACCATTGGACAGTTGATGTTATGGAGCTGTCCTTGCATGCTGAGTGCAGTTCAACTTTAGGCAATACTCAAATTCCCTACTGGTAAACAATGATCTGTTATCTGTTACCAATACTTCAGAGAGTCCGTGTATAGCAAACACTGCTCACCAGGTTACATATGAACTATTTGTAATAATTCACTAATGCAAGGAAGGGCCTAAACTCCAGTACAGGCATGGGAGCTGGGCCACTGGCCATGGGTGACTGCCCTCATATTATCTTCCAATGGGTATAACTTATTTTGTTGACTCTGTAGTCCAAGTAGATCACTTGGGGTGCCTGCAAAACACATTTTTCCATTCTAAGGCATGCACCTGCCTTGAAGAAATGTTTAAGCACTATGTCCAAGTTCTCCTAATGCATTTTATTGACCTTTCAGGTTATGAGCATGTCATCCAGATAAACGTCAACCTGCAATTGACCTTATAAAGTGTTTTCCATCGTCCATAGGAAAATGGCACACACTAATAATATCCCAAAAGGCAGTCTCATATTGGGTACCAGCCATTATAGATATTAATTGTAGCGAAATTCTGGGAATCCTCATCTAATTGCAATTGCAGGTATGTGTGGTTCATGTCCGGCTTCATGAAGGACAGCCACTCCCCACTGCTTGTATTGTCAGTATAAGTCCTCTATGTGAGGGATTGGGTATTTATTCAGCTGTGAAATACATGTTGCCGTTTGTTTGCAATCCCCACAAAGGCAAACCTAGCCATCAAGTTTTACAGTCGGGACAACTAGTGCTAAAATCTGTACTAGTTTGATGATTCCTTTGCTTTCCAGCCTTCTGATATCTGCCTCTAATTTTGTATGTAAGACAAATGGCACTAAGTAGGCCTTGGTCAACATGTAAGGTGGTCTTCTTGAAAACTTGCAGGTATTTTATTAGGACTTCGATCAGGTAGCCATTTTCTAATCAGAAAATGTTGAGCCAATTGAGTGGAGTCTTTCTCAATGAACTTCACCCCATCAAGCTTTGGTCGAACTTTTTACTATAATCAGTGGTAATTGAGCCACTGGAACTGAAGTTGTCCCCTTATTCTGGACGGGCTCCCCAGTCTCAGTTCTTCACCTCACTGAGGCCATACGCAAACTTAAGGGTTGGAATCTACAGCAAATTTTGGTGAAGTCTGATTCCACAATCACTAATACAGCCGTACCGGTATCAACCTCTATCAGAATTGAGAGATCATTTAACTAGATATTTAATGTGGATTGGCTCTGATTTGGATATTGCTTTGTAATTTAATTGATACAACCCAGTTGTAGGTGGACTTTCCAGGGTATGCACTCTCCTGAATACCATCTATGAGTTTCCTTACTCAATGCAAGCCTAGTAGGATTCTTTTGCTGTCTTGTGTCTGCAGTAACTAAAATAGCCTGCTAGCTCAGATCCTGAAGAAAATGTTATCTGTTTGGCCAAGACTTGGCTTTGTTTTGGGGTTTTTTGTGGGCTGGTGTATAATTTCTTTGTTCAGGATATGTCCTGAATGAGGCTATGCAATTGCCTTCACTCAAGTGGTCTTCCTCAAGTTCAATCGGTCTGGCAATGGTATCCAGTTCCACCGGAATACCCTGTAACTCATATGCACAAAAACAGACATTGCTGGAAACACTCAGCAGGTTTGACAACACTTGTGAAGAAAAATTAAAGTGAATGTTTCAGGTCCAGTGGCCCTTCCCCTATAACTCATATGCCCCACTTGCTGCACTTTCTCATGACAAAGACAGTTAAATGCCTGTTTGAAGTCTAGTTGGCTTCAGCTAGTAGGTGCCTTTGCATTGTTACACCATTAATTCCACATACAACGATCTCTCAACATCTCATTTGGGATTAAACCAAAATTCACATGCTACTGTCAGTTGTCTTAACGTCATCATAATTCTCGACATGGATTCTCCTCACTCTCAAACTGCCAAGTAAAACCAATAGCATCTCAGAATTAGAGGGGTCTTGGGGCTGTAGTATTCTTTAACTAAATCCATCAACTCTTCAAAGGTTTTAATATCTGGTGTCTCAGGAAACATTAGGCTCCTAATAACTAAAAAAGCATTGGGTCCACAAGCTGACAAGAAAATTGCTCATTGCTTTTCATTTGCCCCAATATCTTTTGCCTGAAAAAAAGAGTATTCTTTCCACATACTGAGCACAGTCTTCAATGGTAGACTCAAACAAGTCAAGTTTCCAAAAAAGCAGTATGATGCCAGAAATGCTTACTGCAACTCAAAGATGACTGTTGCAAGCACATTTCTTTGGAGATGTATCCAACTCTTATCACCATTGAAATAACTCTACAAAGGCCATTATCCTGTACCCTTTTATTTACAAGTGCATTGAATTTAACACTGGTCCAACTATCTCTGGTTCCTACAGTGAGCAGAACCTCTGACTCTCCTGTTTAAATCTGTCATCCAGGGCTTCCTGATTAGACCAGTTTAACTGGCCCAATCTGGGAACTCAATTTCAATGAGGTCCACTTGGCTGACCTCATTCCAATCACTACAGAATTCATTTTCGGTTCCTTATACCCCCTCCAACCTTCAAAATGGTATATCTAACATTAAGCTGGATTTTCCAAAGAGTCACAAACACAGTCAGATTGTCACTCCGTTCCTACTTTTTTCTTTCCCTTAAAACAAAGTGCCACATATCTGGTAATCAAAGCTGCTTCAGAAATATGGAGTGTATCTTAAATCTAACAGATCACTTTTTAGAGCAGGTTTATCAGTGGAAGGGATGTCTTGTGTTCTTTTTCATGCCAGTGTTTGTCATATTCTGTTATTTAAATGCCCTGCAGCACAAACACCTTTCCTTAGGACCTGATAAAGTGGCTATGTACATAACGCAACTTAACCTTCTTTCTCTCTCTATCCTTTCATTTACTCCTATTTTCTGCATATAAGCTGACATATTCGCAGCTACCATCAGTTCTGTGGAAGGGTCACCGGACCCAAAGCATTAACTCTGTTTTTTATCTTCACAGATGTTGCCAGGCCTGCTGACCTTTCCCAGCAACTTTGTTTTTGTACATATCACAACCATCCGGTTAGGGTGTCAGGTATGTAGAGTGGCAGTTGAGTGATGGGGTGCTTAAGGTACAGGGTGAATAGGTATCAGGTTTTGAAATGGTAGGGGGAATTGTGATGTCTATTAACAAACAAGGCAAAGAGGGTGTTCCAGATATGACACAGCAGGAGGGCTGTTTTTTGGTCCCAGCAGGGCAAGGGGCAGGTGTCAGAGCATTGGGGTAAGTGGGAGGTTGGGTCTGGCAGTGGGCAAACAAGAAGGAAGTGTCAAAAGCACTGGTGAGATGAATGGATCCAGTGGTGAAGAAAAGGAAAGTATTAGGATTTGAGTGACAAAGGGATGTGTCAGAGTCCACTGGTAGGGAGATCATTACATCAGGCAGAGGATGGGGTGCATGTTGGGTCACGTCTTGGTGATGTAGGGATCTGGGAATGTATTGTTAGGGGGTGACTGGTCACCTGGGAGATCAATTTACTAATTCCCCAGAGTTCAGATTAGGTAACTATTAATTTAACTGTAACCGTCTGAAGTCTCTGACAGCACACAGTGACCTGGCACAAACATGAAAATCATAACTGTTCCTGAGGGCCAAAGAGAACTCCTGAAGGTCTGAGTTGATGATGTAATCAGGCTGGTGGCTTTGTGATGTTGACTTGCATAGATATAGAGTGGAAGAAGCAACATCCAAGAAGCCCACAGGGACATTGTTTTGAAAAACAAAAACGGATTGTTTTCTTTGCAGCAGAGAGGGCTGAGAGGGAACTTAATTGTACTGAGTATTATTATGAGGGGATGGACAGGGTGGATAGAAAGCAGCTGTTCCTCTTAGTTGAAGGGTCAATAACAAAGGGCCACAATTATAATGTGAAAGGTAGGAGGTTTACAGGAGATTTAAGGAAAACCTTTTTTCACAAAGAGGATGATGGAATCTGGAATACACTACCTGGGAGGGTAGCGAAGACAGAAACCTCACAATCTTTAAAAGGTACTTAGATGAGCAACTTACATGTCATGTCAGTCAAGGATATAAGCCATGCACTGAAATATGGAATGACTGCAGATTAGCATAGCATTGTTGGTGTAGTCTTAATGGGTGCAGGTACATCTTCTGTAATGTACGATTATATGCCAGAGTTATTTGAAGGCCCCTGAGAAGCAAGCAGCCAATTTTTGCCTCTAGGTGACTGTTCTAACCTTCAGTGAGAATTGGCACATTCAGTTTCTAGGGGAAGGAGGAGAGAATTGAGAGCTGTGCATAAGTTAGCTATTTGGCCTATTAAGTCTGCTTTGATCCTCCAAAGAGCAGCCTACCCTGTCCTTGTAACCCCTACATTAAATTACATATCTAGGACTGTGACAGGAAACTGAAGCACCCAGCAGAAAACAAGACAGAAAAAAGGAGAATGGTCAAACTCTAAGCTGACGGCTCCTGAGGCTTAATTCAAACCTGGGTCCCTGGCACTGTGATGCAGCAGTGGTATCACAAAGCCATGAAGCCAGCTAAAAAAAACTCATTAGGGTGTTGCATTCTTTTGGTTTAAGTAGGGTGTATCCTATATAAGAATGGTTCCTTTGGTGGCTAAGAGTTTCCTGGGTGGAAGAAGTCACATGGCTCATTTACAGAAGTTGGTACGGCAAAGCTTTTACAATTGGCAGCCAAGTTGAAGTTGAGGTTGCCTGTGCCCACAAGGAAAGGGAAGACAATTGCAGCTATAGCTCAGCATTTACATTTGCCAGGAACACAATCGGAATAATTGGAAGTGACTAAAATTCAATTGCAAATGAAGCAGCTTAATTAGAAGCAAAAGAAAAAGAACGGATAGTACAGCAGAAGAAAGAGAGAAAGAGAAAACTTTTGAACTTTAGAAGTTAGAACTGAAAAATGAAAGTTTACTGAAAATGGAGGAGGTAAACGTAAGGTCAGAATAATGATGAGGATAGTGATGAAGCGTGAACCCGTTGTAGCTAAAGGCCTGGTGGGAATCTGTTCTAATTCATCCAAGCATTGCTTAGGTTTGAGAAGGTCACAGAAGCTTTTTATATTTCATTTGAGTAAGTGGCTAAACAAATGAAATGGCCACTGGTCATGTAGGTATTGTTGACTCAAAATTGGTAAATAAAAATAAATAAAATAAATAAATATAAATAAATAAATAAATAAAAATTGGTAAATACAGCTAGTGAGATGTTTATTACTCCTATCATGATTTTGGTGAGGTCTCTTCTGGAATACTGTGAGCAGTTCTGGTTGCCCATTTTAGCAGGGGGTATTATCATGCTGAAGAGGGTCCAGAAGAGATTTACCAGGATGTTGCCGGGTATGGAAGGTTTGAGTTAAAAGGAAAGGCTGGAAAAGAACATAACAACTAGGAGCAGGAGTAGGCCATCTGGCCCGTCTAGCCTGCCCCGCCATTTAATAAGATCATGGCTGATCTTTTTGAGACTCAGCTCCACTTACCCGCCCACTCACCATAACCCTTAATTCCTTTACTGTTCAAAAATTTATCTAAACTTGCCTAAGAAAACATTCAGCGAGGTAGCTTCAACCGCTTCAATGGGCGGGGAATTCCACAGATTCACTACCCTTTAGGTGAAAAAGTTCCTTCTGGCCTCAGCCCTACATCTGCTTCCCTTTATTTTAAGGCAATGCCCTCTTGTCCTAGTTTCACCTGCTAGCAGAAACAACCTCCCTGCCTCCACCTTATCTATTCCCTTCATAATCTTATATGTTTCTATAAGATCTCCTCTCATTCTTCCGAATTCCAATGAGTATAATCCCAGTTTACTCAGTCTCTCCTCATAATTCAACCCTCTCAACTCTGGAACCAAGTGAATCTCCTCTGCACCCCCTCCAGTGCTAGTATATCTCTTCTCAAGTCAGGAGACCAAAACTGCACATAGTATTCCAGGTGTGGCCTCACCAGAACCCAATACAGCTGCAGCATAGCCTCCCTATTTTTAAGCTCTATCCCTTGAGCAATGGCAGACAAAATTCCATTTGCCTTTTTAATTACCGGCTGGACCTGCAATCTTACTTTTAACGATTCATGCACAAGGACAGCCACGCACAGCAGCGTGCTGCAACTTTTTTTAACCATTTAAAACATAGTCCATTTTGCTGTTATTCCTTGCAAAATGGATGACCTCACACTTATCAACATTGTACTCCACCTGCCAGACCTTTTCCCACACACTTAGATCATCTATATCCCTTTGCTGTGTCTTCTGCACACTTTGCTCTACTACTCACCTTAGTGTCATCTGCAAATTTTGACACACCACGCATAGTTCCCAACTCCAAACCATCCATATAAATTGTAAACAATTGCGGCCCCAACACTGATCCCTGAGGCACACCACTGACCACTGACCGCCAACCAGAAAAACACCTATTTACCTACTGGTCAACCAATCCTCTATCCATGCCAATACATTACCCATAATACCGTGGAACTTTCTCTTATGTAGCAGCCTTTGGTGTGGCACCTTGTCAAATGCCTTCTGGAAATCCAGATACACCATTTCCACAGGTTCCCCATTGTCCACCATGCAAGTAATATCCTCAAAGAATTCCATCAAAATAGTTAAACATGTCTTACCCTTCATGAACCCATGTTGGATGTTCCCAACGGGGCAATTTATATCCAGATGTCTTGCTGTTTCTTCCTTAATGATAGATTCAAGCATTTACCCCACTACCAAAGTTAAGCCAACTGGCCTATAGCTACCTGCTTTTTGTTTACTTCCTTTTTTAAACAGTAGCATCACATTGGGTGTTTTCCAATCTGTGGGAACCATCCCAGAGTTCAGTGAATTTTCGTAAATAATTACTAGTGCATTTGCTTTTTCTCCACCACCTCTTTTAGTACCCTGGAATGCATTTCATCAAAGCCAGGAGACTTGTCTACCTTTAGCCCCATTAGCTTGCACAGCATTGCCTCCTCAGTGATAATGATAGTTTCGAGGCCCTCACCTGCTATAACCTTCTTGCAATTAGTTTTCAGCATGTTTTTTGTGACTTCCACTGTGAAAATCGACATGAAATAACTGTTTCATGTCTCGACTATTTCCTCATTCGCAGTTATTAAACTGGCCTTCTCATCCACTGAAGGACCAATGTTTACCTTCACCATTCTTTTATGATTTACATATTTATAGCAACTTTTGCTGCCTGTTCTTATATTCTGAGCTAGTTTACTCTCATAATCTATCTTGCTTTTCTTTATAACTTTTTTGTGGCTTTCTGTTGGCCTTTAAAGATTTCACAGTCTACGAGTTTCCCACTATTCTTTGCATTTTGTATGTGTGTTTTTTTCAATCTGATACTTTCCTTTATTTCCTTAGACATCCATGACAGGCTCTCTCTTTTCCCACAGTTCTTCCCTATCACTGGAATATACTTCTGCTGAGCACTGTGAAAAAATCGTTTTGAAAGTCCTCCACTGTTCTTCAATTGACCCACCACAAAGTTTTTGCTCCCAATCAAACTTAGCTAACTCCTTCCTCATTCCTTTATAGTCTCCTTTGTTTAAGCACAGGACACAGGTACTGGATTTAACCTTCTCACACTCCATCTTTATTTTAAATTCGTCCATACCGTGATCACTCCTTCCGAGAGGATCCCCAGCTGTGAGATCATTAATTATTCTTGTCTCAATACACAGGACTAGATCTAGGACAGCTTGCTCCCTCGTAGGTTCCATTATGGTTTTTGAATCGTTAAAAAGCTTACCTCGAGTGCCGGTGCCTTCCATTTCTGGTTGCAGCAGCAGCGCGAGCGGGAGCTTGGAGCAGGAGCCTGTCGAGAAGCCGGTGAGTCACGGTTTTTGAATCTTTAAAAAGCTTACCTCGTGAATAGGCGGAGGTACGCTGACCAGGAGCCGACACAGGACTGGTGAGTGAGTGAGGTAATATATTTGCATGGTTGCGTTACCCGAACCACTACCCGGGTAGTGTCTCCCACCCATCCTCCTCCTCTAACCAAAAAAAAGGTTCTGTGTGCCTGATTGGTAAGGTCACAAGTTTATTTTTTATTCTTTATTTTTTAAGCCTTGGGAATTTAGAATAATGGGAACGGAGGTCAGGGCAGTTGAATGTTCCTGCTGCAGAATGTGGGAGGTAAGGGTCACCACTAGTGTCCATGCTGACTACATCTGCAGGAAGTGCACCCAACTCCAGCTCCTTGAAAACCGCGTTAGGGAACTGGAGCTGGAGCTGGATGAAATTCGGATCATTCGGGAGGCAGAGGGGGTTATTGAGAGGAGTTACAGGGAGGTAGTCACTCCTCAAGTACAGGAAAAAGGCGGATGGGTTACGGTCAGGGGACGGAAAGGGAACCGGCAGGCAGTGCAGGGATCCCCTGTGGCCATTCCCCTCAATAATAAGGAGACCGTTTTGGATACTGTTGGGGGGGACGACTCACCAGGGGAAAGCAGTGGGGCACAGGTCTCTGGTACAGAGTATGTCCCTGCTGCTCAGAAGGGAAGGGGGAAGAGGAGCAGAGCATTTGTCTTTGGGGACTCCATAGTTAGGGGGACAGATAGGAGGTTCTGTAGGGACGAGAGATACTCACAGTTGGTGTGTTGCCTCCCCGGTGCCAGGGTGCGTGATGCCTCTGATCGTGTTTTTGGGATCCTTAAGGGGGAGGGGGAGCAGCCCCAAGTTGTGGTCCACATTGGCACCAACGACATAGGTAGGAAGAGAGACGGGGATTTAAGGCAGAAATTCAGGGAGCTAGGATGGAAGCTGAGACCTAGGACGAACAGAGTTGTTGCGTCTGGTTTGTTGCCCGTGCCACGTGCTAGTGAGGCAAGGAATAGGGAGAGAGAGGAGTTGAACACGTGGCTACAGGGATGGTGCAGGAGGGAGGGTTTTGGATTCTTGGATAATTGGGGCTCTTTCTGGGGTAGATGGGACCTCTACAAGCAAGATGGTCTTCACCTGAACCAGAGGGGTACCGATATCCTGGGGGGGGAAATTTGCTAAGGCTATTCAGGTGGGTTTAAACTAATTCAGCAGGGGGATGGGCACCAAAATTGTAGTTCGACTATAGAAAAGATCGAGAGTAGGGTGGTCCGAAATAAAGTTTCAGGGAAGCAAGATGGCACCGGCAAGCAAGAAGTTGGTTTGAAGTGTGTCTACTTCAATGCCAGGAGTGTCTGGAATAAGGTGGGTGAACTTGCAGCATGGGTTAGCACCTGGGACTTCGATGTTGTGGCCATTTCGGAGACATGGATAGAGCAGGGACAGGAACGGTTGTTGCAGGTTCCGGGATTTAGATGTTTCAGTAAGAACAGAGAAGATGGTAAAAGGGGCGGAGGTGTGGCATTGTTGGTCAAGGACAGTATTACAGTTGCAGAAAGGATGTTTGGGGACTTGTCAACTGAGGTAGTATGGGCTGAGGTTAGAAACAGGAAAGGAGAGGTCATCCTGTTGGGAGTTTTCTATAGGCCTCCGAATAGTTCCAGAGATGTAGAGGAAAGGATAGCAAAGATGAGCCTCGATAGGAGTGAGAGAGACAGGGTAGTTGTCCTGGGGGACTTAAACTTTCCAGATATTGACTGGGAACACTATAGATTGAGTACTATAGATGGGTCAATTTTTGTCCAAAGTGTGCAGGAGGGCTTCCTGACACAGTATGTAGATAGGCCAACAAGGGGCGAAGCCACATTAGATTTGGTAGTGGGTAATGAGCCCGAACAGGTGTTAGATTTGGAAGTAGGTGAGCACTTTGGTGATAGCAATCACAATTCTGTTATGTTTACTTTAGTGATGGAAAGGGATAGGTGTATACCACTGGGCAAGAATTATAGCTGGGGGACAGGCAATTACGATAAGATTAGGCAAGATTTAGGGAGCATAGACTGGGGAAGGAAACTGCAGGGGATGGGCACATTAGAAATGTGGAGCTTATTCAAGGAAAAGCTCCTGTGTGTCCTAGATAAATATGTACCTGTCAGGCAGGGAGGAAGCTGTAGAGTGCGGGAGCCATGGTTTACGAAGGAGGTGGAATCTCTGGTCAAGAGGACGAAGACGGCTTATGTTAGGATGAGATGTGAAGGCTCAGTTAGGGCACTTGAGGGCTACAAAGTAGCCACGAAAGACCTAAAGAGAGAGCTCAGAAGAGCCCGGAGGAGACATGAGAAGTTGTTGGCGGATAGGATCAGGTAAACCCTAAGGCTTTCTATAGGTATTTAAGGAATAAAAGAATGACAAAAGTAAGATTAGGCCCAATCAAGGATAGTAGTGGTAAGTTGTGAGTGGAGTCAGATGAGATAGGGGAAGCGCTAAATGAATATTTTTCAACAGTATTCACTCTAGAAAACGATAATGTTGTCGAGGAGAATACTGAGATACAGGCTACTAGACTAGGTGGGTTGAGGTTCACACGGAAGAGGTATTAGAAATCTTTCAGAAGGTGAAGATAGATAAGTCCCCTGGGCCGGTTGGGATTTATCCTTGGATCCTCTGGGAAGCCAGGGAGGAGATTGCTGAGCCTTTCGCATTGATCTTTAACTCGTCATTGTCTACAGGAATAGTGCCAGATGACTGGAGGATAGCAAATGTGGTCCCACTGTTCAAGAAGGGGAGTAGAGACAACCCTGGTAATTATAGACCAGTGAGCCTTACCTCAGTTGTTGATAAAGTGTTGGAAAAGGTTATAAGGGATAGGATTTATAATCATCTAGAAAAGAATAAATTGATTAGGGATAGTCAGCACGGTTTTGTGAAGAGTAGGTCGTGCCTCACAAACCTTATTGTGTTCTTTGAGAAGGTGACCAAACAGGTAGATGAGAGTAAACCGGCTGATGTGGTGTATATGGATTTCAGCAAGGCGTTCAATAAGGTTCCCCACAATAGGCTATTGTACAAAAGGCGGAGGAATGGAATTATGGGAGATATAGCAGTTTGGATCGGAAATTGGCTTGCTGAAAGAAGACAGAGGGTGGTAGTTGATGGGAAATGTTCATCCTGGAGACCAGTTACTAGTGATGATACGCAAGGGTTGGTGTTGGGTCCACTGCTGTTTGTCATTTTTATAAATGACCTGGATGAGGGCGTAGAAGGATGGGTGAGTAAATTTGCAGACGACACTAAAGTCGGTGGAGTTGTAGATAGTGACGAAGGATGCTGTAGGTTGCAGAGAGACATAGATAAGCTGCAGAGCTGGGCTGAGAGGTGGCAAATGGAGTTTAATGCAGACAAGTGTGAGGTGATGCACTTTGGTAGGAGTAACCGGAAGGCAAAGTACAGGGCTAATTGTAAGATTCTTAGCAGTGTAGATGAGCAGGGCGATCTCGGTGTCCATGTACACAGATCCTTGAAAGTTGCCACCCAGGTTGACAGGGCTGTTAAGAAGGTGTACAGTGTTTTAGCTTTTATTAATAGAGGGATCGAGTTACGGAACCAAGAGGTTATGGTGAAGCTGTACAAAACTCTGTTGCGGCCGCACTTGGAGTATGGTGTACAGTTCTGGTCACCGCATTATAAGAAGGATGTGGAAGCTTTGGAAAGGGTGCAGAGGAGATTTACTAGGATGTTGCCTGGTATGGAGGGAAGGTCTTACGAGGAAAGGCTGAGGGACTTGAGGCTGTTTTCATTAGAGAGAAGAAGGTTGAGAGGTCACTTAATTGAAACATATAAAATGATCAGAGGGTTAGATAGGGTGGATAGGGAGAGCCTTTTTCCTAGGATGGTGACGGCGAGCACAAGGGGGCATAGCTTTAAATTGAGGGGTGAAAGATATAGGACAGATGTCAGAGGTAGTTTCTTTACTCAGAGAGTAGTAAGGGAATGGAACACTTTGCCTGCAACGGTAGTAGATTCGCCAACTTTAGGTACATTTAAGTCATCATTGGACAAGCATATGGACGTACATGGAATAGTGTAGGTTAGATGGGCTTGAGATCGGTATGACAGGTCGGCACAACATCAAGGGCCGAAGGGCCTGTACTGTGCTGTCATGTTCTATGTTTTATGTTCTAATAACATATTGTTCATGGAAATTATCACAGATGCATTCTACGAACCCTTCCTCAAGGCTGCCATGGCCGACCTGGTTTGACCAATCAATATGTAGATTAAAATCCCCCATGATAACTGCTGTACCATTTTTACATGCATTGCCTATTTCTACGTTTATTGCCTGTTCCACCATGATGTCATTATTTGAGGCCTCTCGACCACACCTATCAGTGGCTTCTTCTCCCTGCTATTACTAATTTCCACTCAAATGGATTCAACGTTTTGTCCAGTAGAATCTATGTCATCTCTCACCACCGCCCTGGTATCATCCTTAAAAATCAGAGCAACACCAGCTCCCTTACCTTCCAGTCTGTCCTCCTGAACAGTTTGATACCCCTGGATATTTAACTCCCAGTTATGAACATCCTGTAACCATGTCTCTGTAATAGCCACTAAATCCTACCCATTTGCCATGATTTGCACCTTCAACTCATCCACCTTATTTCGAATGCTCTGAGCATTCAGATAAAGTGCCCTTATGTCAGTTTATGCACCTTCTTTTTGGGTCCTATTACCTCTGTTACTAACAGCTCTTGAGTCCTTCTTCCTTTTAACTTTTTTCCTAATTTTCAATGGACTTGAAGCTTCCTTGTCACCTGCAAAGTTGCTGCTTTGCCTTACATTAATTGTTATTCTCCCTCGATGCTCACTTCTTCCCTTCCCCCCTCCCAACTTGTTTAAAGTCTTATTAAACACCCTATTTACCCTTTTTGCCAGAACACTGGACCCCCTGTTTAGGTGGAGTCCATCCCAGTGGTATAGATCCCTCCTGTCCCAGAATTGATGCCAGTGCCCCATGAAAAGGAAACCCTCTTTCCCACAACACTCTTTTAGCCACATGTTTCCTTCCCTGATCCTCGCGTCCCTCTGCCAATTTTCACGTGGCTTGGGCAGCAATCCAGAGATTACGACCCTTGAAGACCTGTTTTTTAAATTTTGTTCCTAGCTTTTCATAATCCTGAACCAGGTCTTTTTTCCTAGTCGTGCATATGTTGTTGGTACCTACGTGGACCACAACAACTGGATTCTCCCCATCCCTCTCTCGTATCGTCTCAAGCCGGTCACAGATGTCTTGCACCCTGGCACCGGGCAGGCAACACACCATGTGGGATTCTCTATCCTACTTGCAAAGGATATTGTCTCACCCCTGATGATGGAATCCCCTACAACTACAATCTGTCTTTTTGATCCCCCCTCTTGAATAGCCTCCTGCACCATGGCGTCATGGTCAGTTGACTCATCCTTCTGGCAGCCTTGTTCCTCATCCATACAGGGAGCAAGTGCCTCATACCTGTGGGGCAACGTCAAGGGCTGCGGTTCCTGTGTTCCTGTCTGCAGGGTCCCTCTACCTCCCACACTCGCAGTCACACACTGCTATCCCTGCCCACAGATCGAATTGACATTAGTTAATCTACCAGGTGTGATTGCCTCCTGGAGCACAGCAAGCAGTTATTTCTCCCCCTCCCGGATGTGCCACAGTGTTTGGAGCTCATCAATTTTGAGCCGGAGCTCCTCAAGCAGCCAACACTTGTTGCAAATGTTGTCACTGCCATTCTCAATGGGATCAATGACGTCCCAAATCAAACAACTGCAACACATCACCTGGCCTGTCATCTCTACTTAGTTAATTATTCAAACTTAACTTGTCTTTTTTTTAGTTTCACAGTGTTCTCTGCACCAGTAAGTTTACTCCTTTGTATACTCAAACAGACTCCGGCTTTGCCTGCCGACCCGCTCACAGAGGATTTGATGTCTAGGTGACCACCCTGAAAGATAACAAAGAGATGAGGAGTAAAAAAAATGCAAATAGCTTACCTGCTCACCATCCTTAGTCGTTATTATTATTCAGAGCAGAAATTAGGTCATTAGGCCCATCGAATCTGTTCTGTCATTCAGTCATGGCTGATAAGTTCCTCAACTCCATTCTCCCACTTTTTCCCTGTAACCCTTGATCCTCTTGATAATCAAGAACCTATCTATCACAGTCTTACATGTACTCAATGAGCTGGCCTCCACAGCCTGTTGTAGCAGTGAATTCCATAGATTCATCACTCTGACTAAAGACGTTTCTCCTCATCTCTATTCTAAACGGTCTTGCCTTTGTTCTAGGGCTGTGCCCTCAGGTCCTAGTCTTTCCTACCAATGGAAGCATCTTCCCAACATCCACTCTGTCCAGGCCATTCAGTATTCTGCAAGTTTCAATTAGATCACCCCTCATTCTTCTAAATTCCAATGAGTATAATCCCAGAGACCTCAAACGTTCTTCATAGGTTAAGCTTTCCATTCCTGGGACCATTCTCGTGAACCACTTCTGAACCCTCTCCAGGACCAGTACATCCTTCCTGAGATATGGAGCCCAAAACTGCACACATTACTCCAAATGTGGCCTGATCAGAGCCTTATAAAGCCTCAGTAATACATCCCTGCTTTTATATTCAAGTCCTCTCAAAATAAATGCCAGCACTGCATTTGCCTTCCTGACTACCGACTCAACCTGCAAGTTTACCTTGAGAGAATCCTGGACTAGAACTCCCAAGTCTCCACACTTCAGACTTCTGAATTTTCTCCCTATTTAGAAAATAGTCAATGTTTTTATTCTTCTTACCAAAATGCATGACCTCACACTTACCCACGTTGTTTTCGATTTGTCACTTCTTTGCCCACTCTCCTAACCTGTCAAAATCCTTCTGCAGCCTCCCCACCTCCTCAATACTATCTGTCCCTCCAACTATCTTTGTTTCATCTGCAAACCTGGCCAGAATGTCCACAGTTCCTTCATCTAGATCATTAGTGTATAAAGTGAAAAGTTGTGGTCCCAACACTGACCCTTGTGGAACACCACTTGTCACCAGCTGCCATCCTTTTATCCCCAAAGCTCAATAGGTCCGGCAGTGACTGTGTACAGAAATCAAAGTTAACATTTTGGGTCGAGTAACCCCTCCTTGGGACTGACAGTAGCTAGGAAAATGTCAGTTTAAATGTAGAAGCTAAAAGTGGGGGCAGTGGATAAAGAGTAAATAATAGGTGGGGATAGAGCCCAAAGAGGGAGAAGAACAGTTGGACAGACAAAGGAGTGGATAACAACCTGGCTAGGAGGACATATAGCTATTAATGGAGACTGTTTGTGGTGAACAATGGGTTGTGTGTGGTAGCAGACTATGTGCTAGCAATGCCTGGTGTGTGGAGGTTGGGGTAAGGGCATGGCAGAGCTCAGGCTCTAAAGTTATTGAACTTATGATATTGAGTCCAGAAGAGTCCTCAAGCAGAAAATGAAGTGCCGTTCTTCTAGCTTGCACTCAGTTTTTCACTGGAGCACTGCAGCAAACCTAAGACGAACATGTTGACCAGGGAACACAGTGGTGTGTTAAAATGACAGGCAATTGGAAGCTCAGGGTCTTTTCTTTGCAGACAGAATGTCAGCATTCTGTGACGTGGTCATTCTATTTATGCTTTGTTTCCCCAATGTAGAAGGGACCACATTGCAAGCAGCAAATGCAGTAAATTAGACTGTGTGAAGTGCAGGTAAAGTGCTGCTTTATCGGGAAGGTGTGTTTGGACCCTTGGATACTGAGAGCAGAGGAAGTAAGGTGAAGTGCTGAGGCTTCGGATTTCTAGTCCAG
This sequence comes from Stegostoma tigrinum, assembly GCF_030684315.1. Lineage (NCBI taxonomy): Eukaryota > Metazoa > Chordata > Chondrichthyes > Orectolobiformes > Stegostomatidae > Stegostoma > Stegostoma tigrinum. Next base: position 57,429,092 of record NC_081366.1, read on the forward strand.
GATTCTCTCAAGGTAAACTTGTAGGTTGAGTCGGGAGTCAGGAAGGCAAATAAATTGCAGAGGATGGTGTCATGAGGCTGTGGGTGCTGTTGGGAATGAAGGGAGAGTGGGACAGGGTGTCCCAGAGGGAATGATCCCTGCAGAAGGCTGACAAAGGAGGGGAAGCAAATAGGTGTCTGTTGGTGGCCATGGCATCTCACTGGAGGTGGCAGAAATGATGGCTAATGATCCTTTGGATGTGGGTGCTGATGAGATGATAGGTAAGGACAAGGGGGACCCGATTGCTGTTGCAGGAGGGAACAGAGGAAGATGGGTCTCAATCAGCTGAGGGCCCTGTCAACAACACTACTGACAAATCCTCCATTGAAGAAGACGATGGGCATTTTGGAGCCTCCCTTGTTAAAGGCATGATCTGAACAAATGCGATCGAGATGGAGGAATTGGGAAAATGGAATAGCGTCTTTACTGGAAGCAGGGTGCGAGGATGTATAATCTAGGTAACTGTGAGAGTCTGTGAGTTTATAACAGATTTTGGTGGCCAGTCTATACCCAGGAATGGGAATAGAGACGTAGAGGAAGGAAAATGTCCACCATTTCTGTGACCTCAAATATCAGTCACATTTTAAAGACTAAATAATAAAGTCATTTTGAGATTACCTAATTGTATGGTGTACATAGACAACTTGGTACTTTTAGTCACACATGGAAGGAACATTTAGCGGGATTGTTCGATCGAAGTCAAATAGTGTCTGGGCGATAAACCTTGCTAAGAATGAGTTCACAAAAGTCCAAGTCACATTCTTAGGTGATATCATTGGACATGGACAAATGGCCCCACAAGATGTGAAACAAAGGTTTTATTGGGAAGTTTCCCATTCTGTCAACAAAGAGGTAAGTGCTACAGTTCCTGGGACCGAGTATTTTTTAATCAAAAAATTGTACTGAATTTTTTTAACAGTGTGGTCTCTCCATTGAATAGCCTGTTGAAGAAATGCAGAAAATTTCCGTGGATGGAAGAGTGTCAGAAGGCATTTGACAGCCTAAAAGCTGTGTTGACAACTGCTCCAATGTTAGCAACATCTATTTACACGAAGCCATTCAAAGTGGCCATGGATGCAAATGGTGAGGCTGTTGGAGGGGTACTCTTACAAGATAGTGATGAGAGGATAGAAAGATTTATTACATTTTTCTCTCATTTTCAGACAATGTCAAACAGGGTTGTGTCATTGCCCCAACAACCGTTCTCAATTTACCTCACCACAATGCTTCACCTACCCGCTGCAGTGGAGCTAACTTACAGAACTAACTACAGAACTTGTGGAAAATCATTCAACCTCCACCACCTTCAGGTCAAAAGAAAGCTCACTCCAACCAGTGTCATCAAGATGCAGAATACAGATGATGCTTGTGTATGTGCAATCTCAGAGGATATACACCAGACCATTGTCAACATTTTACAGAGGCATGCGAAAGTATGGGTCTCACCCTAAATATCAGCAAGACAAAGGTCCTCCATGAACCTGGCCTGGCATTGTGGAGAAAACTTCCGATCATCAAGATCCATGGGGAGGCCTGAGAGAACATTGATTGCTTCCAATACCTCAGAAATGTCCTGTTGGCCAAAGCAGTTATTGATGAAAAGATCCACATTGTTTCCAGTGTGCTAGCACAGCCTTCGAACACCTACGAAACACCAAGAGATTTTTGAGGAAAACACCTTCAAATCCGATACCCAGACCAAGGTTTACAGAACTGTGGTAGTTCCCACTCTCCTATGTGCCTCTAAGATTTATACTATCTACAGCAGACATCTCAAGGCACTGGAGCAGTACCACCAATGTTGCCTATGCAAGATCCTGTGAACCCATTGGGAAGAAAGATGCATCAACATCAGCAACGTTGACCAAGCCAACATCCTCAGCATCAAGGCACTGACCACCCTTGATTGGCTACGATGGGCTGAGCATGTTGTCTGCATGACTGACAAAAGACTCCCCAAGCAGGTACTTTATTCCCAGCTTCAAAATGGCAGGTGAGCCACAGGTGGACAGAGAAAATGCTTCGGTGATGCCCTCAAGGCCTCACTGGCAGAGTGTGGCATTCCCACTGACAACTGGGAATCACTGGCCCAAGACTGTCCACCTGAAGAAAAAGATTTTCAAGGAAAACACCTTCAGATCCAATACCAAGATCATTGTTTACAGAACTGTGGTAGTTCCTGCCCACCTATATGGCTCTAAGATGTGTACTATCTACAGCAGGCACGTCAAGGCACTGGAGCAGTACCACCAATGCTGCCTGCACAAAGCGGAAGGGTAGCACCCAGGAAGGTGTGAACACCTTGAAACTTGCCATCAGGAAAAAATGGAAATCAAGTGAAAACAGCAAAAGAAGCGCACTGCCATACCAATTCCCCACCCACCCCTTACTAGTAACCACCACCTGCCCCAACTGTAACAGAAAATGTCATAGCCACATTGGTCTGTACAGGCACCTACAGACTGGGGTTGGCATTGTAATATTTCAACATTTGCATTGCCAGTTATGTATTTGAGACAGTTGAGTTTACTGATCATAACCTTTTAATTATTTTGGAAAATCTAAGGATAAAAATACCAGACTGTTTAGATGGAGTTTATTTTTACAACCACTGAATTTGAAAATTATACGTGGCAGGACGAGAGTGTAATTGCTGATGCCTTGTCACGACTTTGATGGCTGAAGATGGAGGCGTTCAATGGTGGAAGAACCAGACTGTAGTGTTGACTATTTGTATGCTTACCTTTATTGTAATGTACATACACAATGTCAAGTACTTTTAGCGTGAGACTGAAGTCTTTGAAATAAAACCATCATCTACAATTGATGATTCATTTTTTAAGGGGGTGTTATGCTACTGTGCTTTTAAGAGAGATTTGTTCTATGCTGTTCCTTTTGCAGAGGGATGTTGCCACAGTGGTAGCAGAATGTCCACTTCAGAAGCAGTGGGTGAGTAGTTTTGAGGTCCCTGAGTTTTTTTTTAAATTAGACAAAAGAAGCATGAGTTGGTGCAGTCAAACTTACTTAGACCAAGGGTTTTAGTTTTGCTTTCAGTTGGGGTTTGGAATTAGGTTTTGAAGCTATTAGATACAGCCTTCCCTCTTTGTTGCAGCAAAAAAAAAGAGCTCTCTCTCTTCTGCTAGATTGTTTCTTTCGATGTTCCTTTTTCCTGGGCTGGAAGGGAGATATAATGTTAGGAAAATCTGTACTGCTGAATTTGCCTTTGCCACGGATGTATTTAGCAAACTGCTATTTTGGAACAGTTGAAGATTAAAGCTTAAATAATGTATTATTTTATTCAGTATTTCAACAGAGTTAATGTTATGCCAATGCTTCTATTTTTGTTTGTATTTCAGCTGTCGTAAGAATAATTATGTTTCACTTAAATCCGAGTGATGAACTACTCAATTCACATCTGAAACATAGCACCTCTGCCTCTAAACAAAATAATAAGTCAGAGTTTGATCTGGCCCATAATGTTTCTTAAATTCAGCTAAATATTGCACTTAATTTTAAAGATATGTCCAAGCAACTCTCCAACATAGAGGACATGACATACTAGAAAAACTTTATGTACTTCGCAACCAAGAGCTTTCACTCCTGACCAGAAGGGTGAGTGTTGACTTCAATCTCACTTTACAATGTTTAACAACAAAAGATCAAGGTAAAAATTGAAGAAAAAATTTAAAGGATCCCATAAGCTCACGGTAGAACTTGAACAAAAACTCAAATCTTCTGACATGAGTGACTTTGGAATAAAATATTTTTTTCTTAGTGTAAATGAGACGGAAAACAAAAACAAAACGCTATGAAGAGACAAACAACATACAAAGATCCAAGGTACTGCAAAAAAAAAGACTGCCTGCTTTAGTAGAAGCCGCATTGACAGCTTTAAAGAATGGATGTGCATCATCAAAGTTCTACATAAAGAAATACAATAAGCTAAAGATGTTCCTGTTCAAGACAGAACTATAAGATCTCAGACAACCGAGAAAACAGTCCAAAGCAACCAATTTCTACCCAACAGACTATTATTCTTCCAATTACAAAGACAGCATCTTTGAGGAGAATAATGAAACTTCTCATTGCTCTGAGTAAGCACCATCCACTGTGATTGTGCGATCCACTGGGATCCATTTGGCCTGAGTAAGGGAGCTTCTAACAGACAGGCATGTCACAAGAGGCTAGTGTGTTACTAATAGTTTTTTTATAGCAATATAGATCATCTTCATATAATGTCTAAATAATTGCAAAAATGCAATAAATTTCATATTGTAAACTCAACAGGATTCTTCTAGTTAGACCGGAAAAGTGGCCTTTCTCATCAATGTTACGCTACAATGAACTAGAAGGAGACCACACAAACACAACCATTCTATCAACATATCGGTTGAATCTACCATGCAGCATCTTTTGGCTGATTTCACAGTTAACATTAGATCTTAAACGCCTCCATCACAAACAACCCCAAAGGTGTGACTGTTGCACAGGTATCACAAACTGCTACTTTGCACACTCAGACAACTTCTATCTATTCTGGATACCACTACTCAAAGGACTTCCTGGATGTCATAACATTCTATCAGTCTGGCTTCCATCAGCACAGTAGGGACTCAAAGCAGTGAATCAGGAATGGTAATTTACATGGAACTGCTATTTGCTTTCACGATGAAAGCATTTCTATTACCAACTCCTCCGCTCACTACTACCCCTGCTGTTGCCCATCAGTTAGCCAGTATAGATTGCTGCATTCCAGTCTTCAGAACACAAGCCAACAAAGCATGGAACTGCATGAGAGCAAGTGATTAGGTAAATGAATTATGTAATTGAATTTACTAAATTAGTTTAGAATATGCATTTTCTGGCAGGTGTGTGTTGTCAAAAAGAGGGCAATGTGACAGTGGTCAGCGACAGAAGAAATACTGTTGTTCAGAGACTGAGGTTATTTATATCAATTATGCATTATTTCATCACTGAGTGCCCAGACATAAATCACCTATATAAATTGGAGCCTCCCTTTTCCTCTAATTGTTGTTTCTCCTCCTTCTCCCCCTCTTTTTTATGATCTTAGTCTTGGTTGATGCCTCAAAATGGTGGTGCTATACAGCATGCAGCATACTACCACAAATGTCGATACCCACTCAGCAGAGTACCACAGTGCTCTGCAGTATTATCTGGGCAGTGAAAACATTGCTTTTGGACACTAATTTTGTGTTCTGCAACTTTTATTGGAGGCATGCGTTGGCCATGTACACAGGTTCCAGACTGGAGTCATGAGCCCTAAGAAGAGAGCCTTTAACACCTAGCAGATGACTTTGAAATTTCTGAGGCAGGTCAAATATAGTTAACACAGAAGACCACTACAGAAGAACCAAATTTTGACTGCTGCCAAGATAACAGGTATCTACCTACATGATGTGTTTCCTGTTTGCATTAGAATGTAGGCCAAGTGCACATAAGATACAGACAAGGGAACGTGCATCTCATCAATAATATGATGGCCATGGGAGTGTTTACAATCCTTGTGAAATCCTTGTTTGCTTTGTCTGCTTGTCTTTGATGGTATGAATTAAGATTAAACTGTTTATACAGGGAATCTGCATGACATCCATTCACAGTAAAAGATGCTCTAAAAACAGTAAAATGTTGCTTACTTTAGCAGCAGTCACCTAGAAATAGTCAAATGCATAAGAGATAAGTGCCACGGGTACTTTCATGCAGTCCTCAAAAGTTGCAGTTGTAATTGGAGCAATTGACAGATTTTAGCTTGAAAGCAAAGTTGGCTCATGCATTCGTCCTGACTGAATCTGAGGTAAGAGAATTCCTCCTTAAAGTCTCCTGGCGACAGCCATTCATTCCTTGACTCATTTATTGTAGCAGTTTGCCTTGCTCTGTGTAGATTCTCTTCATTCTTCAAGCCAACCTCAATTCCCAGCCAGACTAGGCCACCCACGGCTACAAACACAAGGTTTTAAATAAACAAATAAATTCAAAAACAATATAACCATTCCCTGCAGAATATTCACACTTTAGCCAAGTATAACAAAGTTCCAATGAACACATAATTGCACCAGTAGCCAGAAGAAACAATCCAGCAAGAAATGTGCAAGTAATTGATGATCACTTGACATAACATTAGCGGGAGCCTTATCTTCTTACTCTATTGTTCAACATTCGGTAAGACAAGTCAGAAAATGGAGTATTATTGTAAAATATAGTTCCTAGCCACGCCCATAAAGGGTTTTCTTTGAATGCTTCCAATATGGTTTATAATATCATCTCACATACATTGTGTTTGCGCATCTTTGTTATAAACCTGTTTAGATGTGTTAGGGCAAACCTTTAAAGCAGGTGGAACTTGAAACTAGATTTTCTGGAACAAAGGTAGGGATACTACCATTGCACTACAATGCTTCCTGCTCTGTTTGTATCATTTCTTTTGTAAACCCCCTTTCATTGCCCCATGTATCCCAATTAAACTCCAAATTTGGGAGGAGTGTGAATCTGAAATCTTGCAGGCACTAAGCTTTCTGACATGGTTCATTTGGCCTTCAAGTTATTGCTGCAAGATTTTAACACAATTGCAGTAGATTCTATACTATTCCTGAGGCAAGCACCCTCACTAGATCATGTAAGTAGTCCTTGGAGCCCATCCTGAATTATATGAACAGCCTGATCATGCAAAACATTCAGGTCAAGCACAAAGTCTGCCCCAATGCGCATCAAATGAAAACTGCACATAAATGGCAAAGCAGAGTCTCACTGTTTGGACTCCATTGAATAATTTACATTATTATATCAACTGAATCACATTGGCTGAAGTTGTTATGAAGGTTCCGCCATCTCAACTTTGTCCCTCAACTGAGGTATGGTGATCCTTGGGTTAATCTTACCATCAGTTGTCTGTCTCTAATGACAGAGTAGCCCTATGGTCTCTGGGACGGTGGCGACTTCATCTTTTATGATATCTACCAGCCATCTATAAGAATAAATTAACATCTTGTGGACAGGAAGAAATAAACACATAAAAAGGACATTAAAAATATGAACTACAACTACCCAAAAGTTCCTAGTTAGACAATATTGTATATTATATAATATTTCATTGTTCAGAGCGTTAAAATAGATGTAGGTTTGAAACAGCATCTAATTTCATCGAGATGAGAAATGATAGCAATAAGATAGCACATTAAATATGTAATTTCTTTTCTCATGAAGATTTTGAAAATATATTATGTTTGAATGTCTAGAAAATTATTACACAATTGAAATCCTTTTAAAATTAAATACTTATATTATTAGACTGAAATTTCATGTCTATAAAAAGACCTATGTTACTGAATCATTGCTGGCTTCCACTCATCCTTTGAGAAATATTTGAAATGAATCTTTTATCTTACATTTTGCCCCATGAGACATATTCATGACTAAAATTAATAATTCAGTAATAATCTTGAGTGCTTTTTCAGCACTCATTTATCAGATAATTCAACTTTCAACACTGAAGGAGTATCAAACCTAAAAAATATTTTGTGCAACACGTATTTCTCTCCTGAATAATTTCTTTCGCACTTTTTCCATCCTTAACAACTATTAGTTGGTATACAGGAAGAGGTGCAACTTTCTTAAGTGACATTTTGGCAAGGAAACTGGGCAGAATTTTATAGGACTCTGAGCAACTTGGGCTATGATGAAATTTGTGACAGGATCAGAGGTGAAGTCTGCTGAAGCCTATGTTAATATTGGAAGCATCTTATACCATCTCTTATGCTTTTGGCAAGCAACATGAGGAGGTTCTCACTAGGCAGCAGTGAGTTGCCAATTAAAAGGGTTATTGGTTCTTAAGCATCTTAATGAAGTGAACTTGGCAATCAACAATATTCAACTTTCTATCTTGTCAAAAGTGCCAATCAAGCTAGCCATAGAGGAAACTCGATATGAAAATCAGAGCCAGTACCTGGTAACTTCAGCTCACCACCTTTTTTTGATTAGTTAAATTTCCTACAGTGTGGAAACAGGCCCTTTGGCCCAAAAAGTCCACACTTCCCCTTGAAGCATCCCACTCAGACCCATCCCCCTATAACCCACACACCCCTGAACATTATGGGCAATTTAGCATGGCCAATCCACCTAGGCTGCACATCTTTGGACTGTGGGAGGAAACTGGAGCACGTGGAGGAAACCCACACTGACACAGGGAGAATGTGCAAACTCCACACAGACAATCGCCTGAGGCTGGAATTGAACCCAGGTACCTGGCACTGTGAGGCCACAGTGCTAACCACTGAGCCACCATGCTGCCCTACTTGTGCTGAAGGAACTGCATGCTGAATACAATCAAACTGGATCTTGGGGCACATTCTGCAGGCACCAACCACACATTTCCCTCATTCACAAGCATTGGTTTGGCATTTAACAACCTTTCGTGACCATCATGGCTTTTGTCAGATACTCTGGCAGGGTGTTATGGAAGCACAGACCATACCAGCTACTAGCATTGAAAACCCTGCAGCAAAACCACTATTTACAGATGGCCAGGCCAAGATTGCTTGCTTTCTTAGTGCCCAATCACCTAGTGTTTTGCTGCATGCTCTTCACATCCTTGTCTTGTCTTGCCATGGCAAGCCAATTAGTGCAGTCACACAATCAGATAGTGCCCCTTTCTGGTTGGCAGTCCTCAGTCAAGGGAATGCACAACTTCCTTTATGAAAGTGTGTTGCGTCATATGCAGCAAACACACAGCTTGTGCAGCAAGCAAGCAGCCATGTCTCAAAATCTCAGTGGAGTGATGCAAACGTATTACAATGATAGTTGTCAGTGCAGCATCGAAGTGCAGAAGCACCCTGTAGGACAATAAGAGATATGCTATGAGGGTTTTTAGAGGATGGCACACGGGATGCTGATGTCCATGAACATGGCATGTGTATGGAAAGTGTCTGTGGAGCGTACACTCAGATGCTGGGACCCAGTGTTCATCATAGAGATCCTTTGGAGCAAGTGGCGAGCTAAAGTCACCAAATATCCTTGAGTTTTCCTTATATCTAGCTTGGTAAGTTTGGTAAGGTAGAAAGCTGAACAATAATGAGGTAAATTGTGCTGTCAACAAGACGTTTAGCAGCAATGATTCCCCTTAATTAGCATCTCGCCCAGCAAGAAATTTGCCTCCTCAAACATTGATGGTGAAATTAATGGAACGAGATGTTCCTGTCCATGAGACAAGCATCATGGGAATTCTTGTCTGATTCTACTGCCATAGCCTGTTTTGCTCAGACCCTTACAACATTCCGACTCAAGACTTTCTCTAGTAGTGACAGATAATTTTTTTTTGTAATTAATTCATCTCTTTACACTAAGTATAGCTTTTAGGCATGTGTAAAAGCTGCTGCATCATGCTGAAGTTAGGTCACTTGGAACTGGAATTTGAGTCAGTTGGGCTTCCAGGAAATGTTCTCTATTATCATCATCTGAGTATAGTTATGTTCAATAAAGCCTGTCAACTTTCACTCATCAGAATGTAGCTCTCACATAACTATAGATAATAAAAGCCATTCACTTTACTGATTCATGACACCACTCTGCAATTTGGTTGTATGTTACCATTGTATGCACAATGACAGTCAAGCTGGCATAACAGACATCCCATAGTAGACAATTGTTGCATTGAAGCAGTAGACTTTTTTAAATTCAAGTATGAGATATGAACATCACTGGCTAGGTCACCAAATATTGTCCAGCAACAATTGCAAGAAAAGGGGAGAGTACCACTTTTTTGAACTGCTGCAGTCCATAGGACATGGACATTTTCATTGTCCATTTTTTTATTCATTTGTAGGGCGTGGGCATCACTGGCTGGGCAGCATTTATTGACCATCCTTAGTTGACCTTGAGAAAGCTGCGTTCTTGAACCACTGCAGTTCATTTGCTATCAGTTGACCACAATGACATTAGGGAGAGAATTCCAGGATTTTGGCCCAGTGACAATGAAGGAAGGGTGACATACTTCCAATGAGAGATGGCGAATGGCTTGGAGGGGATCGTGAAGATGATGGTGTTCCAATATATCTGCTGCCCTTATCCTGCTTGATGGAAGTTGCTGTGGGCTTGGATGGTGGAGACAGTAAGGATTGCAGACACTGGAAGCCACAGTCAATAGACATGAAGCTGGAAAAACAAAAATGGTACTGGTATAGTTGTGGAAGAGGGACTGTTCCATGAAACCTACAAAGACAAGGGTATAGCTCGGGCCCAAATAGTGGGAGGAATCAAAGGAAAAACTGTTGAAGGTGAGGACCAGTTCTGCCAAGTGAATGAGATTGTCAGTGGAGGGGGGCTGGTTACACCAGTACCATCCCTCACCTCTTTCTCTGCGATACTGATGACTGCATTGGTGCTGCCTCACGTTCCCGCGAGGAGCTTGAGCAGTTCATCAATTTTGCCAACACCTTCCATCTCACCTTCAAATTCACTTGCACCACTTCTGACACCTCCCTCCCCTTCCTGGGCCTCTCTGTCTCCATCACCAGAAACCAACTTACCACTGACATCCATTTCAAACCAAATGGCTCCCACAACTAACTCGACTAAACCTTTTCTCATCCACCCTCTATAAAAATGCTATCCCATACTCTCAATTCCTCTGCCCCTGCTGCATTTGCTTTCAGGATGAGATGCTTTGCTCCAAGATATCCCAGATATCCTCCGACTTTGAGGACCAGAATTTCCCCTCTTCGGTAATTAAGGATGCCTTCAACTGTATCTCCTCCATTCTCACACTTCTGCCCTCAAACGCCCTCCCTCTAACAACAACAAGGATGGAGTCCCCTTAGTCCTCACGTATGACCCCACCAACACCTGAGTCCAATGCATCATCCTCTGACATTTTTACCACCTACAATCAGACACCACCAAAAAGATATTGCCTCCCTACAACTGTCCGCTTTCCACCGGGACCGTTCATTCCGTGACTTCCTCGTCAGCTCTACAAACCCCACCAACTTCTCCACTGCAGCCGGTACCTTTCCCTGCAACCACAAGAGATGCAACACCTGCCCCTACACCTCCCTTCTCACCGCCTTCCAAGGCCCTAAACAATCCTTCCAGATCTAGCAGAGATTCATTTGCACTTCAGCCAACCTGATCTATTGTATCTATTGTCCCAATGTTGTCTCCTCCATATCAGGGAGACCAAAGGCAGACTCGGGGGCTGGCTCACAGAACATCTGCACTCTGCATGCACCAACCAACCTACCTTCCATTGCCACCCATTTTAATTATCCCTCCCACTCCCATGGCGACATGCCCATCTTTGTCAGAATGACTCCAAACATAAACTGGAAGAGCAACACTTGATATTTTGCCTTGGGAGCTTACAGCCCAATGGCCTTAATATTGACTTCACCAGCAGCAAAATCTTGCCACCCCCTGCTTTATCTTGCGTCCAAACTCTCTCTCCTCCTCACCTCCCTGACCTGACATATCCTGTCCATCTCACTACTCACCTACCCGCTCCACCCTTCCCACTAACTAATCATCTCTATCTGTATCCACCTACTACTATCCCACCTACCCTTCCCTTAATCCTACCCCCCACGGCATATTTACTTTTGTGCTCTCCTTCCACTCACCAGTCCTGACAAAGGGTTTCAGCCCAAAATGTTGACTTTCCTGCTCCTCGGATGCTGTCTGACCGTTTGGGTTTAGAAGGTGCTATCTGAGGATGTTTCATAAATTTCTGCAGTGCATCTTATAGATTGTATGCACTACTGCTACTAATCATCGGTGGTGGAGGGAGTGGATTCTAGTAGATGTAATGTCAATCAAGTGGGCTGCATTGTCCTGGATGGTATCAAGCTTTTTGAGTGTTATTAGGACTGTTCTCATCCAGGCAAGTAGGGAGTATTCCATCTCACTCTTCACTAGTGCCTTGTTGATGGTGGACAGACTTTGAGGAGTCAGATTGTGGGTTACTTGCCGTAGTATTCCTAGCTTCTGACCTGCTCTTGTAGCCAGTGTTTATATGGCAAGTCTAGTTGAGTTTCTGGTCATAAAATAAACACAGGACGTTGATAGTGCGGGATTCAGTGATGGTAACACTGTTGAATGCCAAGGGGCAGTGGTTAGATTACCTTAAGCAGGCATTTCCAGGTCATTGACCCAATTACAGCGTAAAATTGACAAAATAGTGCTAAGTCAGCATCATGCATAACTTGGAAGTTCAAGGTGTACCTATGTATTCCCTAAATAATAAAATGTGAGGCTGGATGAACACAGCAGGCCAAGCAGCATCTCAGGAGCACAAAAGCTGACGTTTCAGGCCTAGACCCTTCATCAGAGAGGGGGATGGGGAGAGGGAACTGGAATAAATAGGGAGAGAGGGGGAGGCGGACCGAAGATGGAGAGTAAAGAAGATAGGTGGAGAGAGTATAGGTGGGGAGGTAGGGAGGGGATAGGTCAGTCCAGGGAAGACGGACAGGTCAAGGAGGTGGGATGAAGTTAGTAGGTAGATGGGGGTGCGGCTTGGGGTGGGAGGAAGGGATGGGTGAGAGGAAGAACCGGTTAGGGAGGCAGAGAAAGGTTGGACTGGTTTTGGGATGCAGTGGGTGGGGGGGAAGAGCTGGGCTGGTTGTGTGGTGCAGTGGGGGGAGGGGACGAACTGGGCTGGTTTAGGGGTGCAGTAGGGGATGGGGAGATTTTGAAACTGGTGAAGCCCACATTGATACCATTAGGCTGCAGGGTTCCCAGGCGGAATATGAGTTGCTGTTCCTGCAACCTTCGGGTGGCATCATTGTGGCAGTGCAGGAGGCCCATGATGGACATGTCATCTAGAGAATGGGAGGGGGAGTGGAAATGGTTTGCGACTGGGAGGTGCAGTTGTTTGTTGCGAACTGAGCGGAGGTGTTCTGCAAAGCGGTCTCCAAGCCTCCACTTGGTTTCCCCAATGTAGAGGAAGCCACACCGGGTACAGTGGATGCAGTATACCACATTGGCAGATGTGCAGGTGAACCTCTGCTTAATGTGGAATGTCATCTTGGGGCCTGGGATAGGGGTGAGGGAGGAGGTGTGGGGGCAAGTGTAGCATTTCCTGCGGTTGCAGGGGAAGGTGCCGGGTGTGGTGGGGTTGGAGGGCAGTGTGGAGCGAACAAGGGAGTCACGGAGAGAGTGGTCTCTCCGGAAAGCAGACAGGGGTGGGGATGGAAAAATGTCTTGGGTGGTGGGGTCGGACTGTAAATTTACAATTTTTACAATATTATAATATTTACAATATTTATAATATTTACAATGCTCCTGAGATGCTGCTTGGCCTGCTGTGTTCATCCAGCCTCACATTTTATTATCTTGGAATTCTCCAGCATCTGCAGTTCCCATTATCTCTGATAATATGTATTCCCTAGCTGTTTTAAGTAGTGGAAGTTATCAGTTTTGAAAGTGCTGTTGAAGAAGCCTTGACAAGATGCTTTGCTGATTCTTGCAGATGTTACACACTGCTGCCAGTATACAAATACAAATATTTAAATATTTATAATATTTACAATCCGACCCCACCACCCAAGACATTTCATAGTACATATGCTTCCGAAAGTATTCAACTCGATAGCAGAATGTTAGTTAGTCTTGGAATCTGGCAAGCTGGTACCTGAACACTCAATTCCCCAAATCAGATGCCTGATTGACTCACCACCTGCCTCTAAGCTACCCTTTAAATTATGTATGGTGCCAGTATTGAGCAAGTAATTGTTGATCTGAGATCTACTTGCAGTATTTCATTGTCAACGGTATCCTATTCTTAGTGTCATAGAGATATACAGCACGGAAAGATTCTTCGGTCTAGCTCGTCCATGGTGACCAGATATCCTACATAAATTTAGTCCTATTTGCCAGTATTTGGCCCATATCCCTCTAAACCCTTCCTGTTCATGTCCATCCAGATGCCTTTTAAATGTTGCAATTGTGCCAGCTTTTACCACTTCCTCTGGCAGCTCATTCCACATATCGAACACCCTCTGTGTGAAAAAGTTGCTCCTTAGCTCCCTTTTAAGTCTTTCCCCTCTTACCTTAAACCTGTGTCCGCTAGTTTTGGATTCCCCCACCTTGGGGAGAAAGCACCTTGACTATTTACCTTATCCATGCCCCTCATAATTTTATAACTTTCTGTAAGCTCACCCCGAGGTGACAACACACCAGGGAAAATAGCCCCAGCCTATTCAGCCTCTCTGTATAGCTCAAACCCTCCAACTCTGGCAACATCCTTGTAAATCTTTTCAGAATCCTTTCGAACTTCACAACGTTCTTCCTACAACAGGGTGAACAGAATAGCACACAATATGCCAACAGTGGCCAAACCAAAATCCTGTACAGTCACAACATAACCTCCCAATGCTTACACTCACTGTATTGACCAATAAAGACATGCATACCAAATGCCATCTTCACTATCCTATCTACCTGCAAATCCTGTTGATTTTCATTTTCCCGCAGCATGCCTGATGGGATAGGTAACTAGTAAATAGCCTTCTTCTGTTCTGTAAACATGTAAATGACGGTAGTACTTGGTATCCAAATGAGGAAACTTGCAAGTGTACAGTTGTGATGAGTGGGAAGGTTACTGCGGCAAGTATGTGGTGCATGCTGACACTCAGTATATTGGGAGAAATTGTGATGTAAGAGGGCAGTGCAACGTGAGAAGGTGGATTAGATTGGAACACGATGACCGTCTGCTAATGTCTTGGCTTCACATCTAGCCATACCTAAGGAAAATCTGGTCCAATTACAGTCATCACTGCCTTCACCACACAGGTGAGCATATTATCTGGATAGCTTAGGTTGTGTCTTACCTTGTCCTGCAACAGAGAAGTGTGTCCATGAACATGATGCGAAGAGCAAAGTTTATGCATCTGCTGCGGTTGACAGTATGTGCAGGCTGTGAAATGTGAGTGTGAGGTTTGAAGGAGAGGTAAGTGTAGTTAGGTGAGGTGAAGCTACAAAGGGGAGCTTGAGTTCGTTGGTAAATGTCTGGTGGACTGTACAGAGAGAGAGTTTGCTAGTGCACTTGATAGGATGTGGCAGAGAATAAGAAATTACTGATCTTGGTCACCTGAGTGAGATCAACAAACTTTTTGCAACATTATATCCAGATTCTTAGGGCCACACCCTTTAGCTTAATCTGGATCCAGAACTGGGATACAGAGATGAGGAGATGATTTTTTTCTCTCCAATAGTTGACAGTCTTTGGTATTCCCTTCTGCAAAAGGCAGTAGATTTGGAAACTTTAAATAATTTTAAGACAGAGGTAGATAGATTCATACATATCAAGCAATGAAGGATTATCAGGGATATGCAGTTGTGTAGGGTTGAAAATAAAATCACATCAGCTATGATTTAATTGAATGGCACAGCTGGCTTGAAGGGTTGAGTAGCCTACTCTGTTCCTTGATCATAAGTTTGTATATTCATATGTTAAGCTCATCCTCTATCTGCTCCCACTTGCTGTTCTGGAGGGCCTCCTGTACTCCTCGTGTATAAAGGGCACCTCTCCTCTAGCTCTTCTCCTGCACCAGGGCTTTCAATACTGCATCAGAAAATCCAGGAAGCCATCTTCTGCCATGTTATGCAATTTGAAATTCATCCTGTAGGACAAAATCTTTCCCAACGATTGCCAGAGCTTGCTGCAACCACAGTGCAGGCTGTCTTTAACTAGTATAGGCTAGCTTTAAAAAGTAATAGACTCAGACAACTTTACTCTCCTGCAGCCACTCAACAGGACATTTATCACTGTGCTGCCCTCCATCATTAGCAGGCAGTACAGTGTTCCCAGTGCAATTGAATTTTTATCTGCAACTGTTATAATCTCCTGAAGTACCTGTATGAAAATGGTATCAATATGACGCAATTGTTCCTGCAAAAACACTAACGAACTGATAGGCAGAGGAGCCCTTGTGGAAATAGCATTGCTAAGAAGTCATACATGCTTCTAAGATTTGAACAATCAAGACTAAACATGTCATTTGTTGCACAATTCTTAACTCTCAACAAAGTTCAGAAATAGATTACTTCCTGTTTTTCATATTTGTAGATGTAGATTAACATTGAGGTGATCATGGATAAAGTAAGAATATGAAATGTCATGCAGAATCTAAAATGCATAAGTGTGATATGCTTATATACAGCCAGCTCCATGTGAAATAAATTCACAGGGTGTTGATAAAAATAATCTTGGTAATCAAATACAATTATAATTTCACTCTTACTAAGGACTCAATTCCTACTGAGAGTGAGCACTCTTATCTAAACCTCAATTACCTCTATGTAGTAGCACTCAGTAATGCAGACCAGGAGAGGCCAAAATTTAAGCTGTGCTTTGCGCTGTTAGCTGGGGGACAATTGGAATGCTACAATCAACTTCTGTTCCCAGGCTCAGGAGGAATAAAATCACTTCCAATTGTTATATAACCCTCCCTCTCTGTTTATGTGTCCTTGTACAGACTTTAGACAAAGACAGCGTTGTTTGAAATGCGATGTCCTTGAAGTTGAAAGATGCACAGTCTTCAATGCAAAGAGCAAAGAGCTGCCAATCATCAATTCCATAATGTCAAGAATAGCCCAGGCTCACTTTTGCAATAAGTTAGCCAGTTCCTTATATATGTCTCTTTATCTAGACCTGAAAGCATCTTAAATACTAAATTTGATTAGCTCGTAAATTGCTTCATAGGAAGATAAGCAGGCCTTATAATCTTGAAGTCTATGCGGCCATCTAAATAGGCCATAATTAATCAGCAGATTACCTTTCTGCCTTTAATCCAGATGTCTTGACACAGTCACATTTTCAGGTTTGAACCTGCAGAAGCCCTCATTTCATGCTCACCTTCATTAGAGCAAACGGTCTAACTCAAATGTCTCCCAGCCTTTCACAAATTTTCCTAAGTGCATTTTCCCTAAGAATTATTATTTGGACCTTCAGTTCCCTTCACATTTAACTTGCCCTTTCTGTAACCTTGCAACAATTAGTACCATTAATGTTTCCTGTCTAGAATCATTCTACATCCTTGAAACAATTACATAAGCCCCAAAAAAGTCTCTGACCCATCTATACTTGTCAACTGTGATAATGGGAACTGCAGATGCTGGAGAATCCAAGATAATAAAATGTGAGGCTGGATGAACACAGCAGGCCAAGCAGCATCTCAGGAGCACAAAAGCTGATGTTTCGGGCCTAGACCCTTCATCAGAGAGGGGGATGGGGTGAGGGTTCTGGAATAAATAGGGAGAGAGGGGGAGACGGACCGAAGATGGAGAGAAAAGAAGATAGGTGGAGAGGAGAGTATAGGTGAGGAGGTAGGGAAGGAATAGGTCAGTCCAGGAAGACGGACAGGTCAAGGAGGTGGGATGAGGTTAGTAGGTAGGAAATGGAGGTGCGGCTTGGGGTGGGAGGAAGGGATGGGTGAGAGGAAGAACAGGTCAGGGAGGCAGAGACAGGCTGGGCTGGTTTTGGGATGCAGTGAGGGGAGGGGAAGAGCTGGGCTGGTTGTGTGGTGCAGTGGGGGGAGGGGGCGAACTGGGCTGGTTTTGGGATGCGGTGGGGGAGGGGGAGATTTTGAAGCTGGTGAAGTCCACATTGATACCATTGGGCTGCAGGATTCCCAAGCAGAATATGAGTTGCTGTTCCTGCAACCTTCGGGTGGCATCATTGTGGCACTGCAGGAGGCCCATGATGGACATGTCATTTAAAGAATGGGAGAGGGAGTTGAAATGGTTCGCAACTGGGAGGTGCGATTGTTTATTGTGAACCGAGCGGAGGTGTTCTGCAAAGCGGTCCCCAAGCCTCCGCTTGGTTTCCCCAATGTAGAGGAAGCCACACCGGGTACAATGGATACAGTATACCATATTGGCAGATGTGCAGGTGAACTTCTGCTTAATATGGAAAGTCATCTTGGGGCCTGGGATAGGGGTGAGGGAGGAGGTGTGGGGGCAAGTGTAGCATTTCCTGCGGTTGCAGGGGAAGGTGCTGGGTGTGGTGAGGTTGGAGGGGAGTGTGGAGCGAACAAGGGAGTCACGGAGAGAGTGGTCTCTCCGGAAGGCAGACAAGGGTGGGGATGGAAAAATGTCTTGGGTGGTGGGGTCGGATTGTAGATGGCGGAAGTGTCAGAGGATGATGCGTTGTATCTGGAGGTTGGTGGGGTGGTGTGTGAGAACGAGGGGGATCCTCTTTGGGCGGTTGTGGCGGGGGCGGGGTGTGAGGGATGTGTTGCGGGAAATGTGGGAGACGCGGTCAAGGGCGTTCTCGACCACTGTGGGGAGAAAGTTGCGGTCCTTGAAGAACTTGGACATCTGGGATATGCGGGAGTGGAATGCCTCATTCTGGGAGCAGATGCGGCAGAGGTGGAGGAATTGGGAATAGGGGATGGAATTTTTGCAGGAGGGTGGGTGGGAGGAGGTGTATTCTCGGTAGCTGTGTGAGTCGGTGGGCTTGAAATGGACATCAGTTACAAGCTGATGCCGATGATGCCACCTGAAGTTTGCAGGAACAGCAACTCATATTCCGCTTGGGAACCCTGCAGCCCAATGGTATCAATGTGGACTTCACCAGCTTCAAAATCTCCCCTTCTCCCACCGCATCCCTAAACCAGCCCAGTTCGTCCCCTCCCCCCACTGCACCCCACAACCAGCCCAGCTCTTCCCCTCTCCCCACTGCATCCCAAAACCAGCCCCGCCTGTCTCTGCCTCCCTAAACTGTTCTTCCTCTCACCCATCCCTTCCTCCCACCCCAAGCCGCACCTCCATTACCTACCTACTAACCTCATCCCACCTCCTTGACCTGTCCATCTTCCCTGGACTGACCTATCCCCTCCCTACCTCCCCACCTATACTCTACTCTCCACCTATCTTCTTTTCTCTCCATCTTTGGTCCGCCTCCCCCCTCTCCCTATTTATTCCAGAACCCTCACCCCATCCCCCTCTCTGATGAAGGGTCTAGGCCCGAAACGTCAGCTCTTGTGCTTCTGAGATGCTGCTTGGCCTGCTGTGTTCATCCAGCTTCACACTTTATTATCTTAGGTTCAAAACTGAGTTGTGAATCTGTGGAACTCACTGTCTCAGGCTGCAGTGGAGGCAGAACCAATCAACAGATTCAAGAACAACATAGATATGCTTCTGATGAAAGCAGAAAGTCATTTCTAATAAAGGACAATGGAGAGCAGGCAGGATAGTGGCGTTGAGACCAGGATAAGATTAGCCATGACCATATTAAATGGCAGAGTAGGTTTGAAGGGCTGATTTTTTTGTTCCTGTGACTCTCTGCACCACAAGTGTTAAGTCATGATAATGCTCAAGTCCACTTTCCTGCCTTTATCCATAACCCTTGTTTCCTTTAGCAATTAAAAATCTCATCCTTGACTAACTCAACAACCTAATATTCACAGCTATCTGTATTAAGAATTTCAAATATTCACAAACCTTAGAAAATAAACTCTTCATCATCTCGGTTTTAAAAGATGACAGTTTATGTCCTCGGCTGCTAGACGTTCCCACAAGGTGAACGGCCTCTCCAAATCCAACTTGCAAACCACTAAGAATCTTGCATTTTTCAATAATGTCGCCTCACAGTCTTCTAAATTCCAAACATTACAGCCTCAACTTACTCAACCTCTCATCATAAAATAATCTTTCTACGTCTGCGATCAACCTGATGAACCTTCTCTGGTCTGCCACAAATGTCAGTATATGTTTCTTTAGATAGAGGGTAAAAACTGTTGACATTTTCCAATTGTGTTTATCAATTGCTTTATATAGTTTTGGCAAGATATTCCTATTTTTTTTGCTCTACTCCTTTTGAAATAGAAACCGACATTCCCTTTGCCGTCCCTCTTACTCGCTGGATTTGGATGCTAGTTTTTTCCATTCATGCATGAGGACTCCAAAATCTCTCTGTACTGTAGTTTTCTGCAGTTTTGCTCCATATAAATAATTTTCAGCTCCTCTACTATTTCTGCCAAAATGCTTAACTTTACATTTTCCCACATTACATTCTATCAGGATTCTATATTTCCCACATTACATTCTATCAGGATTCTATACCCTATGTAGATTCCTGCGTCATCTTCACCACATGCCTCCCTTCATCCCTCCCACCTATTTTTGTGTCATCCAAAATCTTGGAAATAGTACATTCAGTTTCCTCATCTAAATCATCAATACATATTCTAAACAATTGTGGCCTTATTACTAATCCCTGCAGCACTCAGCTATTTACAGACTGTCAACCTGAAAATGTCCCCTTATTCCAATCTCCCTTTCCTATTAATTAGTCTATCCTGTATTCATGCTGTGGAGGAAGGGGCAATGCTCCAAAAGCTTATATGTTCAAATAAACCTGTTGGACTATACCTGGTTAATCAAATGTGAGGCTGGATGAACACAGCAGGCCCAGCAGCATCTCAGGAGCACAAAGGCTGGCGTTTCGGGCCTAGACCCTTCATCAGACTATACATGGTGTTGTGTGATTTTTGACTATATTCATGCTAATACATTATCTTCAACATTGTGGGTTCTTATCTCATTAAGTAGGCTTCTAGTTCCCCTTTATCCATCCTGCTTCTTAGCTCCTCAAATAATTTTAATAAATTTATTCGGCATGATCTCCTCTTCTTGAAGCCATCCTGATTGTCTAATTATATTAAATATTTCTAAACGTTCTACTAGTACATTCTTTATAACTGATCCTAACATTTTCTCCATGACAGATATTAAGCTAACTGGGTGATAGTTACCTGTTTTTTTGTTCCTCCTTTTTTGAATAAGGATGCATATTGACAGTTTTCTAATCCTCTGGGACTTTTCCAGAATCTACGTATTCTTGGAAGATTATAACCAGTGCATTTACTATGTATATAGTTACTTCGTTTAATATACTAAGATGCAACTTATCAGATCCTGTATTTAACAATCAATAATGAGGAAGGGTCACTGGACCCGAGACGTTAATTCTTTTTTCTCCTCCATAGGTGCTGCCAGACTTGCTGAGCTTTTCCAGCAACTTTGTTTTTGTTCCTGATTTACAGCATCTGCAGTTCTTTTGGTTATTAATAGTAATTGTCAATTGGCATCTCGTAGATGCATAGTAAGAATCTCGCCATGCCACTTGTTAAACGCATAAAAGATAGAGCAAGATGAACATGCTGTCAAGTTGGGCCTCTCCTCACCTGTCTCCCGATTCTGCCACACATTTTTCCACAGCCCACATTGATCAGATCCCTCGGCATTAGCACTTGGTGAAGACCAAAATGCATCAAAGTATTCAATTCAAATCCTCTGGAATTTTTCTTGGAAGAATTCATGGAAGATTACTACCAGTGCAGTCATTAACTCTGTTACTACATCCTTCGACATCCTAGGATTCATCCTATCAGGACTGGGGAATTATCAGTCTCTAACCCCATTAATTTCCCTAACACTTTTTTTCTAATGTTAGTTATTATACTTATTTCTACTCTTCCTTTTGCCTCTTGATTATTGAGGTATGCAAGAATGCAACTGAAGTCTTCTACTGTAAAAGCATTTTTGGAAATGCATGGGATGGAAGGTTGGAATTTCCTTTTGCAAGTGGCAACTTGACCCTATATCAATTATTAACTTTAAATCTGAAATTGAAAGATTTAACCAAACTTAATGAAGGATATGGGTGAATGTGGGTATCTTGTAGTAAGTTCAACAGCCACCACCAAAGCATTTTTAGGTAGGGTAGCACACAAAATAGAAAGAATGATTAGCTCTCAGCTTTCTCACCCTCCTTTGAGCTCTTGTCCTAATGAGTCAGTAAGCCCATCCACCCTTAGGCCCAGTGAAGCTCTTAACTGTTATCCCAGAGCCTAATTTTGTCTCTGTAATGACAGGACAGAGAGTGGGACCAGTAAAACTGAGAAGCCCAGCCTATTCTTTCAAAAATTTGTGCAAACTTCTTTCCTGGAGAAAACTCCATCCCCAATGGGGGCAACCCGGTCACTGACTCCTTCCCTCCACCACCACTTCTGGAGTGGTATCTACACTTGCTGCCTCGAGATGTCCAACACCTGACTTCTCACTGCCCTTATCTGCTCTCCCTAGAGACCCTAACAAAGGCCCAGGCTTACCTTATTCCAGAATTCAGACAGCCTTTTTCAACAATTCCCTTGTTGACCCAGCAATGGCCATAACTTGTTTCTAGTGCTACTACACATTTGCCGGTCAATTGTATTATCACTCTATAATTGCAATGGGGAGACTCACCATTCACCTCATGGGAGTTAGACCACAGATCAGTCATTTCTGATGAAGGGTCCTGACCTGAAACGTTAACTTTGCTGCTCCTCTGATCTGCCTGGTCTGCTGTGCTTCTCCAGCTCCATAACTGACTTCAGCATCCACACTTATTGCTATCCCCAAGAAGGAATCTGGTCTATTTTCACAGGTTTCATGCTGTCTGTTTCTTAATAACACTCAATATTCTAAGAAATTACATTTAGCAGTTAATAACTTGTACATTCCCTTGAACATAGTAAGAGTACATATTAAGTTAGTTGAAATTTAATTCAGTACATGGATATGGAGTATATATACTACTCATTTGCTGGAATAGGTAAACATGCTTAAGTGATGTTTCTTTCTCATAACAATGTGTGCTTTTATAACGGAATGGCCCGTACCATTTTTTAATTTCACAATGCTCAATTTAAAGAAGGCGAGTGTGTGTGTGTGTGTGTGTGTGTGTGTGTGTGTGTGTGTGTGTGTGTGTGTGTGTGTGTGTGTGTGTGTGTGTGTGTGTGTGTTATGGGTTGCCAGGCAACATGACTTGGCATCTTCTAGCCCTCTCAAGGGTTGAACCACATGATCATTCTGACAACAGCATCACTAAGGCGGCACCAGAAACAGCTTAGAAGACTTGATTTTACACCTCTAAATACTACTTTTTCCATGTAACTTTTATTGGGTTGACAGCAGCCAAAGTGCACTTACCTTTTAACTAGTCCAGGCTGTGTTTAAATGACTTCACCAACACCAAATGTCTCTCCCCATCCCTGCCTCTAACCCCAGTTTGTGAGGTGTCACTAAACAATGCAAATACTGATGGCAGCTCAAGCAATTTAATGAGGCCATAAACACTAATTTTTGCATTCTTCCCACTAGTGCAGATTCAGATCACGGCACCCATCGTCTGCAGCAGAAACTCGCACAAACTGAACTTTTTTCCTTTCTTCCTTAAGTGCTGGATTTTCCAGAATGTCTAAAATGCTTTAGACTGGATTGATCTTGGTTTTAAAGCAGGCAGCATTTAGTAAAATATTGCCACAGTATGTACATTACTCTGTGAATAAGTCACGTAACAACAACTGTTCATACACAGTTGTCAATTCTCAGATTTTAGGCTTATGTATTTTAAGTTTCTGTCATGGCAATATGTGAGGCCCTTCAAGAAGCAATTGCATTAACTAAACACTCATATAATACAGATACTTGTTTCCTCAGAACAAGTTTTATGCATTGAAGAACTATGTCAACTAAAAATCTTGGCCACAAGCAAAATTGACTGTCTCATTGAAGATTACAAATTAATCCTGGTAATGGCTGTGGAGTAGATATAATGTTAGGTGAGCTGTAAATTGTCACTTAAGTTCCAAAACTCAAAAAAAACTTCAAAATTTATATAACCTGCTCCAGGTCCAGGTACCACTCACCTCACACCTTGGAATATTAAATGTCTCCATATTTATCCTGTATGCAATGCTACCTTTCTTGGATGACACAGGGTGTAGAAGTGAAAAGTAGAGATCTTATTCTTCCTACTACAATTACAATCTTCTACTGAGCGTCAAATTGCTTGTGCAGCATATATTTCAATCAAGTCTGTGATGTAAAAGTCACATGAAGTCATCATTTACTGACTTCAATATTTTGATGTTGCAGACGTGAGCATCCCCTGTATAATCCTAACTGCAAATGCAGTTTACTGGTCTGTTCTTCCTTTGCCTTTCCTGCTGTTGAAAAAAAGTTAAGGTTACAAGCTGATGGAAATCTTCACAATATCTATTACACTCTCATTCAATAATGACAAAGTTTCACGCTGCAATGACCATTCCAGATAGAATAACTTAGAATATTATATGTCACTAAGAATGGTTAGCCTGTCTAACTTCATTCTTATAGTGCAGCTAAAATGTAAAATTGCCATAGTCCAAGAGAACCATGGTGCTGTTCTCTCATTCAAGATAGACTTTTCTGGTGGTGAGTTTAATCTGAAGGTTACCACACCTCATGTAAGGGGTAAGATTGAGAAGGTGGAATCTTCACGGTAAGCTGAAGCAGTGCAGGAATTGAAGCTGCACTGTTGGCATCACTCTACATTGTAAACCAGCCATCCAACCACAAGGTTAGTTAGCTGAGTTGGTTGTACAGCTGGCTTGTGATGTGGTGTGAGACCAATAGTGTGGGTTCAATTCCTGATTGAGATTACTGCAAAAGTCACATCTTCTCTATCTTGTCTGAGCTTTGGTAATCTTCAGGTTAAACTCGCCACCAGTTATCATCTCTGACGAGAGGGCAATAGGACTTTTGCAGCTAAAATGATAGTCGATCATACTGCTGATAATAGAAAGCAATACTCACCCTAGACTGCGCAAATACGTAGCTGCTGCAAGGCTCCACATGTGGTGAACCCTTATGTTCTGATTGAGCAAAAATCTGTCCATCTCAGTCTTGAATGTACTCAACATCGTTAAGATGAAAGGCAGGAAGTTTAGAAGGGATTTGAGGAGAACCTTTTACAGCCAGAGAATGCCGGGAATCTGGAGTGCACTGTCTGCTAAGGTAGTAGAGGTGGGAAACCCCAGAATCTTTAAAAGGTTTGTGGATAAGCACTCAAAATATCATATTCAAGGCTATGTGGCAAGTGCTGGAAATTGGGATTAGCAGATAAATCAGCACAGGTTTGATGCATGAGGGGTCTCTATTGTGCTGTACAATTCTGGCTCTATAACCAGCCTTCACAGCCCTCTGCAGTAAAGAATTCCACAGATTCACCACCCTCTGAGAGAAGAAATTTCTCATCACCTGTCATAAATTGGCAATTCCCTTCTCCGAGATTATATTTTCTCATCCTAGTCACTTGTACAAGGAGAAACAACCTTTCCACACAAACCATGTTAAGTCCCTTAAAGACATTGACTGTTTCATTACGGTCTCCTCTCATTCTTTTGAACTTTAATGAGAGCAAGTTCAACCTGCTCACGCTCTTCTCATAAGAACATCCCTCCACAGCCAGATTGATCTAGCGAACTATCTCTGGTCTGTCTCCAATGTCAGTGTATCTTAATTTAGATAGAAGAACGAAAACTGTTCCGAGTATTTCAGGTGACATTCCAGGAAACATTTGTGGAAGAGTTATACACAATACGATTGTTAAATTTCCACGCATTAGCATAGTGTAAATTAGTGCAGGGACTTGTTTGTCAACTTTTTTGGAGGCGTTTGACAGGGTTGGTTAAGGGTTAAATTTTCAGTCATATCAGTAAAATAAAAGCAAATGAGAACCAAAGATATACAGAAGCAGGCTAGTTCAATAGGATCTGCACTAATCAGCAGGATTGCAGTGATCTTGGGGATAATATACAGAACGTCAATGTTAATAGGATGGGCCAAAGGGCTAAAAGTTAACAATGATGTTCAACAGCTGCATGAGAAAATAGATTGTACAGGATGGGCTAAAGGGCTAAAATTGTTGATGACACTCAACAAGCTGCATAACTTTGAATGTGTCCTGTGAACGTTCCTTTACAAGCCAAAGATGACACCTGCAGCTTATTTTCCCATCCTGTGTTCTCTGTACCAGCCAGAAATCTTGTCTTTCAGTATCTGCTTTCTTTGTGCTGGCTGTTCATGACATTGTACAAAAGAGAGAGATAACAAAGTGTGAAGCTGGATGAACACAGCAGGCCAAGCAGCATCTCAGGAGCACAAAAGCTGATGTTTCGGGCCTAGACCCTTCAGCAGAGAGGGGGATGGGGTGAGGGTTCTGGAATAAATAGGGAGAGAGGAGGAAGCGGACCGAAGATAGAGAGAAAAGAAGATAGGTGGAGAGGAGAGTATAGGTGGGAATGTAGGGAGGGGATAGGTCAGTTCAGGGAAGACGGACAGGTCAAAGAGGTGAGATGAGGTTAGTAGGTAGGAAATGGAGGCGTGGCTTGAGGTGGGAGGAAGGGATGGGTGAGAGGAAGAACAGGCTATGGAGGCGGAGACAGGGATGCAGTGGGGGGAGGGGACGAACTCAGCTGGTTTTGGGATGTGGTGAGGGAAGGGGAGATTTTGAAGCTTGAGTAGTTCACATTGATACCATTGGGCTGCAGGGTTCCCAAGTGGAATATGAGTTGCTGTTCCTGCATCCTTTGGGTGACATCATTGTGGCACTACAGGAGGCCCATGATGGACATGTCGTCTAAAGAATGAGAGGGGGAGTTAAAATGGTTGGCGACTGGGAGGTGCAGTTGTTTATTGCGAACCGAGCGGAGGTGTTCTGCAAAGCGGTCCCCAAGCCTCCACTTGGTTTCCCCAATGTAGAGGCAGCCATACCGGGTACAATGGATACAGTGGTGGGATGAGGTTAGTAGGTAGGTGAACATTTGCTTAATATGGAAAGTCATCTTGGGGGCTGGGATGGGAGTGAGGGAGGAGGTGTGGGGGCAGGTGTAGCACTTCCTGCGGTTGCAGGGGAAGGTGCTGGGTGTGGTGGGATTGGAGGGGAGTGAGGAGCAAACAAGGGAGTCACGGAGAGAGTGGTCTCTCCGGAAGGCAGACAAGGGTGGGGATGGAAAAATGCCTTGGGTGGTGGGGTCGGATTGTAGATGGCGGAAGTGTCGGAGGATGATGCGGTGTATCCGGAGGTTGGTGGGGTGGTGTGTGAGAATGAGGGGGTTCCTGTTGGGGCGGGTGTAGTGGGGCCGGGGTGTGAGGGATGTGTTGTGGGAAATGCGGGAGACACGGTCAAGGGTGTTCTCGACCACTGCGGGGGGAAAGTTGTGGTTCTTGAAGAACTTGGACATCTGGGATGTGCGGGAGTGGAATGCCTCATTCTGGGAGCAGATGCGGCGGAGGCGGAGGAATTGGGAATAGGGGATGGAATTTTTGCAGCAAGGTGGGTGGGAGGAGGTGTATTCTAGGTAGCTGTGGGAGTCGGAGGGCTTGAAATGGACATCAGTTTCTAGCTGGTTACCTGAGACGGATACTGAGGGGTCCAGGAAGGGGAGGGATGTGTTGGAGATGGCCCAGGTGAACTTGAGGTTGGGGTGGAAGGTGTTGGTGAAGTGGATGAACTGTTCGAGCTCCTCTGGGGAGCAAGAGGCGGTGCCGATACAGTCATCAATGTAACGGAGGAAGAGGTGGGGCTTGGGGCCTGTGTAGGTGCGGAAGAGGGACTGTTCCACGTAACCTACAAAGAGGCAGGCATAGCTTGGGCCCATGCGGGTACCCATGGCCACCCACTTTGTCTGTCGGAAGTGGGAGGAATCGAAAGAGAAGTTGTTGAGGGTGAGGACGAGTTCGGCTAGGCGGATGAGGGTGTCGGTGGAGGGGGACTGGTCAAGCCTGTGGGACAGGAAGAAGCGGAGGGCCTTGAGGCCATCTGCATGAGGAATACAGGTGTATCGGGACTGGACGTCCATGGTGAAAATGAGGTGTTGGGGGCCAGGGAATTGGAAGTTCTGGAGGAGGTGGAGGGCGTGGGTGGTGTCATGGACGTAGGTAGGGAGTTCCTGGAACAAAGGGGAGAAAATGGACCAGCCCACAGCCGACAACCTCATTGCTCCACCCACAACCTCCACAGACACCCTCAGCCAACGATCATCGCTCCATCCACAACCTCCACAGCCAACAACCCCAGAGCAGACAGCCAAACTGAGCCCTGCCGAATCTTCACCATCCCCCCAGACCTCCCACTGACTGAGGACGAATGGTCAGCCCTAAGCAAGGGGCTCATTTTTGTCCCACTCCAACCACACATCAACGAATACCAGTCACGTTTGGACATTGGGCAGTTTTTCCACCGCCTTCGCCTCCACGCTTAATTCTTTAACCGGGAGCCTCACTCTCCCTCCACTGACCCCCTCACCTGCCCCCAACACAAGTCCTCTTCCTGGACACCACTCCCAGGCCTCCTACCCTCCCTCAACCTCTTCATCTCCAACTGCCGTCGAGACATCAACTGCCTCAACCTCTCCACCCCTCTCACCCACTCCAACCTCTCCCCCGCAGAATGGGCAGTCCTCCGCTCCAGCCCCAACCTCACCATCAAACCCGCAGACAAGGGAGACACAGCAGTAGTATGGCGCACTGACCTCTACATCGCCGAGGCCAAATGCCAACTCTCCGACACGTCCTCCTACCGCCCCCTTGATCATGACCCCACCCACGAGCATCAAACCACCATCACCAATACCATCCATGACCTCATCACCTCAGGGGGCCTCCCACCCACAGTCTCCAACCTTACCGTTCCCCAGCCCCGCACAGCCCGTTTCTATGTCCTTCCAAAAATCCACAAACCTGACTGCCTTGGTTCACCCATTGTCTCAGCCTGTTCCTGCCCCACCAAACACATCTCCACCTATTGGGAGTCCATTTTCTCCCTTTTGGTCCAGGAGCTCCCTACCTGCGTCGGTGACACCACCTACGCCCTCCACCTCCTCCAGAACTTCCAACTCCCTAGCCCCCAACACCTCATTTTCACCATGGACGTCCAGTCCCTATATTCCTCATGCAGATGGCCTCAAGGCCCTCCGCTTCTTCCTGTCCCACAGGCTTGACCAGTCCCCCTCCACCGACACCCTCATCCGCCTAGCCGAACTCGTCCTCACCCTCAACAACTTCTCTTTCGATTCCTCCCACTTCCTACAGACAAAGGGCGTGGCCATGGGCACCCGCATGGGCCCAAGCTATGCCTGCCTCTTTATAGGTTACGTGGAACAGTCCCTCTTCCGCACCTACACAGGCCCCAAGCCCCACCTCTTCCTCCGTTATATTGATGACTTGTATCGGCGCCGCCTCTTGCTCCCCAGAGGAGCTCGAACAGTTCATCCACTTCACCAACACCTTCCACCCCAACCTCAAGTTCACCTGGGCCATCTCCAACACATCCCTCCCCTTCCTGGACCTCTCAGTCTCCATCTCAGGTAACCAGCTAGAAACTGATGTCCATTTCAAGCCCACCGACTCCCACAGCTACCTAGAATACACCTCCTCCCACCCACCCTCTGGCAAAAATTCCATCCCCTATTCCCAATTCCTCCACCTCCGCTGCATCTGCTCCCAGGACGAGGCATTCGACTTCCGCACATCCCAGATGTCCAAGTTCTTCAAGGACCGCAACTTTCCCCCCGCAGTGGTCGAGAACATCCTTGACCGCGTCGCCCGCATTTCCCGCAACACATCCCTCACACCCCTTCCCCACCACAACCGTTTCAAGAGGATCCCCCTCGTTCTCACACACCACCCCACCAACCTCCGGATACAACGCATCATCCTCCGACACTTCCGCCATCTACAATCCGACCCCACCACCCAAGGCATTTTTCCATCCCCACCCTTGTCTGCCTTCCAGAGAGACTACTCTCTCCGTGACTCCCTTGTTTGCTCCACACTGCCCTCCAATCCCACCACACCCGGCACCTTCCCCTGCAACCGCAGGAAATGCTACACTTGCCCCCACACCTCTTCCCTCACCCCCATCCCAGCCCCCAAGATGACTTTGCACACTAAACAGATGTTCACCTGCACATCTGCCAATGTGGTATACTGTATCCATTGTACCTGGTGTGGCTGCCTCTACATTGGGGAAACCAAGCGGAGGCTTGGGGACCACTTTGCAGAACACCTTCGCTCGGTTCGCAATAAACAACTGCACCTCCCAGTCGCCAACCATTTTAACTCCCCCTCCCATTCTTTAGACGACATGTCCATCATGGGCCTCCTGCAGTGCCACAATGATGCCACCCAAAGGTTGCAGGAACAGCAACTCACATTCCGCTTGGGAACCCTGCAGCCCAATGGTATCAATGTGGACTTCACCAGTTTCAAAATCTCCCTTTCCCCCACCGCATCCCTATACCAGCCCAGTTCGTCCCCTCCCCGCACTGCATCACACAACCAGCCCACTCGTCCCCTCCTCCCAATGCATCCCAAAACCAGCCCAGCCTGTCTCCGCCTCCCTAACCTGTTCTTCCTCTCACCCATCCCTTCCTCTCACTTCAAGCCGCACCTCCATTTGCTCCCTACTAACCTCATCCCACCTTCTTGACCTGTCCGTCTTCCCTGGACTGACCTATCCCCTCCCCACCTCCCCACCTACACTCTACTCTCCACCTATCTTCTTTTCTCTCCATCTTCGGTCTGCCTCCCCCTCTCTCCCTATTTATTCCAGAACCCTCACCCCATCCTCCTCTCTGATGAAGGGCCTAAGCCCGAAATGTCAGCTTTTGTGCTTGTGAGATGCTGCTTGGCCTGCTGCATTCATCCAGCTTCACACTTTGTTAGCTTGGATCTCCAGCATCTGCAGTTCCCATTATCTCTGATACAAAAGAGAGAGAGTTTTGTTCCAAGGCACAGGTGTTCAACTCGGCTCAAATCTTGAACGGTCCCACAAACGAACCTCAGCCTCCAGACCAGCCATCGATTGACGGGCCCACAATGGGCAGAAAGGCATGAGGCTTGTTGCTTTTTCTGGAAGGCTGCTAGAGTTGCTGCTTTTTCTCTTTTCTCTTCCATTATTATTACACCTATAATCATTTATTACTTCTTAATAATCATTCCTATTTAAGCAACTTGGTGTTAGACAAGCCTTCTCTTGTATTTACCAAAACTGAAAAGAACCACTTGGATACATGCTGTGATCGAAGACATTGTGTAAACTATGGGCAAACAGTAGATACCATAAGACACCTAGACAATGAAATGTGGAAACTGGATTATGCAACAGAATATGCATAAAGCTTGCATGTGTCTGTGACTGTGCAGAGTTTGTTTTGCACTTCAAGGTGCTCATCTTACACACTCCTGAAAGTGGACTATTATAAATCTGTTTCCTGAATCTCCTATCAATTTCATGAGTTGCTTGACAACAAGTATCAACTGTTAACCCTGGAAGATATTTATGCCAGATCTGAACTTAAGTGTGCTTTAGGTTCAAACCTATTATCAACACGCTGACAGTTTTTTTTCTGTCGTTGGGTGTTTAGTAGTAAAGCAGATATATTTGCTGTTAACATTAAGCTTCTTCCAATGATGTTTTTCAATTTCAGATTATTTTGATGTTTGCAATCAGCATCTGGCAGAATTTTCTGCTAGTGTTTGAAAAACCAACTTCTGGGATGGGCCATGTGATGTGGTGATCCCCTTAAGAGTTAGACTTTGACTTGAGGAGAAATAAAACAATTGGGTTCCTTTAACTTATCACACCAAGAGGTTTCCTGAGTGTTGAACAATGGAATAGCAGGGTCAACTCAAGTTAATGATAGGGCTAGTATTCTGATTGACAGTTTGAAGGAAACATCTCTGTCAGTAGAATGCAGTTGACATTATGGGTGTTGGCTGAAGGAATTAAAACTCTTGTTAAGCATTTTTACAAGCAGGGACTTGAATTTCTGGGTATAGCCAAGTTCACGAGAGAAGAGTTTCTCGGTTCAAAACTCCATAGTTAAAGATTCTTCAAACCAGAAAAGTTCTGACACAAGATGGGTATGTTTATGCTACCAGAGATGCCAATACTGGATGAACAGTTTGTGGCCTTTAAAATAGTTGGAGGATATCTGAAAGGACTACCTTTCCAGAAATGAACTGAAGTCCCAACAATCACAACCTGCAAACAAATTATTGGCACATACCTAGATCAAATAGATGATTTGCCAATTTTTGATAACCACCTGACTTGCAGTTTTGTGTGTGCAAATCTAACTTGTGTCTAAGAAAAATTAAGACCTTTGATTTGGAGCATAAGTTGTTGTGTGAGTCGTATTTTTGTTATTGTTAGCAAAACAGACTATTTAAGATAGTGTAGTTATTACTTTGATTTTTGTGTGGTAAAGTTATTTTGTATAAAATGTGAATTTTGGGGTTGTGTTCTTTTCGAAAAAGCTTAGGATTTTAGATTCTTAAAAGAGATGTGACTGGTTTCTATTGAGGTCGTAACACTTGCTGGTACTTAGAATGCTACCATCTCTGGATGCAATATTCTGTTTGAACCTGTTTATTTTAAAGATCAGTGGTCTGTAACAGTATTCTTTACTTTGGGTTTCATTCTTTTATTTCAGTATCTTCATAAAGACATTGAAAAGATGACACTTGCATATTCTTTACCAAACTATTCGCGGTAGTAATTCCTCTAGTGAAGACTTGCACCAGAGTAATTGTCCCTGAGGGTCAAGTAGAAATGAGTGTAGAAAGCAGTATATGTGAATGTAGTCTAACAGGCCAGTTCTACAACAGGTACTTGTAGAATTCTACAACTTAAATTCTATTTGAGAGAATAAGATGTATCTTGCACCTTGTTGCATCCTGGATGTGCCTTGTTCCTTCTGCACATGAATCATCTTACCCAATTGCTTTGGAAATGAGAGGGTGTAGAATTTTAGAAAAATCTCATGTTAGATTGTCTACCTGATGCCAATCCACCATCAAACAATCTTGCTGGAAGAGGGGTCAAAACAGAAACAGTTATATGTCCTGTAGTGGCAGCTAATTAGTGATAATTGAGTACCTATCCAATAGAAAATTTCTGGTGCCCGTGGGATCTTCCTGACATTGAATGAGCCTTGTAATGTTGACAACACCTGATAAATAGTAGGAAGATAACCTTGTAGCCAACAGATCTTGGATAGGGGTGTGGTGGCGAGAAGAGGGGTTGTGATGGTGAAATCTTCTTAAATCCTCTCCCCAGAGCTGTGGATGACAGAGGGTCACAGATGCATATTCTGTGAACGGAGAACACCTCCACAATTATGGCTTGACAATTTTTATTTCATATTTTTATGAACATCATCAGTCGACGCCTCTTATGTGCTATGCTTGTTGTTCCCATACATCTCTTTTCAAAGCTGCAGGCCACCCAAAGCCTCTGCTACTCCCAATAGCCCTCTCTTCCATACAGCCTACCTTAGTGATATGGGGCTTCTGAAGGTGGCCTATTAACTGGACGCATAAATAACGCATGCAGGTAGCTTTCATAAATTGCTGGGGCACAGAAACAGAGGTGGTCCTGTCTGTAATCTAAAAACGAGTGTGCTAAGATTTGGTCCAAATATCATATCGAAGTTAATTTACTGTTGTTATAGAATGCAAATATCGTAGCTATTTTGGAAAGGACAAATTAAAAAAAACAGGGATTGATCGAGGGAAGAATACTGAAACACAAGAAACACATACAACATTATTTTAATATCAGGGAGTTTCAATTTCTACACTGGAATACACAGATTGGAATTTGGTTTGTTGTCATAAATGACTATTGTTAATTCTGCGCAGCAACAAAGATATGCTATGCTCATGCTCAAAGGTGAATGCTGGATGTCGCTTACCAGTCAAGTAAATTCTTGATTCCCAGAGGAATTACATCACAGTGTCAGAATTCATAACCATGTTTGCTTTATTTGAGGAAAGCAGCACTATTAGAATATTATCAGAGAAATGTCTCTGACATTAAAATTTCACTTGTGTAAATCTCACATTTGGGGCTGATCTGCACAATTATTATATTCACGGCATAAGAAAAAGCCACAGTTGACTGAACCATACCAATTACTCAAAATATTAATCAAATGAACTAATGAAATTAATTTAAGTAACATGTTTAGATAAGTAAGCTTTCATTTTTCTTCTTTAGTCTGGACAGTACAACATTGGATAAGCAGCTGGAAGACAAAATATTTGCAGGACGACAAGGGAAGGATAGAGAAGTGACACTAGTTAAATTACTCTTGCAAACAGTTGGCATGGGCTACGTGAGTTATATAGCCTCTTTCGGTATTGTACCTATTCTCTGATTCTATTCATTGTTTACGTAACTATAAAGAAGCTGTTTTACAAAAAGAGAAGCATCTTGAGCATTTTTGTGAATGAAACATAAATACCATCACAAAATTTTTTTTGCAAAAAATTTCCTTCAGTATTAGCAAACTGAGTAACCTGTCATAGCATGACTAAATTTATAAATAAGTGCAGTTGAGCGGCCATTCTGTTTCACATGAGCCATGAATACCAGTCACAATTACAACCAGGACCTTCAGTTGTAGGCTGGGAGTGGGAACATTGCTGTGGGGATCCTGATTAACCTGAGAACAATAATCTTGAAAATGCATAATCAGTGCCAACTACCTAATCAGAATCATAACATAGCCAAGCAGGAAACATGGGTGAAAAGTTGGGGTTTGGGTCAGAATTTAAAGTGGTGGGGTGTGGTGATCATAGGTGACTGCTGGAAAAGTCTAAAGTAGTATGCCCTCAACCAATCCATAAACCAGTGGAGTGCTAGTGTCAGAACAGCAGTGGTTGTGTGATGTTTACTTTAAAATAAAGTTAAAGCATGTATTTGACAATATAAATTAAAAAGGGGAGCACCAAGAATCTAGTGTAAATGAAGTGAAGACCAGCAGGAACCAATGTGATAATTTTGGAGGAGAATCTGTAAAGTGAAGAACAGGAAGACTATAAAAGTTGGAAAATTATACCTAAAAATTGTAAAAAGTGGGAAAATAAAATTTGCGTGAAAAGCAGGCAAGCTTGTGGATGGAGTCTTTTCATATGTCCAAAAACCTGGTGAACCGGAACTGTGGATGCTTTATTGAATGACTGAAGAGTGCAACCACAGTCACCTGCAGAATGGATAAGAACATAAGAAATGGGAGAACGAGTCAGCCATTTGACCTCTCAAGCCTGTCGCACCATTCTATAGATCAAGGATGATCTGCTGTAGTTCTGAAGTTTAAAAAAAGCTTATGATGGGAGGCTCTCTTGTGATGACACCTATTATCATGACAAAATGATGATGAATAAATAAGCTTCTGCAGCAGTATTTGAAGCAATAGGAAATGGTCATGTTTTCTTTCTATGATAAGAATGATCATCCTTGAAGTAGCAGCCTATCCATGATTACTGACATGGAATTCTATTACCAAAACAAATTTTGATAATATATTTGACGTACGATATTCATCTAATATTTTATTTTAGATTATAATCTATTTTTGATATTTAAACAGCCTGTTGTTTTACTTTGTAATGTTTATGGAAACAAAGTGAAATAGAAACAAAATGACACTTGTAGTTATTATGAATATAATGGTGAGAAGAAATTTGCTCATGACAAATATTGGCATGCTTTTATGATAGAAATCATAATTTTCTTTATGTGCAATGGTGCCTGAGTCAATATTACTGCCATTCCATGTGAAGAAGTTATGATTGAATTGTTCAGGGTGAAGAGTTCAGAAATTGGGAGAGCAGAGATTACCATGCTGGGAATAATAAAATTCAATTATCCAATTAGATAAATGTCTCTATTTATAATTATAATTACTTTTTTTTGGGATAAAGAGATCAGGTGCACTCAAGGACAAGTAGATATGTTGATAATGAAGTACAGGGTGAGACATTATGTACTGGTAAGAAAGGGGTAATGGTGGCAGGAATTGATGAAATCCATTGGTACAGGGTTAGAGGCCTGATGTGGTGGCCCTGCATTGAGTTGCATGAGGACTAAAACCTTAGCATGTTTTGAAATTGAAGCTCATAGAGGGGCAGCATATATTCGTTTTCTCATTTGTTCCACTCTTCAAGCAGTGTTCTTGGTAGTGTGGAGAAATAAAACAAAAATCAGGTCATATACTGTTGCAGTTATCAATGGTGCCTGAAATGCAAATATCATTATAAGTATGGTTATCATTTCTCAAGAATTCTGTAATGTCTTTGAAGTCCAAACTTCACTGATTCAATTCACTTTGAAGTTGTGTCCAAACGACAAAAAAATGGGTTTAGTCCAAAAACTTACCCAAAGGAAAAGATGTTCTATACAGGTGTGTCTGTAAGCAAAGAAACAGTTGACTTGACAAGTTAACAATAGTGCAGTCCTTTAATTCAGCCTGACAATGAACCTTGCTTCAGAAATCCAACAGCAATTGGAATCCCTACTTTCATCACAATGAGGAATAAAACCTTAACATATTTCATTTGTCGTGTTAACTAATCACTAATATTCACACACCATATGTTCTATCTAGGCATCATTCATATGTTAAATACACCACGCTGCTGTTTGATGATGCAAGACAACACACTCTGAAATACACCAGTCAATACGTTCATTCACACCCATCACTTTTTCTCTTCCAGGACAAGATAGTGCACAAAAGGTGGCATCACGACCTGACTGGGGAGGTCAACCCAGTCTGCAATAAATTGCTCTTCTTAAGGACACAGTGCTCACCAAGGCAAGGAAAGGAAATGAAGATGCGATGGTAAGATACAGAGCAGGGGCATATTAATCAGAGTTTCTTTACCTAACCCCAGTACTGAATCGTCCAGAGCCATCTTCAACTTAAAGTTCCATGTGAAGGCTTTAACTGAATGGTTTTAACAGAACACGAATTAAAGATCAGTGAGAAAGTAATTGTTGACTACATGTTGCGATTTACAATTTATCTCAAAGCCTCAGAGGAAAGCATTGAGTATAATGTATCCAAGTTTGATAACAATCCAAGGGAAAATAAGTTGTGAGGATGCTGAAGTCAGATATAGGCAGGTGAAATAAGTAGATCAGGCACAACAGATAGAATATAATGTGGGAAAATGTGAAGTTATTTCTTTGCCAAGAAGGATAGAAAAACAGAATAAATTTAAGAGAAATTAGATTTGGAAGTGGGGTTGTGTCCTTATATTCAAACTATAGTTAACATTTAGTACAGTAAACAATTAGGGAAGCAAATTGTGTGCTAATCTCTATTGCAAGGGGCTGGAGTGC
Organism: Stegostoma tigrinum; assembly: GCF_030684315.1. Lineage (NCBI taxonomy): Eukaryota > Metazoa > Chordata > Chondrichthyes > Orectolobiformes > Stegostomatidae > Stegostoma > Stegostoma tigrinum. Next base: position 57,466,143 of record NC_081366.1, read on the forward strand.
AAAAGTAAAGAACACCATCAGATGTACTGAGATAGTAGGAACTGCAGATGCTGGAGAATCTGAGATAACAAGGAGTCGAGCTGGATGAACACAGCAGGCAAGCAGCATCAGAGCAGCAGGAAGGCTAACATTTCGGGCCTAGACCCTTCCTCAGAAAAATGAAGAAGGGTCAGGCCCGGAACATCAGCCTTCCTACTCCTCTGAGGCTGCTTGGCCTGCTAGCTCTACACCTTACATCAGATGTACTGTGTAGGTTTGTTCTCCTTACCCAAGGAAATATATATTTGTCTTAAAGGAGATCCATTCAAAGATGGTATTTGAATTTTGGACATGAAAGTGTGGGTCTTTTATTTGTAATGTAGAGGAGTGAGATGTAAACTAATTGAAATGTATATATTTCTTATGGGTTTTGACAGGGTAGACACTAAGAGGCAGTTTTCCTCGTTTAGTAAGTCTAAAACTAGGGTCCAAACCTTAGATGAGCACAAGCTATTTAGTACCGAGATAAGGAGAATTGCCTTCACTCAAAACATTGTGCATCTTTGGAATGGTCCATCTCAGAGGGCTTGGCTGATCAGTTGCTGACTGTATTTAAGGTGAGGAATAATGGATGCTTGGAATAGGAATGGAATCATGGACAATGGTGACAGGGTAGACAAGCAGAGTTGATGTCAAAGATCAGTGTCATCTTTTTGAATGGCAAAGTAAATTTTAAAGGAGCCTTTTGGCCCTCACCTGTTTCTATTCCTCATTTTCTAATGTAAAATAACATCATCCACTATTCCCTGTTATGACAACATCCTTTGCTCCTGCACCAATTTTAAATCTTGTCAAAAAAAATTTGTTTATTCCAAAATTTTGTGTTAAATCAAAACAATTTTGAAAGGGTCCTGAGTTAAAAGATATTGAAACTTATAGACGTATTGTCTATTCAAAAAAAAATTGTGGCTAGGCTGAGATTTTTTTCACTGGAGTGCAGGAGGTTGGGAGGTAACTTTATAAAAGTATATAAAGTCAGAAGGCATATAGATAGGGTTAATGTTAGGTGTCTTATCCCTAAGATGAGGCATTTCAAGATTAGGGGGCACATTTTTAAGGTAAGAAGAGAAAGATTTAAAAAAAGATAGAAGGTGCAACTTTTTTAAGAGGGTGGTTTGCATTGGAACTAACTGCCAGAGGATGCAGTGGATGAGGTGCAGTTACAACATTTAAAAGACATTTGGATAAGTACATGAATAGGAAAGATTTGAAGGGATATGGGCTAAACACAGGCAAGTGGGATTAGTTTGGTTTGGGAACATGGTCAGTGCAGATTAGTTGGAACAAGGGTCTGTTTCCACGCTGTATGACTCTGTGAATTGCCACTAAAGTAATAGCTGCTTTTAACTTATAACTTTGATAATTGGACATGTATTTCTTTGTAGGGAGAAAGCAGATATACTTAACAAGTGAAGCTGCAAGTTTCAAACTTCTTGTTTGTGAATTAAATACTGAATCAATAGTAAAGCTCATCCGTTCAAAGCTGTTAACCAATATGACATTGAATGTTACTTATATAATAAAAATGAATCTTTTTTCTGGGCTTTCATATTTTAGAACCTACTATGAGGACAATATTTACCAGTGTCTTGTAAATGTTATGCCTTGCTATTCTTAGAGCTGACAAGTGCTTTTCAATTATAATTGCACACAGCCTCTTCAAAATTCTCGGATTGCCTGGGAGTTGAGCCAAACAAGGCCAGCAATGTCAGCAGTGACATGCCATCCATTCCTGGCCTTCCACAAAATCTGTTGTGGGCTGCTCCTTCAGTCCAGAAAACTTCTTAATGAAAATGCATAGGGTATTTAAAGGCTGACTTACCAAAGCCACGTCTGAAATGAATTATGCGCTGTGCTGGCATTGTCACCTGTAAGAATGTAAGTATTGAGCAGCATACGTAAACCAGAAAGGAAATTTGCTAGGTAAATAAAGTACAATGATTTCTCATTGATTTTACTAAATACAGGAAGTACACTTCGAGCTTCTAGGGAGTCAACAGCACTAGCAGTGTTCTATTTCACTGTTCATTTTGACCAGTTGCAATCTTGCCTTTTCTTTCACCTTTCATGTAATGCTAATAGCCTTTGCTATTACTTTTCCTGAACAACATTTACAATAAATCCAGGATTCTCAGAAAGTGAGTGAACTCATTCATTCCACTGCATTTAGTTCTGTACTGTGCAGCTAGTATGCCTTGAAACTGGCTCCACGGTAGATCCCAACATTTCATCTGTTTGTTTAAATAAATAAAGTAAATTTACGTAAATTTGTTTGTAGAATAACTTGTAGAAACAAGCAGATATTAATAAATTTTTAAGATGTCCACAGTTCTCTGAGAACCACTTATAATAACCTGTACACTGAACTAGCCATGACCGTTTAATAACGTAGAGTGATGTTAGAAGTAAGACTTGTGGCAGCTAAGTGGAGTCTTCAAAAAAGTTTCTTTTTTTAAAATTCATTTATGAGATGTGGGCTTTCCTGGCTGGCCAGCATTTCTTTCCCATCCCTAGTTGCCCTTGAGAAGGTGGTAGTGAGCTGGCTTCTTGAGCCGCAGCAGTCCACCAGCTGTAGGTCGACCCTCAGCAGGCAATTTGGAAGGGAAATCCAGGGTTTTGACCCAGCAACAGTGAAGGAATGGCGATACATTTCCAACTCAGGATGCAGAGTGGTTTGGAGGTGAGCTTGGAGGCGGTGCTGTTTCTATGTGTCTGCTGCCTTTGTCTTCTAGATGGAAGTGGTCTTGTCATTTCTGTTTTGGATGTGCAGGGGTCTGTGTATGGGGTCCAATTCTATATGTTTGCTGATTGAAGTATGGATGGAGCACCATGCCTCTAGGAATTCCTGTGTGCGTCTATGTTTGGCTTGGGCTACTATGGTTACTTTATCCCAGTTAAACTGATGGCCTTCATTGTCTGAATGTACAATTATTAGAGAGAGCTCTTCGTGTGTTTTGCTGTTAACTGATGCTTATGTGTTCTGATGGCAAGATTCCTTCCTGACCATCCGAGGTAATGTTTGTGGCAGTCGTTGCATGGTATTTTTGTAAACCACGTTCATTTTGTATGTTGTAGGAATGTGGTCTTTAATCCTTGTAAGTGCTTGTCATACAGTGGCTGTGGGCTTGTGGGCCACCATGATTCAGAGTGGTCTTAGGAGTCTTGTTGTCAGTTTCAAAATGTTCTTGATGTAGGGCAGTGTGGTCAGTGTGTTAGGTTGTATGGTGTCTTACTGTTGTTGTCTGTTTTGTTGGCAGCAACCTACAACAGTCCACATCAGGACAAATTGCCTTCATTCTATTTTGTATGATTATCTTAAAGTTAATTATGTTACACTTAGAAAGGAATAAAACCCCCAACACTACCCCACAGTCCTACGGCACATTCTGCTGTAACCGGTGAAGGTGCAACACCTGCCTATTTACCTCCAGTTTCCAAGGGCCCAAACATACCTTCCAGGTGAAGCAACACTTCACCCGCACTTCCCAGATTCTAGTTGACTGCATTCGCTACTCACAATGTGGTCTCCTCTACATTGGGAAAACGAAGCATAGAATTGGTGACCACTTCGCAGAACATCTACGTTCTGATCGCAAAAAAGATCCTGAACTACTTGTTGCCTGCCACTTTGATGCACCACCCTGCTACCTGGCCAACATCTGTGTCTCTGGCTTGCTGCAGTGTTCCAGTGAAGCCCAACACAAGCTGGAGGAACAACACCTTATTTTCTGTTTGGGGACCCTCCAGACTCAATATTGAGTTCAATAATTTTATGGCCTAAACTCTCCCATGTCCCAGCCCATCACCCCACACACCAGGTCTTGTTACCACATAGCCTGTCATTACACACCTGCTATTGTTCGTCACTAACAGTCCCCATTAACAGCTGTTCACCCTCCCAGTTTGATCGTTAGCAACTCCTTTGTCTGTCCAACTATCTTTCTCTCTCTTTGGGCCCTATCATATCATTTACTCCCTACTTTCTGCATATAAACTGCCATTTTCCCAGCCACCATCGGTTCTGAGGAAGTGTCACAGTTAACTCTGTTCTCTCCTTCACAGATGCTACCAGACCTGCTGAGTTTTTCCAGCAACTTTGTTTTTGTTCCTGATTTACAGCATCCACAGTTCTTCTGTTTTTTTTTTAAATTTTGAAGTCTCATCCTTCACAATGGACTCCAAAATCTTACCCACAACCAACATTAGGCAAATCAGCCTATAAATTTCAGTTTTTCACCTTACTCCCCTTTTAAACTGGCTGTCACGTTTGTGATTTTCCAGTCATCTGGGACCCTCCCTGACTCTTGTGATTCCTGAAAGATCACCACAAATGCCTCCACTGTCTCTTCAACTATCACCTTAAGACCTCTGGTGTAGTCCATCTGGTCCAGTTGGTTTATCCGCCTTCAGGTCATTCAGTTTCTTCTAGCACCTTCTCCTTGGTGACGGCCACCATACTCAGCTCTGTCCACTGACACTATTGAATTTTTGGGATATTACTTGTCTTCCACTATGAAGACTGACACAAAGTAATTATTCAGTTCCTCAGATAACAAAGTGTAGAGCTAGATGAACACAGCAGGCCAAGCAGCATCTCAAAAGCACAAAAGCTGACGTTTCGGGCCTAGACCCTTCATCAGAGAGATGAAGGGTCTAGGCCCGAAACATCAGCTTTTGTGTTCCTGAGATGCTACTTGGCCTGCTGTGTTCATCCAGTTCCACACTTTGTTATCTTGGATTCTCTTGTATCTGCAGTTCCCATTATCACTATTCAGTTCCTCAGCCTTGATCCCCACTACTATCTCTCCAGCATCATTTTCAGTGGTTCAATTTCTAATTTTGCCTTTTATAATATCTAAATAAACTCTTACAGTCCTCCTTATATTACTGGCTAGCTTACCCTCATATTTAATCTTCTCCCTCTTCATTTTTTTGTTAATTTTCTGTTGGTCTTTGGTTTTCCATTTCTCTCACCACATGATATGCCTTCGCTTTTGCTTTTATGCTATCCCTGACTTCCCTAGTCAGCCTTTGTTGCCTCACCCACCCTGTTTCTTTTTATTCGGGATGAATTTTTGCTGTATCCTGAATTACTCTTAGAAAATCCTGCCTTGCTGTTCCACTGTCTTTCCTGTTCAACTCCTCTCCCAATCAACTCTGCCCAGCTCTTCCCTCATGCTTCTGCAGTTGCCTTTATTTACCTAGGTCTCAGAGTTTTGAGATCAGTTTGGAGGGGATAATGGTGTTGAAGGCAGAGCTGTAGTCGATGAGCCGGAGTCTAACGTAAGTGTCCTTGTTGTCCAGATGTTCCAGGGATGAGTGCAGGGCTAGGGAGATGGCATCTGTTGTGAACCTGTTATGTCAGGAGGCAAATTGCAGGGAATCATGGCAGGCTGGGGAAACTAGAGTTGATGTGGGCCATGACCAGCCTCTCAAAGCACTTCATGATTACGGAGGTCAGAGCCCCTCGGTGATAGTCATTAATGCTTGCTTTGACCAAGGAATAGTGAAAGAATTGCAAATATATGTCCAAGCACTGATAGCATGAGACTTGGTGGGGAACTTGCAGGGAGTAGGAATCTTGGGGTATGTGCCTAACCTTAGGTGAGTTAGGAGGTCCTGTCAAAATCAGCAGACCAGTTTGCTTCGGCCCCTTTTGGTACATAGAAAGTGCTGGAGAAACTCAGCAAGTTTGGCAGCATCTGTGAAAACAGAAACAACCTTATGAAGACATGGCTCTTTAGAACAGATTTACAACATTCTCAGTACTTTCCTTTTATTTGGTCTTTAAAATGTTTTCTTAGAAATAAAGCAACCTGCCATCAAACATGACTTACATGAAGAAAATGAAACACTTTCACAAGACAAATTGGCGATGGTGATTAATTTATGCGCTGAACTTCCCACCTGCTCTCAAAGACGGCACGAAAGACCGACTTTATAAAGTGTCTAAGAATTACTGTAAAACGTTCATTACATTTTTCCCTCACCCTATGGGTTCACACCTGATATCATGACACAAACAGCTTCTTGTTGCTGCTCCCTCTGGGTGTGGCACTGAGGCCATTTCCAACTTTTGTTACCCTCCCACCGGCATTGGCCAACTCTACATAATTTCCCCTTCAGGTCAGAGCACGGTTCTTTCCAAATTACATTTTTGTTTGTTTAATTTAGTGAGTCTTTATTCTTATTTGGGGACTTTTTTTCCTCTCCGCGCACTTTTCACGTTTGCTTCTGGTGCGGGCCGCGCAGGGGGCGTGTGGCCACTTCCTTGGAAGCGCTTCTCACCCTCCCCCTCCTCTAGGCTGGTTTGGTTTCGGTGACTCACTAGGTTGGGATTCATTCAGGTTTGAAGTATTGTGTCTTTGCCAGAGGGAAAGAAGCAGCCAGAAAATAAAGGAAACAAACGGAATCACGACTTTTTCTTGGAGAAAAACAACTGTTTGGAGAACTGATTGAAAACAGCGATTTAAACCAAGTGAGTAGCGGAAGGAAAATACTTTTGTTAACAAAAACAAATAAACGTAACTTTTAAGAAATAATGGAGTTTCAGTGAAAACTCACGGTTTCAGTTGTTGGTGGTGGCCGTTAGAAAAGTTCCGTTTCGAACTCCGGCGAAGTTTAAATGGCCGCTCGAGCCCGGTGTTGATGCTGGGCTTCACTCTTTCTCAGCCAGGATTTCCGCGGTTGCGGTTAGAGGCACAGATTTGCCTTTTCTTTAAACAAAAAAGTATAATGTGTGTGTACCACACTGTTTTATTTCTCAGTCTTTGCGTTCGTTTGGACTCTTCGCCGCCCATTTTAGGCCTCATCCTCTTCCTGGATTTGTGGACGGGAGAGGGAGAGGGCCCGGCACCGCCCCATGAGCTGTTGTACATATTTCAGGACAGTACGACTCGGTACAGAGTCTGGGTGCACAGTCCCACTCGTTAAGGGTTTTATGTGCTGTTTCCCAAAGTTATTTTTCCTTCCATCCAAATGAGTTCTAAATGTGACTTATTGCTTTTTCCTTTTAAATTATTGTAGATGGGATTTCAGACGCCACCTCAGACTACGTATTCCTTCCCCCAAATGTTAATCTCAGTACGTTGTAATTTTGAAATAATTATAGAATGTCTCAGTAACTGGGCAGCGGGTATGTGAACAATGCTGCGAAAGTATGTTGTGAAGCTTTTAAACGTTGCTTCTTTCTAGTTTTGACAGTAATTTGTTAATACAGCTCCTTTTAACATGATCAAAATATATTAAGATTATTTGTGCGTTAATAAAGCAACATTAGACATCGAGCCATGTGAATACGAAAGGTCAAAACCTTTTGTCGAAGAGAGGATTGTAAGTGGGTATCTTGGGGTAAGTAGCCCTGGTAGCTATATGCACGGCCAGTGATGGGGGAGTGATTAAAATCAAGGATGCTGAACAAGTCGCACTTGGGAGGAGTGTATTTTTGTGGGCAGTTGGGCTGGTGGAGATTAGAGGTGGAATCTGAGGAGAGCATGAAAAAGTTTGAGACTAAGGGTGAAAATTTCAAAATTAAAATATTCTTGACTCTTAGTCAGGCAAAGTCCACGAGGAACAAGGTGATAACTGGGCTTGATCCAAGTAAGGACACATACACCTGAACTTCAAGTGAAGAAACATTTTTGACGTGTAAAACGTGGGAAACTAACCTGGTGTGTGGTGAAGGGTAGAGTTTTGGGGTATGGGGTATGGGTACCTAAAGATGTGGTTGCTAATTGAAGAAAGGTTGATTCAAATTGGGATCGCAGAATTGGAGAAGCACAGGTATCTTATGTTAAGTTGTGTAGAGCCAAAAGAAAATAGAGATGGGGAGGAATAAGGTATGGAGATATCTGACACAATCTCTTGAAAACTGCCAAAGTTTGATTTTGATTTTTATTGTTGTCACGTGTGCTGGAATACAGTGAAAAGCTTTATTTGCAGGCAATACAAGTAGATCCCTACACTGGCCCTAAACCCTACCTCTTCCTCCGTTACAGTGATGACTGTATCGGTGCCGCCTCGTGCTCCCACGAGGAGCTCGTACAGTTCATCCACTTCAACACCTTCCACCCCAACCTCAAGTTCACCTGGACTATCTCTAACACCTCCCTCGCCCTCCTGGACCTCCGTCTCCATCTCAGGCAACCACCTAGAAACTGATATCTATTTCAAAGCCACCGACTCACACAGCTGCCGAGAATACACTTCCTCCCACCCACCTTCCTGCAAAAATGCCATCCCCTATTCCCAGTGATAATGGGAACTGCAGATGCTGGAGAATCCAAGGTAATAAAGTATGAAGCTGGATGAACACAGCAGGCCAAGCAGCATCTCAGGAGCACAAAAGCTGACGTTTCGGGGGTCTAGGCCCGAAACGTCAGCTTTTGTGCTCCTGAGATGCTGCTTGGCCTGCTGTGTTCATCCAGCTTCACATTTTATTATCCCCTATTCCCAATTCTTTTGCCTCTGCCGCGTCTGCTCCCAGGATGAGGCATTCCACTCCCTTGCATCTCAGATGTCCTCGTTTTTCAAGGACTGTACCCCCCCCACCCCCGACAGTGGTCGAGAACGGCCTCAACCGTATTGCCTGCAACTCATCCCTCACACCCCGTCCCCGCAATAACCATCAAAAGAGAATCCCCCTCGTCCTCAGTTACCACTCCACCAACCTCCGGATCCAACGCACTGTCCTGTGACACTTCCACCATCTTCAATCTGATCCCACCACCAAAGACATTTTTCCCTCCCCTCCCTTGTCTGCTCTGTGGAGGGACCACTCTCTCTGTGACTCCCTTGTCCGCTCCATACTCCCTCCAACCCCACAACAGCTGGCACTCTCCCCTGCACCCACAGGAAGTACTACACCTGTCCCCATACCTCCTCCCACACCCCCATCCCAGGCCCCAAGAGGGCCTAAGATAATGAAGTGTGGAGCTGGATGAACACAGCAGGACAAGCAGCATCTCGGGAGCACAAAAGCTGACGTTTCGGGCCTAGACCCTTCATCAGAGAGGCCTGTTCACCTGCACACCTGCCAATGTGGTATACTGCATCTGCTGTCCCTGTTGTACCCCCCTCTACATTGGGAAACCAAGTGGAGGCTTGGTGACTGCTTTGCTGAACACCTACGCTCGGTTTGCAATAAACATCTGCACCTCCCAGTTGTGAACCATCTTGCCCCCTCACATTCCTTAGACAACATGTCCATCCTGGGCCTCCTGCAGTGCCACAACGATGCCATCCGAAGGTTGCAGGAACAGCAACTCATATTCCACTTGGGAACCCTGCAGCCCAATAGTATCAATGTGGATTTCACAAGCTTCAAAATCTCCCCTCCCCCTACTGCATCCCAAAACCAACCCAGTTCATCACCGCCTCCCTAACCTGTTCCTCCTCTCATCTGTCCCCTCCTCCGACCTCAAACCGTACCTCCATTTCCTTCCTACTAACCTCATCCCGCTCCCTTGACTTGTCCGTCCGTCCTCCCCAACTGACCTATCCCCTCCCCACCTACACTCACCCCTACTGGCTCCATCCCCGCCTCTTTAACTTGTCTGTCTCCTCTCCACCTATCTTCTCCTAACCATCTTCGATCCACCTTCCCCCTCTCTCTCCCTATTTATTTCGGAACCCTCTTCCCCCCTCCCCTTTTTCTGATAAAGGATATAGGCCTGAAATGTCAGCTTTTGTGCTCCGAAGATGCTGCTTGGCCTGCTGTGTTCATCCAGCTCTACACTTTGTTATCTCAGATTCTCCTGCATCTGCAGTTCCCATTTTCTCTGATACAGATCATGGGGCACTCAGACAAAATGAAGCATACAGATTACACTGCACAGAAAGTGTGAGAAGCAAGATCAACAGTATTTGAAGTTAGCGTCCATCCTTCAGTCTGCTAACAGCAGTAAAGAAGCGGTTCTTGTAATGTGATGTGATAATGGGAACTGCAGATGCTGGAGAATTCAAGATAATAAAATGTGAGGCTGGATGAACACAGCAGGCCCAGCAGCATCTCAGGAGCACAAAAGCTGACATTTCGGGCCTAGACCCTTCATCAGAGCAGGGTTCTAGGCCCGAAACATCAGCTTTTGTGCTCCTGAGATGCTGCTGGGCCTGCTGTGTTCATCCAGCCTCACGTTTTATTATCTTGGGTTCTTGTAATGTAAAGTCTTAACTATCCATACAACCGTAACTGTGATGTTAATTACAAATCTGTTTAAAATCTGATTGTTTCACTCCTTATTGCGTGTTAAAATGTACTCTTCAGAGTCTTACAAAACCATTTGAATAGAGTTTTCATAAAATTTTCATGGTTTTCCTTGGTTATTTTGATGAATTTCAGGCTTACACGAGCTGGTGTCCAAATTTATTGTTAAAGCTGAATATTCTGAAATGTAATCTTTTCTGTCAAGTCTTCATCTACATTTTCAATTCAGTTCATTGTAGATTAACTTAATAATTTACTTGAATATATTTTTCAGTGGACTGCAGTCATTTCATGAGTCTTTGAGTAGTTGCAGTTTTGTGACTTTTCTTCAGAAATTGACTTATTTTACTGAAGTCACTTTTACCATTTTACAAGAGTTATGTCCATCTGTTCTTTTTGAAATGCAATTGGTGTTAGTGTATCCTAAGAACTGAGTGAACTTTGTAATAGTGTTGTGTCTCCTAATATTTATGCGAGTAAATTAGTTTTGTAAAGTTCCAGTAGATGCTTGAGAAGTTCTGTAGACTCCATTTGCAAATATTATGATTGTACTTGGCTTGGTCATCGCCTTTTTGAACATAAGCTTTGAGAAATAATGATGGAATTATCAATACAACCTCTGCAGTCGAATTCTAAATTTAAGTGATGACGTGGAGGTGCCAGGGTTGGACTGCAGTGGACAAAGTCAGAAGTCACATGGCACCAGGTTATAGACCAACAAGTTTATTTGAAATCTCAAGCTATCAGAGCACATCATCTAGTGTCATGCGACTTCTAAACTTGTGAAAAGTTTGTTTTTTTTAACATTTGTAGGATGTGGACCTTGCTGGCTGGCTCGCATTTATTGCCCATCCCATTTGTCTTTAAGAAGATACGGCTTCTTAGAAGAGCTGTCTTTTTGAATCACTGCAGTCCACTTGCTGTGGATTGACCCACAATGCCATTAGGGATGGAATTCTAGGATTTTGACCCAGTAGCCGTGAAGAAACTGTGATCTCCAAGTTAGAACGCTGAGTGGCTTGGAGGGGGGCTTGCAGTTGGTGGTGTTCCCATGTATCTGCTGCCCATGTCCTTCTAAATGGAAGTGGTTGTGGGTTTGGAAGATGTTTTCTGTGGATCTTTGAATTTCTGCAGTGCATCTTGTGGATAGTACATACTACTGCTGAGCATTGGTGGTGGAGGAAGTGGATGGTTCATGAATGTGGTGCCAGTCAAGCTTGTTGCTTCATCTTGGATCAAGTTTCTTGAGTGTTGTTGGAGCTGCACTATTTTATTGGAGGCAGCTTGGAGAAGGTTCTTTCGGATGACCCCTGACTTTACTCATTGGAATTTAAATGAGAAGTGATCATATTGAAATAGTTAAGATTCTTAAGGGGCTTGACAGATGAAATGTTGAGAGGATGATTCCCCTCAAGGCAGAGTCTAGAACCACAAGGCGAAGTCTCAGAATAAAGGCATGTGTTTATATGGTGAGTCCAGTTGAGTTTCTGGTCAATGGTAGCCTCAAGGACGGTGATAGAGGATTTCAGTAATGGCAACACCATTGAATGTCAAAGAGATGGTCATTAGAGTGTGTCTTATTGGTGCTGGCCATAGCCTGGCATTTGTGTGGTGTGAAGTTACTTGCTAATAGCCTGATAGGTAACATCCTCTGTGCAAGTGTTGGTGTTCTATTCCTGTTATTTATATGCCTTGGTTCGCTGGGGTGACTGGCATTATTCCGGTTCCATTTTTCAGTGAGCTGGGCTCGATATACAAACCACTGTACTCGTTGATGGAGTCCTGATTGGAATGCCAGCTCTCCAGGCGTTCCCTGGCATGTCACACTTCGGCTTGTGCTATTATGGATGTGTTGACCCAGTCGAATTTGTGTCCTTCTTTGTCTGCGTGTATTGAGACCAATGAGAATTGGCCATGTCCCTTGGTTTCAATACGCACAGACAAGGAAGGACACACATTCAACCAGAACAATGCATCCACAATAGCATGAGCCAAAGTGTGACATGCCAGGGAACCCCTGGAGGTCTGGCATTCCAATTGGAACTCTATCGACTAATACACTGAACTGGACCCAATATACAAACCACTGAAAAACAGAACTGGAAGTAACGCGCACCTTAGCAAACCGAGGCATACAAATAAGTGATAAGGGGAACTGCAGATGCTGGAGAATCCAAGATAACAAAGTGTGGAGCTGGATGAACGCAGCAGGCCAGGCAGCATCTCAGGAGCACAAAAGCTGGCGTTTCAGGCCTAGACCCTTCACCAGAGAGGGGGATGGGGAGAGGGGGAGGTGGACCGAAGATGGAGAGAAAAGAAGATAGGTAGGGAGGAGAGTACAGGTGAGGAGGTAGGGAGGGGATAGGTCGGTCCAGGGGAGATGGACAGGTCAAGGGGGCGGGATGAGGTGGCAGGTAGGAAATGGAGGTGCGGCTTGAGGTGGGAGGAAGGGATGGGTGAGAAGAAGAACAGGTTAGGGAAGCAGAGACAGGCTGGGCTGGTTTTGGGATGCAGTGGGGGAAGGAGAGATTTTGAAACTGGTGAAGTCCACATTGATACCATTGGGCTGCAGGGTTCCCAGGCGGAATAGGAGTTGCTGCTCTTGCAACCTTTGGGTGGCATAATTGTGGCACTGCAGGAGGCCCATGATGGTCATGTCGTCTGAGGAATGTGAGGGGGAGTTGAAATGGTTCGTGACTGGGAGGTGCAGCTGTTTGTTGCAAACCGAGCGGATGTGTTCTGCAAAGCGGACCCCAAGCCTCCGCTTTGTTTCCCCAATGTAGCGGAAGCCACACCAGGTACAATGGATACAATATACCACACCAGCAGATGTGCAGGTGAACATCTGCTTGATATGGAAGGTCATTTTGGGGCCTGGCATAGGGGTGAAGGATGAGGTGTGGGGACAGGTGTAGCATTTCCTGCAGTTGCAGGGGAAGGTGCCGGGTGTGGTGGGGTTGGAGGGGAGTTTGGAGCCGACAAGGGAGGTGCCGAGAGAGTGGTCTCTGCGGAAGGCAGACAAGGGTGGGGATGGAAAAATGTCTTGGGTGGTGGGGTCAGATTGTAGATAGCCAAAGTGTTGGAGGATGATACGTTGTATCCGGACGTTGGTGGGGTGGCATGTGAGAACGAGGGGGATCCTCTGGGGGCGGTTGTGGCGGGGGCGGGGTGTGAGGGATGTGTTGCGGGAAATGCGGGAGACGCGGTCAAGGGCGTTCTCGACCACTCCGCTCCACACTCCCCTCCAACCCCACCACACCCGGCGCCTTCCCATGCAACCGCAGGAAGTGCTACACTTGCCCCCACACCATCTTCCTCACCCCTATCCCTGGCCCCAAAATGATCTTCCATATCAAGCAGATGTTCACCTGCACATCTGCTGGTGTGGTATATTGTATCCATTGTACCTGATGTGGCTTTCTCTACATTGGGGAAACCAAGTGGAGGCTTGGGGACTGCTTTGCAGAACACCTCCGCTCGGTTCGCAACAAACAGCTGCACCTCCCAGTTGCGAACCATTTCAGCTCACCCTCCCATTCTCTTGATGACATGTCCATCATGGGCCTCCTGCACTGCCACAATGATGCCACCCGAAGGTTGCAGGAACAGCAACTCATATTCCGCCTGGGAACCCTGCAGCCATATGGTATCAATGTGGACTTCACCAGTTTCAAAATCTCCCCTTCCCCTACTGCATCCCTCAACCAGCCCAGTTCGTCCCCTCCCCCCACTGCATCCCAAAACCAGCCCAGCCTGTCTCTGCTTCCCTAACCTGTTCTTCCTCTCACCTGTCCCTTCCTCCCAATTCAAGCCGCACCTCAATTTCCTACCTGCCGCCTCACCCCGTCCCCTTGACCTGTCCATCTTCCCTGGACCGACCTATCCCCTCCCTACCTCCTCACCTATACTCTCTTCTCTACCTATCTTGTTTTCTCCCCATCTTTGGTCCGCCCCCCCCCCTCCCTATTTATTCCAATTCCCTCTCCCTATCCCCATCTCTGAAGGGTCTAGGCCCGAAACGTCAGCTTTTGTGCTCCTGAGATGCTGCTTGGCCTGCTGCATGTAAATAACAAGTGGGTCAGAACACCAATGCTTCACCGGAGGAGCGCTGACGATATTACCTAGCAGAGTGACGAAATGTTTGCAGCCGAACACAGTGGCTCGGTGAGTTACTCTTCCACAGCCTGTGCACCGAATCTTGTCAAAAACCTTAAATGGCTTATGGACTTGCCCACCAAGCTAGTCGACACAAGTCAATAAATGTGGAGCTAGAAAAGCACAGCATGTCAGACAGCATCCAAGGAGCAGAGAAGTCACTGTTTCAGGCCGAAACCTTTCATCAGGGTACTGATATACTGTGTCTTTGCAGCTCCATGTTTATTGACTCTAGTTTCCAACATCTGCAGTCTTGACTGCCTCCAAGATGCTGCACCCCTTTTTGCGCTTTTGTGTTGTGAACAAATAAAATTTGAAAAGACAATATCGGGTCAAAATGCTACTTCATAGTAACACTAGCTCGTCAGACTGTCAGAATTTAACTTAGAACATGGTTAAAAACTCTCTCCCTCTTCTGCTATCTTTCCAAAAGCAAATTAAAAATGTGCTTGTCCCAGTTTTGGAAGAAATTTTATGGAAAATTTTGAAGATTATTTGCTGTGTTGTGTAACTTGTAATCATATCTGAATATATTGCAATACTGTTTAGATGCCCAAAAGCAATTGATCAGAAAAATGTGTATGTTCTGAAAGTGCGTTTCTTGTGCTAAGGCTAAGTTAAGTGGTACCATTTAGGAAAATGTGCCTTCAATGCAGTTATCCAAGTGATTTTGTTCTGGAGGTCTATATAGTGAGTAGCAGGGAAGTTTTTGTAACTGGCTTTCATAACAGCTGTTGTGTCTGATCTTCCACTCCTTCCTGCAGGGCTCACTGAATAGGTTCAGGTTGCAACTGCTTCCAGATTTTGGTTGTGGATGCATTTATATTCGTTTAGTGCTTTAGTGTCTCGGATCATCTGATGTAATGTGTATCAGACATTCAAGCTAGGATTTTCTGGCTCACTTGACATCATGTTATTTATTTGTCTTTACAAATGGGATGTTGCAATCATAATTATTTTTTAAATAATGTAAGAAGTTTTACTGAGAAGAAGGCTCTAACAGGATGTTTTACTGTGTATGCAGAATTCATTGTTGCATCATCCCATTTTACATATCAGCCTTTGCAGCTATGTGACATTAAATATCACCGGTTATTGTTGTCCTTATGGCCTACAAGAGAATCCTTCCCTACACTTTTATTCATCAAAACATGCCAATTAGCTCTGTCAGGCATAAAAATAAAGATTTTGAAACAATTTCTTGTTGACTGCTAAATAGAGTTTTGACTAACATGCAGCCAAATTCTTGTGCCATGCAAAGATTTTTCTAATTGAAACCAAGAAAAAATTACTTTATATTTATTGTTTTCTCAATTTCATTGCTTTGATCAATAATTAAGGCATAGGAACTGAAAATCCTCCTTCACGTGCAGTGCAGTTGTCAAGGTATTGCATTGGTATTTGTGTGTTACGTTGTATGAACAGCTGGACTCGGATTCCCTGAGTAGGGGGAAATCAGTATGTAGATGATTGGAGAGACAAGACTGTGGTCATATCTGTATGCTGAGGTTTTGGTTGAGATATGTACTAAGGAAGTACTTACCGCACCAGTAAGCTAAATGCGTGCCCATGCAGCTAATGGGATTCACTCCTTGTTTTTAATATTGTTAGCCATAACGTTTCCAAAGCTTAATGTTTTGGTTGTGGATGCATTTATAATGTCTAAAACACATTATAAACTCCAAGTATGTGTACATTTATTGGACTTGTTTAAAGTTTAGAACCTCGTAAATGTAAATTTACAAGAACAGGACAGTTATGCTTGGAAGCTTGAGTGTTGTATGGGGCTAGTGAAAATGTTTGTTTTTAGAAATTTACCAATGAATTTAGTGTAGTTGGTACTCTGCTTTTTATGTAAAGTCAGAGGAACTTTGTTTGATTTACTCAGCCTGTCATTGGAATGTACAGCTTAAGAACGTGCTTGACATTGCACCACTGTCAAATTTCATATATGACATTGTTGAGATGTTTGGTTGACAGAATGTCTTTTTGGGCACCTGGCATTATCCTACTACTCTTGGAGTATTGCATGCAATTCGGGTCTCCCTCCTAGAGGAAGGATGTTGTGAAGCTAGAAAGGGCTCAGGAAAGATTTACAAGGATGTTGCCAGGGTTGGAGGATTTAAGCTGTGGGGAGTGGCTAAATAGGCTGGGGCTATTTTCCCTGGAGCGTCAGAGGCTGAGTAGTGACATTACAGAGGCTTGTGAAATCATGAGGGGCATGGATAGGGTAAATAGATAAAGTCTTTTCTCTGTGTTAGGGAAGTTTAAAACTACAGGGCATGGGTTTATGGTGAAAGAGGAAAGATATAGAAGGGACCTAAGGAGCAACTTCTTGACATTGAGGACGGTGCATATATGGAATGAGCTGCCAGAAGTGGTGGAAGCTGGTACAGTAACAATATTTAAAAAGCATCTGGATGGGAATATTAATAGGAAGGGTTTAGAGAGATTTGGGCCAAATGCTGGCAAATGTGACTTGGATTTATGTAGGATATCTACTCAGCATGGATGAGTTGGAATGAAGTGTCAGTCTCCATGCTGTTTATCAACTGTGACTGTATGACTCTGCTGCATGGTAGCATTGTAAAACAACTTGCTAAATGAATTCTTAATTTTGGCATACTTGAACTTTCTAGGGCCATTTGAGGTTGACCAGGCAATTTTAGGCTCAAATGACAGTCTTTGCTCCATTTATGAGTTTGCATGATACACAGTGAACAGTGATCTGATTGAGAAAACTCTTGTCCAGTAGAAGTGCTTGATGCACTTTGTCAAGCTTGCAAGGCGAGGAAATTGATAAGGCTCTATCTCCAAGACTGTTGATAAGACCAATCTTACAGTGCATGGAACCCACACACACATTGGCCAGTGAAGGCAGGTTGGTGTTCGACAGAAGTAGAGAAACAATTGGTGAATTTCCTCAGCACGTGGAGGTGAGGGAGCAAGTTAAATCCATCTCAAAAGTGAATTTGAGCATGGAATGGAGCACATTAAAGTCTGCAAGAAACTTTGTACGCAAAATTGTACACGCTGATTTAAACATTACAAACATATCGTCTATTTATCAGAAATGTAAACTGGACAGGAGATTTGAGTGTTCTAACTGAATAGAGTTCATTCCATCAAAAGCACATTTCTCACAGTGAGTGGTGACCTAAAGGGTCACATGGCTATACCATCTATTTGCGTGTGTGTACTATCATTAAGATCAAAGCTGCAACTTGCTAAGTTCAAAATTTCAACGAATGCAGATTCGGAAGATAGTTTTGATATCGTAATGTAATGACAATATTGATGGCTTTCTTCAGTCGCAGTTCACATTGCAGGAGTACAGCTCGTAAGTTATGTATTCGTGGTCGAATTTTTTTATGATATACAGCAGACGTTTTAGTAGGCACCTTTTATGAACTGGCACTTGTGATAAATTGGCAGAAGCTATGTGCCCCAAAAACAGTGAAGTTTACTGTCTTAAGTAACAAAGTGTGAAGCTGGATGAACCTTCATCAGAGAGGGGGATGGGGAGAGGGTCCTGAAATAAATAGGGAGAGAGGTGGAAGCAGACTGAAGATGGATAGAGGAGAAGATAGGTGGAGACAGTATAGGTGGGGAGGGGATGGGCCAGCCCGGGGAGGACGGACAGGTCAAGGGGGTGGGATGAGGTGAGTAGGTGGGAAATGGAGATGTGGCGTGAGGTAGGAGGGGAGGATAGGTGAGAGGAAGAACGGGTTAGTGAGATGGGGATGAGCTGGGCTGGTTTTGGGATGCAGTGAGGGGAGGGGAGATTTTGAAGCTTGTGAAGTCCGCATTTATACCATTGGGCTGCAGGGTTCCCAAGCGGAATATGAGTTTCCACATCGACACCATTGGGCTTGGGAATGCTGCAACCCAATGGCATCAATGTGGACTTCACAAGCTTCAAAATCTCCTCTCCCCCGACTGCGTCCCAAAACCAGCCCAGCTCGTCCCTACTTCCCTAACCTGTTCTTCCTCTCACCTATCCCCTCCTCCCACCACGAGCCGCACCACCATTTCCTACCTACTAACCTCATCCCGCCCCCTTGACCTGTCCGTCCTCCTCCCCAGGCTGGCCCATCCCCTCCCCACCTATACTGTCTCCACCTATCTTCTCCTCTATCCATCTTCAGTCTGCTTCCACCCCTCTCCCTATTTATTTCAGGACCCTCTCCCCACCCCCCTCTCTGATGAAGGGTCTAGGCCCAAGACATCAGCTTTTGTGCACCTAAGATGCTGCTTGGCCTGCTGTGTTCATCCAGCTTCACACTTTGTTATCTTGGATTCTCTAGCATCTGCACTTCCCATTATCTCTGATGTTTACTGTCTTATTCTGTCCAGTTATGGTTTAACTTACTTACCTCAGTGTAAACATTTTTTTGTTCAATCAAATGGCCACATGAAATATCAATAGTTGGTTCAATTTTGAGTCAATTTCTCCTCACCTACCATAACGTACCATGTTGTCTGAGTAGTCGGTTGAAGCAAGTGAGAAGACTCTCTCTAAGTTTTTAAGACAAAGCATTACTAATCAGTTGATTTTATACTGTAGATAAAGTATGACAGTGAAGTGTATACCTTCTGTATTAAGTTTCTATTTCTTAGTGTGCGTTTTTACATTGTGTATGTGGACCTCCTTTGAATATTTGATCAGTTGGCACACTCTTGATCCGTTTGGTGCTGGATAATTAAAATTTTACCGTACATAGCTCATTAAGAACTAACTGTAGTAAGTTGAATCAACATTTTATACAGTGCCGAATTGTTCATTGATGAAATGGGGTGTAAGGACCATCCTGTTTGTGTGCTGTAGGCTAGCCCTTTCATATGTGAACGTAGATTTTTGCCTTCATGGCTCACAATATATTTGAAAGCAATTCGTTACCCTTCTGCAAGTGAGGAGCTGAACAATGCACTATTCATTATACTAACTTAAAATAATTTAATCTCATAATACAGGTCACTTAATTATTTCTAATCAACTTGTTTGAACAGTTTCTGAGACACTGGAGATGCGCACATTCGTGTGCAGGGACTTATTCTCTGCAAACAAAGCAAATGTATTTAAACCTTCTACCTTGTTGAATTACACAGGAACATTGGGAGCTATTGGTTCTCTAGTTGAGATGTTGCCATTGGAGAAAACAATCAATGATGTGTCAATCAGCATCCCTTTTTTTCTTCTATATTATGACTTATGATTATTGGGATTCTTGCACTTGTCTTTTCAGAAATATTGTATTAATGATTTATAAATATAGGTAGATATCTTTACAAAATTTGCACTTTTGCAAATGTGTACTGATGGAATTTATGTATCATTTAAAGTTGCCTGCCAAAAAGTTGATGCAGTTGTGCTGATGGGCAGTTCAAAATTATTTGGTAGTCATTCCTTTCCCAACTTTACATGTTTCTGCGTTCTTCAACCTTCTTACTCATTGTGCTGTACTATGATTGCTGACTAGTCCAAATCTGACTATTCCCCCTTTTATACCAGGAAGGCTAAATTTTTATGCTTCTACAGTTTCAACTTTTCTTAATCTACTTCCCAGCCTCCGAGATCCTTGAGAAAGGGCTTGTAATTGTTTATGTCACTAAAACCAAAACTGTGCGTCTTCTTCTTTTCTCTACCACCCCCATCTCCTTTCCCAGCATCTGGTTTTCCATCTTAGTGCAAAGCTGGTTGATAATGTACATGGCTCCCTGATTCCAAGGATACTGTATTCCTCCCTTTCACAACTGCAATCGTTTGCCCAATACACCTATTTTCAGCGAGTTTTGAGAAGATTTGTAGCTCAAGTTGAGGTTCTGGATGTGAGTTTGGTCGCTGAGCTGGAAGGTTAGTTTTCAGACGTTTCGTCACCATTCTAGGTAACATCATCAGTGAGCCAGCGCTTCGTTGGAGGCTCACTGAGGATGTTACCTAGAATGGTGACTAAACGTCTGAGAACTAACCTTCCAGCTCAGCGACCAAACTCACATCCAACACCTATTTTCAATTTATCTTGTGTGCTTTGAACTTGTACTATAACCTAAGTCTGTGCTTGCAAGTATAGCTTTTAAACTCTTCAAATATGTTCTAAACAGTGCTGAAATATCTGGAATTAGAAGCATGAGCTTCTGACTATTTTGCATTTCCCATGTCGAATTCCACTGATACTGCTTGCCCACCACACCACTCTGTCTTTGGTGTTTCTTTCCTGCATTTCCTGGCTCGTTTGAACTGCAGCTGCTTAGATCCATACCTCAGTTTCTGACCGCAGTGTTTTCCTTGCTGTTCTTAGAGATCTCATTGTCCCTGTTTTGCTCTTCCTTACATGCTGGAACTGGTGCCATCAAATGAAGAAATTAGGTCAGCTTTTGCAGCTATGTTGGTAGCCAAGATGATCTGTCTACCACTTTTTTCTCCCCTCCAGCACTGTCTTGGGCTATTGGACTACTTGTCCAGTATGCAGTCTTGATTAGGCTTCAGTTTCCTCCATTTAAACTTTTCATGTTATGCTGCAGCACTTAGTTGACCACTGATTTCACACCCTTCCTCGGCAATGATTTGCAAACAGTGAATTCAAGGTTCATTTGTTTAGACATAATTTATGGGAATTGAAGTTTTAACAGTAGAAAGTGGAGTAAATACAAGCTTAGAGGCCACCCTACCTTGAATGTTTAGCCATGTTGACTTAAAAGTTTAATTTATGGAAAGATAGAATCATTAAAACAGCAGGAGGACTGACATAGCAGAAAAAGCGGAGATGTGACTTTTTATGGGCAATTCAGAGGACCTCCTTGTGGATTTGTTCCCTGACTTGGGCAACTTGCCCATTTAACAGGACCTAGTAGCAGGCCGTGGAGGGTACCATAGCTGCTGTCTGTCCCTCCTTCGCAGCTATGGTCATGGCTGGGAACCTTTCGAAAGGGAGCATGTGGTGTTCACCAATAGTATTGATCTCTTTTGGAATGAGATGGGCACTGCAAGGGTAGAGTGCTTTATCTCCCCTTCTAACATTCGCACGCACACACCTGTGCGCCTCACCTTTGATGGTCTGCATTGCCCCTAACAGGCTTTGAATATAAATTAAGCAATTTGAAAATAAAAAATTACCAGTAGTGATTAATAGATGATATAATGATACTGTGGCCTTAAGAGGCATATTTTGTCTTGGTGTTCTTCTGAGGTTTTAAGGCAAAGGTCTTGAGCAGTCTATCAGAGACACTAGAGTAAACAGGTCTTGAGGCCTTTATCTTTTAAAATGTTGAAATAATAGAAGCAGCCTGAATGGGTGTGGTTAAGATCTCATGGAACTACTTCAGCAATTGCTATTAAGGTCTTGAAGAACTGGAGGCTATTTTTCCCCCCCTCATTTACAACCAAAACCTGGGAATTCTCTACCTGCTACAGAAATTGCATGTGAGACAATCTGTGTTCTGCTTTTGCTGTTTGTCAAGGGTGTGTTTACGGGATGTTACTATATTGGAACATTGAACAGAGTAATAGATAAAATAACTTTTAGTAATGAAGTTTTCCAATAGAGTCAATTTATTCCAATTTCTTTTGTTGTATTGTAACAATGATGGATGAATACAATGTGTTTTGCTTTAAATCTGGTAGTTTGACCAATTGAATTGTATCCGGAATGCAACACTTTACATTTACCTCTTAAAATAGAACAAAAGTTAGGGCCTAGACCTTGTCTTCTGAATATTATGAGTGAGTTTGGTCTGGACCATGACAATGAAGAGAAAACCATGAGTGATTAGGAGAAGAAAGTATTCATTTTGTGTGAGAGAACTCCTGACTATAAACAAGCCGGAGAACAAAATGAAACATGTCCCATCCTTGAATTAAGTGCAGTCCAGAAAGTGATTTTTGTTTTGTAAGTTAAAGGTAAACTAATGTAAAAACTTTGAAGGAATACAAAATCCATTCCTTTCTTTTGATTAAAAGGAGGAGTTTTAAGAGTGAAACCATAATCTGAAGGTCTGTTGGAGGATATTCCAGAGCATACCAAGTCATGATAGAGATTGGATCTTGAGATTCTGTGTACAACCCACCAAGAAACAGAAGTGGAAGTAATACCAACCACTCCAGCAAACCAAAGCATATAAATAGCAAGTGGGACAGAATGCCAAGCCTTCATAGGAAGCATATTGATGATGTTACCTAGCAGTGATGAAATGTTTGCAACCAAACCCACCAGCTTGGCGAGCAATACCTACAACCTTATCGGCAACCTGAGCCTACAAACTTTCTTGCAAACAGATCTTGAGATTTTCTAGTAATTTTTTGTTGTTGGTTAAGAAATTTTTATAATTACAGGTTGGACCATGTGTGTATAGTTTACCATTCACTGATAAAATGGCCAAAGTAACTAATAGGCCTGTGAGCAGTAAAAATTGCTAATTTCATCATTCACTGTATGAAGTGCAGATGAGACTTAACGTCTGCTTGAATTTCATGAGAGAACAGAATTTGTTTCATAACATTTATTTTCCTACTGTCTGTCCTTCTGGATTGGTTACAAAATTCATTATTGATGTAAAACTATTATAATTAGTTTTCACAGATTGTTTATTTATCATAGAATGCTGAGCGCTGGGAAAAGATTCTAATTGGCTTTTTCTTTTCTATTGATAGGCAAGAAATCATGTCAACAATCAACACTCAGAATATTAGCTTCAAATGGGATCCGAAAAATCTAGAAATAAGGACTTTAGCGGTGGAACGTCTATTGGAACCTTTGGTTACACAGGTTAGAAAATTCCACAGAAATACATAGAGTTACAAACTTCTCCTTGTCATACAGCATGAAAACAGACCCTTCGATCCAACCAGAGCCTGCCGAACGTAATCTCAAATTAAACTAATCCTACCTGCCTGCTCCAGGCTCGTGTCCCTACAAACCATTTGTGTTCACGTACTTGCTGAAGTCTCTTTTAAACTTTGTAACTGTCCACATCCACCACTTCGAGGTTCATTCCACATGCAAACCATCCACGGTGTAAAATCTTTGCCTCAGTGTCTTTTGTAAATCTCTCTCCTCTCATTTTAAAAATATGTCCCATAGCCTTGAAATCCCCCATTTTAGGGAAAAGACACCTACCTTTAACCCAGTGCATACCCATTGTGATTTTGTGAACTTCTATAACATCACCTGTCAACTTCCTACTCTCCAGTGAAAAAAGGCCCTGACTATATAACTTAAATCTTCCATATAAACCTTCCTTCCTATAACAAAGTGACCATAGATCAGAAAAAAGAAATGGTACTTAACAGCTTCACCATATAGAAATGTAATAATATTATGTCAATTAATTAACAGCAGTAAACAGAAAAGTTTGGTTTGCTTTTCTGATATTTGATTTTATCCTGACTTACCATGTAAATGTTTTGGGAAAGGAATTGTTGTAAGGAGTATACTTTGGAATGACTATGGCGATTTGGCAGTGTTTCCTTTTACTTTGTACGTTAAAGTTGAAATTTGAGAAAATATGTCAGCTGTGCAAATTTGATTCTTGTGCTCCTGGAAATGATGTGCTAGATTGGTGGTATGCAGTAGAACAATAGGAACAAGAATAGACCAGTCATGCCGTAGAGTCTGTTTTGTCATGACTGGTTTGTATCGTACAATTTTAAATTTTTTAAAATTTTTTTTGTAAGAGAAACATTACACACCTTTGGAGCATCTGGAACTTGAACCTGGGTCTGTCAGTTCAGGGGCAAGGACACTACCACTACACCGCAAGAGGGCCCTCTGATTTGTATAGTAACTTGATTTGTTCAGTTTTGTTTCATATTTCTTAATTAACTTGCCAAATAAGATCTAACATCTGCACATTCCTTAATCACCTTGCTTAATAAAAATCTGTTTTGAAATTTACAGTTCACAGACCTGTAACTTTTCAGGGACTCAGTTTTTGCTGCACTCTTCTGTGAAGAAGTGCTGCTTGATGTCACCCATGATCATTCTGACCCTCATAATTATAACATTGTACGCCTTGCTCTGGACTCTACAGAAAATAATTTATTTTTATGCCCCCATTGACTGCTTCACTCATCTTGGAAAGGTTCAATTAAGGCCATTCATTGTGTGCTGGTTTGGAAAAGTGATACTTTTTTTAATAGTCATTGGAATTTTACTCCCGT
The DNA here is from genome assembly GCF_030684315.1 of Stegostoma tigrinum. Taxonomy (NCBI): domain Eukaryota; kingdom Metazoa; phylum Chordata; class Chondrichthyes; order Orectolobiformes; family Stegostomatidae; genus Stegostoma; species Stegostoma tigrinum. The sequence goes on from NC_081366.1 coordinate 57,490,697, forward strand.
GTGTCTTGCCCTTCCTGACGATGACAGAAATATGGATCTTTCATTATCAGCTGTTTTGTCAAGCAGTTTTATTTTAAAGTCCTTCTCTTACTTTCTCTTGCAGGATATAAACTAGTATTTTTACGACCGTATTGTTTAACAATTTAGCTTTATCTCAAATTTTAAGAGGAAGTTGCATGAAATGTAACTTTTTGACTTTATTAAATTGAACAGGGTTGAGAAAAGATTTATGAGGATGTCATTGTGACTGGAGGATTTGAGTTACAAGGCTGGATAGGCTGAGTTTTTTTTCCCTGAAGCATAGGAAGTGAACCTTATAGAGATTTATAAAATCATGAGGGGCATACATAAGGTGAAAAGCAAAGATCTGTTTGCTAGGGTGGGGGTGTTCAAAACTGGGTTGCATGCTTTTAACGTGAGAGAAGCAAGATTTGAAAGGGACCTGAGGGGGAAGCTTTGTCAATTCTTTTTTAACATAGTGATGTGTGTGGAATGAACTTCCAGAGGAAGTGGTGGATATGAGTGCAGTTACAATGTTTAAAAGACATTTAGAGAAGTACATGAATAAGAAGTGTTTGGAGGGATATGGACCAAGCACAGGCAGGTGAGATTAGTTTAGTTTGGTGTTATGGTCATCATGGACTACTTGGACCAAAGGGTCTGTTTCCATGTAGTATGGCACTGTGACAATTAGAGGGTGTTTTGTATGTGGAATGAACTGCTAGAGGAAGAGACAGGTACAGTTAGAACATTGAAAAGACATTTGGTGAGGTACATGAATAGGAAAAGGTTGCAGGGATGTGTGCAAAATGCAGGCAAATGGGACCAGTTTTGTTTGGGAAAACTTAGTCAGCATGGATGAGTTGGACCAAAGGGTCTGTTTCTGTGTAGTGTGACTCTGACTTGTATGTTCTTGCATGATTGCCCGAGCAAAGAATTTCAGTGTGCTGCTGCTGCTTGATTGTTGTCATCTATCTATTGCTGAACAGCAGGGAGGAATGCTGGTATGCAGCATGGTATTTCGCCATCCTCAATACCAGGCCTAAATGATTCATAGATGAGCCTTTGACATAGCAGTTTTCTTGACCAACTTGGAATTGAAATTTGTTGGTATAAATCCGGAGTGCGAATTGTGCTTCCCACATTTTCTGTATTTGAGAATATCTCCCATGCTGGATAAAGTTACTATTTCAGTCATGACCATGTATCCAGTCTGGGCCTGTTTAGATCTTAGGGCACAATATTTCACGTTGAACTTGTACGCTTGTCTCCCAGGTAGTTGGTTTTACTCTAACTCAAGATTTTATCATAAATTGATGCAATTGGCTGCCTTTGCTAGTGAAATTTCACTCCTTTCTTGAGTCATGACTGCTTAGCTTTTCCACCATTCTATCATTGCAAATCTTTTGAAATTATCTCAGCTTGCTCTTGAAACCTACGGATGTGACAATTCCAGTGTTCTCCTGGCTTTCCTCTGTAGTTTCAGTTTGTTCAAATTCACTATTTATATGTAAACTCAGTTCCCTCACTACCCTATTCTTATAGCTTGAGATTCTGGTGTTCATTTAAATTGTCCTTGCTGTAACTTTTTAAACAGACAAGTATGCTTCTACCCAGAGTTTTTCTAAACTTTGTACAGAATGTCTTGAGTTAGAAGATTGGAGGCTTCCCTGTTTTGTTCCACGATTAATTATGGCTTTAAGTTAGATGTTCTGAATTCTCTGTTCAATTTCCCTTCTCTCCTTCTAGAGACTCTTTCAACGTCAAGTCCCCCACCCCACCCCTTCCCTTTTTGGCTTACCACTCACTTGATTCCATCCCTGTCTCCCAGGTAGTTGGTAGTTGGTGTATTAAAAATACTATGTAAATGCAAATTACTGTTCCTTTTGCTCTTTTAATTTAATATCCATTAGGACTTTAAAACTAAAATTATACTTTCAGGTGACTACCCTTGTTAACACCAGCAACAGAGGGCCGTCTAACAAAAAGAAAGGACGCTCTAAAAAAGCTCATGTTTTGGCTGCTTCTGTGGAACAGGCAACACAGAATTTCCTGGAGAAAGGTGATAAAATTGCTCATGAGAGCCAGTACCTGAAGGAAGAACTAATCGCAGCTGTGGACGATGTACGTAAACAAGGTGAGTGTAACAGGATCCGCACAAAGAATAGTACAGGTACTTGGACGTTATTGCACAGTGTACGTTTTTTTTCCTGTCATATATCTGTCTAGCACCACATGAATTTATTGTGGAAAATATTTTTTGGCCACGGGCAAGAAAACCACGACTTTCACCTATTAGTTGCATGAATCTTGGAGAAGATGGCAAGAAAGAAAATGTATATTGAACAAGTGCAGATTTGATTGAAAAAGGCCATTGTTTGTTACCTTTCATACTCTTTCACCTTTTGTATGTTGGGTTGCGGCTGTACTAGATTATACAACATGTGGTCCTGGTGGAAGTTTTAGTTGTGTTTTTGCCTATATGGTCAGTGCTTTAGAACTTAAATAATCTGTTGTTTGAGAAGGTTAACTTTTTTTTCATTGATATATCAGTTTTGTCCACATTCATTGAGACTCAGTCTTAATGACAGCATGAGATTTTAAAATCTGGGCTAGATCTGAAGGTTTTCTTGTGACTGAAGTGAAAATTTCTTGGGCTTGTATTTTATTTTTCTTAAGGCCTATCCTTTTTATTAGTTACATCTTTTCCAACCCAACAAATTCTTCCAGTTGTAAATGTTCTAGATTACTCATAGTACCCTGAGTTTAACTAAGTCAATGATCTATACAGTGTGGCGATAACAAGCAGCTCTGCCTCTTTTAAAATTTGATGAAATGTGTGCATTTTCAATGAAATCAGCATTTGCTGTTTGTTATATACATAAATGATCTGGCTGTGAATGTACAAGGCATGATTAATAAGTTTGCAGATAGTACAAAATTAGGAGGCATTGTTGATAACAAGGAAAGTTATCAAAAATTGTGGAGGGATCTTAATCAGATGGGGAAGTGGGCTGAGGATTGGCAAGTGCAATTTAATGCAGATGAGTGTGAGGTGCTGCACTTTGGAAAGTCAAATCAAGGTAGGACTTGCACAATAAATGGTGAGGCCCAGAGGAGTGTTGTGAGACAGAGACACCTAGGAGTATAAATACATAGTTTGTTGAAAGTGGCGTCACAGGTGGACAGGGAACAAAGAAGACATTTAGCATGCTAGCCTTCATCGGTTGAGGCGTTGTGTAGGAGCTAGGATGTAATGTTACAGTTGTAAAAGTCATTGGTAAGGCAGTACTTGGAGCATTGTGTACAGTTTGTGTACCGTGCTATAAGAAAGACATAGTTAAACTGGAAAGTGTGCAAAGAAGATTTACGAGAATGTTGCCAGGACTAGTAGGCCTGAGTTATAGGGAGAGATTAGGCTGAATAGGACTCTATTCGTTGGAAGGAGGAGAATGATGGGTGACCTTATTGGGGTATTTAATATCATGGGAGGTATAGATAGCATGAATGCATATAGTCTTTTTCCCAGGGATGGGGAATTGAAAACTAGAGGGCATAGATTTAGGGTGAGAAGGGAAAGATTTAAGAAGGACCTTAAGGGCAACTTCTTCATGCAGAGAGTGGTGTATGTACAGATAGGACAATTAGAGGAAATGATTGAGACAGGTAAAATAAGAACATTTAAAAGACAATTTGGATAGGTACATGGATGAGAAGGATAAAAACAAATCAGGCAGTTGGAACTAGCTGAGTGGGCATATGACTCGATTTATTGTCCTTGAAAAGGTGAAGATGATTTGCTGCCTGGAATCATTGCTAGTTGTATGGTATAGCTACACGTTTTGGGTTTTATTTTTTCTATTCATTTGTGGGATGTGGACATCGCTGGCTGGCCGGCCAGCATTTTTCTGCTCATCCCTAGTTGCCCTTTAAGAAGGTGTTGAGCAGCTTTCTTGAACAACTGCAGTCCTCCTGCTGTGGGTTGACCCACAATGCTAATAGGGAGGGAATTCCAGGATTTTGACCCAGTGACAGTGAAGGAACAGTGATATATTTCCAAGTCAGGATGGTGGGTGACTTGGAGGCCAAATTGGTGGGGAACTTGGAGGTGATGGTGTTCCCAAATGTCTGATGCCCTTATCCTTCAAGGTGATAGTGGTTGTGGGTATGGAAGCTCCCGTCTGAGAATCTTTGAAGTCCTGTATTGCGTCTTGTAGATTGTATACACCGCTGCTACTGAGCGTCAGTAGTGGAGGGAGTGTATGCTTGTGGATGTCATTCCACTCAAGCGGACTGTTTTTTTTCCTGGATGGTGTCAAATTGCTTGAATGTTGTTGGGGCTGCACCAGGCAAGTTGGGAGTATTCCATCCCACTCCTGACTTATGCCTTGTCGATGGCAGACAGGCTTTGAGGAGTCAGGAGGTGAGTTACTCACCACAGTATTCCCAGCTCTGGCCTGCTCCTGTAGCCACTGTGTGTTAATGTGATGAGTCTAGTTGAGGTTCTGATCAATGATAACACCCAGGGTGGTGTTAGTGGGGGCATGTAGTAATGTCCTGTCTGTTTGCTCTTCCCAATGTAGAGGCAATCACACTGAACAGTGATTACTGTAGGCTAGATTAAGTGAAGTGTAGGTAAATCGCTGCTTCACCTGGAAGGTTTGTCTGGAACCTCGGATAGTGAGAGGGGAGGAAGTAAATGAAAAGGTTTTACACATTCTGTAATTGCATAAGAAGCTGTTGTGGAGTTGTGGAAGACCTTGAGAGTGGAGGAGCAGTGGACCAAGTTGTCGTGGAGGCAAGCAACAGTCTTTGTCGAAGGCTGACAGGGAAGCAGAGGGAAATATGTGTCTGATAGTGATATTCTACTGGAGGTGGCAGACATGGTGGCTGACGATCCTTTGGATGCGGATATTGGTGGGATTGTAGATGAGTGAGGGGGACCTTTTATTGTCGAGGAAGAGAAAGTTAGGGTGAGGCCCGAAGTATGGAAGATGGGTTAGACGTGACTCGGGGGGCCCTGTCAATCATGTTAGCAGGGAATCCAGCATGTGGTTGAGAAAAAACTGTTTCTGAGGGCCTCCTGCAGAAGGTGGCATAATCAGAGCAGGTGCAACTGAGCCTGACAAACTGAGCATGAAATGTCATGATATGGACACTTTCACAGACAGCCCTGGTGGCCTTCAGACTTTCTAGGTGACTCATTTCAGGGATTGAGGACCTGTGACCATCTCTGATCAAAGCCTAGTCTTCAACTGTCTGGAGATCTTTGCATTCAACCACTTAAGCTGTCTTTGTGCACATAACTTGCAGTTTTCATGAAGTACGTTACTTTCCGTCTATTTTAACCCACTGTTCACAGTTCACCCATTGTTTGAATGAATTAAAGTGATAAGATGTTGAAGCAGAAGTAGACTATCCAGCCCAATGTCATTCAATGATTGATCAGTTAATCTTTGAATCCATTGTCCTGACTTTTCCGTTAAACCTGGATTCTCTTACTTGGGCTATCTGTCTCAGCCTCGAAGATGTTTAATCAACAGTCATAGTCACAGGTCTACAGCACAGTAAAAAGCGCTTTGGCCTATTAAGCCTGTGTTGGTCATAAACGAGTGCCTATCTATTCTAAGATAACACAGTGTGGAGCTGGAGGAACAGAGCAGGCCGAGGAGCATCTGCAGTTCAGGCGATCTCTGCTGATGTATTCTAATCTCACTTCCACCACCTGAGCCATACTTGCAATGCCAAGGCATAAGAAGTTATGTATTTAAATGCTACTTCAATGTTATTAGGGTTTATGTTTCTACCATCTTTTTGAAGATACCTATCATCCTTCAGGTGATTTCACCCCGGCCCAGCCCCGCATCCCCTCTGAACCTCTTTCCCCTTCCGTTAAATCTATGCCATGGGCATTGATCCCTCTCCCAAGGAAAAAAAATTCATTCTGTCTACCAAGTTTGTTCCCTTCGTTCATGTCACACGTATCCATCATGCTCAACATCTCAATCGTGTCCCTGCCCCCCAGTCTCCTCTGCTCCAGGGAAAGCCCTAGTGTATTCAGCCCAGCCCAGCCCAGCTGTCATCTTGGAAATCTTGCCTGCGCCTTCTCCGTTGCAATCACATCTCACTTATGTGACTTCCAGAGCTGCATGCAATGCTCTAGGTGTGGCATAACCAACGTTTTGCACAGTTCCTGTATCTGTTCCCTGCTTATGAACTCTTGCATTGTGTTCGTCAGAATGTTATGGAGGATATCATGATCTGCTAATGCTCACTTGACCTGAATACTCTTTCCTACAAATAATGCCCCTAATGGTAGCAGTGTGTGAAATAACTAAAACTTGAGGGTCGATTTATTTTTTGTGCAAACATCCAAATAATTCAGAGGCAACCACTCAACCACCAATCCCCAGCACGTATCTCCACAGCCGCCTCATCTGCCTAGATGTTCATTGCATATATTTGTATGTTTAATAATTTTCTTAGAGCCAATAATGGTCAAAAACAAGTAGAGACTATGATATTCTTTTCCCTGGCTGTGGAATCTAGAACAACAGGGCACAGCTTCAGGATAAGGAGTTGATTATTTTAGACCTGATGGATAAATTTTTGTCAGACAGATTAGTGAACTTTCAAATTGTCAATCAATGTTTTGCTTGTTTGAGCTTTGAGCACTTTTAAAACTAAGATTGAGAGATTTGTCTTCCTTTCTCATTCAGGGATAGGGAGAATGGGGAGCGTAGATTATCAGCTACTATTGTATTGAATGGTGAAGCAGCTTTAAGGAGCAAGTTGGATGTTTCCTGTTTCTTATGTTCTTATGAAGCCATTTAGCACATTGTCCGCTACCTCCTTCAATGCCCTGACCATAATGTCTGATTCTCAACATTAACTGTTCCCTGTCGAGGCCTACCTGGAATTGTTGCTCATATTAACCCTGTTGGTTATCGAACATTTTCTAAGAAAAAGAAAACATATTACATTGTAGTCTGACGTAAACAAATAGAAATATACATCAAAACACATTGGGACTGGCGCTGTAACTTTATATCCTAAAATCTGATTCTTTGTCACATTTTAAAGAACCAGGTTTAGCCAACTGGATTTTAATGTTACTGATTTAATAGAGGAACTCTGACTGTGTACCAGAAAAATTTCCTTCACTTCAGTGGTTGTTGAGGAAATGTTCCTGATAGGGAGCAAAAATATTGTGTTTAGTTTAATAGGGTGGTTTGGGTGATCATCTTAACCTAAGTTACATACTCAGTGTTGGCTGATGAAGTTACCTATGCTTTCTTGACCTAAATCCAGCAGCATAGCCCTTTCTTTTTGTCCCTTCCATATGTTTGTTGTCTAGCCTACTTTAAATATGTAATTAGTATTTGATTCACCACTCCCTGCGGTTGTGAGTTGCAAACTCTTCTCCACTTAGTTAGATAAAGGAATAACATAGTGCTAATAGTCAAGTGGCAACATGTAGTTTTAGTTTCATTTTTGAGTCTGTGTGGTGAAGGAATGTCTAGAAATTTATTTCATTAGGTACAATTTAATGAACCCCTGAGCGCTCTGTGTGTGTGTGTGTGTGTGTGTGTGTGTGTGTGTGTGTGTGTGTGTTGGGGAAGGGAAAAAGACAGGTACCTAATAACAGGAATCCACAGAGCCATCAGGAAGTAGTCGGGCAGTGTGCAGGCTTCGGTCAGAGGGGAATGGTTTGTAGCAGCTCAAGTGCTATTAACCTGAAGTCTCTACAGTATTCTGGGCTGAAAATAAGTGAGCAGTAGCTTAAAAATCATAAGAGAAAAGCTTCAGAAATTGAAGACTGAAGGAGTGAGTTTAAGGAGCACATTAAATAATGTGAACTGAGATACCTACTAGCGAGTTTTGAGAAGATGTGTAGCTCAGGTTGAGGTTCTGGATGTGAGTTTGCTTGCTGAGCTGGAAGGTTAGTTTTCAGACGTTTCGTTACCACTCTAGGTAACATCATCAAGTGAGCCTCCGATGAAGCGCTGGTGTTATGTCCCGCTCTCTCTTTTTTCTGTTGAGATACCTGCTATTTTAAGGGTCTGAGAAGGAGATGCTAATGGAAAAAGAAGTAGTAAGTAAATGCAGAATATTGCTTTGAAAGAAATCAATTATGGTAGTGCCATCTGAAACATGGAGCTTTTAAAGTGGAGATCAGGTGAGTGACCCTTTAAAGTTGGCGTGATTGTAAGATTCTGAGTAAAGGATCAAACCTTTCTGGCATTTGTAATAAAACTGTTTCAGATGGGCATTTCTTTAACGTAACTTGCTTTTGTTTGTCTTTTGTGTTTGTTAAAGTTTGTTCTTTTAATAAAAGTACCTTGCTAGCCTCTTGTGACAATGCTCAGCGACTGATCACCACAGTAAACTAACTTTCTGACATAAAAGTTGTAGATTATCAAACCAGATCTCTCTCAAGATTGGACTTGTCTGAGGTTATAGTTAGCTGACATCATACCAGCAGAAAATTCAGACAACAATCAGTAGTTCAGGCAGAATCTGTGGCAGGAGAAACTTGATTGGTGACCTTTTGTCAATACTATGTTGAGTCATACCATTTGCCTTACTGTAGTGGGAAATTGTTGAATTGTCTTTTGTTTCCAATTTTAAAAAGCAGCTTAAGATTTTATGGAATTTGAAGCCAAGTCGTTTCCTCTTGTGTGTTTTGCTGACAGGCAACCTTTTTCTGATTTTCTTCGTATCCCAGCGGAAAGAAAATGTTTTGACACAATAACTTCCTTGTCTTTTGTTGTGGCACTTCCATTCTATCTGAGTAACCACCATTGCTGAGAGAGCCAAATGAAGTTTAATTGTTTTAACACATATCAGACTGGCATACATATTAAGGACACCAGATTGCATTTCTAAAATAAAACGAATAGAAAATAAAAACTAATAATTAATCTTCAAAACGCAAATGAATAATTGTAATGGCATGGCATCGTATTGAAAGTTACTTTATGCAAAATTGCAAGCATTAATTTCTGAGATAACAAGGTTACAAGGTGTAGAGCTGGATGAACACAGCAGGCCAAGCAACATCTGAGGAGCAGGAAGACAGATGTTTCAGGCCTAGACCCCCCTTTAATTTCTTTTGGGTTCATTTTAGCCTTTGATTTTTGATTTTTTATTTCTGTGCTAATATTTTATAGCCTCCCATTAAAAGGTATATCTCACAAGACAAAACTGGCATGAATTTTGACTAATAGGGAGATGGGGTCAAAACATCCAGCAGTTTTTTTTTCATGGTTGAGATTCTGAAGAGAAATCAACTTTGGCACTGAATTCACAACTAAATTGGACAGATAAAATAATGAACTATTTTGCAGAACCCACATTTGCTGTACCATTGACTTACTTAACTGGTTAGGATTAATAGCTTTAAGGGTAAATTGTGAGCAGTTTTGGGCCCCATATCTCAATAAAGATGTACGGCCCTGGAGCGGGTTCCAAGAACATGCAGGAGAACGGCCCCAGGAATGGAAAGCTTAACATATGAGGAACATTTGAGGACTCTGGGTCAGTACTCATTTGGAGTTTAAAAGCATGAGGGGGTTCTCATTGAAACTTACAGAATACTGAATGGCCTGGACAGAGTGGATATTGGAAAGGTGTTTCAATTGGTAGAAGAGACTAGGACCCAAGGGCACAGCCCTATAGTAAAGTCAAGACCTTTTAGAATAGAGATAAGAAGAAACATCTCCAGTCGCAGAGTGGTGAATCTGTGGAATTCACTGCCACAGAAGGTTGTGGAGGTCAGGTCATTCTATATAATTAAGATGGAGGTTAAGCGTTATTGAGGAGAAAACAGGAAAATGGGGTTGAGAAACTTATCTGCCGTGATTGTATGGTGGAGCAGACTCGATAGGCTAATTTCTGCTCCAATGTCTTGTGGTCTTATCATGATTAAGCATGTGAGAGGGGTAAAGGCTATGTTATGGCAAGTTGAGAGGAGGGAACCTAGTGTGGCGTATTAAATATTGTGTAAATAAGTTGGCCTAAATGAATATTTTCTGCAGACGTTGGAATTTAATATAACTTCTTCCTGCTTTTGCTGCTTTTTATAGACTTTTAAATGAATACTCTAATCTCCTGTAGAAGCACTTTTCACTTGAAAGATATGCTCATGTTTTAAAGTTAGTACAGTTGTGTTAGATGAGTTGTGTAGATGTAGAATAGAAATTCTATATTTAAGGGAATTTTATTTTGCTACAATGTGCTAGAAACTGCATTCTCTGTGATCTTGTATTTTAGAGCTTTTTGTGTTGGTAGCATTTCAGAGACTCTGTTTTGTGCAGAGATAGTATATTAAATTAAGAGACGGAGCCTATGAATTAACGGTAAGGAAGAAAGTGGATGATTGGTTCTGTTGCCAGACTTAATCATCCGGCTGCCCTTGTAGGGGTATCCTTGGTTAGCAAGTTCTTTAAGCCGTAGTGGTATTTTTGTCTCTGTCAAGTACGAGATGATATTCTGAAACCTATTCCAGGAAAATTTAAATTCATGATACATACGTGTATAGCAGAATCGTAGCAGTATAAATGATGTGGCTGAGTCTTGGGAGACATCTGAAGGCCTTGACAAAAAGTGGATGTCTTCTGAATGAGTCTAGAACTAGGTAGCACTGTTTCAGAATTAGAAATTGCCCTCTTAAAACAGAAGTTTTTTTTGTCCAAAGATTGTTCAACTTTGGAATTCTCTGCTTCAGAATGTTATGGAGGCAGGATCACGAATATTTTTGAGGCGAAGGCAAATAAGTTTTTAATAAATGAGGGAATCTGAGGTGTGTAAAATTTGAAACGTCAGCTATGATCTTGAATGTTAGAGTAGGCTTTGTTCGAGTAGGCTTGAAGAACTGAACTGCTTATTCCACAGGAAAAGTGAATTAATTAAATTTGGAATACCTATTGAAAAGCAATAGCAAAAAAACAGCAAATTTCTGTCGGATTGCTGGCTTCACTAGATTTCAGGTTCAGAATAAAGTGTGATCTGCTTTGAAGGCTCAGCTTCAAGCTCTCAAAGCTATGTGAACTCCCCATGTATCTTGTGTTTATGGACTGGACCAAACCCCCTCAAAATGTTAGGATAGCCTATACCCTAGCAATTTCATTGCTTCCGGATACAATTCAATTGGTCAGACTATCAGATTTGAAGCAAAACATACTATGTTTATACAAAAAGAAGAAATTGGAATAACTTGACTCTAATGGAAAACTTAATGACTTATTTCATTATTTTGTTACTAAAAATTAACTGTTCCAATACAATAACATTCCATAAACCAACCCAAGGCAATTTCAGAAAAATGGATTGCAAAGAATGAGGGAGGGAGAAGCAGGGAGAGATGTACTCCAGTTTCTACCTAGTTTCAAGAATAACAGCTCCTGAAAACTGAAAATGAAAATATCTGGGCCGTGTCAGAACTTGACCCTACCCATGCAGTCTGCTTTTATTGTTCCAAATTTTTTTAAAAAAAACAAGGCCTCTTAAACTGTTTACTACTGCTTGACACCTCTGCCTTAAAGTTTCTCCCCAAAAAAGAGGGGAGGTAGGGAGGACAAACAACTACACCTCCCAGTCGCCATTTTAACTCCACCTCCCATTTCCTCAGACAAAATGTCCGTCCTGGGCCTCCTGCAGTGCCACAATGATGCCACCCGAAAGTTGCAGGAACAGCAACTCATATATTCCGGTTGGGAACCCTGCAGCTCAATGGTATCAATGCAGACTTCACAAGCTTCAAAGTCTCCCCTTCCCCCACTGCATCCCAAAACCAGCCCAGCTCGCCCCCCACCCCGCCACTGCACCCCAAAACCAGCCTAGCTCATCTCTGCCTCCCTAATCTGTTCTTTGCCTCACCTATCCCCTCCTCCCACCTCAAGCCGCACCTCCATTTCCCACCTACTAACCTCATACGCCTCCTTGACCTGTCCGTCCTCCCCGGACTGACCTATCCCCTCCCTACCTTCCCACTTACACTCTCCTCTCCAGCTATCTTTTCCTCTGTCCATCTTCAGTCCGCCTCCCCCTTTTTCCCCTTGGGTGCTCTGGTTTCCTCCCACGGTCCAAAGATGTGCAAAGTAGGTGGATTGGCCATGCTAAATTTCCCACAGTGTTCAGGGGTGTGTAGATTTGGTGGGTTATAGGTGGGTTATAGGTGGCTGGGTCTGGGTGGGATGCACTGAGGGTCGGTGTGGACTTGTTGGGCCAGAGGGCCTGTTTCCACAATGTAGGGATTCATTTATCTATGATTCTGTGAGATGTTGGAGAAACTTAAGTTGTTCTTCCTGGGACAATGAAGGTTGAGGGGCAACCTGGTAAAGATCTACAAGATTATGAAAAGTGTGGACAGCATGTCAGTGCAGCCTTGGACGGCCAAAGGACTGTAATTTTCTTTGTTCTTTTAAAATGTGCCTTGTGATGCCATAGTATCATCACACTTTGGATCTGAAAAATCTTGAATTGCAAATAAGCTGCACTTGTATCTAAATACAAGCGATAATATGCTTAATTTATGTAATAATTTGAATTTGCGTAGGACCTTGTATCCTTGGAAAGTTCTGAAGCAGATTGTTTGAAATGTAATCACTGCTGCTAATTTCAGCATCTGGTTTGCGCACAACAAGATCACAGCAGCAAATGAATGAGAAGATACCTTGTTTGACAGAGCTGACCATCAATTCCAACTGTTTTATATTTCAATTTGCAAAGATTTGTTCTTTTTTAATTTAGAAAGTGAATGTTATTTTAATTCTATAACTTTAAATCATCTCACTTGTAAACTTCCAATATTTCCTTTTACTTGTAGGTGAAATGATGAGAAGTGCTTCATCAGAATTTGCAGAGGATCCTTGCTCAGCTATGAAGCGAGGCAATATGGTTCGAGCTGCACGAGCATTGCTGTCTGCTGTTACTCGCCTTCTTATCCTGGCTGACATGGCAGATGTTTACAAACTGCTCGTACAATTGAAAGTAGTAAGTTCTGTGCTGGATGGTTTCCCATTTAAGCCAAAAACTTTCTGGTCCTGTTAAAATATGTAGTTGTTTTAAAAACAACTCATTAATGTAACAATTTCCATAAAGAAAGTAAATATTCATTGTTCTACAGTTGGGCTTCTGGCATTGGCGAGCAGTGTTGTTCTGTACATTTCAGCGATGTAACACATTATTTTTAAAACATATGCACTTTACACGTGGTTTAGAATAATACATCCGTTTTCAATAGGAGCATGAAAATGAGTTTTTTTAAAATTTGTCTGGCTGAGACAATGAAGATCTTTTGCATTTTGTATAACACTCATGATGGCTAGGTGGTGACATGCTGGTGTTGATACAAGCTTTTTATGTCAAACTGAGAGTCTAGTCTAGTTTAGAGTATATGACAGTTACTTTAATCCCTGTCAGTTCTACTGAATAGAACAAAATTTTAAGGAGATATAATGTTCAAAATTATTCAATGGACATTGTCCATTATTTGCTGGACATTGTAAGGTTTTGGAGTAGATTTGTAGCGCACATTGTGGGTGTTGAGGTTGGTTGGCTCGCCGAGCTGGTTTGTTGTTCCGCAGACGTTTCATTACCCTGCTGGGTAACCTTCTGAGTGCAGTCTCCCATGAAGTGTCCGTGTGTTTTCCCGTTTGGTTTTTAAACTGTGGAATCCGTTGAGCTGGATTGCCTCACTTCTGATTTTCCTTCGTATTGGAATGCATACGGGGTCGAGTTCTGTGTGTTTATTAATAGCACGCTTCATGGAGTGCCAGGCTTCTAGGAATTCCTGTGCCTGTCTCTTGCTTATCTTGTCCCAGGATTTTGGTGTTGTCCGAGTCAAATTGGTCGTTCTCCTTATCCGTGTGGATTGAAATGAGTGAGTATTGGTCGTTAATCATTGCCTTATTGTTCAGTGCTTCATTCTGTGTTTACCATTAGTTCATACCATTGCAAATAGTATAATGTGGCTTTGGAGGATTCTGTTTGAAATTAAACGGCAGTAACATGTAAAACATTCATGAGTTGATTGAGTGTTGAACGTACTGATTCTGATGAAAGGAATTTGACTAATAGTATTAATTTCACGTGAATTTATTGTTGTAATACTTTGGTTTTATTTGCAATTTATTGATACAAGATGAAGGAATCATTTAATTAATGCAAGTTTACTGATTCCTCTGTGGCAACCTTAATAATTCACTTATGGGTGTGAAGTTATGGCTGGGTCAGTCTGGCTAAGGATGGCAGATTTAGCTTCCATTAAGGACACCAGTGAACCAATGGCTACATGTTCACAATTAGGCTCAATTTTTATTTCATAAAAATTTGGAATTCAAATTTTGCCTTTACTGTCCTTGGCTATCCGGTCAGCTTGAAGTTTGACTTCTAATGCATTTTTGCTGATGTACAGATGCAGTACACAGGGCAAGTAGACTGTGAGGCTGGCTCAGAGACTTTTCAACTTATGCTGAATGAAGCTTGAATAAACAAGAGGATACCAAAAAACAGTTAAATAGCTTTTGAGTGAGTTACGGTTTGTCTACCGTTGCAATAAATTTGAGCATAATCAGTCATCGAATGATCTGACTGGCTCATCTAGATATATGTGTAAAATGTCCCCTTGTATATTTGAATTTTGTGTAAATTTAAAAATCAATTTGACCTGTTTCTCAGGTTGAAGAAACCCTTGTGAAGGTGAGGAATGCCAACAATGAGCAAGAACTTGGAATACAGTTTAAGGCATTGAAACCTGAAGTGGACAAACTGAACCTTATGGCAGCCAAAAGACAGCAGGTATGAAACACATGTATGATCAGGACTGTTTTCTAGAGAAAAGACCTCCATTTTTGTAACTACAGCATGGAATTGGAATTATATTTTATTCGTGTGCAGTCCAGAAAAGAGGGTATAGTCCAACTCTGTACATACTGTTTTGGTAATGCTCAGCTGAGACAGTGCGTTGTGCAATGAAATACTACAATAATTCAACATTGTAATTTAACATTTTGTTATAGGGAAAATATATTTATCTGCCTCTGGTTTAAACTAAATTTAAAACATGCAGCTTGTGTCCAGATTATTTGGTACCGTATCTAAGACTTTCTGGACATATTCTGCAAAATCCACATATTACTCATTGACTTTTTTAAAAAAAAAAGTTCCCGAGTGTTCTGAAGTATGTCTTTATTTTCTTCAGTTGCTTAGCTAAATGAGAACTATTTAATAGTAAAAAGGTAGGAAGAGGCTTAATTTACCTAACTGAAGAATAGTGTAATATGAGCACTGAAGGGAAATGTCACTCACACGAAGGTAAACCAAGACTGAAACAATAATGATAGTTGTTGGGTAGTCTGTAGCTCATGTATTCCATTCTGTGACCTAAAGAAAATTGCAAGAATTTGAATTGCTTATGTTTGATAAAAGGTGTCCAGAATAAAAATGCAGTAGATTAAAACTTAGCACAACTGAGATTTTCAGATATAACACATTGTGGAGCTGAAGAAATACAGCAGGCCAGGCAGTGTCAGAGGAGCAGGAAAGTTGATGTTTCGGGTTGGGATCCTCGTTCAGAAATGGGGAGGGGAAAGGGAGTTCAGAAATAAATAGAGGACGGGTGGGGCTGGGCAGGTAGGTGGGATGGCGATATGTGAATGCCGGTCAGGAGTGGTGGAGATTGGCCAGTGAGGTGGGAGGGGTGGATAGGTAGGAGAGAAGATGGACAGGTTTTGTGAGGTCAAGCAGGCAAGGATGAGAGGGAGGGTTAGTCATGGGATGAGGCTGGGGAGTGTAGATTTTGAAGCTGGTAAAATCCATGTTTAGGCCATTGGGCTGTAGGCTCCTGCAAACTGGAGGAGGAGCACCTCATCTTCTCCCTCAGGTGCCTACAGCCCAATGGCCAAAACATGGATTTTATCAGTTTCAAAATCTCTTCACGCCTGGCCTCATCCCATGCCCAACCCTCTCTCATCCCTGCCTCCTTGACCTGGCACAACCTGCCCACCGCCTGTCCTACCTATTTGCCCCTCCCACCTCACTGACCAATCCCCACTACTCTCTACTTGTACCCACCTATTGCCACCCCATCTACTTTCCCTAGATCCACATCTCCTCTATTTATTTCTAAGCTCCCTTCTCTTCCCCCCCCCCCCCACACCATTTTTGAAGAAGGATCCTGAGCTGAAACGTCAACTTCCCTGCTCCTCTGATGCTTCCTGGCCTGCTGTATTTCTCCAGCTCCACAATGTGTTATCCCTGACTCCAGCATCTGCAGTTCTTACTGTCTGAGATTTTCTGATCGTTATTTCAGAACCTTCATGTAAGTATAGTGGTAATACGCTGTGTTATTTCTTTTCAAGGAACTGAAAGATATTCATCATAGAGACCAAATGGCTGCAGCACGAGGAGTTTTGCAGAAGAACATCCCTATGCTGTACACGGCTTCACAGGCTTGTCTCCAGCACCCAGATGTGGCTGCTTACAAAGCCAATAGAGATTTGATCTATAAGCAGTTGACACAAGCAGTTACCGGCATTTCAAATGCAGCTCAGGCAACTACTTCAGAAGATGTCATTCTTAGTCAACAAAGTAGTGCTGGTGAGCTGGCAGATGCTTTGAATCGCTTTGATGTGAGTATGTTTGATAATCATGGCATTTGAAGAAAATATTAACATTGGAAATTTAATAAGCCATTTAAATGTCCTGTTTAGTAGTTTGGAAGGTTTGTTACTTTGTTGCTTGACAATGATCACAATGAAACCTAAATCAAAACTGGGAGATGTGTAACTAAAGGTTCCTAAAAGAATTGAGTGTGGGAGTTTGGAGACAATATTGTTCAACATAGAAAACTGCAAGCAATTTTGCTTATGGGACAATTCCTGTAAGCTGCTTCATGGAACCTGCAAAGCCCTTGCTTGCTGTTTTCATTTTCCTCATTGCTGTTTCTCAGCTTTAATTCCTTTTCACACTTTGTAGGCTTGGACAAATCAGGATGGTTAGTCTTTTATCAGTTATCTAGTATTATAAACAGGTGAGAAGGGGTAAGGTGGCTTTTTTTAACCCCTTGTAAACTCTCTTTGGGTCACTTGCAACAAATATTTAGTTTTTAGGCAAACAGGTCTCATATTTCAATTAACTACTTAACTAAATCAAAATGAATTAAGTACTTGCCAATGTTTACTTGAGAGTGAATTTTATTATGTACTAACCCTGGGAAAATTAATTAAAATGTGATATCAAACACTTAAATCAGATACATTTTACATTTATAGTCCTTGGAGCCCTTGAGATGTTAGATTTTCAAACCTGAGGCCACAGTTGTTAATTGTTACATTCAATTCTTGGTGAAGTTTGCTTTTGAGTTTGATATATTTTTTAAAAAATATAAACCAGGTGCTGCCACCTGAGATTGAAACATGCAGGGAGTCTTTCAACCCTTGTTACCCATCCAAGTTCCATCTATGTCTTGCTGAGCAGCTGTTGAAATATAGTTCAGTGTATATTGTCATTAGTGTTTTTAAGCTGGTTTAATGGGCAAGCAAGCCCTTTAATTTCCCCATGCGTGAATTAAAACAGTTTTATGACCTTTTTGACACTGACCCAGTTGCCTGCTTTTGATGACTTTAGGTAAAGATGTTAATTTAGCGCAGACAGTATTTAACTGTACTAATATTTCATGAAGTATGCTTTAGTGTCTACTCATCCGACTGCAGGAGCCACACAAGGTTTGTGTTGCTTTTTTTTAAAAAAGTATTTTATTCCTGAGATATAGGAGGAAAGGTTTTGGAGATAACACTTGCTGGAAGTTGATATTTGACAGTTCTTGTTTATTATGATCATAACACCAGACATGACTGTTTTCAAGAGCTGAGGCTGAACGTTTTCAAAATTTAGTGAGGATAAAGGTTATTAAGACTTGCAATTTTTTTGTATCTGTATTTCAAAAATATATTTGGAGATCAATGTGCAGGTTTCACCTGCGATAAAGTAGTCATAGCTCAGTGTAGAGTTTGTCATTTGAGGTTCCATAGAACATAGAACAGTACAGCAGAGAACAGGCCCTTCAGCCCACTGACCCATCCTTCAATCCCCTCATCCAAGTCATTAATAAAAATTACAAACAGCAGAGGCCCAAGGGCAGAGCCCTGTGGAACACCACTCACCACTGATTTTCAGGCAGAATATTTTCCTTCTACTACCACTCGCTGCCTTCTGTTGGCCAGCCAGTTCTGTATCCAGACAGCTAAGTTCCCCTGTATCCCATTCTTCCTGACCTTCTGAATGAGCCTACCATGGGGAACCTTATCAAATGCCTTACTGAAGTCCATATACACCACATCCACAGCTCGACCCTCATCAACTTTTCTAGTCACATCCTCAAAGAACTCGATAAGGTTTGTGAGGCATGACCTGCCCCCCTCAAAGCTGTGTTGACTGCATTTTATCAAGCCATGCTCTTCCAGATGGTCATAAATCCTATCCCTCAGAATCCTTTCTAACACCTTGCAGACGACAGACGTGAGACTTACTGGTCTGTAATTGCCGGGGATTTCCCTATTTCCTTTCTTGAAGAGAGGAATTACATTTGCCTCTCTCCAGTCCTCGGGTACGACTCCAGTGGAGAGCGAGGATGCAAAGATCCTCGCAAGTGGCGAAGCAATTGCATTTCTCGCTTCCCAAAGCAGCCGAGCACAGATCCGGTCCTGGCCTGGCAACTTGTCAATCTTAATGTTTGATAAAATTTTCAGCACATCAGCTTCCTCTATCTCTATCCATTCCAGCATGCACATCTGCTCTTCAAAGGTTTCATTCACCACAAAGTTCGTTTCTTTTGTAAAGACAGAAGCAAAAAACTCATTTAGGGCTTCCCTTACCTCCTCAGACTCCACACACAAGTTCCCTATGCTATCCCTGATCGGCCCTACTCTCTCTTTGACCATTCTCTTATTCCTCACATAAGTGTAAAATGCCTTTGTGTTTTCCCTAATTCGTTCTGCCAAGCCTTTCTCGTGCCCCCTCCTGGCTCAGCTCAGACCATTTTTGTGTGGAAGATAAGCATTAACCTGGACCATTTGTGCCAAAAAAACCTGAAACTAATTACAATTTCTATATAATTTTGTATATTATACTGTTAATGATATGTCACCTTTCAGCATCTTTGTATTTTCCTTTCTTTTCTAGTTCTTGCGCTTGATCAATATACAGAACAGCCACATCTTCATGCTCCATGCACTTTATAGCCAACTACAACAGTTCCAAAAGAAAAGCTTTGCTTTAGAATTATGCCCACATCTTTATGAATTATAAATTGTCATGACATTGAATACTGTTCTACACAGTATACTGCTTATTTAACAGACTTCCTCCGATTTGTGAGTTCTATAAAAATAGTAAAGTTGTACATTCTAATAACAATATTTGGATGCTGAGATCCATTTAGCTCAGTATTTAAGTATGCGTTCATGTTTATAATGGCGATGAAAATCACAGGTCCAAATTCTAAAACCTTTGATATAACTGACGAAAAGGCACCAGATTTGTTGTTGTTGTATAGCAGTGCCAAACTTGCAAATGTGGCACTGGTCAAATGTGTGAACTGTGCATAGATTGTAAAGATGTCTTTCAATCCTTTAATAGATAAACTTGAAATGGGTTTCCATCTGCAATTGGCCATTCTGTATCTAACAAATCCTTTACATTTGCTGCAGTGCACTTCGCATGTAAGCCCAAAATGAAGGGATGCCAAAAAAGGTGACGATTAGGAACCGTGTCCAAACTGATGTGCACCAAAAATAAAATTGTTCAGGGCCAGCAGTGTTTTTTTAAAGTAGATGAAGAGGGTATCAGCTTTTTCCTTTTCAGGCTAGCCAGTTCTTTCGATCAGTAAATGGTTCTGAGTGCTTCCATTAAATGCAGACTTTAATTTACATCATTTCTAACTTCAGTGAAATATGAAAAGAACCTGCTGGAAATATCCAGATAGCATCTGTCAACAGCGAAGCACACTTTATCATTTCCACAGACTTCCTGGCCTGTTGAGTTGTTCCTGTAATTTATATTCATGAATCAGATTAAAATTCCAGCATCTGCAGTATTTTGCCTTCTAATTCTTCTAAATTAACCTGGGCATGAAAACCTTTAACATGAACACTATGGCCAAATACATTCCATAATAGTGTTATCCTATCTTGTTTTGTTTAGTGTTTTTTTTGCACACCCTTCCTCTTAAGAGAACAGTAGGAAGTGTTGGAAGGCCGAACAGATTAAGTACCAACCTATTGAAATGCATCAAGAACAACTACCTCTTCGACCAGCAAGTCTTGAAATCAGGCTTCAACCCAGAATTTCTGGCTCGTAGGCAAGGATGCTCCAGACTGAATCTAAGACCTCCCTCCATTCAGGAGTATGAATATTGTTATGACCAGATGAGGATGGGTGAAATGGATCCTCTCTTTTCTCGCTCCTCATTTGGTTTTAACAGAAATTTTAAAGTTTAAAAAGTCAAATTTAGTGTTGTATGGCAAGATAAAAGCTGTTTGCATGTCTCCAGGGCTGCTTTTTTGTGTTACTGTTGGGACCTTTATCGACCATTTGGCTCCATTACAATGAAGTCGAACACAGACTGCCCACTGATGCAACTTCTGACAGCTAATTTTAGTTTCTGTGCCTTAGTTTCAGAAAAAGCTAGTTTCAATAATCTAATATCTATCTCCAGCTAATTTTAAAAAAAATTATTAACATGAGAATGTCTTTGTAATCTTTTCACTGATGCAGAATAAAACTGACATATCAGCATTTCATCAGAAGGTGGTGGATTTAAAAACAAATGTACGTTTGCTCCTTCAAGACAAGGTTTTTAATTCTGTGTTGAGGTAAACTCTGGATATAGCAATAGCTCCCACATCTTTTTTCCTTTGGGTGCTGCTTGAGAATAAAAGGCTTTATGGCTTTCCTTGTTCTCAATGGCAATTGGTTCAGAATCCGGTGCCCTTTCCCTCTTTCAATTCCTGATTATATGTTGTTTTTGGGGAGATTTAGTGGGTAGTAACTTGCTTTAAACTCCTATAAGGTGCCATAGCTTGCTTGCTTAGAAGACGACATTAATGTACTTTTGCATCTGCATTATTGGCTTTGTGACAGTTTAAGACTTTGCTGTGTCTGCTACCACATGACCATGTGCAGTAGAAAGATAAAATTTTCCATTTTATACATTATTCTTCTAGATGAAGGAACTGTGGGCATTCTGGCTAAATTTGCAGATGATACAAAGATAGGTAGATGGACAGATGGTATTGGTGGGGGGCAGTGGAGGCTGAAGAAAGATTTGGACAGGTTAGGAGAGCGGGCAAAGAAGTGGCAGATGGAGTACAATGTGGAAAAATGTATGGTCATGCATTTTGGTAAGAAGAATAAAAGCATGGTCTGTTTTCTAAATGGAGAGAAAATTCGGAAGTCTGAGGTGCAAAGAGACTTGGGAGTTCTAGTCCAGGATTCTCTCCAGCTAAACTTGCAGTTTGAATCAGTAGTCAAGAAGGCAAATGCAGTGTTGGCATTTATTTTGAAAGGACTTGAATATAAAAGCAGGGATGTACTACTGAGGCTTTATAAGGGTCTGTTCAGGACAAGTTTGGAGTATCGTGTGCACTTTTGGGTCCCATATCTCAGGAAAGATGTACTGGCCCTGGAGCAGATTCAGAGAAGGCTCAGGAGAATGGCCCCAAGAATGGAAAGTTTAACCTATGAGGAAAGCTTGAAAACTCTGGTACTATACTCATTGGAGTTTAGAAGGATGAAGGGTGTTCTAATTGAAACTTGCAGAATACTGAACGGCCTGGACAGATTGGATGTTGTGAAGTTACTTTCATTGGTAGGAGAAACTGGGACCCAAGGGCACAGCCTTAGAGCAAAGGGAAGACCTTTGGAACGGAGATAAGGAGAAACGTCTTCAGCCAGAGACTGGTGAATCTATGGAAATCATTGCCACAGAAGGCTGTGGAGACCATGTCATTGAGTACATTTAAGACTGATATAGATAGTTTCTTCATTATCACGGGGAGAAAGCAGGAGCATGGGGTTGAGGAACTTAACAGCATGATTGAATGGCGGAGCAGATTTGATGGGCGAATCGCCTAATTTCTGCTCCTATGTCTAATGGTCTTATGGGTCACTGTACCTGAAGGGTTAACTTTATTTTCTCTCCACAGGTGCTGCCAGACTTCGAGTTTTGACAACAATTTATATTTTTGTTTCTGAATTCCAGCATCTTTTGTTTTTAGCTGTTTCAGTTGTTTGAGATTTCAGCAGACAATGCGGCATGGCTCTTTTTAATCCTTGTTCCTGTTTATCTGCTCTTTGCAAACTTCTCAAATGTGACAAAGAGCTTCTATTTTGCCTTCCAAGTTTTGGGAATAGTTTTGGTAAAACAGTTTTAAAAAAAACTTTTAAAAAAAATGCAGAGTTTGGCCCTGTCACTAATGTGGTTTTGTAACTAGTGGTACCTTTATTGGTCTCATTGGATCTTACGCTGTCACTTTGAGCTGCCTTACTTGGAATTCTCTTTCCAATCATTTCTCTGCCTTTCCTGTTTTCTTCTCTTGCCATGTTTTCTTCTTTCTCGGGCCTAGAATTCTAATTCCGCTCACAACTATTTCAGAAATATTTTCAAAGGTTACCGAATCTGTTTCAGATTCTGTCTTATCTTTGATTTGCTCAATTATAAATAGTGAGAATAGATAATTGGTTAGCTACCAGGAAATAAAGCAAAAAGGCTCATTTTCACATCTCAAGTTGTGACATTGGGACCAGTGTTGGTGCTGAAATAATTCACAGTTAATAATAATTACTTGAATGAAGGAAATAAATGTATGATTTATGATTGTAAAGTTTGGTTATTCCAAAAAAAAACACAGGTTATGGAGAGCTGATAACTTAACTTATCCTTTCCCAGATTCCTTAAGTGAATTGTCAAACTTTTGACAGATGGAATGTAATGTGAGGGCAATTTGAATTTTCAGACTTGGGTAAGAAGTATAGAAAAGCAGCATATTATTTAAATGTGGAAAGAATGCTCAGCTGTGAAGTACAGAGGAAACTGGGTGTCTTGTATGCAGGTGTGACAAGTTATTAGGAAAGTAAGTAGAGACTAGAACTGGAAGATGCCTTTTAAAAATTAGGAATATTCACATAAGCCACAGATGAGCAGAAATTTTGAAAATTGAGAACTTTTGGAGGATTCTTCCCCGGGGAGTATTGGAGCAGATTAGTTGAATATTTTTGAAGTGGAGGTAGAAGGACTCTTGTCTAACATGGGAGTCAGAGGCTATCAGAAATAGGGGGAAATGTGAAGTTGAAGCTAAGATTAGATCAGCATTGATTTTTCTGAATGGCCTACCCCTTGTCCTAATCACTTTTTTTTGTTTAAAACAGAGTTCATTGATTGTAGCTGGCTGACTGCTCTGTCTGTTGCCAGTTTCCAAGCTGCCACTGCAATGTTGAAAGCCACTCTTGCAGAAATTGAAGACTTCCTTTAAAAGTTATCTTACGTTTGCTGGTGGTGCATTGCTAAAACATTTCTTTGGTAAAGAGACATAAATCTTGGTCTCATGACTTCCCTCCTTCTGCCAACAGGAGTTCAAAAATCTATTATTGTAATGGGTTGTAGGAAATGGGCAGGAAAATGTGTTGGGGCTGAGATGAGATCAGCCATGATCATATTAAATGAAGGAGCAGTCTCAGGACTGAGTTGCCACTTCCTGCTCCTGTTTCTTACATTCTTATTGCTGTCTCTAATCTAATAATAAGCAACAAATCATATAGCCTTTTCCACTAATTCAGTATGATCTTGAGCTTCAACTCCATTTACTAGCTTTATGTCTAGATGCCTACTACAAATATTGAGCAGTTTGTGCAAATTCTTTCTGAACTTAGCCTCAAATGTTGACAGATGTAGAGCTTGAATACCATTGCCTGATTAACATGACTCATTGAAACATTTTCATAGTTTTACTTTTTACTTATTTATAAACTGTTTCACTGCATTTTATTGGGAAAAAAAGGAATGAGAGTAGACCATTTGGTCCTTCCAGCATGCTCCCCATTTGTTAAGATAATTGCTCATCTGATTAAAGTTTCTGTTCCACTGTCCTGTCCAAGACCATTACTGTAACATCCCTGCAGCTCTAAAAAATCAAGCTTCCGTATTTTTGCCTTTAAAACCGACCCTGTTGGCTCATGATTACTTCGTCTGACCCCATCTGTTATTTGCTTGGTATTAAGCTTCACAAACAATCTCTTTTAAAGTACCTAAAATGATAGTGGATTTATCTCGTTAACTTTGCTCTCACATCAAATTGTTCCTGCCCCATTCCAACTTCGTTATTCCTTGTAACTGCTTTCTGCTTTCATTTACTCTTAATTATTTTGTTTTTAGATATTACAGTAGGTTTGTACGGGAGCCATTTGTGAGGCTGTTATCAAGTCTACTTTTGGGTTTGTCTATGCACCTCTAACTTTCTAAATCGTGACATGTTGAACAGTAGTTACAGTTTCGATTATTAACTCATTGGATGTCCCTCGTCTGTGTACCTTCCCTGGTTTCACTTTTCTTTACATCTTTACGCAAGAATTGTCCTCATGGCCTTACAAGGTAATCCGCATTAAACCCCAGTAATTTCTTTTGTCTGTTAAACGTCCAGCTAGTAGTTTGCATTTTTTAAAATTTTTCTGTCGTAGGCTGTGGGTCTTACTGATGAGGACAGCATTTGCTGCTCTTGAAATGAATGTCGTGCTGAGCCATTTAGAGGGCACTTTCACATTACTTCAAAACACAACTGCTGTAGATCTTGAAGTGCAGTAGGTCAGATCAGTGAAGGATGGCAAATTTTCTTGAGTGAAGTGAGTCTTTGCAGAGTTCAGAGTCAATAATGCTTTTGTGGTCACAATTATTGAGACTAACATTCGATTTCAGAATGATCAAGTGAATCAAAATTGTACTACCACTGAGGTGAGATTTTAACCCGTGTTCTCAGAACATTAACCCAGCCTTTCAATTATTAGATCAAAGACATTAGCACTGTCACTGTTTCCCTTTGAGATAATGTTTCTATGTCCCAGATGTCACTTTAAGTATACAGTTGTTTTACTGTTATCCTTTTTCTGAATGATTTCTTCTCCTCTTGTTTATTATATCCATCTCAGTCTTCCTCGTGATAGTCAATCTGCTATTAGACTGCAATTCCTCACTACAAGAATTGCTAGACCCGAAACATCAGCTTTCCTGCTCCTCTGATGCTGCTTGGCCTACCATGTTCATGCAGCTCTGTACCTTGTTATCTCAGATTCTCCAGCATCGGCAGTTCCTACTATCTCTGTAATAGGTACAGTGAAATCTGGCTGTCCAGAAAGTGGGTATTTTTTCCTCTTGCGCACGCCAGGAACACTCTTTTCACTTGAAAATACTGTTCTCTGGATGAAAGCATAGAATGGAATCAGCAAGAATTCTAAGGATTTAGGACTTGACACTGTGGTGCTTTAATTGAGATCTGCCTTGCCTTCCCTGGTTCCTAGACACTCAGTTGTCTAAGGGTATATTCTGAATGCAACCGTCTTGGCTCGTCTCAGGGTAGAAAATCAGAACCAAAAACTTCATATTTGTTCCTGTGAATTCTCTGTGAAGAAGTTGGCTAATGATCCAAAATCTGGCATGTTCTCGGCTACAAGGCTGCCAGAATTGGGACACTGTCCCTGTAATATTTATACCTGTTTTTCCCTTCAGATTTCAACTAAAAAAAAACTAAATACGGAATCCGGAAAGTTGCAAATATATGGGCATACAAATAAGGAGTAAAATTAACCATTCAGCCCATTGAGCCAGCTCCACCATCCAATATGATCGTGCTGACCTGTTTGTGTTTTGAGCTCTACATTCCAATCTCCGCCCCCTCCCCACAAAAAAAGTTAGTGTTGGAACCATAGAAAAATAATAGCACAGTACGAGGCCATTCATCTTGTAGTTTTGTGCAGGCTGAATAAATTAACTTCACGTTCTAATTCCACTTACCAGCACCTGCCCCATAACTTACACGCTTCAGGTGTATATCTAGGTTCATTTCTGAGAGTTCAGCTGCAGTATCAAACTGCAGTGAATTCTAAACGACTACTATCCTCTGTGGAAAAACCTTATCCTCATGTCGTCTCTAATGCTCCAATCAAAAATTGTTAATTCGGACAATTGGGGTTAAACAGGAATGCTGATCTCACAATGAGCATGTTCAGTTGAAATGACTTGAGAGAGGTACTTAGTGAGGATTTATTGTCAGTCATATTTGCTGCTGTGCTGAGATAGTGACCTTGAGATTTTTGCCTTGATCCTGAAGAATGGTATTTCTTAACTTTGTCAGTGGACCTTGCGCGTTTGTGTTATTATGGATGTTTTTGCAACATTGTTACATGTAATGTGCTAAATCCCCAAGTGATTTTCTTCTCAGTTTTTTTTCTTTGCCTACATTTGCTAAGACTAAGTGTACAAAATGGATTGTAAAATATGATATATTCTGTTGCTCAGCATTCTTGCGAATAATAATTGTCACTTGCTCATGCTGCTTTTGTGTTCTGACTATTGCTGAAGCAAATTCCAGTCAATTTTGCCTTTAATTCTGCTAAAAGAAGTAAATTCTAGGTTTTCTTTCTGTACATCATTAAATGGCTAATGACCCTTTCGCCAGATCTGCCTTGGCAGCTTGTGCTTATAGCTTTGAAGGGCTTTCGGCTATTTATCTTCATTGTTTTATTTTAGTGTGGATAGGTTGATGTTTTTAACTAATTATGTACCTTATAGATTCGTAATGATTTTCAAATTATACGTATCCCCAAAATCAAATGGCTTGCTTGAACATTGCAGAAATTTTATGTATTACATCATTCAAGATACAGTCTAATTTTTCAGTTTATCCTTGATACTCAAAGGGCAGGGATTTTTGAAAATAAATTGAAACCATTGCATAACCCTGACTTAACTTTTTTCTTAATTCCTTCAAACATTTACTGAGAATTGACATTACCTTCTATTTTTGAACTCCTGTTGCTATTCTTTACTATTTACAATTTTTTATACGTTTCCTGGTATGGCTGTGAACTTGCATTGCTGTACCTACCCCTGATATTTAGCTAATTGACGTACACTTGCCTGGACTTGATCTGGTCTGGTTTACAGTTGTCTGGACTTGTTCTGTTTTTGTTTTATTCTTTCCTGGGATGGGAATTCCACTGTTGGACCCGTATTTATTTCCCAAATGTAATTTCTGTCAAGAGCGTGGTGGTAACCTTCAGCCTTTGCAGTCTGGGGTGTAGGCATACATCATAGTGCTGTTAGTAAGGGAAAATGAAAGTATTGACCTTGTGACTTTAAAGGAAAAATGATATAGTTCCGAGTCAGGATAGCGTGTAACTTGGAGTGGTTCTTGTAGGTGGTGTTCCCACGTGTTTACTGCTGTTGCACTTGTAGACCTTGAAGGGACGAGACCTGGCGTCTTGCTGAATTGTGTATTGTAGATAGTACGTACAATTGATATCATGCAATAGTAGTGGAGGGATTGGATTTTGAAATTGCTAGATGGGCTGCTAGTCATATGAGTCTGCTTTTGACCTGGATGATTGCAAGCTTTTTGATTACTGTTGGAGCTGTGTTCCAAATGGAAGATATTGCATCAGACTCCTCATTTATGCCTTTCTAAATGATGGGCAGCTGGGGGTGGGCTGATTATTTGCCATGGAATTCCCATCCTCTGACTAGCTTTTGTAACCTCTATTTATATGGTCATCCGGTTTATCTCTGATCCTGGATGCTGATGGTGGGAGATTCAACTATGGCAATTTCATGGACATCAAAGTGGACATGGTTGCATTCTGTCTTGTTGGGAATTGTCATTTTTATTGCGTAGAAACAAATAATGTCAATTAACCCAAGCATGAATGTTGTACAGATTCACATGGATGTTGGCTTTTTCAGTACATTGGTGGAAAATGGTGCTGCTCATAGTGTAATCATTAGGGACCTCCTGTTTATAATCAGTTGATGAAAGGAAGGATTATTGAAGCAGCTGGTGGTTAGGCCTAGGATGCTACCCCAAGAAACTAAACCTTTGTGGTGCAGTGGGATTGTCCCTACCTCTGAGATAGAAGACCAAAATTCGCATCCCGTATATTCCCAAGGTATGTGATGACCTCCTGAGCAGGTTGATTTTAAAATCATCTACATGAAGGAAGTCCTGCTCCACTGCCCTTTCACTGAGATAATTTAATCTCCAGCAATGCCACAATCTTACTTTTGGTGCTTGGTATGATTCTGATAAGTGGTGCATTTTCCTGCTAATAGACACAGATTATGGTAAGGCTTTTTGATGCCACACTGTGTCCATTGCTGCCTTGATGTACTTTTGGTGTTTATCTATGTTATTTTGAAGACAGTAGTTAATTGCTGGAAGAACCCAAACTGAGAATCAATGAGCAATGATGCTTGATAGCATTGTTGATTACTTCTTCCATTGTGCTGATGATTTAGAGTCAGCTGACATAGTATTAATAGGCTAAGTTTTTTTTCTCCTAGCTTTTTATTGGCAGACAGTTTCCTGTGGTGCAACGGTAGTGTCCATCCTTTGAGGCCAGAAGTTCCAGGTTCAAGATCACCTCCCAGAGGTGTGTCATAACATATGTGAACAGGTTTATTAAAATACTTATAGCCATTGAATGTCAAAGGATGGTGGTTGGTTTTGTCTCTTATTGATAGTCATAGCCTGGCATTTGTGTGGTGCTGATGTCTCTTGCCATTTGTGAGCCCAAGCCTGGATATTGTCCAGATCTTGTTCCATTTGAACATGGACTGCTTCAGTTTCTGAGAAATCCCCAATGATGCTGAACATTGTGCAATCATCAGTGAACATCTCCTCTCTTCTTCTCCCCACCCCCACTTCTGACCTCATGATGGAGTGAAGGTCATTGATGAAGCAGCTGAAGATGGTTGGGCCTAGGACACTACCTGAGGAACTCCTGTAGAGATGTCCTGGAGCTGAGATGATTGTTTGCCAACAACCACAACCATCTTTCCTATATGTCAGGTATGACTCCAACTACTGGAGAGCTTGCCCCCTGAAATCCATTGATTCCAGTTCTGCTAGGGCTCTTTGCCACACTCATTCGAATGCAGCCTTGATGTCAAGGGATGTCACACTCACCTCACCTGTGGAATTCAGTTCTTTTCTCCATGTTTTGAACCAAGGCCTTAATGAGATCAGGAGCTGAATGGCCCTGGCAGAACCCAAAATGAGGATAGGTTGGACAGAATGTGCTTCCCTCCATTGGAGTTTAGAAGAGTGAGGCCAAGCTTGTTTTAAGTATATAAAATCTTACAAAGGCCTTGATAGACTAGGCGCAGAAAGGATGTTTCCTGTTGTAAATAGATACAGAATTTCTTTTTCTGTTTTAGGTTCAACCTGAGCAAAGTCTTCTGAGGCTCTGTTTCTCAGTGGTTTGTACACTGGGTTGAATTTAGTGTGTCTCTTGACGGAGTTCTGGTTAGAATCCCAGGCCTTCAAGAATTCCCTTGCGTGTCTGTTTGCTTGTGTGATTATGGATGTGTTGTCCCAGTCGAATTTGTTTCCCTCATTTGTGCATGTGTAGTGAGACAAGTAAGAATTCGTCATGTCTCTTGGTGGCTAGTCGGTGTTCATGTATCTGTAAGTTTTCTTCCGGTTTGGCCTATGTAGTGTTTCTCACAGTCCTTGCATGGTATTTTGTATATTACACTGATTTTGCTGGTTTTGGATAGAGGATCCTTTACATTCATCAGTAGTTGTCACAAGGTGTTTGTTGGTTTGTGGACTACCCTGAAACCTAGGGCATCAAAAACAGAACTGGAAGTGGTACCACTTCCAACACCCCAACAAACTGAGGCACATAAATAAGAAACAGGGCACCAGAGGCACACTTCACAGTGCTGCAAAACAGGTCGATGAAATATTTGCACCCATGTCTAGAGCCACACTTTCCCTTTCTTTTTAAAAAAAAATTGTCCCTGTAGAGACTGTTGTCTTCTGTGCTGTGTGTCTGTGATTGAGATCAAGGAAATATAGTTCTAATTGTGGATTATAGTTCAGGTATTAACTAGTATAGGCCATTTGCAATAGGCATAGTTTTTTTCCTGTTATCAGCAACAGATCGTTTGGAGTTAATTTAAAGAAGTCTGTTGAAAGTGACTTATGTTGGATAGTAATATGAACAGGAAATTAATTGGTCATTTGGGTAAATTAATCAAAACCATTTAGTATGACTGGTTGAGTAGTATAACTTGATTACCAGCTCATTCCTCCTGTAGCAGTCATAACGCTTCTAAAACAACTAAAGTTTCACCTGTTTACTAATTCAGACATAGCAAAACAATTTTGATTTTCAGGGGCAGCACAGAGAAAATTATCATAGTGAATGGAAAACTGCTTTTGTGCAAACATGGCAGTAGTGTATCATTCTTCAGTTTGCATTGACTCGTGCAATTGAAGTTATTCAGTTTATGTGCTGGAGTGTCTTCACCATTCATCTATATTTTAATTAAGTAGAAAACATCTGATGGATGTATTACAACTAATATTTCATATTTGAACATTATTTGCACTTATGGTGCACACTTTTTGAGTAGTCTAGAAGAATCCAACCAGATATTTCCATCTTTATGATGGAATTGTAGTACAAATATCCATTTTGTTTTGGAGTTGTGGGTATAACTCCTCCATCTGGTTATTTTGATTATTTAACTTATTGTACAGCTCAGAACAGAGAGTAATTATTTTGAAGGGTTGTTGAGATTTTCCCAAAGTCCATGTTTTGGTTCTCAGCATGACTTTTTTCATTTTCACTTATATTACTGCATGACACAAATGAGTATTAAGAATGTCTGCTATTTTGTGTTGTGGAGTATTTGGACTCTCACGGAAGCAAAATTAGAAGGAATTCACCAGAATTTTCAATTATCAACTCTTCTACCTTGAAATGACAATACGCAAGAAAAACATTGATTTCCAAGGTACCACAATTCTTCAGTGGCCCAAAGACAACATGAAGAACTGCATTCCACCATTCAGCTCCCTAATAACAGTCGTCTTAATCTCACCCCTACTGATCTTTATTTCCTGAGTGGCTAGTTGGCTCCACCTCTTGCAGCTTCCCTTTGCCACCCTCATCTGCAGCTTCTATCTCTCTGCTCTTTTTAACACCTGCCTGCCCCCTGCACACCCCCTCCCCAATCATCCTAGTCATCTTACTCCAGTTCCCCCCCAAAATTTATTACTCCTAACGTTACTGATAGTTACCAATATACAAGGACCAATCAGTGCTGATGTGTTTTTTT
The DNA here is from genome assembly GCF_030684315.1 of Stegostoma tigrinum. Lineage (NCBI taxonomy): Eukaryota > Metazoa > Chordata > Chondrichthyes > Orectolobiformes > Stegostomatidae > Stegostoma > Stegostoma tigrinum. Next base: position 57,522,093 of record NC_081366.1, read on the forward strand.
TGTCAGAAGCCATGCAAGGATGGATGAAAATAGTTTGATATTGTTTGAAGAGAAGAAGTGCTCACTTCTAAAATTTGAGGCGCTGCCTTGCTTTCATGGAAGCCAGTTTGATGCAGTTGTTAGTTTTAGCTTTTCTCACATATGGGTAGGCAAACAGAGGTAAAGGTAAGTGAAATTCACAAATACTTCATCTGTAGCTTGTGGACAAAGAGCTCTTCTCAGCTGAAGTTGAATTTGTGTCAGGTGAAGAAGTGGCAGAGGACAAGACTTCTTGGTATGAAAGAAGTGGGAAAATTATTTTTCTCTGAGAAGCTGGATCGTAATTTAAGTAGTTTATACCCAGATTTGCAAAGTTTTGCCTCCAAGATCATGTCTGTTAAAATAGAATTTTGGTTTTTGAGTGCACACTCATTTATGGTCATGTTACATTTTTGCAATGAGCACACACCATCATGCTAATTGAACTGAACACCTAATCCAAGATTTACAATACTGTAAAATGCATGCCTCTTGAACTCTCAAAGCTCAGGCATTAAGTATGAATGTCCTATCTTTTAATGAATTTATAGAAGCGCTTGAGCGGTCTGTGTACATGTATATCTTTAAGAGAAGGTTCTGAAATGCCTTAACTTGAAGTTCCTCACACAAATTATGGTATTGAGGAAGTGGACTTTGAGTTCTAGATTGTGTAAAGAATGACAGTGCTCCTGTCACTTTAGATGAGCCCTGGAAGACATAAAGTTTTTAAATAATCTGTAAATGTAGAACTGTGCTACATTTTCTTGTCCAACTTGATTCTTAATGAAAATTAATTTCCTGATGCTATGATTACAGAATACATAAAATGATATCTGAAGAAAGGATAAAGTACTTCAGTAGACATTTTTCTGTTTCTCCCAATAGAAACAAATAATTGTGGACCCCCTGAGCTTCAGTGAGGAACGTTTCAGACCATCACTGGAAGAACGACTTGAGAGCATTATAAGTGGAGCAGCACTAATGGCCGACTCGTCTTGTACACGTGATGATCGACGTGAACGCATCGTGGCTGAGTGCAATGCAGTGAGACAGGCTTTGCAGGATCTTCTTTCTGAATATATGGGCAATGTAAGTCAATTAAATTCATCTAAAATTTTAAATATTATCTAATCAATTTCCACTAGAATGGTAACAATCTGACTTTCTTTCTGATCTGTTTATATCGGCTGACTTGGTAAATGAGTTTTTCCTCAGGTACAGTTATTTTTCTTTTTGAACTAGACGATGACATCTTTTCTTTAAAAAAAGAAAAGCTTGCATCTCTGATCTGATTGGAAGTCTCCAGCTACCTCAGAATAATTCCTGCTACAGTGTTTTCATAGAATTCTTTCAGTACAAATTTGTTGCCCTTTTTATGATTAGAATTACAGAACCCCTACAGTGTAGAAGCAAACCCTTCAGCCCATCAAGTGCACACTGACCCCTTGAGCACCCCACACAGCCCAACTCCTCTACCCTGTGCCTGTAACCCTGCATTTCCAATGGTTAGCCCAACTAGTCTGCATGGCCTCCACTGAATAGGTAATTTAACAATCAGTCTACCCAACCTGCACATCGTTGGACTGTGGGAGGAAACTGGAGCATCCAGAGAGAACCTATGCAGATATGGAAAGAATGTGCAAACTCCATACGGACAGTCGTCCAAGAGTGGAATTGACCTTTGGAGGCAACAGTGTTAACCACTGAGCCATTGTGCTGCTCCACACTTTTATCACAGTATGAAAATTCACTCAACTGTGCGTAAACCACTACCACTATGAAAACAACTCCTTGTTCGTTGTGTGTTTATAAATGACAAGATTGTTAATGCTGGAGAGATCCAATGATGGTAAAGCTTTTTGAGTGTCAGGTAGATTGTTTGATACTATCTCATTTGGAGAAGCTTGTTAATGATTATAGAATCATAAAGCACAGAAACAGACCCTTTGGTCCAACCTATCCATGTCGACTGGTTTTCCCAAACTAAACTAGTCCCTTTTGCCTACATTCGGCTCATATCCCACTAAATCTTCCCTAAAAATGTACGTGTCAAGTTTAACTGTATCTGCATCTGCCACTTCCTCTGGCAGTTCATTCTGACACATACCACCAGCAGTAGGAAAAGGTTGCCTTTTAGGTCCCTTTTTAATCTTTCTCCTCTCACCTTAAATCTATGCCACCTAGTCTCCTACCCTAGGGAAAAGACCTTGACTTTTTGGCTTATCTGTGCCTCTCAAGATTTGATAAACCTTTGTAATGTCACCCCTGAACCTTCTACACTCCCAGAAGAAAAGTCCCAGTCTGTCTGGGCTGGCATTATAACTCCAAGCCTCTGGTCCAGTAACATCCTAGTAAATTTTTTCTGCACTTTTTTCCAATTTAGTAATATCCTGCCTATAGTAGGGTGACCAAAACTCTACACAGTACTCCAGCAGTGGCCACACCAACCTTCTGTGCAACCATTACATGACATCCCAACTGCTATAGTCAATGCTGTGTACCCAGTGAAGGCAAGCATGTTTCATCACCCTGTTTACCTGTGAAGCCCTAGGTGTCTCTGTTTGCCAACACCCCCCAGGTCCTACCATTAACTGTGCACACCCTACCTTTTGTTTGCCTTAGCAAAATGCAACGCCTCATTTTTAGATAAATTCAATACTATTTCCACTCCTGAACCCACAGTGTCAGCTGATCGAGATCTCTTTGTACTCTTACCACTATTCAACCCAACCCTAAATATTGTCCAAATCTTGCTGTCAGCAAATGTGGATACTTCATCTGAGATGTTTGAACTTAGAACAAAGAGAACGTAGAACAGTACAGGCCCTTCGGATCATGATGTTGTGCTGACGTATTATTCTACTAAGATCAATCTCCCTCCGTACCCTACATTTTACTGTCCTCCATGTGCCTATCCAAGAGCCGCTTAAAAGTCTGTGAAGTATCTGACTCCACTACCACTGCCGGCGGCGCATTCCACACGCCCACCACTCTCTGTGTGAAGAACCTACCTCTTACATCTCCCCTATACCTTCCTTCAATCACTTTAAAATTATGATCCTGCATAATAGTCATTTCCACCCTGGGAAATAGTCTCTGACTATCCATTCTGTCAATGCTTCTCATCATGTTCCGTTCCACACCACTATCAAGTCACCTCTCATCCTTCTTCGCTCCAGTGAGAAAAACCGTAGCTCAATCTTTCCTTTTCAGACCTGCCCTCCAGTCCAGACAGCATCCTGGTAAATCTCCTCTGTACCCTCTCTAAAGCTTCCACATCCTTCCTATAATGAAGCGACCAGAACTGAACACAATATTCCAAGTGTAGTCTGACCAGAGTTTTATAGAGCTGCATGCTGAGGTAATACTGAACACAGTGAACGTCCCCATTTCCAATTGTAGGTCATTGAAGTAGCTGAAGGTATTTGGGCCAAGGATTGCAGTTTGAAGTTTTGATTTATTATCAGTTTGCATGTCTGCATGTTACTTTGGAGAAATTTGTGGACTGCAAAAGAGCACTGTCCTTTGGTTGGCCTGTGGCTAGAAATTCCAAAGGGAAGCTGATGATTAAATTTTAAACTTGTGTTCTTGACACTTTCTAGAGAGTAACAATTTTTGTGTTGGCTGTTGTGAGTAATTATGTATAATTGAAGTGTAATACCCTTCTGTACTTTGACTATTGGAATTATCTGTTAACATGAAATATGAAATTCAGGCTACCATATTGTATTTAGTTCAAGAAATGTCACATTCCCTCCTGTGATGTATTGTTTTCATGTGGAAGCATAAGAGTTAGTTCTAAAGTGAAATTTGTTTTCCTGAGTTGATAGTAATCATCTTAAGATGTTTATGCTTTACAATTTTTAAAATCTTTCAACTTCAAATCTTGTCTTAATATGTTGAATCAGAAATGTTGAGAACAGTATAAATGCAGAATATTGTGGACTTGTGCTTTAACTATCTCAATGCTAATTTTTAAACATCTGTTTCTCCCCATTGCTTCCTTTAATATAATGGTGTATTTACAGTTGTAAGGTTGATGGAGTTAGGTTTGTTCATTTGCTTTCTTTGCTCTGGTTATTTGCCGTTATTACTGCACTCTACTTACTTCTGAGATAATTAAAGCAATGCTGTTGAAACTTTTGAGTACAAAGCTGATTCTGTGCTACTGTTCTCTACTTCAAGTCCCATTTCCTTTTTTGGTTTCTTTTAGCTGTACTTAAGTCAACAGACTAATCCAAACATGCAGTAACAGTGGAGTGGTACGTTTTGTTTCTGCATTGAGCTGTAACTTTAAAAGTGCCCTGGCTACACAGCAGGATCCTCAGATTTAAGGCATGATTCGACACAGGGCAGGATTTATGCTCATTATGAACTTCAGCTGAGAAATTGCTTTTATGTTAAAGCAAAAAGTAGATTTCAATTGGTAGTCTGTGATTCAGAAGCTTTCACATTTTACATGTGGTTATTTGGCCAAGGGTCTAGGCCTGAAACGTCAGCTTTTGTGCTCCTGAGATGCTGCTTGGCCTGCTGTGTTCATCCAGCTCCACACTGTTATCTTGGATTCTCCAGCATCTGCAGTTCCCATTATCACAGTAAATACAATTAGTTGTTTTGTAGTATAGAACTCGTGTAAAAAAGACATTTTGCAGAAGTTTTTTTATCTCATACTTATTGTGACAATTTACAAATAAGCATTGGTGTAAAGAGAAGATAATTATCCTGTCTAAGTATGATGAGCACTGGCTGACAAATCGTCTGAGCTGGAGATGTTACCATGGAGAAGATACCATTTAGTGATGACTACACGTTAATTGCTAGACTTTGATAGAAGTTAAAAAAAAGTCAACATGCCTAGTTTAAAAGTCATGTTTGTCATTATTCAAGGATATGGCAATGTGCTAAAGCTACTTGAACTTAATTGCCTTTACATATTTGAACGTACAAATGATTTAGAATCATCTCAATGGCTTAAATTACAGTTTTTGAATCTACTACATTTGCATCTTCGTTGGTTTGATTTAAACATACATGGTGCAATCTCTGGTAATCCATACATCTCCTGCCAAGACACAGTTTTTCCCAGTGCCTTGCCAGTGCAAGGATTACATAGGAACATAAGGAATAGGAATGGAAGTGGACTCTGATAATGGCTAACCTTCTCACTTTTCTCCACCTGTCTGTGCTACCAATCATTGGTTCCTTAAGAAATCTGTTTCTGTCTTGAATACTCCCCATGACCTGAGTTTTCCAAAGTAGAGAATTCTGAAGATTCATAATTGCTTCAGTGAAAACCTTTCTCCTCATCTCAGTCTTCAGTGACCAATGCCTTAATCTGTGACTGTGACTCCTTGTTCTGGACTCTTCAGACAGATGAAACATCCTGCCGACATCTGATTCATCAAGCCTCTAAAGTAGTTTATTTGTTACAATGATATCACCCCTAGTGTTTCTAAACTCTAGAGGCTATAATTCTCTACCTAAAGTTTACTTAATCTTTCCTCACAGCTGTTGAATTTCTGAAGACACCAGCATTTTTGAAGTCTTAGAAATCTAAAATTCTTGCTTTTAAATTAAAGAATTAGGCCACCAAGATTCCTTGGTTTAAAACAAGCATGATTTATTCTACAAGACTCAAAGTAAACTCTTAAATACTATCTTAGCTACTCGGCTATACTCTCAAGTCACGATTAGTTAACTACAATTTCCACAAATTCATGTTTGATTATCAATTATAAATCACACATTAAATGACAGAAACAATAAACATTGATGTTATGAAGTGACTCTGTAGTCTGTTCAGCATAAAGATAATTAAAGTTAATTATAAAGTCACAAAAATTGTATGTCTGCAGAAGTTCTTCAACTTTATCTGGTTTGTATAGATCTAGCTGTGTTACCTTCAAGTAACAGAAAAGAAGCCTCTATAGCAAGTGTGTATTTTAGTATTCTCAGCTCCTGGATCTAGCTGTGCTGTTTTCAACTTGCTTGTACTGTACCACTCAACTTTAAATTTCAACTGAGCTCTGAAGAATCTGCATCCTTTGAATCTGGTTGAAAGCCAATAAAATTGCTCTATTAGTTTTTGTTACCTTGGAAACTATGGGGAGGGATTGTTTCCTTTCATAATTTCCCTTTTTAGTTTGGGCACTTAATCCAGTGTTCATGCCATGTTCATTCCCTGTAATTTTGTTTTCTTCTGTGTAGACTTTTGAGGTCTGAGCATGATAGTGAATTCTGGAACTGAAAGTCTGCACTGGGCGTGGTGTTGGAGCACCAAATGGCACATGCAGACCTTGCACCTTACAGGAAATGTTACCAGTAATCAAGCCTAGTCGAATGATTGTTACAGAATGTAATGGAAAAAATGCACCTGGAGGTGTGTCAGGTTGTATCCATACAAGTTAATTGTAAATAATTAGGTTAGTGAGTACAAAGATTATCACATGGTAGGCCAGGTATGGTTTCAGCAAAGCCTGATATAATTGTGATATGAACTAATGTTGCAACTACTTTGTAATGAAATATAGCATGCTGTTTACTTCGCGTGCATGTTAACTTGTGGGATTCATGTGTAATTGGGTGACTGCTTTCCAGTGTCGCATGGCAAAGTAAAATATCTGCTTCCGTAGGGAAAGCTGAGGTAGTAAACTGATGTTTTCTTTTAACACCACATTTCATCTGCCATGCTCTTTCGGCTAACTAAACTGTCTAGATACCTTTTGTAGCCTTTTCACATCATCATATCTTATGTCCCTAGCTAGCTTTATCATCAGCAAACTCAAAATATATTACATTGGTCCCTTCATCTAAGTCATTAATTGCATTGTATAGTTAAGGCCCAAGCACTGATTCCTGCAGCACTCCAATTATGTTGTACTCCCTCCAAGGCCGGTATATCTTTAGTAAGGAGTAATGCCAACATTTGTATTTTTTATGGCTAATCCACTACACCTGCACATCTTTGGGCTGTGGGAGGAAACCTGAGCAACTAGAGGAAACCCACGCAGACACGAGGAGAATGTTAAAACTCCACACAGACGTCGCTTAAGTATGGAATCTAATCCAGGTCCCTGGAGCTGTTAGGCCGTGGTGCTAACCGTTGAGCCGCCGTGCAACTCAAAACGGTTTCCCAGCCATGTTAGTAATTTGCTCTCGATTCTGTGTGTCTAATTAAGTCTTTTATGTGGGACTTCATCAAATACTTTCTTGAAGGCCATATAAGCGTCATTCATGGACATCCTCTTGCCTCTTCAAAAAATTCAAGAGGTTTGTCAGGTGTGATCCATCTGTCTGGAATCCATGCTGGCTCTCCTGATTAACTGAAAAATTTTGACATGCTCATTTACTTTATCCTTGATCATAGGCTCCAACAATTTCCCCATTGCAGATGTTAGGCTAACACGTCTGTAATAGCTTGGTTTTCATCTTCCACCCCCCCTTAAAAAGTGGGGTGACATATGATTGTCCGATTCAGAGGGATGACCTCAGTATATAGGGACTCTGAAAGATTATAATTAGGGTATCTATAATATGCTCCACTACTTCCTTTAACCCCTTTGAATGGAAACTGTCAGGACTTGGGGATTTGTCACTCAAGTTGCATTAATTTCCTCATTATCTATGTTTTACTTGTGTTAATTTTGTTCAGTTCCTGTCTACATCCCACTGTGGGGAACAGCACTAGGCCCACTTAAAAATGAGGTGTCAACCACGTGAAGCTACCAAACAAGAATGCTTGTCTGTCAAGCGGTATAAACAGCAAGTGATATAGCTAAATGATCCCATAACTAATGAATCAGATCGAAACTGCTCAGTCCTACAACATCCAGTCTTGAATTGGAATTAAGTTTTACTGTCGTGTACTGTCATACAAGATCCAAAATCAGAAACTAGGACTCCAGTGTGTTGAAAATGAGACTCATTTTCTTACAACTTGAATTTTTACAATCTGGGTTGCTTTAAAATGCTCCCAATTCAGCTTTTTCCTCTCCTGAACCCGAGTGAATGCTTAGAACAACACTAGCAATGCAGAAGCAGCGTTAAAAGGCAATTTTGTTTTTAAAAAAATGACTGTAAAAGCCCCAACAGTTGATTCATTGAGACATGTTCATCCATAATATCACAGCTCCATCAATTCTGTTTATCCCTTAATGTAGGCTGTCAGATCTCTGATTTTTTCCAACATACATTTGTTTTTTGCTTGCAACAACCTAGGAAGGCTTAAGGAACGCTTAAATTCCTTCAGTATCAACAAAATTGAATTTTGACAAGAAAAATTCATTTTATATAGTGCCTTTCATAAACAATACTGAAGGTATTTCGCAGGAACAAGCAGGACTTGATAGAGAAGTAAAAGCTTGGTTGGACATGGGTGCAAAGGAGGTTCTCAAAGCAGATGGGGAGTCAGATGTTTAGGGAGCACGTTCCAGAATGAGATCTAACTGGCCAAAATCATGACTGCCTTCGAATAAAGTGGTTCAACTAGAGGAGTGCACTGTTATTCAAGGAACATGGTACTGGCAAAGATTACAGGGATAGTGAAAAATGAGGTAATGAAGTGATTTGAAGCCAGGTTCATCTACATAAAAGATCTATAACCGAATCTCCTTTTTACCTAGCCTTTGATGTAATAGAGCGTCTCAAGCTTCTTTAAAGGACCAGGACATTGGGGCACAAGGAACAGTTGGATCAGATGACCAAAGCCTAAACCCCACAGGGGATGCAGTGTGTGCTATCTGTCCGATCCAGTCACTACATAGCTTTAACAACAGCTAATAAGTGTGTGATGTTGTACGTAATTTCTTGTTCTTGATTAAAGTTGCCACTTTTTACAGTGCCATACTAATGTTAACTAAAAACAATGACACTGATAAAAATCACTGTCACAAGATTTGTTTTATTGGTGTTTTCTGCACGACTTGGCACTTTCCCCTGCTACGCAATCTCATGATTGATTGACTGCTTTTTCCCAGTCCTGACCAGCTAGTTTGGCCTTGCATCACTTCTGATGACCTAGTTATGGCTTCTTCCCCTCCTCTTATTCATTCAGAAATGGAGCTGTGATATTGTGGAAGAATGTATCTCAGTGCCTGAAGTGTTGGGGCTTTTGTAGTCGATGTTTTTAAAATGACTTTTAAAGCTGCTTCTGCCTTGCTAGTGTTCGAAGTATTTACAGATCTCCAATTGACCAGTGATTGCCAGGCTGGTTCCACTGGACAGGTCTGACTGTAGGCCATTCCCTGAACTGCCGTGATACAAAACTCCTGACTCCAAGTACTTGTGCGAAGGTGCACCACCTGCGCATTTACCTCCTGACTCCCTGGTATCGAAGGGCCCAAACATACCTTCCAAGTGAAGCAACATTTCACTTGCACTTCCAAGAATCTAGTCTACTGCATTCACTGCTCACAATGTGGTCTCCTGTATACTGGGGAAACAAAGCGTAGACTTGGTGACCACCATCTATGTTCTGCTCGCAAAAAAGACCCTGACTACCTGTTGCCTGCCACTTCAGTGCACCACCTTGCTCCCTGGCCACCATCTGTCTCCGGCTTGCCCAAGTGAAGCCCAGTGCAAGCTGGAGGAACAACACCTCATTTTCCGCTTGGGGACCCTAGAGCCCTCTAGACTCAATATTGAGTTCAATAATGTTAGGGCCGAAGCTCCCCCATGTTCCAGCGTCCCCGACCCACACACCAGGGGCTTGTTACCGCATAGCCTGCCACCACCACCCCCCCCCCCACCACCCTCCCGTTGTTAGTCACTAACAGTTCCCATTAACAACTTCATCTTCCTAGCCTGATTGTTAGCAACTCCTTTGCCTGCCCAAGTGTCTTTCTGTCACTCTTTGAGCTCTATCCTATCATTTACTCCCTACCCCACCCATCTCCCTATTTTCTGCATATAAACTGATGTTTTCCGAGTCACCATCAGTTCTGAGGAAAGGTCACTGGACCCAAAATGTTAACTCTGTTCTCTGCTGCACAGATGCTGCCAGACCTGCAGACTTTTTCAAGCAGCTTTGTTCCTGATTTACAGCATTTGCAGGTCTTTTGCTTTATTTTCGAAGTATTCACTCGGTTCAGGAGAGGAAAAAGCTAAATTGGGAGCATTTTAAAGCAACCTGGATTGTAAAAATTCCAGTTGTGCGCCAATGGGACTGTCATTTCCAAATGACTGGAGTCCTAGTTTCTGTATTTGGATCTTGTACATGACCAGAAATCAAGGAGAAGGAAGCGGTGAAAAAGTGAGGTCAGGAAACAAAGTTAAGCTGTAACTCTGAGGTCAAAGATTGGCAAAGAGGCCATAATTAAGGTTATGCAATGAGGAGAGGTCACAATGTAGAATCATAGAATCCCTACAGTGTGGAAGCAGGCCATTCAGCCCTTTGAGTCCACACTGACTATCTGATGACCATCTCACCCAGACCCACTCGGTGGGTCATGGAGAGGGAAGGGTACAGCATCCAAGATGTTTGGGAAGTAGGATTGTTTGTGAGAGAGAAATTCTCTGAAAGGCAAGTTTCATATTTTTATATTTATTTTGGCACTCATCCATCGATTAAAGGCATTTACCAAAATAAATATTTCAAACTACTGTGTATAGTGTTTTAATTTCTTTCCTGCTAAAGAAAATCCCACAGGACCTAACTACAGATTTAGCATAAACTTGAGTATTTTTAATATATAGTGTTTCACTTGTAAGTTGTGACTTTCGGGGATGCAAAAATAACGACACGTCTTCTTTCGTTAAGTTGTCCATTTTTGTTGGAGAGGCTGTGTTGGCGAAACACCGTTTTGAGTGAAGTCAGATATTGAAGTTTTGGTTCATTCTGAGACAGTGGCCAGAGGGGAATGGAATTTCAACTCTGACTTTTTGAAACGTTTTCAAAATAAAGCCTGTTCTAACTCTCAATTTGCAATGCAGTACTTTATTTGGTTTGTTTGTGTTGCTAAAATTTAAGTGATTTGATCTTATCAGATTTGCAGTAGATTTCACACTCTCCTTTAATTGTATGCCAGATCAGATCCATTATTCCATAGGCTGTTCTGTTTGAAATTCAAGTCACTTTCCTCACACATAAATGGACACTGGTAAAACCCATTACTCATTTTGCATTGTCCAGAAGGCGGGGTAGTAAAACAGATGTATTTCAATCATTCACTGCTATACTCGGTATGGAAGGCTTCAGTTGTTACTTCCTGATATGTACAGATTCATTTACCAACCATCCATCCTCAAAAAGCAAAGTTTTTCAGCTTTGTACCAAATAACATTTATATCTGTAAACTATACAATACAACTGCAGGAAGAAATGCTTGACAGATCAAGGTCCAGTTTAAACACAAACAAAAATTTCAACTTTTTTTGTCACAGTTTGCTAATAAAGTTAATTAAACTAACTGTCTGTGTGCTATTCTACGTCACATATTCTTGCTAATGCTGTTGCAAATGAAATGCTAAATGTGCCTGGCAGTAAATGCTTTAGAAATGTATTTTGCTGATGAGAAATGAGATCAGTAAGTCCGTCCTAGTAAGCATTTTTGAGATTTATTGGTGAACAGTAATGAATACTTGTGTGGTGCTGCTGCCTCAGTCCTTGACCCCCTGGGCTTTCTAAAACCTCAGCCCTGTCTCATTGTGCAGCAAACAGTAATTTATGTTCACTCATAAGTGGTGCAGCGTGCGTTGACTCAAACATGACGATTCGTATATGCTGAGGAAGATTTTATGTCAGTGCTAGGCTCAGAAAATGGACAAACCTTGAACACTTGCCCATTTGGCTTAAGCATGCCTGTAGCTTATTGAATACACTGAAAATGTTTATGGAGCAAGTTTGTATTGATCATTAGAGCTACTGTAATGTGTTCTTCTTTGGAGTTTTAATAAATCCTTGCTATTTTGTTGTTGACTTCTAATTAATTACATTTGAGTAGTGTTTTCTTGGGGAAATATTCTTTGACCTTCGCTAAAAATAAGAGAACAATTTGTACCTGTATAATTGTTATGTAAAATGAAAAGGAAAACAAGTTGCTTCATAGGCACACAAGTCAAAAATGGACATCAAACAAAAGGTCGGAATGTTAGGGCGTGTGATTGAAAAGTTGATCTAAAAGTTAGGTTTCAGCTAATGCCTTAAAGGATTAAATTAGAAGTGTAGGGATGAAATCCTAAACTTAAGGTCGAGGTGACTAAAAAGACATTTGTGCAAAGGTAATTGGGGTTGCTTCGGGGATATTTGGAGGATTAGGTGAGTTGGAAAAGGGATAGGATTGGTCAATTCATGGGATGAGGTGTGTTTTAGAAAGTATGTGACAGTTGAAGTGCTGATATCACTTGCAATTTGAATTGCTCATCTGATGAAGAAATGTTGATATTGTACAAGGTATGAAAAACAAATCCTCATCATTGTCAGCTGCTAAGTAGTTAGTTTATTGTTACCTGTGAATTCATAGTATCCATAAGATACTCATGAAAACCATCATCTCATATTTTGGGCATGTAGAAATATCTTGGATATTTTTCTTTGTAGGTGACTTCAAACTTTATATTTGAAAGCAATATGGTTTACATTGTAAAGCACCATCAGGTTTTATTTATTAGTACTTAATTGCTAATAGTTGAAGTGCATATTTTTCTCTGAATTGCATAAACTCATCACTTACTGTAAGCCTTGAAAACCTAGGCTATAATAACATCACTTCGTATGTTTACTTTGAACTTTAGCAATATCTCAATCACAATCAACTTATCTGGGTTATCCAGGATCTCTCAAAGTCAAAAGCTAATGTATATTCAAGAAATGGATTAATGTTGGAACACACTTGGCATAAGACGCTTGAATGACACTTCCTTATTTTGGTTTTGTGACTTTGGTCTCGATCACTTCTTCTTCAGCCTTTATTACATTTATGTTAGCTAAAATCTGGTGTAATATTAGTTATGTGATCCTTCATAAATTAGATGTGTCACTATCAAAGGAGAAGACTGCATGATTTCTTGCTGTGCCATTGAATGTTACTGTCAATGCAAAATGATATATCGACAAAGTCATTTTATTATAATGGACGTGGAGAGGTCACGGACCCAGAGGTAACGCTTTGCTGTAAAACCAATTTTTAAAAAATTAACAATAATTTGTTTGCCCTACCATTTGATTGCTTTCTTCTGCACCTGCCTCTTTCCTCGTGCTCCTATCCCTTGTTTTCCTTGTTCTTATTCCCCACTAATATGTTCTCACTCCAGCCACTATTTTTACACTGTAAGTTGTTAGATATTGAAACAAAATATTGATTTTGACAAGTAGAAGCATTGGGGCCAGTTACTGATTCATTTAAATGAAGCCACTTCACAATTTTTTTTTATGTTTTGGACACTCCTGTGACGGGGGCAGCACGTAGCTGAATGGAACATTCGATTGCATACGAGCCTATGTAGTTCATAGTCATAGAGTTATACGGCGTAGAAACAGACCCTTTGGTAGAACTTGTTCATGTTGACCAGATAAACCAATCTAACCTAGTCCCATTTGCTAACATTTGGCCCATACCCTTTTAAACCATTGCTGTTCATGTACCCATTCAGAGGCCTTTTTAAATGTTGTAATTGAACATGCTGCCGCCGCCGCCTCCTCCTCCTCCTCCTCCAGCATCTCTGGCAGCTCATTCCATGCATGTACCACTGTCTGGTTGAAAACATTTCCCTTCAGGTCCCTCTTAATTTTTGTCACTCTCATCTTAAACCTATGCCCTGTAGTTTTGGACTCACCCAGCCTAGGAAAAAGACCTCAGCTATTGACGCTATCTGTGCCCTTGTGCCTCCGATGCTCTAGAGGAAAATGCCCCTGCTTGTTCAACCTCTCCTTTAGGTTCAGACTCCCCCACCCCCCCCAACAATTCTGGCAACATTCTTGTAAATCCTTTCAGAATGCTTTCAAGTTCAACAACAACTTTCCTTTAGCAGGGAGACCAGAAATGATCTCCGTATTCTAAAAGTGGTCTCACCAGTGTCCTATATGGGTGCAAAATAATGTCCCAACTCCTATACTCAATGCACTGACCACGGAAGCTAAGCATTTCTTCCACCGTCCTGTGATTCCACTTTCAAGGAACAATGCACCTGTACCCCTAGATTTCTTTGTTCAGCAATATTCGCCAGTGCCCTACCATTAACTGTACAACTCCTGTCCTGGTTTGTCTTCCCACAATCCAACACCTCACATTTAAATTAAATTCCATCTGTCACTCCTCAGCCCATTGGCCCATCTGATCAAGGTCCTGTTGTACTATGAGATAATCCCCTTCACTGACCACTATGCCACCAATTTTGGCATCATCTGCAAACTTGCTATCCATATCTCCTGTATCACATCGAAATCGTTTATAAAGTTCTTGAATACTCCGGAGATTCCACATTCATAGAAATATGACTTGTAATAATTAGTCAGTAATAAACAACACCTGATTTTACTGATATCCAAAGCAATGTATTTGGCAAATAAATAGAAATAGAAATAAAACACAAATTGCTGGAAATGAATAGGCGTGTCTTGTTTTGTGTCTCAATGGCATTTTATTAGAATTTAGAAAATATAGTCCTGGTTGCTAATTTTATGGCATCTTGTCAGGTGAACTTTATGTACTGTTATGCAATAGAATGTCACAAGGAAGATTTACCTATCTTCTTGGGAATGTTTGTTCTTTGTGTATTGAGTAAGAATATCACCTCACTCCCTCTGGTCTTGCAAGGTCAATGTTTCTTTTCCCTCCTTATAGTGACTTGCGGTTAAGTTTTGATTGGGGTTCATGTCAAAATACAGCTGCTCATTTGGAGAACTAGTGCAAAGAAGTTGAACTGACTGGCTTCCTTCTGCATTGTTGTAATTCAATGATTTTGTGCAGTGGTGGAAGCCCCTGGTTCTTTTTGGGTTTAAATACACATCAGTTCAAAATTGCAGTCAACCTAGGTGTTCTTCCATCTTGCATGTAAAGAATCTTCACAATTTTAGGGATAATTGTGGTCTTTGTAGAGATTGTTATCAGGATCAGTAGTGAGAACAGAATATATTCTTCCTTCTAATTGGATTTCATGCAGCTGAGTATCATTGAAATTCAGTTCAACACAAAACTTGCAATTTTGCTTTTACTTTAACTGTTTCAAAGCAACCTCACCATCTCGTCCAGTTCTGGGCGCCCTATTATAGGAAAGATATGGATGCTTTGGAGAGGGTTCAGAGGAGGTTTACCAGGATGCTGCCTGGACTGGAGGGCTTATCTTATGAAGAGAGGCTGACTGAGCTCGGTCTCTTTTCATTGGAGAAAAGGAGGAGGAGAGGGGACCTAATTGAGGTATACAAGATAATGAGAGGCATAGATAGAGTTGATAGCCAGAGACTATTTCCCAGGGCAGAAATGGCTAGCACAAGGGGTCATAGTTTTAAGCTGGTTGGTGGAAAGTATCGAGGGGATGTCAGAGGCAGGTTCTTTACGCAGAGAGTTGTGAGAGCATGGAATGCGTTGCCAGCAGCAGTTGTGGAAGCAAGGTCATTGGGGTCATTTAAGAGACTGCTGGACATGTATATGGTCACAGAAATTTGAGGGTGCATACATGAGGATCAATGGTCGGCACAACATTGTGGGCTGAAGGACCTGTTCTGTGCTGTACTGTTCTATGTTCTATGTTCTATGTTCTAATACCCTCAGCTTTACTTCATGTAAAAATCATATAAACAAATGTATGGTTAAACTCACGGAAAAATGCAAGTTTGACATCTTAACATCTTACTTAAATCATAATTTACAATTTAATACAGACATTGAAAATGAATGATGTCGTTTATACTATATTACTGTATGTTATTTGTCTTTAGTATGTGACAAGACATGATTTTAATTGCAGTTTCAATGTATTCTTTCTGAATTTGTAGTGTTAATCTTTCTCCGGTGCAAAGCTCTTGCCCTTTTTCCTTATTTTGTAACTTGTCCACAAACCAAGTTTATCTATATAAACGATAATAGTAAGCTGGTGCACAATTATTCTTTTTAAGAAATGAACATCTCCAGCGCTGATTGAAAGTCTCATAACGGTTTAGACGTTACTACTGGAGTATAATCATTAAAATATAACGCCACCAAAATCCCCACATTCCTGCTGCCTGTAGAATATACCAGTAAAAAGCTAACCAAGTCTGAAAGTAGCATTTGTTGCCAGTAGTTCTTGGACGGATTCAGAACAGCAAATCAACCATGTAAGAATAAATTACAGCCATCCCTAGAGATCATGAAGTGCTTTTGGCTTTTGACCTATTTGCCCCGTTGTTTGCTCAGTCTCAGTTTCTCCACCATGAACATAAATGGACAATATTAAAAGCTGCTTATAAAGGCAGGTTGGTTGCATGTAATAATTTGAGTGTATTGATCATTTGCATATCTACAAAATCAGTGAGGAAACTATTTTCTACTATAAACTTCTTGTAACATTGTTTAAAATGTTGCATTCCTGTTTTGAATTCTATCTTGATCTAAATAGGTGAGGGAGTTTTTCCAAAATGCACTCCTTTAAAAACATATTTCTGTAAATACCTTAAATGGACAATGCAAAGAAAGGAGCTTATATTTCTTCCTTCGGTGTTATTGAGCCAAAAATCCTGAGGCTCCCTCACCAATGACTTGTACAACTGTAACACTATATCCTAACTCCTATATTCAGTGCCTCGATTGGTGAAGGCCAGCATGCTAAATGCCGCCTTCACCATCATCACCACCTGTGATGTCACTTTCAATGAACTATGTACCTGTACTCTGAGATCTCTCTGTTCCACAACACTCTTCAGGACCATACCATTTACCTTGGTTTGACTTTGCAAAGTGCAACACCTTTACACTTGTCTGCACAAGGCTGCCGTGCAGGACCTTGTCAAAGGCCTTACAAAAGTCCATATAGTCAACATCCACTGCTCTATCCTCCCATCCTCTTAGTTACCTTTTTCAAAAAAACACTAAAAGATTTGTCAGGCATGATGTCCCACACGTAAATCCATGCTGACTATCCCTAATCAGTCCTTGACTGTCTAAATGTTGGTTGATCCTGTCCCTCAGTATTCTCTGCAATAACTAGCCTAGCACTGAGGTCAGGATCGCTGGCCTGTAGTTCCCTTGCTTGTCTTTGTTACCTTTCTTAAACAATGAAACAGCATTAGTCACTTTCCAGTCCTCCGGAACTTCACCAGTGGCTAAAGATGAAACAAAAATCTCTGCACGGGCCTCTAATTTCTTCCCTAGCCTTCCACTATGTCCACTGACGGGCTTGATCAGGTCCCGGGATTTATCTACCTTAATGAACTTTAAGGCTGCATAAACATCTCTAGTAATGTTTATGTGTGCAAAACATCCCCATGTTTCCCTTGGAGATAGTAAGAACTGCTGATGCTTGAGTCTGAAATAAGTGTGGAGCTGGAGGAACACAGCAGGGCAGGCAGCAATAGAGGAGCAGGAAAGCTGATGTTTCGAGTCGGGACCCTTCTTCAGAAAGGGTCCCGACCCGAAATGTCAGCTTTCCTGCTTCTCTGATGCTTCCTGGCCTGCTATGGAACGCCAGTTCCACGTTACGTTATCTCATGTTTCTCTTATTTCCTTAGCATCCATGATTCTCTCCTCAGTAAATGCTGAGGAGAAATATTCATTAAAAAATCTCTCTAATCTCCTGTGGTTTCACACATAGACAACAAGATGACCACCCCCTTCTAGTTTCTAAGTTCTAACTATATGGCCTCATTTGTTGAGCCCTTAAGAATATCATCTCTAAGCACTGTTGTTACGTCTTCCCTTATTAAAACGACAACTGCCCCCTCCTAGCTTGCTTGTACTCTGTGACGCCTATAGCTTCTGTATCTTGGAACATTGAGCTGCCAGGCCTGCCCTTCTCTCAGCCGTGTTTTGTTCATGGCTATGCTGTCCCAGTCCCCAGGGTCAATCAGTGCTGTGAGCTCCTCTGCCTTTCAAGTCAGGCCTCGTGCGTTGAAATAAATGCACTTTTAACCAGAAGTCTCTTCCCTCCTTTTTACCGTCTCCCTGGCTATCCTGAATAGTAAACTTGCTCTTGATGGCAAATGTATTCTCCCCTGATTTCTTGATTGGTCCCTCTCTTACTCAGTCCTACGCCCCTGCCGAACTAGTTTACACACTGCACTGTAACTTTGAAGTAAAATTTGTAAACCCATAATCAAATATTTAATAATTTTACAGCCAGTTGATTATACCTGCAAAATCATATTTTCAGCAGTCTTTTCTATTATCATTCCAGGATATTTTGTGCCCTACAGATGGTAGTGGTGACGTATAGTTGAAAGCAACCCTAGGAGCTTCCAATTACTCTTTAGCCCTATAAAATCTAATGACATTAGGTTAAAAGAACAATGTGGGCAGAAGGTTTTCTGGGTGAAGGACTTCGTAGCGCCAAGCTGTTCTTGCTGATGAACATTCATGACTGATTCTCCTCCTAGCCACGCTTATACTCTTAATATAGCTATAAAACCTCTTGGGATTACTTTAACCTTACCCGCCAGATCAACCTTATACCCAACCTGAACAGCCAATTTTCCTGACTTGGGTCTGTGCAATGATGAGCGAACAAACGTGAGGGAACTGCTTTCCTGACCTCAGCATCGCCAGTCTTCCTCTTGTGGATACATCTGTTTATGACAGAATTGATAAGAATAATCACCATGCAACCTTTTTTAGATTCAAAATTGTGTCTTCATCTTGTGCATTTCTGGACTCTCCTCTTTTGCATTCTTTATTTATAGATACAACATTGGCAGCTGTCTGACTGCAAAACGCTGACCAGATTGAGCTTGTCCCACTTGATCGCTCCATCTGCCTTTTTTTATTATTAATCAAGGAAGTGTTGCAAGGTGTCATCAGAGTGCTATCAGGGGCACATTCTCTGGAATAATCTGTCACCAGTATTAAGTGTGTGTACTGCCAGGCCACATATCAAGAGTGGAATGGAATACTCTTTAGTTGCCTGGATGAATGCAGCTGCAATAACACTTGAAGCTCAATGGCATCCAGGATTTTTGACCCAGCAACATGAAGGAACAATGTGTTTCCAAGTCAGGGTGATAAATTGCTTGGGATGGAGTTTGCAGGTGATTGTGTTCCCATGTATCTGCTGCCTTTGACCTTCTAGATGGTAATGCTTATGGGTTTGGAAGGTGCTATCTGTGCATGTCGTAGTACATGAATCACAAAAGAGTAGGATGTTTGTATGAAGATGTACAGCAAATGATTAGGGAGGCAAATGGACTGTTGTTTATTGAAAGGTGACTGAAATATAAAATTTTGCTTTAATTGTCCAGGACATTTTGAAGCCACTCATTAAGTACTATATGTATGGTTTCCATATTTGAGCAAGGACGGTATTGCATTAGAATCAGTGCAAAGGAGGGTCACTGTACTGATTGTGGGCTGAAGTCTTGTCTTATTAAGAAAGGTACAGATTCATATTTAAGTGAGTGAGAACACGTCAAGTTTTGGTTGTGCCGTTAGAGGAAGGATATTATTAAGCTGGAGAGGGTCTGAAGAGATTTACCAGGATGTTGCCATGTACAGAAGGTTTGAGTTATAAAGAAAGGGTGGGACATTTTTCACTGGAGTGTAGGAAGTTGGGTAACCTTGTACAAGTTTATAAAATCATGACGAGTACAGATAGGGTTAATGGTAGTTGCCTTCCCCCTAGGATGGGGGAGTTTCAGGACTATGGGGCAGTTTGTTAAGGGAGGAGGAGAGATTTTAAAAAGACTTGATTGGCAGTTTTTTTTCCATGGTGTTTCGTGTGAGGAGTGAACTTAGAAAGTGGCAAATGTGGGCACAATTACAATGCTTCAAAGACATTTGCATAACTACATGAATAGGAAAGGTTTGGAGAGATATGGGCCAAGAGCACGCAGGTGGAACTAGTTTAGTTTGGGATTATGTTTGGCATAGACTGGTTGGACTGAAAGGCCTGTTACCGGTTCAGCATGATTTTTCATAAATATTTTGTTATGCCAGGTTGCATGAGGTAGAAAAGACAAGAAATTCAAGACAATTAAATAGCTGAACAATAGTGTGAGCAATGAATTTCTGTTATACATTATCATAAGATATATCACAATGTTTCCCTTCTAGGAGGACTAAAACTAGGTGACTTGAAAAATAAAGATTTCCATTCAACATAAGGAATTTTCTGAGTTTCCTTACTCTCCATATTAATGAAAGTAGGGTCATTGAATGTTTTTGACTCTGTTGGTTACAATCTTAGCTGACAAGGGAATCGAGCGTATGAGGGTAGGCCACAATCACGTCAATCATTATCTTAATTGATAGAGCAGGCTTGAGGGGCTGTATGATCTGTTGCTCCTGATGCATACATTTGTGTATACATGAGCTGCCACCACCACCACCACCTTGAGGGTAGTTAGGGATGAATAATAATTGCTGATCATGCTGCTGTTCTCACACATGGCTGATTTTCTTTGACAGAAGTAGGTTTCCATTTGTAAAGTGAAATAAAATCTGAAGGGTCCCTGGACCTGAAACCTTAACTCTGCGTTCTCTCCACAGATGCTGCCAGACCTGCTGAGTTTTCTTAGCAATTTCTGTTGTTAAGTCTGTCTTTTGATTTGTTGTGCACTATTTTGTTTAGTTTCTGCCATAACTCAAAATAAACATGGAAGTAAATCTCACCACTTACAGTTGCACAGCAAAATAATTTGTACTTGATTATATTGCATTAATTTGAAAATTTCCAGATTCTTCTTAAATATTTGTTCGCAGCTGTTTGAGTTAATTGTTCAAGGCGAATTCTACTACCAGCGCACACTAATGAGTTTTATAAGACATTAAGATGTTTGAAATTGATGGTAACTTAGCCAATTGGGTTGATAGTTTTCTTAGGAATGAGAAATAGCCGGCAATAACAGGAAAAAAAGTGTTTTACTTGGAAGGCCATGATTCTACAAGAGGCTATTGCAGGGCCTCTCCTGATTTTCGTGAATGTTCTGTTCTGCCAGGTTGCATGAATTAGAATATACAAGGAATTGAAGCCAATTAAATAGCTGAACAAGAGTATGAGCAATGTATTTCTGATATACATTATCATCAGATCTATGAAAACTGAAAGAACTGTGGATGCTGTAAATGAGGAGCAAAAACAAAGTTGCTGAAAAAGCTCAGCAGGTCTGGCAGCATCCGTGAAAGAAAAGTGTTAACGTTTTGGGTCCGATGGAGGTTCCTCAGAGCTGATGGCTGCCTCAATTTTTCTGTGCCTCTCACCAAGTCCAACCTATCTCTCTCTGAACTGACTGCACTCCGTGCATGTGGATTTAACCCTGACTTTGTCATTAAACCTGACGATAAGACTGGTGCTGTTGTAGCCTGGTGTGCTGACTTCTACGTTGCAGAGGCTGAGTGCCAACTCTTATACCTCCTCCTACCTTCTGGACTATGGCCTTATCATGACACATCAGGCCATTGCATCTACTACAGTAACTTATCTCATTTCATCTGGAGATCTTCCTCCCCACCGCCCCCGCTTCCAAAGTAATAGTCCCCCAGTCCCGCACAGCTTGCCTTTACCTCCTTCAAAAAATCCACGAACAGGACTGGCCAGCGTGCTCCTGCCCCACAGAACTCATCTCTTCCTACCTTGACTCAGTCTTCTCCTCCCCAGTCCAATTCCTTCCCACATACATCTATGATTCCTCTGACACCTTATACCGATTTCAAAACTTCCAGTTTGCCAGTTCCAGCCACCACCTCTTTACTGTGGGCGTGCAATCCTTTTACACATCCATTCCCCACCAGGAGGGTCATAAGACTCTCTGCTTCTTCCTGGAGCAAAGACCTGAACCATCCCTGCCTACCACCACCCTCCTCCAATTGGCCAAGCTCGTCCCCACCCTCAACAACTTCCCTTTTAACTCGTCTTGTTTTCTTCAGCTAACAAGGGTGCAATGGTTACCTAGTTGTGCCTGTTTCTTCATAGGGTACATGGAACATTCCTTGTTCGAGTCCTATTCCGGCCCGCACCCACAATTTTTTTCTCCGATACACCGATAATATCATCGGTGCTGCTTCCCTCTTCTGGAATTGGAAAACTTCATCAATTTTTCCTCCGTTTTCACCCTGCCCTCACTTGCCCCTGTTTTATCTCTGACTGTTCACCTCCCTTCCTCAACATTTCTGTTTCCATTACAGGGGACAGACTGGCCACTAATATCCCCTACAAACCCACTGACTGCCACAGCCACATGGATTATATATCCTCACACCCAACTTGCTGTAAAGACTATCCGATTCTCTCAGTTCCTCCGTTTCCGTGGTATATGTTCAGATGAGGCCAACCTCAACAAGGTTGCCTCCAAAATGTCCACCACCTTCCTTCACCGAGGATTCCTCAGCTCCATTGTCAACAAGGCCCTCAATCAGGTCCGACCCATCTCGTGCACTTCCACCCTCACCCCTTCTCTTCCCTCTTGCAACAGTGATAGGGTTCACCTTGTCCTTACCTACCAGCCCACCAGCAACCACATCCAGAAATCATCAGATGCCATTTCAACCACCTCCAGCAAGATGCCACTACCAGACATACATTTCTCTCTCCTCCCTTGCCTACCTTCCACAGGGACCATTCCCTCCGGGACACCCTGGTCCATACATGCTTCAACCCTCGCCCGACCCTTCAACAACACTTCACTTGCACTTCCCAGAATCTACTGCATTTGCTGTTCATAATGTGGTCTCCTGTAGATTGGGGAAACAAACCATAGACTGGGTGACTGCTTCGCAGAACACGTACATTCTGCTCGCAAAAAAGACCCTGAGCTACCTGTTGCCCGCCACTTCAACGCACCACCCTGTTCCCTGGCCAACATCTGTCTCTGGCTTGCTTTTGAGCTTTAATGGAACTGCAGCAAGCTGGAAGAACAGCACCTCATTCTTCCGCTTGGGGACCCTGCAACCTCGACTCAATATTGAGTTCAATAATTTTAGGGCCTAAACTCTTGCATGTCCCAGTTCCCAGCCCCCTACCTCACACACCAGGCCTCGTTACCACACAGCCTGCCACTCCACTGGGCACCACCACCACCACCACCACCCCCCCCCCCCCCCCCCCCCCCCGTTGTTAGTCACTAAGAGCCCCCATTAACAACTATTCACCCTCCCAGCCAGATCATTAGCAACTCGTTTGTCTGTCCGACTGCTCTTCTATCTCTTTTTGGGCTCTAGCCTATTCTTTACGCCCAATGCCATCCCCTTCCCTTTTTCTGTGCGTAAACTGAAGTTTTCCCAGCCACCATCAGTTCTGAGGAAGGGTCACCGAACCGAAAACATTAACTCTGTTTTCCCCTTCACAAATGCTGCCAGACCTGCTGAGCTTTTCAGGCAGTTTTGTTTTTGATCATAAGATATATGTTGGATCAAGAACACGTGGTTGATATGTGTAATGTCATTTGTCATTAAAAGAAAATGTTTCTTTTGGTTCGGAAGAGATCCTTTGTGTATATAGATGTAATATAGCAGAAGGTCCAGCGGGCTGATGACAAGAGCTTGTTTTTTTTGTAAAAACACAGCCTAAGATCTGTGGTGCACTGCCTGAAAGGGTGAAACCTTTTGTTAACCTTTCTAACGTCTTGGTATCTGTCTTAAAGTTTTGTGCTCAAAATTGTAGATATTTTCAAATCCACCCATTCGGACATATTATAACACATGTTTGGAGCAGATAGAACTTGAACTTGTTATCTATCTAGACTTCCAAAAGGCCTTTGATACGGTGCCTCATGGGAGGCTGCTGAGCAAGGTGAGGGCCCTGGTGTTTGAGGTGAGGTACTGACTTGGATTGAGGATTGGCTGTCTGACAGAAGGCAGAGAGTTGGGATAAAAGGCTCGTTTTCGGAATGGCAACCGGTGACGAGTGGTGTCCCGCAGGATTCAGTGTTGGGACCGCAGCTGTTCACCTTATATATTAATGACTTGGATGAAGGGACTGGGTGCATTCTGGCGAAGTTTGCCGATGATCCACAGATAGGTGGACAGGCAGCTAGTACTGAAGTGGTGGGGAAGCTGCAGAAAGATTTAGGCAGTTTAGGAGAGTGGTCCAGGAAATGGCTGATGAAATTCAATGAGTAAATGTGAGGTTTTGCACTTTGGCGAAAAGAATACAGGCGTGGACTATTTTCTAAATGGTGAGAAAATTTGCGAAGCAGAAGTACAAAGGGATCTGGGAGTGTTGGTCCAGCATTCTCTCAAGGTTAACTTGCAGGTAGAGCCTGTAATTAAGAAAACAAATGTAATGTTGTCGTTTATCTCAAGAGGGTTGGAATATAAAAGCAGCGATGTGCTTCTGAGGCTTTATAAAGCTCTAGGCCTCATTTAGAATATTGTGTCCAATTTTGGGGCCCACACCTCAAGAAGGACATGGAGCGTGTCCAGCGGAGATTCACACGGATGATCCCTGGAATAGTACATTTAATGTATGATGAACGGCTAAGGATCCTGGGATTGTACTCTAGCGTTTAGAAGGTTGAGGGGAAATCTAATAGAAACTTACAATATAATGTATGGTTTAGAAGGGGTGGATGCGAGGAAGTTGTTTCCGTTAGGCAGGAAGACTAGGACCCGTGGGCACATCCTTAAAATTAGAGGGGGTAAATTTAAAACTGAAATGAGATGACATTTCTTCAGCCAGAGAGTGGTGGGCTTGTGGAATTCATTGCCACGGAGTGCAGTGGAGGCCAGGACGTTGGATGCCTTCAGGGCAGAGATCGACAAATTCTTGATCTCAGAAGGAATCAAGGGCTATGGGGAGAGTGCAGGAAGTGGAGTTGAAATGCCCATCAGCCATGATATAAATGGCGGAGTGTACTTGATGGATGGAATGGCCTTACTTCCACTCCTGTGTCTTACGGTCTTAGGGAACCTAGGCTCCTGGCCTAGATGTAGGAGCATTACCATTGCATGTCACAAGAGCCTATTGTGCGGCATTCAAGCTGAAATCCGATTGTAATCAGTCGATCGAGTGGCAAAGCAGTCTCTGGCCTGAATGGCCTAATTCTGCTTCTGTATCTTATGGTTTAGGATTTTTGCATATACGAAAGTCAAGTAGCTTATAAACTTAACCATCTTGCTGGTAATCTAGAACCCCAGTGGATTTGTTTTGAGGATATTGTCATAACCCACCATGACAACTGGCAGAATTAATTCTGCAATTGAAAGTTAGCCTCAGTAATAATGACCATGTGTCTGTTATCAATTGTCATAAACCAGTCTGTTCTGTGAAGACCTTTAGTGAAGGAAATGCCATCCTTACCCACTCTGGCGTATACCTGACTCTAGACCCACCATGTTGTTGTTGACTGTTAATTTCCCTTTATGATATAGCAATCACTTTACTGAAACAGTTATGATTGAGCAATTAATGCTGGCCTTGCTAGTGACATTCATCACCAAAAATATACTTTTAAAAAATAAGTACTTACTTGTCCCTTTGCCCTTGTGTTGCCTGAAACTAATGTCATTCATATTTTACTGCCTCTCCACATGCCTCCTCAGGTGCATCATTTAACACTTATCCTCCATCTGTGTCCTTCTAAAATCTACTACCCAGGTTACTCAAATGTTTTCTAGAAGTTGCCAGTTTGGAAATTCTGTTCTGTGTGCCTAAATCCTGATCATTAATTGTACAGCCACAATCTGATATCAACACTTGAGGAATCCCACTTGTTGCTTAGTTTATTCTTATGCTCTGAGGGATCCCTGATCCCAACCAGTCCAGCTTCCAGGAACTGCCCAAGGCCTGAAATACTTAAACCATAATCCAATATGGTCCTAATCCCTAGGTTGCAGATTTTTGAGACAGTGTGTATCTATTTATTTCCAAGAACCTGATACAGTGGCACTTTCCCTCTTCATTAGATTCAACATAGTTCAATTAACAAAGTCCTCATGTCTGCCATTTAGGAATTCTTCACTCTCCTTGTACTACTTTTAAAGCCCCAAGTCTGCACAAGTAAACTTGTCTTTGGATTTGCTTCCGTTTCTGCTTATTGGCACCTGTCGTTCACACACAAGAATGTAACCACCTTTTTTTTTAAAACTTGTTCCTTAACTCTAACTGAAAATATTCATTCAGTCTTTGAACTCTGATATAATTCCTCTGAAGATCTGTATTAATCTCCGTCAACATTGCAAATACCCCTCCCCCCCCTTTCTATTTCCACTTGAAGAGATTGTATTCAGAGCTGTTTTGGGTTTTTATTTGTCAACATGTTCAAACAAGGTTTTCATTACAACTATTGTAGCAAGCTGTATGTGGCAACTTGGTCCTGCAGCTCAACATTATTTATCACACTCCATGCATTAACGCACCTGCGTTTCAACTCCATATTAGGTTTCTCTACCTTTCCTCTCCAGCAATTTCTGCTTTTCCTATACTGTTCGTTCATTTTTATACAGGTCCTGTTCTTGCCATATTGTCATTCGCTTTCTGGTGATAAATAACCTAGTACTCTGTTTCATAATTGCCTTCGTTGAGTGATAAATATTGGCCAGGATGTTTGGAATATTTAATCCTGTTTAATAATTGCCACAGAGTTTTCTGCATACCCAAGTTGCTGAGTGTCTTATGGTGCCAGATTGTTGTCTGTGAGCCAAGGTAAAAATTTGGATCTAATTTGTATAGAACGTGGATGGTTAGGTGCATTTTAAGGTTGTTCCAATAATCAGGTTGCACAATGAAAAGTGATCTGTTGTTTTTTGCTAATTTTACTTGTGATAAAATGTTAGAATGAACTTTCAGTACAGTACAAGGAAAGAAGTGTCTTTTCTGTTTCAAGCTTATCTTCAATATCTAGGGTTGTCTTCCAAAATTCTCCATAAGGTAACTATGGAATGAAACATTCTTATTCAGCCTTTTGAACCTTCAAGGAAATATCTTGATGGAAAGTTCTGTGTAACTACTTAGTTTTGTTGATTACCGAAGATAATCTGAAATATCCAGCATTCCCATATTTGTATCTAATTGTCCTTACCTATATTTTTATCATCCTGCTTTACATTGCATATGCAGTTTTTTAAAATCAACACCCACTTTGAAACTGGTGTTTTTATAATGCTTATATACAGATCTATAATTTTCACCTTGAAGAAGTTGCATCACGTTCTTCAGATTTTTTTACCTGGTGTAAACCACATTAGCTTTAGGCTTTCATCAACTTACGACTTCAAGTTTTCCTGAACTGTGCTTGAAAAACATTGTTTCCAAACCTGGGCATGTAATTCTGGCTTCCAAAGTAGAACACAGAATTCTAAACGTGGACTCACCAATGGTTTGTTGTTTTGCAGACCGCTCGTAAACAACAGATGCAACAAAAATGTTAGTTGGACATTTCAGGTAGTTATTAACTTTCATCCATTGCTCAGTGACCTCTTTACCTTGGAACCGCATTTGGACTCAAAACTGTTTTGCTGATATAAAACACAACGTACTGTTTCTAGATTCTTTCAAAAATAGCTTCAAAATGTTTCCTGTGTTATAGTAATTATTTTACAAACAAATTTTCCTTTGTTTTCCATTGTTATATCTCAGGTTTCTAGATGTTTAAGATCGTATTTAATGTTGATTTTCTACTTCTGAATTTGCAAACCTGAACACTGGTGCATTAAAATGAATAATTCAGTCATAATTTTTGATAAATATTACATTACTGAAGCAGTAATCTTTGTCCACTATTCTTGCATCCAGTCTAATAATTTGAAATGTTGTGTTGAGATTAATTGAGAGATCAAGCGTGTTAACAGTTCACCTTTGCATTCGGCCGACGCCGGCGAAACCCCGCCCACGGCCGGCGACTTCATCGCTCCGCCCACAACCTCCACAGCCAGCAACCCCAGAGCAGACAGCCACACTGAGCCCTGCCGCATCTTCACCATCCACCCAGACCTCCCACTGACTGAGGACGAACGGTCAGTCCTTAGTAAGGGGCTCACCTTTGTCCCCCTACAACCACACATCAACGAATACCAGTCACGGTTGGACATAGAGCACTTTTTCCGCCGTCTTCGCCTCCATGCCTACTTCTTCAACCGGGAACCTAACCCTCCTTCCACTGACCCCTTCACCCGCTTCCAACACAAGTCTTCCTCCTGGACACCACCCCCAGGCCTCCTACGCTCCCTCGACCTCTTCATCTCCAACTGCCGTCGAGACATTTAACCGCCTCAACCTCTCCACCCCTCTCACCCACTCCAACCTCTCCCCCGCAGAACGGGCAGCCCTCCGCTCCAACCCGAACCTCACCATCAAACCCGCAGACAAGGGTGGCGCAGTGGTAGTATGGCGCACTGACCTCGACATCGCCAAGGCCAGACGCCAACTCTCCAACACCACCACCTACGGCCCCCTCGATCATGACCCCACACCCGAGCACCAAACCATCATCTCCAACACCATTCACGATCTCATCACCTCAGGGGACCTTCCACCCACAGCCTCCAACCTCATTGTTCCCCAACCCCGCACGGCCCGTTTCTATCTCCTTCCCAAAATCCACAAACCTGCCTGCCCTGGTCGACCCATCGTCTCAGCCTGCTCCTGCCCCACCGAACTCATCTCCACCTATCTGGACTCCATTTTCTCCCCTTTGGTCCAGGAACTCCCCACCTACGTCCGTGACACCACCCACGCCCTCCACCTCCTCCAGGACTTCCAATTCCCTGGCCCCCAACTCCTCATATTCACCATGGACGTCCAGTCCCTATACACCTGCATTCCGCATGCAGATGGCCTCAAGGCTCCCGCTTCTTCCTGTCCCGCAGGCCCGACCAGTCCCCCTCCACCGACACACTCATCCGCCTAGCTGAACTCGTCCTCACCCTCAACAACTTCTCTTTTGACTCCTCCCACTTCCTACAGACTGAGGGGGTGGCCATGGGCACCTGCATGGGCCCCAGCTATGCCTGCCTCTTTGTAGGTTACGTGGAACAGTCCCTCTTCCGTACCTACACAGGCCCCAAACCCCACCTCTTCCTCCGGTACATTGACTGTATCGGCGCCGCCTCTTGCTCCCCAGAGGAGCTCGAACAGTTCATCCACTTCACCAACACCTTCCACCCCAACCTTCAGTTCACCTGGGCCATCTCCAGCACATCCCTCACCTTCCTGGACCTCTCAGTCTCCATCTCAGGCAACCAGCTTGTAACTGATGTCCATTTCAAGCCCACCGACTCCCACAGCTACCTAGAATACACCTCCTCCCACCCACCCTCCTGCAAAAATTCCATCCCCTATTCCCAATTCCTCCGCCGCATCTGCTCCCACGATAAGACATTCCACTCCCGCACATCCCAGATGTCCAAGTTCTTTAAGGACCGCAACTTTCCCCCCCATAGTGGTCGAGAACGCCCTTGACCACGTCTCCCGTATTTCCCGCAACACATGCCTCACACCCCGCCCCCGCCACAACCGCCCTAAGAGGATCCCCCTCGTTCTCACACACCACCCTACCAACCTCCGGATACAACGCATCATCCTCCGACACTTTCGCCATTTACAATCTGACCCCACCACCCAAGACATTTTTCCATCCCCACCCCTGTCTGCTTTCCGGAGAGACCACTCTCTCCGTGACTCCCTTGTTCGCTCCACACTGCCCTCCAACTCCACCACACCCGGCACCTTCCCCTGCATCCGCAGGAAATGCTACACTTGCCCCCACACCACCTCCCTCACCCCTATCCCAGGCCCCAAGATGACATTCCACATTAAGCAGAGGTTCACCTGCACATCTGCCAATGTGGTATACTGCATCCACTGTACCCGATGCGGCTCCCTCTACATTGGGGAAACCAAGCGGAGGCTTGGAGACCGCTTTGCAGAACCCCTCCGCTCAGTTCGCAACAAACAACTGCACGTCCCAGTCGCAAACCATTTCCACTCCCCCTCCCATTCTCTAGATGACATGTCCATCATGGGCCTCCTGCACTGCCACAATGATGCCACCCGAAGGTTGCAGGAACAGCAACTCGTATTCCGTGTGGGAACCCTGCAGCCTAATGGTATCAATGTGGACTTCACCAGTTTCAAAATCTCCCCTTCCCCTACTGCATCCCTAAACCAGCCCAGTTCGTCCCTTCCCTCCACTGCACCACACAACCAGCCCAGCTCTTCCACCCCCCCACCCACTGCATCCCAAAACCAGTCCAACCTCTGTCTCTGCCTCCCTAACCGGTTCTTCCTCTCACCCATCCCTTCGTCCCACCCCAAGCCGCACCCCCATCTACCTACTAACCTCATCCTACCTCCTTGACCTGTCCGTCTTCCCTGGACTGACCTATCCCGTCCCTACCTCCCCACCTATACTCTCTCCACCTATCTTCTTTACTCTCCATCTTCGGTCCGCCTCCCCCTCTCTCCCTATTTATTCCAGTTCCCTCTCCCCATCCCCCTCTCTGATGAAGGGTCTAGGCCCGAAACGTGAGCTTTTGTGCTCCGGAGATGCTGCTTGGCCTGCTGTGTTCATCCAGCCTCTCAGTTTATTATCACCTTTGCATTCTGCTGTGCACTTGCACCACCAGTCTTTTAGTCTAGATGGCGCTCACAGATAAACTTTGAAAGGTCATTTCTAACAACGCATTTCTTTTTTCCACCCACTGCCTAACTTGGGGGTTGTTGCATTTTGTGGAGAAGGGACAACTGCGTATCTGGTTTTGTTTATAATGTTAATAATGTATACACTACCTTCTTGGACATATCTATTTTCAACGTACTAAGCAAGATCAAGACTTAATTCAGGGTGCACGCTGCTCTAAAATGCATTCTGTTCTATTTTTTCAATTCAGCTGGTGAAAATGATTAGTTTTGGGATTGTGAAATTTAATTGTAGTTTATTTTCATCAAACTAATTCATAAGAGTTCTTTTTTTAACATGACATTGTAGTCAGTCGAATAATATTTGATCTCCGGTCAAGTATTTGGCTTCTACTGAAAATAAAACTTTGATATACATTATCAGTGTACTCAGTTTCTTTGGGCAGATATCACCCATAACAATTAATAATTTTTCGTCAGATGTAATTGTTTCCCTTTTACCCTTTTTTAACATAATTGTAAAATAAATAAAACTGTAATTGTAAATTACCACATTGTTTTATTAAAAAAAAAACTGACATCAATGTATCAGATCCATGAATGAGGTCCATACTGAAACAATGTTGGACACTGTTTAACAGTATTTAATGTTTATTCCAAAGTCTACTGATAAACCTGATTTAGTATTCTGAGGGAGTTGATAGTCTGTCATCCTTGCACAGGATAATGATCTTATTGTGTGTGTGTAATAGCAATATGGTGAATTACGTTTGTGGGTCCAGTTGCAAGAATCAATCGTGAGTCTATTAATGTGCTGTATTCAAGTCATTGTATTTGAAGTAGGCTTTTACCATAGCACTGGGAGGTGGAGTTGAGGATGACTCTCGGTCAAATAGATGGTTATAGGCAGTGCAGATTTAAAGGTTTGACTGACCTGCCCATGCTCATAATTCCTAAATTCTTAATATTCCGTTTGAGGTTTGCTTATTTGCTTTCTACTTTTAGTTCCCTGTTCTGTTTAGTTGACTTGTAAAGGAGTAGTATACTGCATGGCATGGTGTCAAACACGTTAATTTCAAGACTTTGTGCACACATTAATAATTGTGTACATCTGTTTAAAAATGTTTTCAGAAATGCCCAGAGCTCTGAGCTTAATTCTAATGCTGATAACACTCAGGTTAATTTAAGCATTTAGTTCTGTTATGTAAAACATCATTTTTGTCAGTAGTATGACTATATACCTTATGCTTGTGCGAGGCACGGATTTTACCATTTTCTTTTTGCTCATGTTAGAATGTTGAGTCCATTTATTACATGAATTTGGCATTGAAATTGTGTTTTCAAAACTGCCCAGTTTCCTTAAATGTGGCAACTATGTTATCAATACGCATGTTTCAGAAATACCAGGGATGCTAAAGTTCAGTTTTATAGATAGACTGGAGAAGCTGCAAGTAATTTTCGAGCAGAGCATGTTACATTTAATTTTAATTAAAGCATTCAAATTTGATGGGTTATTATGTTGGACACATTTAAGATAATTAATGGGGTGGGGGTTGCATTTTTAGTGTGTTATGGTCAGTCTCTGCTTGATAGCAAGGTTGACTCAGGTTCAGTAATTTTCAAAAATGTAGTAGATCAAGATTTGAAAAAGTAAGCAAAATTCAGGACTGGGGACTGATGCAGGGAGTCAGACTGATCAAAGCAAATAGAACAGGCTGGCTTTTTGTGCAGTGTGACCCTGACTAAATATTTTATTACTGCAAAGCTATTTGCTAAAGTTAATTACCAAACATGGTAGTATTTTTCTCCATCTATAGTCCATGGTGCAACACACACTTTATTTCAAGTTCTATTTTATGTTGTAGATTTGGCTAAATGTTTTTAAAAACCTTTAAAGTTCACTTTTGAACATTAACCTTCAATCCATAGCCCACAATTTTCATTATTGATTTGAGTTTTGATTTGTTGAAAAAATAAATTTCTATTGAATTATTGAAAGGACAACCACTTAATAGTTTCAGAGCTATTTTTAAATTCCAAATGCTTGCAGGCCAGCTGCTTAAATTAGTTGAATTTTAACATTAATTTTCAGAGGTACTATTTAGTTGGCTTTGGTGCCCAGATACTTGATTTGCTTTGGCAGCACCACTCAGTACCTAGTGTTGGCTTCAGGTAAAGCTCAGTCATAATACAGGGCATAATTAAAGCAGGATACCAGTCAGGATGGTGTGTGGTTTGGAGGGAAACTTGCAGGTGGTAACGTTCCCATGCATCTGTTGCCACTTATTTTTCAAGACAGTGGAAACTGCTAGTTTAGAACATGGTGCTGGATGAATCTTGGCAAGTTGCTTTAGTGTATCTGGTATATAGTACTCACTGTGGTTTAGTAGTGGACAGAATGAATGTTTAAGATGACGAACGAAGCAGTGCTGAAGTGCCATGCTTCTGCTGAGTTTCTTTGTTGGAATTTGGAAGAGTGAAATAAAAGAATTTCAAAATGGTGTAATTTGGAAATATTTATAATAGATAAGGTTTTATGATGAAACTATATTTGTCAGATTGAATTGTTTGTGTTGTAGGATAGATTAAACAACTAATTAACATTTGTGCAGTTTTTTAATAGTCTGGCTAGTAAATTTAACACTGACTAAATCTCTGGTTCTAATCGTCCTGTTCAGAGATGTTACATAGCTATGGAACAGGTGGGACTTGAACATGGGCCTCCCTGATCTAGGGCAGGGACACAGCCACAGTGCCTCAAGACGGTTCTAAATACTGGCCTAATGGTTGCACTGCAAATAGAGACCACCTGTAGCGAGAACTGAGATGGCAGTCT
Organism: Stegostoma tigrinum; assembly: GCF_030684315.1. Taxonomy (NCBI): domain Eukaryota; kingdom Metazoa; phylum Chordata; class Chondrichthyes; order Orectolobiformes; family Stegostomatidae; genus Stegostoma; species Stegostoma tigrinum. The sequence goes on from NC_081366.1 coordinate 57,555,577, forward strand.
TCGCCCTCATGCTTCAGGAAGAAACCATACAGCTTTGTAGTTGGTGTCCAAAATAAGCAGAGAATTTCATGGCCTCTAATTGGAACATTGTATTCAATTACTGGAATTATTCAACAGTGCCAGAGGCAATCCTGTTGTGTTAATGGACAAACATTTGGGAAGTCAGTGGATACTATGCTTAACAATTCATGCAAACGATGGTCTCTGCCTGTTATAGAAAGCTAGCCCCAAGATTTGAATGTTCCAGTGTTGATGGACTTTTTCTTTAATATTTAGAAATGGTCCAAAGATGGGCAATTTAGGTAGATTGGCCATGCTTAAGAAAGAAGTGTGCCAAAGTATGTGCAGATTAGGTGGGCCAACCATGGTTTTAAAAAAAATACCTGGAATTACAGGAATGGGGTTGGCAGTTGGGTATGGGTGAATCCTCTTCAGAGGGTTGTTGAAGATGCACTGGGATAAATGGTCTTGCTCTGCGCCAGAAGAATTGTTTCTATGAATAGCAAACATTGCTAACATTTTATTCTTGCCTAACTTTCACATTTCTCCCTCTCTGTCCTTCCCCACCTCCCCCTCTCTCTTCCACTTATGTTCATACCCCTTACTGTCTGTTGCTCAATCTTGATCTCCCCCCTCATTTGCTTTCTCTTCTTTTTATACTTGGCCTTGTATACGTGCTGTCTCTCACGGCTTGCTCTCATGCACTTTCCCGCTCTCACCGCTCATGCTCTTCCTCACGCTGTTGCTGTTCACTCACTAGATGCACGCTTGCCCTCCCTCTCTGTTGCAACCCTGTCCCTTGCAGCGCCATCCCGCAATATTCTGGCAATATGTTTTCAATTTGAGGTCAAAGCTGTAAGCCAGAAGTTTAATAAATGTGTGCATTTGTTGTAGGTCTGGTGGAGTCATTTGGGGACATTATCATTTTGTGTGGTGTTTTAACTGCAGCTTTGATGTAAGCTTGTTGGTCGTTTCAAATCCTGATGGCATTTTTTTAGAAAGCAGTTGCATCATCGAGAATAAATTCATTTTTGTTCACTTTACTACTACTAATGGGCTTGGTCTGCGCAAAAATGTACAACTTCTTGCGCGCACAGCATCAGCAGATAGTCTGTTCTGCCCTTTTTCAAATCTAATTTTCACTTACCATATCATGATACTGAATCATGCTGGATATTGCTCTACTGATGCTGTTCCTGTTGTATTCCTAGCCAGATGTGGTGAGGTGCTATAATCCTTTCCTGACCCTTTCTTCACATAACAATTCCCATGTGGTCACTGGATTGTAATCGGATCCTGGAGCATGAGCCTTTTATTTTACTCCCAATTCTACCCAGACGATGATTGAACGCAACTTCACTGTTTCCATCACTCTCTCTGACACGAACTTAAATTTTGAGTCTCATTGCTGGTATTTGATATTGCTTTTACTTAAATACTAGTTCCAATTGGCCATTCAGGTTTTCATTGCTGGATATGTTTTAACAAAAAAAACTATATCCAGATTTTAAATTCTCTTGTCAGGGAGACTACTGAAAGTTTTAATTTGGTGTTAAAAAATTACTCTGCTGGTAGGAATAAACATCATCTCTTCGCAGATACGACTTTCATGAATGTTGCAGTTTAGACCTTGGCAATAAAAAAAAATTCTAGGATCAACATGCCTGTATTATTAACTGTGTGTCTAGTATTTCTATTAGCTGTACTTGGCTGATTTATCAACTGCATAAACTAGAAAAATCTTTTGTTTCTCAACCAAGAAAATGAAGAGAAGGTAGTTCACGTAGTGTAAAGATTCTCCAAAGTAATTTTAGCAATATTTCTATGCTTGTCTAACAAATGCTTAGGGAGTCACAACGCAGGATCGGGATGAGTGAACATTAAACCGAATGAGAATTGTTAGACAATTTTAGGTTCTGTTGTTGGAAGAGTTCCATGTGCCAGCTGTGGTTATCAGTGTTGGTGTTCATTGCTGACCACAGAATTGGCCTTCATTGTAACTGAGGCATAGCAATATACAGCACAGAACCTGGAAATAATTCTAAGCAGTGTAAAGAAGGCAATAATTTTAATTCTTTTCTGTCGGGTGTAACATGGATTCAAGATGAAATGTGCTGGTGTTAATGTAAGATCAATAGACTTTAACAGTTCAGTGGTATAGACTCATAGAATGGTACAGCATAGAAACAGAACCTTCCAACTCTTTTGCACCAACCAGATGTCCTAAACTGATCTAACCCAATTTGGCAGCATTTGGTCCAGATCGTCTAAACTCTTCCTTCTCATATACCCATCCAGATGGCTTTTAAATGTTGTATTGTACCAGCCTTCACCATTTCCACTGGCAGCTCCTTCCAGAAACACAGAGCCCTCTGTGTGGAAAAAGTGGCCCATTAGGTCCCTTTTAAATCTTTCTCCTCTCACCTTAAACCTATGCTGTCTAATTTTGTACTCCCCCATTCTGGGAAAAAGATCATGGCTGTTCACCCTAGTCATGCTGCTTATTACTTTATTAACTATTAAAAGGCCAGCCTTCCACCACCGCTCCAGACGAAAAGCCCCAGCCAATCCACCCTGTTTATATAACGTAAATGCTCCAATTCTGGCAACATCCTTGAAAGGATTCAAAGAGATTTGCAAGTTTCACAACATGGTTCCTATAGCAGGAGACTAGAATTGAACATAGTATTCTAAAACTGGCCTCATCAGTGTCATATACATAACATCCTAACTCCTAGACTCAATGCATTGACCAATAAAAGCAAATGTGCCAAACACCTTTTTCAGCACCCTGTACACATGCCATTCCACTTTCAAGGAACTATACATAGCATCACTAGGTCTTTCTGTTCGGCAACACTGCCTAGGCCCTGTGATTAATTGCATAAACCCTGCCCTGTTTTGCCTTACAAAAATACAATACCTCACGTTCATCTAAATTAAACTTGCTCTGCCTCTCCTTGGTCCATTGGCCTACGCATTCGAGGTCCAGTTGTACTCTGAGACGGCCTTTTTTATGATCCACCACCCGAATTTGATGTCATCTGCAAACTTACTAACCTCCTATATTCACATCCAAATCATTTATATAAACAACAAAAAGCTGTAGACCCAGCAGCGATCCTTGTAGTTCAATGATGGTCACAAGGCCTCCAGTCTGAAAAACAGCCCTCTACCATCATCCTCTGTCTCCTAACTTAAAACCAATTCTGTTTCCATTTGGCTAGGTCTCCTGGATTTCACGTGATCTAATCTACTAATCAAAGTCTTATTGAACTCCTTGCTGAAGTCCATGTGGTTAGCATCTCCCACTTTTTCTCTTGAGAATCCAGTATTCTGCTAAATTACAGAGCATCATGTGCAATGTACTTTGATCAATCGGTGCATTTGTTACATTTCTGTTGATTCCAGAATCCTTGCTTCAGGATCTGTAGAAATTCAGTGTTAAGAATTTGGGGTAGGAAAGGAGAATTCTTGGTGAAGTTCCTGGTAATCTTCAATGAAAAGCCGCTTTGGATACTGAGATAACAAGGTGTAGAGCTGGATGAACACAGCAGGCCAAGCAGCATCAGAGGAGCAGGGAGGCGGGGATGAGCTGGACTGGTTTTTGGATATGGTCAGGAGATGAGATTTTGAAGCTTGTGAAGTCCACATTGATACCATTGGGCTGCAGGGTTCCCAAGTGGAATATGAGATGCTGTTCCCGCAACCTTTGGGTGGCATCGCTGTGGCACTGCAGGATGGACATGTCGCGCAAGGAGTGGGAAAGAACATTGAAATGGTTTGCAACTGGGAGGTGCAGTTGTTTGTCGCAAACCAAACGTAGATGTTCCACAAAGTGGTCCCCAAGCCTTTGCTTGGTTTCTCCAATGTGGATACTAATGCTTTGGATATTAAGATCAAATTACACAGAGGAGAGAATGCTGATTTGATTAATCGCACTGATCTAATGGGTTTTTCAGGTTTATGTTTTAAGCTGGGATTTAATTCATACCAAAGGCATAGAAATTAAACATTGGCTAGATTTCAGCATGGTTCTGTGAAATAAAGGACACTGTTTAGATGTGTTTCATGGTGTTGCTGTCTAAGACTATAAGATGTAGCAGAAATTAGACCTGTTTTCACCCATATATAAAAACATATTATAAGTACTAACCCAAAGGAGACAGGTATGCAGTTTATCATTGCCAATTCAGTACTTTGTTTTATATTACTTTATTTTTAAACTGCTTGCATAAAGGGGGCAGCATTGTACTACAAAGATATGGTTACTTTGAGTTTGAACCCTTGATTTAAAAACTAGTGGGCCTGTCTTTCTCATGGTTTTTATTTTCTTCCCTTCCCTATGTTCTTTGACTCTTGCTTGATGATACTTAATTCCTGCCTTTACACTGACGTTTGCTTGCATTGCTTTGATTCTATGCCCACTCTAGCTCATTACACCTTGAAACTGACTGTCACCGCAGTTGAACGCAGCAAGTGTAGCAGCTGATGAGATGGTTGAGCTGGGCTGGTGTTTCATAGAATTTCAAAGTGTCTTCCTCATCACCCCTCCCTTGACAACAGAAATTACATACCTTATAACGTTCTTTCCTGAGTGAGCAGCAGTAAGCGGCATTGATAAAATTGACATTCAATCAAAATTAAGAGGTTTTGATTGCATTATATTTCTGTAATGCATTCAGTTGTCACTCAAGGGCATGAACATATTTTTGTTTTCTTCTGTAATTTGACTGAAGTCCAAGTGGCAGCTCCTTTGTTGAATCAACCAGTTGAACATTGCTTTATGTATTTACTTCATGTAGTGTGCCATCTGGATATGGCAACAAATTGCTAACCTGCAGTTAAATGTCTTGAGTAACAATAGTTCTAACAATGAGAACTTCAAGAGGTTCTTCTAAAAATATGAACTACAGTTTGGATGGTTTTATAATCCCTGGGTCATTGTATTTAGCTTTATAACTTGTCTCATATTCAAGGTTGAGGAGAGCAAAATTATTGTATGACTAAGTTTCATGACTACTTCTATGAAAGCACAGCTAGCTGTTAGCCATGTTAATGTACCTTACTTAATTGTAAAGCTAGTTGATGAACTAAACAAGCAAAAGCTTCACTTACCCTGTCAGTACAGAGCACAAAAAATCTGTTTTACATTTTGACATCTCAAAAACAGTTGACCATTAATTCTTCTTGGTTTCTACCTTATGAAACAGAATGGACACGGTTTCAAACTGAACCTGTTATTTAATAAATTGTAGTAGCTGACTTATCTTTGTGTGGTGTGGATGATGCCAAGGACATTAGAAAGTTTAATCTTTTAGTGACAGACTGTCTGCATCAATTTACATGGCTAAGAAAATTTGATTTTCTTTTAACATGTTTTCAAGTATGTCTTTTAAAAACGCTGTATTGTGAAACAATTACTGAAGTAACTTCTTCCACCAACCAACTAATTATAACAAAAATAAATTTAAGTGTATGACATGAGCAAATTTAGGTTGAAAAATCTAAACTAACCTTCATTAATAGCATCAAGTACAATTTAGAGTAACAGAGCCAGTGCCAGAATTTTGGTAACTTTATTCTGCAAATAAAAAATATTAAAGTTCGATTCTGTAGTTAAAAGATTTTACTCACAGATTTCCCATTTCTTAAACTGAATGATGGTTACATGAGCTCAGAAATTTATACTTCACATTCTTTATAAGGCAGCTGCTGACACTTGCATTGTCCGTAACCATTTATGATCACCAGTGCGCCTTCCTCGTGGGTGGGCTCATATTCATTATAGGGTACTTGTGTGGATAAATCTGCCATGGGTTGCCTGGCTTGGTGGCGAATTTGCCTCCGGTGTTGCATCATGGAGCAATGCCTTATGCGTCTTAGAGTAGGGGGGCAGCATTTCCGTGATATATACACCACTAGGATAATGAGAAAAAAAGAGAACAATAGAGCCATTGTTCCAGTTATTATCCTGTGAGTAAAGAGAGTGTTATCAGGCTCAAGGAAGTCTTCAGTAGTTGTTTCTATAGTGGGATTTTCAGTATCCTCTGTACTGGAGCCAGTCGACATTAATTCTGTTGCATATTCAGTGGATTCTGATAGCTGTGTAGAGTCTGTATAGCCAGTAGTTATTTGTGTGGTGGTTGCTGAAAGATTACTGCAGATTTGAAATCCATGAACAGCATCTAAGATGTCCTCGCCTTGTGTGTGCTGTGGGCTAGCACAAACCATTGAATTCTCCCATCGACCTTGGAAACTGCTTAGCCAGGAGGCCAGGGCACAAATATTTTTGTTACAAACCCACATGTTACCAGAAAGACCAATGTGAGTTAAAGATTTCCATGAATTAACAATCTGGGCACTCAGTGTGGTAAGCTTATTTGAATCCATCAGAAGTATCTTTAGGTTTGGCATTGTTAAGAAAACATTAGGCTCAATTGTTCTAATCTCATTTCCAGTTACATCAAGCTTTTCCAGTGTGTCCCAAGTCCATTCCATTCCACATAGCAGGATGCTAATTTTGTTCCACTGTAAAAATAGTGTTTGGAGACTGATTAGCCGAGGGAAATGAGCAAAATTAATCTTTGTCAGTTGGTTGTGCTCTAGGTGAAGCTCCTTGAGTTTGATTAATCCTGCAAAACCATTACGAGCTAGGCTTCGCAAACGATTGTTGCTTATATCCAAAAACTCTAAGCTTTGGCAGTCCCAGAAAACCCTGACAGGAATGGTCCTTAGTGAATTTGAACGTAGATGCAGTGTTTGAAGTTTACGTAAGCTATGGAATTGCTCTGGTTGCAGAGAAGTAATTTGATTAAATGATAGGTCCAGATTCTGCAAGTTAATCAGTTGGCTGAATGTAGTATTTGCCAGTCGCACAATCCTGTTGTAGCTGAGGATTAATTCTTTGAGTTTATATAGTCCTTGGAAGGCATCCACTTGAATAACAGAAATCTGGTTGTGATCTAAATAGAGCCATGTAAGTTGGCTGAATTTTGTAAACTGATCATTTTGCAGTTCAACGAAAGTATTGTGCCTGAGCGACAAGCCAATAGACCCGTGGGAGACATTATCGGGTACTCCTTGAAAACCTTGGGAATCGCAATAAAAGAACAGCTCCTCGCATCTGCATTTTTGTGGACATGCTGTGCCTGAGGCAGGCAGCATTTTCAACAGCATGCTCATCACACACACTGCCACCGTTGTTGGCCCCCCCAATGGCCACTTCGAATGCAAACCTGTAGGTGGCAATCAAATGAAATTCATTTAGGTTTCCAGCCTGAACAGTACATCGTATATGGTGATTTAGGTGCTTCATACCCCTCCCCCACAAAAGCTCTGTAGCTAATGATCATAGAATTGTCAGATGTGATCTTGTTTTTAAATCTGAGAATCGTTCTGTGCTTTCGACACACAAAGTAATTTGCTGCTCCTTCCCCCTTCATCCCCCCCAAACCCCTGTGTCTCCCTTCCTGTCTTATGAAATGGGATTTTCAAAAACAAACACTTACCCATTCTTTTCTGCACATTGGAGACTGCATTCAACTATCCTTCTGTTCAGACTCCTCGAGCAGTGAGCTGGAAAGAAGTTCCAATGGAAGAGGCAGATTTTGAAAAGATGCGAAACAAAAAGGATTTCTGTTTCCTTTCACACAAGACAATGGCGAGTATTCCAGTTGAAAGCAAAAGGAAAAATGCCGTAACAAATCTTCACCTATCGCAGCTGTAACATTTCCTCCCAACGCTTTGCCCTTGCCCTGCTTTGATTTCCACAGGCGTAGAACTATAGAATTTTTTCTCGAGAATGAATGAAAACACACATTTTCTTTACCTGCCCGTTCAATTGACTAGTTGAAGCCCAAACCTTTGCCTGCACAGCTGGTGGTCCTATCCTTAACTTGTTGATGTTAATGAAGTACTTGTACAGAGACTAGCTAGCAGTGTGAACACGTTGACTGAAAGCTCCTTTGGAAAGGAGAACTGTGCTGGTACTGCAAGAGCGCAGACTTGCAGATTGGTGGCAGGCTGGCGTAAGCTTGTGACGTGCAATGTTTTTGGGCTTTTCAGTGGCATGATGATGAGCTTCATGCTGCATGCAGTCTGCAAATTGGATGAAACAGACATTGAAGCATTGAAAATGACTAATAAATAAAAGGGGAAGTATTGGATATAATATTTGTCTAGAGTTGTCTATCAATACAATAATGTAGCAGATTATTTATTGTTGTGCTAAATTCCTGTCTAGTTTTTAAATAAAATCTATAGTAAGCAAATAGCTTTCAGGTATAAGTCCCCTGACCTGAATATAAAATTGAATAGAAGTTTACTTATACAATTTGCCTCCTTATTTTTTAGGATGCAGAAACACTCCTGAATAAAATTTCTCATTTTGTCTGATTTCATGGAAATAGTAATTTTCTATTATTAGTACATATCAATTTTAAAAATTTGAAAATATTATGGCAAAACGGCTGTGTATGACTTTGACTTTTTAAGCTATAGATTAATTTTGTATATTAATTTGTTTTATAGAAATACTTGTGTTCACCAGCATATTTGTATGCTTTGGCTAGTTTTATATTGGAACTTAACAGTATTTAGATGATTAAATACGCTGGCAAAGAAATGAGATTATGTGCATTTTTTAAATTTTTCACTGCCATCCCGTTTCTAAATCCTTGCAATGGTGTTACTTGCAATGGTATTATACTTAATGATGTATGATCTGTGCATACTGTTTACCAGGGTAAACATAGTCGTGTGCGTAATGGCACTCAAACATAATCTTGCCTTCTCTGATATTTGCAAGTTCACTTTCAGCAAAGGCCGCTGCATAGTTATCAGGAACTCCACGATATTTATCATTTTTCTCTAACGTCCCTAACCCAAGGTATTAAAGTCTTTGGGATGTTGATGCTGCATCCTTGCTGGCCTCAACTGACTTGTAACAAACCAGAGACTGAATTTAATTTTCTATTCTGAGCTACATCATGAATAAACTAGATGAACTAAACAATTAATATTCAAAACCCTGGTTCAGGAGCACTCATTGACCAAACTTGTCAAATGTTTTTGTTGTAGTTTTCTCCTAATTTCTTCCAAATTGATTCAAAATCTATGCATGTTTGATTATTGGCCTTCTCATTTTGCCATAAGAACGTAGAAAGTTTATGTCACACGTGAAGGCCACTAAGCTCATAGTGCAAGAAACAAGTTATAAGACACTGTCAGTCTTAGTTTCAACTTCCAACTTTCCCTAGGAACCTGTGGAGTTTTGCTTTCCCAAGTGGTCTGTCATGTCAAAAGATCCTTGTCAAAAATGTTTTAAAATCCATATAAACTATTTCAAAATGTGCTACAATCAGTTTACTGCACTCAATGCTCACAATATAGTTTCCTCTACATTGGGGGAGACAAAATGCAGACTATTTCCTTTGCAGAACATCTATATTCTGTCTGCCAAAATGATCGCGTTTATTTTCGCCTGTTACTTCAACACACCACTCTGTTCTCTGGCCAGTATCTCTCTCTCTCGAGCTTGATGCAGTGAAGCTCTGCAGAAGCTGGAAGAACAGCATCTCATTTTGGACATCCTGCAACCTTTAGGGCTGTATCAAATTCAATAATTTTAGAGAACTGAGCACCTTCTCCTGTGTCCTTACCCCTCCCTCCACACACCAGGCCTTCTTGTCGTGGAAGCTGCAATCCTTGTGGTCCCCATTGGCAGCTTTGATTCTCCCCGTTGCATATCCTTTGTCTGCCCAACTATTTTTCTACTCTCTCCGATCGCTTCGCGCCCCCCCCCCCCCACCAAAAAGAAATCCATCTTCAGGGTATATACCTATCTTTTCCTAGCTGCAGTTAGTTTTGAAGAAAGGCCACTTGATCCAGAACGCTAACTCTTACTGTCTACAGGTGCTGTCAGACCTACTAAGGTTTCTGTTTTAGTTTTTTTGGTATTGTGAATAACATTTATCTTACAACTAACGCCACAAACAAAATAATCTAGTCATTTGTCTCTATCATTGGTCTATCCTTGCTGTATCCAAATTAGCTACAGTCTTTCCTCACCTAGCAACACTTAATTAGCTAGCTGTTGGGAACATTTGGATGTCTTGAGAATCTGTGAATGGCACCATATAAAAAGAAAGTTCTCCTATTAACTGTAGAAATCACATTTTGAATGCAGGAAACTAAAGATTTCACGACAATGATCTCTAGAAATTTTGCCAACACCTCTGATTTAAAAAGTAACCATACAGTTTTGCTTTGTTTAATTCATGTCTCAATCTGATAAAGGATGTTCTTTAGTGATTAATATTGCTTATTCAGTTTCTTGAGAGTTTCAAAAAGAATTTCATTGGACATAAGAGTTCATGCCTAAGTATTTTACAAAATTTACCATTGGTGATTCATATTATGATCCAGTTTAGGGGCACTGTGGCTACAACTAAGACAAGGATGTGGTTGTTCAGTCAGGTATGAATTAACACAAAAAGAAATTTTAAGTGACTGCACAAGTTGTAGAACTATCACAGCTAAACAGATTATTTGCAATCATATTGGAAAGAAGGATTGGTGCGCATTGTCATCTTGGCTTTACTGCAGAACCTTGGAGAAATTCATGAGAGAATATCAGGCAAAGGTTTATCATACTCCATTGACTCCTGAGAAAATTCTAAGTTCCTCGAGCAAATTGTCACTTGAGAATATTCAGTGAGATTTAGGAATGATGAAGTCTGTCAATGGAAACTGCAAGTTGAGTCTTTAGTTAGCCTTTCTAGTAATCAGAACTGACACACCTTTAAAAGCAGAGATTTACGATGAACGTTCATCAGTTCAAATTCTTCCCACTATTTTTCTGTCTTTGCTACCTAGTTTTTGCATGTTAACAAAATTTTTGGCCTTTATTTCAGAATTCCAGGATTAACAGTGTTTTGCTTTTTATTTTACTGCTAAGTATTGAGTTGATTCCCATGCCAATTCTCAACATTTATCTAATGAATATGATGAAGCAGTTAAGCATGTTCAAGGATTTTAGGTACAGTAAACTCAATTTGCACTCATTTGCGACAGACATTTTGGATACATAATTTTAAAGAAAACTCATCATTGGAGATGCTGCACGAACAGTATGCCTTACTCGAGTTGCGTGTTGAATATTTGAAGTAAACCCAGCACAAAATTGTTTCTAAGATAATAAAGTGTGAAGCTGGATGAACACAGCAAGCCAAGCAGCATCTTAGGAGCACAAAAGCTGATGTTTCGGGCCTAGACCCTTCATCAGAGAGGGGGATGGGGTGAGGGTCCTGAAATAAATAGGGAGGCGGGGGGGGAGGCGGCGGACCAAAGATGAATAGAGGAGAAGACAGGTGGAGAGGACAGCATAGGTGGGGAGATAGGGGATAGGTCAGTCCGGGGAGGACGGACAGGTTAAGGAAGTTGGATGAGGTTAGTAGGTAGGAAATGGAGGTGCGGCTTGAGGAGGGGATAAGTGAGAGGAAGAACAGGTTAGGGAGGTGGGGTCAAGCAGGGCTGGTTTTGGGATGCAGTGGGGGGAGGGGATGAGCAGGGCTGGTTTTGGGATGCAGTGGGCAAGGGGAGATTTTGAAGCTTGTGAAGTCCACATTGATACCATTGGACTGCAGGGTTCCCAAGCCGAATATGAGTTGCTGTTCCTGCAACCTTCGGGTGGCATCATTATGGCACTGCAGGAGGCCCAGGATGGACATGTCGTCTAAGGAATGGGAGGGGGTGTTAAAGTGGTTCGCGACTGGGAGGTGCAATTGTTTGTTGCGAACCGAGCGGTTCCATCCTGGGCCTCCTGCAGTGCCATAATGATGCCACCCGAAGGTTGCAGGAATGCAACTCATAGTCTGCTTGGGAACCCTGCAGCCCAATGGCATCAATGTGGATTTCACAAGCTTCAAAACCTCCCCTCCCCCCACTGCATCCCAAAACCAGCCCAGCTTGCCCCCACCTCCCTCACCTGTTCTTCCTCTTACCTATCCCCTCCTCCCACCTCAAGCCGCACCTCCATTTCCTACCTACTAACCTCATCCCGCCTCCTTGACCTGTCCGTCCTCCCCAGACTGATCTATCCCCTCCCCACCTATACTGCCCTCTCCACCTATCTTCTCCTCTACCCATCTTCGGTCCGCCTCCCCCTCTCTCCCTATTTATTTCAGAACCCTGTCCCCATCCCTGTCTGTGAAGGGTCTAGGCCCAAAATGTCAGCTTTTGTGCTCCTAAGAAGCTGCTTGGCCTGCTGTGTTCATCCAGTTTCACACTTTTGTTATCTTGGATTCTCCAGCATCTGCAGTTCCCATTATCTCTGATCACAAAATTGTTTCTATACTGCGCAGTACTTTTGGATGCAAAAGGCCAAATACTAGACTTGCATTAAGTAGCCCTGGTAAAATTTGGTAGTATTGCTAACAGTGCAAGTAATATCAGTGTTAAAATAGTAGCACTGTAACACTAATGAAATGTTGCTGAGGATAGCACGCACAACCCAGATACTAAAATGAAATGTGAGAAGGTATTTGCAGCATTACTGGTAACTACACTGACAAATGATAGTATGGGCACTTAATTTTATAAACTTATTTTACGTTGAAATTGTAACTAGATCTTGGAGATCCAGTTAAAAATACTAATTGGCTATTGAATAATTTTACTTACACTTTTAAGCCATGGAATATTTTGTAATTTTCCATCTGCACATATGTTGGTGGTTTTTCAATTTCTTGAATATGCATATACTGTCGCAAACCAGGTGTCTCAGCATTTGCCATCTTTTGGCATCAACACATATTTGTGCCTGGATGCAATTTCTTAAATTATCAGATCTAAAATGCAAGCTCAGTGAAGGGACACATGGACAATTTACACTGGTTGCTGTCATTGACTGGTTGTACAAGTCTCTTTGCAAGTTGCACTCCTATGTCATCTTCATATCAAAAGGTCATATTCAAATACTGCGAAATCTCAGAGGCTAAATCTTTCCTTTTGACCCAGATTCCCAATCCATTTGATGGCCCTAATTTGCAGTTTCCCTGAATGGTTTCCCTTTGTAATCCAATTTTGAAGTTCGAAAGTTACAACCATTTTGCGAAAATAGTGAGTGTTTGTATTTATTCATTTTTTGGGGTGTGTGTGTTGCTGGCTGGCAAGCCTTTATTGCCTGTCCCTAGTTGCCCTTGCAAAGGTGGTGGTGAGCTGTCTTCTTGAATTGCTGCAGTCCACCTGCTGTGAGTGGACTCGGTGCCATTGTGCAGGAAATCCCAGGTTTTTGACCCAGCAATGGTGAAGGAATGGTGAATATATTTGAGTCAGTATGGTGAGTGGCTTGGAGGGCAAATTGTAGGTGCTGGTGTTCCCTTTTGGCTGCTGCCTTTGTTCTTCTGGATGGAAGTTGTTGTGGATTTGGAATGTGCTGTCTGAGGATCCTTGCATTTCTGCAGCGCATCTTTATGTAGCCGTATGTACTATGAGTTTGGTGATGGAGAGAGTAGATGCTTGTGGATGCAGTGCCAATCAAGTGAACTGTTTTGTCCAGAATCGTGTCAATCATCTTGTGTTGAGCTGCAGCCTTCCTGGCAAATGGGGAGTGTTTCATCATACTCCTGACATATACTTTGTAGATGGTAGACAGGCTTTGGCAAGTCAGTTGCCACACTATTTCAAGTCTCTGACCTGCCATTGCTGCCACTGCATTTTATGGGTGTACTGCCGTTATAACTTGGTCAGAGCTCTACAGCAGGCTCATGCTTTCAAAATATCAGCACATGACCGCACTTGGGAACCTCTGCTCTCATTCTTTCTTCTAAGCAAACTTTATACGTGCAAGTTTCTTAAGTTTTTTTTTATTTTATCGAAAGATAAATGTTGACCCTGTTCTCTGTTGTTATATTTTGAAGGCTTTTTTTTAATGGGGTTGTTTTGATAACTAATGTATGATTAGAGGAGGCAATAATTGTCTGTGACAAATTCCCTGCGCATCTAATTTTTGTTCTGCCAACAATGAATGTAAATTATGTCTGAATATGATGCATCTAATTTGCATGTGTGGTTGCTGTAAAGTTGCAGGGCCTTTTCAGTTCTTCGTGGCTTTACAAATCTCTCATATCCGCAGTAATAGTAGTCAAATCTGAGTCGTCCTAATCTAAGGTTTCAGTTCATCCTAGCTATAACTTTTGAAACATTTGCTGATCCTCAAATTATTTACAAAATCTTCACATGAAATAATTCAATATTTTTGTAGAATCAATATTGTCTGTTTTTATTTGTAAAATTCACAAAGCCTCCGGTTTAATCATTAAGGTGGAATCCATGAGCTCATTTGCTTGCTGTTTCTCTCTTCCTCTTTGCAATCTCATTAACTGGCTTTAATCCTTCCTTTTCTCTCACCTACCCATTCTATCCTGTCCTTTCTCATGCCTGCCCTCGCTCACCGTCCTTGTTGGTTCGTTCGCTCACTCACCCGACCTCCTCATTCTCTCTGCGACTTAAGAAATAAAACTAAACTAATCAAAAATATGGTATGACACTTAAGCTGGTTTTAATATTGTGTATTCTCATAGTAAAGACCATTTCAGCTTAATTTTTCAAACCTGTTACTTTGCAAGTTTAGGTTGTGGAACTATATCATTTAACACAACTTAAGCTGGAAAATGAGGTTTGGAGGCAGAAAGATCAGAGACGCAATCCTCAGTCCCCTTCTCAATCTTTTTTTTCCATTTTGGAGGCTTTTTTTGCGCTTGGTTCCTCAAGCACAGTCAAAGCCAATTTTATGGCAGTACAAACAGCTTGGTTGTTCAGGATGTGAGAAAGATAAGAGAAGGAATAGTGACAGGAGAATCATTAGTTAGGTGAATAGACATGCACTTTTGTGGCAGTAAATGTGGCTCCTGGATTGTATGTTGCTTTCTTGTGCCAAAATTGAAGATGTTAGAGCGGTCGCGGGGAGTGGTGAACTGCCAGAGGTTCTGTCCACATTCTTACCAATGACTCGGGTAAGAAGAGGGGTAAGGTTCCACCATCAGGATTGGGAGAAATAAGAAGAAAATTATTAAGCAAGACCTCAAGGGTATTCCAGTGCCACATGCAAGTGAGCACAGCAATGAAATGATAAATGTATGGCTGGAAAAAATAGTTGCAAGAGTATGGGTTTTCGATTCCCGGCATTGGTTTTTAGATTAAGGAAAGCTGGGCTTTTACAAACCAGACAGGTTGCACTTGAATAGAGTTGGGATTGAGTTTCCTGTTGGGTGATTTTGCTAGTGCTGTTGGTGGGGATGGGTTAAATTAACTCCACAGCTGCGTGGGAATTAGAAGGAATATTAGAAAGGCATAGCAGGAAACAGATTTACTTAGGGACAGAGAGGATAAGTATATAGAGTAGTCAGTGAGTGAAGTTGGTGAGGGAATAAATAAAGCCTAAATTAGGATTATGCTGCATATGTTTGAATGGAGTATTTTAAATAAAGTTTGTTAATAGATAAGAACAAAAGGTAATCTAGAGCAAGGACAGTTAACTGCAGAAGCGTTGACTTCAATGAGCAAGGAAACAGTTGGGCCAGACAGGCTGGAACAAGTGTTGTTGGGAACAGCTCTCAACAAACGTGGGTTACTTTCAAAGAGGAAATGATTAGGATACAGGCGAGGCATGTTCCTTCTAAAAAGGTGGACAAACCACAGGATGAAAAAGGAGTTGGAAATCAAAGAAATAATATGTGCTTGTGTCAGGTCAAGCACACGTTCAGAGGATTCTGAGGGAAGGTTAAAAAGTATTTTAAAGAGAAGTTGCATTGTGGGAATGGACTTGTGACCAAGAATCCGAAAGTCATCGTTGAGCACAGATGTAGTAAAAAGAGGAATATGATTGATTATTAACCAAAAGAGGGACTTGCATATGCAGGGAAAAATGGAAAAGAAAACAAAATAGGTGCAAGAGTAGGCCATTTAGCTTTTTGAGCCTGGACGACGCATCTGTCATTACCAAGGAGATAAAAGCCACCCAGGCCATACTGACAAAGAAAACTGTATTAGTAGAAAAATTCAGAATTGTTTAGATGGGCTAGTAATACTTAAAATTGACAAAGCACTGGGGCAAGATAAGACCCTAAGACCATAGGAGTGGAAGTAAGGCCATTTTGCCCATTGAGTTCACCTTGCCATTTAATCATGGCTGATGGGCATTTCAACTCCACTTTCCTGCACTCTCCCCATAGCCCTTGATTCCTTGTGAGATCAAGAATTTATCGATCTTTGCCTTGAAGACATTTAACGTCCCAGCCTCCACTTCCCTCCGTGGCAATGAATTCCACATGCCCACCACTCTCTGGCTGAAGAAATGTCTCCTCATTTCCGTTTTTAAATTTACTCCCTCTAGTTCTAAGGCTGTGCCCACTGGTGCTAGTCTTCCCGCCTAACGGAAACAACTTCCCAGCGTCCACCCTTTCTAAGCCATGAAATGCATCCAAAGATATTGAAGAAACTGAATGGGAATTGCAGGGGCACTGGCCATAATCTTTTAATCTTTCCTAGACTCAGGAGCTGCATGAGGTCTGGGAATGCAGACGTATAGCCCTTCTTCAAAAAGATTGTAAGTCAGTTTGAGCGCAGTAGTGAGGTAGCTTCTAGAATGTTAAGAGATTGCATCAGTAGCCACATGGAGTAAGGTGAGTTGTGTCAAAAGGGCCAGCATGGATTTCTGAAGGGACTGCTGTGTTCAACTAACTTACTGGTGTTTTTTTGAAGTTGTAGTGGGAGACATTGATGAGGGTGACGACGATGTGTTGTACTTGGAGTTTCAAAAAAACAGTTGGTACAGTGTCACACAAGACTTGAGAGAAATTTTATAGTTCATGGGCTAAACCGGATGATTACCGTGTGTAGCAAAGTGGGATCACATTCCAAAAGGGCATAAATGTTTTGGTGATTTGGGCAACTAAGTGTGATGTACTATAGAACTGTAGGAAATAAGAGCAGGAGGAAGCCATTCAGCCCTTCAAGCCTGCTCTGCCATTCATCACAATCATGGCTGGCCATCCAACTCAATAGCCCAATCCTGTTTTCACCCCATAACCTTTGATCCCAGTCACCCCAAGTGCTACATCTAGCCACCTCTTGCATGCATTCAATGTTTTGAATTCAACTATTTCCTGTGGTAATGAATTCCACAGGCTTGCCGCTCTTTGGGTGAAAAAATGTCCCCTCATCTCTGTCCTAAATGGTCTACCCCAAATTCTCAGACTGTGACCCCCTGGTTCTGGACACGCCCACCATCAAGAACATTCTCCCTGCATTTACCCTCTCTACCCCGTTAGAATTTTCTAAGTCTCTGAGATCCTCTCCTCTTTCATTTGAACTCCAGTGCAAACAATCCTAACCTAGTCAATTTCTCCCTCCATATGTTAGTCCAACCATCCCTGGAATCAGCCTGATAAATCTTCACTGCACTCCCTTGAGAGCAAGAGCTTCCTTCTTCCAGAAAGGAGACCAAAACTGCACACGGTATTCTTGGTGTGGCCGAACCAAGGCCCTCAATGACTGCAGCTACACATTCCTGCTCTTGTACTTGAAACTTCTCGCAATGAAGGCCACCGTACCATTTGCCCCCTTTACCACCTGCATGCTAATATATTTGGATAGAACATTGTAGATTGGAGCAGTGAATGAAGTGTTACAGCCTCTTAGAATTTTATTATTTGGGCATAGAACACAAAAGCGGCATTTACGCTGAATTATACAAGGGAACTTGTTAGATTTCATCTGGAGTATTTTGTACAATCCTAAGCATGATACTATAGGAAGGATGTGAACACATTGGAAAGTGTCAAAGAGACTGACACATAGTTAAAAGGATGAGGAACTTCAGTTACGAAGATAGGTGGGAGATTTGGGACTGTTCTCTTTTGAGAGAAGTAGACCAGGTGGCGATCTGATAGACATTCATACATGTGGATAGAATAGATGAGAAACTTTTCTTGCCCATAAGTGATTTGCATACTTGGCAAACATTTTACATGAGTGCTTAGGGTCAGAATTGTACTGCCTGGAAGTGTAGTGGAGGCAGGTACAATTGTGAGGCATTCAAGAGAACATGGATTATTAATCAAATAAAAATAAACGCATAAGGGTATGGGGGAAAGGCAGAAGAGTTCTAACGCTCAGATAGAGTGCTGGTATAGATATGATGGGAAAAATGGTTTCCTTCTGTCATTCTTTCATCTAATTTTACATCTTTTTGTACAGGCCAATGAAATGTACCACAATTGCATTGCTAATTTAATTCATAAGATCAATTTTAAGCACTTTTTAAATTTATTTTTTATGCCTTAATTTTAGACATTTCTTGGTCCTTGAATGCTGTACCCCATTGATGATTTCTTCTTTCAGACTTTGATATCAATAGAAACGGTGATGATCAATTCCTTTACTTTACTTATTTACTTTCCAAAGAGGAGGACAGAAGAATGAAGTCACCAGAGAGATCAATCTGAACCTTACTGTTCAGGAATGATCATCTTAATTCTTTTGTTTCTCTCTGTTAATTTTAAATAGGTTTTGTATCATGAGTTCCAAAATCAACCAAATCCTTTTGCAGTTGAGCAGAATTGGGTTGAAATTCTTAAATTTGTAATTGATTTTCATCACTTGTTCTTACAACTGGGGATATTTTGTGACTGCAATTTATTGGGATGCCATTGAACTCTGAACAATGTGAGCAAGACCAATTTGAAACTTCAATCACCTTCATAAATAACCAGGTAGGCAATGACCTAGTGTAATTATTACCTAGTAGTTAATCCAAATACCCAAATAGTGTTCTGCGGACTGGGTTGGAGTCCTGCCATGGCAGATGATGGAATTTGAATTCAGTAAGAATCTAGTGATGACCGTGAATCCATTGTAGATTGTTGGAAAAACCTATCTGGTTCACTAATGTTCTTTAAGGAAGGAAACTGCCACCCTTGCCTGGTCTGGCCTGCATGTGAGTCCAGACCCACAGTAATGTGGTTGACTCTTAACAAAATGAGCAATAAATGTTGGCCTGGCCAGTGAAATGACACCCTCATCTCGTGAATGAATAAAGGGGAAAAAAAAACAAGGATGAGTATCGTTGTAGGCTGGATATTTGTTTGCATTCAGTTTCCTAAGTTGTAATACTGATGTCTTTCTTCGTAAGTCTATATTCTTCCTTCTAATCTCTTCTCATCTGAAGAAATTTTCTGCCCTTTACCTCCCATCCATTTCAATGTAGGTATTTTTGATTCAGTAGTGTTACTTTATTGCTAAGAAAATCTGATGAGTGTAATTGGCAGTAGATTTTGAGTTCAGCCAAATGATGATCAATTTTAGTTGGAGTATCATATACTGAGATTGCAGTGAAACTTTTGAAATGAACCATCTCTGATCAAAACTGGAATTTCCAATTCTTAAGTACTATGTTGAGCCTAATTTCATGCTAATGATTGGAGCATATAATATTAAGTTTCTTTCAAACTGTTTCTTGCCATTGTTTGGTGTGAGAAGCTTTTTTAAGAAAATCCTAGGACCAAAGAAAAGGTTATTACCTTATATTTAAGGATCATTTTTTAAAATATTCTCTCTTTCAGTTTCCTTATCACAATGAGATTTAGATGGAAGAGAAAGCTGTTGATTCAGCAGCACTTGTTTAATAACATTTTACTTGCTATTGTTAGTGACTGGTCATGTTCTAATTTCTCTAAAACCACTTCACACAGAAAAATTGTGGTCAGAAAAGTCGAAAAGGAATTTTGAGTTTTTCTGGCGCCAGGATAATCAATGTTGCAGTGTTATGTTGCATGTGGGTCTGAGTATGTCTAAATCTTCGTTTTATGCTTGATCTGCATGAGTATTTTATCGACAAGGCCAGAATTTATTGTTCATCCCTAACTCCTCTTGAGAAACCAAGTTTTCCACGATTTCTGCAGCCTTTGGTTCACCCAGTTAACTGTAGAGTAGAATCATGGAATCACCACAATATGGAAAGAGGCCATTTGACCCATCAAGTCCACGCTGACCACCTGAAGAACATCCCACCCAGAACCCTCACGTCCATCACTACTTCCACCCCCCCCCCCCCCCCCCCCCCCCCACATCCTGTCTCCCCCACTGTACATTTGCCATGGTTAATTTGCCTAACCTGCACATCTTTGGACTGTGGAAGAAACTGAAAAACCCAGCGAAATTCATGTAGACACAGGGAAAGTATGCAAACATCCACGCAGATGGCCATCCAAGACTGTTATTGAACCCGGATGAAGTAGCTGTGCTAGCCACTGAGCCACCTATGAGGGAGGGGGAATCCAGGATATTTTTTTGGTGGCAATGAGGGAACAGTAGTATTTACAACCAGGAATGGTATCTGACTTGGATGATAACTTGCCGGTGATGGAATTCCATTCCTGATGTGGAATGCAAGTTTGTAAGGTGCTGTTTAGGGAATCTTGGAAGTTGCTGCAGTACATCCTGCAAATTATATACTCGACTGCTATTGTGCATCAGTGATGGGATGAGGGAATGCTTTAAGGTAGTAGGTAGAGTGCTTTGGAACTAATTCATCCAGCCAAATAGAAAATATTCCATTACTTTCCTACTATATTTGCTGTAGATGACAGCTTTAGAAGATCAGGTGGTGTATTATTTGATGCAGAATCTACAGCCTCTGACTACTTGTTATTTATCTGAGAGAGCACGTTAATTTTCTGGTCATTTTTTTAAGAAAAGGGCTGTTTGTTGAGTGCACCCTCATGGATGTAGTTGAACACCACAATATTAAACTGTTAATGTTTTTTATGACATCAGCTGCATCTATATCGCACAATGCTTTTCAGGCTGCATGTAGCCCTGTGTTATAGTTTCATCAAAATGGCACTTGATTTTTAGGTATGGCTGGTGCTGTTCCTCTCTTGTCTGGGGTTGATTCTCTGAGTACTGTTGGTGGCATGGGAGATGTTCTTCACCAAGGTTAAAGATCATGGTTGAATACAGTTATGCTGCAGATGGCCCACAGCAAAGGTGTTGCATCAATTTTGAATCTATCTAACTCCACATGGTGGTAATGTAGCACAACACAATGGATGATATAGTAAGAATTGCTGATGCTGGAGTCAGAAATAACACCGTGTGGAGCTGGAGGAACACAGCAGGACAGGCAGCATCAGAAGAGTAGGAAAGTTGATGTTTCGGGTCGGGGCCCTTCAGAATTTCTGAGGAAGGGTCCCAAACTGAAAAGTCAGCTTTCCTACTGTTCTGATGTTGCCTGTCCTGCTGTGGTGTTAACAATGAGTGATATCTTCAGTTTGAAAGCGTCAGTACCTTGTAATCTTTATTCAGACGGATGGCTGCAAAGTTCTGTATTGTCACTCCTACCAGATTCATCTAAGTTAGGTAGATTGGCGAGAAGGTTGAATAGGCTTTTTGACTTGCTTCCCTCAGCCAAGTTGATCTGTGGTGGTGTTTCTGAATCACTCTCAATGAGACAACTAAGACCCCTGGCTGCACTATGTCCTGTGCTCTCACTACCCTCTGTTTGCCTTTTGATTTGTATTCAACATGGAGCTACTGATGTGGGAGATCATATTCAACTAGCAGTTTGCACGTTCATATCTGATCGAAAGTCATTTGAATCCAGTCCAAATCTTTTGATCTAGGTTGGAAATTTTGAATCTTCATTGGATTCTCTATCTCTGACCCAGATTGGGCAAAATGTTGCTCACTTGTTTTTCTGGCTGAACTTTTGAGGCTGTAGTTTCGCAATCAAAGCAATCCGTGCAGTTGTCATTGGAGTAATTTGTTTCCAACCACCTGCAACCCCCTTTTTTTTTCCCTCCCCACCCCACCCTGTATTTAGACTTGTTATAGTCTGTGGTCCAAATTCCTTAAAACCATTTCAGTGTCGAGTGAAGCCAGGTGTGTAAGGCGTATAAAAAGGGATACGGTGCAAGGTGGGTGGGTGAGAGCTTAAGGTAACCTGGCAGGTGCCCTGGAGGTGGTGTCTGTTTAATAACTTCCCAGGAATTAGAGCAGGCTTTAATTTCTGCCATTAGCTGGACAACTGTTAAGGTTGTGGACTTGGCAGGTTTACAAATACTAGGTGTTGATGGAATGTTTATACTTGCAGACTAGGTTATGCAGGTAATCACGGGATTTCTCCTGGTCTGTTATTTTGCAATGTGTAAATGTATGGAAGAAAATAAATAATAATGACTTATTAATAATATGAAAACATGAAAAGCTTTTAATAGCTCATGGGTCTATCGACTCTTAACTTTTTTCACCTCTCTGCTTTCCTTACCAAGGAATTTTCACTTTAAAGGTTAATGTGAATGTTCGTTTTTTTGAAACTCCTTCAGCATAAAGCTCTGAATTTGTAAAACTACTGTTTTTTCAATGAAAGAACATTATTGTATATTACGTAAATAAGCCTAGCATTTTAAATCAATTACACAAAACACAACCCTTTTCCAATATCAAAGTGGGAATTGTGTTGCTATGCAACAGTTATGAAATTAATCTGCAAAATACTAATGAATGGCAAATAAATTTATTTTTTGAATGGCATAGTGTCTAAAACTGAAAAAAAAAATCATGTACTTTAATCAAATGTGGTCAACGTTCTTCATTTTTCTTCATTGTCAACATTTAGTGCACCTATATAAAGTTGATCTGTGGATTCTTAATTTTCTTTTCTCACTGACATAATCATTTTGCTTCTGTAATAAAGAACTATTTGCTTACATGGTATTTATATTATATTTGTATGAGCTGCACTCTATTGTGAAGCCCGGAGTTTTCATAGCACCTTGATGCTTCCTAGAGTTGCAGGATGTTACAGCATAGATAAGGTTTTTTGTATCCTTGTCACCTTTTTGCAAAAGCAATTTGACTCGTCCCACTCCCTGATCCTTTCTTTACTGACCTGAAGTTGTTTTATCTTCAGGCATTTCTTGATTCCTTTTTGAAATCCGCCCTGCCAGTCCAATCTGGACCCTAACCACACCCTGCGTGGGGGGGAAAATGGTTCTCCCCTTGCCACTTGTTTTTTTAACCAACCACTGTAAATTCTAAACCCTTCTGAACAAGATTCTGAACTCTTCCATCTGTTTAAACAGTTTTTCTTGATCTGTGATAACGCAGGAGCTGAAGGAACACAGCAGGCCAGGCAGTATCAGAGGAGCAGGAAAGTTAATGTTATCAGTCGGCCTGCTGTATTCCTCCAGCTCCACGCTGTTATCTCTGACTCCAACATTAGTAGTTTTTACTATCCTTTTCTTTGATTTGTGCTGTCTTATTTCCCTCTGTTGGACTGGCTAAGGAAACAAGGGAATATCTTTGAAATAGAAGCCGAGATTGTGAACTTTGGGCCTGCAGCAAATGATGAGAATGGTCCCATTCACGTTGACTCTTTCTTGTGTAGTGACCATATCTTTTCACTTCTGTTCACTTGATTGTTGACTGAAATTGTAAAGGACCTTTTCAAAAAAGCAATAATTGTGTAAAGACTTTTTGTACTTCTTAAAACCAATCAACTAATGATGCTTCTCAGTACAGTTTTTACTATTGTTTGTTCAACTGTTGGGTCAAGTTAAATTGCAAGTGAATTGGTATCAACCAGTGTGTATGAACTGAAGTCCAGCCAGCAACAAGTAGCTGATTGGTCTGTTGGTCTGGTGATCAGTTGTCAGTGTCAAGCGGAAGGATTTTGCCAGGAGGTACATAATTGGTTCCCAGGTGGCTGAATAGTTGTAGGTGTGAACACTGCAGTCAGAAGCCTTCGGACTTCCAGATTGGAAAGTGGTGTCCTTTTCTCTGCAGAATTAAAAACCTGAAGAAGGCCACTTTATTTTCTTTCTGCTGTAAGCAATACCTTTTAATCAATAAGTTAAAGTGATTATAATATGTGAAGCAGTTGCTGTGTGCTTCTTTCAAGGAAGTGAAAAATACCTGGAGAAAGGAGGAATCAACAAATAGCAAGCCCTAGTGAATCAAAGGGTCATCTCAGAGTACCCTATCGACTGGGATCATTGAGCTACCTTGTCATGTTTTCTGTCGACCCATAACACCAATTTTATTTTCTGTCTGCGTCTATTTGTATTTGTGTTCATGTGTGTGTTTATAAAGGATTACAGTTTTACCTAGTAGATTTATATGCCAATGGTTCATAATTGTTTACATGCAGATAAATTTTATTTGTATTTGTAATTATTAATAGTTCTTCTGAAGTACAAGAATCTTATCCGTGCTTTTTCAACCAGGGCCTAAAATCCCAGGTCATTTAGGGAATTTTGTATTCTGTTGCAAACTTTTGTGACAATTTCAGGAACAATGTGTCTGGATTCTCAGTGTACTACCTCAGTCAGAACACTTGATCACATTTGGTTTTGTTTTGTTTTGAGATTCCTCAAATGTTTATTTCACCATTTGCTGTTTTTCTTTTGCGTGTGAGTCAAAATTGACTATAATATGGCTGCTGAACAGTTAATTTCAAATATTTGTAAAATATCTCTTCAGAGTCTCGTGTATAAGCAATTCACTCAAACTTAATTTTATGGAATCTAAATTTTTCACTAGTACAGTCATAATGGGTGTAAGCATATC
The DNA here is from genome assembly GCF_030684315.1 of Stegostoma tigrinum. Lineage (NCBI taxonomy): Eukaryota > Metazoa > Chordata > Chondrichthyes > Orectolobiformes > Stegostomatidae > Stegostoma > Stegostoma tigrinum. The sequence continues at coordinate 57,580,210 of NC_081366.1, forward strand.
CTTGGATACAACATATTGGTTTGACTGTTTCAATTATTGTGATTTGGTCTCCCCAAGCTCTCTGACCAGTTTGCTTGTGGTCACAAATGCCGGAGTTGTTTTATTTGGTTAAAAGTCAGCTGCCTTGTTGACACTTCAGATATTAAAAACATCCAGTCTCTGCTTTTAGCTTAAAATGATGGCCCATAATAGTTACTGTTACACTATTGGTGGTTTGCAAGCCAAACACTTAATTTGTGTGTCTTCTTGCCAGTTATCAACATTTTAAATTAATCTGATTTTTATATGGCTGTCTTGAATTTCATATCTATAACAGAGTTTCAGAGTCTGCTAATGCATACCATGTGAGACACCCAGCCCTTTAAATTCCTACTTCGAATATAAGTATTCTTAACAGATTACCCAGTGGATGCAAGCACACTTTGGAAAACTATTACAAGTCACATGTTTTGGCAGTTGCAAACCATGTTGGCCATGTTTCGTGCATAGTTCAACACCTCATTCTGAGCATTTCTTGGAAATTTTCAAGGGAAATATATGCATGTTCTTTGCAAAAGAGAACAGGGTGTGCTTTTTTAGAAATTTGACATAAAATTATTCTTTCATCAGGGATGTATTCCTGCTTGCTCCTCCCTTTTAAAGTGTGCTTTTCACTATTAATGATGTAAAAGCTGATATGCTTTGACACTACTGCCACTAGGAGGAGCACAAGAATGACCCAGAAAGCTTTGCACAAGACCTTTCCTCCCTGCTTGTGGGCAGAAACAATTTCGCAAAAACATTTGCGTAATATAGAACTTGTTGGTAAAATTACAGTACACTTTTCTATGTCACAAATACAACTACTCATAATGTCGTTTAACTTGTTAAGTTTGTGACTTAAATGAAATATTCATTCTCCTCAAGTAAAACTGTGTGCAGTACTACATTCACATTGAATAAAACATGATAAAAATTATTTTAAATGTACTCCTGAGAAAGCCACATAAAGGAAATTGTGTACTTCATTTCATTTTAGTTGAGCACAATGCCAATTTTGACACAACCAATTTGAATCTCAAACAATGATGCTATGAACCATTAATGATTTTTGTCTGATTTTGATCAAAAATATTCCTAATCTACTTTCTTTATAATATTTTTGCCACATTCTTTGGTAGTTATTTTGATCAGCTAGTGAATAAACAAATTACCCAAAACTAAGCATGTGAATTAAGGTATGAAAATAACATTTCCAACCATGCAACAGTCATGTATAAAGGATTAAATACCAGTAGGGGCAGCATTAGTGTTTTGAGTTGTAGTGCTGTTTGGAATAGCAGAATACCATTTCATTTGATTATTAGTGTTTTTTTAATTGTCCCCTCCAATTCCTCAATATCCATCTTGGACATTACAATTTCTGCTTTTAATATTTACCAAATAGCCAAGTTCATTATTTCAAGAATCTCTTAAGACAAATATTATACTGATACAAATGAACTAGTCATAGACTTACCAGACCATAGGGCTGTTCTCTCATTAGCAAGAGATGGCTCATGGTGATCACTACACCTGTAGCAGGGGAGAGGTTGAGAAGGAGAATTTTGCATTGTAACCTCAGTTGATTTGGGAATTGGACTTGCTATTGGCATTACTCTCCATTACAAACCAGGTGTTTGAGCTAAACCAACCCCTGACCCAAATATTATCCTTTTAAAACTAATTTTCTTTTCACGTTTCAATTTAGACTGTGTGTCTTATGTTGGAAGGTTTTGTTCATATTTTAACTGTTTAGACATTGCTTGCACATAATGGCTGGCATAGCTTTTTATGTATGACAACGTTTTAAAGGACTTTGTACTTCTCAACTGGTTTCCAGTTCCCTAGCCTGATTTAAATGTTCGCATTCAGAACTAGTGATTTACAAACTATATTTGTGCTTACTTCTAAAGTTTTGAAGTTGATTGCATTTTCATGTTTGGGTAATTAACGCAACATGAAATGAGTAATCTGTTTACTCTGTCCACAAATTGGTTATCTTTTCACAGAAACTGACAAGTTATTTCTCACTGCAAGATCGTGAATGGACCAGGTTCTGTGACACTATTCATTAACCAGATATTGTGGTAATAATGAACATTGTCCACAAAATATTCAATCAAACGATAGGGTATTTGGGTGTTTGACATGTTTAATTCAAGAAAATTTGCTTTCTCAATAAATTTCTGTTAACTAGCACCGATAAAAGATGTCAAGCCAAGAAAAGACAGAAGTGAGTTAGAGGAAATCGATGCTTTAGAGGGACTGCTTTAGAAAGGGGATACCTGCAACTTTTTAAAGATAATTTCAGACTTCCAACAACTGAGACAACAAAGGATTAGAATTAGGCTTGAAGTTGGTGCTTTATTGAACTTTGTCACTGGGAAAAGAGTGATCATTTGCTGGAATGCTTCTGGTATTTAATTGGCCATTCATGATTTTAAAGGTTGTTAGAGTGTAACTACAGAATGATGTTATTTTGAATATATGTCCAACATGCTCTGTAAAAACCAGTAATAGTTTGTGATGGGAAATAAATACTTGCATTTGACATTCAGAAGTACTGAACAGTTCCAATTAACTACTTCATTTCCTGGCTGTGTATACATATCTGTCCTCATTTGCAGGCATGCTGTTTCAGTGTAGTGTCAGTATGTATAATATTAAACTACTTTCTTTCAGGCTGGTCGAAAAGAAAGGGGTGATGCACTGAATGCTGCAATTGATAAAATGACTAAAAAGACGAGAGACTTGCGCAGACAGGTATGCTGAATTATTCAATGAACAGATAAAAAGAAGCATTTCTTTTAAACTGCTACTTTGCATTTCATTATGAATTTTAAACAATCATGAAAGTGGTGAGTTTGTAATTGTGCACAAAACCAGTTGAAAAACAGTGTTAACCCAATGTCTAGGTGTTCAGCAATTTAAATCTTGTGTGAAACTTGAATATATTGCCAGGATCTTAAAATTCCACATGGCCAGTCTTCATCCTCTCTGACGAACAAAAGCGTCCCACACAGCTTCTGACACTACTCCTGCATTAGCCCATGAAAATTGGAAGTTCCAGGATGCACATAGGGTCGTGGCGTACTTTGTGTTAAAACTTAGAATACAAGAATAATTAAATAAACTTAATAAAATTGGAATTTGTCTCTGCACAGCTGTGGCATAAAACTAACGAAAGCTTCAGTCTTGGTGACTGTATCAAAATTTTCTTTTAACTGTGGTTACTTTTGAAATTTGATTTAGTACTAATGGTTATTTGAAACTACCCTGATTTCTGTGTTTAACTGTGCATGCTTTTTTATATGTAATTTATATGATATCCCAGTTGAATATCGCCTGTGCAGCAAAGATGTCATGTCCATTGACTTTTCTTCTAAAATTGCTGGTTGTGCTAAAAACTAACGCAAGAATGTCGCAATAATTATTTTTGCTGTCTGCTAACAATGAAACACCAATTGCATGTAATATTGTGTGGCAGGAGTGCCATCCAAGTCTGCATTCAGAAAGCAGGTTGTGTTTAAAAAATGGTCAGCTGTTTGAATTCACACTTAAAAGCACTTAGTCTGGAGTTGGAACAATTCTAGTTTTGGCAGTCTTAAAGAAAATGTGTTATTTCATGCAGAGGTCAGACTCTGTTATTGCTGTGTTTTTTTCTGTCTCTACAATTTGTTAATATAGAGAACTGATTGGAGGCCACATCTATCTGAAGTTATAATGTGATTTTAAATATTTCAAAATGATGGCAGTTAAATTCTGGTACTTGGAAAATTTTTTGAGGCACATAAACGCCTGCAATCAGAATCTGTTATTGGTCATCTTACTAAGCCTTGGCTCATTAGCATCATTTCCCCCTCTAATTAGTGACTGTCTGCATTTAAAGTCCATACCCAAGATTTGAACACAGAAATCTAGCTGGTATTCCAGAACAGTACTGAAATGTGTCACACTGACAAACATGCAATTTTTCAGATAAGGTATTGAGCTGAGGAGTGTTCCACTTTCTGTGGTGGATATTAAAGATCCTCCTGCATGAGTCAGAAATACAAATGATTCATACACACACTTTCAAAGATTCATACCTCAATGAATGTCACAACAAAAAAAATCTGGTTATTATGTTACTGTGTGAGAGCTTGGTGTGTGCAAATTGAATGCAGCATATTCCGCATTACAGCAGTGACTCTAGTTCAAACATAAACCTCATTGCCTTTAAAGCATATTGGGATATCCCGAGGCCATGTAAGCTGTTACACTAAAACAAGTCTTGTCTTTCTTTCCAGCTTCTTATTCAGTACTGAAAGGTTATTAAATTATAGAATAATATACTTCAATTGATTAAAACATAATCAAATAATTAAAATATTAAATTGCGAACACAGCTCAATTGTTTCATAAATGGTAATGAATTAATGATTAATTACTTGCAAAATCACCTATTTTAATCTAGAGAAGGGTTTATTCTAGAAATAAAATGAATCACTATCAAGATTGGGAAAGAAAATATCCAAAATAGGACTGTGGCCCAGACCGAAAGGGTGACCATTCTCTGCTTATTTTAAAGGCATAAAATGGTGACGTAAGGCCTTTTTTTGCTTTAACAACTAATTTCCTAAGATTGATGTGAGGGACTTATAACTTGTCTACTTCATACGCTTTAAACTTTTATCTATTTAAATGTCTGTCCCCTCTGCTGCTGCTCCCTCACCTTATTTGGGTATTCTTACAATCCCACTGTCTCTTCAAAATGTGCCATGAGAAAGCTGGACAGATTTGGTGGAGCTCAAGTCTGTGCCTATGCTGCACTTTTTCCATAACCATTAACGAAGGAGTTAGCCCACTGCCCTAGCTGATAATTATTACACAATCAAACAAGGAAAAAAACATTTTAATTATTTAGTTAAGATAACAAGGTAGTAGAGCTGGATGAACACAGCAGGCCAAGCAACGTCAGAGGAGCTGGAAGTCTGATGTTTCGGGCCCAGACCCTTGTTCAGAAGACCACCTTTTCTGAAGAGGGGTTTGGGCCCCAAACGTCAGCCTTCCTGCTCCTCTGATGCTGCTTGGCCTGCTGTGTTCATCCAGCTCTACACCTTATTATTTCAGATTCTCCAGCATCTGCAGTTCCTACTGTCTCTTAATTGTTTGCTAGTCATGAGAGTTTGTGCGCACAAATTGGCTGTTGAATTCTTTGCATCAGTGACGACATTTTAAAATAAACTTCGTTGGCTGTAAAATGTTTTGCAAAGTCTTGATGAGCTTGACATAATTACACATCTTTATGAATCAAATGTGCCAGTCACCGTTTCCCAAATGTTGTTAGTGTCACATTCCTCATTTCTTCAGTTAAGGAAACCAAATCTATCACCACATCCTACCCTATTAAAGGTGCAGTACTCTGATTAAGCAATATAGTAACCGTTACCTTGAGGTTGCCTATTTTGGTTCAGATAAACTCTGCCACTGTTTATGAAAATGTTTCTTGATTTGGCTAAATCTGCTTTGGTAACTTGGACTTGGTTCTTATGTGTTGCAGTGTGCTATTTGTTCTGCTACTAATTAGAATGTGTCTTAAAAGCGCCTTTTCCTTGATAAATAATCCCAGAAATAATAAATTTGAATTAGATTCAAGGATTAGAGACAGTCAGATTGTTCTATTTTGAGGAGAGAATGCTAACAGACATTCACGGTGGCTCAGTGGTTAGCACTGCTGCCTCACAACACAAGGGACCGGGTTCTAAATTCTTCAAAATCTTGGGCCTGGACAGAATTGATAGGCAGAAACTGTTTATATTGGCAGAAGAATTGAGAACCAAAGGGCACGGATTTCAGGTATTTAGAATAAGCAGTGGCAACGTGAAAAATGTTTTTCACCTAACAATTGATTTGACTCTGGAATCCATTGGCTGATGAAGTGGTGAAAGCAGGATCCATTGAGATTCTCAAAAGAAAATTAGATAATTATGTGAAACGGAAATAAATGAACAGAGTTGTGGGGAAAAGACAAAGGAGTGGCTCTGAGTGAGTTATGCCATTAAATGAAGAGCATAGACACAATAACAGGTAAATAGTTTAAAGTGCTGATCCTCTACCTTGTCCAACTGTTTTTATTTCTGTCTTTCTTACTGCACATGTCAAATGACATAATGCTTACAATTGGATGTCCAGTTTAGCTATCTGTTTTAATGTGCCCTGGGAAACTTAATGGAGGTAGGAAGTATGCGTGACAGAGTAGGTAGGGGGTGTATGGATCCATTTTTGAAGTGTGTTAAATTGATAGACAGGGTGATTTTCATGTATCAGTAATAAACTGGGCATAATTTTAATATGAAGGGTAGGAGGCTGATATTTCGGACTAATCTTTTTCATCCAGAGAAATAGAGATCTACAGCAGAGTCTTTCAGCCCATCTTGTCTGCGCCGGTCAAAAAGCAGCTACCTAACTATCCTTGAAATAGTAGGAACTGCCGATGCTGGAGTCTGAGATAACAAGGTGTAGAGCTGTATGATCACAACAGGCCAGACAGCATCAGAGGAGCAGGAACGCTGACATTTTGGATCTGGACCCTTCTTCAGAGGGTCCAGACCTGAAACGTCAGCTTTCCTACTCCTCTCATGCTGTCTGGCCTGTTGTGATCATACAGCTCTGCACCTTGTCACCTAACTATCCTAATCTGTTTAGCCCTCATACTCTTGCAATGCTAAGGCATACATCTACATACTTGAATGTTATGAGGGTCTCTGCATCTACTACCTTTACAGGCAATGAGTTCCAGATTCCCACCACCCTCTGGGTGAAAACGTTTTTCCTTACGTTCCGTATAAACCTCCTGCCCTTACCCTAAATCTGTGCTCCATGGTTGTTGATCCCTCCATCAAGGTTAATCATGTTTCCTGTCTACCGTATTTATGTGCCTCATAATTAATGCATTTCGAGCATGTTCACTCTCCAGAACGGTTCCTTCTGTACTGTATGACTTTATGAATACAGGCTCAGTTAAACCAACCTCTGCTTAGACAGTCCTGCCATGTTAATCTCCGGCTAGTGAACCTTCACTGCACATCCTCTGTGGTATGCATTTCCTTCCTTGGTCAGCAGACCAAAACCGCTTGGTGTACTCCAGATCTGATATCACCAAGACCTTGTATGACTGCTGTAAGACATCCCTACTTCTGAACCGAGACCTTCTTGCAATGAAGGCCCGTGTTTGCCTGCTTAATTGCTCGCTACATCTGCCCATTTATTTTGAAAGACCGAGTGAATACTCAAGTATTAAATTTCGACACTTGGATTCCAGCTGCAATGTTTGAGTGTTTTTTTTAAACACTTCCTTGTGGGGAATCAATGCTGTGTAATCCAGGTGTTTCTTCACAGAGACTCAAAATGAGCACAGTTTGTATGTTTCATTATCAGTTACAACTAATGACATTAGATGGATGAAATCTGTAGCATAGTGGCGTCTAAGCTGATAACTGTATTGCTGTACAATGTTACTTTTGTAATTACATTAGAAACTTGATATTGTTTTACCAGAAGCAGCAAGAATTATGTGTTTATTTTACATAGAAGTTCTACAGAAGTGAAAGGGTGCTCTTTGGAGCTACCTGGTTGTGTGATTGTGACCTTCTCTGCTTCTTAATTAGGCTTTCCTGTGTCTGTCCACTTGTTTAGAATATGGACTATAGCAGGTTACTTTGAACTAAGTCCATTTGTTATTTGCAAATCTTTATCTGAGCCCTTTGCACAATTCAAGCTGCCTTCTGGCACTTTCCCCAGCTGATCAAGAATCTATCCCAGCCAACGAGAAGTTTACATACGCTAGGGAGTGTGATGATGGCAGTTGCAAGAAGGTAGAAAAATCATACATACAGGTAGATGGGTTACCTCTAGGAAAGGTAGGAAACGGAGATGGGTAATGCACGAGTCTCCTGTGGCTATCCCCATCTCAATCAAGTACGCTGTTGTGGAAAATGTGGGGTGTGAGGAACTGTTGGGTATGTAGTACTGACAGCCAGGTTTCTAGTACCAAGACTGGCTCTAATGTAACAAGTGTGTCGGTTCCAAGTGAATGATTGTGATAGGAGACTGTCTAGTCAGTGACACTGACTGACGTTTCTGCAGCCAACAATGAGACATTTGAATGGTGTGTTGCCTACCTGGTTCCAGAACCAGGGATATCTTGGAGAGGGTGCAGAATATTCTCAAAGGGAGAGGGACCAGCAAGAGATCATTGTACACATTGGAACTAATGACATATGAAGAGAAGAGGACATAATTCTGAGGAGAGAATATATGCAGGAATTTGAAAAGTAGATCCTTGAGTGCAGTCGTATCTGGCGGCGGGGGTGGGGTAGAACGAAGGGAGATAGTGAGAAAAGAGATCAGTCTGCAACTGGTGCAGTTGGGAAAAAGAACAAGTCAAACAGTTAGGGCAGGCAGGAACAAAGCAGAGAACAAGGTAGGACTGATAAACTCAATCATATTTATTTCAGTGCAAGTGGCCTAACAGATATGGCAGATGAACTCGGCAATGGCAAGAACTGCTGATGATGGAGTCAGCATCGATAGTGTGGAACTGGAGCAACACAGGTCAGGCAGCATCAGATGTAGGAGAGTTGGCATTTTGGGCCTAAACCATTTGTCAGGACTGGGGAAGGGGAAGGGATCTGAGAAACAAATAGATGGAGTGGGATGGTGATAGGTGATACAGGTAGGGGTAGTGGTGATTGGCTAGTGGGAAGGATGGGGCTATGGACTTGCTCACCGAGATAGTGTTTGGTTTCAGACGTTTCGCATCCTGCTGGGTAACATTGCCAGTGCGCCTCCCTGAGGCTTTGATGTTCTGCCCTGCTTGTTATATATAAGCTTTGGTTTGTTGGGGTGGTTGGCATTACTTTAGATTCTATTTTTCAGTGGTTTGTATGTCGGGGTCCAGTTCGATATGTTTGTTAATGGAGTACTAGTTGGAATGCCAGGTCTCCAGGAATTCCCTAGCATGTCTCTGTTTGGCTCGTGTTATTGTGGATGTGTTGTTCCAGTCGAGTTTGTGTTTCTATGTCCACGTGTATTGATAGCAGTAATAATTAGTCATGTCTCTTGGTGGCTAGTTGATGTTCCTGCGTCGTGCTTGTCAGTTTTCTTCCAGTATAATTGTTTCTCACAGTCTTTGCATAGTATTTTGTTCATCATGTTAGTTTTATTGGTTGTGGGTATGGGATCCTTTACATTTGCCAGTAGCTGTTACAGGGCCATTGTTGGTTTGTGGTCTACCTGATACCTAGGGGGTGGGTAGTCTTGTGATAATCTCTGATATGTCTCTGATGTATGGTAGGGTGGCTAATGTGTTTGACCATGTTGTTGTTCTTGTTGTGGTCTGTTGTGGAGGTAAAAGCTTTTTGGGTATCCATTCCTTTTAAAAACTCCAAGTGCTCCTGTTCCACTTCGTGCAATTCCACATTGTTGCAGTGTGTTGTGACTGTTTGAATAATATCCTGATTCAGGTCCGTTTATGGGTTTTGGGGTGGTTGCTGAAGCAATCAGCAAAGCAAACTACCTAAAAAGAAGCCAGACGGATCCAACACAGTGTTTCTATGGACTGTCCAACATACAGAAGCCGGGGATTTCTTCCCCTTACTATTCATAATCTCCACCCAATTGGATTCAACATTTTGCTCCTTAGATCCCATTATCAACTCTCACTATATTGCCCTGAACTCATCCTTAATTAAGAGCGTGACCCCACCTCCGTTATCTTCCTGCCTGTCCTTTGGAATTACCTGAAACCCTTGGTAATTTGGTTCCCAGTCATCACCGCCCTGTAAACACATTTCTGTAATAGCAACCAAATCATACCCCTTTGTACTGATTGCACAACAAGTTCATCGACTTTGTTTCAAATACTATGGGCATTCGGATAAAGTGCCCTTATACTCATTGTCCCTTTAGAATCTAGTAATCTTCTTGTCTTTAGCATTTGATTCTGTCTTCTAATTTTAATTTTTCTTCTCTAATTTTTGCTCTGTTCTCCGCATTGCATCCCTCTTTCTGCATGGGCACCCATCCTCTTGCCATTTTAGTCTGTCTTTCCTCAGTCTCCCTGCTCATTGCATCAGCCATTGCACCAACTGATCCATCTTCTGACCTAATACTCTGGTTCCCATCCCTCTGCCAACCTATTTTAAAGCCTCCCCAACAGCTCTAGTAAACCTGTCCACAGGCATATTGGTTCCTCGAGTTGAGGTGTAACCCGTCTCTCTGGTCCAGGTCACATCTTCCCCAGAAAGGATCCCAATTGTCCACAAATCCAAAACCCTGCCCCCTGCACTAACTCTTCAGCCATGCATTCGTCTGTCATATCTTCATATTTTTGCCCTTACTAGTGTGTGGCACAGATAGCAATCTCGATATTGCTACCCTTGAGGTCCTGCTTTATAGCTTCCTTCTGAGGTCTCTGTATTCACTTATCAGGACCTCATCCCATTTTCTAGCTATGTCATTAGTACCAATGTGTACCACGACTTCTGGCTCACCCATTCTTCCCTCTCCTCCACACCCCCCCCCCCCCCCCCCCACACACCCACCCACCCCCCCCCCCCAAACTAAAGAATGCCGTAGACTTGATCCGAGACATTCCTGACCTGACACCCAGGAGGCAACTCACCATCTGGGAGTCTCTTCCATCTGTTCCCCTAACCAATGAATCCCCTATCACAATCACTGTCCTCTTCTCCCCGCTTCCCTTCTGAGCCACCGAGCCAGACCGTGTGCCAGAGACCCAGCTGTTGTGGCTTTTCCCTGGTAGGTTGTCTCCCCGAACAGTATCCAAAGTACTGTACTTATTATTGAGGGGAACGGCCACAGGGGATCCCTGGACTGGAGACTGTTTTCCCTGGAGCATCAGCGGTTGAGGGCTGACCTTACAGAAGTTTATAAAATCATGAGGGACATGGCTTAGGTGAATAGCAAAGGTCTTTTCCTGAGATGGAGGGAGTTCAAAACTAGAGGACATCGGTTTAAGGTGAGAGGGGTAAAACCTGAAAGGGAGCTAAGGGACAACTTTTTCACACTGAAAGGGTGATGCATGTATGAAATGAGTTCCCAGAAGAAGTGATGGAGGCTGGTACGATTACATTTAAAAGCCACCTGAATGTTATAAAGGATAGGAAGCGTTTAGATGGATATGGGCCAAATGCCAGTAAATAGGCAATCTGCTTGAGATTGACGAGTTGGACCAAAGGGCCTGTTTCCCTGCTGTAAATCTCTGACTCTAATAATTGTTCAGTCCAGAAACCTGGTTAGTGCTTTGTGTCAACCTAGATCTGAATGTTAGCTATGTTTGAGAAAGCTGCATATTCTTAAAAATCTTTCTTTAACTTTTGTGATGATTCTGTGAATAGTAGCGTTTGATTTCCAGCATGCATACCCAATAAGGCATAACAAACCAAATAAGATAACTGGTCTGGAACGCTATATGCATCAACTGAATGTTGCTGACTGTTTACACCCAAGGTGTGGAATCATACCAAGGGAATTTGGGACACATTCGAATACAATTCTTGCCTTCCCAAGAACTAGCCTCTTCAACGGAATCCAACCCATACAAGTCCATGGATTTGACATTTATGAAATACCATGTATTATTGTGTTTATGTACATTTGGACTGACTTGAACAGTGAAGCTGAAGTGATCACATCGCACAGCTAATCATATTTCATTAAAATTGGTCTAGACACGCAGCCCTTTTACAAGCTGCCGAAGAAATGTGGCCAACCATCATCCTACCCACCTCGTTATCTGCATCTGTGATTTCAACAGCCATCTTTACATGTGGGACTACCAGCAACTAAAAGATTTCTCATTGGTTTCTGATAGCCATTTCATCTACAATGCCAAAGAACCAGATAGCTTTTTACAGGCAATGGAGGAAGGAATATTCATCAGACCTGATTCCTACCCAATAACAGTAAAGGACAGCCACTAATTACTTCCTGTAAGATCTCTTGAGGACTTCACCTAGAAAAAGTGAACATTGTATTTGTAGAATCGAGTTGCTGATAACCACTACAGACTTAGTGAGCTACCTTCATGAAAACTGTCAAGAATATGAGTTGCAAATACAATTGCAACTAAACCATAGTGACTGCTAGATTCCTGAAAACAGACTGCCAAAAGTATTCACATGTATACAGTACAGAATCTACACTATGCTGGCTCCAAAAGTGAGTTATTGCTTGCAAAGCAGAATGCCACTTGAGACCCAAATGTTGCAAAACAACTAGATCTTTCTAGACAAAGACCAGTTAGCAAGATACTGTGAAACCACTGAAAAACTGGATGTCTGATGTTTTGGATGTGAGTTTGCTCGCTGAGCTGGAAGGTTCGTTTTTAGATGTTTTGTCACTATTTTTAATTTGGAAAAAATATACTTTATTCATAGAATGAACAAAAAATAAAACATTTATACACCTCCCAGTCATGCAAGCTGCTCCCGGTTACCCAGTGGGTGCGTACACCAACTAAAGGAAAAAACAAAACAAAGAGGAAAAAACAACAAAGCAAAGAAAATACCCGGCAGTCGTCTCCCCGCACAATCCCAGTTGGCCCCCTGACCAGTTGGGGAAGGCGCCAGCTGGGCCTAGTTACCAGATAGGACCGTTTTTTTTCTATTCTGGACGAGGGGTTTCATACGGTGGTCTTTCCCCACCGCGCCTTGGCAGCGGCTGCCCCAAACTTTAGCACGTCCCTCAGCACATAGTCCTGGACCTTGGAGTGCGCCAGTCTGCAACACTCGGTCGGGGTCAGTTCTTTCAGCTGGCAGACCAGCAAGTTGCGGGCAGACCAAAGAGTGTCTTTCACCGCATTGATGGTCCTCCAGGTGCAGTTGATGTTGGTCTTGGTGTGCGTCTCGGGAAACAGCCCGTAGAGCATGGAGTCCTGTGGCACGGAGCTGCTCGGGACGAACCTCGACAAATACCACTGCATCCGCCTCCAGACCTCCTGCACATAGGCACACTCCAAAAGGAGGTGATCGACAGTCTCGTTCCTCCTCCTTCCCCCTGCAGCTGCCTCGAGGGCAGTGTGCGGTGGCGCAGAGATTCCGGGCATGCATAAAGGATCTCACTGGCAGCGCCCCTCTCACCGCCAGCCAAGCAGTGTCCTTGTGCTGGTTTGAAAGTTATGGCGATGAGGCATTCTGCCAAGCGACTTTGGCAGTCTACGTGGGGAACCACATGATGGGATCCGCCCTCTCCTTTTCCCGAAGGGTCTCGAGAATACTACGTGCTGACCACTGCCTGACGGCCTTGTGGTCAAAGGTGTTTCCTTTCAAAAATTTCTCCACAAAGGACAGGTGGTACGGGACGGTCGAACTACTCGGAGCGTTCCACGGCAATGAGGATAGGCCCGTCCTTCGCAACACCGGGGCCAGGTACAACCTCAGTAAGTAGTGACACTTGGTGTTTGCGTACTGAGGATCTACGCACAGCCTGATGCATCCTCGACCCCCAAATGAAGTGGAAGATGGCCCGGGTGACCGCAGCGGTGCAAGTCCAGGGAATAGGCCAGGCCTGTGCCACATACAACAGTACCGAAAGCCCCTCGCACCTGACAACCAGGTTCTTACTGGCGATGGAGAGGGACCGGAGCGTCCACCTGCTCAGCTTCTGCTTCAGTTTGGTGATACGCTCATCCCAAGTCTTAATGCATGCCCCAGCTCCACCAAACCAAACACCCAGCACCTTCAGGTAGTCTGTCCTGATGGTGAAGGGGATGAAGGAGTGGTCGTCCTAGTTCCCGAAGAACATGGCCACGCTCTTACCCCTATTGACTTTGGCAGATGCCAGTTCAAACTGGCTGCTCCCCTGAACCAGCGTTCGGCCGAAGCCAGCATTAAGATCCACCGGTTGCAAGGGTGCACAGCCAACCCGATGTCTTCCTTCCACCTCCAACACAGTCGCACTCTCCTCCTCTCGGTCCACAAAAGAGTGGGTCTTTATTTTGTTCCGGATGTAAGCTGGTTCACTGAGCTGGAAAGTTTGTTCCCAGACAATCCATCACCATTCTAGGTAACATCAGTGAGCCTCCAATGAAGCGCTGGTGTTATGTCCCGCTTTCTATTTCTGTTTATTGTTCCTTGGGTTGGTGATGTCATTTCCTGTTCTTTCCATCAGAGGATGGTAGATTGATTTGGAGCCTATGTTTTGTTGATGGAGTTCCAGTTGGTGATGTTTCAAAGAACTTGCTTCCTTAGCTTGGTGCATTCTGATTACCTCAACAGGAGGTACCAAAGACCAAGTGCCACTCGAACCTATGTCTTGATTATTTCAAAAGCAACAGTCAGCACCAGGAAAAAAAAAAGAGTTTTTAAACAATTTTCCAATCATCCAAATGTCATCATTCCAGTTGCTTTCACCATCGGAGATGAACACCGTGATCATCACCAAATTTGGGAAGCTGACAATGTTAGTGGCATCCATCAAGAATTCCTAAAGAACTTGGTCTGAAGTGGATATAGTTTGCCAAACCTGCTAACAAACCCCCTTAACAGTTGAAAAATAATGGCGCGCAGGCATTGTTCCAAAGTCAGTACCACTTAAAACCTGGAAAACTAGCCTATGATCTTAAAAGCTGTGATCTGTTTTCTCTGAAAATGTGGGAATCAAAATTATTTAGATCTTCACAGTTCCCTTCAATTCTAGCTAATGTACATCTTCTGAAAACGAATGCTGCAGATCACAGCAGGTCAGACAACGTCATGGAAAAAGAGCAAGCTAACGTTTTGAGTCTGGATGACTTTTCAACAGAGCTGAAGAAGAGTTATCTAGACTCTATTAGTTTGCTCTCTTTCCATGGATGCTGTCTGACCCACTGTGATCTCCCACATTTATTGTTTTCAGGACAGATTCCAGCATCTGCAGTACTTTGCTCCTATAATGTATACCATCTAGTTTACTCCCTTTATTTCTAATGTTTTAAAAGTTCACATTACATTTGTTTCCATTTCTAAGCATATAAGTGCATTTAACTTGTTTTGCATGTACGATATATTGCTTCTACTTATCAGAAATACACAACGTAGAATATGTACCTTTTGAAAAGACTGAAATAGATGATCTCCCTAAATCTTCCAGAAAAGCACAGTTATTTGCTACAATTCTATTTGACTGTTGCTTGTGTGCACTGTGGGAAGTCCATCGGTATAGTGACTTTGCTTTTTGTTTTTCATTAAATGTGGCAGGAAGTCATTGAATTCTCAGTTGCTTATGATGCATAATAGAGGTACTGTGGTTGGAATAAAGGCCAGCCTCAGTGGATGAAATCCTCGCCAAAACTGATGCAGAAATTTTGCTGGCTGTCAGTGATCGTAACGGACATCTTTCTAAAATTGGTCCAAAAGGCTCTTGAGCAATAAAATATTGCCAGCTTAGGAAGCTGATTTCAGAAATTTATTTTGGCATGCACTACATTTGCTAACAAGTTCTCTGCGATACCTTGCTCAGGGAAAGAGAGGACTTTTTAATCAACCACATTGGAAACATTGAAAAGTGTAAAAGATAATATTCAACATTTTGTGAATAAGTAAAGTTGATGTATGAAACTAAGATATCTGTTCAACCTAATTTTGGTTTAATGTAATAACTTAAAATTTAAGATTTGTAGCTCGGGTTGTAGATGAAGTTGTCAACATGCTCACTGAGCCTGCGTGCTTAGTTGTAGACGTTTTGTCACCCTGCTAGGTAATCTCTTCAGTGTGCCTCCAGTGAAGCTTCACCAGAGGTGCACTGGCAATGTTCCCTAGCAGGGTGATGAAACATCTGCAAGCAAAAGTACTGGCTTAGTGAGCAAGTCTACAACCTCAAGTGTAAAAACTGGTTACTGAAAGTGAGCATTGCTATGTTTTTATTGTTCATATTTGGATTTTGATTTCTATTACTTTTACCAGCTGAGGAAAGCTGTCATGGACCATGTATCAGATTCTTTCTTGGAGACCAATGTTCCCCTTCTGGTTTTGATTGAGGCAGCCAAGAATGGCAATGAAAAAGAAGTGAAAGAGTATGCCCAAGTATTTCGTGACCATGCCAGCAAATTGGTTGAAGTAGGTACAGATTTTTGTAATTTCTGAATCAACCATGTCTATCTCTGTTAACAGCAAGTGTTTTTATTACTTTCTCTGGGCATGAATGCATTCATATAAGTTAGAAGCAAATCTATTTAGCACTTGATATTCCACAACATCGATCTATTATTGGCCTTTGTATGTATTTTTTTTGTAGGTTGCCAATCTAGCTTGCTCTATTTCCAACAATGAAGAAGGTGTGAAACTAGTTCGCATGGCAGCCACCCAGCTAGAAGGCCTTTGCCCACAGGTTTGACATAACAATTACATGTTTTATCTAAAATTTCATCAGAAACGATTTTCTGAATTTCGATGTGTTTTGCCCATTAAAGGCAAAGTCAAGTTTTTTTGTTGTTTGATACTTCAGTCTAGGATGTATTTATACTCGAGTGGCTGCAAGTGTCATGTTTCATCTTTTTCTAAATTTTGAGCCATAAACAGTTCGTATTAGTCCACAACAAAGCATCAATAACATTTAGTTATCAGTGCTTTCTTCTTAGGTCATAAATGCTGCATTGGCCCTGGCTGCTAAACCTCAGAGTAAAGTGGCTCAGGATAACATGGATCTCTTTAAAGAATTATGGGAGAAACAAGTGCGTGTGCTGACAGATGCTGTGGATGACATTACTTCTATTGATGACTTCCTGTGTGTTTCAGGTATATCTTGTTTAATAAACCATTCAAGTGTTGTTACAAAACATCAAATGCCACCTGATTGTAAACAAAGTGAGAATGAACAATTATTCACTGTCTAAGTAAAGTATAAAAGAAAACACTTGTGCACAGAGTCTAATGTGAAACCATGAATTAATGCTTAGTTTTACTCAATAAAGTAATAGGTACTTGTCACTATTCTGGTTGCAGTACATTAATTCTGAATATGATGAAATAATTACTGTTAACTGCTTGGTGTGGCTGAGTTTAATAATTTTCCTACAGTGTGACCTAACAGGTAACAAATGTCGAACCTTTTATAGATGCTGTCATTGCTTAAACGAATGTCATTGCAAGCCAATTTTGTACCCCACACAGGTAAAATCACTAATCGCTATCTCATTTTTGGTTAATTGCACCATTATACTAAATACTGAAAAGTTTAAATGCCTTGCAACAGCACACTGTGCTAATCCATCCTGCAGTTTCTCTTATCTGTAAAAGCTTGAAAAAAGCTCAAACTTGTTCTGTTCTAAAGCCTGAGATCTAACCATTTCTGATTTCTTGACCCCCATACTTACCTCACCTTGCAATCATATCCTTATGACTCTGACCATAGATCAGATCAGAAATTCCTGGCCATGGTTATTTGCATTTTCATGAACACTTCCATTTTTCTTGTATCCCAAACTGTTCATGTTTGATTTGACTTATTATTGACCTATGTACCGAGACACCGGTACCGAGTGAAAATTTGTTTTTTGCATGCAGTGCAGACACATCATACCATTCAAAGATCATAGGGCGATTGAACAGAGCAAGGAATGCAAAGTAACAACTGCAAAGAAGGTGCTGAAAACACAGGATCAGCATTGAAACTCTCCAAATTTGTTTTGAAGGCTAATAACTTGTGGCGGGGGAGAGGTGGGGGAAGAAGCTGTTCTTGGATCTCTTGCCACGTGTATTTAAGCTTCTCTATCTTCTGCCCAATGGAAGAGATTGTGACCAAGGTGGGAGGGGTTTGATGTTGGCTGCCTTTCCAAGGCAGTGAGAAATGTAGATGGAGTCAAAGGAAGAAGCAGATTGCTGCAGATGCTGAAATCTGAACTGAAAACAAAACGTGCTGGAGCTCATTGTGGGGCAGGCAGTATCCATGGAGAGAAAGCAAGCTAACGATTCGAGTCTAGATGGCTTTTCAGAACTGAGGTGAAGCATGGAGGGTAAATGTTTCTGCAATAGTTGTTGGGTGGAGTTGGGATTGGGTTGGAGTGCTGGGAGAGAAGGAGTGCTGATAGCTTAGAAAGAGTGATCATAATATGAGAATGGCAGAACAGTGGATGGAAGGTTGGTTTGCATGATGGACTGGGCTGTTGTCACAGCTGTTTGTAGTTTCTTACAGCAACTGCTCTGCCCAGGACGGTATCAAGCCATGATGCACCTGGATAGTGGAGTCAGCGTGATGTGGAGGAGTGATATTGAGACTCAGTTTCTTGCACTTAGTTGTTTCTGGATTTCAAGTTTGGAGTCAGACGTTATCATACTATTGTGAATCCTGTCTTTTTAAATAGTTTAAGAAAAGCAGTCATTATCACAGAGACCATATTTGCACTTTGTAATTCGCTAAGATTACCAAGACATGAAATTAATTCAGAAATGAAAACAAATTGCCAGAGAGAAAAGCAGAGCTGACATTTTGAGTTTTGTTTTATTTTTAGGATGCTGCCA
The DNA here is from genome assembly GCF_030684315.1 of Stegostoma tigrinum. NCBI lineage: Eukaryota > Metazoa > Chordata > Chondrichthyes > Orectolobiformes > Stegostomatidae > Stegostoma > Stegostoma tigrinum. The sequence continues at coordinate 57,598,731 of NC_081366.1, forward strand.
GATCTGCTGAATTTCTTTATTTATTTCAGATCTTCGACATCTGCAGTATTTTCTTTTTTAGAAATTACCTCCATTCCATGCTTTAGGAAGAAATTACCACAAACCCACACCCCCTCTCACCCAGATACCTGCTGTCCCCGCCCCCCTCACACATGCAGACCCCTCTCCCCCCAAACCTTGGCCACATGGTTAGAAATAACCAATGAAATAAATACTGAACTGAACTTTTTGGATTAATTTTGGTTAAGGGTGAGTTGGCAGCAGTTCTCCACCCCCACTCCCTGTAAAAATCCCACTTCTAACAATACTGCAATATTGAGCTAGCGTCAGTGGACGTCTTGTTTCATTTTGCTCCCTCACGCAATCAAACTGATTATGAACTTTATCAAACATTGGGTTTAATTTGCAGAGAGCAAAGTAAACCAGTTTTGTATTAAACTCACCTCTGTTTTGTTTAACAGAAAATCACATCCTCGAAGATGTAAATAAATGTGTTATCGCACTCCAGGAAAAAGATGTAGATGGACTAGACCGTACAGCTGGTGCAATCAGAGGACGTGCTGCAAGAGTTGTCCACGTTGTCACCTCAGAGATGGACAATTATGAACCTGGGGTGTACACAGAAAAAGTTCTGGAAGCAACCAAGTTGCTGTCTGATACAGGTAATAACTCTTCACACTGCAAGTTTCTTTTTCGTTCTACAGGCTACAGATGTAATCTTGATAGGGTTTGATAGGGTGTCCACATGTATTTGCACATTTTGGTCTGCTATATCATTTAAAGTGACAGTACGTACCACATTGAATCAGTTTTCTTTTCTACTCAAAAAACTCTTGCTTATAGAATAGTATAATAGAACTCTGACCTTCCAAAGAGTGTCCCACCAGATACAGCCCCACACCCCTATCCCTGTACCCCATATTTACCATGGCTAATCCACCTGACCTGCATATCCCTTTACTTGATAAAATTCAGGACAACTTTGCTGATACTTAGCGAACTATTAAATTAATGGGTGAGTGGTTAAGTGTAGTATAGAAAATCAGACATGAGCTTAAGCGTGCAGCTGCAGATACACAGTGCTTTACATAAAGTCTCAGTTTAAATCCTCCAAGGGCCCCATTTTGCATAACACAATACTCTACTTGGACTTTCTGCTGATCACGACAGAAAACTTCCATTGGGCTGCTTACACATAACCAAGCTGGCAAATGTAAATACTGTAAATTACATATATAATGAAGTCTGAATTTATAATGTCTGTGCATTTGAGGTTCATTAGACTTGTTGAAACTCTTGTGTGACATTTTGGTGAGAAATTTGTTGTTGACATCTGTTGTAGTAGATGTGAATCCTTAACTTTGCAGACATGTTCAAACACTACCAAGTGCATTAGGTGTTAGTATAGAAAATGATAAATAGACTATGATCAGAGAAGGTCAAAAATGTAAATGAGTGAATTAACAGATAAGACTACTGTTTGATAAACAGGAGAGTAAAACATTATTGGGTTTTGGGTGAGAATGTGGAGTAGTAGTCAGATCAGCCATATCTTATTGAATGGCAGTGTGTGCTCTTAAGCCAACTGGCTTACTCCTGTTCCTAATTTCTATAAATATATGCTAGCATATTCTCATTGTACTGCTTTATAGACTGAAATGCCTGCTTTTAGCAATCTTGTCTGTGAGCCACAGGAACTGTTTAGCATGAAAGATATTTAGTGTGAGTAAAGGAACAGCTAGAAGAAAAAGTAACAAGGCTGCCTATAATGAAGTATAAAGAATCTTATGAAAAGTTGTCACTCTACAGTGCCCTAGCATTTTTCTGATAAGTATGAAGAAGGATCTCCTCAGTAAGCCTATTGTAGTAATCTTGAACTGTATTTCAAATGGCTGTTGGTCTAAATAGCAACTCCTTTGCCTTATTCATGACTACTGTTGACATTCTTCGAGTTGTACAAATTTCAATAATTTTGAACTGCAAAAATCTAATTCGGGATAACTAATGAATAAATGGAGCTAGCCTACTCTTCAGCAATTACACTAATATCTACGATATTACCAACCCAGTTCGTCCCCTCCCCCCACTGCACCACACAACCAGCCCAGCTCTTCCCCTCCCCCCACTGCATCCCAAAACCAGACCAGCCTGTCTCTGCCTCCCTAACCTGTTCTTCCTCTCACCCATCCCTTCCTCCCACCCCAAGCCAGACCTCCATTTCCTACCTACTAACCTCATCCCACCTCCTTGACCTGTCCATCTTCCCTGGACTGACCTATCCCCTCCCTACCTGCCCACCTATACTCTCTTCTCCACCTATCTGCTTTTCTCTCCATCTTCGGTCCGCCTCCCCCTCTCTCCCTATTTATTCCAGAACCCGCACCACATCCCCCTCTCTGATGAAGGGTCTAGGCCCGAAACGTCAGCTTTTGTGCTCCTGAGATGCTGCTTGGCCTGCTGTGTTCATCCAGCTTCACACTTTATTATCTTACACTAATACCTGCGAATTGTTTTGAACAAAGGACATGTCTCTGCTTTGTGAAAGTAAATGGTAACAAGCAATATCTTCAAGAAGAAGTTCAGTAATTGGATGTAGAACATTGTCTTTAAAAATGCACATATGATTCATTTGTACGTTAATGCAATTCATTCACTTTTCTGGTATAGTTATGCCTAGATTTACTGAACAAGTGGAAGCCGCTGTGGAAGCACTGAGTGCCAATCCTGCTCACCAGTTGGATGAAAATGAGTTCATTGATGCTTCAAGATTGGTATATGATGGCATTCGGGACATTAGGAAAGCTGTTTTGATGATTAGAGTAGGTATATTTAGGTTTATGGGCAGTTTTTCTGATAAATATGCTATTTTTATTTGTTTCTTTGTGACTAACCTACTTTAAAAACTCCAGACCAAAGGTTAAGGATTTGAACTGAAGCCAATTCTTGGGCTCAGCTATTTCAGCAGTGCAATCGCTTGATTGCAGACTGGAAAGTATGCATTTTCCATTCCTGATCTTGTAAATCTCAACTAATCATCTGTAACCCCATTGAGCTTTTGGAGGGTTTGCAATCTACCGTTTTCAGGATAAGTTATTCTTATTTTCAGGCATATGTCGCCATTATGGGCCCAGGTGTGTTTCACCCCTGTCATTCTGTAGTATGTAGTAGTGTTCTTGATTTTTTTGGACATCTGGTTAATTACTAAAAGTTGAGGCAGTATACCATAATTATGTTTTTAATCTTTTTGTTTTGGGTATAAACTCCCAGTCATTTTGAAATAAAATATTTTTGCATTATTGAGTGCTTTTATTCATGAAAATCTTTGTGCACTTGTGCATTAACTTGTGTCTGAACTCTAGTTGTTTCCCCCGGAGGGGTTTGAGGCTTTTATGCTCACTAGCACTGTGGTAGCCCAAGGCTTTTGATTGTTTTGAAACAAGCTTGATAGTATTTAACTACAGCAAATAGAAACGTCAGGCATGTGAAATGTTGCTCTGGATGATTATCACTGCAGAGGTGAAGCGTTTAGCGCAAATTCAAATTAAAATAGCTGAAGTGTGTGACTGTTCATAGTAGCAATTAATTTATCCATGAAACTAATATATTTTCTGTTCTTTGCTACAAAATTACTCCTTTTCCCAGAGAAACCGTATAACATCTCAATTAGCCAAGCTTTCGTTACACTTTTTTCAAATTTCACAGATGTAACTACGTACACGAATTGGTGTTTAAAATGCAAAGTATGGTATTAATTACAAGTTAAGGGAAGAATTTTGCAATACAAAAGTGAAATTACTATTCACCTTGGGCACAACTGGTTTGAGCACACACAGCTCTTGTTTGGAGGTGTTCTTTTTTCAAAATTCTGCATAACACTAAAGCATGTACCAATGAAACTGAAAAATATTTTAAAATGTAACTTCGAATTTGCAAAAATTGTTTCAGAAATATTTTCCCAGATTTATGTGTGTTAATTTGATAAAATTTGATCTGAAAAATAGTCATCTCTCAAAAACATATGTTTTTGTTCATCTGTGTGATCAGAGTTTAATTCTTTAAAGTGACTAAACATTTTGCTAAATTGTCTAGTTTGATTTGACTAAAGATGATAGTGAATTCTTCAGTACTATTTTGAAAATTATTCGAGCTTTTCAAGTATACAAAATTTGAATGCTTGTATCCAGAAGATCCAGTCTGTTTTTGGAGCCTCCTTGAAGGAAGCATCCAGAATTATTCATGCTGAAGAGGTAGCCAAATGTATGGATGAGGCTTGTCTTTATTATAATGTTATTAATGGTATTGAAGACTAGGGAAACCTGTGTATAGCGACAACAATTTGTGCTGAAAACTCTGCGGTCTTCTGTGCTGGCTACACTGATCTCTGAGGGATTACATCCAAGAGAGAGAACCATGGTGAACATAAATTCCAGGCCTGGACTTTAGTACGGAGCAACGTGCAAGTGTGTAACTTCAAAAAGTATGACCTAGGACAGAACATAGTGTTTTGCATTCGTGACATACTGTCAGTAGTTAAGCAACTGATTTTTGTTTTTCATCCTCAGTAAGATGTTATTTTGGTGGTCTGGAAATTCACCTTTTAAAATATTAGTATTATTTACATGGCGCTTCTGTATATATTCATTGTCTGAAATGTTGATGAAAAACTGGGATGTTACATTCCAGTAAATTTCCTTATTTTTGCATGTTAGCTTTTCATTTGTACGTGAAAGATGGCTTGAGTCTAACAACTGAAATGTAAAGGATGAGGCAAACCAGTGTATTTTGTACTTGTTAAGTACAAATTATAAGAAATGAGAGGATTTCTACAAATTGCAAGGTTTGTAAAATGTTGTACATTTGCTGTGAATAACAGCTATTGACAGTCTTTAACATGGAAAATGTTCATGGCTGTGATGCCAACGTGAATTAATGTTACTGCAGATATTTTTGAGCTCCTTAGCTGCAGTTTTTATTGAAAACTTCCATGTACTAAATTAAATATATAATAGATTTTAGCATTCAGTTTTGTTCAGCATGATTTCCTATGCTCCCCCATATTCTATATTAATACAATTATTTATTTTGTCCACTAGACTCCTGAAGAATTGGATGACTCTGATTTTGAAACTGAAGACTTTGATGTGCAAAGTAGAACTAGTATCCAGACACAGGAAGATCAACTTATTAATGGACAAAGTGCAAGGGTAAGAAATGGTCTCTGTTTAGAGTAAATATATGTGTTAACTTTGTTCACATTTTAATATGTAACACAATAACAGAAATTATCTTGTATCTGTCCTTTCAGTTAACAAAAGGTCCGCTGATGAAAGTGTACGTTGTACATTTGGACAGTAACTGGCAGCTGTACAATGTTACTAATCAGACTGAAATTTCCCAACTATAAATTGTGTGATGGCTGTTAAACAGCTGTATAGACAACTGAAGCAAAAATATGCAACCCAAGGCATAATGTAGCATATTTACTCTTTTATTTTGTCTGGTTGGAATAACAATTCCTTTAAAGTAGGGGGGAATGAGAGCTTTTTGTCTTTTTGTGTGCTATCAAAGTGTTAGGGGAATTAGGATGTAGAATACTGTCCTCCTTTATCTACTGGGAATTTGGTTTAAATGCAGCCAGAGCAGATGGAATGTCAGTGACAGCTGCTAGGATCCAAAGCGTGGGTTTGGGCAGTTTTAATACAGTTCCCAATGGAGAAGACTACGGTGCACAGCTGCTGTGATTTTTGGCACTAACTACTCTGATTGGAAATTTGCTGCTTTGAAGGCTATGGGAAATGAAAACGTCATAAGTGTCTTGTTTCTGAGCCTGCAATTGAGAGGTTTTACCCAAATAAGGGAAGAATGGTGAAGGATAAATGGAACTTTGACGTAAACAGTTGGAAATAATTTGTAATAAAAATCTGTTTTGAAAAGTGGCTCTGAAAAAATAGTTTTGAAGATGAGTTGGTTTTGCTGAAGCTCTCCTTTATAGAAGACAGTACTAGTCTAAATAAATAAATAAAACATTAACTGTTTCCATGTTGCGGTAGACCTTTCACATGTTGGCATGGAATTTACCTACTGTTGAAAATGGTAAGAGCCAGCAAAAAAAAAGTTGCAAATGCGAGTATGCTACATGCGTATGCAGTGCTGTACAGATGCTTATGCAAACACATGATCACACTGCCTCATCTGCAGAGTTTAAATCTTCAAGATGTATCTTTTAATTTTAATTGATTAATAGTGAATGATAGTATGAGTAAATGAAGGGCAGCCTTACCATTCTGGCAGCTTGCATTATAGACCATAAGAAACTTGCATGTGTAAATTAAACTATTTACAGTGTTAAATGGGCTGAGTGTGCAGTGTTAAAAAAAAAAGCCAGTCCTGGCAGCTGACTAGATTATATAGATGAAATTGTTTTAAGAAATTGCATTGCTCTGTCACAAATATTAAGTTCAGGATATTAGTTTAATGATTTTAACTCTGATTGTGGATTTTCTTTTTTATCAGAGAGTTCTTGAGGAATCGCTTTGAGTTGAGGATAACAAACTACAGATGCTGCAGTAACTGAATGATTGATTGACATGTTTTAACAAAATTATTACCAAACAAATTCCATGAAATGCCATTTATAAAGTGACCTTTGCTAATAAAACTCATAAGAACAAGATTCAATGAAATAAAAATAGCAGAACCAACAGTTTTATGAAAAAAAACTGACCCTCTTACTAGAAAAAAATACTAGATATCACGAGTAGGTTGTAGACATGTGCATAAATTTGCTGTTATTATCCAGTATTAATTCAAATTTTATTGAATTGTCTGCTCAAAAATAGGCCATTATGTTGGTGAAATGGGTATTTTTATCCAATATCTCGGAACAATTTTGGATTAGTTTTGAGATTTACTTGAAAGCTAGCCTAAATTGTCTTAACATTGTCTGAGTGCCATCCTCCAGGAAAAACCATCCCTATTGCATGACTTATATCTTAGATTAAATTCCTTCCAAAAAGTCTCCTAAAATAAGTTATTATTTTGTTTTAAATGGTAATGTCTGTCCTCTTCCAATTGACTTAAACTCAGTGTATTCCTTGTAAACACTTAACAACCTTCAACAAGCAGGTTGCTTTTTATTGTTCTCATGAAATCATTTTTAAAACCTTCACTTATTTTTTCTTTTTAAGTAGTGCGGCAGTTTTCTCAGAACTTAGTTTGTGTACTTTAGTTCATTTCTAGTAAGTTATTTTTTCTGCATACATTTAAATTGTGCTTTTTTTTCTTTCAGGCCATAATGGCTCAGCTTCCACAAGAACAAAAAGCAAAGATTGCAGAGCAGGTAGCCAGTTTTGAGGAGGAGAAGATCAAACTGGATGCTGAAGTTTCTAAATGGGATGACAGTGGAAATGATATAATTGTCCTAGCCAAGCAGATGTGCATGATTATGATGGAGATGACAGATTTCACCAGGTGTGTAGTCTAATTTGTACGGTCAGCCCTTGTACTCAGTGTATTTGACAATGGTTGTGGTTTAACAGTTAAACAGATGCTCAAACATAAGCTCGCTGAGCTGGAAGGTTAGTTTTCAGACGTTTCGTCACCATTCTAGGTAACATCATCAGTGAGCCTCCGACGAAGCACTGGTGTTATGTCCTGCTTTCTATTTATCTGTTTAGGTTTCCTTGGGTTGGTGATGTCATTTCCTGTTCTTTTTCTCAGGGGATGGTAGATTGATTTGGAGCCAATGTGTTTGTTGATGGAGTTCCGGTTGGAGTGCCATGCTTCTAGGAATTCTCCTGCGTGTCTCTGTTTGGCTTGTCCTAGGATACATGAACATCAACTAGCCACAAAACGACATGACCCACTATCACTCGTACCCTTACATACACATGAGGAAGGACACCACTTTTATTGGGACGACACATCCATCCTAGGACAAGCCAAACAGAGACACGCACGAGAATTCCTACAAGCATGGCATTCCAACTGGAACTCCATCAACAAACACATTGATTTGGAGCCAATCTACCATCCCCTGAGAAAAAGAACAGGAAATGACATCATCGATGCAGGAAATGACATCACCAACCCAAGGAAACCTAACCAGATAAATAGAAAGTGGGACATAACACCAGCGCTTCGTTGGAGGCTCACTGATGATGTGACCTAGAATGGTGACGAAACGTCTGAAAACTAACCTTCCAGCTCAGCGAGCAAACTCACATCCAGAACCTCAACCTGAGCTACAAATCTTCTCAAAACTCGCTCAAACATAAGCATTATAATGTACAAATTGCATTACATTCTTAAAAGATGGTGCCCTTCAAGTGGTTGTATTCATTTTTATACTTTAATTTGTAACATTCTAACTGTTCATGCCACTTTCAAAACAGCATCTGAAGTGACCACTAGTGGCACTCTTAATTTTTGGGAGAAGCTAAAAATGTTTAGGTAGTTGGCATCATTCTTCCCTTGCAGGGAAAGAAAACTGAATTGTTGAATTTCTGCATTTTCCAATGCCTGAAGGAGCTCAAATTCTTACCAAAGCCTGTTTTTGACTTAATAAAATTAATCTCTAGTTTCAAAGGAACGAAATTATAATTGCCATATTGACCTTTTAAAATTTAATTGTGACATGCTCTCATTCCGCCTAGATTTGCAATCCACAGATCGACCTTCTAGTGAGGTTCGTCGTAGATCAATTTTTTTTTTCAAATTGACACGTCCTTACTAATCGTGGAGCACTTTGTGGTAGATAGGGTATTTCTATTCTAGCGTTATCTGCTTGTTATTCGCAGAAGGTGTATGCGCGCCCGCCTGCTGCCGCCGTCGCCCCCCCCCCCCCCGCCCATGACAAGGATTTGGTATTCTTGAATAGCCTATGTTACTTAGTTATCTTAACATCCCCCTAAATATCATATGCCTTGGCATCCTCTAGTATTGATGCAAAACACTCACCAGAGTATTAATAGAAATTTATTGTTTACTTGCTCATTGAGTCTGAAGCACAGTGAGTATTTCAGAAAGAAACTTTGATTTAGAGTGTGACCCTGGTGATAATTTCTATCAAAATCTCAATAGCTTAATTAGGTATGTGTTCTTGACTAGAACCTGGGCTGAATAGATCACAGTAAATTATTCCCATATTTTGAAGGCTCAAAATTGACATATTTCTGTGCAACAACTGGCTCAGATCTAGATTGCACTACACCAGAGTCTGGTGGAGCCAGATTCAGTTGTGGCTTTTCAAATTGGATAGCAAACTAATGCTAATAAAAGTAAAAATGTAAAAATAAATGAAAAATCACTTTGCCTTTCTCATGTACCAAGTGCATGATTTCTTGGCTGTTTGAGTTCTATGTTCTGCACTGGTTACAGTTCCTCATCCCTAAAGGGTAAATATATTAAATTACATGCATGGAATGTGGGCATCTGGCTATGCCACCATCAATTGCCTGATGCTTATTGTCTTGTGTGGTTAAGAGTCACTCACATTGCTTTGGTTTTAGAGTCACGTATAGGCCAGACCAGATAAGGATGGCAGATTTTCATCCCTAAAGGGTGTGATCAAATCAGATTGATTTTTATAACAACCAGCAGTGGTTACATGGTTCCGATTAGGCTAGCTTTTTATTGCATATTTTTATTGAATTCAAATGTCAACATATGTCATGGCGGTTTCAAACCCATGTCCCCAGAACAGTAGCCTGGACTTCTGGTTACTAATCTAATGACATTGCCAGTACACCCTTACCTCTCCTAAACTATTTGAAGAGAAAATATGTGCAGGGTAGTGGAACTATTTGAGTTATACTCCATGAGAAGCTACATGGCATATCTCCAAAGGGCCGCTAATGTTGTATAGCATTTTGACTCTTGAGTTGCTGCTTTTTTTTTGCAGAGGAAAAGGTCCACTGAAGAATACATCTGATGTAATCAGTGCAGCGAAAAAAATTGCTGAAGCTGGATCAAGAATGGATAAACTTGGACGAACTATTGCTGATCATGTGAGTCCGTGCAAAATACTAGTGTTGACCAATATTGGTAATGGGGATGTATGAATACATAATTTGTGTGTAATGTATGTCATTGCATGGAAATACTTTTCATTCTGTAATTTCTCCGTATAAAATGCAGTGGTAAATACATAAAACTTACCTTTCCAAAAAAAAATTGACTGCCAAGCTCATAGTTTCTTCAAAAATGAGAGTGGTGTGAAAATAGAATGAACTGCTGATCAGCAGCGAGGGTTACAATAAGAGCTTCTTTAAGTATATAAAAAGGAAGAGAGAAGCCAAATTGAACATAAGCTCCTTGGAGAATTAGCCTGGAGAAATAATGATAGGGAACTAGAAATTGAACAAGTAATCACTCTTCACAATAGAAGACCATAAGGCATCTCAAAATTACTAAATATTCAAGGTACGAAGTGAAGAGGAAATAAGATCACAAGAAGTAGGAACAGGAGTAGGCCATTTGGCTCTTCAAGATTACTCCACAAGTCAGTAGGATCATGGCTGATCCAACATTCCTCACATGCTTTCTGTTGCCTTTTTCCCATAATACTTGATCGACCTGCTGATCAAGAGTCTATCTATCTCAGTCTTAAATATTCAGAAGAACTGTGCCTCCACAGCTCTCCCTTACACTGAGTTCCAGATATATTCAGTCCTCTTACAGAAGGAAGCCTTCCTTATCTCCATCTTAAGTTGACACCACTTTATTCTGAGACTATGCTCTCTAGTCGTAGACTTTCCCATGAGGGAGAGCATCCTGTTATCATTTAGCCTGCCTATATGTTTCATAGAATCATAGAATCTCTACAATGTGGAAACAGGCCCTTCAGCCCAACCAGTCCACACCGAATCTCAAAGCATCCCACCCAAACCCACCCCGCTACAGCCCATCTAATCTACACATCCCTGAACACTACAGGCAATTTAGCATGGCCAATCCAACTAGCATCCACATCTTTGGACTGTGGGAGGAAACCGGAGCACCCAGAGGAAACCCATGCAGACACAGGAAGAATGTGCAAACTCCACACTGATATGTCAAAATTCAATAATGAAAGGATGAGATGTACTTTGTTTTAAAAAACATATTAAAATGCAGATGGAAAATTGTTACAAAGCTACTATACATAATATAGAAAAAGTCCAAGTAATTTTTTTCAACCTTTTCTCATAAATTGTTTGAAATGTCTGACTCAGTTATGGTTGCTGCAAGTACTGCATATGTGCTAATTCCAAAAAACTACAGACAAAGTTTAGAGGACTGAGGAAGAGACAAATTTGGAGTACTGTGAAAATTACCAGAAAAAAAAACTGATGATCTATAATGAATGGTACAAGCCAATGAAGTTGAATCAGAATTTGGTAAAACTTACATTGAATTTAAAAACGGTATTCCTTTAGGAACCAAGTGTCACCTAGATCAATAAGTTACTAGTATAAGGAAATCAGCTCTTTTAGCTGATAGTTATGACAATTTGCAAACATACAAGGAACAGCACATTATTGGACAAAGCAGCTTGGGAGAGAAGCAAAGTGCTAATGTACAGGATACTAATTAAAATGAGGTGGAATAGCATTACTGCAAAGACAGGTCTTTCCCAGATTGTGAAAGAATCAATAGAGAGATTAAAATGATTCAAGGAGATAAACGCATTTTGTTGTCATAAGACAGGTCACGTCAAGACCAAGTGCTGAAAGATAAAACTAAAGAGGCTCTTGTGCATTTGCCTACTGTTACTCTAGAGAAGTTTGCACCAGTAGGAAAAACTGGTGACCAAACAATTCTAGCTGTTATATTTAGCTTGGATGTAAATTTAAGTATAAAAGGATCATGAGAGATTATACATATTCATACTTGGAATTGACCTGATCTGGGAAAGTTGTTGCTATCCCCTTAGATGGAAGAAAGGATTACTGCAATTGATAATATCATCAAAGAACCTGGAAATAAGTGTGATTCTGCTGTAGAAAACAAAAATTAAAGACATGCCCTGAAAATCAAAATTGAAAACTCTCAACAAAGAACATCTCAAATTGATCACAAACAACTGAAGTTAAATGCATGGGAACTGAATCCAGCTGCTTCGAATTTGTCAGTCTTAAAATAATGAAAACGTCCAGGTATCTTTGGTAGAATGGCACCAACAATCCTTTTTAATACTCCAATTTACTTCCTAATTTACAAGAGCATTAACCTCAGGATGAACGTAACACTCAAACCTCTCCATAGGAAGGTGGCAATCCACAGAAAGACACCAACAGTTTACAGCGAAGGATGCCAGTCTCACCAGGAACAACATTTACCTTAAGCAGCAAAATATATATTTTTTAACATTGTAGTAACCTTATACAGGTTACACTGTATTGATGGTAACTCAATGCACAGACAACATGGCTGTCTTAACTACAACTGCCCTGAACTGTTCAAGACTGTCCAAATGCTTGGCACAACACCTGATTCTCTATCAAGTTGCTATGTTAGCGTAGGCAATGCTTCAGGTAAACTGAGATTAATGTTTCAGTTGGACTACTACTTATTCGCCTAGATTTCAATAAGATAAGTTTCTCACTAATTAACCTTTGCTTTGCTTTTAAGAGAATCCTTCCATACCAGCTGACCCTAGTGAACCTTCTCTAAAATAAGGGCATCAAAACTGCTCAGAACAGTGCGGTGGCTTAGTGGTTAATTTGCACATTCTCCCCATGCTGTGTGGGTTTCCTCCTACAGTCCAAAGATGTGCAGGTTTGGGTGGATTGACCATGCTAAATTCCCTGTAGGGTCCAGGGATGTTTGAGTTAGACATGGGAAATGCAGGGGTAGGGGAATGCGTCTGGGTGGGATTCTGTTTGGAGGGTTGGTGTGGACCTGTTGGGCCAAATGGCCTGTTTCCACACTGTAGGGATTCTGTGAACTCCAGATGTGATCTTGCTAGCATCTTGTACAGTTGTAGTAAGACTTCCCCACTGTTATAAGCTAATCCCCTTGAAATAAGGACCAATGTTCAGTTAGCCTTCCTGACTATCTGCTGTATCTGCGTGTTAGCTTTATGTTTCATGCATAAGTCTTTGTGTTCCAGCTTTCTGCAGTTTTTCTCCATTGAAATAATATTACGTTCTTTTCTTTTGTTCTCATTTCCAAAATTGTCAGCTCCTTCCCATGATACTCCACTCGCCAATTTTTTTTTTTGCTCACTTATTTAACCTATCAGCATCTCCATGAAACTGTTTGTATTCCTTTTACAACTTGCCAGAGATAGTAACTATCACTCGAGGAAAAGGTGTATAAGGCAGCCAGTGGGGATAAAGACCAGTGGGTCCCCTTGACCTGGATATTAAAGGAAATAGATACAAAGATAATAGATGTACTGGTATTAATCTTTCAGGACTTCTTAGGTTCCAGAAAAGCTCCAGAGCTTTGGGAAACAGCAATGCAACACCTTTAGTTTGAAAAAGGAAAGAAGTTATTGGGACAATGCCAGAATCTATTATAAAGGATGTGATAGGTGATTAGAAATAACTAATGTGATTAAGCAGAGTCAACATGGCTTCTTGAAGGGAAAATCATGCTTGACAAATTTGTTTGAATTCTTTCAGGAAGTTAGAAGCAGTGGAAATAATAAATTTTCAGAAGGTGCTTGAAAAGGTACTAGACATTTTGTTAATTAATAGAAGACAGAATTGGGATAAGGGGCTAGATTTCAGGATCGAAGCCCATAGCTAGTAGTCTCCCACAGTGATCAGTGCTGAGGACATAATTATTTACAAAAATATATTATTGACTTGGATGAAGAAAATGAGTGTACTGCAGCCATGTTTCTGGATAACACAAAAGCAGGTCAGAAGGCAAGTGGTGAGGATGATGCTCAGCGTCTGCAGAGGATTGGGCAGGTTATTTAAGTGAGCATAAACTTGGCAGGTTGGGAAAATATGAGCTTATGTACTTTTGATAGGAATAATAGAGAAGCTGTATATTAATTAAATGGGGGAAGACTGCACACTACATAAAGTAATTTGGGAGTCCTCATCTGTGAATCACAAAAAGGTAGCATCCAAGTTCAGTAGATTAAAGAGCAGGCAAATGAAACGTTGACCTTTATTTCAAAGGAAAAGGAGTATATAAGGCATAGAAGTTTTTCTAAAAAAAATTTACAAGGCAGACAAAAGCTAGAATACTATGAACTGTTTTGAGCTCTTATCTAAGGAAAGATAGACCACTTATAGGAGGAAGTCCAGACCAGCTTCACGAGGCTGATACCATGCAGAGAAGGACTATCTTAGAGAAGTTGAGTAGACTGTCCCTGCACTCTTACGAATACAGAAGAGTGAGATGTGACTTATTGAAACATACAAGATTTTTAAAGGAGTTAACAGGAAGATTGCTGACCAGATGTATTGGTAACATTGTGGCAATTGGATTTCTACGTAAGTGAGAGGTTAACATTTTGGGCAGAAAAAACAATAGATTGAGGTACTTTCTAGATCGTCTGAAGTTAAGTCCAGTGGTTGCCCAAAAAGCCATGGGAATTCAGTTGCATAATCTTTTTAATATGCCAAAAACAGTTACAGAAAGTAATTAAAAAGGATAATGTAATATTGACCTTTGTATCTAGATGACTGGATATGACGACACAGAAGCTATACTGCAGCTATACAAAATCCTAGTTCGACCCTACTTTGAGTTCTAACAGTAGATCTGGGCACCAGACCTTGAAAAGGGTGTTGGACTAGGAAAGAATACAATATGGTTTACAAGAATGATAGCTGGACTTCAGGTATTAGGTTATGAAGACACATTTTATGAATTAGCCTGTTTTGTCTAAAATTTAGTAGGTTTAAAGGTGATCTGATCAAAGTCTTCACAATATAAACAGGAAAAAAACAATGTGGATAAACTATTTCCATTGGCTGGAGATTAGAGAACAAGGGGACATGGTCTGAAAATTAGGTCATGCCAATCAGGAAAGATGCTTGGAAAGGGTTTGGAATTCTGTGCCACAGATGTACCATTGATGCTAGGTCAGTTGAGATTTTGTTTTGTTTAGATAACATATTAAGGGAAATTGGCCACAGATCAGCCATGATCAGTCAGGAAGGATGAGGAATTTCTTGTGTAGTGAATCTGTGCGATTCTTCACCACCAGAAGGCTATTGAAGATGGATATTCAAGTATATATAACGCAGACGGAGGGATTTTTAATCAGAAAGTAAACAGAGGGTTATGGGGCAAAGTTAGATCAGATGGCTGGACCAACTGGTTTGCAACGCAGAGTGACACTAACAACGTGGGTTGAACTCCTGCACTAGTTGAGGTAACCACAAAGGTCTCACATTTTCAACCTCATTCCACACCTGATCTGTGGTGACGCGTAGGTTAAACTCATCACCAATCGATTTGTTTACAATGAGATAACAGCCTTATGGCCCTCTAGAACTTTGGCGATTTTACCTATACTTTTGTATGACTAATGAAGAGTGACTGGATTGGATGGGACTCTATTCACTCGAGTTTAGAAGAACATGCAGGGTCTCCATAGAAATCTATAAAATTCTAGTAGGACTCTACAGGCTACATACAGGAAGGTTGGACTTGATGACTGGGGAGTCCAGAATCAGAGGTAACATTCTAAGGGTACAATGTAGGCCATTTAGGAAAAATTGAGAGTTTTTGCACAGTAGCGTGCCTGTGGAATTCTGTGCCAGAGTGGTTGAAGCCAAAACGTTGATTTTTTTTTCAAGAAAGAATTAGGTGTAATTCTTAAGACTAAAGGGACCAAAGAGTGTGGGGAGAAAACAGGAACAGGGTACTGAATTGGATGAACAGCCATGATTGTATTGATTGGTGAAGCAAGCTCTAAGAGCTAAATGACCTCCTCCTACTCTTACAGTTGTCTAGGTTTTCATCCTCCTGGCTCTGATAGCATTCTTATTAATTTACTCCTGCCTCTCAAATTTTGTACTATGGAAAACAACTATACATAGGATTCCAAATTCAATCCAGTTAAGCTTCGATGCATACTAAATACAATGTCTGCTGCTTTTTAATTCCATTCTTCCATAAACAAACTGTATCTTTTTTTCATGCATTTATTAAAATACATCGTCATGAATTCTTGCTACCAAAATATATTACCTCTTCATTGTTTTAGTTATTTTTTCAAAAATGTATTCGTGGGTTGAACAAAATCCTTTATTTGTATTACATGTTAGGATATTGCAGCTTCCACGCATAGTAATTGCAGATAGCAAAGAAGTAGAAACCAGCATGTGTTCCAGTTGGATCAAAACATTTCTTTACAATACTGTCGCAATGTTTGATACCAAAAGTGATTTCGTATTGGCTGCATAGCATATTCATTCTGATGGCCCCATAAACCGACAGCTTTAATCTACCATTCTTGCATCAAAATTAAGGTATTATAATATTCCATGGAAGCAGCTAACAGCGGTGTAATACTCTAAGAAGCAACTAATGTCAAAAACACAGATTTTGATAGGTTAGAATATGGTGTAGTGATAATGTCACTGGATTAGTATTCTAGAATTAATGTTCTGAGGGCATTGATTAGAATCTCACTATGGCAGATTCTGGTTAAATTTCGATAACATCTGGAATTAACAAACAAAGCTAGTGTCATGGCAACCATGTAATTGTTGTAATTTGTCATAATTAATTTGGTTCGCTAATGACTTTTTGAAAGAAAATATGCTATTCTTATTGTGGGCTCCCGTGATTCCATGCCCAAAGCAGTGGTTGACTCTTAACTGGTCTCTGAAACAGCCCAGGAAACCAATCGACTAAACTACGACAACGCTTAAAAAGAAATGAAACTAGATGGGCCACTGGGCCTCCAGACACCAGAAACAACTGTCAACCCTGCAAAATCCTCCTCACTGACATCTGGGTACATAGGCCAAAATGTAGAGAGGTGCCTCACAGACTCATTTGAACAACAGCTAATTACAGATATTTACAGATTCGTATCTAGTGGACAATATCCCAGACCCCACTAGTCACCACCTTTTGGGTATGCCCTGATCCTCCTCCACTATCAGAGTTGATTGTATGCCATTATGCAATCAGGTGAGAGTTACTCAACAGTGGAACTCCTTGGTGTTGACTCATGAGATCCCATGGCATTAGATCAAATGTGGGCATGGACCCAGCAGATGAATCAGCAGTCTTCCATGATGCGCACACCAATTGAAGGAGGTTCAGAGCATGGCAGAGGCACAGCATTTACTCTAGGTGAGTGACTTCAACCATCACCAAAAGAGCTCATTCTGACTGAACTGACCAAACAAGTTACCTACTAGACTCAGTCTGCAACAGAGGGTGAGGAAACTGAGGGCAAAGCTTACTTGACCTTGTCCTGACCAGTGTAACTGTTGCAGATGCGTCTGTCTATGACTGTGTTGGTGGGAAAGACCCACCACATAGTTCTTGCGGAGACAAAATCCTTCATGCTGAGGTTAGCCACTGTCTTGTTGTATGGCAATGACACCTCTGACTAGATGATTCACACTTCAGACAAATCTGAAAACTTGAAACTAGATCATCCAATAGGCACTTTATGGTTGAGTACAATCCAGTTGATAGCCCAATCTGTAACCTCATTGCCTGACACATACCTCACTCAACCACTATAATCAAGCCTGGGGATCAATCTTGGCTCAGAGTGCACAGAAGCATGCAGGACGGTACACTGGGATCATCATCAGTCATACGCACAAATGAAGTGTCAAGTTGTGGCTACAACTTAGCTCTACATGTGTGCTAACAGAGGACACAGCATATGATGGAGTTAATGATCCCACATGCAATGCA
The DNA here is from genome assembly GCF_030684315.1 of Stegostoma tigrinum. NCBI lineage: Eukaryota > Metazoa > Chordata > Chondrichthyes > Orectolobiformes > Stegostomatidae > Stegostoma > Stegostoma tigrinum. The sequence continues at coordinate 57,616,572 of NC_081366.1, forward strand.
TCATATCAAAGTCCTACTACATCAAGTCGTGAATGATGGTGAGCAACGAAGTAATAACATAAAGGCGGAGCTTCACAAATATCCCTGCCCTCCACAATGAGGAAACCCAGCGCATCAGTGCAAAATGCAAGTCTGAAGAATTTACATTCACCTTCAGCCAGAAGTGCCAAGAGGATGATCAATCTCTGCCTCCTGCCAGTGGCCTGAATATCATAGATATTCATTCAGTTCAATTCACTGCTTGTTCTATCAAGAAAAGACTAAAGGTGCTGGATGCTGCAAAGTTTATACGCCTAACTAGATTCCAGCGAAAGCAGTGGATACTTGCACTCCAGAGCTACCTGTGTCCCTTGTTAAGCTCTTCCAGTATGGTTACAATACTACTATCTACCCACCAATGTGAAAAATTACCCAGGAATGTTCTGTCCATAAAAAGGAAATTAAAAATGGCCACGTGTTAATATCAACCTTGTCAGCTTGTTTTTCTGTGCTTTCCTTGCCAATGCTTTCCATGATGATTGTGGTTTTGAAATCAGATATCTTATAGACAAAAAAAAACTGATCACCCTGATTCAATTAGCATTAGCAAGGTGATACCTGTAATATTTTGTAAAGTATTGCTCTTGTTATTTAAGGAAGGAATTAAATGTGTTGGAAACAATTCAGAGAAAGATAACACATTGAGTGGTTGAGCTGTCTTATGAATAAAGTTTGCATAGGCTCGGCCTTAATTTGCTCTCATTTAGAGGAGCAAGAGGCAACATGATTGAAATATAAGATCCTGGCTGGATCATCATCCTTAAACCTAGTTCTAATTCGACTAAAGATGGATGTGAAAAGGATACTTTCTCTTGTGCCAAAATCTAGATTTAGGGGTCCCTGCTTCAAAATAACTTTTTGCCCGTTTAAGATGGATATAAGGAGTAACTTTTCCACGCAGGTTCATAAACTTGTTTGTTGAAAAGGTGATGGAAGCAGAGTTTTAATGTTTTTTAAGGCAGAGGTAGAATTTTGATTCACAAGATGAAACATTAGGTAAAAGAAGAACATGGAGTAATTAGATATGCTGTAATTTTAATGAATGACAGAATTAAGTTTGTGATGCTGAGTGAGCCACCCCTGCTATTATTTCCTATGTTTGCATTTGTACCTCTTTTCCACCCCCACATCATTTGATATATGTTTGTGGAGGTGTTTATAGACTGCCTGCTGTCAAATATTGAATTATCCAGTTCAACTGATTTTTCACGATTCAAGCAACTTTGAATTTGTCATTATTTGATTGCTTTCATTGGTAATGTATGAAATGTGAATTGTTGCTTATAATGAAAGGTCAGAGGATGCATGGCTTAAGGTTTGTAATATTGGTTGTTACAGTAGTCATTTCATAATTATTTGATTAATTAGTTGGCTTCTGCCAGTGCAGAAGCCAGTGTAAATATATTAGACAATCGTAACTGGCAGCTGCTGTATCTTGTCCATCAGAGCTCGTAGAGGAAACGTCTTGTCCTTTGGGTTCTAGAAAGGTCTGTTATTTGAATAATTTTACATCAAATAATTATTGCATGAGAGAGTTAGGCTATCATATTACTTACTTGTAGGAGTGAATTTGACACTGATTTTTTTTCTTTTTTTTAAAAGATAGGTATTTTGAGAATAAGGCAAGTAGTTTAAGTTGTTTATTGCTGAGCTGAAAATGTTTGCTGATTTGTCCAAATTTGCATGAGTGAGTTTGTTTATTGAAGGGGAGTTTTATTATTTTTGGTTCCTATCTGCTTTTCAATTGGTTCAGCAATCATCAATTAAATCTGAGCTCTGGGATGCTAAAGCACAGTGGTTCAGGGCAGCAGCAACAGATGCAGAAAGCAGAGCAGTGTTAGGATGATAAAATGTGAGGCTGGATGAACACAGCAGGCCAAGCAGCATCTCAGGAGCACAAAAGCTGACGCTTCGGGCCTAGACCCTTCTTCATCTCTCTGATGAAGGGTCTAGGCCCGAAGCGTCAGCTTTTGTGCTCCTGAGATGCTGCTTGGCCTGCTGTGTTCATCCAGCCTCACATTTTATTATCTTGGAATTCTCCAGCATCTGCAGTTCCCATTATCAATGTTAGGATGAAGTGAGCTAGAGGCTATTATTTGAAACAACGCAACATACGTGTCAATTTAGAGCACCTGAGCCTCAGTCAAATCTGCCCCCAAAACTCCCTGCAAACACCTCCATTCCTGTTTTTGTTTTATTCCCTCCTGGGATGCGGGCATAGTTAGTTGGCCAGCATTTATTGCCCATCACTAGTTGTTGTAGTCCATGTGCTATTGGTAGACCATAATGCTATTAGGGAGGGAAATCCAGGATTTTGACCCAGCGACAGTGAAGGAATGTGATCTGTTTCCAAGTCAAGATGTTGAGTGGCTTGGAGAGGAGTTTGCAGGTAGTGATGTTCTATGTATCTACTGCTTTGTCCTTCTAGGTGGCAGTGATTATGGGTGTGAAGGGTGCAGTTTAAGACTTAAGTGAAATTCTGTAGTGTAGCTTGTTTACAGTGCACACTGCTGCTAAGCTTTAGTGGTTGGGGGACTGGATGCTTGTGGATGATGTACAATCAAATGGGATGCTTTGTGGAATGGTGTCAAGCTTCTTGAGTGTTTTGGGAACTGCATGCACCTAGGTAAGTAGGTAGTGTTCTGTCACACTCCTGACTGAATACCTGGCACACAGGAAGATTACAAGGCATACACAAACGCATGTGCGCATGAGCACATGTAATGTGCATGAGCAGGAGCAGACACATGCACAGATAAGTGTGCAAATGTATGTTCACACAGATCTTTTGATCCATGTGGTAAAGCAGAAAATATTCATGTATATGTAACTATGTCATGAAACTGAGTTTTATATTAAAACACAGCTGTATGAGAAACAAACTTACTAGTAAAGTGCATGATTGGATTTCTGCCGACAGCTTAATACTGGAACCAAAAAAAACTCATGGTTTAAGTTGAATTTTGTCAGCTAGATGTTGATTTTGAAAGTAGTACAAGTGGAATTGTGAATCTGTTAACAAATGGAAAGAAACACAAAACTGCTGTAAATCTCTCATTCTAGTACGTAATTGCTGTAATTTGTACTGTTCAAAATTAAAAACAGAGCTGTAATTTTGTAAGTCACACAAGAGGAAACAGGTGCAGACATCCTGAATTTGCTCATTGCTTGCTTTGCTCTGTATTGTAGCAACACTGTAATCCATATAATGCAAGGTCACTGAACCCCACTGCATGTCTCCCATGTAATGTCTGCACATTCTTCAGTTTTAAATTCTCCAGACCTTAACTGAGAATAAATACTGTTGTATAATAAGAATTTTGGCCACTAAATATTAATTACTTGGTCCATTAATATAATTTAATATAATTGGGTGCTCACATTAGTTTGATTATATTACTTTTAACTTGAAGCTTCTAATTTGAAAAACTGACCAGGGCAAGTAAATTACCTAAATGGGGGTTGGTTACCTAGGTTGACTGGGTGACTGATTTGCAATGCAAAATGTTACCAACACCGCACATTCAATTCCCAACTGGCTGACGTTACCATGTAGGACTCCTCCTCAACATCTCCCCTCAACAGAGGCATGGTGACGCTTGGATGAAACCACCATCAGTAATTTCTGTCTAATGAGAGAGCAACCCTGTGGATTGGAATGAAAACTGTGATTTTACCTTTACCTGACTGAAAGTGTAAAACTATTCAGTAGCATTTCCGGAACAAGGCCAAAAAAAAGTAATGTAGCTTTTAGGCAAAATGCAATTTACAAAAGTTTATAATATATTTTAGTTTGTTCATGGGCTTAATCTTAAACATAATACATATACTGTGGTCTTTTGGAAAATCTGAATTTTTCTTTGGCTGATCAATTTGAAGTAATTTTATCCAGGATAATTTTGTCAATTTCACTTCATAGAAAATTAAGTACAATGTGAAATTAGTATGTCATGGGGATGATGATAGTTGACTACAGGATTTTTTTACCTAATTTTGCGTTAGCTGCTTGATATTCATGCCGCCTTAGCCACACTTTGCTTATCATACACATTAATTTGCTTTATCGGAAATATATTCAATCTTTTGTTTGTAAAACTTTCAATTTTGAGTTGTATGCAGTGGGTATCTACATGTTAAATTAACCAAATGGACCATACATCAATCAATTAGCAAGCAACAAATTATGATTAGTATTCACAATGCGAAGTTATTTGTCAAACTGTAAATGGACAGTAAAAATTATCAGAAGATCGGTAGAAACATTGATCCGAAAATGGAGTTCTTTGCTTTGGATAGTTTGGGAAAACAAAGGAAACAAGGGAATGCTTCACTTGTAAAGTGTCTTATACCAAAGAAGCATTCAAATTCCTGATATAACTTAGTTTTATTTGCAAAGAAAAGCTTAATCAAAAGGGAAGACAAGAATTGTGAAAATCTGTACTTTTTAATATTTTTGACTCATTCATCACAAGAACTTTCTTGAATCTGATAACATAAATTGAAATATTGCATGTTTAACCATCTAACCTGTGCAAAAGAACTGTAATTCAATTTTATTAGTCTTGAAACACTGACCACCACTGCTTTGTGTTCTGTGTGAAAGAGCTTTTTAGCGATTAATTTAACATTCAGAAATGGAAACTGAAATGCCAGATAGCATCAACTGACACCTCAAGTATTGTTTATTTTGGTTTCCCTTGAATATTAGTTTGGAATACGTTCTTCTATATGTATGAACGAAACAAAGAATTTAAGTATTCATAGCTTTTGATCTGTACATCCTTGCTTTCTATGATCTGCCTGTACTGGCCATAAACAGCTTTTGACTATATTTCGGTACATGCGGTCATAAATCAATCAATCAATCAATGTGGAAAATGTGATTTGTTAATCCTCTGCCCATAGATGACTGAGCCAAGTATCAGCTGTTACCAAATGTGTAACCTCATTGAGGGGCCAGTTTTTAATTTAATCCTATGATTTGTTACATGAGAATTTCTAAATGTATTTCACATTTTTCAAACTCCAACATTGTGTAAATTTAATGTGTGTTCCCATTGATAAATATGTCCTCAAGTTGACACATGGTTTGATCAGTAAGCAGCAATGTGATTTTTTTTATTAGAATACTTCATAAACCATTCTTATTCCATTTGGAGTAGTTATTTTTTCATGGCATTCATTTGGATGATGCAGATAACTGTGTATTGTTGCTATCTAATCATTAACTAGGCAATCAGGCTCACCGTCAGATGTGCTCTCATTTAAAGGCTGTTCCACAATTCAAGAAGCTTGGTAGATACCCTTAAGATTGTAGCATTAGTACACTTTAATGTGACAGGATCTTACCAAAGTAGCCAGATCTATTTAGCATTAACTTATAGATGAATTAAAATCATACACTAGATATTATGTATTATCGCTGGACTGTTAATCCAGAGACGCAGATAACATTTTGGGGTCCCGGGTTTGAATCCCGCCATGGCAGATGGTGGAATTTGAATTCAATAAATATCTGGAGTTAAGAATCTAATGATAACCATGAATCCATTGTTGATTGTCAGAAAAACCCATGTGATTCACTAATGTCCTTTGGGGAAGGAAACTGCCATCCTTACCTGGTCTGGCCTACGTGACTCCAGACTCTCAGTAATGTGTTTGACTCTGAACTGCCTTCTGGAAAATTAGTGATGGGCAATAAATGCTACCTAGCCAGTGACATTCTCATCTCATTAATGAATAAAGGAAAAAAAAATGATATCATATAATGGTCTTAGGAGCACTTACTTGGGAGGAGGCATTGAGTCTGACTTTTTCCCTCTGCTTGAAGCAAAACATGAGAGAACCATTTCAGAATTGTTCAATGCAAATCTCAAATAACATAAACTAATAAATTCCCTCAAGATTTATGTCATTGTCCTAGCATGGCTGTTATGGTTTGAAGCTTAAATCTATTTTACAAGTGAGCGGCTACTAAGTATGTAGGGTGTGCGCTCTCTGGAGGGGGAAAAAAAAGGAAGGTTTTTATGGCTGTTATGAGGATTCTTAAAAAGCCTAGCTAGCTTAAACCATGAAATGCAGTTTCGCTTTTGATTTGATTTATCACTTTCACGTGTACCAAGGTAGAGTGAAAAGTGTTGTCTTAGATGCTTTAAAGGTAGATCGTACTATAGTAGTGCATCAGGGTAACGGGCAGTGCAGAATAGAGAGAGTAGAACGGCAGGGCACTGCCCGAGTTTGGAGGGTAAATTCAAAAATATCTGCAAAAATATTAGTGAGTATTTTATCAGTTGAACAGACTCTTGGTGATAGTTGTTTGTCGATAAAATGCATATTAGGAAGATTTCTTTTGGAAACTAACAGCTAAGTTGAGACGCGACATAATGTAACATATCTGGGAGAAACATGGTAGGTTTGGACCAGGGTTTCCTGAAGTTCTCAACCATTGGGGTTTTTCTGGTTATCTAAATCTGAAAAAGGGTTTAATTATTCTCAGTAGTCAACAATTCCATTGTAACTGTCTTGTGAAACTATTAGGATAATAGAAGGGAAGTTGGGTCGTTACTGATTATTTTAAAACCTAATTTTTGTGATCTTGTGTAACAAAACTCAACCACCTGACTGTTTATTTCTGTGAGCCTAGATGATTTACTTCAGGCGTAGCCAAAAAGTGGAGCAGAAGCATCTGCAAAAGCAGTGCAACCAAGTTTAATGTCATTATGATCTAGCTTCCATTAATGACTACTTTCCGGTCATGCAAGTAATTTAGAGTTTCCACCAACATACTTAAAGCCTCAGGAAAATTGTAGTTACATACAACCAACCGTACTGTTACCTGAAGTCCAAGTTGTTTTGAGCTGACTTTGATAGCACCATAACATTTTACACTCAAAATTAAAATGTCTATAAATGTTTGTTGGAATTTTGGGAGTTTAACTTTTCTTTTCCTTTTATTTATGTAGTGTCCAGACTCCAGCTGTAAGCAAGACTTACTGGCCTATCTGCAGCGTATTGCCTTGTATTGTCATCAGCTGAACATCTGCAGCAAAGTAAAGGCAGAAGTCCAAAACCTGGGTGGTGAGCTCATTGTATCTGGGGTAAGTATCTAAACAAATGCATTCATGTCTATTTTTACCCATTCCTCAAATTAATAGAATTTTGTACCTCAAAAAATCAAGGATAAATTATCCTGATATGGTAACATTATGATGCAGTACAATACTCGATTGATGGTGAACCATTAGGAGAATATCTCATATTTGCGTGTTAGAGAATGTATAAGTAATGGTCACTTATTGCAGGCCGTGAGGAAATCTTATGCCTGTGTGGTAAGATGAATCATGGTCTCTCTCTAGTCTTTCTTTTGCTCCCTGAGTAGGGAGGGATCCATCCTTTTTATTTAACCTTTAGCAGTCCATGACAGGAAAATGGGCAGAATCCGACTATGAAGCAACCTACTGCCTATTTTGAGGATGACGTTATCATAGTATTCTACCATACGTTCCCAGTAGTGGGAGCTGACTTAACCAGAGGTGTACCAAACTCTTGGTCTTGGAAATTTTCAGCCTCACAACATTGTGATGTTTTCTTTGTAGCTAGCCAGAAATCTCCAGAAATGTTGAGACTTGGCACTGCCGGGTTTTGCATTTTTTGGGTGAGTTCTGTTAATGTAATAAGTGGAGTTGAGATTGGGGTGGGGAGGAGGCACTACGAGATTTTAAAGCTCCTATATCCTATGTTTTTGTTTAAAAATGGCATCTGGCTCACTTAGTTTGTAGGCAAATCGAAAGACTACAATGAAATGTTGAAGAAAAGTACTGAATGATTTAGAAGAGGGTATTTGCAAAATTCGATATATGATCTTTAAATGTCAAACAAAATGGTCTGTTTTATTGCTGGATGTATTAATATTAGATTGGTGCAGCTTAGTTATAGTGGCCTTTCATATATCATTGTTCGGTTCTTCCTAAACAAAAAGCTTAGTCCTCCTTTAATGCACATTATTATTGAATCATGTCAAGTCTATATAGCTAACACAGCGTGAAGCTGGATGAACACAGCAGGCCAAGCAGCATCAGAAGAGCAGGAAAGCTTGACATTTCGGGTCGGGACCCTTCAGAAATGGGGGAGAGGAAGGGGATTCTGAAATAAATGGGGAGATGGGGAGGCAGATAGAAGATAGATAAGGAGAAGATAGGCTGAGAGGAGACAGACAGGTCAAAGAGGCAGGGTTAGAGCCATTGAAGGTGAAATGTAGGTGGGGAGTTAAGGGGGGATAGGTCAGTCCAGGGAGGATGGACAGGTTGGGGGGAGGACTGATTTGGGTCTCCGGGACAGGAAGAAGCGGAGAGCTTATAGCCGTCGGCATGGGGAATGCAGGTGTATAGGGACTGGATGTCCAGAGTGTCCGTGATGCCCGTGACACCCCACACGCACTTCACCACCTCCAGAACTTCCAATTCCCCGGTCCCCAACACCTCATTTTCACTCTGGACGTAAGAGTTCTTTGTTATTGACTTAAAATGCACTTAGCTAGGATATTGCTATATCGTAGAGGTAATGCCATTATCTGGAAACATTTTTGATTCTATTGTCCATTTATCATGATACCTGTATAGTTTACGCATTTCTTTTGTTTCAGGATAGTTTTTAAGGTATTTTACAATGTATTCTTCTAAGTACCACCTATCATTTGTAGTTTGCAGAAAGGTAAGTAATCTACTGCACCCCAGTGCTACTCTAAAATTTAACAGTTGGATACTCTAATTGGCTTATGAACAAAAGAGAAACATCATAAGATTTTTCATTGATTAAGAATATGCCTTAACATTGTAAAGTGCCTCTCAGATGAAACACTGCATTGTCTCTAAATACCATTTATGACACTTGACTGTGATATTTGATAGTGTACTTCATCAGGGTTATTTAATAATACTTGTTGATCTTGACTTTATTATCAAAAATTTACACTGGTGTTGTAATAACTACAGGTTCAGAGGGGGGGAAAAAGTACATCGTACTTAGCCTCAAAAACTAGTCTTTTGATTCCTTTCCAGGTGGATAGTGCAATGTCTTTGATCCAAGCTGCAAAGAACTTGATGAATGCTGTTGTGCAAACCGTGAAGGCCTCCTACGTGGCATCCACTAAGTATCAGAAATCTCTGGGCATGGCATCTTTGAACATGCCTGCTGTCTCATGGAAGATGAGGGCTCCTGAAAAGAAACCCTTGGTAAAGAGGGAGAAAAATGATGATATTCACAAAGTTAAAAGGGCATCTCAGAAAAAGCATGTCTCACCAGTGCAGGCTCTCAGCGAATTCAAGGCAATGGATAGTATTTAAAAACATTCCAACACATGGTCGAAGTATATTTGAATGACTTCCAAAATTCCTTTGATTTGCTGAACTTTTAAAAATGAAATGTAAGCTTTTAATATACATATTCAAATGAGTTGTTATAGTGAATTGCAGATTTTTTTTCATAAGGTTAAATAAAGTTTAGTCTCCATTCTGTAATGGGTTTGGAAAATTGAAATGCTTGCAGGCCTAGGTCAAATTCAAGCTTGTTTGACACACCGGTAGTGCACCAACGGTAACTGTACTTTAATACGTAAAGTAATCAAAAATAGCTTTTTGAGTGATGTGCAGATTGGCTAATATTGAATTTTAAGGCCCAGAGTTCTTAAAAATGAATGAAATTACTAACTCTTCTTCAGGGAAGAACTACAATAAACTATTTTAAATCATTTTCCACAAGCAACCACGTTTTGTATGATGATGAAAGATATTAAACCATTAAATGCATGTAGAGGTTGTTAATGGTTTGGTTGTTAATGGTTTAATTGTTAGATTGTTCCTGTGTTTGCAATTTTGATTTCAACCCATCTGTATTGTTCCAATCGTTGTCCTCTTGTGACCTTCCCAAACAAGAAAGGGCATTTACCCACTTTTGTTTTCCCTTTGTCAGATATACAAAAGGCCAAATTATTTACACATCCCTTGATCGGTAACATGCTCCCGAAATAGCCAGACTAGTATTGTGCTATGCAATCATGCTATGTATCAAGGTACAATATCATGGGTATGATAATCATTGAAGACAATCCTAATTAGTAACTGTAGTGATATACTGTAGCACATTTAAGGACTTTTAAAAAAAAATTTCATGATTTGAATAACTGAAGTATAAATTTACCTCTGTATTGGTTATAATTCTCAAATAAAGTTGCTGTTTTGACAGACCTTGCAGCTTTTGGCATTTTAAAATTACAGTTCTTCTCTTGCAGTCAACCAAAATGTATAAGATTTTTTTTCCTATTCTGTATAATTGCAGTATAAAATAGAGATTGCTCGTTTTCTGCAGCCTTGGGCAAAACTCAAAACATTGCAGCATGCCAGGAGATATTTGAAAAATATTTTCTTAATTCCGGTTAGTCCGTTCCATGTATTTTTAAGGTAGGTGAAATTCCAACTGTGGACTTTAATTATCATGAAGTGTACCCCTGTCAAGTTAATGATTAGATAGGTACATTTGCCAATAGTATATTATAATTTGATTTAAAGGTTTACTTTTTAAAAATAAACAACATACAGGATAAAGACAGTGCTGAGAATACTTGAGATTGGCAGCATCCATGGAGAGAAAGACTTAATGTTTTGTGGTTACTTTCTAGCAGAGTTTCATCAGGAGTGATGGGTATACTTTTTTCCTACATAATCTTGTTTTATATTTGAATAGGTTTTTTTGATAATTTGTTATTTCAGACATGACTGTTCATCAAAAAATGGCATTTTCTTGGGATACTGAAAATTGATCTTTCCTTTGGTCCAATGATCTATCATAATCTGGAGACTATTAGTTATTTGATTATGTCGCATCTTCAGTGTGCTACTATGAAAGTTGTATGACTGGTCCAATCCACTGATTGGCATAGCAGAATATAGGCATTCGTGTATATACCAAGGATAACTGCAAAATGTGTTTGATTTTCTCTTCTTTTAATTTGCCCAAATACAATAAACATGTAACACAACTCAAAAGTAGTCATGGTTACTGAAACACAGATGAGCCTGTATTATCACCGTCTTATTTGCAAATACCATTCACCAACCACACTACCTTCCTGTGTGTTTAAAAAAATTAACTGGGGAAAAGAAAATCTGGGAGATTCTTATCTAATCCCACTAGTTATTTAATAAAGCTCCAGGGTACAGTGACTGGGCACAAACCTACTATTAAATATGCACCAGTTGATTTTGTTGTTACATTCCTGAAATTAGAGAAATTAATTCAGGGCTCCATGGTTCGTGTGGTTTGATTCCTTTGACACTGCAGCTTCCAGTATTCTCAATGTTGGAATGATCTGCACCTGAACTTAGACCAGTTTTCTGGTGAATAAGGGGTGGTGGGGATATCTTTAAATTAATTAATTAATGGGGTAAATGGTTCAGTTGAAGGAAAATCGACTGAGCAACAGAAAGAACAGCAGTTTGGTTAATGATTAGCTGAGTGTGACAGGAAAGATAAAACCATAAACTTATCCGCATTTTCGGTGACACAGGAGTAGGATGAAGCAATTCAATCCCTCTAGCCTGTTCAGCCATTTAAGATCATTGCCAACCATCTACCTCCACACCATAATCCCTCACTATCCCAATATTCCTTGATGTTGATCAAAAAGCTTTAAATCTCTGTCTTGGTCTTTATCAACAATTGAGCTTGCATCGCCCTCAGGAAAAAAGTTCCAAAGATTCACCACCTCTGAGGAACAAATTCCTCTTCGCCTCAGTCTTAACAGTATGGATTTTTAAAAATATTTTGAAGCTATCCCCTGGTTTTAAAGCCTAGAGCAAGAGGAAACACACTTATCGCACCTTCTGCCTATCCTTTGAAGAATTTTATAGAACATACGTAGAACATAGAACATTACAGCACAGTACAGGTCCTTCGGCCTGCGATGTTGTGCCAAACTGTCATACCGATCTCAAGCCCATCTAACCTACACTATTCCATGTATGTCCATATGCTTATCCAATGACGACTTAAATGTACCTAAAGTTGGTGAATCTACTACCGTTGCAGGCAAGGCGTTCCATTCCCTGACTACTCCCTGAGTAAAGAAACTACCTCTGACATCTGTCCTGTATCTTTCACCCCTCAAATTAATGCTATGCCCCCTCGTGCTTGCCGTCACCATCCCAGGAAAAAGAATCTCCCTATCCACCCTATCTAACCCTCTGATTATTTTATATGTTTCACTTAAGTCACCTCTCAACCACCTTCTCTCTAATGAAAACAGCCTCAAGTCCCTCAGCCTTTCCTCGTAAGACCTTCCCTCCAGACCAGGCAACATCCTAGTAAATCTCCTCTGCACCCTTGCCAAAGCTTCCACATGCTGCTCATAATGCGGTGACCAGAACTGTACACAATACTCCAAGTGTGGCACACCAGAGTTTTGTACAGCTTCACCATAACCTCTTGGTTCCGGAACGCGATCTCTCTACTAATAAAAGCTAAAACACTGTATGCCTTCTTAACAGCCCTGTCAACCTGGGTGGCAACTTTCAAGGATCTGTGTACATGGACACCGAGATCTCTCTGCTCTTCTACACCACCAAGAATCTTATCATTAGCCCTGTACTTTGCCTTCCGGTTACTCCTACCAAAGTGCATCAACTCACACTTGTCTGCATTAAACTCCATTTGCCACCTCTCAGCCCAGCTCTGCAGCTTATCTATGTCTCTGCAACCTACAGCATCCTTCGTCACTGTCCACAACTCCACCTACCTTAGTGTTGTCTGCAAATTTACTAACCCATCCTTCTACGCCCTCATCCAGGTCATTTATAAAAATGACAAACAGCAGTGGACCCAACACTGACCCTTGTGGTACACCACTAGTAACTGGTCTCCAGGATGAACATTTCCCATCAACTACCACCCTCTGTCGTCTTTCAGCAAGCCAATTTCTGATCCAAACTGCTATATCTCCCACAGTTCCATTCCTCCGCATTTTGTACAATAGCCAATTGTGGGGAACCTTATCGAACGCCTTGCTGAAATCCGTATACACCACATCAGCTGGTTTACTCTCATCTACCTGTTTGGTCACCTTCTCAACTCAAAAAGGTTTGTGAGGCAAGACCTACCCTTCACAAAACCGTGCTGACTATCTCTAATCAATTTATTCTTCTCTAGATGATTATAAATCCTATCCCTGATAACCTTTTCCAACACTTTATCAACAACTGAGGTAAGGCTCACTGTCTATAATTACCAGGGTTGTCTCTACTCCCCTTCTTGAACAGGGGGATCACATTTGCTATCCTCCAGTCATCTGGCACTATTCCTGTAGACAATGACGAGTTAAAGATCAATACCAAAGGCTCAGCAATCTCCTCCCTGGCTTCCCAGCGGACCCGAGGATAAATCCTATCTGGCCCAGGGGACTTATCTATCTTCACCCTCTGAAGGATTTCTGATACCTCTTCCTTGTGAACCTCAATCCCACCTAGTCTAGTAGCCTGTATCTCAGTATTCTCCTCGACAACATTGTCGTTTTCTAGAGTGAGTACTATTGAAAAATATTCATTTAGCGCTTCCCCATCTCATCTGACTCCACACACGACTTACCACTACTATCCTTGATTGGGCCTAACCTTACTTTCGTCATTCTTTTATTCCTTAAATACCTGTAGAAAGCCTTAGGGTTTACCCTGATCCTATCTGCCAACAACTTCTCATGTCTCCTCCTGGCTCTTCTGAGCTATCTCTTTAGGTCTTTCCTGACTACCTCGTAGCCCTCAAGTGCCCTAACGGAGCCTTCACATCTCATCCTAACATAAGCTGCCTTCTTCCTCTTGACCAGAGATTCCACCTCCTTCGGAAACCATGGCTCCCGCACACTACAGCTTCCTCCCTGCCTGACAAGTACATATTTATCTAGGGCACACAGGAGTTTTTCCTTGAATAAGCTCCACATTTCTAATGTGCCTATCCCCTGCAGTTTCCTTTCCCATTCTATGCTCCCTCAATCTTGCCTAATCTCATCGTAATTGCCTTTCCCCCAGCTATAACTCTTGCCCAGTGTTATACACCTATCCCTTTCCATCACTAAAGTAAACATAACAGAATTGTGATCGCTATCACCAAAGTGCTCACCTACTTCCAAATCTAACACCCGTTCGGGCTCATTACCCACTACCAAATCTAATGTAGCTTTGCCCCTTGTTGGCCTATCGACATACTGTGCAGGAAGCCCTCCGGCACACACTGGGCAAAAACTGACCGATCTATAGTACTCGAACTATAGTGTTCCCAGTCAATATTTGGAAAGTTGAAGTCCCCCATGACAACTACCCTGTCTCTCTCACTCCTATCAAGAATCATCATTGCTATCCTGTCCTCTACATCTGTGGAACTATTCGGAGGCCTATAGAAAACTCCCAACAGGGTGACCTCTCCTTTCCTGTTTCTAACCTCAGCCCATACTACCTCAGTTGACGAGTCCCCAAACATCCTTTCTGCAACTGTAATACTGTCCTTCACCAACAATGCCACACCTCTGCCCCTTTTACCATCTTCTCTGTTCTTACTGAATCATCTAAATCCTGGAACCTGCAACAACCATTCCTGTCCCTGCTCTATCCATGTCTCTGAAATGGCCACAACATCGAAGTCCCAGATACTAACCCATGTTGCAAGTTTACCCACCTTATTCAAGACGCTCCTGGCATTGAAGTAGACACACTTCAAACCAACTTCTTGCTTGCCGGTGCCATCTTGCTTCCCTGAAACTTTATTTTGGACCACCCTACTCTCAACCTTTTCTGTGGTCGAACTACAATTTTGGTGCCCATCCCCCTGCCGAACAGCCTTAGCAAATTTCCCCCCCAGGATATCGGTACACATCTGGTTCAGGTGAAGACCATCTTGCTTGTAGAGGTCCCACCTACCCCGGGAAGAGCCCCAATTATCCAAGAATCCAAAACCCTCCCTCCTGCACCATCCCTGTAGCCACGTGTTCAACTCCTCTCTCTCCCTATTCCTCACCTCACTAGCACGTGGCACGGGCACCAAACCAGACACAACAACTCTGTTCATCCTAGCTGTCAGCTTCCATCCTAGCTCCCTGAATTTCTGGCTTAAATCCCCGTCTCTCTTCCTGCCTATGTCATTGGTGCCAATGTGGGCCACAACTTGGGGCTGCTCCCCATCCCCCTTAAGGATCCCAAAAACACGATCAGAGACATCACGCACCCTGGCACCTGGGAGGCAACACACCAACCGTGAGTCTCTCGTCCCCACAGAACCTCCTATCTGTCCCCCTAACTGTGGAGTCCCCAATGACTAATGCCCTGCTCCTCTTCCCCCTTCCCTTCTGAGCAGCAGGGACAGACTCTGTGCCAGAGACCTGTGCCCCACTGCTTTCCCCTGGTAAGTCAGAAATCGTGTTACATATTGGCACTAATGATATAGCCAGAAATAGGATTGAGGAGGGAAAAAGTGATTTCAGGGAGTTAGGATGGAAGCTGCAAAGCAGGACGAACAGAGTAGTGTTCTCTGGTTTGCTACCGGTGCCACGAGATAGCGAGGCGAGCAACAGGGAGCGGGCGCAGCTTAACACGTGGCTACGCAGCTGGTGTAGGAGGGAGGGCTTCAGATATGTAGCTAATTAGGATGCCTTGTGGGGAAGGTGGGACCTGTACAAGAAGGGCGGGTTGCATCTGAACTGGAAGGGGACCAATGTCCTGGGTGGAAGGTTTGGTCGAGTAGTTCGAGAGGGTTTAAAGGGTTTCAGTATGGCGGGGGGGGGGGGGGGGGGGGGGGGAGGCGGGGGGTGGGAACCTGAGCTGTATACCGGAGGTGAGAGGTGATGCAGGTGAGGCAGTAGCAAGAGGTAGACCAGCTAGTGGGATGGATTTTCCTGGGAAGGAACCAAGGGATCAGTTAAAGTATGTTTGCTTTAACGCAAGGAGTATCAGGAATAAAAGTGATGAGCATGGATCAGTACCTGGTGCTATGATGTTGTGGCCATAACAGAGACATGGGTTTCTCAGGGGCAGGAATGGTTGCTGGATGTTCTAGGGTTTAGAACATTTAAAAAGAATAGGGAGGGGGGGAAAAAGAGGAGGGGGTGTAGCACTACTAATCAGAGAGGGTATCACAGCTACAGAAGCTTCCATTGTCGAGGAAGATCTGCCTACTGAGTCAGTATGGGTGGAAATTAGGAACAGCAAGGGAGTAGTCACCTCGTTAGGGGTTTACTACAGGCCCCCCAATAGCAACAGGGAGATTGAGGAAAGCATAGGTCGACAGATTTTGGAAAAGTGTGGACGCAGTAGGGTTGTTGTAATGGGTGACTTTAACTTTCCTAATATTGATTGGAACCTCCTTCGAGCAGGAGATTTGAATGGAGCTGTTTTTGTAAGGTGTGTTCAGGAGGGTTTCCTAACGCAGTACGTTGACAGGCCGACGAGGGGAGAGGCCATTCTAGACTTGGTGCTCGGTAACGAGCCGGGGCAGGTATCAGATCTTGTGGTGGGAGAGCATTTTAGTGATAGTGACCATAACTGCGTCACGTTCCACATAGCTATGGAGAAGGAGAGGATTAGGCAAAATGGGAGGATATTTAATTGGGGAAGAGGAAACTATGACGCGATTAGACATGAGTTAGGAAGCATGGACTGGGAGCAATTGTTCCATGGTAAGGGCACTGTAGACATGTGGAGACTGTTTAAGGAACAGTTGTTGCGAGTGATGAATAAATATGTCCCTCTGAGACAGGCAAGAAGGGGTAAGATAAAGGAACCTTGGATGACGAGAGCGGTGGAGCTTCTTGTGAAAAGGAAGAAGGTAGCTTACATAAGGTGGAGGAAGCTAGGGTCAAGTTCAGTTAGAGAGGATTACACGCAGGCAAGGAAGGAGTTCAAAAATGGTCTGAGGAGAGCCAGGAGGGGGCACGAGAAAGGCTTGGCAGAACGAATTAGGGAAAACACAAAGGCATTTTACACTTGTGAGGAATAAGAGAATGGTCAAAGAAAGAGTAGGGCCAATCTGGGATAGCATAGGGAACTTGTGTGTGGAGTCTGAGTATGTAGGGGAAGCCCTAAATGAGTTTTTTGCTTCTGTCTTTTCGAAAGAAAAGAACTTTGTAGTGAATGAAACCTTTGAAGAGCAGGTGTGCATGCTGGAATGGATAGAGATAGAGGAAGCTGATGTGCTGAAAATTTTGTCAAACATTAAGATTGACAAGTCGCCAGGCCCGGACCAGATTTGTCCTCGGCTGCTTTGGGAAGCGAGAAATGCAATTGCTTCGCCACTTGCGAGGATCTTTGCATCCTCGCTCTCCACTGGAGTCGTACCTGAGGCCTGGAGAGAGGCAAATGTAATTCCTCTCCAAGAAAGGAAATAGGGAAATCCTCGGCAATTACAGACCAGTAAGTCTCACGTCTGTCGTCTGCAAGGTGTTAGAAAGGATTCTGAGGGATGGGATTTATGACCATCTGGAAGAGCATGGCTTGATCAAATGCAGTCAACACAGCTTTGTGAGGGGCAGGTCATGCCTCACAAACCTTATCGAGTTCTTTGAGGATGTGCTTAGAAAAGTTGATGAGGGTCGAGCTGTGGATGTGTATATGGACTTCAGTAAGGCATTTGATAAGGTTCCCCATGGTAGGCTCATTCAGAAGGTCAGGAGGAATGGGATACAGGGAAACTTAGCTGTCTGGATACAGAATTGGCTAGCCAACAGAAGGCAGCGAGTGGTAGTAGAAGGAAAATATTCTGCCTGGAAGTCAGTGGTGAGTGGTGTTCCACAGGGCTCTGCCCTTGGGCCTCTGCTGTTTGTAATTTTTATTAATGACTTGGATGGGGGGATTGAAGGATGGGTCAGCAAGTTTGCAGACGACACAAAGGTTGGAGGTGTCGTTGACAGTGTAGAGGGCTGTTGTAGGCTGCAGCGGGACATTGACAGGATGCTGAGAGGTGGCAGATGGAGTTCAACCTGGATAAATGCGAGGTGATGCATTTTGGAAGGTCAAATTTGAAAGCTGAGTACAGGATTAAGGATAGGATTCTTGGCAGTGTGGAGGAACAGAGGGATCTTGGTGTGCAGATACATAGATCCCTTAAAACGGCCACCCAAGTGGACAGGGTTGTTAAGAAAGCATATAGTGTTTTGGCTTTCATTAACAGGGGGATTGAGTTTAAGAGTCGTGAGATCTTGTTGCAGCTCTATAAAACTTTGGTTAGACCGTACTTGGAATACTGCGTCCAGTTCTGGTCGCCCTATTATAGGAAAGATGTGGATGCTTTGGAGAGGGTTCAGAGGAGGTTTACCAGGATGCTGCCTGGACTGGAGGGCTTATCTTATGAAGAGAGGTTGACTGAGCTCGGACTTTCTTCATTGGAGAAAAGGAGGAGGAGAGGGGACCTAATTGAGGTATACAAGATAATGAGAGGCATAGATAGAGTTGATAGCCAGAGACTATTTCCCAGGGCAGAAATGGCTAACACGAGGGGTCATAGTTTTAAGTTGGTTGGAGGAAAGTATAGAGGGGATGTCAGAGGCGGGTTCTTTACACAGAGTTGAGAGAGCGTGGAATGCGTTGCCAGCAGCAGTTGTGGAAGCAAGGTCATTGGGGTCATTTAAGAGACTGCTGGACATGCATATGGTCACAGAAATTTGAGGGTGCATACATGGTCGGCACAACATCATGGGCTGAAGGGTCTGTTCTGTGCTGTACTGTTCTATGTTCTAAGTCGTTCCCCCCAACAGTATCCAAAACGGTATACTTATTGTTGAGGGGAATGGCCACAGGGATCCCTGCACTGCCTGCTGGTTCCCTTTCCGTCTCCTGACCGTAACCCATCTGCCTTTTTCCTGTACTTGAGGAGTGACTACCTTCCTGTAACTCCTCTCAATAACCCCCTCTGCCTCCCGAATGATCCGAAGTTCATCCAGCTCCAGCTCCAGTTCCCTAACGCGGTTTTCAAGGAGCTGCAGTTGGGTGCACTTGCCGCAGATGTAGTCAGCAGGGACACTAGTGGTGACCCTTACCTCCCACATTCAACTGCCCTGTTTTGTTTGCCTGCAACGGTAGTAGATTCGCCAACTTTAGGTACATTTAAGTTGTCATTGGATAAGCATATGGACGTACATGGAATAGTGTAGGTTACATGTGCTTCAGATCGGTATGACAGGTCAGCACAACATTGAGGGCCGAAGGGCATGTACTGTGCTGTAATGTTCTATGCATGTCTATGCCCTGACCTCCGTTCCCATTATTCCAAATTCCCAAGACTTAAAAAATAAAGAATAAAAAATAAACTTGTGACCTTACCCATCAGTCACACAGAACCATTTTTTTGGTTAGAGGAGGAGGATGGGTGGGAGACACTACCCGGGTAGTGTTTCGGGTAATGCAACCACACAAATATATTACCTCACTCACTCACCAGTCCCGAGTCGGCTCCTGCTCAGCGTACCTCCACCTATTCACGAGGTAAGCTTTTTGTAGATTCAAAAACAGTGACTCACCGGCTTCCCGACAGGCTCCTGCTCCAAGCTCCCGCTCGCGCTGCTGCTGCAACCAGAAATGGCTATATAATCAAAAGGGTGTTTCTCTGGCAGCATCTCTTATTCTTCTAAACTCCAGAGAATTTGCCCTCTATGGTTGATATATCCTTCCTTAGCCCAGGGGCCAGAATTGCACAATATGGAAGAGACATGTTGAAGTCAAGGTCCACATAGCAACACAGGTTGATCAGGTATTTAAGGCATATACAGCACGCTTGTCGTCTTCAGTAGGGCATTGAGTATAAAAGCTGGTGACTCATGCTCAATGATAGAAGACTGGTCAGGTTAGATTTGCTGTACTGTGAGCAGTTATGGTCACTGCATTATGGGAAGGGTGTGTTGTGTACTTGTAGAGGGTGCAGAAGAGGTTTACCAGGATGTTGCCTGGATTACAATGTATTAGCTGTAAGGAAAGTTTGGACAAACTTGGATTGTTTTCGCTAGAATGTCAGAGGCTGAGGGGCAGCCTAATAGAAGAATATAGAAAAGTTTTTGAGATGTTTAAATCCCCCGACAAATGAATAAGCAGGAAATACAGGTAGATGGACCACATGTGGGCAGATGAGATTAGAATAACGTTGTCGGCACAGACATGATGAGCCAAACGGCCAGTTCCTGTGCTCTACTGTTCTATTTTCTGTACATTAGGTGCAGCCTCACCTGTTTTCTATACAGTTGTAGCAGTAATTCTTTACCCCTTACTCGCATTCTCTTGTGATAACTTTTGAAATGTTTTAGAATTTAAAGACCCAATGTATGAATGTTTCCTTCAAACAGCTGCTCCTCATTGTCCTGATTTGTGCTCCATATTCCAAGTGGGAATAGATTCCAGAATATAACTTGTTTGCAATGTGGGAAGTGCCTGGATGTGGAGTTAGACAACAGATAGCAGTGATCCCACTGAATGGTGCAATAGGCTCAAAGGGCTAAATGGCCTACTCATGTGTCTGTAAGTGTTACCAGGGCCCAATGCCCTTGGAGTATCCATGCCTCCAACAATTTTGTGATATCAAATAGAATTAATGCAGTTGGCTAAAGACTGAAATCTGTGTTGCTGGGCAAGGGAGAAAATAAATCTGGCTGACGGTTGCAAATGCTTCAGACTTGTATTATTGCACATAAATGTTGGGATAATTGTGGGGCTTCCTCATCCTATACTTTGTCTAATCATCTGCCATCATTCGTAACTAAATGTGGCAGGCCTCCAGACTTTAAATCTGGTCTGTTGGGAGAGGGATCACGGACCTCGCTGTTTGCTGCTTCCATTATTTGACGTAATTAGTCGTGTGTTGTAGTAGTTAATCATTTTTAAGTCTACCACTTGCTGTTCATGACATGCCTCCTGCACTATTCTTTGAGCCAGGGTTGATTTCCACCCCACCCCAGTTTAATGGTAAAGTGAAATGTGGATATGCTGGGTCATGGTGTTGTAGATGATGAAAACAATTTTGCTGCTGCTGATTACCTGCAGCAGCATGGATTCCCAGTCTTGAATTTCTGTAACTGTTTGAAATCTATCCCATTTAGCATGGTTAGCAATATGTGATGGTGGATATCCCTACTGCAAGTGGGACTTTGTCTCTAGAAGGATGATGTGGTCGTCACTCTTAGCAGTACAGTCAAGGACAGATGCTTCTGCGACAGGTTGGAGATTGAGGTAAAGTAGGTTTATCCCTCTTGTAGGTTGCCTCACCAATTGCAGCAGACCTGAACTGGCAGCTATTCACTTTAGGACAGCCAGTCAGTAGTGGAACTACGGATTTACTCTTGATGATAGGCATTGAAATCCCCATATAGAGTACATATGTTGTTCTTGTCATTCTATGTTTTTCCAATGTAAATTCAATTTGAAGCAGTTCTAATTTGTCAGTTGAGATGGAGGGTATTGTCTGCTGGATTATGTAGTGTTCAAATGTCCTGTGTTTGTTTATGTTTACTATCTATGATTACTGTGTTTGATTGAGCCCACACACCGGTTTAACCAGAAAAGTAAACATTGTAGAAAGACTGGAAGCCTGAGCTAGGAGCATAGAGTAGCTACTTTAAGCACTGTGAATAAATGTTCTTACATATATACAAAATAGTTTTAACTTTGTATGTATTTGAGATACATTGGGTAGTTGTCAGTCATCACAAAGATTTAACTGACACCATATGGGACCTTTTGAATGAGCAAACCTTACTGGCGGCCATAATATGAGGCTGTATGCAATTGCTCACTGTGATAGGATGCTGCCACTATCATTGTAATTGTCAAGAATTGACAACCAATTTGATCTGGTCTAGTGGATGAAAACAACTTGCTGCTGTAACAAGGAGATGCTCTTCAACAAGATGTAGTTTATTACAAGCTTGCAACTAAGTACAAGTTACATGTATGATGGGCATTGTTACAGTGACCGTAAGGGGGAACCTGAAAAATAGGTCTTGCTTCTTTGAGATCCTAAGCTGATCCCCCACTGGGTGCATATGACATAGTTGTAATGAATGGTTATTTAGACAATCCTCAATGTTAACACTTTCAGACCATGATTTAACAGGATTGAGAAAGATGATTTACCAGATTTCAAAAGATTATGAAAATAGCCAATCAAATATTTATTCAACAGCTTGAATACTTGAGTGGAATAGCCAGTATAACTGAAGTGGTACTGAGGAAATGCCTGAAAGGTAAGATAAAAATAGTACCAAAGAAGCACTGCGTACAGAACTTGCTTATGATGTTTAGTAAATCACTTGCTTGGAGCAGATTAATTATTGTTAGCATGACCACTTCTCAAATGTGGGGTGTAAAGCCCATTTTTAAAGAAAAATTGGCAGTTGTCTATTTGAACAAATAATTATCTCACTTATGAAGTTATAGAGTTTTGTAGCTTTTGAAAAATGAGTTTTAATAGGGAAATATTGCTCTGTTGTCTCTATATAATTATAGGGAAAGTTCCATTCCCCCATTTTAGTTGAGAGACTCCACACTTCTAAGACACTGCAATAGAAATAATGTGCAATTAAGGAACAAATGTCAGGCATAAACATAGAAAATTGTAATGAAGCACTTCATTGTTTAAATGGAGGTTAAAGCTGAAGTCTAATCTGTGTTGATACATTTATAAACGGCCTAGGACTTAATTTTCTCAGGTTACAGTGACATTTAAACGCTAGTGTTTCAAGGTTAAACAAAACAGTGTCAGTTATTCTGTATTTAATGTATATAAAAAGATACTTCATGGTTGCCACATTTTAAGTGGTGACCTAACTATCCTTCAGCTGCTGAAATACTCGATCTTTATTTTTGCAACCACTACTTTGAAAATAAAAGCATCATACAAATGCTAATATTGAGGAAATAGTGCACTTTTGCAGTACTTATGAAGAAGTGTTATTTGTACGTTCACTTCTAAAGATAAAATAATTAAAAGCTTCTATTTTTGAACTGATTAGAATACACAGATGTAAAAGTGTTATTAAGCTTGTCTGAATGGGGGAGCTGGATTGACATGTAAAGTTAATCCTGAATCATTCCAGAGTTTATGATTATCTCAAGTAATAGTGCTTCAGCTCCATTTGGGCTGAGAAACTGCTTTATGAGCCATGTTAATACCCTTGACGTTTAAAACTCAATGGAAGAGGTGGAAAAAGATCTTGCGTTGAACCAAATTCTTTGCAGTTACCGCACATTTAAGATAAGTCCACATAACGCAGGGGTGGCACATGGCTCAGTGGTTAGCACTGCTGCCTCACCGGGCTAGGGACCAGGGTTTGAATCCAACCTCAGGCAACTGTGTGGAGTTTGTATATTCTCCCTGTGTCTATATGGGTTTCCTCTGGGTGCTCTGGTTTCTTCGCACAGTCCAAAGATGTGCAAGTTAAGTAGATTAGGTGCATTGGCTGTTGGACAGGTAGGGTTACAGGAAAAGAGTAGGGGCATGGGTCTGGGTAGGATGCTGTTTGGACAGATGGTGTAGACTTGTGGACTGAATAGCCTGCTTCCATACTGTGGGAATTGTATTTTAAGAAAAAAATGACTTTTTCATAAATAAGATTTATTTTCCTTATATGGAGACATTGCTGACATGTGACACAGCGTACTGTTATGCTCCAATGTGCTGTCATGAGCTGTGGCCTCACTGGTCACGGGCTACTTGCACAGTTTAATTACAATGCCACAATTCATGTAATGCCCAGGTTGGATATTCCAATAATTCTTTTGTTTAATCCTGTTCAAAGGGAAGACTGTTCACTAAGTTGCATTATAAATCATCAATTTTTAACATCCGATTTCTCTATGCTAGGATTTTAAAGCACACGAGGAGTCTGTTTGGCACAGTAAATAATTGGCTGTCAGAAAGATCTGTCTGTTTGATCCCATTTCCCTGGTCCCTGTGTATATCTCTTTAAAATATTATGTACATTTTTAAAAATGTGATTGTAACTTTTTTCTTTTAATTCTGTATCCCGTAAGTGATTCCATGTCCCATCAACTTTAGAGAGAAAGGTTCCTGATATTTCCTTCCTCTTGGTGATTGCCTTTGTCACATGCTGAGAGGACAACAGCAAGACAGTCAAAAGAGCTATAGAGATCTACAGCATAGAAAAAAGCCCTTCAGCATATGTGCCAGTCAAAAACAATCATATCTGACTATTGTATTTTCTATCACTTGGCCTATAGCCTTGTGTGCTTTGGTATCACAAGTGTATATCTAAATACGACTTGAATGTTATGAGAGTTTTTGCCTCTACCACACAATTGGGCTGAGAGTTCCAGATTCCCACCACCCTCCGGATGAAAAAGAATTTCTTTACATCCCCGCTAAACCTCCTGCCCCTTAGCTTAAATCTATGCTTCTGTCATTAATCCTTCCAAGGGGTAAAGTTGCTTCCTGTTTACCCTATCTGTGTCCCTCATACTTTCATACATCCCTATCATGTTCCCCCTGAATCTCCTCTCAAGTAAAACAACCTCAATCTATCTTCATTATGAAAACTGTCAGGCCCTAGCAACATTCTCTGCACCCTCTCCAATGATATCATATCCTTTCTATTGTGTGGATTCCCCCAGAATTACACACAGGACTGTGTCCTGGTCTGGTTTGTACTGTTTTGTATAAACTGTTCTATGAAAGATGCATGCTGTGAACCCCTCATGGCAGAGCTCACATGACTACCAAAAGCCAGGAAGGACATTTGCCATGATTGAATTTCGATCCAAGCATCCCCGTTTTCATAACAAACAAAAATTGATTTGCACACCCTCTCATTTGTCAATGGTTACCCATATTATGCACTAAATAGACAATGTGTAATGCATTAATTAATGACTTGTTACCACAGTTAGTTTCCTCTTTGCACGGAACAAAATGGTTTGTCTACCTTTCCTCTAATGTCAGCTGATTCTGGTTTTATTTCAAAGTCATGCCAGCTGACAGTGCTGTTATACTCTGTGTTCAAGACAGCTTTCCTTTAGTTGCAGTTTGGACCCTTTTTGTCTCATGCTTATTTTAATGTTAGTCAGTGTAATGTACAGAACGCTGTAAACGTCTTCTGGCCGGTTCAGGATTAGTAGTCTGACTGTTTGGCTTAGAGTCTGAGATGAGTAGTATTGGTATTGTATCTCGTATCTGGAAATCCAAGACTTCATTCTTAACTTTTGCACTGAGCTTTCAGATTAATTTGCTTCTTGGATTGGGTATAGTTTGTCACTGAGCCTCAACTTTGTTTGAGTCCTTCTCTTTTCAATTGCCATCTGGTGTAACTACAAGGTCTGAGAAGCTCCTGTTGCAGAAAGCACTAGTGCCTATCTCGCACTTTTGTTTGCTCACTTTCTGCTGTCTTTGCAAATAATAAAAACTATTTTAATTCAGGATTTATGTCACTAACCTGCACTAAAATGTAGTTTGAATCATCCAAATCTTTGATGTCTCTCCATAGTACCCACGCATGAATTATCTGAATCATTGTCTGATAGCAATCCTTGTAGCAGCAATCAATACTAGAGGCTTATTTGTTGTCATCCTTGCTAAATACTTCCAAGCAAAGTGATTTCACTTCTAGCAGTTAAAACACAGTTTTCCTTTTGCCGACACTTTTGTTTCATATGATGACCTCTGCAATATTTGCAACTTGTCCTTTAGCCATGATTATTTTGTGGCTTTGCTTCTTGCTTTTTTCCAGGTTGCTGAGCTTGAATAGTCTAGGCTGCTTTCAATGTAGTGGTCTGGCCTGAGCTATTTATCGAAATAGTGCATAGGTCTTGTCTACTTCTCAACATTGTGAACATGCCCACCTTTTCTGCCATATACATGCAGTAGTTATTGATTTACAAGCTCAAGCCATCTTCACGTACTTATTACTTTTTCAAGAATCAGATTCTCTTCCTTTACTATAAAGTAATTCTGTTCTTCATGAGAATGTGCTGTAAGTCCTGAATTCACAGGATTATGATTAACGTGTACCTCTAGGCTCTTTTTAAACTTGTGTCCAAATAGTGAACATGTTTAGGTCATAATGTTTCAGCAAGGCTTTTAAAATCTCTGTAGTCTATTCTGCATTTCCAAAAGTTTAGGATGGATCACTTATAACAATCTCTTCCTAATAGTGATAAAAGTGTGGCTTCTTTTCATTGCCCAAGCTTTCACAATCTGGTCTGTTTTGAGTGGATAAGCTGCCATTTGTGGTTCATATCCTCTTTCATTTCAAATAGGGCTGGGCTAGGAAAAGTTGCAGCCATGGGTGACTACCCAATGTTTCAGTTGCAATCTTCTCCTTTGTTCTTTTCGGGGATTTCAAGTGGATTTCACCAGCTCTGAGCACTTGTGCTTTCTTTTTAGTAGCTGTGCTTCTATACAGTTCTTCAACAGTCAATGTCAGCTCTACTATAAGACTATGTTGTGAAGGATAGTTTGGCTTATGCTGTGTTTCTGAATATTTGCCATGAAGGTTGCTTGGTAGTGGTCATGTGACTACAGAAACCAGAAAGGACATTTGTAATTCAATCTAAATAATTTTATATATATATATATATATACACCCTTTTGTTGTTGACTCAACACATTAAAACTTTTCAATAATGGGCACTTCTATCGTTTAGACATTCCTGACTGGACCAAAGAATTCTCTAAAATCCTGACGTTTTGGGTTGAGACCCTTTTTCAGAAATGGGGTACTGGAAGGGGATTCTGAAATAAATAAAAAGTGGGGCAGACGGATAGAAAATAGGTGGAGGGGAATCGGACAGGTCAAAGAGGCGAGGTTGGAGTCAGTAAAGGTGAATGTAGGTAGGGAGCTAGTGAGGGGATAGGTCAGCCCAGGGAGGGCGAACTGGCCAAGGGGGCGGGATGAGGTTAGTGGGTAGGAGAGGAGGGTTGGGGCTTGAGGTGGGAGGAAAGGTTAGGGAGGCGGGGATGAGCTGGGCTGGTTTTGGAATGCAGTTTTGGGAGGGGAGATTTTGAAGCTTGTGACGTCCACCCTTTGGCTGCAGGGTTCCCAATTCCTCGCTGGACTGACCTATTCCCTCCCTAACTCCCCTCCTATCTTCCCTTCTATCCGCCTCCCCCCTCTCCCTATTTATTCTAGAATCTCCTTCCCCTCTCCCATTTCTGAAGAAGGGTCTCGATCCGAAACATCAGTTTTCCTGCTCCTCTGATGCTGCTTGGCCTGCTGTGTTCATCCAGTTCTACACCTTGTTATCTCAGATTTTCCAGCATCGGCAGTTCCTTCTATCTCAGTAAAATCCTATTAGTCTTCCTTTACAACTGAAATATCTCATACCTTGCGCTATCATTTTAATTACTTCTTTTTTCCCCTCCATCTTTCAAAATAGGGTGACAATCTGGACACAATGGAAGGGCAGAGAGCATAATATTATAATACAGTAAAAGCTGATATTGGGTGAGTGGAGTGGCAGTGTGGCGCACCAGACGTCAGTGCAGTTCACACAAACCATTTTCAGTTTGTTTCATTTGAATGCAGAGACCATCACACATTAACTCATTTGCAGCTTGCTGATTGTAAGAAGATCAGGCATTAGCCAGCTATCACACTGGACCAAGAAGCAAGTTGGCACTGGGAAGGTGGAGAGTGTGAGTACAAGTAGACAGCTGTTGCAGTACTTCTGTGAAGCGAGGAGAAGTGCAATTTCTTTGTGGAGAATGAGATGCCACAATAAGGAATCTGGTGAAGTCGGGACTGCCCATTTTGGGCTCAAAGGGTTCTAATGCTGTTTTGCATATTTAAACTACTAGCAGACTGATCTGAAATTGTTATCAGGCGAACCCCAAATATTCAAGGTTATCCATCTCCAGTTGCTGCTATTCTCTTTTACTGGTTGCCCATTTTCCAGCTCCAATGAAAATTACTCCTAATATTTTAATTATAGTGTACTCAATGACTTGTCAGAATGTTGGAATAACTAAAACCAAGGCTACATAAAAATGAAACGAATACAGGAAATGGTGGCAATATTCAGCAGGGTTGGTAGCATCTGTGTAATAGTGAAACACGTAACATTTTATAAATAGAGTACTAACTAATCCAAAGGGGAATTGGTCAGTTTGGGGCGGGGAGGCGGGGTGTGTGGGTGAATTTCTTTAACGAGCAGCTGGTTAAAATGTGCAGCTCACTAAATCAAAGAATAGTTCAGGCAAACATAGGTTTAACCAAGAGTGAGCTAATAAATCCATGAGGTATCAAGGAATAGAACGATATATTAACAGAGTTTGATGAAGGAGGCTCACACAGAACAAAACAGTCATAGACATGTTGAGCCAAATTGTATTTCTATGCTTTGAATTCCACGTAATATTAATTAATAGTATATTATTCTTCAGGGGTATAGAATAAGGTCTTGTAAGGATTCCCTCCTCACCAGTACCACCCACTCCTAACCATTACCACTCACAAACATTTGTGATATTGTAAAGTTCCAGTGAAGCAATGAGGAATGTTGTGTTTAATTCAGACACCCTTTCTATGCATTTGTGCCTTATGCTGCATAACAGCATCTATAATTAACAAAGATTGAACCAAAATGGTCACAGACTGCCTCTACTCTAGAGTTTTGAAGTATTAAATACTGAATTAAGCACTGTGTGTAACTACACTGCAAGGACTACAGCCATTCAAGAAGGCAACTCACTGCCTCCTTATCAAAGGTAACTGGTTAAGACAATAGATGCTATCCTAGCCAGTGGTGCATGCAATGAATAAAAAAAGGCAGCACCAGTATCATTTCAGACACATCCCTTCATGACTAGGCAATGTTTTACTACTACATGTTATTGAATAAAAATTGTCATCTCCTTACATACCGAAAGCAAAGAAAGGTTATCATGCTAACAATTAGTAGATTTTAGAGAGCTTCATTCCACTGGTATTTTGGAAGTTTTATTCTCAAGGAGGTTTTAATGTTAATGGCACTAGTTGTCATGTCACTATACAGTGATCTGTCTTCTTAATGTAATGATTTATTTGGCACAACGTCAACGCTTCCATTTGGCTGATTTCTATCTGCCAGTAAAGTCATCTGCTTATTGACTAAGCCAAGCCTGAAGAGGCAGACCTCCCAAGGTGCTGTGCCTCACAGAGTACCTCGCTGATATTCCAAAGGATGTAACCTTTGTCTACTGCTGAGAGAAAATGTTAACAGAATGTATTTACCAGTGCTTAATGAATTTACAGATAAGATAACTGTGCAAGTGCCAGACTTGCCAGTGAAAGTTTGGCAGGTGTTTCTGCTGTGAGCTATGTGTTCCTTATCCTGTATGGTGGGTTTAATAGCTGTTTGCAATCATGATCACACTGAGATCTTCCATATGTCTTCCTTCTAACTTTAATAGTGGAAAATAAGTTCAACGTTAAGCAATGCAAAAATTTAGCCACAAGTTGTATCTTAAAATGATCATGTTGCATTAGTTCCAAACACTCTAAAATGATCAACTTTAAAACCTGAATGAATGGTGAAATGGATTTCAATGTTTGACCTGAGAAGGAAAGAACAGTATATTTTCTAAATGGCGAAAACCTGCAATCAGTGGTGATGCCACGAATCTTGGGGTTCAAGTGTGTAAGTCCGTGAAAGCAATGGTCAAGCATGGTAAAGAGTCACAAATATTAACGTAATGTTCATGTTTATATTGAGAGAACAGAAGACAAGAGGGTAGATGTCATGCTTCAGCTATACAGATCCTGAAGCAAAAACAGAAATTGCTGGAAAAATTCAGCAGTCTGACATCATCTATGGAGAGAAAGCAGAGTTAATATTTCAAGTCCAGTGACCCTTCAGAACACACTGGACAAGGTAATTAGATCTGGATGCACACTGGGTCACTGGACTAGCTCTGCTTTCTCTCCACAGATGCTGCTGGACTGCCTGAGTTTTTTTCCAGAAAATTCTGGTTTTTGTTACTGACTTGCAGTGTCTTTTTTCTTGTTTGGTATGCAAATCTTGGTTAGATCCCAACTGACATAACTTTCCCAATTTAGGAAAGATATATTCCTCTTAGAGAAAGTGCTTAGCGGATTTACTGGAATTATACCTGGAGTCCAAGGCTTCAACCACAAAGAGAGATTACACAGAGTAGGTTTGTATTAACAGGTATTTGGAAAGTAAAGGGCTGACGTGATCAAGATTTCAAGAAGAACAAATAGGGTGTATTGAAAAACAATCTCTTCTTGGGGAGTTCAGCGCAAGACTGCTTTGTCTAAACACTGGTGCTTTCTTTCGCTTGTGAAATTAGGAAACATTTATTTAAGTAAAGGGTGGTGGAAGTTTGGAACTCTCTTCTAGAAACAGCAGTTGTAGTTTAATTAATGGTGAATTTAAAGAGATTTGTTGATCAAAGATAATGAGGGGTAATGCTGCAAAGGTGGGTATTTGAGGATAAGCACAAATCGTTGATCTCATTAAGTGGCATAACAGGCCCGTTAGGTTAAATAGCCTACTATTGTTCCTAAGTACAGTTACAACCAAAAAATCTCGAAATATTAAATACAGAATAAATGAGTAGCATGCCATTTAATACAAGGTCCTTTGCTGAACAAGACTGATGGATGAAGAGAGTTTGCTACATAACTGGAGAGCAAAATGAATAATATGTTTAAGATACACGTTGTACACATTGTATACAAATATAACCCTTAAGAGGGTTGAAAACTGCCTGGAAGTCACTGCAAAAGCCAAGGTGAGAAAGAGAGAGTTTGGACAATTTAACATGCAGAGAAACTGTATGATGCTGTGAATTTCTAATTTTCTGCCAATTAGTAGAAACTGTCAACAATAAATTACATTCATAACCACCTAAACTTTTACTGGAGGATGTACTTTCTTTGCTTGAACACCTACCGACTGATTTGATTAGACATTTGATTTAATTAGACATTTGATTAAACAAGACATTTGATCTCCTTTAATATGTAAAATGCATTGGTGTTTACAGCAGCAAAAAAATCTTTCAATATCCCTCTATGGTCTTGTAAAGATGTATAAAAGTCTATTTTGAAAATAATAAATCTTTCACTAATGTTTTCAATTGTACAACCTATATCTTCCCAAAATAAGGACTTTTTGTTCATTCACAGCATAACTAAGATGGAATTTTGGCACCACAGAAACAAACCCTCAGTCCAAATCATCCACGTCAATCAGATGTTCTAAATTAATCTAGCCCCATTTGCCAGCATTTGGCCCGTAGTTCTGCTAATCCCTTAATTGTATACCCACTCTAATGCCATATTGTTCTAATTGTAACAGCATCCTCCAGCACGCCTGACAGCTTATTCCATACATGTACTACCCTCTGCATGAAAATGTTGTCCCTTAGGTCCTTTTTAAATCGTTCCTCACTATACCCTTTTAGTTTGGATTCCTCACCCTGGAAAAATACATTGGCTATTCACCTTGCCCATGCCCCTAATGATTTTATAAAGTCACCCCTCATCCTCCGCTCCAACGAAAATAGCCCCAACCTATTCAGTCTCTCCCTCTTACTCAAACCCTTCAACCCTGCCAACATCTTTGTAAACCTTTACTGAACTCTTGCAAGTTTCACAACATCTTTCCTATAGCAGGGAGACCAGAATTGAATTCAGTATTCCAAAAGTATCCAAACCAATGTTCTTGTACTTCTGACTTGGAAGCATGTGCTTCCAACTCTAAAGCTCAATGTACTGACCAACAAAGGCACAAGCATACCAAATGCCTCCTCCACTGCTCTTCTACCTGTGACTCTGCTTTCAGGGAAATATGAACCTGCATCCCAAGATCTCTTTTTTTCTCAGCAATGCTTCTCCATGACCTTACTATTATGTGTGTAAGACCTGCTCTAATTTATCCTACCAAAATGCAGCAGCTCACATTTATCTAAAACTCCATCAGATTAACTATGGAAACACAGACTTTTTGGATCGGTATTATAAGTATGTGCTATTCTTCTGTTTGTCAGGATGGATGACATCATAATGTGAAACCACCTCTGAAGTGAGTTTAACATACTGTTTTCTTTGTGTTAGTATTAATGTTAGGCCAGGAAACAAGTTATTTAGTTCTTCATTGAACTGTTTTCTCACTAATGGATTTCTAGTTTAATAAAAGTCTTGAAATTGGAAAATTAAGATTCAATAAAGCTAACTAAATGGAGGATTCAACATGTGATGGAAATCGGACCAGATACGTACCCATTGCAAAATCAGTGAAAGAAAATTAAAATGCTGAAGTGAAAAGCTTAAGACATTGAATACTTTGCTGACTTGACAGCATCAAATTTCCACCTAAGTTTCACTGTTTGGCGGGAACCATAGTGCCCCTGTGATAAAGGCATAGCATCATTACAGTCACTAGGTAATATTTGTTCACTATCTGTACTAGGAACTGGTAATTCTGAGTGTCTTTGGGTCAACATAGACAGGATGGGCTGAGTGGCTCCCTTCTGTGCTGCATCATTTCTATGGAACAGTGAATTCAATAAATCTATCAAA
Source organism: Stegostoma tigrinum (assembly GCF_030684315.1). Lineage (NCBI taxonomy): Eukaryota > Metazoa > Chordata > Chondrichthyes > Orectolobiformes > Stegostomatidae > Stegostoma > Stegostoma tigrinum. The sequence goes on from NC_081366.1 coordinate 57,649,156, forward strand.
GTGTGTGCTAGTAGCAGGACAAACCAGGAAAGTTGCCAATTATCAAAGAAATTGCCAATTCATTAACGTCCTTTAGGAGGAAGGACTATATCTGTGCTCGCATGTCATATGACTCCAGTCTCTCATTTTAAAGTTGACTCATAATACCTTGAGTGCATCTAGAAATGGGCAAAATATTCTTAAATTCTGAGAAAGTAAGAAATGGCACCTTGTTCCTTGTTCCTTGTTTCTGTAGCTACTATGTGAAAAATCTGCCAGAGATCTCTCAAATTGTGTATGTATGTTTCTTTCTAAATAAAAAGTCCTAAATTCTGCTGTACTTAACACTTGAGAGCTTTAAGTTCTGCTGTACTTAACACTTGAGAGCTTTAAGTTCATCTCCAGCATATGAAGTCCTGAATGTGAGACAAGACCTGAAAATCTTCGAGGATTTTTTTCATTAGTACGTTCAAGGGCTTAGCATTTTCAGGGAAAGGAACTAGCTTTATCTAACAACATGTAAATAATGTTACTTATTAGTGATAGTTATTAACTTCGGCCATAATGTAAGGCCATTGGTAATGCACTGGCTGCATGTGATGCATCTTAAATTTCCTTTCTTATACAAAAGACTTCTTGAAGTTCATGCCAATCTGGAATCTCAAGGAGAAATTGTGTCTTTGAGCAGCCATGAATTATCCAATTTACATTAGCGACTTATAATTTCATTTTTAATATATTGTCCCATGCAAATCTATATTTAAATCATTGCATCGACTTGTATTTTGTTTTTGTTTGTTTGAATCTGTGTTGCAAAATCTTCTACTGAAGCACCAGTAGTCTTGAAACACAACTAGTCTTTTTGATTTAAATTGATAAGAGGACTTATACAAGATATAATGCATTTCTTATTTAAGTACGTAATCAAAAATGCATTGGTTGGAAATTTACACTGAATTCCATCACCCAGAATGGGCCGGTGCCGGTGGGTAGCATTGAATCACGTGGGCTAATGGGTGGGATGTGTGCTTGCTAGTTGCTTATTTGCATTTGCTGTTTCCTTTTAAAGGTAGCAGGGTAAATATCTTGCTGTGTCTCCATTTTTGGCGAGTAAAAGTCATTAACTGGCCAATTATGCCCTACACAAGTTGCCAGGTAGATGCTGGCAGCCTGTTCAACACCTGTGCCCAGCAAAGGACAACCAAGTGGAAAGACTACCCACCCTTGTCTCCAGCCTCCTGATCATTGCCCATCTCCCCCATCTACCCTGCGCTTTGGTCTATTCTAATCAGGAAGTGACTCAAGTTTACTTGCACTGCTAGTGGTGCTTCTGCATCTGCCATGCTCCCTCCTTTTAGGAGGTGGGACCTTCTCTCACAAAGGGGCAGAAGCGATGATATCGCTTGTGTCATGGTTTCCTGGGCCATTGGAAGAAGCGCATCCTGCCTTTTCAACATGAGAGATGGTGGCTGGGGAAATCTAGTCTATTGGGAGACACCCCCACAATGGGGAAGCAGATAAGGGTTAAAAGCCAATTGGTTTTGTCAGTGGGCATCGCCATGGCTATTTAACTCAATGACAACATTAACAACTTATTTGCAAGTTTCTTGACCAGACAGAGAGGGTAAGCATCTGACAGGTGGAGGATTTCTTCTTAAAGGAATTCCTGCAGGGTTCTGGAAGTCTGTGTTGTAAATTGATTGAAGTTCCAACAACTGCAGGTAGGAAAAGGATACCATAGAAGGATGTTTCATTTGCCTCTGACCTGACGGTCCTACAACAGAATAAAGGAGATTGCAGTGACATGATATTTACCAAAGGTGACAGGGAGGAGTCAGTCTCTCAAACCAGGCAGTTAGGTTGAGACAGTGATTAGCTGGATCTGCTGACTGGAGACAATATTAAAAAGGGGAGAGCCAGTACCAGGGAGGATTGCAATATTTCATGGAAGGACTTGGAGTGTGCAAATAAAGTTTAACACAGTGAAATGTGATGATGTACATTTTGGTTGGAAAATTTAAAGAAAGAACTTATTGCTCAGAATACAGTTCTAATTGGGATGGAGCACCAAAGGACACCAAAAATAAATACATCAGTAAAGAGTGGTTGTGCCAGAGGTTAACAAGATCATAAAATAAACAATGTATACTCTACCTATTATTTCTGTAGAGATGGCATTAAAAAGGTGGCATTTAACATTATTTTAAATTTGTGATGAACATTGGTGAGACTGCACGTGAAGAAAGCTATTCAGTTCAAAAGTAATTAGAGATGGCAACAATGTTTGTTATGCTAGTGATACTTCAATTCCAAGAAAAAATAAATTAAACAAACATCTAGTCAATATATAATTAAAAGGATGTGGAGACACTGAGTGGGATGCAGAGAATATTGACAAGGATAATGCCAGAAATGTGTGTCCATAAAATATCAGGAAAAGATTGACAGGCAGAATCTGCCTCCACTTTTGAAAAGTCCCAGCGGTGATCCTGCAAAATTATGAAAGACTTGACTGGACTGGATATTGAAAGGTTATTACCTCTGGTGGAAAAGAGGCCATAAATACAAGATAATTTTAAAAAGCCATCCCAATGATTATGAGAATGTAGAACTCACCATCACAGATGAAGGGAAAACTACACAAATATGAATGAGAAGGGAAAGGATGGTCACAATGATAGACTTAGATGAGTAAAGATGGGAGGAGACTCAAAGTGGTACATAGATGCTAGTATTGATTGTTTGGATCAATTAGCCTCTTTCTGTGTGATGTATCACTTGTAATCCTATACACAGGGCCTCGAGCAACTAGGATAGGTGAGTGACCTAACCCTTTTGGATACCTGGTCCCACAATTTTGCAACACTCTTCTGCACCAAATGTTATGGATCAACATAACTTGAGGTCTCACTCCAAATGCCTCTTGACGTCCCATTTGAACAAGCAACAAATTCTCACATTCTAATTTGTGTACCATCTTGCAACAGATATTCTTCACAAATGTCTTTCCCAGCTCCATACAACCCGTTTTTCAAACTCAAATCTCTGCTTCTCTTGCTGAAGGAGAAGAATATGCAGAACACCAAGCAGAGGGTGAGAGTTTTTGCTTCTTGATTGACATTGAAGGTGAAGCTGCATAAGTTGTATCCATACACCAAGAGCAAAAAAGTACAGCTGAAGGTGAGTAAAGACGAAAAGAGCTTAACTGATGTCCAAGAGATTGAATAGCATCTATCCAACAGTGAAACCATGTTTTCACTAGTCAAGATGGTAAAATACTAGTAATGTTACTGGAACCTAGAGGTCCAGGCTAATGTTCTGGGGATCATGAATTCAAATCCAACCAAGGCAGTTGATGGAATTAATACAATCTAGAATTAAAAGCTGGTCTCAGTAATGCTGACTAAGACATCTTAATCGGTGACATTAAAGCCCTGCTGGTTCACTTAAGTCCTTAATTAATTTGGCTTTTACGTGACTCCAAACCCAAGCCCATATGTTTGACTCTTAATTGCCCTCTGAAATGACCTAGCAAGCTCATCAGTTGGGCAAAGAGGAATGAGCAGAAAATGTTGGCCTTGCCAGTGATGCTCATGTTCCATGAAAAAATAAAGAACATTTGCGGAACAAATTGCCCTGAAGACCAGCTTCACATGGTGTTATGGCTGAGACTTCCTAACAGCTTAAAACTAGACACAGGTCCCTACTATGGTCTCACCTGATGGGCTTCACGTAGCTCAGGAAACTGTGCATTGATTGTTAACATTGGAACTCTTGGTGAAAACCTAAGTTCATTGGAGATTAAAGTATTTTAATTACATATCTAAAAGTACAATGGGCTTTGTTGCTTGCCTCCAATCACATCTGGGTTAAACCCAGAAATGGGTGGCATAATGCTGGTTCTCAAACCAATTTTACGTAGAGACCTTCAGGTTCCACACCCATACCCAATCATACTTCCCCTTAGTCATTAAAAATCTGCCCATAGCAACTGAGTAGTTGACATAAATTTCAAAAGCTACAATAGCAAATTTATTTGAGCTTTTAAAAGGTCTTAAAAATATTATTGTGGAATCTTGGGTTGGAATGTGTGGAGATACGAGATAATGAGCATTGTAGTTTGTAATGTGGCTATATAGAAGACCGAAGGTAGAAGTTAAAAGTAGCTATAGAGTCATACAGCATGGAAACACGCCCTTCAGTCCAACCAATCCGTGCTAACCATGTTCCCAAACTAAACTAGTCCTACCTGCCTGCACTTGGTTCATATCTCTTCAAACATTTCCTATCAAAGAACATATCCAAATGTCTTTTAAATGTTGTAACTGTACCTGCATCCACCACTTTCTCTGGCAGTTCATTCCACACACAAACCACTCTGTTTAAAAAAAAAGTTGCCTCTCAAGTCCTTCTTAAACCTTTCTCTTCTCACCTTAAAAACATGTTCCTTGTTTTGAACTACCCCACCCTAAGGAAAAGACCTTTGTCGTTTACTTTATCTATGCCCCTCATGATTTTATAAACCTCTCAACCTCCTATGCTCCAGGGGAAAAAGACCCAGCCTCTCCAGTCTATTTTTATATCTCCAAACCTCCATTCTAGGCAACATCCTAGTAAATCTTTTTCTGAACTCTCTCCAGATTAATAATATCCTTCATATAATTGGGCAACCAGAACTGCACAAAGTTCTCCAAAAGAGCCCTCAGCAACATCCTGTACAACCTCAACATGACATCCCAACTCTGATACCCAAAGATTTGAGCAATGAAGTCAAGCATGTTAAACACCTGAGGCATCCTGTCTACCAGTGATGCAAATTTCAACAAACTGTTCACGTGAACCCCCAGGTCTCTCTGTTCTAGAAAATTACCCAGGGTACTTCCATCAATTGTATAAGTCCTTTCCTTGTTTGTATTACTAAAATGAATATCTCTCATTTATCCAAATTAAACAGCATCTGCCACTCCTAAGCCTATTGACACAATTGATCAAGATTTTTTTATAACCTAAGATAACCATTTTCACGATCTACTATACCACCAAATTTGGTGTCATCTACAAACTTACTAAACATGCCTCCTACATTCTCATCAAAATCATTTCTATAAATGGCAAACAAAAGTGGACCCAGTACCAATCCTTGTTGGAACACCACTGGTCACAGGCTTCCAGTCCGAAAACCACCACACTCTGTCTCCTGCCATAAAGTCAATTTTGTGTCCAATTAGTTCTACTTATTCACAAAATTTATAAATAGCATTTCATAAGGATTGTTATTCTGACTACTCATTGTTAATTACTTTCATAAATGATTTGGATGAAGAATCAGAAGTACACTTCCAAAAGTCACAGGCAATACAAAATTGTGGGATAAGGTTGTGGGTATAGTTGATGCATTGGAAGAGTGTAATGATAAAGAGAATGATGTGAAAAAACTTAGAGGATGGGCATGTAATTACAAGTTAACCTCTATCAGTTAATTTGTGGTGTGACGATCCTGTGGCTTTAAGATGTTATTTTGTCCTTTTGTTTAATGTGAGGTTGTAAGGCAAAGGTAACACACAGTCTACCTAAACCACTGAAGTAAATAGCTTGTAAATGTGTGCATTTTTTTTTATTAAAGTTGAAACAATAGAAGCAGCCTGGATGGATGTGGCCAGCTCTCACAGACCAGGATTTCTAGGCTTTGCTTTAAACTTTTAGGTTTCGCTTTAAGCAGTTGATATTGTGGCCTTGAAGAAATGGAAGCTATTTCTCCCCCTCTCAATTGCAGCTGAAGGCTGGGCATTCTCTTCTTAGGCTATGTGTTTGCATGTGAGACAACATCTATTTTTCTGAATTTAACTTTTTCTAAAGGGTGTGTTTTTTTGGAATGTTACTATGTTGGAACAGTTAATTTCTAATAGTTACTGTGTCTTTATTTGGCTATGTTTTCAAATTGAGTTGTTATTCTAAATTCCTCTTTCTCTTTGGGTGTATTTTAACTATAGTGTTTAAATAAATTGTGTTTTCCTTAATGTTGAGTAGTTTGGCCAGTCAAATTGTATCTGGAACTCAGTACGTTACGTTTGTCCTTAAAAAAAGAAAAAGTTAGGGACGAGGCTTCTTGAAATATTCTGAAGAGGTCTGGTCCATAACGCACAACATTTGTGGATAGAGTTGTTTAGAAAGTGTATGGTGTGTTAGCTTTCATTAATAGAGGGATTGAGTTCAAGAGCCATGAAGTTATGCTCCAGCTATACAAAAGCCTGGTTTGGCCACATCTAGAGTATTGTGTCCAGTTCTGGTGACCTCATTACAGGAAAGATGTGGAAGCATTAGAAAAGGTGCAGAGGAGATTTACCAGGATGTTGCCTGGAATGGAGGGAAGTTCTTATGAGGAAAGGTTGAGACAGGTGGGGCTTTCTCTTTAGAACAATGAAGGATGAGAGGTGACGTGATAGGGGTGTACAAAATGATCAGAGATATAGATAGAGTAGACAACCAGACACTTTTTTTCTGAGAGTGGAGGTAACATTTATGAGGGGACATAGCTTTAACGTGAAAGGAGGTAGATATCGGGGAGACATCAGAGCTAGTTTCTTTACTCAGACAGTGGTAGGGGCATGGAATGCATTGCCGGAGAGGGTAGTGGAGTCTGCCCCATTCGAGGCATTTAAGCAGCTATTAGATAGGCATATGGATGATAGTATAAGGTAGGAGTGGAGGTTAGATAGACCTGAGGTTTAGGGTAAAATTTCGGCACAACATTGTGGGCTGAAGGGCCTGTACTGTGCTGTACTGTTCTATGTTCTATGTTCTATAACAGGTATATTCTGTTAGAAGAATAAAGAGGCTATATACTCTGAGATAATAAAATGTGAGGCTGGATGAACACAGCAGGCCAAGCAGCATCTCAGGAGCACAAAAGCTGACGTTTCGGGCCTGGACCCTTCATCAGAGAGGGGGATGGGGAGAGGGAACTGGAATAAATAGGGAGAGAGGGGGAGGCGGACCGAAGATGGAGAGTAAAGAGGATAGGTGGAGAGAGTATAGGTGGGGAGGTAGGGAGGGGATAGGTCAGTCCAGGGAAGACGGACAGGTCAAGGAGGTGGGATGAGGTTAGTAGGTAGATGGGGGTGCGGCTTGGGGTGGGAGGAAGGGATGGGTGAGAGGAAGAATCGGTTAGGGAGGCAGAGAAAGGTTGGACTGGTTTTGGGATGCAGTGGGTGGGGGGGAAGAGCTGGGCTGGTTGTGTGGTGCAGTGGGGGGAGGGGACGAACTGGGCTGGTTTAGGGATGTAGTAGGGGAAGGGGAGATTTTGAAACTGGTGAAGTCCACATTGATACCATTAGGCTGCAGGGTTCCCAGGCGGAATATGAGTTGCTGTTCCTGCAACCTTCGGGTGGCATCATTGTGGCACTGCAGGAGGCCCATGATGGACATGTCGTCTAAAGAATGGGAGGAGGAGTTAAAATGGTTTGCGACTGGGAGGTGCAGTTGTTTGTTGCGAACTGAGCGGAGGTGTTCTGCAAAGCGGTCTCTAAGCCTCCGCTTGGTTTCCCCAATGTAGAGGAAGCCACACCGGGTACAGTGGATGCAGTATACCACATTGGCAGATGTGCAGGTGAACCTCTGCTTAATGTGGAATGTCATCTTGGGGCCTGGGATAGGGGTGTGGGAGGAGGTGTGGGGGCGAGTGTAGCATTTCCTGCGGTTGCAGGGGAAGGTGCCGGATGTGGTGGGGTTGGAGGGCAGTGTGGAGCGAACAAGGGAGTCACGGAGAGAGTGGTCTCTCCGGAAAGCAGACAGGGGTGGGGATGGAAAAACGTCTTGAGTGGTGGGGTCGGATTGTAAATGGCGGAAGTGTCGGAGGATGATGTGTTGTATCCGGAGGTTGGTAGGGTGGTGTGTGAGAACGAGGGGGATCCTCTTAGGGCGGTTGTGGTGGGGGCGGGGTGTGAGGGATGTGTTGCGGGAAATACGGGAGACGCGGTCAAGGGCGTTCTCGATCACTGTGGGGGGAAAGTTGCGGTCCTTGAAGAACTTGGACATCTGGGATGTGCGGGAGTGAAATGTCTTATCGTGGGAGCAGATGCGGCGGAGGCGGAGGAATTGGGAATAGGGAATGGAATTTTTGCAGGAGGGTGGGTGGGAGGAGGTGTATTCTAGGTAGCTGTGGGAGTCGGTGGGCTTGAAATGGACATCAGTTACAAGCTGGTTGCCTGAGATGGAGAATGAGAGGTCCAGGAAGGTGAGGGATGTGTTGCAACAAACAACTGCACCTCCCAGTCGCAAACCATTTCCACTCCCCCTCCCATTCTCTAGATGACATGTCCATCATGGGCCTCCTGCACTGCCACAATGATGCCACCCGAAGGTTGCAGGAACAGCAACTCATATTCCGCCTGGGAACCCTGCAGCCTAATGGTATCAATGTGGACTTCACCAGTTTCAAAATCTCCCCTTCCCCTACTGCATCCCTAAACCAGCCCAGTTCGTCCCCTCCCCCCACTGCACCACACAACCAGCCCAGCTCTTCCCCCCCACCCACTGCATCCCAAAACCAGTCCAACCTGTCTCTGCCTCCCTAACCGGTTCTTCCTCTCACCCATCCCTTCCTCCCACCCCAAGCCGCACCCCTATCTGCCTACTAACCTCATCCCACCTCCTTGACCTGTCCGTCTTCCCTGGACTGACCTATCCCCTCCCTACCTCCCCACCTATACTCTCTCCACCTATCTTCTTTACTCTCCATCTTCGGTCTGCCTCCCCCTCTCTCCCTATTTATTCCAGTTCCCTCTCCCCATCCCCCTCTCTGATGAAGGGTCCAGACCCGAAATGTCAGCTTTTGTGCTCCGGAGCTGCTGCTTGGCCTGCTGTGTTCATCCAGCCTCACATTTTATTATCTTGGAATTCTCCAGCATCTGCAGTTCCCATTATCTCTGAGGCTATATACTCTGGCAACTGAATGTCTAAATAGAATAGAGAAGCAGAGTGATCTAGCAATGCAGGTGTACACATCACTAACTACTCTGCTGCATGTTACTAAATTCAGAACTGGTGGCTATAAATAGATTATAGTTACAAATAAAGCCAATAAGGATTTTGAAGGCAACCATTTTTATTTAGAGAGTGGATAGAATGTGAAACTCATTCTTGTATGGAGTAATCGAGGCAACTGTCATTGATGCATTTAAGTTGTTACATGAACATTTGATAGAAAAAGGAGTAGAAAAACATAATGAAGGGTTAAAGGAGGCTTTGCAACACTTAAATGGAAACATGTAATTAAATTATATGTTTTTGTGATGTTAGTAGCATATAATAATTATTTCTTTGTTTCGTGGTACACAACTCAAACATTGTTGCAAAGACATTTAATGTTGAAACTTTTCATCTTGCAATCTTCAGGATTGAAGCACCAAGAAAACCAACTCTGGAAGGGAACCATCCAGTTATATAGTATGAAAAGATGTGGATGATTGACTGGACTATGATTGCTGTGCAGATGTAGCCAAAATTGTTAACTGTCAATCTTAACTGATTAAATTTAAAACCAGCCAAGGGAACTCAGATTGTCATATATATGGGTATATACTTTCTCTTCTGCAAAGTACAGCGGCCTGTGTATAAAGATTTGTAACTTTTTGTATGTGCAGATGAGTGACATTGAGTGCAACTGACAATCTTAATTTGGGTTTTTGTGTAATCAGACAAAATTGCATCTTGTCTGATGCCAATAATTAAAGAACATCTTTCGAATTTCAACATAAAGGCATTGTGCAATATGTTGCTTCAGACACAGTTGAATTTTAACAATCATTACTCATTCTGAGTAAGATTAATCCAATTAATTTGTCAAATTCAGCCTGCTTCAATACCAGCCACGAAAAGCTTGTTCTAAATCTCAACACACAACATCAGATCATTTCAGTAAAATAGAACAGGAGGGGCTGGAACAGACATAGATGATAAGGTTGTGGACCGAGGAATTAGTCTATGAGGCAAAATGTTGTTTTAGAACACTGAAACATTTTATCCTGTAGGCAAGAAGCCCAACACATGGCTGAGTGTAGAAGGGTTTAGTGAAGATTATACAAATAGAGTACAAGCACAGGTACAGGACATTCAGCTCAACCAGTGTTCATGTTCCACTCAAGACTCCTCCCATCTTTTCTCATCTGAATAATCTAATGTAATCATCAATTCCTTTTCCATCATCTGCATTTCTAGCTTCTCTAAAACTGCAACCATACTATTGTTTTCAACTACTACACGTATAAGTTCCACTCTGGGTGAAGATCGTTCATCGAAATTGCACACCGGATTTCTTGGTAACTGTTTAATATTGAGTTTCTGATTTACTCTTACCACATTTTCAGTGCCCAGTCCATCAAAACATTGCATTATTTTTAAGTTCTTGTACAATCACTTTCAGCCTCTTAGTTTTTAAGAGCAGAGACGTAGCTTGTCAACATTATTCTGACAGTAGCTGTTCAATATCCTACCATATACATCTCATCAGGACCGAGAGTTGGTTCCCTACTTGCCCATGATCACTCCCTTTGGTTATTCCCACAAAGTGTGCGTGTTCTTTATCTTTTTCATTCCATCCTCTCTCAGACCTTAGCTTTGGTTTTTCTCCACACTCACCCATTTCATATCTTTGAACACTATTACGTTTATAACTTTTCCTAGTTCTGATCAAAGGCCATAGCTTGAAACATTAATTCTGTTGCTCTCTCTTGTCACTGGCTGAACTGAGTATTTTCAATGTTTTCTGTTTTAGTATTCTATCAATTCATTTGCCAGCTATCCATGACTTGTATTGATTTCATTCTAATGGGTACCTTATCCAAAGATATTTGGAAATTCAAATAAAAGGTGGCTCTGTGGTTAGCACTGCAGCCTCACAGCAACGAGAGACCCGGGTTTGATTCCACCCTCAGTAACTGTGTGGTGTTTGCACATTCTCCTGTGTCTGTGTGGGTTTCCTCTGGGTGCTCCGGTTTCCTCCTGCAATCCAAAGATGTGCAGGTTAGGTGGATTGACCATGCTAAATTACCTGTAGTGTTCAGGGATGTGTAGATGAGGTGGGTTACAGAGGATGAGTTTGGGTGGGATGCTCCAAGGATCGGTGTGGACTTGTTGGGCCGAAGGGCCTGTTTCCACACTGCTGGGATTCTATGATTCCACAAACTAACACCTCAAAACTTAATAAGTTTGTTCAAGCAAATTATCCTCTTTCATAAATCTTTTCATCACGCAACTACCCAGAGAAAGACATTTTATAATGCTAAACCTATAGTGTTGTGTAAAGTAATGGTTCTGGAAGTGTTCATGTTTAAGCTGCTTTAAGGTCCACACAATCTAAAAATGTGGAGGATCGCAAAGCTTTGCTCAAGATCCTGATTGGGTCAGAAGTAGCTCTTGTACGGTCTTAACTAATTAGAACATAGAACATTACAGCACAGTACAGGCCCTTCGGCCCTCGATGTTGTGCTGACCTGTCATTACGATCTCAAGCCCATCTAACCGACACTATTCCATGTACGTCCATATGCTTGTACAATGACGACTTAAATGTACCGAAAGTTGGCGAATCTACTACTGTTGCAGGCAAAGCGTTCCATTCCCTTACTACTCTGAGTAAAGAAACTACCTCTGACATTTGTCCTATTTCTTTCACCCCTCAATTTAAAGCTATGCCCCCTCGTGCGCGCCGTCACCATCCTAGGAAAAAGGCTCTCCTATCCACCCTATCTAACCCTGTGATTATTTTATGTGTTTCAATTAAGTCACCTTTCAACCTCCTTCTCTCTAATGAAAACAGCCTCAGGTCCCTCAGCCTTTCCTCGTAAGACCTTCCCACCAGACCAGGCAACATCCCAGTAAATCTCCTCTGCACACTTTCCAAAGCTTCCACATCCTTCTTATAATGCGGTGACCAGAACTGTACACAATACTCCAAGTGCAGCCGCACCAGAGTTTTGCACAGCTTCACCATAACCTCTTGGTTCCGGAACTCGATCGCTCCATTAATAAAAGTTAAAACACTGCATGCCTTCTTAACAGCCCTGTCAACCTGGGTGGCAACTTTCAAGGATCTGTGTACATGGACACCGAGATCTCGCTGCTCATCTACACTACCAAGAATCTTAGCATGAGCCCCGTGCTTTGCCTTCCGGTTACTCCTACCAAAGTGCATCACCTCACACTTGTCTGCATTAAACTCCATTTGCCACCTCTCAGCCCAGCTCTGCAGCTTATCTATGTCTCTCTGCAACCTGCAGCATCCTTCATCACTATCCACAACTCCACCGACCTTAGTGTTGTCTGCAAATTTACTAACCCATCCTTCTATGCCCTCATCCAGATCATTTATAAAAATGGCGAACAACAGTGGACCCAACACCAACCCTTGTGGTACACCACTTGTAACTGGTCTCCAGGATGAACATTTCCCATCAACTACAACCCTCTGTCATCTTTCAGCAAGCCAATTTCTGATCCAAGATAATAAAATGTGAGGCTGGATGAACACAGCAGGCCAAGCAGCATCTCAGGAGCAGAAAAGCTGACGTTTCGGGCCTAGACCTTTCATCAGAGAGGGGGATGGGGAGAGGGAACTGGAATAAATAGGGAGAGAGGGGGAGGCGGACCGAAGATGGAGAGTAAAGAAGATAGGTGGAGAGAGTATAGGTGGGGAGGTAGGGCGGGGATAGGTCAGTCCAGGGAAGACGGACAGGTCAAGGAGGTGGGATGAGGTTAGTAGGTAGATGGGGGTGCGGCTTGGGGTGGGAGGAAGGGATGGGTGAGAGGAAGAACCGGTTAGGGAGGCAGAGACAGGTTGGACTGGTTTTGGGATGCAGTGGGGGGAGGGGACGAACTGGGCTGGTTTAGGAATGCAGTAGGGGAAGGGGAGATTTTGAAACTGGTGAAGTCCACATTGATACCATATGGCTGCAGGGTTCCCAGGCGGAATATGAGTTGCTGTTCCTGCAACCTTCGGGTGGCATCATTGTGGCAGTGCAGGAGGCCCATGATGGACATGTCATCTAGAGAATGGGAGGGGGAGTGGAAATGGTTTGCGACTGGGAGGTGCAGTTGTTTGTTGTGAACTGAGCGGAGGTGTTCTGCAAAGCGGTCCCCAAGCCTCCGCGGAGGCTTGGGGACCACTTTGCAGAAAAACCAAGCGGAGGCTTGGGGACCGCTTTGCAGAAAAACCAAGCGGAGGCTTGGGGACCGCTTTGCAGAAAAACCAAGCGGAGGCTTGGGGACCACTTTGCAGAAAAACCAAGCGGAGGCTTGGGGACCGCTTTGCAGAAAAACCAAGCGGAGGCTTGGGGACCGCTTTGCAGAAAAACCAAGCGGAGGCTTGGGGACCACTTTGCAGAACCCCTCGGCTCAGTTCGCAACAAACAACTGCACCTCCCAGTCGCAAACCATTTCCACTCCCCCTCCCATTCTCTAGATGATATGTCCATCATGGGCCTCCTGCACTGCCACAATGATGCCACCCGAAGGTTGCAGGAACAGCAACTCATATTCCGCCTGGGAACCCTGCAGCCATATGGTATCAATGTGGACTTCACCAGTTTCAAAATCTCCCCTTCCCCTACTGCATTCCTAAACCAGCCCAGTTCGTCCCCTCCCCCCACTGCACCACACAACCAGCCCAGCTCTTCCCCCCCACCCACTGCATCCCAAAACCAGTCCAACCTGTCTCTGCCTCCCTAACCGGTTCTTCCTCTCACCCATCCCTTCCTCCCACCCCAAGCCACACCCCCATCTACCTTCTAACCTCATCCCACCTCCTTGACCTGTCCGTCTTCCCTGGACTGACCTATCCCCTCCCTACCTCCCCACCTATACTCTCTCCACCTATCTTCTTTACTCTCCATCTTCGGTCCGCCTCCCCCTCTCTCCCTATTTATTCCAGTTCCCTCTCCCCATCCCCCTCTCTGATGAAGGGTCTAGGCCCGAAACGTCAGCTTTTGTGCTCCTGAGATGCTGCTTGGCCTGCTGTGTTCATCCAGCCTCACATTTTATTATCTTGGAATTCTCCAGCATCTGCAGTTCCCCTTATCTCTGATACAATTTCTGATCCAAACTGCTATATCTCCCACAATTCCATTCCTCTGCATTTTGTACAATAGCCTATTGTGGGGAACCTTATCGAACGCCTTGCTGAAATCCATATACACCATATCAACCGGTTTACTCTCATCTACCTGTTTGGTCACCTTCTCAACGAACTCAATAAGGTTTGTGAGGCACGACCTTCCCTTCACAAAACCATGCTGACTATCCCTAATCAATTTATTCTTTTCTAGATGATTATAAGTCCTATCCCTTATAACCTTTTCCAACACTTTATCAACAACTGTGGTAAGGCTGACTGGTCTGTAATTACCAGGGTTGTCTCTACTCCCCTTCTTGAACAGGGGAACCACATTTGCTATCGTCCAGTCATCTGGCACTATTCCTGTAGACAATGACGAGTTAAAGATCAATGCCAAAGGCTCAGCAATCTCCTCCCTGGCTTCCCAGAGGATCCTAGGATAAATCCCATCCGGCCCAGGGGACTTATCTATCTTCACCTTCTGAAGGATTTCTGATACCTCCTCCTTCTGAACCTCAATCCCACCTAGTCAAGTAGCCTGTATCTCAGTATTCTCCTCGACAACATTGTCGTTTTCTAGAGTGAGTACTATTGAAAAATATTCATTTAGCGCTTCCCCTATCTCATCTGACTCCACACACAACTTACCACTACTATCCTTGATTGGGCCTCATCTTACTTTCGTCATTCTTTTATTCCTTAAATACCTGTAGAAAGCCTTAGGGTTTACCCTGATCCTATCTGCCAACAACTTCTCATGTCTCCTCATGGCTCTTCTGAGCTATCTCTTTAGGTCTTTCCTGACTACCTTGTATCCCTCAAGTGCCCTAACGGAGCCTTCACATCTCATCCTAACATAAGCCGCTTTCTTCCTCTTGACCAGAGATTCCACCTCCTTCGTAAACCATGGCTCCCGCACACTACAGCTTCCTCCCTGCCTGACAGGTACATATTTATCTAGGACACACAGGAGTTTTTCCTTGAATATGCTCCACATTTCTAATGTGCCTATCCCCTGCAGTTTCCTTTCCCATTCTATGCTCCCTAAATCTTGCCTAATCTCATCGTAATTGCCTTTCCCCCAGCTATAACTCTTGCCAAAGTGCTCACCTACTTCCAAATCTAACACCTGGCCGGGCTCATTACCCACTACCAAATCTAATGTAGCTTCGCCCCTTTTTGGCCTATCTACATACTGTGTCAGGAAGCCCTCCTGCACACTCTGGACAAAAACTGACCCATCTATAGTACCTGAACTATAGTGTTCCCAGTCAATATCTGGAAAGTTGAAGGCCCCCATGACAACTACCCTGTCTCTCTCACTCCTATCAAGAATCATCTTTGCTATCCTTTCCTCTACATCTCTGGAGCTATTCAGAGGCCTATAGAAAACTCCCAACAGGGTGACCTCTCCTTTCCTGTTTCTAACCTCAGCCCATACTACCTCAGTTGACGAGTCCCCAAACATCCTTTCTGCAACTGTAATACTGTCCTTCACCAACAATGCCACACCCCCGCCCCTTTTACCATCTTCTCTGTTCTTACTGAAACATCTAAATCCCGGAACCTGCAACAACCAATCCTGTCCCTGCTCTATCCATGTCTCCGAAATGGCCACAACATCGAAGTCCCAGGTACTAACCCATGCTGCAAGTTCACCCACCTTATTCCAGACGCTCCTGGCATTGAAGTCGACACACTTCAAACCAACTTCTTGCTTGCCGGTGCCATCTTGCTTCCCTGAAACTTTATTTTGGACCACCCTACTCTCAACCTTTTCTGTGGTCGAACTACAATTTTGGTGCCCATCCCCCTGCCGAACAGCCTTAGCAAATTCTGCCCCCCCCCTCCAGGATATCGGTACCCCTCTGGTTCAGGTGAAGACCACCTTGCTTGTAGAGGTCCCACCTACCCCAGAAAGAGTCCCAATTATCCAAGAATCCAAAACCCCCTCTCCTGCACCATCCCTGTAGCCACGTGTTCAACTCCTCTCTCTCCCTATTCCTCGCCTCACTAGCACGTGGCACGGGCAACAAACCGGAGACAACTCTGTTCATCCTAGCACTCAGCTTCCATCCTAGCTCCCTGAATTTCTGCCTTAAATCCCCGTCTCTCTTCCTACCTATGTCGTTGGTGCCAATGTGGACCACAACTTGGGGCTGCTCCCCCTCCCCCTTAAGGATCCCAAAAACACGATCAGAGGCATCACGCATCCTGGCACCTGGGAGGCAACACACCAACCGTGAGTCTCTCTCGTCCCCACAGAACCTCCTATCTGTCCCCCTAACTATGGAGTCCCCAATGACTAATGCTCTGCTCCTCTTCCCCCTTCCCTTCTGAGCAGCAGGGACAGACTCTGTGCCAGAGACCTACGCCCCACTGCTTTCCCCTGGTAAGTGCCCCCCCCAAACAGTATCCAAAATGGTATACTTATTGTTGAGGGGAATTCCCACAGGGGATCCCTGCACTGCCTGCCGGTTCCCTTTCCGTCCTCTGACCGTAACCCATCTGCCTTTTTCCTGTACTTGAGGAGTGACTACCTCCCTGTAACTCCTCTCAGTAACCCCCTCTTCCTCAGTGCTTAACTGAACAATGTATTTTACATCTGTTGCTCTCACACAATAACCTAGCTCTTGACCTGCATAACAAGTGTCTCTTGTTATGACTCATCAGTGATCTATTCTTTACCACTGACAATTAGACAGGCTCCCAGGCAAAGCATGGAGTGGAGGCAGCATTACACCTTGACCATCCAGAGCCCATCACCCTAATGGGTCCTGCTGAAGGGGACATGAGATATTAAAATTGATTTGGTTAAATCTGAAGTGGTTAAGAGCAGCAACTCTCCTGACTTTGTGTTTAAAGAATAGTTTGGGCACTTTCTCTTCGTGCCTCAATTTCCACCATTTTCCCTGGCCCTTCTATCTCCTATGGTTCCGAGCTTAAGTGCCATGTAAAACAAGTGGCACCTTAATCTTTGCATCTCAATTTTCTGGCTTTTTGTGCCACATGGCTTGATGCTAATGAGCGCCAGCCACCATTTCAGACCTCACCATTCACATAAGGGAATTGTAATACTCAAAGGGGTAAGCATGAGGCCAAGTAAAAAGATCTGATGACCAGTTTATCTGCCCAAATCCTGGAGATAATTAGCTTGGTAATTGTGTGGCACCAAAAACTGCAGTTGCACCTGGAGGAACTGTTTAGTTGGCTGCTGGCGTTAGAGTCATATTTGGGTAAAGCTTGATAGGTTGGATCAAAATGAGGTTAATATTCAAAGTCATTATTTCACCAAATCCTATGAAGTATTTTGTGTGTACAGTGCCCCAGGCCCTCCACTTCTTCCTGTCCCACAGGACTGACCAGTCCACCTCCACTGACACTCTCATCTGCTTAGCCGAACTCGCCCTCGCTCTCAACAACTTCTCCTTCAATTCCTCCCACTTCCTACAGACAAAGTGGGTGGCCATGGATACCCGCATGGGCCGAAGCTATGCCTGCCTCTCTGCAGGTTACGTGGAACAATCCCTCTTCTGTACCTACACTGGCCCTAAGCCCCACCTCTTCCTCCATTACATTGATGACTGTATCAGCGCCGCCTCGTGCTCCCACAAGGAGCTCGAACAGTTCACCCACTTCACCAGCACCTTCCACCCCAACCTTAAGTCCACCTGGACTATCTCTAATACCTCCCTCACCTTCCTGGACCCCTCTGTCTCCATCTCTGGCAACCACCAAGAAACCGATATCCATTTCAAGCCCACCGACTCCCATAGCTACCTCAAATACACCTCTTCCCACCCACCTTCCTGGAAAAATGCCATCCCCTATTCCCAATTCCTTCACCACCACTGCATCTCCTCCCAGGATGAAGCATTCCACTCCCGTACATCTCAGATGTCCTAATTTTTCAAGGACCACAACATCCCCCCTACAGTGGGAGGCACCACAGTGACTCAATGGTTAGCACTGCAGCTTCACAGCGCTAGGGACCCGGGTTCGATTCCAGACTCGGGTAACTGTCTGTGCAGAGTTTGCACATTCTCCCCGTGTCTGCATGGGTTTCCTCCGGGTGCTCCGGCTTCCTCCCACAGTCCAAAGATATGCAGGCTAGGTGGATCAGCCATGCTAAATTGCTCGTAGTGTTCAGGGGTGTGTGCGTTATAGGGGGATGGGTCTGGGTGGAATGTTCTCCGGGGCGGTGTGGACTTGTTGGGACGAAGGGCCTGCTTCCACACTGTAGGGAATCTAATCTAACCTAATCTAATCAGTCGTTGAGAATGCCCTCGACCATGTCTCCCGCATTTCCCACAACTCATCCCTCACACCCTGTTCGCGCAATAACAACCAAAAAAAAATCTTCCTCATCCTCACTCATCACCCCATCAACCTTCGGATCCAACGCATCATCCTCCGACACTTCTGTCACCTGCAATCCAACACCACCACCAAAGACATTTTTCCCTCCCCACCCTTATTTGCTTTCTGGAGAGACCACTCTCTCCATGACTCCCTTGTCCGCTCCACACTCCCCTCCAGCCCCACCACACCTGGCACTTTTCCCTGCAACCGCAGGAAGTGCTACACCTGCCCACACACCACCTTCCTCAATCCCATCCCAGGCCCCAAGAAGACTCTCCCCATCAAGCAGATGTTCACCTGCATATCTGCCAACGTGGTATACTGCATCTGCTGTACCTGTTATGGCCTCCTCTATGTCTTGGACACCACTTTGCAGAACACCTATGGTTGGTTTGCAATAAACAACTGCAGCCCCCAGTCACAAACTATTTCAACTCCCATTCCCACCCCTCAGACGACATGTCCATCCTGGGC
This sequence comes from Stegostoma tigrinum, assembly GCF_030684315.1. NCBI lineage: Eukaryota > Metazoa > Chordata > Chondrichthyes > Orectolobiformes > Stegostomatidae > Stegostoma > Stegostoma tigrinum. The sequence goes on from NC_081366.1 coordinate 57,668,078, forward strand.
CTCCTGCAGTGCCACAATGACGTCGCCCAAAGGTTGCAGGAACAGCAGCTCATATTCTGCTTTGGAACCCTGCAGCCCAATGGTATCAATGTCGATTTCACAAGCTTCAAAATATCCTCTCCCCCTACCACATCCCAACACCAGCTCAACTCGTCCCCCACTCCCTAACATGTTCTTCTTCTCACCTATCCCTTCCTCCCACCTCAAGCCTTACCCCCATTTCCTACCTACTAACCTCATCCCGCCCCCTTGACCTGTCCGTCCTCCCTGGACTGACCTATCTCCTCCCTACCTCCCCACCTAAATTGACCTTTACTGGCTCCATCCCCGCCTCTTTAGCTTGTCTGTCTGCTCTCCAACTATCTTCTCCTCTGTCCATCTTCGATCCGCCTCCCCCCTCTCCCTATTTATTTCAGAACCTTCTTCCCCTCCCCCATTTCTGATGAAGGGTCTAGGCCCAAAATGTCAGCTTTCCTGCTCCTAAGATGCTGCTTGGCCCGCTGTGTTTATCCAGCTCTACACCTTGTTACCTCGGATTCTCCAGAATCTGCAGTTCCTATTATCTCTTGTGTGTACAGTTCTGTGTTGCAAGTTGTGTGAGGCATGAATTGTATACTTTACAAGTTCATAATGCAATATTATTATTTAATGTACGACCTAAACTACCATTATTCATATAAAATATTCTGCATTGAGCATGCCTGTCAAGGAGGATATTTTTGTGATAACATGGTGTGAAGCTGGATATTTTTGTTCTTTTTTTTTCTTTTCAATTACAGTTTATGTATGCTCAGAGGAAAAAAATACCCAAACACACTCTCTCTCTCTCTCTCTCTCTCTCTGGTAGATGTAATCTGAAACATTAAAAGACACACTTTTCCTCAATAATAAGAACAGATATGTGGCACTTAGCATCCAAAATGTCATTTTAACCATCCCTAATTTGCTTGCAGGCTACAGCTCCTATTTTTACCCCATGTCCTATGAGGAGGCTGACTGAGCCTCCAGGCCAGGGCTAGGCCCAGAGAGATGAGACTTGAAAATCTGGGCTGTTTCCTTTTCTTTTTGATAAGGATTTTAAGAAATGGACATTTCTGTTTTTTTTTCTGGCTGTTTCTTTTATTTCTTTTCCAATAGAATCAAAAAGTCATACAGCATGGAAACAGTCCTTCAGTCCAACCAGTCCATGCTGACCATAATCCCAAATTAAACTAGTCCCACGTGCCTTTGCTTCGCCCATATCCCTCCGAGTAGTTCTTAAAATAACTATAAGGAATCAAAAAGTAAGTCTGGAAATAAACTTAAATCTCAGGAGAAGTTACAAGATTCATGCTACTCTCAGTCCACCATTTTAGAATCCTTTTCAAAAAAAAATAAAATAGAACATAGAACAATATGTTCTATTGTATTTTATCTTTTTTGAAACAAATTTCTGGTTTTGTATTTTGTATTTTAAGTTTGTACTCCTACATTCCTGTACTTGAGTATGTATGGCAATAAAATCTAATTCTAATTGTCTAATTCTGATTTTCCATTCTCACTGTACTTTCCCACCTTTCTGCCTTTGCTCTTGCCAAGAGAGGAAAATGCCACCCATTGTACTTGTGATTGTTTCTGCAGGAGCAGCTCAGCTAGTTTCAGTCCCCAGGCTCTGAATCTTCTCTCCACTATAAACTTCAATCCTGTCTGAAAAGCTACCATGTTATTGCTGTCTTTTTATTTTAGGACTTTTGGTTTTGCTCATAAGTCTGTTATTTCACACTTTCTGGAAGTTCACATGCCTGAACCATTCTCCATGTCACTTCATTAAACATTCACATTTGAGTATGTTGATTGGATATGTTTGGCACTTAACAAAGCTATGCTGGTTTTCCTTAATGAATCCATTTTCTCAAGTCACTGTTAAGTTTGTTCTGAATTATCATGCCTAACTGTACAATTTCCCATCAATTGGTTTGCAGGAGATTGGGCCTCTGAAATTGCCTTCCATAAGACCATAAGACATAAGAGTGGAAGTAAGGCCATTCGGCCCATTGAGTCCACTCTGCCATTTAAATCATGGCTGATGGGCATTTCAACTCCACTTCCCTGCACTCTCCCCGTGGCCCTTGATTCCTTGTGAGATCAAGAATTTATCAATCTCTGCCTTGAAGGCCTTTAATGTCCCAGCCTCCACTGCACTCTGTGGCAATGAATTCCACAAGCCCACCACTCTCTGGCTGAAGAAATGTCTCCTCATTTCCATTTTAAATTTACCCCCTGTAATTCTAAGGCTGTGCCCACGGGTCCTAGCCTCCCCGCCGAACGGAAACAACTTCCCAGCGTCCACCCTTTCTAAGCCATACATTATCTTGTAAGTTTCTATTAGATCTCCCCTCAACCTTCTGAACTCTAATGAATACAATTCCCTCAGCCCTCCTTCCTTTCCCCAAACTGTCACCAAATATATGTGGAGCTTGTGAGATCAAGTAGCATGAATCTTGTAACTTCTCAGTTATGTCTCAGTTATCACCCCAAAGTGGCCAGTTTATAAGCATTTAACAGACACTTCTCACCCTATCCTGCATTTTCAAGCTGGGAAGAGGGGTCAAGGACAGGCGAAATGGCCTCAGGTGTAAAGAAGGTCCTCTCTCTCGATAACAAGATGTAGAGCTGGATGAACACTGTAGGCCAGGCAGCATCAGAGGAGTAGGAAGGCTGAAGTTTTGGGTCTGAAATGGGGGAGGGAAGGGGGATTCTGAAATAAAGAGAGAAGGAGAGGTGATGGAAGTTGGATAAAGGAGCAAATAGGTGGAGAGAAGATGGACAGGTCAAAGAGGCAGGGATGGAGCTGGTAAACGTGAGTATAGGTAGGGAGTTGGCATGGGAGTTGGTCAGTTGAAGGAAGATGGACAGGTCAAGGAAACAGGGACGAGGCTAGTAGGTAGGAAGTGGGCATGGGGGTTGGTTAGTGGGGTGGCAGGAGCAGATATGTGGGAGAAAGGACGGACAGGTCAAGGAGGCACTAAGAGCAGGGGCCACTGTCACTATTGCAGTGCGGCCTTGAGAATGCAGCATTGCTGGAGATCCCAGTCCAAGGAGAGTAGGGCATGGTTACTAGGTACGGTCAATCATACTCAAGCTAAGGGATGGGGAGGCATGTACAAGAAGGTAAGTTCTTAAGGTTCCATCTGTTTCCGATTGCAATTTCCTCTGTTGGGTTCAGAGTACTGCAAAAGAGAACACTCTCTCTGTCTGGCCACAGACATACCTGCTAGGGTTTATTTGCCGGTTTTCCCCCATAGCATGCCCTCGACTCATGGCTAGTATTTTTCCAGCAGTGGTGAGCTGTGGGCCTTAAATAATCCCACATGGCTACAGAAGGACCTTGATTGTTCTCTGGATAAGAAGACATTCCTTCACCATGTGTGTTAAGCCTTGTGCCACTTTACTCCACCACTGATTCTAAGCCTCCTTCTGTTAGACACTTTAAATTTCACCCTTACAACTCTACAATCATTGATTACTAGATGTTCCCTATTGAGACTTGTTCTAATTGGTCCAACACAGCCATAGAGTCATAAAGATGTACAGCACAGAAATTGAGCCTTCAGTTCAATTCGTTTATGCTGACCAGATATCCTAAACTGATCCAGTCCTATTTGCTAGCATTTGGCCCATATTGCTCTAAATAGTTCATATTCACAAACCCATGCAGATGCCTTTTGTAAGTTATAATTATACCAGCCTCTCCCACCTCCTCTGGCAGCTCATTCCATGCCCACAGCATCCTCTGCGTGAAAAAGTTGCATCTTAGGTCCCTTTCACGTCATTCCCCTCATCTTAAACCTAAGCCATCTAGCTTTGGACTTCCCTGCCCTCTTCACTTTATCCATGCTCCTCATGGTTTTATAACTCTCTATAAGGGCACCCCTCAACCTCCAACATTCCAGGACACCAGACCCAGAAATGCCTCCTTAAACATTGGTTAGAAATGAACCAATAGAAAATTATTTTGAACAAATACTAGGAACTCTTGTCTGTTTCTATCCTTTACATTGTCATTATTCCAGTCTATATTGAAATAATTAAAACTCTACATTATAACCAATCTATTGTTGCTTCACAGTAAAGAATGAGTACTATTGCCAAACAAAGTTAGTTGAAGTTTTTTGTCTTGCATTGATCAAGAACAATTTGCAAGAACAACAATGTAAAGGGGATCAACTTTTTATACTAGATGACAAGACAGCGCTAATTGGTTGGCAAGTGGACGTTGATTGGTAGAGGTGTTGCCATGGAAAACATGGAGAATGCACTAGATAAATAATGGCTGATAGCTGCTAAACTCTGTTTAAATTTGAACCAGACAGGTTAAATCTGATTTCAAGGCCTGTCCTGAAAAATTAACCAGAGGATGGCTGTTGTATATTTTGTCAAGTTGAAACAATTGCAATCCGTGTACATGTTCTTTCCATCAGCAAGACCATTTCAAACTTGGCCATGCTTGCAAAATGCAATGCACAGTGTGCACATTAGATGTGAATCCTTGACTGGGAAACATTCGCTAAACATTCCTTGAGCATGCTAAGCACCCAATTTCAGTTTTTTTAGTTGAGCATACAATATGGTGCACTTTGCATACTCAAAACTACATATACTAATACACATGGATCTGTTATTGGGATTGTGCCAGACATTATTACAATTGAGGTCCTGCATGTCGATTGCCTTCCAAGGTCACTAAACTTTGCCTGCAGAACCAGGTCTCTTGTTCTAAACACCTCATCGGTACAATTATGGATCATGATCATTGGCTTTTCATGCTTCTCCATCAGAGTGCTCTGCAGCATTATATAACGGTCATCCATTCAGATTTTAAGTTGCACAGATTTTTGATGTACAATTTCTCAGTAATGACAGCTGTGAAGTTTGGATTGATGTTTGATGGTTGCAAGGCCCCTTTAAATCCTCATTTTTCTTTTGTTGATGGGTGTGGCCTGATGGACTACTCTCTGAGGCTCAAATGTTGCCAAAAAAAACAATACGAAGGAAGATTGTATCAGAGATAATGGGAACTGCAGATGCTGGAGAATTCCAAGATAATAAAATGTGAGGCTGGATGAACACAGCAGGCCAAGCAGCATCTCAGGAGCACAAAAGCTGACGTTTCGGGCCTAGACCCTTCATCAGAGAGGGGGATGGGGAGAGGGAACTGGAATAAATAGGGAGAGAGGGGGAGGCGGACCGAAGATGGAGAATAAAGAAGATAGGTGGAGAGAGTGTAGGTGGGGAGGTAGGGAGGGGATAGGTCAGTCCAGGGAAGACGGACACCTCCGCTCAGTTCGCAACAAACAACTGCACCTCCCAGTCGCAAACCATTTCCACTCCCCCTCCCATTCTCTTGATGACATGTCCATCATGGGCCTCCTGCACTGCCACAATGATGCCACCCGAAGGTTGCAGGAACAGCAACTCATATTCCGCCTGGGAACCCTGTAGCCATATGGTATCAATGTGGACTTCACCAGTTTCAAAATCTCCCCTTCCCCTACTGCATCCCTAAACCAGCCCAGTTCGTCCCCTCCCCCCACTGCACCACACAACCAGCCCAGCTCTTCCCCCCCACCCACTGCATCCCAAAACCAGTCCAACCTGTCTCTGCCTCCCTAACCGGTTCTTCCTCTCACCCATCCCTTCCTCCCACCCCAAGCCGCACCCCCAGCTACCTACTAACCTCATCCCACCTCCTTGACCTGTCCGTCTTCCCTGGACTGACCTATCCCCTCCCTACCTCCCCACCTACACTCTCTCCACCCATCTTCTTTACTCTCCATCTTCGGTCCGCCTCCCCCTCTCTCCCTATTTATTCCAGTTCCCTCTCCGCATCCCCCTCTCTGATGAAGGGTCTAGGCCCGAAACGTCAGCTTTTGTGCTCCTGAGATGCTGCTTGGCCTGCTGTGTTCATCCAGCCTCACATTTTATTATCATACGAAGGAAGATGTTTGTTTCTTTTGGTAGTGAGTCAATTTCTTCAATAATCAGGACCGTTTTGCATCAATAATCAGCATCACAATGTATTAATGATCATGATTCAATTGCATTAATAATCATAATTCTATTGTATTATTAATGATTTTTGATTTATTGTCAAATGTATCTAGGTACAGTGAAAAGTTTTATTTTTGTGTGCATCACAAGCAGAACATACCATACAAAGTGCATGGTGTAACAGAACAGAGCAAATGACACAATATTAAGGCAGCAGAGAATGAAATCAAAATTAAGTTTAAAGTTTGAGAGGTCCATTCAAAAGTCTAATAACAAACTACTAGAAGAAGTAGAGGGTGCAGGAACAGTTACAGCATTTAAAATACATTTAGGGAAGCACATAAAGAAGAAATGTTTGGAGGGATATGGACCAAGCAGAGGCAGATGAGAATAGTTTAGTTTGGGATTATGGGCGGTGTGGACTGATTGGACTCAAAGATCTGCTTCTGTGCAATATGATTCTATGCCTTTGAACTGTTATAACATTTCTTTGCAATGATATGTAAAAGGTTACATGAGAGGTTGATTCAAAGTACAGCTTAAACCTCATTATAGTTAACCCTTGACCAGATTAGGCTATCACCGTCAAAATCTTTGTATGCTACATTATATTTAAAGGGAAGTATCTGCTTCTTCTGATCAAGGCTACTTTTCGAAATGAGCAAAGTAACTTTAATTTGGTTCCTGTGTTTGATCGAATCTGGGTGTTGTTGGGGTGACATTAGTGCCACCGAGCCAAAGCTAGCACATGGTTTAAAATCAAATGCCTAATGACAAACACAACTGTGTGTGTTTTTATTATTCTATCGCCAGCCACTTGATGTGTCACCAATATTATTTTATTTCAAAATAGCATTTTTGCATTCGCATGAAGTCATGTGCGGCAATCCATATGTTGTCAGCTACAGTGTAAAACAGCTCGTGCGCAACATAGCAACTTCTATATATTTGATTTGGTGCATCTGTGCCAGAAAACTCATACTACTTGTAGTCAGCTCATAATGAATCAAGGCTCCATCATGTTGTAATATGTGTTGGATGCCTAATTCTCTCTAATAACGTGCCACCCACACCACAAGCCGCTTTTAATATGATGCACTCATCATATTGCAGCACTCTCAGCTGCCCATCTGTCACACAAAACTGGAAGATTGGTACTTCAGAAGCTATTGAACTTCAAAAAAAAACTGAATTGGGCTTCTGTCAACACTCGCAAGGGCTGTTAACTGGTGAACGCTCGAAAATGTTATAAAAAATGCAATTCAAACTCCCAGAGCATAATTTTGATTGACATTGCACATTTACACAAGTCTTCCCAAGTATGGCTTACAAAAGCCTGACCATTCCTGAAAAAAGTGCCGAGGAGTATAGGAACTGCAGCAGGCCATTCAGTCTCTCAAGCCTGATCTGTCATTCAATAAGATCGTCGTTGATCTGTGGCCGAACTCTATCTCCCTGCCTGGGGCACATATCCCTTGATAATATAAAATTGTCTCTGTCAGATTTAATTTTAACAATTGAATTAGCATCGCCCACTGATTGAGGAAGCGAGCTCCAAATATCCACTAACCTTTACATGTAGAAGTGTTTTCTACCATCTCTTCTGAATGGCATAGCCCCAATTCTTAGACTTTGGCCACTGGTTGTAGAATCTCCAACTAGTGGAAAAAGTTTATTTTGATCTACTCTGTCTTTCCCTGTTAATATTCTGAACAACCCATTTAGATAGCCCCTCAACCTTTAAATTCTAGAGAATAAAGGCCGAACTTATCTAATCTCTCTCAATAACTTAATCTCTGAAGTCCAGGTATTATCCTTGCAAACATGTGTTGAAATCCCTCCAGAGCCAAAACATCACCCTAAGGTGTGGTGTCCAGCTTTGATTACAGTACTCTTAGTGAGGTTTAACTAGGGTTTTGAACACCTGCAGCATAATCTCTGCACCCATATACACTACTTCTTTAGATATGAAGGCCAGCAATATGAAGGCCTTTTTGATTATTTTCTGCACTTGTTTGTAGCATTTTAAAGAAATATGCGCCTGAACATTTAAATCTCATTGCAGGTCCACTGTTTAACTTTGTGCCTTCTATAAGTACCCTGATCTATCCTTTCTGCAGCCAATAAGGTAACCTCTTACTTGCCTATATTAAAATCCACCAGCCACAGCTTCGCCCATTCACTTCTTCTATCAATTTCTTGTTGTAGTTTTAAGCTGTCATCAACATTGTCTACAATGCTGCCCAATTGTGTGCCATCAGCAAATTTGGATATTTGACTTTTTATGCCATTATTCAAGCTGTTAATGAATATTATGAATAATTGAGGCCCCAACACAGATCCGTGCAAGACACGTCCTTAACCATTATTCCAGGTCTCTGTTTACTGCCACTGAACCAATTTCATATCCACGTCTGTAATTTGTCCTTTGGGCTTCCACCTTAGCTAATAGTCTCTTGTGTCACTACATCAAGCGCCTTATGAATAGAATCCCTACAGTGAAAAGAGGCCATTCAGCCCATCAAGTCAACACTGCCCCTCCGAAGAGCAACCCATTCCCCTAAATTTTCCAAAATTTCCCAACCAACCTAAACATCCCTGGCACAATGGGAAATTTAGAATGGCCAATACACCTACCCCGCTTATCTTTGAACCATGGGAGGAAACCAGAGTACCTGGAGGGAACCCACTCAGACAGTTGCCTGAGGGTGGAATCAAACCTGGGTCCCTGGTGCTGTGAGGCAGCAGTGCTAACGACTGAGCCACGGTGCTGCTTATGGAAGTCCAAGTAAGTCCATCACCTTATCTCTGTCCTCCATCTTTGTCACACCTTCAAAAAACTCTGAGGCTTGTCAGACATGGCCTACTGTTCATGAATCCATGCTGACTATTCCTGATTAACTGAAAATTTTCAAAGTGATCTGATACCCCATCCTTGATTACATCCAACAATTTCCTCTGCGCAGATGTCAGGCTAACTAGTCTGTAATTTCCTGATTTCCCTCTGTCACACTTCCTAGAGTGACATGAGCAAATTTGCTGTGCAGCAGTACAACTCCTGTATTCAGGGAAACCTGAAAGATTATGGTTAGGACTATGAGAGTATACTGCCCCGTGGCTGGAAACTATCAGGTACTGGAGTTTGTTACTCTTCAATTCTATTAATTTCCCCATTATTAATGATTTACTTAAGCTAAATCTATTTCAATGCTGTCGCTGATTTTCTGTTAATTTCTTTGGGACTACTAGCAAGCAATCATTCTTTCCGCTGTGAGTACTGTGAAGGAAAACAATTGTTCAGTACATTTGCAATTTGCACATGGTCATGGACAATATCCCCACTCTCAGCATTCAGTGGACCAATGGTATTCTTAACCAGTGATTTTCCCTCTATATATTTGTATAAAATCTCTTCTTATTGTCTTTTAGTTCCCTTGCAAATTTCCTTTCATATAAGCCACTTCGTGGCCCTTTGTTGATCTTTGTATTTGTCCAAGTCTGTGGGGTCTGTACCATTCTTTAAGATTTTTTAAGCCCTTTCTTTTAATTTTTTGCTGTCTCTTATTTCCTTATGTCCATGGCTGTGTTTTTTGAGAGGTGGAGTCTTTTTATTTCTGATGGCCAAAGCATATCTGATTAGCATTTACTGTTTCATTGAACACCCTTCATTGTTTCTCTGTTGTTTTACCTATTAACAGAGCACATCAATTAGACAAAAGTGTTGTCTATGTGGTAGCAAAGAGAAAGTGACTTTTGCAAGACTGCAATCTGATTTTGGCATCAAATGACATATTAATGCCATTTTGTGAAAACAAATGAAATGTCTTAATTAGGTTAAGGTCTTCAAATTATGCTCTGTTGTGTTCATCATTTTTGCATGTTAACCTCTATGATTTTTTTTCTACTGTAAATTGCTTTGTCTTTCTTCTTTAATGTGTTTATCCATAGCTGCTTCAATGGGGAAAGACTGATGAAAACTAGTATCCAATTTGCAAAACACATCTTAAAAAGCCTTGTAGGTGATTTTGTGACAGGAGCAGATGTTGCCTAATGTAGCTAAAGAACTAATGGCAGTTTGCACCTGGCAGGTTTTTGCAATTAAGCAGACCCTGTAAGTTTTCAACCAGTGTCCTTTCTTTCATTGGGAAGACTTTGAAATGAAAGAGAAAACATTTTGTGATGGCAACTCCTAACTATTGCTGCAGTTAGACTTTCAATGAAAAATAATTTATTTAATGACTCATCACTTCTCTGCAGGATTGATTCTGTGTGCTTTCAGTTATGCAATCAAAGTGAAAAATAATTAAACACAAATGAAGTTTATTTGTTTTTTTATCTATTTATAGGTGTCACTAGCTGGACAAGTATTTATTGCCTATTCCTATCTTGTTGGAGATGAACCACCATCTTGAATAGCTGCAGTCTGTTTGGTATAGGCATGCCTACAATGCTAATAAAAAGAGAGTTCCAGGATTATGACCGTGAAGGAATGGCGATATAGTTTCAAGTCATGGTGGTGTGTTAAATTAGAGGAGTAATTCAAGGCATACATGCATGTGTTCCTATCAATCTGCTGTCTATCTCCTTTCAGGTGGTAAAGGTTGTAGGTTTCGAAGGTGCAGCTGGAGGAGTCTTGTTGAGTTTCTGCATTGCATCTTGTGAATAGTAGACATTGCTGCCACTGTAGTGGAGAGAGTGAATGTTGAAAATGGTGGAGGGGTTGTCAACCAAATGGATTATTTCATCCTGATGGTGATATACTTGTCAACATTGTTGGACCTGCATTCATCCAAGTAAGTGCAGACTATTCTATTGCATTCTTGAATTATGCCCTGTTGGTGGTTGATAGGGGATGGGAATTAAGTTACTTGCTGCAGAATTCTAAGCCTCAGATTTTTAAATGTTGCTTTTACTTTAAATGGTACTATTTACATCTCAGTAGAGGGTTCCATATGCATGTTATTAAGGCTCGCTTTCTATGTTCTCTATCACACGTGTTCCCCCTTCCGCACTTTCTGTCCTTGTCTTAACCTTCCCACTCAGTCACTGGCTCTCACATTCCAGTCCACATCTTTCTGATCTTAAAATTCTTCTGTGTCACTGTCTTTAAATCGTGTAAATTGCCTTTTTGTCATTATAAATCTGTTCCACAATACTTCCAATGCTGCAGCCTCAATATATGCAAATTGTAATAGCCCTTGACTTTGTCACTGAAGCTGTGCCTCTCATTGATTGTCTACTCATCTGTTATTATTTGCCTTCCGGATTTTCGTTGTGACATTGTGCCGGTCTCTTGAGTAAAATCTTGTCTGTAGCCTGGACATCATCTGTCATGCCAAATCATGAGGCATGATGCTGCTCTCTGCAGTTAACCCTTCAAAGTGATGCTCTGGATTTTTACGATCTCCGAATGCTTTCAGCCAGCCCATTTCTGCAAACACATGGAGATAGCAAGAAATATAAATGCATTTCTGAAGAAGGCTCCCGGACGAAACGTAATCTTTCCTGCTCCTCTAATGCTGCCGGGCCTGTTGTGTTGTTCCAGCTCTATACCGTGTTGTCTCCACACACATTGCCACTCTAAATTCTTTCCGAAGTCTCACAATGGGTACCCTTTGTTGCGCTTCTGTGTTTGCCTGAACACATCTTACCACTTACACACTATTTCTGGTAAACACGATGCAAGTTCTGTTTATTTAAAGACATATTACAGAATTGCTCAACAGTTAGATTTTCTATAAAGAATTAGCAATTATGGATACAAAAGAAACTACTCCCCCACAATATATGCTGCAAATTAGACTATACGTTCACCATGGTCGCCTATTTGACATCCTGGATATTTGTTCGTTAGATTATTCTCTCTTAAAGTGATATCGCACCACATTTCACATCTTTTTATAAGCCGTCAGCTACGCATTCCACTCTATCCAGCTATTACTCTGTGCAAATGCCTTGATGGCGGTAGAATTCCCTATTAATATTTTCATACTGATTAAAACCTGGCTTGGTTCTCCTCTGACTTTCTTTTCAACAAGATAACCTGACAAGCTTGGTGACGGTACAACATTCATCTTTCAGTCTCATGTTCCTATTTTCATGTCAAGTATATTTAAATGCTTCAATCTTAAATCCCCTTCTTATCTCTTAAAAGAGTTTCATTGCGTGTTGCTCCCTATCCATCCCGCAGGTTTACTGGTCCATTTGAAACTGAAATATTCCTTGAGACAAAGACAAAAGCTCAGCTCCTCGAGTACTCAAACTGTGACTCCTTGAGATTGCTATATTTCCCCAAGGTTTCAGTATCTTTGGGTTGAGAACGAGGGAAAGAAATACCAGAACACAAGTACTAGTACTGAAAAGAGTGATCGAGAGAACGACACTATGCTTTTTGAATACGACAAGACTCGGTGAAGACCGAAGAGCAGGAGGGAGAGTTAGGTTAAGTTCATTAAGTGAAGTCCCGGTCTGTATGACGAGGGCAGAGGCAGTGAGGAGTAAAAATTAATGCCCGAGAGCCCTTTCAAATTATTTATTCCTGTAAGAGCCAAAATATGACATCACAGTGAAAAAGATAGGAGAATGGTGGGTATTTCTTTCATCTCTCTTTTGACTGGCCATTTCGTTTAAATCAGAAGTAACGACAGCTGAAAAGCACAGTTAAGTAATTCACTTTTAAAATACTTGACATCCAAACTAAATTAAATCGAATATAGATGGCTGGACAGATTATGTATTATCACTGCAAGATGTGTAACCAAGTGGGCATTGGTGCAAGGGTAGAAAATATACACAAAAGAACATTGCAGAAATGAGAACTCTGGTAAGTAACAATGACAAAAAAGTAAAAGCTTAAGGGTCATTACCTGAATGTGCAGCAAGTTTGTAACAAGATAGATGAGTTGACAGCACAAGTAAAAATATGACTTGATAGTTATTACAGGGAAGTGAATGAAAGATGATCAAGACAGAGGACTCAATCTTCAAGGGCATCCGATATGAAGAATAGGCAAAAGGGAAAAGGAAGTCAGGTAACTTTGTTAATAAAACAAAATATATTGTTGCAATAGTGAGTTGTGATATAAGACTAATACGAGACTTTTTGAGGCGAAGTCCAAGTTGCATTAAGTGTTTTGGAGGCTTTTTTTTTACCAACCTTACCTCTATAATTGCCAGGCCCTTCCTACATCTTCTCCCACATCTGATTTCCACTCCTGCTTACCGCATGCTGTTCACATATCAAATCAACGGTCAATAGATATCTGCCTGAAGACCAACATTCCATGTGTCCGCAATTTTTACAAGACCACAGTGCACCCCACAAACACTGGCATTCTGAAGCTGCTGTGTTCATTGAAGGGTGGCTGGCTACTGCAACCAATGCCCCCATCCCCACCTCCAGCCCAGCAGCCCAGATTTTGACACCCCAGAGGTAAGTGTCGTGAAGGAGAGTAGGGTACAAAATCTGGTGGACCTCATAGCAATAGCTCTTTAGCTGTCTGAGAAAGAAGTAGCCCCTAGACCAGTAGTGCATTGGCAGAAACTTCAACAGTGGGCACAGGCAGGACCAACTGTGGCAGAAAAACATGTGGAACACAATAAATCTAACGCACAAATGCTACAGCAGTCCAGCAAATCAAGAAACAATTTTTCTGCTTCTGTAAAACAGGTCAGTATGGTTTTGTAAAAAGGAAAGGATGCTCAGCATTGAGGATATAAGAAGCATAGCTGATAAAAGGGAAGAAAGTAGATGTAGTTATTTTGAATTCTACAAGGTATTCAATAAGGTACCATGTAAGAGATTATTGCACAAGATAGAAGCTTACAATATTGGGGGTAATATATTAACATGAATCGATGGTTAATTAATTCACAGAAGTTAGATTTTTTAAAATTTGTCAGGTTGGAAAGACATAACAAGTGGGGTGCCACAAGGATCAAATACAGGCTTTTATTATCTTTATTAATGAATTATATAATGAACCTGTGGAGTCACAGGTCAATAGGGTAGTGAAGAAGGCTTACTGCATTGAGTATAGGAGTTGGAAAGTCAAGTTAGGCTGTACAGGATATTGGTTAGACCATTATTGGAATGCAGCATGTAATTTTGATCTCTCTGCTATAGGAAGGATGTTGTGAGACTTGAAAGGGTTCAGAAATGTTTTACAAGAATCTTGCCAGGCTTGGGGGTTTGAGCTATAAGGAGAGACCGAATTGGCTGGGGCTAGTTTCCCTATAGCATCGGAGGCTGAGAGATGACCTCACAGAAATATATAAAATAACGAGGGCATGGATAGGGTGAATAGTCAAGGTCTTTCCCCCAGTGTAAGGGTGTCCAAAACTAGAGAGCAAAGGTGTAAGGTGAAGGGGGAAGGACTTACAAGGGATTTATGGAGCAATATTTTCATGCAGAGGGTGGTGCACATTTGGAATAAGCTGCCGGAGGAAGTGGTGGAGGCTGGTACAATTACAACATTTAAAAAGTCTCTGAATGGGTATACGAGTAGGAAGAGATAAGTGGGATATGGGCCAAATGCTGGCAAATGGGGCTAGATAAATTTAGAATATCCAAGCAGCATGGATGAGTTGAACCGAAGGGTCTGTTTGCATGTTGTACATCTCTATGACTCAGTGACTCTAATTTGATGAAGGGATTGAATATATACCTGCTAAATTTTCTAATCATACAAAGGTTGGTAGGAAAAAAAAGTTGTGAAGAGGACTTAAATTTCCGAGCTTTTGATCAGTATGGGCAATAGTGAGAAGTTTGGGACAATGAAAGAATAGAAATCCTAGACATTGAGATAGAAAAGTTTGACGTTCCAGTTAAGATTTCAAAGGATAGACGGGAATCTTGCAAATAAGCAGTGATCACCTTATTTTGAACTTGCCACATGCTTCTCTGGGCTTTCATGTCCACCTCTATTCTCCAAAATCTGAGGGCAGGGTCTATGGGCAGCAACTACCCATGCCTTTTGTCCACATCAGTCACCATCAGCAAAACACCAGCTTCAATAATTCGTTATGGCCAATCTCAGACTGTCCCAAAATACACTTCGGCACCTCACTACTCTAATTTGGAGCCCAACATAACATTACGTACCAATGCTCCTGAGAGATTGCTGTGCAGAGGCAGTTACCATCTAATGTTTCTGCGCAAGATACATCTTGGGGCTCTTAGCTCACTTTCTTCTTGGTCACTTATTTAACATTTACTGAAGAGTTATAACATCTCTACCTTGCTTTGACATTTTGTGCATTGCTGCTTCATTCAGAACTTACAAAATCACAACATTTTTGCCTTCTGTTGCATCTTAGTGCAGTTTGAAAGCCAGGCAACTTGTCATAGCTACCAACACTGAATAGTCAAGGAGTTGGGAAATGTTGCTGAATGGCATCCTGTACATCAATGTCACATGTATAGCATGTGTCAACATGCATCACATATATTGCTTGTGCTTCACCCAAATGGCCATGTCTGAAAGTCAAAGAGGCATTGTTCTTAGTTGAGAACATGGAACATAGAACATAGAACATAGAACATTACAGCACAGTACAGACCCTTTGGCCCTCGATGTTGTGCCGACCTGTCATACCGATCTGAAGCCCATCTAACCTACACTATTCCATGTACGTCCATATGCTTGTCCAATGATGACTTAAATGTACCTAAAGTTGGCGAATCTACTACCGTTGCAGGCAAAGTGTTCCATTCCCTTACGACTCTCTGAGTAAAGAAACTACCTCTGACATCTGTCCTATATCTCTCACCCCTCAATTTAAAGCTATGCCCCCTCATGCTCACCATCTCTCTCTATCCACCCTATCTAACCCTCTGATTATTTTATATGTTTCAATTAAGTCACCTCTCAACCTTCATCGCTCTAACGAAAACAGCCTCAAGTCCCTCAGCCATTCCTCGTAAGACCTTCCCTCCATACCAGGCAACATGCTAGTAAATCTCCTCTGCACCCTTTCCAAAGCTTCCACATCCTTCTTATAATGCGGTGACCAGAACTGTACACAATAGTCCAAGTGCGGCTGCACCAGAGTTTTGTACAGCTTCACCATAACCTCTTGGTTCCAGAACTAGATCCCTGTATTAATAAAAGCTAAAACACTCTATGCCTTCTTAACAGCCTGTCAACCTGGTCGGCAACTTTCAAGGATCTGTGTACATGGACACTGAGATCTCTCTGCTCATCTACACTACCAAGAATCTTACCATTAGCCCAGTACTTTGCCTTCCGGTTACTCCTACCAAAGTACATCACCTCACACTTGTCCACATTAAACTCCATTTGCCACCTCTCTGCCTAGCTCTGCAGCTTGTCTATGTCTCTCTGCAACCTACAGCATCCTTTGTCACTATACACACCTCCACCGACCTTAGTGTTGTCTGCAAATTTACTAACCCATCCTTCTACGCCCTCATCCAGGTCATTTATAAAAATGACAAACAGCAGTGGACCCAACACCGACCCTTGCGGTACAGCACTAGTAACTGGTCTCCAGGATGAACATTTCCCATCATTTCCCTCTGTCTTCTTTCAGCAAGCCAATTTCTGATCCAAACTGCTATATCTCCCACAATCCCATTCCCCCGCATTTTGTACAATAGCATACTGTGGAGAACCTTATCGAACGCCTTACTGAAATCCATATATACCACATCAACCGGTTTACTGTCATCTACCTGTTTGGTCACCTTCTCAAAGAACTCAAAAAGGTTTGTGAGGCACGACCTACCCTTCACAAAACCGTGCTGACTATCGCTAATCAATTTATTCTTTCTAGATGATTATAAGTCCTATCTCTTATAACCTTTTCCAACACTTTACCAACAACTGAGGTAAGGCTCACTGGTCTATAATTACCAGGGTTGTCTCTACTCCCCTTCTTGAACAGGGGAACCACATTTGCTATCCTCCAGTCATCTGGCACTATTCCTGTAGACAGTGACAAGTTAAAGATCAATGCCAAAGGCTCAGCAATCTCCTCTCTGGCTTCCCAGAGGATCCTAGGATAAATCCCATCCGGTCCAGGGGACTGGTCTATCTTCACACTCTGTAGATTTCTAATACCTCTTCCTTGTTAACCTCAATCCCACCTAGTCTAGTAGCCTGTATCTCAGTATTCTCCTCGACAACATTGTCGTTTTCTAGAGTGAATACTGTTGAAAAATGTTCATTTGGTCCTTCCCCTATCTCCTCTGCAAGAGGATTAGGATCAGTCAGAGCTGCTGCCAAAATTAGAAAAGGGCATCATCAGGTCTCAATCTAGCAGGTTGACCATGGTCAGTCCTAGAGGTTTGGGTAGGGATTATTAGGGGCTAGCCCATGCTGTATTTGGTGTGTGTAAAAGTCGTGTCTGTGGATTGGAACCATTGTGGTAGGATGCTGATTTGTTAATGCTGTAAAGTTGGCAACTCCAAACGCAAGGTTGATTCCTGATATACTATGGAGAGCATGGGGTACTGTAGGAGAGTGTGTTGGAGTGGGTTGGGGAAGGGGGATTTCTCAAGTCACTACTACCCTCTTAGAGGGAAGAATGGATGAGAGGAAAGTGGCTGAATGAGCTATTTTTTTGGTGATACAGGAAAAAGGTGCTGAGGTGTCCTAAATGAGTGAGCAAGAAGTGCGGCAATCAGGAAAACTTATTCTTTTGGGAGAATGGATGGGTGATTGTGATTAAAATTCTGCATACAATAGTGGGAGTGGTAAACTGTCAGCTTCGGTGGAAGGTGTGTGCTTTGGCAGAGTTAAAGTGAATGTGAGATAGCAGAGAGAAAATGGTGGCACTTACTCTTGTAGAGCACTGAATGTCATTGACCTTCTCTCTACATTGCTGAAGTTTTCTTCTCACTGGGGACATTCCACTATGCCTATTTCAGTCCAGGCTGCTGGCATTTGGAGCCATGTCATTTTTAGGCGGTCCAGCAAAAAAAAGGCACAGTCCTCCTCCCCACCACCTCATCCACTCTGAGCTCCAGATGTCTGCCTGTGAATGGAGAATCAGTTCACATTTCTTGACAAACTCCCTGTAACTTTGGCCCAGCAAAAGACTGCAAATAGCAGTCCCTGGCTTGGGGCATTTGAACTAGTGCGTGCTTGGGTTTTAAATATTGAGACAATGGTGCCTACACCAGAGCTTCCAGCAATGGCAAGCAAATCTGCCTCTTTGAGTGCATGATTCAACAAGAGGGGCTCATGGATGCAATACTAATGAGATGAGCAGGAGGAGACTGTAAGAGTAAAGTTACCCAGTGGCATCAGCAGTGGCTACTTCTGTGAGGTGGTCCTGAAATGGATTCACAGCCATGGCAGAGCTGAGTTTGGACCGGTGTGGTATCCAGCAGTATCGGTGACGTCTGCATTGTCCAGCAAGGACACTTCGTGGTGAGTCATCAGTGGAGGCGAGACAACACCAAAGAGTGGCAACTTTTCTTCCAGTGGCATGGCGAAGGGACTTGTGCCTTTTCACTAGCCCCATGGCCCATGGCAGATACTTAACAAGAAGTTGAACACTTTTTCTTTATTCCTTTATTCTTCTGCCTTTGTAGTCTGTTTTAGTTTATTTTTCTGTATTTTAATATGACACTGGAGAGTGGCACCACTATGCAACACTTTTCACTGTACTTTGTAACAAAATACATGTGACAATAAATATATCAAATCAAATCAAATTGCGAAGTGAACAGAATATAACAGGCAACATGTTTTGCTACAGCTGTAATGGATATAGGTAAGATTACATCTAGAATCCTGTGTATAGCTTTGGTTTTCTAATTTAAGACCATAAGACAATAGAGCAGAAATTAGGCCAGTCGAGTCTGCTCCACCAGATTTAAGAAGAGACATTACCAGTAACAATATCACTATGCTCCCACCTTCTGAGAGGGTTGACAGGTTGGATACTGGGAAGGATGTTGCCCTTGTGGGAGAGACTTGGACCAGGGGACATAATTTAATAATAAGGGATTTTGTACTTGAGAGAGAAATCAGTCTTCTTTAATCTCCAAAGGGTTGTGTCTACCCATCTCCCTTCCCCAGAGAGGGATGGTAGCTGGGTCTTTGAATGTTTTTCAGGAGTAGAAGTACTCATATCAAGAGTAGACTGGAAAGTGTGGAGTTGCAGCCACAATCAGGTCAGCCATGACCTTATCAAATAGTGAAGAAGGCTTGAAGGGTCAAACGGCAAACTGTTGCCCTTAATTTGTATGCATGTTTGTCTGTTGGAATGGTCTATTGACCTCTATTTTCAGAGTTTTTTTTTCATTCTTGTCTGTATAGCAGAATGGAAAGCATTTTACAAAACTCAGGATATTGTAGCTTTAAGCAAACACTGTCAAAGAAATGGCAAATAGATCGGCTCTTGAAAAATGTTCTCCTTAAATAGCTTTTCCATTAACACCTTTCTACTGTAATATGCTTTAATAGTAGCAAACCTGTCTACCAAAAACTGAGATCTGCAATAGTCCCTGCAGGACTGTATAATCTTTCACAGGCTGTGATATATTTGTTTATATACCTCTCATCAGTAAAAAAATTGCCCATAACAACAGTTACTAAAAACTACCATTTTATAACATAATAGGGGACAGGTACACATTTTCATGCATTAATCATTCTGAATTCTGAATTGTTTATCACCTCCATTTTGCAGTCATTGTGCATGTTGTAATTTCCCACACTGCTGAATATTATCAGCATTATGCCAGACAAAAATTACTGGCGGTTCACCAACTCTCTGTATCCACCTCAGCCCATCTATTAAATTCAGGGCATTATTAGAGGAGGCATCATTTTTGCTTTATTATTTGCATTGTTCTGGATTTTGGAACAAAAGCTACATATGAATAGCTAAGTTTATATTGTGGTAGTAAGTTTGGAATGAAGAGGCAAGTAAAGTGAGAGTGCCTAGTGCCAAGTCTGGGATTTGAAAACTCACACGAGTGTTGAAACAAGAAAAAGCTGAAGGATTACCATAATTTTTATTGCTGCTCAATCTAGTGTTTTCTAGGTGTAGTGATTAGAGCCATGTGCATCTTCTTGACTGTGCGATCCTTGAAGGGGTTGTTAACCTGAGCCGACCAGGAACCTTTGGCTGACCAATATAACCAGGGGAGTTAGAGCCTCCTCAGTTCATGGGGATTGACTCCAAGCTGGCTGGCCACAACCAGTTTATTGTGCACAAATCAATAAAGGGTGACTTGGTGACAGGAAACTGGCCTCTGTGCAGTTATTTCAGTGGCGATGGGAGAACACAGTACGAGACTGAAGAACATTCGTTTGCAACTCATCTTGGAGTTGAGGTAAGCATTTCTGGCATTATTTCTTTATTTGAGGAGCTTGACTTGTTCGATCCTGCTGTCAAAGACGTGGTCCAGTATGTGGAAAGAGTGTAATATTTTTTCCAGACTAATAACATCGGGGCAGGTTAAAAATAATGAGTAATCCTTCTGACTGCTTGCAGACCCGCAGCAGTTTCAGCAGTGATAAGGGACTTAAATTTCCCAGAGACACCAGACACTAAAACCGTCTAAGAATTGACAGTTAGTTAAGGAATATTACAAACTCAAATCTCCTCTATTTCTGACACTCTATCAGTTTTATTTGACTATTAGAGAACTGGAGGAATCCATATCAGGATGTTTGGTGAGGTTAAAGCAACTGGCAGAGGCATATGCTTTTGGGTTAATCCTAAACGAGCTGCTGAGAGACCATTTATTAATGATGTAACCATGCTGAAGTGCCTACTAGCTGAAGTACAACTCAATTTCAAACAGACACTTCAAATGGCTTTTCCATTAGAAAATGCGGAAATTGGTGCATGTGAGCCACAGAGCATCCCAATAGAATTGGACACCCTCACCTGTTTGACTGACCTTGGGAACACTACTTGAATGTAGGCAATTGCAGAGCCTCATGCAGGGCATATCCTGGGCAGATGGGACCTTAGGTCAGCCCACAGCAGAACACCACAACAAAGCCAAGCCTCGGCTAAGTTGCTGAAATATTCTTCAGAATCTGGCCAGCAAGTCATTGTAGTTGCTGCCAGTATGTGGGCTAGAGACAGCAAAGGGATCCCATGAAACCTGACTTGAGCAAAGCAACTTGTAAGTTGGTACTCAGGACAGTGCACATCCTGGAAAATCCCCCTACTAATGAAAAATAATTTTTGGTTAAATGGTCAACCACTTCCCACAGAGGTCGATATCAGTGCAGCTGTATCTGTGGTTGGAGAACTTGTTTTTAACAAGATTTGGCTGGGTCGCTTACGCTTAAATTAGTGAAGTCCAAATGAAAGACCCAGGAGATTTTCAGGGCGGACTTCAGACAATCCAGTGAGCCAAAGCCACTTCATGTGTTGACCAGGAAACAATTGCGAGATTTTACAAGGTTCACCTGATGCCATTTGTCTTACAGGCAAAAGCGAGGGTGGAAATGAGGAGGTTGGAGAGCGAAGAAATCACCAACCAGTGCAGTTTGTGGAATGGGCAACTCCAGTCATACTGATTCTGAACAACAAAATGTGAGGCTGCATGAACACAGCAGGCCAAGCAGCATCTCAGGAGCACAAAAGCTGATGATTCGGGCCTAGGCCCTTCATCAGAGAGGGGGATGGGGTGAGGGTTCTGAAATAAATAGGGAGAGAGGGGGAGGCGGACCGAAGATGGAGAGAAAAGAAGATAGGTGGAGAGAGTATAGGTGGGGAGGTAGGGAGGGGATAGGTCAGTCCAGGGAAGATGGACAGGTCAAGGAGGTGGGATGAGGTTAGTAGGTAGATGGGGGTGCGGCTTGGGGTGGGAGGAAGGGATGGGTGAGAGGAAGAACAGGTTAGGGAGGCGCAGACAGGTTGGACTGGTTTTGGGATGCAGTGGGTGGGGGGAAAGAGCTGGGCTGGTTGTGTGGTGCAGTTGGGGGAGGGGACGAACTGGGCTGGTTTGGGGATGCAGTTGGGGAAGGGGAGATTTTGAAACTGGTGAAGTCCACATTGATACCATTAGGCTGCAGGGTTCCCAGGCGGAATATGAGTTGCTGTTCCTGCAACCTTCGGGTGGCATCATTGTGGCGGTGCAGGAGGCCCATGATGGACATGTCATCTCAAGAATGGGAGGGGGAGTGGAAATGGTTTGCGACTGGGAGGTGCAGTAGTTTGTTGCGAACTGAGCGGAGGTGTTCTGCAAAGCGGTCTCCAAGCCTCCGCTTGGTTTCCCCAATGTAGAGGAAGCCACACCGGGTACAGTGGATGCAGTATACCACATTGGCAGATGTGCAGGTGAACCTCTGCTTAATGTGGAATGTCATCTTGGGGCCTGGGATAGGGGTGAGGAGGGAGGTGTGGGGGCAAGTGTAGCATTTCCTGCGGTTGCAGGGGAAGGTGCCGGGTGTGGTGTGGTTGGAGGGCAGTGTGGAGCGAACAAGGGAGTCACGGAGAGAGTGGTCTCTCCGGAAAGCCGACAGGGGTGGGGATGGAAAAATGTCTTGGGTGGTGGGGTCGGATTGTAGATGGTGGAAGTGTCGGAGGATGATGCGTTGTATCCGGAGGTTGGTGGGGTGGTGTGTGAGAACGAGGGGGATCCTCTTTGGGTGGTTGTGGCGGGGGCGGGGTGTGAGGGACGTGTTGCGGGAAATACGGGAGACGCGGTCGAGGGCGTTCTCGATCACTGTGGTGGGAAAGTTGCGGTCCTTGAAGAACTTGGACATCTGGGATGTGCGGGAGTGGAATGCCTCATCGTGGGAGCAGATGCGGCGGAGGCGGAGGAATTGGGAATAGGGGATGGAATTTTTGCAGGAGGGTGGGTGGGAGGAGGTGTATTCTATTCCTCCCACCCATCCTCCTGCAAAAATTCCATCCCCTATTCCCAATTCCTCCGCCTCCGCCGCATCTGCTCCCACAATGAGGCATTCCACTCCCGCACACCCAGATGTCCAAGTTCTTCAAGGACCGCAACTTTCCCCCCACAGTGATCGAGAACACCCTCGACCGCGTCTCCCGTATTTCCCACAACACATCCCTCACACCCCGCCCTCGCCACAACCGCCCTAAGAGGATCCCCCTCGTTCTCACACACCACCCCACCAACCTCCGGATACAACGCATCATCCTCCGACACTTGCGCCATCTACAATCCGACCCCACCACCCAAGACACTTTTCCATCCCCACCCCTGTCGGCTTTCCGGAGAGACCACTCTCTCCGTGACTCCCTTGTTCGCTCCACACTGCCCTCCAACCACACCACACCCGGCACCTTCCCCTACAACCGCAGGAAATGCTACACTTGCCCCCACACCTCCCTCCTCACCCCTATCCCAGGCCCCAAGATGACATTCCACATTAAGCAGAGGTTCACCTGCACATCTGCCAATGTGGTATACTGCATCCACTGTACCCGGTGTGGCTTCCTCTACATTGGGGAAACCAAGCGGAGGCTTGGAGACCGCTTTGCAGAACACCTCCGCTCAGTTGGCAACAAACTACTGCACCTCCCAGTCGCAAACCATTTCCACTCCCCCTCCCATTCTTTAGATGACATGTCCATCATGGGCCTCCTGCAGTGCCACAATGATGCCACCCGAAGGTTGCAGGAACAGCAACTCATATTCCGCCCGGGAACCCTGCAGCCTAATGGTATCAATGTGGACTTCACCAGTTTCAAAATCTCCCCTTCCCCAACTGCATCCCCAAACCAGCCCAGTTCGTCCCCTCCCCCCACTGCATCCCAAAACCAGTCCAAACTGTCTCCGCCTCCCTAACCTGTTCTTCCTCTCACCCATCCCTTCCTCCCACCCCAAGCCGCACCCCCATCTACCTACTAACCTCATCCCACCTCCTTGACCTGTCCATCTTCCCTGGACTGACCTATCCCCTCCCTACCTCCCCACCTATACTCTCTCCACCTATCTTCTTTTCTCTCCATCTTCAGTCCGCCTCCCCCTCTCTCCCTATTTATTCCAGAACCCTCCCCCCATCCCCCTCTCTGATGAAGGGTCTAGGCCCGAAACGTCAGCTTTTGTGCTCCTGAGATGCTGCTTGGCCTGCTGTGTTCATCCAGCCTCACGTTTTGTTGTCTTGGATTCTCCAGCATCTGCAGTTCCCACTATCTCTGATACTGATTCTGAAGCCTGATGGCTCATTTTGCCTTTGCAGAGACTTTAAGCCAAGGTAAATGCTGCCTTGCTGCCGGATAAACAAACAATCCCTTGCATGGAGGATATGTATGCAAAATTGGCAGGGGGGCTGAGCTTCATGAAGCTGGACAAGAGTCTTATCTACCTGCAATTATAACTGGATGAGGCATTCCAGAAGTATGCCACAATTAAATATAAGATTCATTTGAGTTATCATCAGTCTGGTCCCTTTTCCATTGCACCATAGAGAACATTTCACAAGGGCTGTCCTAGGTTGCCAATAATCTGGATGATGTGCTAAACTTCAGGAAGACCAATAAAGAGCACTTGAAGAACTTGGACATAGTGCTTAAACGTTTCTCCCAGGTGGGTGGATGCCTTAGAAGGGAAAATGTGTTTTCCAGCCACTCTTAATGATGTACTTGGTTACACAGTCAACAAAGCCACATTATACCCTTTGGAAGATAAAGTGAGGGTGATCAAAGGACCCCCGGCTGCCATGTCTGTACCAGAGTTTAGGCTTTGAGTTAGTGAATTATTGTGAAAAATTCATACGTAACTTAGCTTCCATCCTGGCACCCTTACACCTGCTATTGGGAAAGAATCAGCCTTTGAAATGGTGAAGTAGCCAAGAAGTAGCCTTTAGGCAACTGTAAAGGCAGCTATCGCCATCTAAGGTGTTTGCCCACTACAATCTAATGCAAGGGGATGTGCTGACATGTAATGCCTCCCCACACTGTATCAAGGTAGCGTTCGCTCACCAGTGGCTCAACAAAGATGAACGCTCAACTGTGTATACTTCCTGGACTTTGGCTGACGCCGAATGTAAATATGCCCAGATGGAGAAAGAAGGTTTGGCAACCATTTTTGTGGTGAAGAAGTTCCACCAGTACCTTTACCAATGGGAATTTGTCATAGTAACAGATCACAAACCCTTGATAGGGCTCGTGAAGGAAGACGGGGTGGTGCTGCCCATAGCTTCCAGTAGAATTCAGTGGTGGGACTTCATTCTCAGTACATACAAATACACGTTAGAACACAATCCAGGAAACCAAGTGGCTATTGTGGATGCCTTGACCCGCCTCCCACTGCCAAATACTCCACTGATGGTTCCTCCTCTGGAAGAGTCTATTCTGGTTTTAATCTTTCTTGACACTCTTTTAGTCACTGCTGACAATATCCAGCTGTGGGCATGAGAAGATCCTGTCCTGGCAAAACAGCAGTGGTACTGGGGGAGACAGAATGGCCATCACAACCAGGATTGAAAATTTCCTGGACCCAGCGAGATTAGATCAACGGAAAGGATGACATATTGCTTTGGGGAACGAGACTGATTGTCCCAAGAAAATGTCACTGCCAGATACTGGCTGAACTCAACCAGGGCCATCCAGGGATTTCCAAGATGAAGATGCTAGTAAAAAGCTAAGTCTGGTGGCCAGGGTTGGATTCTGACATAGCTACATTACTGAGCAAGTGCCCAGAGTGCCAACAAGGACAAAAATTGCCGCCAGCAACACTGTGGGAATGGTTGGGTTAACCCTGGATTCGGTTGCATGTCGATTATGCTGGTCCTTTCATGGGCTCAATGTTCCTTGTCATTCTGGATGTCCATTCAAAGTGGTTGGGCATACACAAAGTTTGTTCTGCAAATCTCAGGGATGATGATTGAGAAGCTGTGAGCACCGCTCATGATTCCCAGATTTCCGTAAGTATTAGTCATGGACAATGGGACGTCATTTACCAGCAGGGAATTTGAGTATTACCTAAAGTCAAATGGCATTTGGCATGTAAGGGCAACTGCATGTCATTTATCGTCCAATGGTCAGGCGGAAAGAGTGGTTCAAGTATTGAAGGTTGTTTTAAAGAAGTAGCCTACAGTGTCACTCATTGGAAACTGCCCCATTTCCTGTTCGATTAAAGCACCATCTGCCCCTTGACAACAGTCATAGCTGCACAAGAGCTGGGGAGAAGACTCCACACCAGATTAAACCTGATATTCCTAGACGTGGCGTGGAGGGTGAAATGGCAGCAGGAACGCCAATTCCAGCCACATGCCTCCTGTAATCAAGAAAATCAATTTAATTTAGGGGATGAAATTTGGTGTCAAAACCAGGGGAACGGCCTACATGGGTACAAGATGAGATTGATGCAAGGTCGGGTCCTGTGACTTACAAAGTTCAGGTAGTTGTGGCGGTCCTGAACAAATATATGGATCACGTGAAAGCTGTTACCTTGCAAATGGAACAGGAGCAAAAGATACCTGGCCCCTCAGGACAACCAGAAACCCTGTCAGAAAATATAGGTCTCCCCCTCTGTGTTGTTTCGAGCAAACCTCAGAGTCCGAGAAGGATGCAGCCTTGATAGCATTAGCATGGGAAGAAGAGGAGGAAATTTTACGGTGGCACTCTGGATGCAAGAGACGGGCTATGGTCCCAGTACACACTGCCCCTGTCAGAGTCCAAATCAGAGGAACAAATTTTTTGGGCAAAAATGTTGCAGAAACGTTACAAGAAAAAGACCAGGCCTACATCCCCACACTTGGGTGGGGAGGGATGTAATGATTAGAACCAGCTCTTGTTGATTTTGAGATCCTTGACAGGGTTTGTTAACCTGGGCCAATCAGCAAGTCCTGGCTGACCAATGTCACCAGTGGATTTAGGATCTCCTCAGTTCAGGGGGATCGGCTCCAATCTGGCAAGCCACTGCCAGTGTACTGTACACAAGTAAATGAAGTGTGACTTGGTGATGGAATACCAGCCTTTGTGCCGTTATTTCACTAGAATTCTCTCAGTAATGTTTAGGTTAAAGATGAACAAAACACAAAGAAATTTTCAAATTACTTTGAACAGATTATCAATAAGAGGTGCCTTTATTAAGTAAGACTCTGAAATAAGTAGTTTCTCAGAAAGAATAAAGCATAATGTTTTCAAGGTATTCATATTAATTATCGTCCAAATGCCAAATATTTCTGTTTTGCTTAATAATCACTAGAACAAATAACTATTTGGTCACAGCTTCAGGGAAAAGGAATTTGTGCTATCTCTCGTATAGCCATTCAATGTCTGAATCAATCAGTAATTCATTAATCGCTTGTACATTGTTGTTTTAAGTTCTGCTTTATAAGTGAGACAAGGGCATTTGACATCTTTATTATTGCCAATTGTCATTCAGAATGAATACTTTGGCTTCTTTTCCTATATTGTCCCTTTAATAAAAAAAATCTCAAATTTTATTTATTCTGAAGGTTAGCATTTGGATGGAGAAATTCCCAAAGATTTGGTTGTGTATTAACTAAAATTTTATTGTATGCTTAAAAACATTGAAAATGTTTTAAGCCACCTTCTGGATCTCATTTCCATGTATCATTAATAAAAATATGGTGTCATCAATCTTACTGATTATTCTTTCTTATGTATTAAATTACCACTTTGCACACATGATCATAATCATTCCTATATAAGTTAGCCCTCAACTGCGTTTGTATTGTCTTGACATCACTGGCATTCCTGAGAAGCTGTTCTTTTAAAATGAAGAATTTCTTCACTTGTAGATATTGGTATTTTGAGGTACTTCTCATGACCGCCCCTTTTAACTATTGCTCACAGCCTGATGCAATGTCATAATTTTTGATTTCCACTGCCACCTCTTCCATTGGGGTCTGAATGTGTAGGTGCAGAACAATGCCACCCACACAAAATGCATCCCAAGAGTTGAGTGCTTTCTTTCCCTATTTGATGAAGAGAGAAATATTTATTGTTAGGCTGTTACCCCCTCACCCAATCTAATAGGTCATCCACATGAGGTGTTGTACTCTTCAATTGATGATCTGTGCTCCATCTTATCCAATGTCTGAGGGTCATTGATACTTCAGTGATACAACTGGCTCCTTGATCTGAAAGATTTGAAGAGAATTATACAGCCACTCAATTTGCTCAGTGTATGTAGCTGCATTCAGAATTCAAGGCCTGTGACTCAGGTGTTGCTTGGCAATTACCTCTTCAGAGCTTAGTATGTCATTGAATTTCTTTTTGCATCGGACAAATGTCCTTAGGTTGATTCCCCAGATGCTGATGCTATTGTGACCTCAATCCTTGACTAGGCAATTTTCTTTTTGTTATCTCAGAATAAAATATCTCTCCTTTTAGTCATTAGGGCCTCCTCAGATGCATGCAAGAAGCTTGGTGCATCCAATGATGACTGTCCATTGCAGTACTAGCCCATTGAGACCTCCACTGCTCTGTTGTTTTAGCAATTAGCAAGCCTATTGTGACTGACCTGTGCATTGGCAAAGGGCCCTTGATAGCTATGTTCTGCCTCCAACTGTTGCAAATTGGACACCAACTCAATTTAGACCCCTTACATTTGAAAATTGCACCCCACTGTTCACATAGAATCCGCACAGTGTGGAAACAGGCCCTTCAGCCCAACGAGTCCACACTGACCCTTGGAGCATCCCACTCAGATCCATCTCCTTATAACCCACCTAAGCTACTCTTCCCTGAACTCTATGGGCAATTTAGCATGGCCAATCCACCTAACCTCCACATCTTTGGACTGTGGGAGGAAAGTGGAGTACCCAGAGGAAACATATGCAGACACAGGGAGAATGTGTAAACTCCACTCAGACAGTCTCCCAAGGATGGAAATGCACACAGGTCCCTGGCGCTGTGAGGTAGCAATGCTAACCACTGAGCCACCATGCCACTCAGCATGTGTTCTTGACCTCAGATTGAAAATCTAGCCAAATATTTCTTTGTGTATGGCCACAAGGAGCACTAACGAGGTGGTTGCGCAAGCGTGTGTATGTGAGTATGTGTTAAAAGGATTACGGGAGATTAATGGTTTGCCTATAATATTATGAACAGAACTCTCTTGATCGTGAAGTGAAGTATCACCAGAAGCTGATGCGTCCATTGCGTAGTGATAGGATCTTCTATTTCTGTGTTGAATTTTTAGCATTTTTTGGATATTCTATATATTTGTATTCTATGTCATTTCCTAATTTATAAGTGAACTACAACTGAAGTGCTCTGCATTGGTAGCTCCAGTATTTACAGAATGAATTTCCTAGACAGACGTGATGTATGACTTAGATTTCTCAAATGAGGCTGACAGGGTAACTCATGTATGTCTAAGTTACAAATTAATTCTATCCATCTTCACAAATGGAATATAAATCACATTTACAGTTGTTTTTGACATGTGTTTTGGTGCTGCCTGGTTTAATATTATTTGTGATTTTGTTTTATTGTAATGAGAGCCATTATCATGATGTGAAATCTATTAACACACGACAGTTCTGACTGATTAGGGCTTTGAACAGATGAGTAATGCCCATCCTGGTATTTACAGTTTACAAGTTTACAGTGTAAATTTACAAGATATTGTTTCTTTAATGATTGTTGACAGAAGTAACTTAATTGTCCCATGACAGAAGTTAAAATGTCTATGTTTTTAATGCTGTAAGAATTGTTGCAGTCTTGCTTCCTTAAAAACATATCGACTATGACAGTACAGGGGACTGACATTATCAACACAAAAACAATCCATAGAACAGGCAATATTATTAATTACCAAAAGGTTTAAAGTAGACATTTGAAATAATTCAAATGCAGCATAAAAAGTCATTGCCTTCAGAGACCTCTGTTGAAGGATTACAGTACACTCAAGGTGAGAAGGAAGATGCAAATTGCAGATTGGAATATACAAACATGGGAATGTGGGATGGAACCTTAGGAATCATCTGGGGGCAGGAAACCAGGCAGAGGGTAGCACTTAGATAACACTGTGTAGAGCTGGATGAACACAGCAGGCCAAGCAGCATCAGAGGAACAGGAAGGCTGACATTCCCGGCCCTGAAGAAGGGTCTAGGCCTGAAACGTTAGCCTTCCCTCTCCTCTGATGCTGCTTGGCCTGCTGTGTTCATCCAGCTCTACACCGTGTTATCTCAGATTCTCCAGCATCTGCAGTTCCTACTATCTCAGACAGTAGCACTTAATTGTGAGGAAGGCCAAATTTGACTTTCTATCACGGTGATGAAACAATCAACTTTAATTGGTGGTGGCTTGCCAGCTGTTCAAGCCTCCTGATGGAAAACGTTAGAAATCTTTTATCCTTCACATTTTATACATGCATATTAAAATACAACCTTTCCAGAATTAAGTATCCTTTCCAATGAAGTAATCAGCAAACAGGAAACAAATGATTTGAAACTTGTAACTGCTTAACCGTGATGTGCAGCCAGCAAAGTAGTCTTCCTGATAGATTTAGACTGAGTGGGAGCTGCTTTTTCTTTTATATTAAAATTTCTTTATTCAGTGACTAAGGAAGAGGCATTGATAATTGAGATTGGGTGGTGGTAGTGACAGAGGAATGAAGCATGACTGTCCAAGGGACAGAGAGAAGGAAGAGGCAGACCTGCAGAGGAGGAAGTTCTGAAGAAGTGTCACTGGACCCGAGTCGTTAACAGATTAAGGATTATATAGGGAAGGTCAAAGATGTGGCTGTGAAGTATAAAAGGGAGAAGGTAAAGATGAAAGAGGGTGTGTCAATGATGACTTATGACAATTTGAGCATAAAATAGGGCAGTAAGGCTAATTTTAGTAAGACCTTTTGATAAAGTCCCTCATGGTAGACTCATCCAAAAGATTAAGATGCATGGGATCCATGGTCACTTGGCTGCATGGATACACAACTGGCTTGCCCATAGAAGGCATAGAAGGTAGTGGTGAAAGTGTATTTTTTTGGCTGGAGGTCTGTAACGTAGGGATCCATACTGGGACCTCTGCTGTTTGTGATGCATATTAAATGACATGGATGAAAATGTAGATGGGTGGGGTAGTAAGTTTGCAGATGATACAAAGATCGGTGGAGTTGTGGATAGTGTAGGAGGTTGTCAAACGATAAAGCAGGATATAGATCAGTTGCAGAAATGCATGCAGAAGTGGTAAGTGGAGTTTAATCAACTTAAGTGTGAGGTGCTGCACTTGGGAGATCAAATGTTAAGGAAAAGTATACAGTTATTGACAGGACTCTGAACAGCATTGCTAGACAGAAGGATCTTGGGGTTCAACTCAATTGCTGTCCGAAAGTGGCCGTAGGATGGTAAAGAAGACATATGGCATGCTTACATTTATTCATCGGGCAATTGAGTACAAAAGTCAGGATGTCATGTGGCAGCTTTATAAGACTTTGGTCAGGCCACACTTAAGAGCATTGCATTCAGTTTTGGTCACCACATTACAGGAAGGCTTTGGAGAGGGTGCAGAAAAGGTTTACCAGGATGTTAGATAATAAAATGTGAGGCTGGATGAACACAGCAGGCCACGCAGCATCTCAGGAGCACAAAAGCTGACGTTTCGGGCCTAGACCCTTCATCAGAGAGGGGGATGGGGGGAGGGAACTGGAATAAATAGGGAGAGAGGGGGAGGCGGACCGAAGATGGAGAGTAAAGAAGATAGGTGGAGAGAGTGTAGGTGGGGAGGTAGGGAGGGGATAGGTCAGTCCAGGGAAGACGGACAGGTCAAGGAGGTGGGATGAGGTTAGTAGGTAGCTGGGGGTGCGGCTTGGGGTGGGAGGAAGGGATGGGTGAGAGGAAGAACCGGTTAGGGAGGCAGAGACAGGTTGGACTGGTTTTGGGATGCAGTGGGTGGGGGGGAAGAGCTGGGCTGGTTGTGTGGTGCAGTGGGGGGAGGGGATGAACTGGGCTGGTTTAGGGATGCAGTTGGGGAAGGGGAGATTTTGAAACTGGCGAAGTCCACATTGATACCATATGGCTGCAGGGTTCCCAGGCGGAATATGAGTTGCTGTTCCTGCAACCTTCGGGTGGCATCATTGTGATACCCTTTACCAGGATGTTGCCTGGATTAGAGCGTGTGAACTATAAGGAGAGGCTAGAAAACTTTGGGCTGCTTTCTTCAGAACAATGGAGGCTGAGGGGAGACTTGATAGAAGTTTAACAAATTAGGAGATGCACTGAGGATTGATGGTAAGAATCTATTTGTACCCAGGGTTGAAAAGTCTAAAACTATGGGGGATGCATTTAAGCTGAAGGGGGAGAATCCAAAGATGTGAGGGGCAGATTTTTTGTACATAGGATGATAGTAGTCTGGAATGTGCTGCCTGATATGGTGGTGGAGACAAATACAATAGGGATGTTTAACAGACTTTCAGATAATGCAAAAATGGAGGGGTATAGACAAAGGGCAGGCAGAAGGGATCTGTTAAACTTGGCATTATGTTTCACGTAACATTGCATCTGAAAGCCTGTTCCTGTGCTGTACAGTTCCATGTCCTATGCTTCACTAGGTTGAAAGAAGCTAAGGTTCAATGACAGCTGGCCAGGGGTGATGCTAGTGGATAAAAAGCTTGACCAGAAGGATGGACAAATGCACAAAATGGTTGCGAGAGGGTGCAGGGCTTTCAGTTCTGCGTCTGGCTGGGAGTCTACAGATATGGCTGCGTCAACAAGAGTTTATTTACAGTGAACTTCGGGGACATATTTTGATCAGAGTGGAGTGGGTGGAGTCCAAGGGGTGGCCACTATTAATTGAAGGACTTCCATTGGTCAGAAGTGCTCAGGACAGCAGGAGGGACTCCAGCTGTCATCCTCAGAGAACAGGAACATCTGCCTTTCTCAGATAGCCTTTTGAAAACCTAGGTTTTATCCATATGCTTATCACATCTGTTCATATCTTTGGACAGAAAAACTTCTGCTGAAGGGATATAAATGGTAAACAAGTCAGACCTTCCTCTTCTTTCTCCTTCTTCTTTATGCTAGTCATTTACCTTTCAAAATGAGTCATGACTTTTTGATCTTTGAGCACAAATATTTGTGTTAGGGTTACGTTTAATAAAGTTTAATGATAAATGGTGTTGGATTAACAGCATCGTTCCCACTGAGCTGCATATCACCAAAGATCTGAAGCGTGCCATAGAGCCATGGAGTCATACAGCATGGAAATAGACCCTTTGGTCCTAACAGTACAAGGTGAACATAATCCCAAATCTCAACAAAAGCTTTTCTGATGAAGGTTCTAGGCCTGAAAAGTCAGCTTTTGTGCTCCTAAGATGCTGCTTGGCCTGCTGTGTTCATCCAGCTCCACTCTTTGTTACCTTTGTTACCTCAGATTCTCCAGCATCTGCAGTTCCCATTATCTCTGAGACATTGACCAATGTCACTTTGCACAGGCACAAACCCGTTTTGGCACCATCTCACTGATATTGATGCAATGTCGCCTGTCAAGCCATCTTAGAATCTTGTATTTTTCAATAAGATCACCTCTCATTCTTCTTTATTTCAATGACTTTAGGCTCTATTTACTCAATCTCTCCTCATAAGACAGCCCCTCCATACCTGCTGGTATAATGTTGGGTGCATAACATTAGGAATAACATTGTTCATTTTAAATAAACAATAGAAGGTTGTCTGGAGACCAGTGTCTTTAAACAAAAATGTAGATTATTTCCTGTCCATCACTATAATAACAATAATAATTTTGAAATTTTAAGAAATAAACATCTTAAAGCATTTTTGATATCTATCAGTTTCATTGGTGATATGAATACTTATTTTCTATTTCCATCTGTGGATATTGTAAGGTAATGTTAATATGTTAGTTTGGAATTGGATTGAAATGGAAGGTCTACAAATCATGAGGGGTATAGACAGGGTGGATAGCAAAAAGCTTTTTCCCAGAACGGGGGACTCAATTACTAGGGGTCATGAGTTCAAAGTGAGAGGAGGAAAGTTTAAGGGAGATATGCGTGGCAAGTTCTTTACACAGAGGGTGGTGGGTGCCTGGAACGTGTTGCCAGTGGAGGTGGTAGGCGCAGACACGTTAGCGTCTTTTAAGACATATTTGGACAGGTACATGGATGGGCGGGGAGCAAATGGACACAGACTGTTAGAAAATAGATGACAGGTTAGACAGAGGATCTTGATCAGCGCAGGCTTGGAGGGCCGAAGGGCCTGTTCCTGTGCTGTAATTTTCTTTGTTGATCATCTAGGTGAAATGTCAAGTTGATCTTCTATGTTCCATTAAGGCTGCAAAAGATACTGAATGTTTGTGGCATTTTGTGTTTTCCTTTTGGATTTTGAACATCAAAGGTATTTTGCTTTTTATTCATTTTTTTTAACTGTTGGATCTTTGGACGGGTGGATTACTTTTCTTTTGAGACTGTGCTGTAATTTTAGACAGCTCAATTATTTAGGACATTGAAGACGAAATCTGAAGAGAAGCTGAACATTCTGGTAATCTATAATAGATGCAGAATAATTTAGTCATAACAGTTTAGGAAAAGGAAGTTAAAAGTGGGCTAGTCATATCAACTCCTAGCGAGTGAAGATGAATTACTTTGACTTTCATAAACTTATTGTTTATGTACATAACTTCCAAAAGAAAGAAACAGCTCTAATTTTAAATGATGTAGCAACTCTCCCAATCTTGAATGAAATTCTCTCGCTGCTCAGAGATGTTGAGTGCTATGAGCAGTGAGAGGTTTGTACATTAGAATCCGATGAATTTTTCAGACTGTGGTTCCTCCAAATAAATTATTCATGGCAATGGCCACATGTAGAGAGGAGTCCTCTGGTTCTGTGGCACATCTTAGCTGAGCTAAGTATTTGTTGTGTGGTGACATGGAGCAGAAAGAAACTGACCTTATAGATTGGCAATGTTACGCTGAGCAAAATTTCTCATGACATGCTCCATCCAATAAGGGCCTTGCTAGCTGGGTAGCTGGTTCGCAATGCAGGTGATGCCAACAAAGTGGGCTCAATTCCCACTCTGACCGAGATCACTATGAAGGAGTCTCCTCCTTAACCTCTCCCCTCAGCTGAGCTGTGGTGATCCTCATGTTAAAGCATCACCAGTTGTCTCTCTCTAATGAGAGAGAATCAACAGACTGGTAAGGCTATGGCATCCTTACCTTTACTTTATGCTGCAATAAACATATTGCTCAACTTGGGAGTCAACCATACAGTTTTTTTTTAAGGACAGCGTCATTCTTGTCAAGCTCTACTTCATACTATGCAGTATTTCAAATGGGGCCAAAAGAATTATAAACCATCACCCAGACTAGCAACTGCAACAATTTTCTTGAATGTTGAAGAAAACTAATCTTGTAGCAAGAAACCTCAAGTATCAAAGTGTGGCGAAGTTCTTTTCGGTTGTTGTGTTTAACACAACAAATTAATGTTTGTCAGGAAGCAGAATAATGAAAATCATTCTCAAATTTCTGTAGAGCTTTTTAACCACTCCAAGAAATATGTATCAAAAAATGGCCATTGTCCCACAGGACCACGGTTACCCTCTCATTAGAAAAAATACAAAGCTGTCCAGCCAACTAAGCCCTAACTAACAATTGTGGCTTATTAGAGGCAAATTTACTTTCATATTGGAAGACTTGCATCTCAAGAGTGAGCTGAATAAAGCATATTAACAATTTTAAACAGCATGTTTATTAAGATGGTCATTAATTCAACGTAGAAACATATAAAAATTATCATTACATAAGTAGAATAAATGCACGTAAATAGAATAAATTCTTCAACAACATAAGCTTTTCTAATTTAGATTTTTGAAAGCTAAATTCTTCCTTTGATTAACCCTTGCACTTTTTCACAAAAGAAAGTCTTTTATCCAGTTCTTGTAATCTGAGTTAGCCCCTGCATTGTTTATTTAGGGATACCTGGTAATTTGTGACTTGCTGTCATTCCTCAAAATCTTCTATCTCCAGCTGCTCTTGCTATTTTGGCATCAACAGTACTTCTGTTGTAAATCTATTGTATCTAGACTGGGACACATGCAGAGGATCTAAAGAATCTCTGATGATGTAAAGTGTTCAATACACACCCAAAGATTCTGAATGTTTGTTTAAATACTGGAAAAGACGAAGCTAACATATACTTTTGAACAATGCTGAAATTATTAAAATAATTCAGGTTCTGCTGTTTGATATATTTGATGTGTTAGCTCTCCAGACTAGATGTAATTGAATCTGCCAGCCCCTGGCTTCATAATCACATTGTACAGTAGCTGCTTCAGTCAACTTTAAAAACTTTGCACCATGGCAATTTACATCATCGTAAGGAATCCACAATGCTTTTTGCAATGAACTTTAATCTGTGGAAAAATTACATGATACTGTACTCTTCTCTCATTTTTGAGATACTTTTGCTACCTTACACTTTTTGATAATTATTTCAAATGAATAGCATGATACATTTTGTGATTTTCTATATGTCAGTCCAATTAGTTGAACAGTGAGTTGAATGTTATTCAGACAGATGTTTTGAAACTTATTAACAGCACTAACTATCCGCACAACTATCACATTATGTAGTCTGAGCTCTGTGTTTTCTGATGTTTCAGAACATTACACAGCTGACTGACTACACTGACCCCAATGCATAGAGAAGGTGACAGAAGGTAGGGCAGGTATCTTTCTACATGAACATCACCTGTCAGGATGGCATTTGGCTGTCTTAAAGATACAGGCCTGTCTGGTCTTGAATATATGCTTTAATTACAATAGTGTTCTTAAGTCGTGCTTTGTTATGTCTATCTGGTTTGTGTTTCAAAACATGTTGTTAGTACAACCATATAATACTATTTTAATAGATGACTTCATGAGTTAATTTAAACAGAGTCCATCAGAGTATTGGTACAAATCTTCTGGTGTCCAAATTGTTGGAGATCAGTCATACTCTGGTATTATGTATAAGTATATATGTAGCCCTGATTCTGACAATGTGCGAATTATCTGGAGAGTTTAAGCTTCTGATGGGTAAGTACCTGTAGTCTATAACCCTCCTGGAGAGTCCCCAGTGCTTAGCCAGAGCTAGAGACTTATGGTTCTGATTTAATTAGTTTTGATCTAAATTATTGCCTGGAAATATTAGAGGAATTCAACCTTGCTCAACTACTGTATTAGTATTAAAATAACTGTCCCTCCCCCTATTGGTACTCTGCCACCACTCCTCCTCTGACATTCACTAACTGACCCACCAGTTCCTACACACAGTTTGTCCACCACCTTTAACACTTTTATGACTGACCTGACTCAACACGACACATCCCAAACCCATCTGCCAACTTCCCGACCTATCATACAAGAATTAGCGTTTTGACTTTTTATTCAGATGCTCTCTCTTCAACTCAATGCTGGTAGATTTCATAGGTTGGTATAAGGATCATGGAGCTCTGCTGAAATGCAAACTCTTTATCTTTTGGTATTAACAATATTTACAATTCCTGATGTAGTCTGGTCCCACTAATATTCTCCTCTACCAGTAATATGTTTCCTCAGAAATCAAAAGTTTTAGAAAATGCACAAAAGATCTATCGGCATCTGTGGAAAGAGAAAGTGACTTAAAATTTCAGGTCCATGACCTTGCAGATTTCAAAAACTTATCAATTACCAGATTCTCCTTTTTAATTTACACCCAAGACCACAGCCAATCCAAAAGCTTTGACTGTAGTTAGAAATTAGCAGTAGCTTCTTTGTGCAGTTGTCACACTAACTAAATGGAACTTGCTACAGACGTTTGACAATTACATCCATCAAATGCATTAGGATAAAGTAAGGATTGTGTTAGTTGAAGCACGATCAAAGAAAGTCAATACTTAAACCACGATTGAATTTTGAAGGAAGTTAAGGATCAGCATCCATAGGCTGATGTTTATGTTTTATATTCCAAGCTCCCAGATCAATTGCACCCCTTAATAATTTTTTTAAAAAGGTGAACATGATGGTGAAATGTCACGGGTGTTTCCTGTGCCAGGAATTTTATATTCCAATAGCTATGTATCAAAGGATATTTTTCCTGACCATTTGAATGACCATTTTAAATTGGTAGCCTTTCTTACCGCTTCCCCGATTATAGAAAATAGTCTCTCCCATAATACTTTATCAAAACTCCATATAATTTACAAGCTTCTATTAACTTTTCATTTAGTTTTCCTCGTAAAATAATAATAAGAGAAAAGAGATAAATAATCATAAACATTTAACAAATGCAAAATGTGAAAAGTACAATTTTGCATTTATCAAAGGTGCATCTTTAATAATTTATCAGTGAAATATATGAATCATACAATTATGTTTAATGAGCCATGACTTCATAGAATATTACCACAGAGCAATAGGATGTTTGTTCCATTAAGTTTCCATGGGTCTATTTCTTGTTCACATGATCAATTAAGTCTAACATAGACTCCTACTTGCTTTACTTACTCTTTTTTCAAGAAAGTGTCTAATGTCTTTCGAAGATCAATTATGCACTTTACTGCAACAATTGTTTGTTGTTCAAATTATACCATCTCCTCAACCTTGCACTATTCTTCTAAAAAGATTAATATGATTTTAAACATGAAATAGTGCTATTGTGAATTGATTCTGCTTCTTTGTGCAATAATAATTATGTATTCAATAGTTTTCATCAGGAGCATCTGGATTAAGTGTTGCTTCTCCAAGAAAAGAGTGATGTTCAATTGCATGTAGTTGTTCCTGATATAAAAAAACACACTCCATTACAGCACTGATCTGGTCTTCATGGCTCTGATCTCAGGCCTCATCATGCATGTTGGCTTGGAAATAACTTTGTTTGAAGCCTGGTATATTCTTTAGACTTCACAAAGTGACTTCCTTTCCTACAATTAGCACATTGTTCAAGTAAGACTGGTCAGTTTTGTCTTTGCAGTTGTGAGGTCTTGAAAACATAGAACATAGAACATTACAGCACAGTACAGGCCCTTCGGCCCTCGATGTTGAGCCGACCTGTCATACCGATCTCAAGCCCATCCAACCTACACTATTCCATGTATGTCCATATGCTTGTCCAATGACGGCTTAAATGTACCTAAAGTTGGCGAATCTACTACCGTTGCAGGCAAAGCGTTCCATTCCCTTACTACTCTCTGAGTAAAGAAACTACCTCTGACATCTGTCCTATATCTTTCACCCCTCAATTTAAAGCTATGCCCCCTCGTGCTCGCTGTCACCATCCTAGGAAAAAGGATCTCTCTATCCACCCTATCTAACCCTCTGATTATTTTATATGTTTCAATTAAGTCACCTCTCAACCTTCTTCTCTCTAATGAAAACAGCCTCAAGTCCCTCAGCCTTTCCTCATAAGACCTTCCCTCCATACCAGGCAACATGCTAGTAAATCTCCTCTGCACCCTTTCCAAAGCTTCCACATCCTTCTTATAATGCGGTGACCAGAACTGTACACAATAGTCCAAGTGCAGCCGCACCAGAGTTTTGTACAGCTTCACCATAACCTCCTGGTTCCGGAACTCGATCCTTCTATTAATAAAAGCTAAAACACTGTCTGCCTTCTTAACAGCCCTGTCAACCTGGGTGGCAACGTTCAAGGATCTGTGTACATGGGCACCGAGATCTCTCTGCTCATCTACACTGCTAAGAATCTTACCATTAGCCCTGTACTTTGCCTTCCGGTTACTCCTACCAAAGTGCATCACCTCACACTTGTCTGCATTAAACTCCATTTGCCACCTCCCACTGCTGTGATAAGCTACTGTAACATTAGATTGTTTAGGATTTTGTGTTAAAGTTGTTATACATGACAGATTTTTCAGATGAGCTGCCTTTCTCCTCTGGTTGAATGTTTTAAGTATACTAATTGTGTTTTAAAGAGCAAACACTCCGTATTGTGAAGCTGGATGAACACAGCAGGCCAAGCAGCATCTCAGGAGCACAAAAGCTGACATTTCGGGCCTAGACCCTAGACCTCCCTGATGAAGGGTCTAGGCCCGAAACGTCAGCTTTTGTGCTCCTGAGATGCTGCTTGGCCTGCTGTGTTCATCCAGCTTCACACTTTGTTATCTTGGATTCTCCAGCGTCTGCAGTACCCATTATCTCTGAACACTCCGTATTGGTTTGCATTCAGTGGAACTTTTGCTGACAAATACTTCTTGAACAATTTTTCAAACTTTTGAATCCATTACTATTTGGATTGCTTGTTGTGGATTTAGACCCTCTTATGATTTAAGTTGTGCAGCAATGGATCTTTCTAAGAGATTGATAATCTACTGCAAATAAGCTTTTGTGATTAAGTTTCCACAATTGCACAGTTCAGAAGTACGCTAATGAAATTAGTGAAGCTACCTGACTAACCGCTTTGTTTTCTATCTGAGGCTCCCAAAGCAATTGCTCTCCTTAATAAGATGTTTTTCAAGATAGACATAATGGTGAATGTTGTAAGTGCTTCCTGTGCCAAAAATTTCATCCTCCAATTATTCTGTGTCAGAGGATATTGGTCCTGGCCTTTTGAATGACCATTTTAAGTTAGAATTCTCCCTTACTGCTTCCTCTACCGTAGAAAATAGTTTTTCCCTTAATTCTGTATTGAAAAGTCTCCGATTAAATTTTCTCTTAGTCTTCTCAGTAAAATTGAGAGAAACCATCTTAAACATTTGGCAAACACAAACTGTGGATCATATAATTTTATATTTACTAAAGATGATTAATGAACATCTTCTCATATGTAAAGAAATGCACTAACCTGTTTTGCAATAAATTTGGTGCGCAATGTTGAGGTTGTTTGAAATTTTAAGATTCTGTTTTCCATGTTAGCCAATTTGCTGATGTATCAAATTATTCTGATGGTTTGAATTTCTCTGGTGGAAAGTTTTGTAAGAATCAGTTTTGGTTCATTTAGTGATTGTCAAAAGGTTCTTGAAGATAATTATCATTCTCTTGATTTGGAAGATGATTATTGGGGTTTTTACCTCCTTGTGTTGCCTTAATTTTGTTGCTTTACTGGAACTTATATTGATTATGGTTATTGATTGCACAGATTGCAGTTGTGGTATTATAAGTAAAGCTATTAAAGTTTCAGCTTTAAATGCCATCTTCATAGCAAAGTTTGTTTTTTTTAAACCATTATGGCATCCCATAGAAATAAATAAAGATATTTATTTTCCAAGTTGAATGTAAGATGTTAACAGATATATAGGTAGAAAATTTCTTAAAATGATTTCAATGAATAAATGACTGTATCAAAGATGGTTGCATTGAAGTGTTCAGACGAGATGTTTGGGGCTGAGAAATTTTTGTGCCACATTCAACACCATGAGGCCAGATTCACTTTTTTATCCTTGTCTCGAGTTCTGTTTTCTAACAAGTAAACCCTTACAAAAGCTTATGATTACAGAATAAAATGTCATTTTTTTGTTCAAACTATTACTCGACCCATTACAAGCTTTGACACTAATATCCTAAATCACCTGCAGCTTCTGGCCAATCAAAGGTTGGCAGCCTCCCAATCCTAAAAATTGTTGGTTGAATCTTACTCCTCAGGACATTCAACAATGAGAAGCTAAATCTTTTTCAACTTCTTGTTGCAGACTGAGTGTTGAGATGAGGCAAGAGCAGTTGAGTCGCCTCTGAAAACCCCTTCCTTGCCATTCCCCACCCCTGGAAGCATTCCTACTCTAGAAGGTAGGTAGGAGAGATTTTCAAGCTTGTGAAATCCTATGCTCAGTTCGCACCAAACAACTACATCTCCCAGTTGCGAACCATTTCAACTCCCCCTCACATTCCTTAGATGACATGTCCATCCTGGGCCTCCTGCAGTGCCACAATGATGCCACCAGAATGTTGCAGGAACAGCAACTCATATCCCACTTGGGAGCCCTGCAGCCCAATGGTATCAATGTGGATTTCACAATCTCCCCTCCCCCCCAATGCATCCCAAAACCAGCCCAGCTCATCCCCGTCTCCCTAATCTGTTCTTCCTCTCACCTATCCCCTCCTCCCACCTCAAGCTGCACCTCCATTCCCTACCTCCTAACCTCATCCCGCCCCCTTGACCTGTCCATCCTCCCCAAACTGACCTATCAACTCCCTACCTCCCCACCTATACTCACCTCTACAGGCTCCATCCCCACCCCTTTAACTTGACTGTCTCCTCTATCCGCCTTCGATCCACCCGCCCCTCTCTCCCTATTTATTTCAGGGCCCTTTCCCCAACCACCTTTTCTGGTGAAGGGTCTAGACTTGAAACATCAGCTTTTGTGCTCCTAAGATGCTGCTTGGCCTGCTGTGTTCATCCAGCTCCACACTTTGTTATCTCGAATTCTCCAGCATCTGCAGTTCCCGATAGCTCTGGCCATTTGGAGAAATGGCCAGTCAGGCCTTGAGGGATAATAAAATGTGAGGCTGGATGAACACAACAGGCCAAGCAGCATCTCAGGAGCACAAAAGCTGACGTTTCGGGCCTAGACCCTTCATCAGAGAGGGGGATGGGGAGAGGGAACTGGAATAAATAGGGAGGGAGGGGGAGGCGGACCGAAGATGGAGAGTAAAGAAGGTAGGTGGAGAGAGTATAGGTGGGGAGGTAGGGAGGGGATAGGTCAGTCCAGGGAAGACGGACAGGTCAAGGAGGTGGGATGAGGTTAGTAGGTAGATGGGGGTGCGGCTTGGGGTGGGAGGAAGGGATGGGTGAGAGGAAGAACCGGTTAGGGAGGCAGAGACAGGTTGGACTGGTTTTGGGATGCAGTGGGTGGGGGGGAAGAGCTGGGCTGGTTGTGTGGTGCAGTGGGGGGAGGGGACGAACTGGGCTGGTTTAGGGATGCAGTAGGGGAAGGGGAGATTTTGAAACTGGTGAAGTCCACATTGATACCTTATGGCTGCAGGGTTCCCAGGCGGAATATGAGTTGCTGTTCCTGCAACCTTCGGGTGGCATCATTGTGGCAGTGCAGGAGGCCCATGATGGACATGTCATCTAAAGAATGGGAGGGGGAGTGGAAATGGTTTGCGACTGGGAGGTGCAGTTGTTTGTTGCGAACTGAGCGGAGGGGTTCTGCAAAGCGGTCTCCAAGCCTCCGCTTGGTTTCCCCAATGTAGAGGAAGCCACACCGGGTACAGTGGATGCAGTATACCACATTGGCAGATGTGCAGGTGAACCTCTGCTTAATGTGGAATGCCATCTTGGGGCCTGGGATAGGGGTGAGGGAGGTGTGGGGGCAAGTGTAGCATTTCCTGCGGTTGCAGGGGAAGTTGCCGGGTGTGGTGGGGTTGGAGGGCAGTGTGGAGCGAACAAGGGAGTCATGGAGAGAGTGGTCCCTCCGGAAAGCAGACAGGGGTGGGGATGGAAAAATGTCTTGGGTGGTGGGGTCGGATTGTAAATGGCGGAAATGTCGGAGGATGATGCGTTGTATCCGGAGGTTGGTAGGGTGGTGTGTGAGAACAAGGGGGATCCTCTTTGAGCGGTTGTGGCGGGGGCGGGGTGTGAGGGATGTGTTGCGGGAAATACGGGAGATGTGGTCAAGTGCGTTCTCGATCACTGTGGGGGGAAAGTTGTGGTCCTTGAAGAACTTGGACATCTGGGATGTGCGGGAGTGGAATGTCTTATCGTGGGAGCAGATGCGGCGGAGGCGGAGGAATTGGGAATAGGGGATGGAATTTTTGCAGGAGGGTGGGTGGGAGGAGGTGTATTCTAGGTAGCTGTGGGAGTCGGTGGGCTTGAAATGGACATCAGTTACAAGCTGGTTGCCTGAGATGGAGACTGAGAGGTCCAGGAAGGTGAGGGATGTGCTGGAGATGGCCCAGGTGAACTGAAGGTTGGGGTGGAAGGTGTTGGTGAAGTAGATGAACTGTTCGAGCTCCTCTGGGGAGCAAGA
Source organism: Stegostoma tigrinum (assembly GCF_030684315.1). NCBI lineage: Eukaryota > Metazoa > Chordata > Chondrichthyes > Orectolobiformes > Stegostomatidae > Stegostoma > Stegostoma tigrinum. The sequence goes on from NC_081366.1 coordinate 57,711,896, forward strand.
GGCGGCGCTGATACAGTCATCGATGTACCGGAGGAAGAGGTGGGGTTTGGGGCCTGTGTAGGTACGGAAGAGGGGCTGTTCCACGAGGCCTTGAGGGAGGTAGGGGTGGGTATTATGGGTATTATTATTCATTAAAATTATTATCCTTGAAAGTGGGTCACAGGGAGAGGTGGTAATGGTTTTGGGAGCGAGGGCAGCATGGTGGACCTCAGTGATGCCTAGTCCCTCATTCAGGCACTGAGCACTTGATTGGACACACCAAGGTCTCAACTTGTGGCAGGGTGGGAATATTGATAATGGGTTTTCCCATTCAGAGCATAATTTTGGGCGAGAGAAGAAAAGGTAACGATATGACTCCACCATCATGCCAGGTAGAGCAGTGCCCTTCCAATCTCCAAGCTCTCCACCACTTGAGGAAAGATGTTCCAATTGGATAATTAGTTTTATAATTAGAGATCCTAGCTATGTGAATTCCAGCTGTAAATTAAAACAGTTCTGTTGTGCACCTAAATGATGAAACATAAAATAGCAGAGAAATTAACTTTTCTAGATTGGAATTGTTTCACTTCCAATGAAAACAGTCAATAGTAAGGTTACATAGCAGTGACCTGAAATGCAGAAATATTTCAATAATCAAATGATCTGTCGAGTTTGGAATACTATTCATTAGGCACAGTGAGAAATTAACCTAATTCTTCCTGTCACCTGATTGCTGAAATCTGGACATACCTTGGAAGATATGCTTTGTGACTTCCACATAGACTTGATGGACTGACTGTGCAGTAATTAAGAAGTTAAAACTTCAGGTGAGTTAAAGTGTAAAATAAAAATTGAAAGATTTGACTTAATTAATTGAATAGTTAGCCAGGAAAAGTTAGATGAAGTAAAACCTGCTTCAATTCCCAGCTAGCTATTGAAGCGACATCCCACCCATGAGAGTTCACACTGACACTCAATCTCACACACTGATTTCCCCAAATGGCAAGATGATCCCTTCCCACTGCCCCCACCCCACCCAAAAAAAACTTTTTCTGGACAAGACCATCTGTGGATGACACTTGGCTCTAATATTATCCCCTTCTTTTGTTATCAGAATTTGTTGTAAGTCTGTCCCTCTGTCTAGCTCTGATTCTTGACCAAAAAGGCAATAAAAGATTTTATTAGAGATAATTGGAACTGCAGATGCTGGAGAATCCAAGATAACAAAGTGTGGAGCTGGACAACACAACAGGCCAAGCAGCATCTTAGCACAAAAGCTGATGTTTTGGGCCTAGACCCTCCTAAGATGCTGCTTGGCCTGCTGTGTTCATCCAGCTCCACACTTTGTTAAAAGGTTTTATTAGTTGGCTCTGCTGCTGGCTCACAATTTAATTGTCTTCAGTATTAATCATTATCCCTTTAACTTAACAATTTTTGTTGCTTTGACTTTTTTTATCTCAAGTGAGTTAGGATTTCTTCATATGTCAGCTTTTATTTTGAAATTTCTGCCTAATATTTTAACAATTCTGAAATGTGATCATTGGTCCATTGAGAAAGAAAAAAAAGTAATTTAGCCCCTCAAGCATTATACTCTGGCACCTCATCATGTGCTATAGCATTTGCTGCTCTATTAAAAACTGTGGGTGGGATTTTCTGCTCCTTTGAGCAACATGGTGAGAAATTTCAGTGAATTTGGTGAGAATGAAAATATTGGATCATGATGTCAGGAAAGGTTTCAGATTTTTCCTTTAGAATTTAAACAACAAATTCTCAACAAGTGTCAAATGGGTGGAGAGCTGCAAAAGTGGGGGTTTCTTACAAATCACATTCCTGCCAATGACCAGTGACAACCTTGTTTTCATGTACTTGCATCTCATTATTTGCTAATCTTGCCTCAATTCTAATGCATCTTTTAATTATTTCCTGATTTTCTGAGAAAACTAGACAGTACCAATTCCCAGCATGCAAGTCAGAGTCTTTACCTGGCAGTAGCAGCTTACTACTTGCATCTTTATGTGTGTGTATGTGAGAGAGAGAGAGAGAGAGCGAGAGGAGTGTCACCATTAGTTTCCTGCCATCTTTCATCCTTCATCTACTCTAATGGGCATCATCAAACTACCAGCCTCACCAGATTATCACAGTTGCGTTTGAACCATCTTTCACACCACTTCAGCTCTGCAGGACTTCACTTTGGAGCTCAGGACCACCTATAACTTGCATGTTCCTTTCAGTTTTGGAACACAGAGACAACACACACATCTTCTTGCACCACTACATCTTATAGCTTTCAAATTACTTCCTTAGCTCTCATTCACTTATCGTTGACTCAGAGACTGCTAGCCTTTCTGGCTTACATTCCTGTTTGGCACAGAGGAAGAAGCAGATAGCTTGTAACTGCACTGAGCATTGAACATTAAGGCAATGTTGCTGTACAGCACCATGCTATTTTGATATTATACTTACATGTGTCAACAACTTATGTGGCAAACATACTGCATATGCCTCAATCAAATGGTCAAGTCTGATAGTCAAAGGGGATCAATCTTCAGTGGAGTAAAGGGCAACTATGGTCAATTTGGGGTGCTGCCACACTCACTCATTTTATTTGGCCATGGTGACTCAGGTACTTGATCCAACCAGTGCCTGGGTCTCACTTAACTAGCTATCAAGGGATTGGGCCATGGTTATTCTGCAGGAAACTGCAACTAGTCCAAGGATCACAGGTATGTCAGTTACGTTGTTGTGAAAATATCAGCTCAGGGTCTGGTTACACTCAATCACGGCTGTCATCCCAAGTCAGTCTGGAGGTTAGTGCAAAATCAGCCCTGCAGATTGGGTATTAATGGTTAGGGAACTAGTCGGGGAGCCCTGAGGAAAGTGGGAAGCCCAGGTCTGAGGTTGAAGTTTATTGGACTGGATTGGTGACAGAATGACAGTGAAAAGGGATAATTTATGCTAAATGGGTGGGATTCCATAAAGCAAAGGATTTAGTCAATGAATGATTTATTTATTCATTGCCACATATACCTTGAAGATACAGTGAAAAGTGTTTTTTCACCAAAATCTGGCACCATTTTGAATTACAATAAAGATTAAATGAAACTACACAAATAAGTCTTCATGTTCTGTTCAAATTGAGGCCTCAAGCATGGGGACTTCTGCAAGGTGTTATGGTCTTCGAGGAGTCCAACAGTAGGAACAGCAACAAGAGTGCCAATGCCTCAGGAGACCCCGGCTCTGCCGCCACCACCTCACCGACATAGCCAAGAATCCAGGCTCCAGGCCTACACTGCCAAAAGTTCCCGCTCTGGGCTCTGCCACTGCCAACGTCCAGGTTCTAGGACAACTGCTGCCAGGAGATAGAAAGCTGCCAGCGTGGGAAGATTCTCACAAATCCATCACTTTAGCCTCAACATGAGAAATATGTATGGTCAACATGGGCACGGCAATTTACAATTTATAGGTTCAGGTGGTAAATTTAGAATGTTAACAGCAATGTTAAGGGGAACTGAAAGACCATTGGGGTCATAGAGACAGCAGCATAAAGCATGAAGGATTATCATTTGCTTCAGAGCCTGAAATTCACTCACCAGGAAATGGAATGAAAACTTTGCAGTCTTTGCTTTAAATTTAACTGCGCAATAATGAGACAAAATGCTCATGCACTGCTTGCAGTGTGGACACAGTAAGTTACTGCTTTTCTTTTTGCAAAGTGAGGCCCTGCCAGGGGCATTTATAATAATTTAACATTCAGGAATGGTGTAAGGTATCTCGTCTCCACCAAATTGGATTTTTTTGAATTTTTTTTGCCCAGCACTAACATTACAAATTACGCCTCCAAGCAATCATGAGACAAATCAATAACATGTATTGGCCTAACCCTCCCTCTACTGGCCCCTTCTCCCACCACCAACACGCCCTCTCCTTCTGGACACCTACACTCACCTTTACTGGCTGCATCCCCACCTCTTTGACTGGTCTGCTTCCTCTCCATCTATCTTCTCCTCTATCCATCTTCTAGCTGCTTCCCCCTGTCTCCCTATTTATTTCAGATCCCCCTTCCCCTCCCCATTTCTGAAGAGGGGTCTAGGCCTGAAATGTCAGCCTTCCTGCTCCTCTGATGCTGCTTGGCCTGCTGTGTTCATCCAGCTCTGCACCTTGTTATCTCAGATTCTCCAGCATCTGCAGTTCCTACTATCTCTGAAACATGTATTACTGATGAGGTCATGTGGCTTTTAAGGCTTCAGTCAGCATATGAGATCCGAGTGTTGTATAATGCAGTCCTTCATTGTAGGCAGCCAATTGGAAATAGTCCCGAGGCTCATCTTTACACACTTGCATCATCAGTTAGTCATTAAGATTTTAGAATTTCTATGGACAGCTAAATTATCTTGAAATGCTTAAGTATCATGGAGGATAGTGTTTAACCTGAGAGGAACAGAATTTACTCAGAGTGGACATGTGGAGTTCCCATTGTAAAGCTCCCAGGCATGAAGGGCAGTGCGCTTCCTTGAAATGTTGAAAGATAAAATGAATCATTGCCTGCAGAGATGTGTGGAATTATCATTGATTGTGTTCTCTCACTCACAGGGTGGCTGTAGGCGTAGATGATCTGCAGCACAGGTTCCACTTCAATCCCTGCACATTGCTTGTTACATCAGTGTTATCACATTAAAGTGCAGAATCTTGGCTGGAGGTAAAAATGCCTTAGTTCAAAGATCCCTGATGCCTGAGGTGATCTGTTGACAAGAAGTCGGTTGTTTGAGAGTTGAGCAATTTCTGGCCATCATAACTTCTATCCTTGGGATGTCTGAAGAGGCTGCTCATCTCTAAAATGGGGAGTGAATTCACCAGGAGCAACACTACAAAGAGACAAGGGCAGACATTTTAAGAATGCACCTGAATGTATATTGAGTATGTAAAGTGAAGGATTATATCCAAGGAAATATCACTTGTGCTGTCAATGTGCACTTATTGTGTTCTTTCCTTCTTTTCTCTCTCATCACAGTGCAGGCATGACTTCTGCAGCTGAGGTGGAGGGATCCGGCTCTCTAGTTGGCCATATTAGTTTGAAAGCCTTGGCTGATCATCTCCAGAAACATTTGGGTCTGCTGATACTGTCCTGTCTAAATGCCGGATCACCCTCCAGGCTTGGATTTCTGCAGGCAGACGGGAGGTGGAGGGTGCCAGTCACCTCTAGAGTGAAAGAAGTGGTATACTGTGCATTGGTCTTCTGGCCTCTGAATGCCTGCTGGCACCATCCCATCTCCCTGAGAGGAAGGAGGACCTGGAATGATGCAAAAGGAGGGATTAAGCCCAGTAGACATTGGTGGGGGAGATGTTTTTGAGATGCACAAGCAGAAAAGGTAATAAGATACCCCAGACATTGAGCAGGAAGCATGAAGAGCAGGAACAGTTAATATTTTGAGAGTGTGAGATCGATGCAAGCTGTTGAGTGGACCCTCTGCGTACAACAAGTAGAGTTCCAGACCAAGAGCCTTGGTGAGAGGTGTGAATGGTGGCAGAGTTAGAATGACTGTGGACCTCAGAGAGTGGGATAGCTGTTAATCCCTCCAGGTCACTGTAATAAATAATAGTAATAAAGAGTTATCAGAATGTTGCGAGAACTGGGGTTTGAGTTTTAAGGATCGGCTGGAAAGGCTGGAACTTTTGTCATTAGAGCATATGGCATTGAGGGATGACCTTACAGAAGTTTTAAAAAATCATATGAGGCGTAGATAAGGTGAATAGCAAAGATCTTTTCTTTAGGGTGGTGGAATTCAAATCTCGCGGGCATATTTTTAAGGTGAGAGGAGAAAGATTAGAAGGAACCTGAAGTGTAACTATTTCACATGAAGATGGTTTGTATGTGGAATGAACTGCCAGAGGAAGTGGTAGATGCAGGTACAGTTACAACATTTAATAGGCATTTGGGTAGATACGTGAATAAGAAATGTTTAGAGGATATGGCCAAACACAGGCAAGTGGATCTAGTTTATTCTGGGAAACTTGATCGGCATGGATGAGTTAGACCGTAGGGTCTGCTTCCATGCTGTATGACTCTATGCCTTCTGGATCATGTGTTTAGGATGAGAGTGTATGATTACAGTGCGAAAGGCAGTTCTGGACTTGCAGTCCCTGAAGTTCTATGCAACTGGATATTAAATACAGCGCCAGAAGTATGAATTTTACAAAATCTGTAAAAAGTGAGCACTTCCACCCCTCCTACTGCAAAAGTCAATGAGTCAGGCTCTTTAGAGGCTGTTTGCATAGTTAACATTTGAAAAGTGGAAGATTGCTTGAAAAAATGTTACCATGAGCTATGATCAAATGGGAAAAAAAAACACTGCCAAAAAATTGGAAACTTCACCCAAGTTCAACATCTGACTTCTGATTTGCAACTATGAGGGAGGCCTGGCATATTTTGTTTATAACACTCCTGTTTCATCATTCAAGTCACACTAGCATATATACAAACATTACAGAATCACACAAATTATCTTTGTTAAATATATCAGACTTAAAAAGGCAGAATGACAAATCAAAAGTGAGGAAAGCCATTAGTCAAACTATTTATGAGGAAGACTGAAGCTGAATGTAAGTAATGAATCACATGCGAAAGGAAAAGGGGAATCGTTAACGCATCTGCCACAGCTTTGTTTTCTCAACTAAGTGGAAAACATACCATTAGATGTGACACTTGTACATAATAAAGGCAACAAAAATATTCTAAAATTATGAACTCACCTGTGAAATAGCATTGTCTGTTTGAAAACATTGAATATTTGAGGTATTGGTTTCTTGTTGATAAAACTGAAGTTTGAGTTTATGGGTTTTTCCAAAACTATCACTCAGCCATGTAACAAGAGACTCAATGAAGTGGCCAACTCTATCTCCCAGCATATTTGCATCTATAAAGTCATCAGAATGTTGGTGTATTGGACAATGGACTTTCAATAGAATGTGTTGGAATGTACCCAATCTAACAACAGAATTTGCTCGTTCTTCTAGATCAGAAAGAGTTGAGAATAATGCAGAATGTTGTGGATAGTGTGGAAGGATGTTGCAGGTTACAGAAGGACATAGCTAAGCTGCAGGGCTGGGCTGAGAGGTGGAAAATGGAATTTAATGTGGAAAAGTGTGAGGTGATTCACTTTGGAAGGAGTAACAGGAATACAGAGTACTGAGCTAATGGTAAGATTCTTGGTAGTGTGGATGAGCAGAGAGATCTTGGTGTCCATTTGCATAGATCCCTGAAAGTTGCCACAAAGGTTGTTAGGGTTGTTAGGAAGGCGTACAGCGTGCTGGCTTTATTGGTGGAGGGATTGAGTTTTGGAGCCATGAGGTCATGTTGCAGCTGTACAAAACTCTGGTGCGGCCACACTTGGAGTATTGCCAACCATTCTGGTTGCCGCATTGTAAGAAGGATTTGGAAACATTGGAAAGGGTGCAGAGGAGATTTACCAGAATGTTGCCTGGTATGGAGGGAGGGTCTTATGAGGAAAGGCTGAGGGTCTTGAGGCTGTTTTTGTTAGAGAGAAGAAGTTTAAGGGGTGACGAAATAGAGACATACAAGATGATCAGAGGATTAGGTAGGGTGGACAGTGAGACCCTTTTTCCTCAGATGGCGATTGCTTGCATGAGGGGACATAGCTTTAAATTGAGGGGTGATAGATATAGGGCACATGTCAGAGGTAGGTTCTTTACTCAGAGAGTAGTAAAGGTGTGGAATGCCCTGTCTGCAACAATATTAGACTCGCCAACTATAAAAGCATTTAAATGGTCATTGGGTAAACATATGTGTGATAATGGAATAGTGTAGGTTAGATGGGCTTCAGATTGGTTTCACAGGTCAGTGCAACATCAAGGGCGGAAGAGTCTGTATTGTGCTGTAATGTTCTATGTTCTATTTCATTGTAACTTTGCTGTTTTGACTAGAATAGATCATCACACTCTAATGAATGGCGTTTACTCTCGCCAGCTAACGAAGTATTGTGATAGCATTTTATAAATGTGACTATAGTAATGTTGGGGTTTATCATAATTGTTGAGTTGGTAATTATCTTGGGTCACTCAATGTGCAGGCAAATGTTTTAGGCTGTGCTATCTTAGAAACTTCCTGGTCAACTGATTTTGAAATGATTTTGCATTCAGAATTCAATCTTCGAAGATGCAGATGGAAAGTATTATTGTAAACAGGAGATTTATATGGGGGAGGTCTATATGGAATGAAATTTCCATCCAGTATCTGTGCATCCTCAATCACTCCACAGCTGTTTCAGTAGCACTTAATCTTTTTAAGGGACATGTTCTATTTTGAACAATTCTGTGATGGAATAGGGTTGTAAATAGACAAAATTGTAATAAGAACAGAAGAAGAAGAAGAAGAAGAAGAAGAAATATAATTTGTGATTGCCAGCAACGTCAATTGAATGATTTGAACGGCATCACTAATATTTTCATCTAACAATGCTATTCTTTCATTTGAAGTTATCAAGGTATAGAACAGAGGTCCAGGCAATGGTATTGCTTCCGTTTTTCTGTTGAACTCTTGGTAGCAATGTATTTGTGAAACTTTCTCATTTGTATTCTGTGAGGGCACTATAAATTGAGGTGCAATGTTGATATGTGATTTGGCAACATTACCATCTAGATTAATCAATGAGCAGCCCTGATAGTACTGTTTAGGATCTTCCCAAAGGTTAGATACTTGATCACACCCCAGTGAGGCTGCACAGGATCATCTTCAGCAGAAAATTTTTCAAACTTCATCCAGTCTTGCATTGCTTTTGGATTTGCAATAATTCACAACAGGAGTCCCGAAGGAGCATACTGTGACTTAAGACAAGAGATGCCCCATCAGAAAACATACACTTTTTCTCCAATATTTCACACACTTTTTTTCCCTTGCTGCAGCCTGTCTGACTGGCTCCAGGGACCACATTACATTCATTACTGGGTCCTTTACATTGTTGCAGGTGCAGGCCATTGTGGTGCCAATATTCCCTGTTCAAACCAGACTGATGATGGATGGATATTCAGTTGCATGAAGGCTTCCAGAAGTAAACATGATGGAGATTCCCCAGCTTTTTAACCCCTGACTGGGGCCACCGTTGTGGCTCGCTGTGTTGAATATTAAAGTTTTAAATGCTTTTTTTTTTGACTGTACTACTTTTGGCATCCTTTTCAAATTATTGATATCAGTTACTATTACGAAATTATTGTTATAATTTGTACTACTAAAAGATATTTTCTATTTATTGTTAAGAAATCTACATCCTTTTCTCATTTAAGACGGTCACCAATTATTTAGTTTTGGCGGCAGATTGAAAACTAAGCCATTAGAATCTGAAATCAGAGATAATGGGAACTGCAGATGCTGGAGAATTCCAAGATAATAAAATGTGAGGCTGGATGAACACAGCAGGCCAAGCAGCATCTCAGGAGCACAAAAGCTGACGTTTCGGGCCTAGACCCTTCATCAGAGAGGGGGATGGGGAGAGGGAACTGGAATAAATAGGGAGAGAGGGGGAGGCGGACCGAAGATGGAGAGTAAAAAAGATAGGTGGAGAGAGTATAGGTGGGGAGGTAGGGAGGGGATAGGTCAGTCCAGGGAAGACGGACAGGTCAAGGAGGTGGGATGAGGTTAGTAGGTAGATGGGGGTGCGGCTTGGGGTGGGAGGAAGGGATGGGTGAGAGGAAGAACTGGTTACGGAGGCAGAGACAGGTTGGACTGGTTTTGGGATGCAGTGGGTGGGGGGGAAGAGCTGAACTGGTTGTGTGGTGCAGTGGGGGGAGGAGACGAACTGGGCTGGTTTAGGGACCTACTGCATCCCTAAACCAGCCCAGTTCGTCCCCTCCCCCCACTGCACCACACAACCAGCCCAGCTCTTCCCCCACCCACTGCATCCCAAAACCAGTCCAACCTGTCTCTGCCTCCCTAATCGGTTCTTCCTCTCACCCATCCCTTCCTCCCACCCCAAGCCGCACCCCCATCTACCTACTAACCTCATCCCACCTCCTTGACCTGTCCGTCTTCCCTGGACTGACCTATCCCCTCCCTACCTCCCCACCTATACTCTCTCCACCTACCTTCTTTACTCTCCATCTTCGGTCTGCCTCCCCCTCTCTCCCTATTTATTCCAGTTCCCTCTCCCCATCCCCCTCTCTGATGAAGGGTCTAGGCCCGAAACGTCAGCTTTTGTGCTCCTGAGATGTTGCTTGGCCTGCTGTGTTCATCCAGCCTCACATTTTATTACCATTGGAATCTGAATGTCATTTTGAAACCTCTGTTTGGGATAGCTGAGCACAACTGTACCATTGCTGTAATCCCATCAATAAAGCATTTCTATTCCCCACCTTACTCAGTCTTACGGCCTTGTAATGGTACCTTGACTCAATTCCAATTGTATCAGTTCATATATTTCAAAAGTGCTCTGTGTTCATTCCAGGCTTTATATGGTGAGGGATTTATCTTGTCTCCTGTGTCGTGCATACTTGCCAGCTTGTGGGCTGATTCAAATTCATATTCCAACGCTGATCTCTCTGTTTTCTTCTGAACCAATGAGCTGTTATTCTTTATCATCTATTGAAAAAACGAAAATATGCCACAAATTAAAACAAGATGAATGTCATGTCAGTGAAGTCCAATCCAACCAGATAAGCGATAGTGTCTGTGTACACCAAATACAAACGTAAAAGCAATGAAATGCATGTCAGTTGCCTAACTAAGGGGAGAAGAGCACACAACTAGAAATCGATTTTTGGTGTACATGTTAACCAGACTGTGACAATTTGTTATTTTATGTTTATTAAAGCATTTCTTTCTCTTTCAGTCCTAAGAAGACCTATCAATTTTCAAAACCATTATATTCCATGTCCCAGTGACCTTCCTTAGCAGTGAGTTACTCATGCTTTCAATTGATCTTGATGTTGGGTTTCTTGAAGTTGACCAACTCCAATAAAGATGCTGTCATTAAACGTGGAGATAGAAGAGCACAGCCTGTCAGACAGCACCGAGGAGCAGGAAAGTTAACGTTTCAGGCCAAAACCCTTCATCAAGTTTCCCATAATGTTAACTTCCCTGCCCTTTGGATACTGTTTAACTAGCTGTGCTTTTGCCACCGCCACTCAACATTTATTGATTGTAACTTCTTGCATCTGCAGTCTTCACCTGTCTCCAATAAAGATGGTAGTTTGTAAACCTTTCATGATAATGTCTTAGGATTTGAGCATTATTCCTCTTGGATAGAATCCCTACAGTGTGGAAACAGGCCCTTTGGCCCAACAAGCCCCCCCATTGGCCCTCAGAGGACCCATCCCCCTATAACCCTGAACACTACAGGTAATTTAGAATGGCCATACCACCTAACCTGCACATCTTTGAACAGTGGGAGGAAACTAAAGCATCTGGAGGAAACCGACGCAGACATAGGGAAAATATGCAAACTCCACACAGACAGTCACCCAAGGGTGGAATTGAACCCGAGCGCCTGGCACTGTGAGGCAGCAGTGCTAGCCACTGTGCCACTCCAAATTCTGAGTGTATAAAATTCAGTTTCAGATTTTTAAAATGCTTTTGTTGACTAGCAAGGCCATCCTTTCTTTCAGCTCCACAAATCAGGTCATCTATTGTTCAAGATGTGTAACAAATATCAATCTCTGCACAATCTTCTCAAGTATGGTTACATTTTGTACTTTATTAGAATATCAAGATTGGAAGACTCATGGGACCCTTTTGATATTAAAAATGATATGCAACAAATTTGCTTGTGTTGTGATCCTCATGGCGATCAACATGTCAAATGCTCAACTTTACTGAATGATTCTAATGAGCAGTCGATCTGCAAGATTTCACCATTTTATAACCTTTAAAATACAAGCCAAAATCAATTTACATTAATCATTATTTGAAACACAATACAAAGACAAAATAAATTAGAAATTACACATTAAATTGTGTGCACAACATTGATAGACAAAGAACAAAAAGAGAACAATAATCGATAGAGCACAGGAACAGGCCGATCGGCCCTCAAAGCCTGCACCGACATAATTTGCCCTGCCATACTAACACTGTCTTCACTTACAGGATCCCTATCCCTCTATTCCCTTCCTATTCATGTATTTGTCCAGACACTTCTTGAATGCTGCTATTGTGTCTACTTCCACCAGATCTCAGCATGCACAGCAGCAATGTTAGCCACAAAATTCTTCAAGATTCTGATGTTCCTCAGATGACATTGCACCTCCTTTTCTTTGAGTATTTAGCTGCTGATTCACATCAGCTCCCACTCAACACAAATTCCAATTGGTAAAATCTTTGGCAAAATGGTACATTTCTCCATATGTTGCACATATAATTATTTTCTTCACATGTATAATTTCTGTTACAGTTGTTCATGTTCCACAAGAATTGAGTAGGAAGATGGAGTTGAATGAAGTTTAAATATGTGCAATATATACATTTTGAGTTGCTATCCAGGTCAGATTTTATGTAGTCAAAATATCACTGTGAAACATTACACAAAATGCACCATTTGAAAGGAAATAGTCATGTCCCTTTCCACCATCAGATCACTGGAATATTTAGTTTTCTGAAATATAACACTGAGGAACAATTCATAGTTCCAAAGTACTTTTTAAATGTTGAATTTCTTTAAATAAAAGTTCTCTTTTGAACGATAATCCAACAATGTATATTATGAGATGTATATTATGAGATAGTAGGAACTGCAGATGCTGGAGAATCTGAGATAACAAAGTGTACAGCCGGATGAACACAGCAGGCCAAGCAGCATCAGAGGAACAGGAAGGCCGATGTTTCATCACATCAGCCTTCCTGCTCCTCTGATCCTCATCCAGCTCTACACCAATGTATGACATGAGATTCCTATTTTGAAAATTCAAAGGCTTGAATGAAAGTAATATCATTCACTGTGATTTGAAGCCAAATTGGAACCAAAACAACTCTTAGAAGGACTTGGAATTTTGCATCAGTTAATGCTTATCTTAAGGAAAAATGGTTGCATGGTTATCAGTGGTTTGCACTGTTGCCTCATCGCACCAAGGACCCAGGTTCAATTCCACCCTTGGGTGCCTATCTGTGTGGAGTTTGCACATTCCCTTGGAACTGTGTGGATATCCTCCTACAGTCTAAAGATGTGCAGATTAGGTAGATTGACTATGGTGAATTGCTAATAATGTCTAGGGATATGAAAGCTAGGTATTTTAGCCATGGGAAATGCAGGCTATTGGGTCTGGGTGGGATGCCCTTACAGGGTCAGTGTGGAATTGATGGGCTGAATGACCTGCTTCCACACCATGGCATTTATCTGAAAAATAAGCTTATTTAAGAAAAAGATTGCTTGGCCTGAATCAATAAATATCTTAGTTGAGTACGGAGGATGGGGTGACCACTGAGTTAGCACTTGTTTGGTTTTAATCATTTCAGTTGCAGATTTCTTCCTCATTCTTTGCAAACTGTTCTCTCAGAGTGTAGCGAATTCCAGAAGAGTGTTAAATAATATTTCAATGGCAGATATCACATCAAATGAAGTTCACCAAGAGATTTATAGACTGTCAACCAACCTGGAAAACACATCAATTCTTAAAACAGTTATAATGTTGAAAAGGTCAGATAGACCTGGGTATATTCATTTTTAAAATACTAAAATGTGTAAAGGTCAGGTTGCTAAATTGGGATCTTGCAAATCTTGCAACTTGGTAGAGTTGTCAATTTGTTAGTTCAGTATGTGCATACCTGTCACTCCCAGAACAAGTAAGTAAATTTGCTTTGGAAGCATTATTTAGTGACAACATTTGTATTGTACACAAATCCACTGTGCTCTTCTCTGGTTAGGTATTCTGTGATTTAGGAATATCAATTGTCAATTAATGATTCCTTTGCTTTGCTGACTTTGATTTTGTGCAGGATGTGAAAGATGGTGATATCATCCCAGATTCTGGACAACATGGGCCACGGCTAGAAAGTTAGAAATTTGGTGAGATGTCTAGTGAGGTGTTTTACAGTGTTCTTAAATGTTCATTTTCTGACCAAGTGTTGGGTGGTGAGATGAGACTTTCACTAGTGAGACCCCTATTTGTATGGACTATCACTCATTGTTACCCTCATTACTACCTAATCATCCCTCATTAATGTTCAGTTTCTTATTCTCTGACATGCTGGATAGAAGCTAAATAAAGAATTCCGAACATGAAAATAAAAACAATCAGACAAGCATCAAACGGTATTGAGGCTGTATTGGCTACATGCATCTCAGACTCTGAGGCTTCTTTGACACTAGACTTATGACACCTTTCTGGCTGCTCGGAGGATGGGTATGATTTACTCCTGCTCCATTTGTGAAGTAGCAGCTTTCATGTGATCGACATATTTGTTCAGGACTACTTCACTTACCCAAACTTTATACTGTATGCCATGAGACTTGACCTTGTTTCAACTCTGCCTTGTACTCATACAGGGCCATTTCTGTGGTTTTGACACCAAACTTCGTTCCCTGAAGTAAACTGTGTCTCTTTCACTTGTTTAGAGGAGGCATATGACTGGTATTTCCCTTCCTGATGTTGTTTCACCCTCTTCCCATCAGCAGCTCTGCTGGCGTTATCACTGTAATTACGTGAATAGTGGTCCTATAATCAAACTGGAACTGGGACAGTTTGGTATTGAATGAAGCTGTAGGCTGTTTCTTTAAGCCTGCCTTCAATGTTTGGACTGCTCTTTACGCAAGACCATTGGAGGATGGGTGGTGTGGAGCTGTCCGAGGGTGTTGAATGCCATTCAACTTTAGTAAGCACTCAAATTCCCTGCTGGCAAATGACATCTCATTTTCCATGACCAATGCTTCCAGGAGCTTGTGTACTTCAAATGATGCTCGCAGCTTTTCAATCATCATCCTTGAGTTTGCTGAAAAAACTCCATGCACATCCAATCATATTGAATGGGTATCCACAATGACAAGGACATTGAGCCCATTAAAGGACCAACATAATTGATGTATAACTGAGTCTGGGGTTTATCTGGCTAGTCACATAAATGTGGGGAACCTGGTGGCAGTATGTTGGCACTCTGGGCACTGCCCTACTAACATGCTGTGTTCGCATCCAATTCTGGCCAGCAGACATAACCACTCATCAACATTTTTATTTTGGAAACTCCTGGATGACTGTGGTGGAGTTCAACCAGTATCAGGCCGCAACGTTTACTCAGGATTATCAAGTTTGCTCCCCATAATAATAAACTATCCTCCACACTGATCTGGTCTCATTGGGTCCAAAAAGGTTTAAATCCTGATTGTGATGGCCCTTTTGTTTCACCCATTACCACTAGCTGTTTTAGTTTTGTCAGCATTGAATCTCTTTGTGCCCTGAGTTAGATATTGTCAGCAGTGACTGGAAGGGTGCCCAGAAAATTTTAAACCAAACCAACTCTTCTGAGGGGCACCATCAGTGGTGTATCTGCCAGTAGGAGTTCGGTCAAGGTATCTGCTTTTGCCGCTTGACCTCCTGGACACTGTACCAGCTAGTAATCATATGCACTGAAAATAAGGTCCCAATACTGACTTCTATCAGAAGCTATGAGTGGCACAGTCTTGTCTCCTTTAATTAGCCCTAACAAGTGCTTGTGGTCTGTTACTATTACAAATTTATGTCTGTGACGGTATTGGCAGAGCTTCCTCACACCAAAGATGACAACATCAGCCAAAGTCTAGGATGCATACATTATCTATCATTCCTCTCTGGTGGGCCACTGGTGAGCCGGCACTACCATGATACTGTACAGGAAAGCCTTGCACATCAGCACCACATTTTGCTTGGAATCGAGGTAGGCAATGCCTTAAACAATATAGCTGCTTTTTCACTTTCCTAAAGGTTACCTCTTGGCTACATAAACATTTCCAAGGCTGACCCTTTTTCAATAGCAGGTGTAAGGATGCCAAGATGGAGGCTAGGTCATACATGAATTTTCCATAATAATTCACCAACCCAAGGAAAGATCTAAGCTCTGGTATAATCTTGGGAGCTAGGACATGTTGATCACCCTCACTTTATCTTTCAACAGGTGTAACCCAGTCTTGTACCTCTGAACTAACTCGTTGGAGGCCAGTATCCTGTCACCGAGTCACCCTTTATCTACATGAGTGCAAAAAGGAAGGCCGAAGCACTTGCAGAAGGTTTCAACCAGAAGTACCAAGTGGATGACCATCTCAGCCTCCTCTAGTGGTCCCCAGGATTACAGATATCAAACTTCAACCAATTTATTTCACCCTGCGTGATGTCAAGAGATGGTTGGAGGCACTAGATACTTCAAAAGCTATGGCCCCTGCCAACATTCTGGCAATAGTACTTATGACTTGTACTCCAGAACTTGTTACACCCCTATAGACTATTCCATAACTGTTACAACACTAGCATCTACCCGACAGTGTGGAAAATTGCCCAGCTATGTCCTGAACACAAAAAGCAGTACAAAAGCAACCTTGCCGATTACCAGCCCACTAGTCTACTCTTAATTATCTATAAAGTGATGGAAGATGTCATCAACAGTGCCATCAAACTGTACCTGTTCAGCAATGACCTGCTCAGTGACACTCAGTTTAGGTTCTTCCAGGGCCACTCAGCTCCTGACCTCACTACAGCCTTGGTTCAAACATGGACAAAAGTGCTGAATTCCAGAGGTGAGGTGAGAATGACAACCCTTGACATCAAGGCTGAATTCAACCTAGTATGGCATCAAGGAATCCTACCAAAGTTGGAATCAATAGATATTAGGGACAAGCTCTCCAGCAGTTAATCATATCTGGCACAGAAGACAATTGTCATTGTTGGACAGCAGTCGTCTCAGCTCCCGGAGATCTCTGTAAGAGTTCCTCAGGGTAGTGTCCTGGGCCCAATCATCTTCCACTGCTTCATCAATGAAATCCCCTTCAACATTAGGTCAGAAGTGATGATGTTTGCTGATGATGGCACAATGTGCAGCACTATTCATGACTCTTCAGGTACTGATACACCCCATGTCCAAATGCAGCAAGACCTGGACAAAATACAAACTTGGGCTGACAAGTGGCAAGTAACATTCACACCACACAAATGCCAGGTAATGACCATCTCCGTCACTGCCCTTTGATGTTCAATGATGCTACTGTAATTGAATCCCCTATCAACATTCTTGGCATTACCATTGACCAGAAACTCATTGAACTCATCACATAAGCACAATGGCAACAAGAGTAGGTGAGAGACTGAGAATACGAGGCAAGTAACACACTTTCTGACTCACCAAATCCTGTCCACCATCTACAAGGCACAAGACAGGAGTGAGATGGAATATTCCCCACTTGCCTGGGTAGATGCAGGTCCAACAGCACTCAAGAAGCTTAACACCATCCAAGATGAAGCAGCCCTGATTGATACTACATTTACCACCAGTACTCAGTAGCAGAAATATGTACTATCTATAACATGCACTGCAGTAATTCATCAAAGATTTTCAGACAACACCTTCCAAACACATGACCACTTCTATACAGAGGGACAAGCGCAGCCGAGACTTGGGAGCACCACCTGAAAGTACCTTTCCCAGCTGCTGATCATTCTGATTCGGAAATGTGTTGTCATTCCTTCCATGTCCCTGGTTCAAAATCCTGGAATTCACATCCTGAAGGCATTGCAGGTCAACATACAGCATGTGGACTACAGCGGTTTAAGAAAGCAGTTCACTACCATCTTCTCAAGGGCAACTATGGAATGGGCAGTAAATGCTAACCAGCCAGTAATGCCCATGTCCCATGAGGGGATATCAAAAAGAAATTATTATTCAATTCATGTGAAAATTGATGTAGAGGTAAGAAAACTGGGCAAGTAAATGCATGGTTAAAGGAATGGTGTGGGATAGAAGGTTTCTATTATGCGCAGCACTGGCATCTGTACTGGGACAGGAAGGAATCTACTGTTGGGCTGGACTCCACCGGAGTCAATCTAGGACCAATGGCCTAGTGGAAAGGCTAAGTAGGGTTGTCACAAGACCTTTAAAAATAGTAAATGGTGGCATGGGGGCATGGTAGAGGGGCTTTGGGGAAGTCAATACAGTTTCAAAATTAAGTAATGTGACAGTCAAAAATCCTTCTTCAGATATGGCCATTAACCACAAAACTATAAGAAATGTATTGATTAAACTGGAAGAGAAAAATAATAATCAGATGAACAAAGTACCAGTGCTGAGGGATAGTTTACAGTGTATGACCCAAATAAGAGTTTAAAATATGAATGCACAGAGAATTAGGAATAAATTAAATGAGCTGCAGGCATAAATCCAAACTAGGGAACATAATATAGTTGCCACTACTGAACTATCGCTGCAGGATGATTTGAATTGGGAACTCAGTTTACCAGATTTATAGGATGGACAGAGAAAATGGCAGAGGAGATGAAGTAGGCTTACTGATTCAAAGCAAAATTCCAAATAGTGTGAGAGGATTAGGATAAAGCATTCTTCGGAAACTTTATAGGTGGAATAGAGGAACAATAAAGGATCTAAAACTCTAATAGGTATTATGTACAGATCCCCAGTAGAAATTCTGAAGTGCTAGATTGTATAAATGCCGTAATTAGGCAAGTATATTTCAAAGCCAGAAGAGAAATAACAGGGATTTAACTTTAAAATAGATTGGGAGAGACAGACAAGGATCTGTTAGAAAGTTAGTGAATTTCTGGAGTGTGTCTAGGATAGTTTCCTGCAACAATACATCCAGGATACATCATGGGGAAAGTAATAATTGGGTTTTGTAATGAAAATGAACTGGATTTAATCCATAACGTAATTGTGTGTGAACATTTCTCAAATAACGATTGTGACATGATTGAGTTTGATGAAGCATTTGAAAATGAAAAGCATGAACCAACTACCAGAGTTTTAAATGTAGATAAGGGCAACCTTAATGAGATGAGACAGATCGTCCACAGTAAGCTGTGAAAATCTGTTAATGGTAAAATAACTGAAGAACAGTGCTCCTGAGATGCTGCTGGGCCTGCTGTGTTCATCCAGCCTCACATTTTATTATCTATGAAGAACAGTGGAGAACATTTATAGATCAGAAATAATGGGAACTGCAGATGCTGGAGAATCCAAGATAACAAAGTGTGGGGCTAGATGAACACAGCAGGCCAAGCAGCATCTTAGGAGCACAAAAGCTGACATTTCGAGCCTAGACCCTTCATCAGAAAAGAATGTTTATGGATGCATTTAATGCAATACAAAACCAGTTTAAACCCCTGAGGGGAAAAACAGCCAGGGACAACTAAAGAGGTAAGGGACAGCATAAACCAAAGGAAAAGGCTTACAAATATATAAAAAAAAGCACAGATCCTGTTGAATAGGAAAGACATAAAGACTAACAAAGGGTCGTAAAGCAAATGATAAGAACAACAAAAGGGATTATGGAAGGAAACTTGCCAGGGTATTCAATATCATGAAGAAGAAATTTTGCAGTTAGATAAATGGAAAGTAAGTGATCATCAGCAATGGTGGCCATTTAAAGATAGAAAGTGAGGTTACTCCGAATGTCTATTGGAAAATGGCAGGCATATTGAATAATTACTTAATCTCAGTATTTATAGCAGAAAAGAGGATAACATGCCAAAATCCTGAAGAAATTAAAAGTGGATAAGGAACAGGGACTGAATGAAATTAATGCAAGTAATAATAAAGAGGAAATTAATGGAATTTAAACAGTGAAAAATCCCTAGGACTTCACAAATTTCATCCGAGGCTGTTAAAAGAAGTGGGAAAGCATATTGTAGTTGCCCGAGCTATATTCTTTCAGAATTCTCAGACTGGAAAGTTGCAGGTCACTCTGCTTTTTAAGATTGGTGAAGGGGGAAAACCAGGAAAATACAGATCAATTAGTCTGACATCTGTGGTGTGGAAATGATTTGACTCTATAATCAAGAATTGGGTAACTAAACTCCTTGAAAATTTAAAGTTAATCAGGTAGTGCCAGCATGGATTCATGACAGATAGGTAATGCCTGATAAACTGCATAGAATTTTTTGAAGAAGTGAATATGGTAGTGGGCAAGGGAATGCCTATGTGTATTTTTTATATGGAGTTCCAGAAGGCATTGATAAAGTTCCACAAAAGGGACTATTAATTAAAATAGAAGCTCATGGAATTTAAAACAAATTACTGAGATGACTGTGAAATTGGTTGAGTGGCAGGCAACAGAAAGTAAGGATAAAATACTCAAGTTGGCAGGATATAAACAGTTGTGTTCCATAAGGCTGTGTCTTAGGGCATAATTTTTCACAAATTTATTAATGACTTGAAAAATGGTGTAGAAAGTCGTTTATACAAATTTGCTGATCACACAAAATTAAATGGCATTAAAAACAATGTAGATGATAGCATTAAATTGCAAAGGGATAATGATAGGTTAAGTGAATGTAAAACTGTGGAAGCTGGAATTCAATGTAAGCAAGTGTAAGGTGATCCAATTTATACTGAAGGAAGAGAGTTCACGGTGCTTTCTGGATTGTATGAATTTAAAAACAATGGCTGCCTGAAGAGGCTTGGGGATTCAGGTGCATAGATCGTTCATATGTCACAATTAGAGCAGAAATTAATCAAAAAAGCTAATGGTTGCTGGCCTTTATATGTGGAGGACTGAAGTATAAGGATACAGGAGGTATACTGCTGTTGTACCAAAACTAGTTAGACCCACTTGGAGCACAGTGAGCAGATCTGGGCACCACCTTAGGAAGCATATGGCCTTGGAGAGAGTACAGGCATTACGTTATGAGGAGAGATTAAACAAACGAAATATTTACACTCTACTATTTAGAAGGTTAAAGGGCGACTTGATTGAAGCCTTCAAGATATTATCGAGAAAAGACAAGGTAGATAAGGATAATGGGAACTGCAGATGCTGGAGAATCCAAGGTAATACAATGTGAGGCTTGATGAACACAGCAGGCCAAGCAGCATCTCAGGAGCACAAAAGCTGACGTTTCGGGCCGAGACCCTTCATCAGAGAGGGGGATGAGGTGAGGGTTCTGGAATAAATAAGGAGAGAGGGGGAGGCAGACCGAAGATGGAGAGAAAAGAAGGTAGGTGGGGAGGAGAGTATAGGTGGGGAGGCAGGGTGGGGATAGGTCAGTCCAGGGTAGACGGACAGGTCAAGGAGGTGGGATGAGGTTAGTAGGTAGGAGATGGAGGTGCGGCTTGGGGTGGGAGGGAGGGATGAGTGAGAGGAAGAACAGGTTAGGGAGGCAGAGACTGGTTGGACTGGTTTTGGGATGCAGTGGGTGGAGGGGAAGAGCTGGGCTGGTTGTGTGGTGCAGTGGGGGGAGGGGACGAACTGGGCTGGTTTTGGGATGCGGTGGGGGAAGGGGAGATTTTGAAGCTGGTGAAGTCCACATTGATACCATTGGGCTGCAGGGTTCCCAAGCGGAATATGAGTTGCTGTTCCTGCAACCTTCGGTGGCATCATTGTGGCACTGCAGGAGGCCCATGATGGACATGTCATCTAAAGAATGGGAGGGGGAGTGGAAACGGTTTGCGACTGGGAGGTGCAGTTGTTTATTGTGAACCGAGCGGAGGTGTTCTGTAAAGTGGTCCCCAAGCCTCCGCTTGGTTTCCCCAATGTAGAGGAAGCCACACCGGGTACAGTGGATGCAGTATACTACATTGGCAGATGTGCAGGTGAGCCTCTGCTTATTGTGGAAAGTCATCTTGGGGCATGGGATAGGGGTGAGGGAGGAGGTGTGGGGGCAAGTGTAGCATTTCCTGCGGTTGCAGGGGAAGGTGCCGGGTGTGGTGGGGTTGGAGGGCAGTGTGGAGCGAACAAGGGAGTCACGGAGAGAGTGGTCTCTCCGGAAAGCAGGCAGGGGTGGGGATGAGAAAATGTCTTGGGTGGTGGGTCGGATTGTAGATGTCGGAAGTGCCGGAGGATGATGCGTTGTATCCGGAGGTTGGTGGGGTGGTGTGTGAGAACGAGGGGGATCCCCTTTGGGCGGTTGTGGCGAGGGCGGGGTGTGAGGGATGTGTCGCGGGAAATGCGGGAGACGCGGTCAAGGGCGTTCTTGACCACTGTGGGGGGAAAGTTGCGGTCCTTGAAGAACTTGGACATCTGGGATGTGCGGGAGTGGAATGCCTCATCGTGGGAGCAGGTGCGGCGGAGGCGGAGGAATTGGGAATAGGGGATGGAATTTTTGCAGGAGGGTGGGTGGGAGGAGGTGTATTCTAGGTAGCTGTGGGAGTCGGTGGGCTTGAAATGGACATCAGTAACGAGCTGGTTGCCTGAGATGGAGACTGAGAGATCCAGGAAGGTGAGGGATGTGCTGGAGATGGCCCAGGTGAACTGAAGGTTGCGGTGGAAGGTGTTGGTGAAGTGGATGAACTGTTCGAGCTCCTCTGGGGAGCAAGAGGCGGCACCGATACAGTCATCAATGTAACGGAGGAAGAGGTGGGGTTTGGGGCCTGTGTAGGTGCGGAAGAGGGACTG
Organism: Stegostoma tigrinum; assembly: GCF_030684315.1. Lineage (NCBI taxonomy): Eukaryota > Metazoa > Chordata > Chondrichthyes > Orectolobiformes > Stegostomatidae > Stegostoma > Stegostoma tigrinum. The sequence goes on from NC_081366.1 coordinate 57,734,395, forward strand.
TTCCACGTAACCTACAAAGAGGCAGGCATAGCTGGGGACCATGCAGGTGCCCATGGCCACCCCCTTAGTCTGTAGGAAGCGGGAGGAATCGAAAGAGAAGTTGTTGAGGGTGAGGACGAGTTCGGCTAGGCGGATGAGGGTGTCGGTGGAGGGGGACTGGTCGGGCCTGTGGGATAGGAAGAAGCGGAGGGCCTTGAGGCCATCTGCATGCAGAATGCAGGTGTATAGGGACTGGACGTCCATGGTGAAAATGAGGTGTTGGGGGCCAGGGAATTGGAAGTCCTGGATGTGGTGGAGGGCATGGGTGGTGTCACGGACGTAGGTGGGGAGTTCCTGGACCAAAGGGGAGAAAATGGAGTCCAGATAGGTGGAGAAAGAGAAAATGGAGTCCAGATAGGTGGACTCCATCTTCTCGATCTCCACCTATCTGGACTCCATTTTCTCGCTCTCCACCTATCTGGACTCCATTTTCTCCCTCTCCATCTCCACCTATCTGGACTCCATTTTCTCCCTCTCCACCTATCTGGACTCCATTTTCTCCCTCTCAACCTATCTGGACTCCTTTTTCTCCCCTTTGGTCCAGGAACTCCCCACCTACGTCCGTGACACCACCCATGCCCTCCACCACATCCAGGACTTCCAATTCCCTGGCCCCCAACACCTCATTTTCACCATGGACGTCCAGTCCCTATACACCTGCATTCTGCATGCAGATGGCCACAAGGCCCTCCGCTTCTTCCTATCCCGCAGGCCCGACCAGTCCCCCTCCACCGACACCCTCATCCGCCTAGCCGAACTCGTCCTCACCCTCAACAACTTCTCTTTCGATTCCTCCCTCTTCCTACAGACTAAGGGGGTGGCCATGGGCACCTGCATGGGCCCCAGCTATGCCTGCCTCTTTGTAGGTTACGTGGAACAGTCCCTCTTCCGCACCTACACAGACCCCAAACCCCACCTCTTCCTCTGTTACACTGATGACTGTATCGGCACCGCCTCTTGCTCCCCAGAGGAGCTCGAACAGTTCATCCACTTCACCAACACCTTCCACCCCAACCTTCAGTTCACCTGGGCCATCTCCAGCACATCCCTCACCTTCCTGGATCTCTCAGTCTCCAGCTCAGGCAACCAGCTTGTTACTGATGTCCATTTCAAGCCCACCGACTCCCACAGCTACCTAGAATACACCTCCTCCCAGCCACCCTCCTGCAAAAATTCCATCCCCTATTCCCAATTCCTCCGCCTCCGCCGCACCTGCTCCCACGATGAGGCATTCCACTCCCGCACATCCCAGATGTCCAAGTTCTTCAAGGACCGCAACTTTCCCCCACAGTGGTCGAGAACACCCTTGACCGCGTCTCCCACATTTCCTGCAACACGCCCCTCACACCCCGCCCCCGCCACAACCGCCCAAAGAGGATCCCCCTCGTTCTCACACACCACCCCACCAACCTCCGGATACAACGCATCATCCTCCGGCACTTCCGACATCTACAATCCGACCCACCACCCAAGACATTTTCCCATCCCCACCCCTGCCTGCTTTCCGGAGAGACCACTCTCTCCGTGACTCCCTTGTTTGCTCCACACTGCCCTCCAACCCCACCACACCCGGCACCTTCCCCTGCAGCCGCAGGAAATGCTACACTTGCCCCCACACCTCCTTCCTCACCCCTAACCCAGGCCCCAAGATGACTTTCCACATTAAGCAGAGGTTCACCTGCACATCTGCCAATGTGGTATCCTGCATCCACTGTACCCGGTGTGGCTTCCTCTACATTGGGGAAACCAAGCGGAGGCTTGGGGACCGCTTTGCAGAACACCTCCGCTCGGTTCGCAATAAACAACTGCACCTCCCAGTCGCAAACCATTTCCACTCCCCTTCCCATTCTTTAGATGACATGTGCATCATGGGCCTCCTGCAGTGCCACAATGATGCCACCGAAGGTTGCAGGAACAGCAACTCATATTCCGCTTGGGAACCCTGCAGCCCAATGGTATCAAAGTGGACTTCACCAGCTTCAAAATCTCCCCTTCCCCCACCGCAACCCAAAACCAGCCCAGTTCGTCCCCTCCCCCCACTGCACCACACAACCAGCCCAGCTCTTCCCCTCCACCCATTGCATCCCAAAACCAGTCCAACCAGTCTCTGCCTCCCTAACCTGTTCTTCCTCTCACTCATCCCTTCCTCCCACCCCAAGCCACACCTCCATCTCCTACCTACTAACCTCATCCCACCTCCTTGACCTGTCCATCTTCCCTGGACTGACCTATCCCCTCCCTACCTCCCCACCTATACTCTCCTCCCCACCTACCTTCTTTTCTCTCCATCTTCGGTCTGCCTCCCCCTCTCTCCCTATTTATTCCAGAACCCTCACCCCATCCCCCTCATTGATGAAGTGTCTCGGCCCGAAACGTCAGCTTTTGTGCTCCTGAGATGCTGCTGGGCCTGCTGTGTTCATCCAGCCTCACATTTTATTATCCTAGATAAGGATAAACTATTTCCACTGGGTAGGGGTGTTTCGATTAATGGATACAGTCTGAGAAGTGGAGGCAGATCTTTTGGAGAGATGTCTACACATGATTGGTGGTAGATGTTTAGTACTTTGCCTCAAGTGTTTGCGAGATCAGTTTTTAATTTTAAACCTGAGTGAGATTAATTTTGTCAAGCTAATTTGTGAGAGGATATTGATCAATGGCAGGTCACAGATCAGCAATGATATCATTGAATGGCGGAACAGGCTCGAGGGACTGCATTTCCTATGGTCCAATGTTCCTATGTGTTCTGATGCTCGCTGGTCACTCCAGATTGTGGTGTACACCTCAGACTCTCCACCTTGGACACTTGGCAACATTTCAGGGCAAACTCTATTGGCAGCGGCCACATGCATCCGACATTCAACACTTACCAGCCTCATTGCATCATCATGGTATATCTCCATATACACTTGCAATATGCATTTGAATATCAATGCAATAATTTTGAGTGTGCCAATGCCTTTTGTTGCCATGCAGCCGCTAGGACACTTTTTAGGTGGGCAACAAGGCACTTAATTCAAAGATTAGATCAGGTTGCACTTCAGGGCCATATTAGTTTGGGGGATTGGGTATGGTCAGTTAGTCACATAGGGAAGCCAGAGCCAGGATCATCTCTTTGTGGGAAATGAAAAGTGGAATGTCAGGCACATGATAACCATCTTGGTTCTTTCTGCCCTGATGTAAACCATTTGCTCCTGGAATGAGACAAAGAGAGTGATTGAGCAAATCAAAATTGGGTGACACAAGTATGAGTGCTGGTACAGGTAGGGGAAAGATGCCCTGAGTGAATGAATTGGAGGTGCAGAGGCCATGCAGCATTAATAGTTTGGGGTGGTTAAGACCATTTGAGGGAAGATGTTGCATGTAAGTGTAAGTTGTAGCACATGATCATGGGTGGAAAATGAATGCAGTAGCAGACATAGTGTGAGGTGGCAGAGGGAAGATGTTGAAACTTATCCTGACAGACTAGAGATGGTCATTGTTAAAACCTATAACTGATTTTTCATTATTTTTAATCTTTTGTCAATTTTAAATTACGAGCTAGAAATGAATGATGGACTTTGAGACAGCTTGTGGAAAAGGAAAAGAACAGGCCAAACAAGTTTTGTTTGTTTGAGAGGCTAGGCTGAAGGCTAATTTTAGGATGAGCCTTGATTATAATGTTTCTAACAGACACAACACCCCCTAGCAAGAGCATTGTGTTTAAACAAAGAGCAGAGGTTTGTTATTGACAAGGTCAGTACCTAGGAATTGGCACCAGCAAGTCTGGAAGAGACCCTTGATAACAATGTGTGAAGCTGGATGAACATAGCAGGCCAAGCAGCATCTTAGGAGCACAAAAGCTGATGCTTCAGGCCCAGACCGTTCACCAGAGAGGGAGCTGGGCCCGAAATGTCAGCTTTTGTGCTCCTAAGATGCTGCTTGGCCTGCTGTGTTCATCCAACTGTACACTTTGTTATCTCAGATTCTCCAGCATCTGCAGCTCCCATTATCTCTGGAAGAGACCCTTTGTTGAGACAGATGGCAGTTGATGAATGGTATCTGAGGCTTCAGGTAGTCAATCAATTTAGTATGCAGAACCAGGATTAGTTTTCTTTTACAAGTGTGTTTTCTGAGAGATAATTCTTGGTTGCCGCTGGGACTGCGTGAAGATTTAAAATCTCCCTGCCGATCCTGATACACCAGATTCCAGAAGCCCAAGGAGAAGAAAGCTGAGTTAGAAGCATTGCTGCCTTTTTCTGGATGAAATGAGAAGGTGATCCAGGTAATTAGTGGTTTAGAAAAGCAGCCAAGGAGTCCACATTTATGCTTGCGAAACAATGCATGAAATCCATTTCAGTAATCTGGCCAGTTTTGTTCTTCCCTCCATGCCAGGCAACATCCGGGTGGGTCTCTTCTGCACCCTTTCCAAAGCTTCCACATCCTTCTTATAACCTTATCGAGTTCGTTGAGGATGTGACTAGAAAAGTTGACGAGGGTGGAGCTGTGGATGTGGTGTATATGGACTTCAGCAAGGCATTTGATAAGGTTCCCCATGGTAGGCTCGTTCAGAAGGTCAGGAAGAATGGGATACAGGGGAACTTAGCTGTCTGGATACAGAATTGGCTGGCCAACAGAAGACAGCGAGTGGTAGTAGAAGGAAAATATTCTGCCTGGAAGTCAGTGGTGAGTGGTGTTCCACAGGGCTCTGTCCTTGGGCCTCTACTGTTTGTAATTTTTATCAATGACTTGGATGAGGGGATTGAAGGATGCGTCAGCAAGTTTGCAGACGACACGAAGGTTGGAGGTGTCGTTGACAGTATAGAGGGCTGTTGTAGGCTGCAACGGGACATTGACAGGATGCAGAGATGGGCTGAGAGGTGGCAGATGGAGTTCAACCTGGATAAATGCGAGGTGATGCATTTTGGAAGGTCGAATTTGAAAGCTGAGTACAGGATTAAGGATAGGATTCTTGGCAGTGTGGAGGAACAGAGGGATCTTGGTGTGCAGATACATAGATCCCTTAAATTGGCCACCCAAGTGGACAGGGTTGTTAAGAAAGCATATGGTGTTTTGGCTTTCATTAGCAGGGGGATTGAGTTTAAGAGTCGTGAGATCTTGTTGCAGCTCCATAAAACTTTGGTTAGACCGCACTTGGAATAATGCGTCTAGTTCTATTCGCCCTATTATAGGAAAGATGTGGATGCTTTGGAGAGGGTTCTGAGGAGGTTTACCAGGATGCTGCCTGGACTGGAGGGCTTATCTTATGAAGAGAGGTTGACTGAGCTCGGACTTTTTTCATTGGAGAAAAGGAAGAGGAGAGGGGACCTAATTGAGGTATACAAGATAATGAGAGGCATAGATAGAGTTGATAGCCAGAGACTATTTCCCTGGACAGAAATGGCTAACACGACGGGTCATAGTTTTAAACTGGTTGGAGGAAAGTATAGAGGGGATGTCAGAGCTGGGTTCTTTACACAGAGAGTTGTGAGAGCATGGAATGCGTTGCCAGCAGCAGTTGTGGAAGCAAGGTCATTGGGGACATTTAAGAGACTGCTGGACATGCATCTGGTCACAGAAATTTGAGGGTACATACATGAGGATCAATGGTCGGCACAACATTGTGGGCTGAAGGGCCTGCTCTGTGCTGTACTGTTCTATGTTCTATTTATCCATCTAACCGAGTTTGTCCATCTTTTGTGTGATCGGGAGCTGACAACAAATGTTTCAGATTTAAATTAATCATTAATCAGACATTAATTAGCTTATCATGTTGATAATTTTCTCTGTGCCAGAATTATTGTGTACTTACTAAATAGATAAATCCTTTGTTTCAACAAAGGTTTCCCAGGCTGATTCTGGGGATGGTGGGTCTGATGTGTGAGGAGAGATTGATTTGTTTGGGATTGTTTTCTCTAGAGGTCAGATGAATGAGGGGAGATCTGATCGAGACTTATAAAATTCAAACAAGACTGGACAGGGTAGATGCAGGGAGGATGTTCCCGATGGTAGGTGTGTCCAGAACCAGGGGTCACATTATGAGGTTTCAAGGTAGCAGATTTAGGATGGAGATGAGGAGACATTTCTTCACGCAAAGAATGGTGAGACTGTGGAATTCATTACCACAGGAAATTGTTGATACCAAAATATTGAAATTATTTAAGAGCTGACTAGATATGTTACTTAGAACAAATGAGATCAGAAGCTATGGGGACAAAGCAGAATTAGGCTATTGAGTTTTATGATCAGCCATGATCGTGAGAAATGGCAGAGCAGGCTTGAAGGGCTGAAAGGTCTCCTCTTATCATCTATGCTTCTAGGATACAAAACCGGTATCTGGAAATTAATTCTTCACCTAGTCTGCATTTGATTATTTCAAAGTCTGTTTAGGAACCATTTGAGTGACTCTATGAGAGCCTCTGACGGTTTATGTGGCTGTGTTGCCAATACAGAAGTAGAAAGGCTGCTTTGGTTCAAATGTCTGTCTCCATGTCATAACAAAATTGACATTTTCTGCATTGCTGGGCATTCTCTCGGATGGTTGAATCTATGCTGATCTGGGTAGCAACCTTAGACCAGGTTGGCAGACTCTTGTGGTCCTGAAGGATGAAGATAGTCCTCCTCTATGCCACCCTGATCCTTAGGAGCTCTAGGACACTGCCTGCAAAGCAAGGTGCCAATTTCTCCTTAGCTGCCTCATGGATCAAATGTTACAACTGTGCAAGGCAGCTCTGGACTGCCAGCATTTGACCAGGTACACAACAACCTTTAAAACATGGAGTTAGTGCCAGGGATCCATAGATATCAGAGTGTGTATTTTGGCTTATGGCGAGTGAGAAAATGAGACTGGCATCAGACAAGTGGGGACCACAGGGCTATTCCATGTAATGTAGGGCTACATTTTTGCCCATGTGCCTAACATATCTGTGCCCTTCTGCTGACTCTCTATATTAACCTCACCACTTGCGTTCCCATATATTTTGCCTTATCTGCAAATTGGTCTACAGTACATTCACTTTCCTCATCCGAGTCTTTCATATATATTGTAAATAATTGTGGGCCCATCATTGTACCTTTTGTCACTTTACTAGCTACAGGTTGCAATCTTGAAAATGCCCACAGTATTCCAAAAGGATGTGTGACCATAAGAAACAGGAGTAGGCCATTTAGCCCCTTGAGCCTGCTGCGCCATGCAGTAGGATCATGACTGATCTGAAATTCTTCAGACTCACTTTCCTGCATTTTTCCCACAACTCTTGATTTCCCGAACTGATCAAGAACCTCTTTCAGCCTTTAATCTAGGCAAAAACTCTGCACTGTAGGTCTCGGTGGCAAGCAGTTTCAAAGATTCACAATCCACTGAGAGAAGAAATTCCTCCTCATCTCAATATTAAATTGATGTTCCTTTATTCTGATGCTATGCTGTCTGGTCATACACTCCTCCATTGGAGGAAACATCCTTTCAACATTTGGACTCCTTGAGAATCTTATCGGTTTCAATCAGATCAGCTCTCATTCTTCTAAACTCCAAAGAGTGGAATCCCAACCTGTTTAATCTTTGATCATGACACAATTCCTCCATACCAGGATCATCTAGCTAACCACCTCCAATGAAATGATATTTTTCCTTTAAATAAGGGATCAAAACTGCTCACAGTAATCCAGATGTGATTCCAACAACAACTCGTACACTTACAGTTAAGACTTCCCTCACATAATTCTCCAATCCCCTTGAAATAAAGGTCAACATTCCATTCACCTTCCTGATTACCTGCATCATATATGGGTTAACCTTTGTGTTTTGTATACAAGCACCCCAAGTCTGCTATCAATATCTCTCTATATACTGTTTGTATTCATCTTGCATCCTGCCTTTCCACCTGTTTTTTGTCATCTGCAAATCTGGCTGCATTTCATTCACCTCTTTCCTCCGAATCATTAATATATTTAAACAGTTATGGACCCAGAGCAGGTGGAACAGTTGTAACCAACAAGAAACAGAATGCTTATCCTTACTCTCCCTTTCCTGCCTTTTGGACTATTCTCTATCCATGATTAGATTTCCCATAGTGTGGAAACAGGCCCTTTGGCCCAACAAGTCCACACTGCCCCTTGAAGCATCCCACCCAGACCCATCCACCTATAACTCACACACCCCTGAACACTACGGGCAATTTAGCAAGGCCAGCCCACCTAGCCTGCACATCTTTGGACTGTGGGAGGAAACTGGAGCACCCGAAGGAAACCCACGCAGACACAGGGAGAATGGCAATATATTACTTCAATACTGTGAACTTGTATCTTACTTAACATTTTGGTGAGTTGCTTTTTAAACCTGTTCCAAATAGAACAGATCTATTGGTTTCCCTCTATCCACTCTGGTTGAGAATTCTTCAAATAATGCTGATAACGTCATATAATGTTTACCTTTCATGAAACCATGCTGATTTTGCTTGAGCAGATAATGATTTTCCATGCTTTGCTATTACTTCCTTAATGATTGATTACAATGCTTTTCCAACAGTAGATGGTAGATGAATCAACCTATAGTTACCCACTTTCTACCTTCCTCCCTTTTTGAATTTCTCGAGAATCTGAGAATGTTTGGAAAATTACAATCAATGCATCCATTATCTCTATTGCTACCATGTTTAGGCTTCTAAGGTGTAAGCCATCAAGGCCAATGGACTTAGCTATTTTTAATCCCATTAGTTATCTAATAATGCTTCTTGAGTGAGGGCGACGGTATTTATTTCCTTCTTTGCAGTCTTTGGTGTTAATTTTTGGTATTTGAAGTATCTTCTATTGTAAAGACTGATATTAAAATCTGTTCAACTCCTCTGCCATTTCCCAATTCCCCATAACTGTGTCTCCAGATTCAGTTTCAAAGGATCTATGCTTGCTTTGAATTCCCTCTTGCTTTTTACATAATTAAAGATCTTTTTGCTAGTTTGTATGTTAATGACTAGTTTGCCCTTGTAGTTTGTTTCATTCCACTCTTAGAATATTTCCTCCTTACTGGGATTTATTTTTGCCGAGAGTCATGAATTGTCTCCTTAATGTTTGTCAATATTTGTTTATTGTCATTCCTGGTAATATATCTACTCATTCACTTTATTTAACTCTGTCCTTATTTCTGTGCAAGTCCCTTTATTTAAGTTAAACAGCAGTTTCTGACTCAAATTTTCTCACTCTTGAACTGAATATTAAAATCAAACATGTTGTGATTGCTACTTTCATGGCAATCTCTTACTTCAAGATCGTTTATTAAACTTGCCTCATTACCCATTACCAGATTCAAAACAACTTACTCTTTGGTTGACTTCAAGACTTGTTGACTCCAAGAGGGTAGCACAATGGCCCAGTGGTTAGCACTACTGCCTCATAGGGATCAGGGCTTGATTCCACCCTCAGGCAATTTTCTTTTGGAGTCTGCACATTCTCTCCATGTCTGCATGGGTTTCCTTCAAGTGCTCTGGTTTCCTCCCATAGTCTAAAGATGTGCAGGCTAGGTGGATTGGCCAAAATAAAATTGCCCAATGTGTTCAGGGATGTGCAGATTAGGTAGGTTATGAAGGATGGAGATGGATCTGGGTGGGTTACTCTGAGGGTTGGTGTGGACTTGTTGGGCCAAAGGGCCTGTTTCCACACTGGAGGGATTCTATGATTTTATGTACACTAGTCTTGGGAACTATCCCTAATGTACATTACAAATTCCTTTTTAAAGCTACCCGTTCCAAATGGATTAACTGAATCAACATGAAAGTTAAATTATTGCTCTTTTTTTACATGCTGCTATTATTACTGTTGATTTATAGCCTTTCCTACAGAGTGCCTATTGTACATGACTCCTACCAGTGACTTTGTTCCCTTGTTGTTTTTTAACTCTGCCCAAATAGACTCAATATCATTTGAGCCTGAATTGTTTCCCACAGCTGTCCTCTTATAATTCCTTATTAATCTTGCTACCCTAACAAACTTTTCATTCCTCCTGTCTCTCTGAAAGGTCAAATATCTCTGAATGTTAACTTTCCAGTTATGCTCCCCTTGTAAGCATGTTTATGTAATTGTTATGAGATCACACTTATTTAACTCAGTTAGTTTGTCTGACTTATTCTGAATGCCTTGTGCATCAACATATTACAACTCTCTGTTTGCTATTAGGTAGATGATCCTAATCTTCTATCCGTTCTGATATACTACTTCCAACACGATGGCCTTTTACCTTATTTAGATGTCTAACACCTTCTGAAATCAAATACATTACATCCACTGCTTTTTCTATTTCTATTCAGCTTGTTACTTCAAAGAATTCTATTAAGTTTGTTGGCCATGATTTCCCCTTCATGCAGACAAACTGACTCTGGTTGATCAGAATATATATTTCTAAATGCTGTTCCATTCTTTATAATAGACGCTAACAGCTTTCCCGTGACATTTGTGAACCTAACTGACTGAATTACCCATTTTTGTCCTCCTCCCCTCCTTAAATAAATGTGTTACAATCTTCTAAGACATTTCCAGAATCTAAAGATTACAACCAATGTATTCATTATCTCTTTCGTTACTTCCATTACTATCCTAGGATGCACATCACCATGTCCAGGGACTTATCAGCCTTTAACTCTATTTGTTTAACTAGTACTTTTTCTCTCATGATACCGTAATTATTTCCTCTTTTCCTTTTGCCCCATAATTACCTTATTCAATGACAGTGCAGGCTCTGTGGGCTATCTGGTCCATTCTGACTCCATTTTTTGTGTGTTCTTGTGTTTGGGAGTTTTTTTTAACCAGGTCCCTGGACTTAGGAACTTCAAAATACTATAACCAATGACTGAAGAAGGTTTGATGCTTATTAAGGGGAGAATATGGGTACTGAATACAATGGTTAGCCATGATCCTATTGAATGGCAGAGCTGGCTTGAATAGGTCTACTGATACTGGGAACTGCAGATGCTGGAGAATCCAAGATACAATGTGTGAAGCTGAATGAACACAACAGGCCAAGCAGCATCTCAGGAGCACAAAAGCTGACGTTTCGGGCTGAGGCCCTTCATCAGAGAGGGGGATGGGGAGAGGGTTCTGGAATAAATAGGGAGAGAGGGGGAGGCAGACCGAAGATGGAGAGAAAAGAAGGTAGGTGGAGAGGAAAGTATAGGTGGGGAGGTAGGGAGGGGATAGGTCAGTCCAGGGAAGACGGACAGGTCAAGGAGGCGGGATGAGGTAATAGGTAGGAAATGGAGGTGCGGTTTGAGGTGGGTGGAAGGGATGAGTGAGAGGAAGAACAGGTTAGGGAGGCGGAGACAGTCTGGGCTGGTTTTGGGATGCAGTGGGGGAAGGGGAGATTTTGAAGCTGGTGGAGTCTACATTGATACCATTGGGCTGCAGGGTTCCCAAGCGGAATATGAGTTGCTGTTCTTGCAACACCTGAAGGAGGGAACCCTGCAGCCCAATGGTATCAATGTGGACTTCACAAGCTTCAAAATCTCCCCAGGGCATCCCAGAACCAGCCCAGTTCTTCCCCTCCCCCCACTGCATCCTAAAACCAGCCCAGTTCTTCCCCTCCCCCCACTGCATCCCAAAACTAGCCCAGCTCGTCCTCTCCCCCCACTGCATCCCAAAACCAGCCCAAACTGTCTCTGCTTCCTTAACCTGTTCTTCCTCTCACCCATCCTTTCCTCCCATCTCAAGCCGCACTTCCATTTCCTACCTACTACCTCATCCCGCCTCCTTGACCTGTCCGTCTTCCCTGGACTGACCTATCCCCTCCCTACCTCCCCACCTATACTCCCCTCTCCACCTATCTTTTTTTCTCTCCATCTTCGGTCCACCTCCCCCTCTCTCCCTATTTACTCCAGAACCCTCTCCCCATCCCCCTCTCTGATGAAGGGTCTAGGCCCGAAACATCAGCTTTTGTGCTCCTGAGATGCTGCTTGGCCTGTTGTGTTCATCCAGCTTCACACTTTGTTATCTTGAATAGGTCTACTCCTGCTTCTAATTTCTATGTTTCTATGTGACAAAAATAATGGGAGTGCTGGAATTGGAGGAAACATCAAAGGGATTTGGGGTGGACCAAATTAGTATTGATGGCAGTGGAGCAGATTTATTTAAGAAAAATGGAAAGAAATATACTGTACGTTGCTTTCATAGTATCATTTTGTTGGCATCAGTTCAGAAAGACAAAAGCTACTTCAATCTCTCTGTATATTGACTTGTCATTGAGGTTTTGCCAAAAACCAACCACCCAGTTTCTCCCTGACCTATCTTTCTGCAATGTTATATTAATCAGTTTTACAACAGAGGTTGAGAACTATCTTTCAAAGAAATAACAAGGGAAGCTAAAAGTAAAACGTAATTTGCTTGTTCAGCATATGTTCAAATCAAAGCCAAAAGGTGTTTGTATTTTATTTGGTGATAGCAAGAACTGCAGATGCTGGAGTCAGGGTCAATACAATGTGGAGCTGGAGGAACGCAGCAGATCAGGCAGCATTGAAGGAGCAGGAGAGTTGATGTTTCAAGTATGAAGGGCCTGTCCCAAAACATCAACTCTCCTGCTCATCTCAGCTGTGTTCCTCCAGCTTCACTTGTATTTTGTTTTGTCCCAACACGGTTCAAATACAACACTTATTCCAGTTTGGATGGCTTTTATGTAGTATTGGAAACTCTTTTGTGAATATAGCTGATTTTATTTTGACATAGTAGAGTAGCACGGTGACTCAGTGGTTAGCACTGCTAACTCATAGCGCCAGGACCAAGGTTTGATTCTAACCTTGGGTGATTGTGTGTTGAGTTTGCATGTTCTCCTCGTTTCTGCATGGGCTTCTGTTGACTGGTCTGGTTTATGCCCAATCCAAAGATGTGCAGGTTAGGTGAATCAGACACACTAAATTGTCTGTAAATCCAGTAGTATGCAGGTTCGGTAGATTAACAATGGTGAATACAGTGTTATGGGGATAGGCTACGGGATTGAGTTTGGATCAGATGCTCTTCAGAGGATTGGTGCAGACTTGATGGGTTAAATGGCCTTTTTCCATACTGTTGATATTCTATGATAATTTTATTGTGAGAGAAAGGAATCACCAGAGTTTTTGCTATAACGCTTTTGCATTCCTTGTACGTGTGGATCAGTGGCGATACCAAATATAGTTGATTTCAAGCACTAAGAACACATTTGATGAAAAATCATACAACACCAGCTTATAGTCCAACAGGTTTATTTGAATGCACAAGGGTCATAGAACTGATGCGAATGTGTTGAACAAATAAAGATGGCTGTTAAATCTTTAATCAATTAGAAAGGAGATGCAGGTTTTGATTGGTTAATATGCAAATCCCAGAATTTCTTTCAAGTCACTGCCTGAGATAACTAAAGGTTTTCATAGTATACTAGAGGCAACATCTCAGGTCATACAATACCTTTTAGGGTGAGGCCTTGTTTAGAATCTATCTGTGTTTTAACTTGGAGTCAGACACACAGACTCCGACTCATGCATGCACGTGCATGCTTGCATAAACACAGATAAGTCAATGGGCTGAATTTGCATTTGCGGATTAGTTATTGCAGATACATTCCATTTTGTTCAAAAAAGCACACAGTTTGTGGAAAGTCAGTCAATCTGGCATTTTATAAATTCCTACTTTGAAAATAAAACCAGTCTGACTCCAAGTTACAACACAGACAGATTCTAAACAAGGCCTTACACCTAAAATGCATTGTCTGATCTGAGATGTCGTCTCTAGTATACTAATAAAACCTTTAGTTATCTCAAGGCAGTGGTTTGAAAGAAATTCTGGGATTTGCATGTTAATCAATTAAAACCTACTTCTCCTTTCTAACTGATTAAATATTTGACAGCCATCTTAGGTTTGCTCAATACATTTGCATCAGGTCTATGACCCTTTGATCTTTTAATTAGAAAGTCACCTTTCTCACTAACACTTGAAAAAGAAGTGAGATTCTGAAAACTTGTTTGTTCAAATAAACCTTTTGGACTATAACCTGGTGTAGATGTTGGTGTGTTTGCTGAGCTGAGAGGTTTGATAGCAGACTTTTCATCTCCTTACTAGGTGGCATCCTCAGTGCTGTGGTGCCTCCTGTGAAGCGCTGTTGTCTTGTGCCAGTTTGAATTTATATGGTCTGATTCTTGCTGTTACGGGTAGGTGCCAGTTCTGGCTGGGTGTTGTAATGTTTGGTATATTGGGACAAATTCAATGTGTTTGTTGGAATTATTGAAGGCTTGGCAATCATCTGCGGACTCTATCAACAAACACATTAAATTTGACCCGATATGTAAACCATTACAGCACACAGCTGGAACCGACACCTAATGGAAGCAGCAAAAACCAGACCATATAAATTTGAACTGGCACAAGACAACAGTGCTTCACAGGAATCTCCACAGGACTGAGGATGTTATCTACTAAGGTGATGAAAAGTCTTCCATCAAACTTCCCTGCTTGACGCACACACCGACATCTACAACAAACACCCGGGAAACAAATCTTCACTCGAACGCTATAAGCTGGAGTTGTGCGATTTTTTACCTTGTCCACTCCTGCTCAACAGCGGTACCTCCACCTCACAGCACATTTGATGGCAGAACTGGCACAAATGAACTTACAAAACTAAGAGGGTTCAGAAAATTGTTGTCTAAATTTCCAGACAATGAAAATTTCCACAGCTTTAACAGTTGCCTAGTTTCTGACAGTCAAACAAAGGCTTTGAAACATAATCAGGCAAATATTATTTCTTAAGCCTAACAACATGCAATGAGCATATTGACATAAATTGAAAAAATTGGCAATTGTCTTTGGCTACAACAGCAAGCTGAGTAGATTGAACAGCGTTCAAATATTTCATAATTCTTGGAACCTTTTAGTTATTAATAATGCAGGATTCACATTGACAAAGACCCATTAGGATGGTGCAAGTTTGCAATTCATTCCAGCACATCTTATACATCTTATCAGATTAGATTATGATAAGACCATAAGCCTTAAGAACAGGAGTAGGCCATACACTCCATTGATTCTGCTCTACCATTTAATGGGATAATAGCTGATCCAATAATCTTCGAGTTCATTTTCCTGTCCTATCTCTTTAATTCTTGATTCCCTTGCTGATTAAGAACCTGTCTGTCTCAGCCTTGATAATGGTTAATGATCAGTCTGTCAGCTTTCTATGGTAAAGAATTCTAAACATTCACAACACTCTGAAAGAAGGAATTTCTTCTCATCTTCGTCTTAACAGGTTAGGCCCTTACTCTGAGATTATTCCCTTCGGCCCTCAATCCTCCCACAAGGGGAAACCACCTCTCTGAATTTCTCTTGTCAAGCCCTTTATGAATCAAATGAATCTTATCACGGATACATAGCTGCAAGGGGATCAGGATTGGGAACTAAATGTACAACAATATATGTCCTCTCAAAAGGACAGGCAGATGGGCAGAGGGGGAAAGGTTGCATTTGATAGTAAGAAATAAAAATGAATCAATAGCAAAGAGTGATATAGGGCGAGAAGACATAGCATTTGTGTGGGTAGAGTTCAGGAACTGTAAAGGAAAACAGTTCCTGAAGGAGTTATTTGCAGGCCACTGAGCAGTAGTTAGGATGTAGACAGTAAATAATTCAGCAGATAGGAAAAACATTATTAAATAATCATGGAGGACTTCAACATGCAGGTGGACTGGGAAAATCAAGTTGGTGGTGGATCTCAAGAAGAGTCATTTATGGAATATCTACAAGATGGCTTTTTTTTGAAGCAGCATGTGGTAGAGTCCACTAGGGAGTAAGCAGTTCTGGATTTAGTGATGTGTAATGAGGCAGACTTGATTAAGGAGCTTAAGGTGGAGGAACCCCCAGGAGGCAGTGACCATGATATGATAGAATTAACCCTGCAGTGTGAGAGGGAGAAGCTGGGATCAGATGTAAACACATTACAATTGAGAAAAGATAACTACAAAGACACGAGGGAGGAGCTGCCCAGAGTTGATTGGAAAGGAAGCCTAGCAGTGAAGATTGTGTAGCAGCAATGGCAGGAGTTTCTGGGGTTAGTTTGGGAGGTACAGCAGAAATTCATCCCAAAGAAGAAGAAACTTACCAAGAGGAGGACAAGACAATCATGGCTGACAAAGGAAGTCAGGGAGAACATGAAAGCAAATCAGAAAACATGCAATGTGGTGAAGATTAGTGGGAAGTCAATGGATTGGGAAGCTTTTAAAAATCAGCAGAGAAGAACTGATAAAGAAAGGGGGCGAAGTTGAAATCTAAGAGTAAGCTAGCTAGTAATACAAAAGACGGTTGCAAGCATGTATTTGGCTATCTAAAAGGTAAGACTGAGCCAACAATGGATATTGGATCACTGGAAAATGAGACTGTAGAAGTAGAATGGGAAAGAATGAAATTGCAGGAGAACTGAGTAGTTACTTTGCATCAGGCTTAACACTGGTAGACACTAGTAGCATACCAGAACTATAAGAATGTCGAGGGGCAAAGGTGAGTTTAGTGGCCATCACTAACAAGAAAGTTCTGGGGAAGCTGGAAGTTCTGAAGCTGGATAAATAACCTGGACCAGATGAATTACACTCCAGAGTGTGAAGGAGATAGCTGAGGAGATTGTGGTGATAATTGGAGGCATTGGTGGTGATCATTCAGGAATCGGTGGAGTAAGGGAGAGATTGGAAAATAGCTGATCTAACACCCCTGCCTAAGAAAGGAAGGAAGCAGAAGACAGGAAATTTATAAACTAGTTAGCTTGACCTTGGTTGTTGGTAAGATTTTAGGATCCATTATTAAGGATGAGATTACTGAATACCTAAAAGTGCATAGTAAAGTAGAGCATAATATGAGTCAGTATGACTTCATCAAGGGATGGTCATGTCTGACATCTGTCAGAATTCTTTCAGGCAGTAACAAGCAAGTAATTGCAAGTTGCCACCTGATAATGCAACTTTTATCCCAACTCTCTATATTCTATTAATCAGCCAATCCTCTATCCATTCTAATATAGAATCTCAAACACCGTAGTGTCAGCTTATAAATTTCCTTATGTTGGGTACTATATTGAATTCCTTTGGAAATCCAAATATATTGTACCTACAGGTTCATTGTATCTATCTTGCCTGTTACCATCTCAAAGAACAGCAAGAAATTTGGCAGCTGTGATTTTCCTTTCTTTTCCCTTCTGACTCTGTTTGATTTCATTATGTATTTTTAAATATTCTGCTATTATGTCCTTTGTAATATAAACCATGTTGTGGAAGTTTGAACAATTCCTGAATGTTAAATGAAGTATAAGTTTTATTCTTATTTTCTTCAAGTCTTTGGTAAAGGGGAGCAATAAATAGATGTAATGGTGGTACATGTGTGTGGGCAGATGTGTTTTTGTTCAAATGATGTGAAAACTAAAGGTCATGATAAATCTAAATTTATGCAGGGAAGGCTCTGCTAAACAAGTACCCTGAAAATCTTGGTTGGATTCAGAGGTCTTTTGAAATACGTATATTTTCCATTTAATGATTTCTTACTGATGCTTTTGGCATCTGTATATATATTTTTAAAGAAAACAACACCACTCAGGTTATTTGATGACTCATCGTTCATTTGTTCAATAATTAGTGGGTGATTGCTGCAGACTTACGGCTGGTGCAGTTTCTGTAACAGATGCTTTATCTATGTGTTTGATTTGATGAATGTTACATTGAGTTTTGAGTTTCTTGGTGGGAGTTGTGATTAAAATAAAAGTTGATACAGCCTGGCTTTCTTATTTTTGCTTTTATCTTCACATTAGAACATCTGCCAGAGCTGTAATTATTTCATTCTGTACTTCCCCTTGTAGCCTTCCCATAATGCTAGTTTTCTTCTCCTCCTACCCAATTGAGACCTCTTTAACTACTGCCATTCTGATCGTTGTGTTTCGGACTTGCAATAATTGGATGTTTAGCGTAATGTTCAACTTTCCTACAGTCCATGTGACTTGTCAGCCTTTTCAATGGTCTTCCTTAATGCACCTTTGAACTTGAATGAAAAACTGAAATTTTAAGACTTAAAGAAACAAATCAGCAAAGGAATAAATGTTCAAATGTCAAAAGGCTAAGCTATGCTATTGGTTATGTTTCAAATAATGTGTAAAATGGCTGCCACAAGTTAAGTCTATGCAAGCTACAGCAGAGATTCAGTTCACTACAGCAAGCCAGCCTGTACACTATGGGCAAATGCTTAAACACTGTATCAAATATATATTCTTTTGAAGGACAATAAGGAAACACATTTTATGAAACTGTTTAACAATTCTGGATTAAAAAGCATTGCGGCACAACAAGTATTAGAAGTGTGTAAAAAGAATAGAGAAATAATTATGGATGGTTTTAATCTTCATGTTGATTGGGTTAATTGAATTGGAAAGTGTACCTAATGACAACAAATTCATAGAGTGTACTGGGGGTAGTTTCCTACAGCAATATATCATGAACCCAATTAGGGAACAGGCTGGGAGATAGCAAGAATTGCAGATGCTGGAGTCAGAGGCAACACAGTGTGGAGCTGGAGAATACAGCAGGTCAGGCAGCATCAGAGGAGCAGGAAAGTTGATGTTTTAGGTCGGGATCCCTCTTCAGACAAAATGTGAATTCATTAAAAGCCCAGAATAAGAAGTTTAATGATGACCACCTGTCTTGTCAATTGTCAGAAAAACACATCTGGCTCAATAATGTCATTTAGGGAAGGAAGCTGCTGCTCTGACCTGATCTGGCTGACATGTGACTCTAGACCCACCCTCTATAGCAATGTGGTTGACTCTTAAACATCCTCTGCGAAATTAGGGATAGGCAACAAATCCTGGCCTTTGATATAGGAATAGATAATGAGACCAATTTAAGAAATGACCTCAGACTAAAAATGTTCCCTAGGAAGTCATGATCATAACATGACAGAATTTAAGATTTATTTTGAAAGTGAGAAACCTGGGTCAGAAATAACTGATAAACCTGAATAAGGGACATTACAATGAGATAATGATACAGTTAGCTAATGTGAGCTGAGTAGATAGACTAGCAGGAATGACAAAAGCAAGTAGTGGCACACATTTTAGGCAGTAAAAGTAATTCATGATCCACTGAAAAAGTACATTCCAGTATTCAGTAATGATCTTAAGACAGGATAAACCAATCATTGATGACTAAGAAAGGTAAGGCAAGTGTTTTTATATTAACTTGTAGGACTTTGGCATTTCTTTCTGGCCAGCATTTATTATCTATCCCTAGTTTTCCTTGAAAAGATGGTAGTGAGCTATTGTCTTAAACTGCTGCAATTCATGTGCTCTGGGAGGGAAATCCAGGATTTTAACCAAACAACAGTAAAGAAATGATGATATATTTCCTAACCAGGATGGTGAGTGGCTTGGAGGGGGACTGGTAGAAAGTGATAGTTTTTCCATGTATCTGCTGCCTTGTCCTTCTCGATGGAAGTTGTCTTGGGTTTGAAAGTTACTGTCTAAGGATCTTTAGCGAATTTCTGTAGTACACATTCTAGATAGTACACACTGCTGCTACTGAGTGGTGGAGGGAATGGATGCTTGGGGATGTGATTCCACTCAAGTGGGGAAATAACAAGAAAATGTGTCTACTGAGAAAAGTAAGGAGAAAATGCTAAAGGAGAACGAGCTCTAACGATCTATATTGGTCAGTGAGGTGGGAGGAGTGGTTAGGTGGGACAGAAGATGTGCAGGTTGTGTCAGATCAAGGAGGCGGGGATGAGAAGGAGGGTTGGTCATGGGATGAGGCTGGGGGTGGGGAGAGTCGTAGGATGAGGTCAGGGATCGGGAGAGTCTCCCCACCCCCGGCGTCATCCCATGACCAACCCTCCGTCTCATCCACGCCTCCTTGACTTGACACAACCTGTCCGTCTTCTCACCCCAGTTATGCTTCTGATACAGCTTATGGCGCAGAGGAGCTTGATTAGCAGTGCACATCTCCCATCAGTGTTGTACAAAATGCAAAACAAAAACACAAATCAACATTTACCATTACAAGTTACCTGATTTGCTCAGTGAGCAAAGAAAAATTATCATTAATTTACAAAACTGTGTTAATTCTAGTCAGTTCCACTTTCATCAATCCCTGCACATGCATTTCATCCATTATCACCAAAGTGCTCTAAGTAAACTTAATTTTTTAATGCTTATTATTGGTAGCTTTTCTCGTATCTCTGCCTTCCGGAAGTAATTTTCCTTGATGAAAGATTGACAATGAGAGGGCATAGATTTGAAGAAATTATTTAATTTTTTAAAAATTAGGGCAGCATGGTGTCTCAGTGGTTAGCACTGCAGCCTCACAGCGACAGGGACCCAGAGTCGATTTCACCCTCGGGCAACTCTCTGTGTGGAGTTTGCACATTCTCCCCGTGTCTGCGTGGGTTTTCTCTTGGTGCTCCAGTTTCCTCCCACAGTCCAAAGATGTGCAGGCTAGGTGGACTGGCAGTGCTAAATTACCCTGTGGTCTATAGGGGGATGGCTCTGGGTGGGATAATCCGAGGGTCCAAGTGTAAACTTGTTGGGCCAAAGGGCCTATTTCCACACTGCAGGGATTTTAGGATTTTTTAAAAAAAACATTGTTTTTCTCGTGTTGAGTACTGTACTTGATCAGAGCAAGATGCTTTTCTTTCAGATTCAATATCTGTGCCAGATTGACAACAGAGTATGTCAGACTGTTGTTGCTATTTTTTGGAGTTAAGAGGAAGCTATTTTTTTTGATAACAAAGTATGGAGCTGGATGAACACAGCAGGCCAAGCAGCATCATAGGAAGCTAAGATGCTGCTCGGCCTGCTGTGTTCATCCAGCTCCACGCTTTGTTATTTTGGATTCTCCAGCAACTGCAGTTCCCATTATCTATGAAGCTATTTTTTGCTTTGTTTCCCAATACCATTGTACATCTTTTGCAGCAAGTTGCCTTGATATTCACAGTTTGATAACAACTTAGGCAAGAACTTTGCTAGATCATGAATCCAAAAAATCATTCCACTTCGTTCATATCCACCAGCCACTGCATTTTTGCTACAGTCCAAAGATGTGCAGGCTAGATGGATTGGCAGTGCTAAATTACCCTGCAGTGTATAGGTGGATGGTTCTGGGTGGGATGATCCAAGGGTCACTTTTCAAGGATCTGGCCAAAATGCTTTTGCTGTCAGTGCATTACCTATGTACTTGACATTGAGTGTCAATTTTTTAATCAAACTTTTTCTTCCGTTGTTTTCTGATGACTGCCTCTTCTGCTTTCACTTATTTATGATCAGCAATCAGCTCCTCAAAGTGCGATTCCTTTGTTTTCCCTGTCTTGCTTTCCTTTTTTAGGAGGTCCTGGTCAGTGGGTTACTAGTTTCCCTGTTTTGATTTTAGGTTGCACGTGGAGACTGCTGGAACTCTTCATGACTGATGTTAAGTTAATTTCATCCTCTCATTTACTTTTAAGATGATATTCACCAGGAAGACATTCGAGACTTACGGGAATGTATTTGTAATCTCCTATAATCTATGCAGCCATCAAAGGTTTTATGGCCTGTGAAATATCCTCTGTTATCTTTAGAATTACCAATCCTAGCCTTAGATTTGCTGCAGATGATAAGTGAATTTTGCTGAACATCTACTCTCTCGGACTCCAGATCTTCATTCTTGCCGTCACATTGGGCACTCAGCTTCATTTGTCTTATTAGGATTAGCATTGTTGCATTATGTAGCCTGAACCGTATCTTTGAGCTTCAATATTAGGTTATTGTCTTCAGCCACTTTGTACAGGTCTACAAAGCTCAAGATTTTACATGAAGTAGTGGTCTCTGTATCATGTTTCACATTCACTTAGCAATTTTCTTCTAAAGTCATCATGCTGACAATCATGAAGCATTTATGATCTTCAGACCTGAAGATGCCAACTTGTTTTATGGTTCAAATTTGACAGAATTATGAGTTTACACGTCTCCAGGAGCAATTTTTGTAGGTTTGCTTTTCTTCTTTATCAGTAAAGATCTTGATTCAAAATTACTCCATTTCATGTAGTTGGAACACTATTTTCCCCATGCTTTCCTTTCTATTGTGTGATGTCCTGCAGAATATTTACATCCTCTTGCTTAGATCTTTCCATTGACTCTTCAGTAAATATTTCTTGTTTTTTCCAACATGTTGTTCTCATTCATTCTGGAAAGCTTCTCAGCATAATGGAACACCTTGCCTGTTCTTCCATTAATATGGTAGAACATAGAACACAGAACATTACAGCACAGTGCAGGTCCTTCGGCCCTCGATGTTGTGCCGACCTGTCATACCGATCTGAAGCCCATCTAACCTACACTATTCCATGTACGTCCATATCCTTGTCCAATCACGACTTAAATGTACCTAAAGTTGGCGAATCTACTACCATTGCAGGCAAAGCATTCCATTCCCTTACTACTCTCTGAGTAAAGAAGCTACCTCTGACATCTGTCCGATATCTTTCACCCCTCAATTTAAAGCTATGCCCCCTCGTGCTCGCCGTCACCATCCTAGGAAAAATGCTCTCCCTATCCACCCTATCTAACCCTCTGATTATTTTATATATTTCAATTAAGTCACCACTCAACCTCCTTCTCTCTAATGAAAACAGCCTCAAGTCCCTCAGCCTTTCCTCGTAAGACCTTCCCTCCATACCAGGCAACATCCTAGTAAATCTCCTCTGCACCCTTTCCAAAGCTTCCACATCCTTCTTATAATGCGGTGACCAGAACTGTACACCATACTCCAAGTGCGGCTGCACCAGAGTTTTGTACAGCTTCACCATAACCTCTTGGTTCCGGAACTCGATCCCTCTATTAATAAAACCTAAAACACTGTATGCCTTCTTAACAGCCCTGTCAACCTGGGTGGCAACTTTCAAAGATCTGTGTACATGGACACCGAGATCTCTCTGCTCATCTACACTGCTAAGAATCTAACCATCAGCCCTGTACTCTGCCTTCCGGTTACTCCTACTAAAGTGCATCACCTCACACTTGTCTGCATTAAACTCCATTTGCCATCTCTCAGCCCAGCTCTGCAGCTTATCTATGTTTCTCTGCAACCGACAGCATCCTTCGTCACTATCCACAACTCCAACGACCCTAGTGTTGTCTGCAAATTTACTAACCCATCCTTCTACGCCTTCATCCAGGTCATTTATAAAAATGACAAACAGCAGTGGACCCAACACCGACCCTTGTGGTACACCCCTAGTAACTGGTCTCCAGGATGAACATTTCCCATCAACTACCACCCTCTGTCTTCTTTCAGCAAGTCAATTTCTGATCCAAACTGCTATATCTCCCACAATTCCATTCCTCCAGATTTTGTACAATAGCCTATTGTGGGGAACCTTATCGAACGCCTTGCTGAAATCCATATACACCACATCAACCGGTTTACTGTCATCTACCTGTTTGGTCACCTTCTCAAAGAACTCAATAAGGTTTGGGAGGCACGACCTTCCCTTCACAAAACTGTGCTGACTATCCCTAATCAATTTATTCTTTTCTAGATGATTATAAATCCTATCCCTTATAACCTTTTCCAACACTTTACCAACAACTGAGGTAAGGCTGACTGGTCTATAATTACCAGGGTTGTCTCTACTCCCCTTCTTGAACAGGGGAACCACATTTGCTATCCTCCAGTCATCTGGCACTGTTCCTGTAGACGATGACGAGTTAAAGATCAATGCCAAAGGCTCAGCAATCTCCTCCCTGGCTTCCCAGAGGATCCGAGGATAAATCCCATCCGGCCCAGGGGACTTATCTATCTTCACCTTCTGAAGGATTTCTAATACCTCTTCCTTGTTAACCTCAATCCCACCTAGTCTAGTAGCCTGTATCTCAGTATTCTCCTCGACAACATTGTCGTTTTCTAGAGTGAGTACTATTGAAAAATATTCACTTAGCGCTTGCCCTATCTCATCTGACTCCACACACAACTTACCACTACTATCCTTGATGGGCCTAATCTTACTTTCGTCATTCTTTTATTCCTTAAATACCTATAGAAAGCCTTAGGGTTTACCCTGATCCTATCCGCTAACAACTTCTCATGTCTCCTCCTGGCTCTTCTGAGCTCTCTCTTTAGGTCTTTCCTGGCTACCTTGTAGCCCTCAAGTGCCCTAATGGAGCCTTCACATCTCATCCTAACATAGGCCTTCTTCTTCCTCTTGACCAGAGATTCCACCTCCTTCGTAAACCACGGCTCCCACACTCTACAGCTTCCTCTTTGCCTGACAGGTACATATTTATCTAGGACACACAGGAGTTTTTCCTTGAATAAGCTCCACATTTCTAATGTGCCAATCCCCTGCAGTTTCCTTCCCCATCCTGTGCTCCCTAAATCTTGCCTAATCTCATCGTAATTGCCTTTCCCCCAGCTATAACTCTTGCCCAGTGGTATACACCTATCCCTTTCCATCACTAAAGTAAACATAACAGAATTGTGATCACTATAACCAAAGTGCTCACCTACTTCCAAATCTAACACCTGTTCGGGCTCATTACCCAGTACCGAATCTAATGTGGCTTCGCCCCTTGTTGGCCTATCTACATACTGTGTCAGGAAGCCCTCCTGCACACTCTGGACAAAAACTGACTAATGCTCTAGCTATTGCTTGACATGAGCAGAAACTCTAAGTTGTCAATACATTTCTTGAGTGTTAGTTCCTCCCCATTGTAGGATGGATCAACTATCCCCAATACTAAAGTATAGGACACACCCTGGATTTTTCCAGCCTATAAAATACTAGATAAAACCCAGGACTTTTAAAAACTTTTAAAAGGTCAAAGCGACAGCTTGACTGAATTCTGTGGAGAATGCACAAACACAACTGACAGAACTGGGATACCTGTCTCTAATCCTTATTCAGCTGGATTTACAGCTTGGTCTGCCCAGCACAGACAATATGGGGCCTACAGAGGTATTGGACATTCAACCTTGAACAAAACCCATTTCCATGTACTCTAGAAAGCTAATTAACTTCAGAAAAAAACATCAAGGTCTGAAAGAAAACTACAGATTTGATAGGAGATAACAGGGCACACAGCCAGTGTAACTGTCAACATCAATCTCATCTATGGGGAGTTACTTATTCAACAGCAAGCTTCTGCACAAACAGCTTCTCCACAGGCTTCCATCCCCATCCAGCAGCTTCAGAACCAAGAACCAAGAGAAGCCAATTCAAGAGAGTGAACAGAGAAGCTGAACTGGGAAGCTGAGCCAAGATCACCATTGAAACAAACAACATCTGAGATGGGATAGTAGGAACTGCAGATGCTGGAGAATCTGAGATGACAAGTTGTAGAGCTGGATGAACACAGCAGGCCAAGCAGCATCAGAAGAGCAGGAAAGCTGATATTTTGGAAGGCTCGAGGCCTGAAATGTCAGCTTTCCTGCTCCTTTGGTGCTGCTTCACCTGCTGTGCTCATCCAGCTCTACAAATTTTTATCTCAACATCTGGAATGGAGTGGGGAGACCAAACAAGTGTTTTCTGACAAGAGCTGCCAGACATGGGCCTGTTCCAAACCAAGAGAACAACCAGTAAGAACCTCAGCAACCAGGCACTCTTCAAAACTGTGTTTTGAGTCATGAGCATAACACCCGGGCTCTCAAAGTTCTGACCGAGTTAGCAATGAGTAGAAGACAAGTGGTGACAGGGCATTGGGACCCCAAGGGTACGAATTCTGATAAAAACTCTGAAAACAAAATTATTGTTTTCTCTGTGTGTCCATAGGATAAGATTTTTATCATGTTAATCTGGTTAATTATGTATTTAATAATGCTATTGTTCTCTGTGCAATTAACTGAGGGCCTGAATGGCTTACACCTTCCCTTTATTTGAATTAGCATTTGATCATCACTTGTCCCAAAACTGCAAGTCACCAAATTTAATTCTACATAAATCCAATATATTCTCACTGCCTTTCATGCATGGATTATTGAAGACTTTATCTTTTTAATCACCTATGTCTCAAGGAGTAATCATACACTTCAGATCATATTGTAGCAACGATTCTCCTTCCTTCTTTCTAAAGGGGAAAAGCCACAGCCCAAATTCTTGAAAAAGCTGATTAAGAATAATACAACACTGGGAACAATTAAAACAAAAAATAGCATTTTAGGTGTCAGGATGAGCATGATATTTTTACCTCAGCCTTATTGTTCATCCTTCTCCCATTCAATAATGTTGGCCATTGATGTTTGGCCGACCCAGCACAGCTTTTCTGGATTGATTCTACCATGGACAATTGTCTAAGTGGAGTTTGCACATGCTGTGTGAGTTTTCTTTAGGTGCTCCAGTTTACTCCCACAGTCCAAAGATGTGCAGGTTAGGTGGGTTGGCCATGCTAGATTACCCATATAGTGTGCAGGAAAGTGTAGGTTAGGTGGATTAGACGTAGGATATGCAGGGTTACAGCAATAGGGTAGAATGCCGAGTTTGAGTGGGATGCCATTTGCGGGTCGGTATAGACTTGATGAGCAGAATGACCTGCTTCCACACTATAGAGATTCTATGATTCTTTTTTATTCCTTGCTGCAAATCTAAGTTGTCTGTGTGGCCTTCAGGACTATCTGCCCTTCCCTTAGATAGCCAGTATTTAAATTGTGCTGATAACTTGACAGAGGAGTAGAAATCAGGACTGATCATCAAACTGGCATGCTGTTGCTTTGTGACATTGGACAAGAATTACAATTGATTTTCCCACTGTTCAGTCAATCCACCCTGAAGCTGAAAATTGACCGTTATGTGTTTTATAAGTCAAAAAAAGAACTAGTTGTGGAGAAAATCCACTACGCTTTAATCTCAAAGAAGTCTTATTGCAGCTAAGTAAATACCCAAAGAAATAAATTATAAAGTTCAGTTAAAATTGGTTATCTGCTAATAAAGGCAAGAGCGCTATGGGGCCTCAATCCTTTCCTTAATCCCATTTTAAACTCATTGATATACATTAGACTATTTAACCATACAACTATTATTAACAAAGATGTTCAGGTTATGTGAATTGGCCACGCTAAATTGCTCAGAGTGTGATCAGGGACATGTAGATTAGGGGGATAGGTCTGGATGGGATTCTCTGAGAGTTGGTGTGGACTTGTTGGGCTGAAGGCCCTGTTTCTACACTGTAGGCATTCTATGTTAATTCTTAAAGATCTGTCTAAACAATTATAGAAAGTGCTAAAAATAGAAATGCTTTAACTTCCAACTTGTATTATCTCCATGGACAACCTATGGGAGAATCCTATCTCACGTTTCCAGTATAATTTAACTCACTGAGTTGTGGAATAATTTCACAAAAGATACAAGCTAAAAACTTTCAAAACAATGCTGGAATATAGATTCTCATGAAGTGGAACTCAAATTTACAGTCTATGAATGTGAACAAGCTTTTTTGAAGTCTCTCTACTTTAGACTAAAAGACATGTTTTCATTTATCAAGGATCCAGCAGACAAGATGACTTTGGTTCCTGATTTCTTATAACTTCAGTTTTCTGTACTAGACGTGGTAAGGATAGATGTCTTTATTTTTATATAGCCCAAACAAAGCACTCAGTTTACTTTGAGATGTTAGGGATTTTCCTAATTCTTCTGATGAACCGAATAAGATCTGGGATTCATTTTTGTCCATTTCAACTGTGTATCATTCGCAAACATAGGGAGCATTGGAGGGATACCATCAGACTCTTAAACATTGACTAAGACCTATTGGCAAGAAAACTCAAGACTGGGACAAAATGTTAGATTTATTACTCTTTGAGACCAGATATTCCCTAAGTGCATCTGAAACAAAAACTGAAAGTGCCAAAGAAACTTACCAAGTCTGGCAGCATCTGAGCAGAGCAAAAATAGAATCCCCCTAGTCCTCACATACCACCCTACCAACCTCCGGATACAACGCATCATCCTCCGACACTTCCGCCATCTAGAATCTGACCCCACCATCGAAGACATTTTTCCCACCCCACCCTTGTCTGCCTTCCGGAGAGACCACCCTCTCCACGACTCCCTTGTCTGCCCCACACTCCCCTCCAACCCCACCACAGCCGGCGCCTTCCCCTGCAACTGCAGGAAGTGCTACACCTGCCCACCATACCACCTCCCTCACCCCCATCCCAGGCCTCAAGATGACTTTCTACATCAAGCAGATGTTCACTTGCACATCTACCAATGTGGCATCCGCTGTACATGGCGTGGCTTCCTCTACATTGGCAAAACCAAGAGGAGGCTTGGGGACCCCTTTGCAGAACACCTACGCTCGGTTTGCAGTAAACAACTGCACCTCCGAGTTGCGAACCATTTCAACTCCCCCTCCCATTTCTTAGACAACATGTCCATCCTGGGCCTCCTGCAGTGCCATAATGATGCCACCCGTAGGTTGCAGGAACAGCAACTCATATTCCGCTGGGGAACCCTGCAGCCCAAGGGTATCAATGTGGATTTCACCAGCTTCAAAATCTCCCCTCCCCCCCACTGCATACCAAAACCAACCCAGCTCACCCCAGCCTACCTAACCTGTCCTTCTTCTCACCTATCCCCGCCTCCCACCTCAAGCCGCACCTCCATTTCCTACCTGCTAACCTCAACCCGCCCCCTTGACTTGTCCATCCTTCCCGGACTGACCAATCCCCTCCCTACCTCCCCACCCATACTCTCCTCCCCACCTATCTTCTCCTCCATCCATGTTCGATCCGCCTCCCCCTCTCTCCCTATTTATTTCAGAATCCTCTCCCCATCCCCCTTTTCTGATGAAAGGTCTAGGCCCGAAACATTAGCTTTTGTGATCCTGAGATGCTGCTTAGCCTGCTGTGTTCATCCAGCTCCACACTTTGTTATCTTTGATTCTCCAGCATCTGCAGTTCCCATTATCTCTGATAACATTTTGAGTCTTTCATGAGAAGGACTCAGATGGATAGTATTCCATTACAATCCTGACATGTGCAGTGTAGATTGTGGACATGCTTCAGAAAGTTGGGAGGGAAGTTATTCATGATCATATTCCTATCCACAGAGCTGCTTTTATAGCCACAAAACTGATATGGGTATTCCTACTCAGTTTCTGATCAATGATAATCCCTAGGACCTTGGTGTGGGGGTGGGGGAGGGAACATTATGATGGGAAAAGTGATGAATGTTAAGGGGGATAACAAGGTGTAGGGCTGGATGATATAGCAGATGAAACAGCAACAGAGGAGCAGGAAGGCTGACATTTTGGGCCTAGACGCTTCTGATGCTGCTTCACCTGCTGTGTTCATCCAGCTCTATACCTTGTTATCTTAGATTCTCCACATCTGCAGTTCTTACTATCTCTGAAACAATGTTAAGAGGGAATTTTGTTTTATTGATTTGTGGTTGAATAATTCCTTGGAGGCCAGTATCCCACCACCAAGTCACCCTTCATTTAAACATGGAAGTCAGTCCTTGACACTGATCCAGCTTCCTCAGAACCAGCTCTCAGAGGGTCAGGATGTCTGATACTCCTGTTTTTATCTGTTAGCCAGGACTCCCTGATTGAATCAGAATAACAGCTGGCTTACCTTGTTATAATCACTACACCCATCTCCGTCTGAGTCCAAGGACATAGACCGGCTCTTTATCTTGTAGCTCCTTCTAGAGGATTTTAGCACTGGGCCAGGTTCCTCTGGATCTGCCTCGGATATGGGCGGCATGCAATGCATAGTAGATCGCCTCTTGTGATTCATTCTCATCTTCATGTGGCAAAGGCATCGAGGAGGAGACTCCATTGTGTCCATCTCAGATTCTGAGGCCTCTTCACTAGCCTTGCCGATTGTTCTGAGGAGCTGGGAATATTTTGCTCCTGCCCCAACTTTCTAATGGTCCACACGCTTGTTCAGGACCGTCACAGCTACCTGAATCGTCAACATGTCTCCTACCCATGCAGGCCAATTCCCATGATTCCTGCACCAAACTTCACCCCTTGAAGTAAACTGTCTTTCCTGCTTACCCGAGTCTTCTGTCTGGCACACACACACACACACACACACACACACACACACACACACACACACACACACACACACACACACACACACACACACACACACACACACACACACACACACCTCTCCCACCCTTCCCCGGTAGCTGCTGCATGAGGTATGATCCTGAAATGAATACGACCTGGAGTAGTTTGGTATCTAGTGATGCTAGAGGCTGTTTCTGTTTCTTTAAGCCTGCCTTCAAAGTTTGGACTGCTCTTCCTGCAAGCCTTGGGGTAATGTATGGTATGGAGCTGTCCTTAAATGTTGAATGCCATTCAATTTCAGGGAATATTCAAACTATCCACTAGCAAACAATGATCTGTTATTTGTGACCAACATTTCTGGGAGTCCGTGTCTTGCAAGAGAAGCGTGCAGTTTTTCTATTGTTGTCCTTTTTGACGAATGGATTCTGTGCAAAGCCAACCACTTTGAGTGGGCATTCACAATGACTAAGAACATTGAGCTCATGAAAGGACCTGCATAGTTGACATGTAACCAAGTCTAGTGTTTACCCAGCCATTCCTATGAATGCTGGGGAGCTGTTGGCGGTAATTTTTGTTCTTGTTGGCACTCTGGGCACTGCCCAACCAGTGCGGCTTTGTCTGCATCCAATGCTGGCCAGTAGACATAGCTTCTCACCAAGATCATTATTTTGGAAACCACTGGGTAACCCTAATGGAGTTCAGCCAGTATCTGGCAGCAATTTTTGCTTGGGAAAATCACTCTTGCTCCCCATAATAATATGCCATCCTCTATTGTGTCCCCCCTCTATTAGTCTTTCCAGGTTCAAAAAGGTTTCAATTCTGGTTGTGATGGCCTTTTGACTTACCCCATCACCACCAGCTGTTTCAGTTTTGTCAGGACCAGTTCTTTCTGCATTCAAAGCCTGATATTGTCAGCTATGACTGGAAGAGTATCTTATAAGTTTTAAACCATCGTGGACATCTGCAGTGGCAGTACCACCAGTGGTGTATCTGCCAGTGACAGATGGCGCAATGCATCTGCATTCGCTAGTTAGCTCCCAGACGATCTTCCAATTTGTAATTAGACACACTTAGTATTAGAGCCCACCGCTGAATTCGGCCTGCAGCTATGGGTGGCACTGCCTTGTCTCCTTTAAGTAGACCTAGCAGACATTTGTAATCCATTATTACTACAAATTTATATCCATAAAGGTAATGGTGGAGCTTCCTGATTCCAAATATAACAGCCAAACCTTCTTTCTCTATCTGGGTGTATTCACACTCTGCATTAGCTGAATACATATGCTTTTGGACATTCCTTTCCATTGGGCTACCTATGAGCTAATAATATCCAGATGCCATGCAGGGGTACATCGCATGCCAATATCAGATCTTGCTTGTGATCATAATGTGCCAACCACCTCAGATGATGATAGTTCCTTCTTCACTTCCCTGCAAGTCATGGCTTGACTACATGATCATTTCGAGGGTTGACCCGTTTTTGGACTGGATGCAAATGTTTCAGAATGGAGACTAGATTATGTATGAAGTTTCTTTAATAATTCACCAGCCCAAGACCTAAGCTACAATACAGGCAGGACAGTCAGGGCACCTTTGAGACCCCTCACTTTACCTTCCAATCAATGTAACCTGGTCTTGTAAGACAAGTAGGTCACATGGGATGCCTGGAATACACATTCTTCCCTTCTAAGGTGTATGCCCACATGGGAGAAGCGTCGAAAAGATTATGTCCAAGTTTTCCGAGTGCTCCTTATTTATCTTCCCTACCATTAGCATGTTGTCTAGATAAATAGTGAGCTGGGGCAGTCATTGTAAAATGCTCTCTATCATCTGCTGAAAAATCGCATAGACTGCATAAATTACATAGAGGGGACTGGCAATACCCCAAATGGCAGTCTCATATACTCGTACAAACTCTGATGGGTGTTAATCGTAGCATGGGCCTAGGAATCCTCATGTTACCACAATTACAAGTACACATAGCTCATTTCCAGCTTTATGAAGAACAGTAGTCCCTTGCCAACTTTGTGTATAAATCCTCTATGTGAGGAATTGGGTATTCATCTCACTGCAAAAAAAGGTTTACCATTTCTTTAAAATCCCTACAAAGGCAGACTGACCCATTGGGCTTCACGATTAGTATGACAAGTGTTGCCCATTCTTCAAACTGGACTGGTTTGATTCCTTTGCTTTCCAGCCTTTTGGTTTCTGCCTCTGCTTTTGCTCATAAGGCAAATGGAATGGGCAGGCCTTGCAGAATCATGGAATTGCTTTTTCAATATGTGAGGTGGCCTCGGTTCATTTTATAGTCTTTAGACTTGCCTGAAAAGTTTTTAGCTATTTAATTAGGACTTCAGTCAGGTAGCTATTTTCTAATCAAAATGTTGAGCATGTTGAGGTGAATTTTTCTCTACCAATTTTGCCCTGTCTACAATCAGTGATAACTGAACCAGTTGCTTCTCAAAGGAGACCAAAACCAAAGTTGTACCTTTAATCTATAAAGGTTCTCTAGTTTAGGTGCTCAGTCTAGTGAAGGCCTTGCACAAACTTAGAGATGGAGACCAGAGTTAATTTTGTTAAATACTGAAAAATTAGAACTCGGTGACAAATTATTTTGATTGAGATAGAGATAGTGGGAACTGCCGATGCTGGAGAATCTGAGATAACACAGCATGAAGCTGGATGAACACAGCGGGCCAAGCAACGTCAGAGGAGTAGGAAAGCTTGGTGTTTCGGGTTGGGACCCTTCTTCATTTATTTTGATTGATTGGCTCTGATTTGGATGTGGCTAAACAATTTGACTGTTCCAAACCAGATGGAGACTTCCCAAGGTGTGCACTCTTGGGTACCAGCCTGAGTTTTCTTTTCCCGTTCAATCTAGCTTTACTGGCTCAAGTTTGCACACTGGCAGCAATGGCTTGCCAGCCGAGATCCTGAGGAAAATTTAAACCCGTTTGGTAGAGGCTTGGCTTTATTTTGGGGTTTTGCTGTGGGTTGAGCAAAATTCCCTCTGTTCCAGATATGTCCAGAGTGATTCTATGCTTTTGCCTTCACTCAAGTGGTGTTCCCCAAGCTCAGTCAGATTGGTGAAGGTGTTCACTTGCATCAGAATATCCTGCAGTTCGTATGCTCCACTTGCTGCATTTTCCAATGATAATGCCAGTTGTAGTGTCTGTTTGAAATCTAGTTGGGCTTCAACTAGTAGGTGCTTTTGTGCTGTTATATTATTAATCCCATTCACCAACAGTATCTAATGAAGAGTTAAACCAAAATCACAATCCTCTGCCACTTGTCATAACCTAGTCAAAAATCCTGAAAATAGATTGTGCTGGTTCTTGAATTGTTAAGTAAAAATGACAGGGGCTCAGAATTGGAAGAGGCTTGAGGTTGTAATATTCCTGAACCAAATCCCTCAACTCTTTAAAAGTTTTAGTATCTGGAGCTTTAGGGAAAGATAGACTCCTAAAAACCAAAAAAAGCTGTGGGTCCACAGGTTGAGGGGAGAATTACTTATTGCTTTTCATCTACCCCAATGTCATTTTCCTGGAAAAAATAATGCATGCTTTCCACATACTGGCCCAGTCTTCGACAGCAGGATAGAGTGAGTCAAGTTTCCCAAATAATGGCAAGATGCTAGAAATGCCCCCAACTCAAAGACAGCTGTTGTGAGTGAATTTCTTCAGGAGTATAATTTGTTATTGTCACAAGTAGAAGTCATCAATGATGATTTTTAATCTTGTACTACTCAGATGATTCGTCTGTCAGAAGCAAAACCACATCATGGATAGTGTCAAAGTTGACTAACTGGTCCAGTGGCTAAATGTCATTCAGCCTTACATAGAAATTTTGGCAGTGCACTTCTTTACATCCACTTATTTCCCTCTTTTTACAAATATGTTGAAATAAAGCAATATTTCCTTGCTCAGTGGCTGACCAAATGATTGCTCCAGACAGTTGTCATTGTTGCTGAACTCATCAACTATTTGTTTTATGCAACAATCCCGTGGCAATTAATTCTCTTTTTAAAAACCAAAAGAACTGCGGATGCTGTAAATCAGGAACAAAAACAAAGTTGCTGGAAAAGCTCAGCAGGTCTGGCAGCAACTGTGAAGGAGAAAAAAAGAGTTAATGTTTTAGGTCTGGTGACCCTTCCACAGAACAGTTCTGAGGAAGTGTCACTGGACCCGAAACATTAACTCTATTTTCTCCTTCACAGATGCTGCCAGACCTGCTGAGCTTTACCAGCAACTTTGTTTTTGTTCCGAATTCTCTTTTTATTTTATTGTGTGACTTTCAATTTTTTGTCTGTGGATGGTGGCTTTTGTATTAGGAATTTGGGTGCAGACCAAATTTTTCAAAAATCTGTCTGTCTTGTAGAAATTAGTTTACACTGGAATGTTAAATTAATCCAACAATCCTGACCTCATTCCTACTTATTAACTTCTATATGTTGAAAAGTTATCGGTATAGTTGGGAATGCAGATTTAAGGTTACAATTAGATCAGCCATGACCTTATTAATCGGCTGAATGACTTGCCACTGCTCCATGTAGGAGAAAATCACTGCAGTTGCTGGAATCTGAACAGAAAGCAATAATGCTGGAGATCACAGCGGGTCAGGCAGCATCCATGGAGAGAAAGCAAGCTAGCATTTCAAATCTGGATGACTCTTCATCGGAGCTGCAGTTCTGATGCAGATCCATCTAGATTCAAAAGGTTATCTTGCTTTATTTCCATGGATGCTGCCTGACCTGCTGTGATCGCTAGCACTTTTTGTTTTCAGTTACTTCTGCTCCATGTTCATGTGTCCTTAACTTCTAAATATTGGAGCATTTGCTGAATAGTGACAGTGATTACTTTAGAAATAGGGAAATGTAAAATGAGACTGGGCAATCATAATTCATTTTTTAGGGGCTTACAAGAAAAAAAAACTGCTTTAAGGTAGGGCTTAAGGATGGTTTACATGGAAATTGAGATCAATATGCTACTGGCTATGGCATATTTTACAGTGTACAGTGAGATTTGCTTGAAGTTAGTTGTAAGATAACTGATGTAAAAATGGTTGGTGGCTCATTAGATACCTAACAATACATTTCTCAACATGATTCATCTCAATTAGTGTGTCTCCTTTCTCTTTAGATATCTGCTAGAAGGCAGGATCACATAGTGCCACAAACTTTCCCACAAATAGAACTAAAATGCAGGCATTGAATCTACTCCCGTTAAAACGTGATTGAACCCTATGCTGAATAAGAATGATAGAAGAGGCAGTTTTGTTTTTTTCAAATTGCTGACCAGGAATCTCTCCCCCTCTTGCCACCTGCCATTTGTGTAAGAATTGGAAGAATGTTGGAAGAATTTACAAATTGATACTTAGCTTGTTTAGTTGTACTTATGGATCCATCTATATCTTAGTCATCAATTCCTCAAATAGAACTCAATCCAACACTTCTGGTTTAGAATTCAGGATGTCACTACCCACCACAAGAGCTCTGAACAACATATATAGATGCAATTCATCCCATCCCTACACTTGAAGGGGATTTGTGTTTCCTGGTGTCTGTGCACTGTTATGTTTAACTCAATGCCACTAAAACATTTATTTCATTGCTTTTTGTAATATTAACAAAAATAAATATAAAACACTTTAGAATGTATTGAGGATGAAATAAGTTATAAAATCCAGGATTTTAAAAATTTGCCTCAAGAAATAAGATGTAAAACATGAATTTATTTATGCAGTTATGATTTTGGAACATATCAATGGAAAGTACCTTGTATTGCACTTCGAAATCCAGAAGACTTTAATCCAACAATGCTTTCATTTTTTAAGAAAGTAAATTATTGCTCAAAAACATAAAATTCTACAAATCCCCAGAATATAAGCTATTGAGTTTTGTATTTGATAAGTTGGTCAGCCTTCTAGTGAAAGGGTTTAAATCTGATTGTAATATGCTATAAGACAATACCTCTTCACAATTAGTGATACAATATCATATTATCTAGTTGTCTCTTGCAGCCTCATGACAAGATGAAGTCACAGCAACACACTGCTTAATAAAATTAATGATTTTCTTTTTCTCAGCAGTATCTATAAATATTCTTCAGCTGCAAAGGAAGATCACAAATAGTATAAGTCATCTGTTGCTGTTGGATCATCTGTAGTACTGATGGGCCTCAAAGACCTTCCTATCTTGTGTTAAAGAAAGATAAAAAGCAAACGTCTTAAATGGTATAAATGTAGATAAGTACATAGATTAAGAGTAAGCTACATCATAGGCAGTTAGAAATGAAAGGCATGTGTTTATTCAGAGTTCCTTGTCTTAGTTAACAGCAATTGGAAAAGCATCAGATTGAACGTGAACTATTCTTAAGTGACAGAGGGAAAACCAGGGCTGAAACAACTCAGTCTAATTCTTATTTGCCTTTTACTGAACAGTTTTTAGCGAATGGAAGCTTGGAATCTGATGAATTACAGAATGATTGTGTGATCCATTATGATGCTTAGTGTAGTAAAGAGGAACTATAAAACAGATGAATCAAGAGAAACACAAAACAACCTAAATAATTTTCAATTCAGCAATCAGTTACCTTCCTGAACTGATGATTCTGTGAGAGGTTTGATATCAAATTTTGCTCTAGCACACTTAATATCTAGTTCACAAAATTAGTGTGATCTTTTTTGGTGTCTAACGTAGACATATTGCACAATCAACTTCTTCTTTCCTCTAGGACTGCCAAATCTTAGTTTGTACCAATGAGATAGATAGATATCAGTTTTTGAAGCCATTTTCTGGTTACCACATAGTATGTTGGCAGATTTGGGACATTGATGTAATTTTTTTTTCTTTCTGTGTGATTCAAGAAAAACAGGCATAAGCTGAGGAAAAAGTAAAAAATTGCAGCATAGTTGGATTTACAATCCTTTGTTGAATTAATGGCTGCAAGAATAAATAAGGTTTCCTTATAAATGGCAGTGGGAACATTTCAGCACGATAACCAAGAACATTATATGGAAAATATACATATAGATAAGGTATTCATCTGTAAATAAATGAATATTCTAAACTACTACTATTAACATGATGTCATATTTGGAGAATCATTCATGTTGTTTTTATGTGGTGTCATAAAAATGGATTATAAGATTGAATTTCTTACTGAGAGGCTGAACTTTTAAGATAGCATATTGTCTTTAAGAATTACTGAATGCCTGAGACAAGTGATGGCTCAGAATATGCATTCAGTGGCTGCCTGTGACATCCTTATGTGGATTTCTGAAGGCTCTGGGCTAAATTTGAACCCATAACCTTCTGACTCAAAGACAAGAGGTGGCACAGTGGCTCAGTGATTAACATTGCTGCCTGACAGGGACCCAGGATTGATTCCACCCTTAAATCCTGCGTGGAGATTGTACATTCTCTCTGTCTTTGCTTGGATTTTCTGCAGGTGCTCTGGTTTTCTCCCACAGTACAAGGATGTGTAGGTGAGGTGGATTTGCCAATTCATGGTTACAAGGTTAGGTTAAGAGGGGCCTTAGGTCTTGGGAATGCTCTTCAGAGGGTTGTTGTGGACTCGATTGGCTGAATGACCTGATTCCACACTGTCGGGATTTTATGATTTCAATGATTACACTGATTCTTCAGATGAGATATGAAATGTCATACCTAAACTGTACCAAGTGAACTTCAGCCAGTAACCCTTCAACGGGAAAGC
Organism: Stegostoma tigrinum; assembly: GCF_030684315.1. Classification (NCBI taxonomy): domain Eukaryota; kingdom Metazoa; phylum Chordata; class Chondrichthyes; order Orectolobiformes; family Stegostomatidae; genus Stegostoma; species Stegostoma tigrinum. The sequence goes on from NC_081366.1 coordinate 57,772,138, forward strand.
TGTCATCTTTTGTTTAAAAAAAGTGGAGCTATGATTTCATGTGATGAAAGATGTGAAGCTGATTACCCCTCTCAGAAGAAAAGCATTACCCCTCATTTCCTTTCAGTTATGATTTATTTGTAGACATGACACTCTATAAATCGGCTCATGTGGAACTGAAGGGAAAGGCTGTTAACTTGATGGTCAGGCGCCCTAGAACATGAAAACCTATACATAAGCTTAATGCAAAGAATTTTAAATGTACTTTGTTGTTTACTAATGTTGCAATTTGACATTAATACAAAAAAAATTATAAAAGGTTGTTTGTGCCTGGACAGCAATTATTCCTTAGAATTAATATTTGTTCTTGTTTTAATCGTCCAGTTACTGAAATGTGGTTTAGAACAAAGAATAAGGAAGAGTACAGTGCAGGAACATGCCCTTGGTCCACTAAGATTGCAATGGCATATGATATCTTTCTAAACTAAGATGTTTTGCCTGTATGTTATCCCTATCTTTCTATTCCCTGCATATTCATAAATCTGTCAAGATACCTCTTAAACATTACTGTTATATCCACTTCCACCACCTCCTCTGGCAACACATCCCAGTCACTTACTACCCATTGTGTAAAAAATAGCACTTGCCTCTCTCACCTCCTTTACAATTACTCACTTTTACCTTAAAACTATATCCCTTAGTAATTGGCAGTTCTACTCTGGGAAAATGCTTCTGATGATCCATGCCTCTCATAACTTTATACACTTCAGGAAGGCTTATGAAATCTTTCTCCATTTGTATGTTCTAGCTTGCCAGCAGCTAATAGTACAATTACTGAGATGCTTTTTTTTCAAGATTATTTTTCAGTTATTTTGTCAGCAGCGTTAAAGGAACATCTCAATTTGAACAGTACTGAAATAGGTGAGAAATACATATGTTAAAGAAATGAAAAAAATCATTTCTTGACTCTGGACTGCTGGAATAAACAAATTTGTCATGCATTAAAGGAATGCTTTCCTACCCAATCTTCAGATTTCAGAATATAATAGTAAGATTGATATTTGTTTTAAACGTGCACCACTTTCATCAACAGCTGTAATTGGACATTTTCTTTCATTTATTTAAGAATACACATGTTATAAAGAAGTAAATTACATTAAAAAAACAGTTTTTTTTAGTGTGACATGGATAAAAATATAACCTTTGCAAAACCCTCTCTCACATTTGTAAATATTAGTCTGCCAAAGATTGTTGTCATCGATTGTCCTCATTAAACTTGTTTTGACGTTCTGATTTTGCTCTGTCTTTTCTCTATAATGATGTGAAGTGGAAATGCAATTGTGAATATCATATTAATTGTGATTTAGGGTCATGGTAGATCTTGATTTTTTTTCTCAGATGTTGGAATTGTAATGTGAATGCAGTCAAAAGAAGATTTTTTATAGGACAGTGCTATCTAGAACATTCCAAAAAAACAGCCAAGGTGCATGATTACTAAATGATGTTGAACTTACTTGAAATAATCAATTGAGAAGATAATCTTCATTGTTAATTGAAGGGAAAAGAATGAAAATCTTGCTCTTTTATTGAGTTGTCACCCTGATTCCCATTGACTTTAATTTTGTCAGGGTTCTTTGAAGTTATACTTGGTCAAATATTACTTTGGAGTTCAGCTGTTTTATGTATGTTTTCACTCTGAATTGAGGCCAGAAGATGAGTAGCTCTGGCAGAACCCAAGCCAAGCATCATTGAGCAGGTTATGTGCAGTAATTATTATATGTACAATTTGCATGTCTTTCCCTTCTGATAATTAGTGACCCTCAAAATTATTTTTATTGTAGAACCCCTTTTCAAATAAGTTGGCAATTCTTGATCCCCATCTGAAATATGACCACAATTTCATTTTATTGATGAGAAGCCTTGTACCGTAAAAGGGAAACTGGTCGTGAGTTGCTATCAGTTCTAATGGAGATGCCACATGGAAGAAGTGCCCTTCAGTCATTAAAGGGGCCAATATTATGATTTCCCCACATTTTGGTGATGTAAGTCCTAACCACTGAGAGGTACCAGCAAATTCAAGGCATAGAATAATTCATTCCTCAAGCAACAGAGGCAGATGATGGCCATGCATTCATGTAAGATCCAGAATCATTTTCAAACCAAAGGTAAACTCAGTTAAGAGATAATAGGAACTGCAGATGCTGGAGAATCCAAGATAACAAAGTGTGGAGCTGGATGAACACAGCAGGCCAAGCAGCATCTTAGGAGCAGGAAAGCTGACGTTTTGGGCCTAGACCCTTCATCAGAAATTTCTGATCCCCATCTGAAACATGACCACAATTTCAATTTGGTGATGGGAAATTTCTGATGAAGGGTCTAGGTCCAAAACGTCAGCTTTCCTGCTCCTAAGATGTTGCTTAGCCTGCTGTGTTCATTCAACTCCACACCTTGTTATCTCGGTAAACTCAGTTAAGGTGGTTTGGAGATTGCTAGATCCCTTGACTGGGTGCAAAGCACCTGATCATGAAAGGACCACCCCCAGGAGGCCCAACTGAGTGGCTTTCGGAGGCACGGGAAAACTGCACGACTCCCACTTGGTCCCGGAACCACCAATAAATTCTGCTGAGCTCATAGATAATGGATACAAATTGACTTGTTAATGAGTCCAACTGACAACCTGTTGACATTGTTTGGGAGTTCTGCTTCAGCTCCTTCTGCCCACACAGGATATTTTCCCAACATCAGGAAACTAACGTGGCCACTCTCCCACTATTAAGTAGATGAGCTGCCATGCTTCCTGCTACAACGGGCTGTATTAGTTAGTACCAAACATTATACTATAAACATCCATGTTTATGATTAGAATATTTCAAAAATACATTTAAGAACCGATTGTGAGATGTGCAGATTTTCCCAGCACTGTTTTCATGAAATTGATTATGATGAATCTATTGATTTAATGAATTATTGAAACCAGAGTCATCAATGTTTGTCAGATTAGAGAAGCTATTTGATAGGCACATTAAGTGGTAAATTTAGTAACCTGTATACACCTTGAATGCTTGCATTAAAATCGCTGCAACTGAATCTATTCCAGTCCTCAACTCAAAGCTGGAAAAAAATTAGGAGACACTCAGAGTTCCTCACATTCTAAATCTTTGTGCTGCTCTCATGCTCCATGTCTATTTTTAAAAAGGTTATTTATTCATTTGGGATTTGGGCATCACTAGCTGGCCAATATTTATTTTTCATCTCTAGTTGTCCTTGAGAAGGTGGTGGTGAGCTGACTTCTTGAATTGCTGCAGTCTACCTGCTGTGGGTTGACCCACAATGCCCTTAGAGAGGGAAATCCAGGATTTGACTCAGTGAAAGTGAAAGAATGGTAATATATTTCCAAGTCAGAATGGTGAGTATCTTGGAGGTGAGCTTGAAGGTGGTGGTGTTCCCATGTATCTGCTGCTCTTGTCCTTCTACTTGAAAATGGTTGTGGGTTTGGAAGGTGCTGTCTGAGGGTTCTTTGGTGAATTTCTGAAGTTCATCTTTGGGATAGTACATGCTACGGCTACTGAGCATCGGTAGTGGAGGGAATGGATACGTGTGGATGTAATGCCCCTCCAGTGGGCTGTTTTGTCCTGAATACTGTCAAGCTTCTTGAGTGTTGTTGGGGCTGCACTCATCCAGGAAAACAGGAAGTATTCCATCACACTCTTGACTTGTGCTTTGTGAATGTGGACAGGTTTTGGTGAGTCAGGAGGTGAATTACTCATAGAAGTATTCCTAGCCTCTGACCTGATCTTGTAGCCAATGGGTTTATGTGGTGAGTCCACTTGAGATTCTGGTCCACGATAACCCCCAGGATGTTGATAGTTGGGGTTCAGTGATGGTAACACCATTGAATGTCAAGGCTAGATTGCCTCTTATTGGTGATGGTCAGAGCCTAGCATTTGTGTGGTGCAAATGTTACTTGCATTTGTCAGCCCATGCCTGGATATTGTCCATATCTTGTTGCATTTGAACATGGACTGCTTCAGTATCTGAGGAAAGTGCTGAACATTGTGCAATCATTGACAAAGACTTCCACTTCTGACCTTATGTTGGAGGGAAGGTCGTTGATGAAGCAACTGAAGGTGGTTGCGTCTAGGATACTACCCTGAAGAACTCCTGCAAAGACGTCCTGCAGCTGAGATGACTGACCTCCAACAACCATTTTCCAACGTGTCCTATGGCTTCAACCACCAGAGAATTTGCACCATGATATCCATTGATTCAAGTTTTGCTAGGAGTTCTTAATGCCACACTCTGTCAGATGCAGCCTTGATGTCAAGAACAGTTGCTTTCACCTCACCTCTGGGATTCAGCTCTTTTGTCCATTTTTGAACTAAGGCTGTAATGAGATCAGGTGCTGAATGGTCCTGGTAGAGCCCAAACTGATTGTCACTGAACAGGTTATTGCTAAACAGGTGCAGCTTGATAGCACTGCTGATGACACTTTCCATTACATTACTGATGATTGAGAGTACACTGGTTGTGCAGTAATTGGTGAGGTTGGATTTGTCCTGCATTTTATGTATAGGACATATCTGGGCCATTTTCCACATTGTCAGGCAGGTTCCAGTGTTGTCACTGTACTTTTTTCTGATGAAGGGTCTAGGCCCGAAATGTCAGCTTTTGTGCTTCTAAGATACTGCTTGACCTGCTGTGTTCATCCAGCCCCACACTTTGTTATCTTGGATTCTCCAGCATCTGCAGTTCCCTTTATCTCTTGTCACTGTACTGGAACAGTTTTGCCAGGGGAACAGCAATTTCTAGAGCACAAGTTAGGATTGTTCTCCGGGTCCATAGTCTTTGTAGTATACAGTGTCAAAGAAACCAAAGAACAAAGAAACCTACAGCACAGGAGCAGGCCCTTCGGTCCTCCAAGCCTGTGCCGATCAAGATCCTCTGTCTAACCTGTCATCTATTTTCTAATGGTCTGTGTCCATTTGCTCCCTGCCCATCCATGTACCTGTCCAAATATATCTTAAAAGACACTAACGTGTCTGCGTCTACCACCTCTGCCGGCAAAGCGTTCCAGGCACCCACCACCCTCTGTCTCCAACCATTTCTTGATATCACGTGGAGTGAATCTAATTGGCTGAAGCTTGATATCTGTAATGCTGGGATCACTGGAGGAAGCCAAAATGGATGATCCACTAGGCACTTGTAGCTGAAGATTGCTGTGAAAGCTTCAGCCTTATCTTTTTCACTGATGTGTTTAGATCTTCCATCATTGAGGATGGGGATATTTGTGGAGCTGCCTCCTCCACTGAGTTGTTTAATCGTCCGCCTTATGCCTTCTTAACAACCTTATCAACCTGGCTGGCAACTTTCAGGGATCTATGCACATGGACACTGAGATCTCTCTGCTCTTCCATACTACCAAGAATCTTTCCATTAGCCCAGTACTCTGTATTCCTGTTACTCCTTCCAAAGTAAATCACCTCATACTTTTCCACATTGAACTCCATTTGACACCTCTCAGCCCAGCTCTGCAGCTTATCTATGTCCCCCTGTAACCTATAACATCCTTCTGCACTATCCACAACTTCACCAACTTTAGTGTCATCCGCAAATTTACTAACTCATCCTTCTACCCCTCATCCAGGTCATTTAGAAAAATGACAAACAGCAGTGGCCCCAAAACAGATCCTTGTGGTACACCACTAGTAACTGAATTCCAGGATGAACATTTCCGATCAACCACCACCCTCTGTCTTCTGACAGCTATCCAATTTCTGACCCAAACTGCTAAATCACCCTCGATCCCATGCTTCCGTATTATCTGGAATAGCCTACCGTGGGGAACCTTATCAAATGCTTTACTGAAACTTAGTGGCCTGGAATGGCAACTGCTCTGCCCAGGACTGTAAGAAACTACAGAAGGTGATATGCACAGCCCAGACCATGATGGAAACCAACCTTCCATCCATGGACTCCATTTACATGGCTCACTGCTGCAGAAAGGCTGCCAACATCATCAAAGAACCATTGCACCCTGCTAATGATCTTCGACACCTCTTCTGTCAGACAGAAGATACAAAAGCCTGAACACATGCCTGTGCAGGTTCAGGAACAGCTTCTTCCCTGGCATTATTAGGCTGATGTATGGACTCTCTAGCCTCAAATAATTTTAATCTTACTAATGTTGATCTTCCCTAGTGCTTGCCCGGTGCAATGTAACCTGTATGCCTCTGTCTAAATCTTTTTGATTTGTACATCATTGCTTACTATGATCTGCCTGTACTGCTCATAAACAAAGCTTTTCACTGTACTTCAGCAGCTGTGACAATAAATCAATCAGCCAGTCAAACTATATCCTTCTTTCTGTTGTGCTCTTTTGCCTGTTACCCTTCATTATACATTCCTGATCCCTCTTCACTACCACCATTACTTATGGCATAATTGGTCAACTTGGAGCCAGTTGATGTCCAGTGTCAAATGATGTGAGGAACTTGTGCAGTGTGACTATCTCCACCTTGGAGACAGCTGCAGAAACAACGGCGTCAGTAGTGGCAGAAAGGGAGCACCTTGCCAGGACTCTGGGAATGATATCAGATAGTAACGACTGGAGGAGCAGAGGGTTTGAAGTCTATGGAGAGGGAAAAATGAATTTTCGTACCTGTTTTAATTTAATATTAATTTATACAGTATTTTTGCCATTCGTAATTCATTTATTAAGTAATTTATTCTGTTCCGGATGTGAGTTTGCTCGCTGAGCTGGAAGGTTCGTTTTCAGACGTTTCGTCACCATTCTAGGTAACATCATCAGTGAGCCTCTGACGAAGCGCTGGTGTTATGTCCCGCTTTCTATTTCTCTGGTTAGGTTTCCTTGGGTTGGTGATGTCATTTCCTGAGTTGGTGATGTCATTTCCTGTTCTTTTTCTTAGGGGGTGGTAGATTGGCTCCAAATCAATGTGTTTGTTGATGGAGTTCCAGTTGGAATGCCATGCTTCTAGGAATTCTCGTGCGTGTCTCTGTTTGGCTTGTCCTAGGATGGATGTGTTGTCCGAATCAAAGTGGTGTCCTTCCTCATCTGTATGTAAGGATACTAGTGATAGTGGGTCATGTCGTTTTGTGGCTAGTTGATGTTCATGTATCCTGGTGGCTAGATTTCTGCCAGTTTGTCCAATGTAGTGTTTGTCACAGTTCTTGCAAGGTATTTTGTAGATGACGTTCGTTTTGTTTGTTGTCTGTAAAGGGTCTTTTGAGTTTATTAGCAGCTGTTTTAGTGTGTTGGTGGGTTTGTGGGCTACCCTGATGCCAAGAGGTGCGAGTAGTCTGGCAGTCATTTCGGAAATATCTTTGATGTAGGGGAGAGTGGTTATGGTTTCTGAGCCCGTTTTGTCTGTTTGTTTGGGTTTATTGCTGAGGAATCGGCAGACTGTGTTCATAGGGTACTCATTCTTTTTGAATACGCTATATAGGTGATTTTCTTCTGCTCTGCGTAGTTCCTCTGTGCTGCAGTGTGTGGTGGCTCATTGGAATAATGTTCTAATGCAGTTTCGTTTGTGGGTGTTGGGATGGTTGCTCCTGTAGTTCAGTATTTGGTCCGTATGTGTTGTTTTCCTGTAGACGCTGGTTTGAAGTTCCCCATTGGCTGTTCGCTCTAATGTGACATCTAGGAATGGCAGTTTGTTGTTGTTTCCCTCCTCTTTGGTGAATGTAATGCCAGTAAGGGTATTATTGATGGTCTTGAAGGTTTCCTCTAATTTGTTTTGTTTAGTGATGACAAAGGTGTCATCCACATAGCCACACACAACATCCACATCCAACATACCACGCTTCTAAGGGCTACCAAAAATTCACAAACCAGGAGCCCCCCTCAGACCCATAGTGTCGCTACCTGGAACACCAAACTACAAATTAGCCAAGGAACTACACCAAAGACTAAAATACCTAGTAGAAGACTCCCACCACTCCATTCGCTCCACCCAAGAATTCCTGAACACCATCAAAGACACCAAGATAGAAGAGGATGAAATAATGGTCGCCTTTGACGTAACAGCCCTGTTCACATCCATCAACATCAACCTGGCCAAAGAATCACTGACTACACTATTAGAAAAACCGAAGACACATACACCAGACACCACCAACCTCATCAGCAAGGACAACATCATCAAGCTAGTTGACATTCACTTTCAACAACAAAACCTACAGACAAACCAACGGTACACCCATGGGATCTCCGATATCAGGGTTCTTAGCAGAGGCAGTAATGCAGAGACTGGAAGAAACAGCTCTGCCAATCACCCAACCCAAACTTTGGGTCCGCTATGTGGATGACACCTTTGTCATCACTAAACAAAACAAATTAGAGGAAACCTTCAAGACCATCAATAATACCCTTACAGGTATAACATTCACCAAAGAGGAGGAAAACAACAACAAACTGCCATTCCTAGATGTCACAGTAGAGCGAACAGCCAATGGGGAACTTCAAACCAGAGTCTACAGGAAAACAACACATACGGACCAACTACTGAACTACAGGAGCAACCATCCCAACACCCACAAACGAAACTGCATTAGAACATTATTCCAATGAGCCACCACACACTGCAGCACAGAGGAACTACGCAGAGCAGAAGAAAATCACCTATACAGCGTATTCAAAAAGAATGGGTACCCTATGAACACAGTCTGCCGATTCCTCAGCAATAAACCCAAACAAACAGACAAAACGGGCTCAGAAACCATAACCACTCTCCCCTACATCAAAGACATTTCCGAAATGACTGCCAAACTACTTGCACCTCTTGGCATCAGGGTAGCCCACAAACCCACCAACACACTAAAACAGCAGCTAATGAACTTAAAGACCCTATACAGACAACAAACAAAACGAACGTCATCTACAAAATACCTTGCAAGAACTGTGACAAACACTACATTGGACAAACTGGCAGAAAGCTAGCCACCAGGATACATGAACATCAACTAGCCACAAAACGACATGACCCACTATCACTAGTATCCTTACATACAGATGAGGAAGGACACCACTTTGATTCGGACAACACATCCATCCTAGGACAAGCCAAACAGAGACACGCACGAGAATTCCTAGAAGCATGGCATTCCAACTGGAACTCCATCAACAAACACATTGATTTGGAGCCAATCTACCACCCCCTAAGAAAAAGAACAGGAAATGACATCACCAACTCAGGAAATGACATCACCAACCCAAGGAAACCTAACCAGAGAAATAGAAAGCGGGACATAACACCAGCGCTTCGTCGGAGGCTCACTGATGATGTTACCTAGAATGGTGACGAAACGTCTGAAAATGAACCTTCCAGCTCAGCGAACAAACTCATATCCAGAACCTCAACCTGAGCTATATAAATCTTCTCAAAACTCGCTAATTTATTCTGTAATCCAAGGTAACACTGGAATGCCACGACATTATTCACGTTTCACTGCACTTAGGTACAAGTGACAATATACTAAATACATTTTATGTATCTAAAGATGTGGACCTGGTCTGGTTTCAATCTGCTCTATCTCAAACTCCAGCCACCCCAGGTACTTACCCTCTGCCCTATTTTATGCTCCCACAGTCTCATTGACAGGTCGATCCCCCAATTTACCCGAACAGAGTAAGTGATTTGTTTGTTCTCATCATACCTAACAACTTTATGAATTTGACTCCTGACCTTGCTCTCAAATAATTAATTTTAATGTAAATGATAGCCCCAGCATAAACCCTTAAAGCATTATTTAATTGTTTTTAGAATTCTAATTTAGCTTTATATTTAAATACTTTGATTGAATCGATTTATGATTCTCTCAGATAGCTCATTTTCTGTGTCTCTCCTGCGCTTGACCGAGAATGATCACAGCTTCAGCAACATCTAATGTAAGAATAATCAGTTCCTACTGTGGCAAAGTACACAACATGTACTTAATCTGACTGTAAACATAGATGTCATTACGTTTCACCTATGCTATGACCATAGATTTATTTGCTATTCAGAATGACAGAGAACTTTGTGGTTTCATAACTTCAACTATTGTGAGAGAGATTACATGATAGCAGAGAGTGTGAGAGAATGTTAACCTCACCTGATGCCCTACTGCTTTCTGTCAGTTGAAGTGAGAAAGTCTTACATCTCTCGCAGTATAAATGTGGATTATAGTTCAAACATGTTACTCTTCTTTGTAACACTAATACTGTACCACGTAGTGAGAAACAATTACGAATATCACAACTCTCATTCCATATTCCATCTGAGAGCTTGGTTTTGCTGAAGAATCTCTCAGCATTAATGAGATTAGCTTCAGTCTATTAAAGCATGTTGATATCGATATGAATCATGCTCAAGGAACCACGCAGTGCAGATGTATCAATTTACTACATTTTCTTTAAACTTAGATTACAAAATATGAAGTTGCATGGGATCAGGGTTGAGCTGACAAGATGGATATAGAATTGGCTTAATAATAGGAGACAGAGGGTAGCGGTGGAGGCGTGCTTTTTGGAATGGAGGGTTGTGACTAGTGGTCCACAGGGATCAGTGCTGTTCATGGTCTACATAAATGATTTGGGGGAAAATATAGCTAGTCTAATTAGTAGGTTTGCATACGATACAAAGATTTTCAGAGTTGTGGATAGAGAGGAGGATTGTTAGAGGATACAGCAAGATATAGATCAGTTGAAGGCATGGTCAGAAAAATGGCAGATGGAGTTTAATCCAGTCAAATGTGAGGTGATGCATTTTAGAAAGTCAAGTACAAGTGGAAATTATAAGAACATTTAGGAATATTAATATGCAGAGGGATCTGGGTGGCCACAGATTACTGAAGGTAGCAGTGCAAGTAAATAAGGTAGTAAAGAATTATTATGGCATGCTTGCTTTCTTTGGAAGGGGCATTGAATTTAAGGATAGACAAGTTATGCTGTAGCTTTATAGAGCTTTAGTTAGGCTACACCTGGAATTTTGCATACAGTTCTGGTCACCACACTAGCGGAATGATTTGGATGCTTTTCAGAAGGTACAGAAAATGTTTACCAGGATATTGTCTGGTATGGGGGATTTTAGCTATGAAAAGGACTTGTATAGACAGGGACCATTTTCACTGGAATGCGGAAGGTTGAGGGGTGATCTGATAGAAGTTTATAAGATTGTGAATGGTATAGATAGAGTGGAAAGTATGAGTCTTTTTCCCTGGTTGGAATGGACATGGGTTCAAGTTGCAGGGTTGAAGGGAGATATTTAAAAGAGATGTGTGAGGCAGGTTTTTCACATAAAAAATGGTGAGTGCCTGGAACATGTTGTCAGAAGAGGTGGTGGAAGCAGGCACTAAAGAAGCATTCAACCATCACATGGTGGAATACATGAGAAGGAAGGGAGTAGGGGGATATGGATCCTCTAAGAGAAGACAGTTTTAATATGGAAGGGCAAAATGTGTTGGCACAGGCTTGGATATGCATTGATTTTTAGTCACGGCAATGACATCACTGAAATATATTGCAAGATAAACTCCCTCTTTAGATTTTGCAGTTGAAGGTAGCACACAACCACAGGCAACAGCTGGGAACTGAATGAGAACAAGAACATCTTCATCGTTTAGCCCCCATGAAAAAGACCATGCCAGCTACCATGAAAAGGAGCTTGAAGTGGATGCTGTAGAACTATTTGGACAGATGATTTGGGCCCTTGCATATTAAATCCTCCTCCTCACATCCCACATTTCCTTTAATCTTTAATTTATATTGGTTGACAACTGCAGGTGTTTTAAGAACATTTTTTTTTCCTCTCCTCCTCTCAGCAGCCCATTTTAAGTTCAGATAGCCAAGAAATGATACTTACCAGACATCAGAAGCTGAGAAAGAAGTCATTGAATGGGAAGAGTGATCAACACTTTGATCTTATATTTGGAGTCTTCAGTTCAGATACTGTAACTGCATGTATATTTGGAGAATAGCATAAAGGAGCATTTTGCACACCTGTACAAGCCAAGTGGGGAGATGCATAACATTTGTTCAAGCTCTCTGGACGATGAGATTGCACAGTATTTCTGCAGTTCCGTAACAGAGGACTCAATGAATGACTTTGATAGATTAGGCTACAGACAATGCCTACAGCTGTGCACAAGTAAGTGCTGGGTACACTGGAAAACCTATTTTCATTGTTAAATAAGACAAAGTTTTCCACCACCTACATAGCACAGGGTTTTGCAGAGAACTTGGAGCATATTCTTCCCAAAATAGTTTAGGTGTGAATCAGTACACATGGGTGACCTGCTATGATAGCTCTTGATAGCTACCATTATCATACAAACAGCTTTCATGAAGGTTCTGAATGCTGCTGTGGAATCTCCGGCAAGTATCATTGTAATTTATTTAGCACGACAAAAATTCAGCATTTTGTCCACCCATAAGGATTGCTGGAAAGGATGGCACAAGAAATGTGACATTGTGCACCCAGTCAGACAAGGATGTTCTTCTCAGATTAGGAACAGGATATAGTGAGTTTAATTGGACTTTTGCTTTACGACAAACATGAAGCATGAAGCGTTGACTCAAATATGTCCATATTTACCAAGGGAGAGAAATTTGATTTTGTAGTCCTACAAGACATAAAACAATTCCTCATGGGCAAGCACTGTCATTAGACAATGAGGAATCTAAGCAGTCTGCGTAGTGTCATTTGAGAGAAGGAATTTTGTGAGATGAATTTTGCGAGGAATTTGTTACTGTTCTGAACTAACTGATTTTGGAAATTGCAGTAGACTCCAACCATTCTGATGATATCACACAACCTTGGTTAGAGAATTGAGGAATACAGTTCTAGATACTATAAAGGCAAACATATTGTCTCTGGCTTACCTTCATAATGTTGTTTAAGCCTAATAAGCCAATGTAACCTCTAGCTATTGCTATTGACAAGTGCAGCTTCTTATAAAGGTGCAGCAAGGGTTAATTCCCTACCACTGTTAATTGAACAAGTCCTTAGAACCAACAAAAACGTTTTATGGCAGCACTCACTCTTAATCACAATCTGCCTATGATTGGTTCCACAGATACTAAATAATTTCTTTCCTGAAAAAATCTGACTGACGCAAATTCTATCAATGCATGTGTTTCTCAATAGTTATTGTTAAACTTGTTATATAAGAACCATTCATTTAAGAAATCCTCAAAATACTGAATCTACTGGTTGGTGAAGAGCAGCTACTGTTATTTTGGGACTACTTACTGATATTTCATTTCTATGGTGGGTTGTACTGCATCAGTATTATCTGCATTGCTAAAGAACGGGTTACCATGGTGATACCGTATGAGTGCTAAAGAGCATCTGGCCATTCTCCTAGTTCCACAGCTACTCTATATTGAAAAAAATTGAGTTACACTCCCTTGCCCCCATTGGACAGATAGCTGTGCATAACTGTGTAGAACATCAAAAAGACAGATTTAAGACAAATGTCTTTCAATATTAGCCCTGAAGCTTGTCTGTCTGCTCCACAATGTCCTCAAACATGTTTTTCAAGTGCCAGCATATTTCTGAATAAATTGTACAAGGTTGCCAGCTAGTTAATTCATACATCATGCAAGGTGACCATTTAGCAAAACCATAAAAAATTACAAAGACTCATTGCAGAATAGAATCTGTGCGATCAGTCTGAATATTGCGATGTGGTGAAAAAGAATAAATGTGTCTTAAGAAATACACTGGTACTAAACTTAAATGATATGTATCCCTTATTGATCCATAAAAATAAGGCAGGATCACTCTGCAGAATAATCAGTTTTCAGTTCTGTTAACCTTGCAATGTCCTTCATTACATTTTCTCAAGGCATGAACCAATACTTGCTCCCCTTTGATTCTGAAAAAAAGAAGTGTGTCCAATGTGACTTCTTAAGTGCAGTGCTAAAAGGCATGGAATTTGGACAGACAGGCTGTTATGGTCCTGTAATTCATGTTTAAGAAATAAATATGAATCCCCAACAATTAATCCATGGGACTACATCGCAAGATTTCATTTTTTGATAGCAACAAACTTGATTATATCTGTGAAAAGAAATTAAATTTGGTAAGCACTATTAATTTAACATTATAGTTTATAATTACTTACCCTACTTGTTTCTACACCTCAGTCACCACTCCTATCTCACACATCACCTTGCCTCAAAATCCTGGTTGCCTTATTTTACAATGTTTTGGAAGTTCATTCACTTTTCCTAGGATTGACACAAGAACATGGCATGGCCCCAGGTATTTATTTTAAATCTCCTCTGTGTTTTAGTCAATCTTCAAGCCACAAATTTTTTGCAGATCCTTTCTTGACTTTTGGCAAAGTGGTACTCCAATTTTCTTTCAACTTCACGACTGTGGATTTTTCAGCTCCTTAGAATCATGCTGCACAGAAGAAGGCCTTTAGACCATCAAGCCTGCACCTTGACTAGCCTGCATTTTCCAACACTCAACCCATGGCCTTGAATGTCAAGTGCTCGTTGAAGCACTTCTTAATGATTGTGAGGGGGAGTGCTTTCAGGGTACCTGCCACCATATGGATGATAAGCAATTTCTTCAAATCTCTTCTAAATGCCTTCACATTAAAATTATGTCCCTGCATTTACAGACTGATCAACTAAGGGGAATAATTGTTCTTCCCATCCTTTCCTTACCCCTCATAATATAATACACGTCACCAGGTACTCCACAGCCTTCTCTGCATAAGACTGTCCAGCCTCTCTCATAGCTCCAATGCAGTTAACTTCTGGTGAACCATCTGCATCTCTCCAGTGCAATGACATCAGTGCAGCGAACCAGAACTGCACTAGGTATTCCAACTGAGGTAGAGCCAAAACTACACACAGATCCAATAAAACCTCACCCCTCTTATAATCTATGGTGCGACTGATAACAGCAAGTGTCTGTATGCCTTATGGATCAGTCTTTTGACCTTATCCTGACTTTTAAAATAGTTAGACTGCTTTATTCTCCAAACTAATCTCATAGCTTTTGTACTGTTCTTTCCAAGCTAACTGACCAAGCTAACAAAGGGTGGAACTGGATGAACACAGCAAGCCAGGCAGAATCTTAGGAGCACAAAAGCTGACGTTTGGGGCCTAGACCTTTCATCAGAAAAGGGGGAGGGGGAGAGGGTTCTGAAATAAATAGGGAGAGAGGGGGAGGTGGATCAAAGATGGATGGAGGAGAAGATAGGTGGAGGGGAAACAGACAAGTTAAAGGGCCAGGGATGGAGCCAGTAGAGGTGAGTGTAGGTGGGGAGATAGGGAGGGGTTAGGTCAGTCTGGGAGGACAGGCAGATCAAGGGGGCGAGATAAGGTTAGTAGGTAGGAAATGGGAGTGCGGCTTGAGGTGGGAGGAGGGTATAGGTGAGAGGAAGAACAGGTTAGGGAGGCGGGGACGAGCTGGGTTGGTTTTGGGATGCAGTAGTAGGGGCAGAGATTTTGAAACTTGTGAAATCCACATTGATACCATTGGCCTGCAGGGTTCCCAAGTGGAATATGATTTGCTGTTCCTGCAACCTTCGGGTGGCATCATTGTGGCACTGCAGGAGGCCCAGGATAAACAAGTCATCTAAGGAATGGGAGGGGCGGTTGAACTGGTTCGTGACTGGGAGATGCAGTTGTTTATTGTGAACCGAGTGCAGGTATTCTGCAAAGCTGTCCCCAAGCCTCCACTTGGTTTCCCCAATGGAGAGGAGGCCACAACGGGTACAGCGGATCAAGTAATAATGGGAACTGCAGATGCTGGAGAATCCAAGATAACAAAGTGTGGAGCTGGAGGAACACAGCAGGCCAAGCAGCATCTCAGGAGCACAAAAGCTGACGTTTCAGGCCTAGACCCTTCATCAGAGAGGGGGATGGGGAGAGGGAACTGGAATAAATAGGGAGAGAGGAGGAGAAATAGGGAGGAAGATGGAGAGAAAAGAAGATAGATAGAGAGGAGAGTACAAATGAGGAGGTAGGGAGGGGATATGTCAGTCCAGGCTCTTTGATTCCATTGAGCATTATATCTTCTGAAAGGATCATTCCTCTTCTCTTTACATTGGTCTTTACATTGGTTGAGATCAATTGCATGTCCTCACAATGGCTGTAGTACTATTAAACCATTTTTTTTGCTCACATGATGCTGCTGTCCATTGACTGAGACAAATGAACCACAGTATTATAGCAGCACTATTTTTGAAAAGAGAAGAAAATTAAGCAGCATGTAAAGAATTTAACATTAAACAAGAGTCAATCTAAATTGTTCATATCTCTATGAAATATATTTCACCTGTTGACCCATTGAAAATGAAATTTTGTTACAATTTTTGAAGGTTCTTCTTTCAGCTCCAAATCCTGTGCATTTGGAAATTAATTGCTTATTGTCTAGGAGAATCTATAGTATGTTTGAAATCAGATGGTATTTGAATAACTAGCTTTCTGTGAGAATTAAATGAAATTATGAACTGCATATTTTACCTCTGCTCTCCTAATGCCATCAAAGACTTCAGAGGAATGAATGTTTCTCATACAAGTGTGGGAATTGAGAAGCTGTGAATTAGATAAACTTAAAAAAATTGGCTCAACAGCTTGTTCTGTGTTGAATTTTAATGAAGCAAAGTTGAGTGTTTGGCGTATAAAGCTGTCTAAAAGCACTTATTGTTTTGGAATAGAACAACGAACATAGGAACAGATACTTCAGACCTCCAAGCCTACGTTGACACATTTTTTCCTTCTATATTCAAACTGTCTTCACTTATAGGACATGTATCCCTCTATTCCTTTCCTATTCATGTCTTTGTCCCATTGCTTCTTGAATGCTTCTTGAGTATCTGCTTCCACCACCTCCTCTGACAGCATGTTCCAGGCACTCACCATTCTTTGTGTAAAAAAAAAGTGCCTCACACATTTCTTTTAGAGCCCCTCCCACAGGACCTTGAACCTGTGTTCCCTTGTAATTGACCCCTGTTACCCTAGGAAAACGCCTCATGCTTTCTGCTCTATCCATGCCATTCACAATCCTTCCTGCATTCCTGTGAAAACAAACCCAGACTATCCAACATTTCTGCAGCAAAATCTGCCTATCCTTATACTCAATACCTCTTTCAATGAAGGCCAGCATGCCATTGGCCTTTCTTTCTACCTTACCTACCAATGCTGCCACCTTCAACAATCTGTAGACCTACATATCCAGATCCCTCTAATATCAATACTCATTAGGGGTCCTGTCATTCACTGCATGACTTCCACCTGTATTTGACCTTCCAAAATTCACTAATGTCATTAAGGGAAGGAAACTTCCATCCTTACCTGGTCTGGCCTACACGTGACTCCTGACCTGCAACAGTGTGGTTGACTCTTAACTGGCCTCTGGGCAATTAGGGATGGGCAATAAATGCTGCCTGGCCAGCGATGCCCTTATCCCATGAATGAATTTTAAAAAATGCATCACCTCATATTTGTCTGGATTAAACTTCATTGGCCATTTCTCTATCCATGGCTTCTCTATATCCTTTGATAATCTTCCTCTCTATCTGCAACTTCACCAATCTTTGTGTTGTCCATAAAATTACTAATTAGACTAGCTAACCTCCAAATCATTTATGTAGGCCATGAACAGTAGAGGTCCCAGCACTGATCCCTGTGGAAAATCTTTAGTTACATCTCTTCACTCCAAAAAACAACCTTCCACCGCTATGCTTTGTCTCCTCTGACAAAGCAAGTTCTGTATCCATTTTGCCAGCTCACACCTGATACCGAGTTACTTCACTTTTTGTAACAGCCTGCAATGATAGATTTTGTCAAAGGCTTTACTGAAGTCTATGTAGGCAACATCAACCACTTTTCCATCATCAATCACCTTCGTCACGTCCTCAAAAGACTCAATCAAGTTAGTGAGGCATGACCACGCTGCACAAAACCATGCTATCTACCTCTGATAAGGCCAATTGCTTCTAAATGTATATAGATTATGTCCCAAATAATCTTTTCCAATAATTTGCCTACCACCAACGTGAGCCTAACAGGCCTGTACTTTACTGAATTATCCCTACTGATGTTCTTCAGCAATGGGATACAAAGAATTCAGTGCTCCAGCAATTTTTTTCTCTTGCCTCCTTCAATATTCTGGGGTAGATCCCATCAGCACCCGGGAATGTTATCATGGTCGTGTTTGAAGTATTGGGCAGAAACTTACAGGGATCTGATCGAGGTAGGCTATGGAGAAATTTGTGCAGAATCAAATGAAAGTCCAATGAGGTTAATCTTGACGTCAGGGGAATCTCACTCCATTCTTTATGCTTTTGATAAATGGCACGATGAGTTTCTCATGAGGCACTAGCATGTTGCCAATTAAAGGGACTATTTCTTCTTAGTTGGCTTGTTAACATCATAATTAATATTCAGTATATCATACCAAACTCGCCAAACAAGCTAAATGTCAACAAAACCCAACAGAAAAGTCAGAGGTAAATTCAACTTGTTTCATGCTCTGTAAATCCTCCATATTGTTTGGAATCCAATAGCCACTCAGGGAAGGATCCATTATCTGCATATGCTCCTCATCGATGTCATCAGACATTTGCCAGCCTCTCATGATCAACACGATACCTCTCCAGGACTTTGCAGGGCAGTGAGGAAGCACAGACTTCAATTGCAATATGCACGAGCAACTGATGTCAAAAGACTGCTGCAGGAACCTTGTGTGCATAGACATGCTCCCAGGCCATGAGTTAGACCAGGCTGATGACTGCAATCTGGCTTTCTTGGTGCATCAAGACTCAGCATCTAGCTGCATTTTCACAGCATCCATCCCTTGCCTTGCTGTTCCAGTCACACAACCAAGCAGCTTGCCTTGTTGGTTGGCAGACCTCAGACTATTGAGTGCAAATGTTGCTGTACATCAATGTGCTACATCAATCTCACATCTGCACCATTTGCCAGCGGCATACACAGCAAACACACTGCATGTGCTGCAAGCAAGCTGCCATGTCTCAAAGTCCTGGGGGTGTAGTTCTCACTAAAGTCTCTGGAGATACCTGTTAGTCAGAAGCTGCATGCCTCTTCAGCCCAAGAAGCGCGTCACAATCGGTTCCATCACTCCACAGTGGCCTCTCCTGGAATAGGCTGGCATGATTAGGCAGATATACAAATATCAGTCAGGGGTTTAAGAATATTTTGTCTGGAGCTTTTTGGTTTAGGCAGTCAACATGGGTGGGCCATGTGCTGTCTTTTGGATTGGTCCATAGAAAATAAGAGAAAAATGGATGATTGGGACAAGGGATAGGGATTTCACTGCCATCAGAAGGAGACTTGGCAAATTATTCTTCAGGGCAGGGAGTTGCAGCCTGGGAAAAAGTGGTAAAATAATTGTGAAGCTGAGCCACAGTATCTAGCAGAACCTGCAAGACAAAAGAGGGAGAAGATATCACAGCCAGTGTTAGAAGTGGAATACAATGATTGAGACTGACAGAGCGGTTATGGTGAGAACTGCAGTGGAATTTAGAGTCATATTTATTTAGTTTCCAGGACATAGTTGTCTTGCCATCCCTACAGGAGCAATCCCAGTCTTCTCCCATAACGGCCAGGATCCTCTTCTCAAAGGGGCTGAGGAGTTGAATTTTGGGCACCCTTCCACCTTTCAGATCCTTCTTGCCCTATTGTAGGCTCTTCTCCTCTAGTGAAAGAAAGTGAGGGAGGTAGTGAAATGAAAGTAGATCGTACACCTGTTGGAAGTTTGAAATGCAAAGAGATCTGCTAATGGTTTGCTTGTGCTCTTATTTTGGACTTTAATGTGTTCAGCTATTTGCTTGAGTTCACTTCTTAGAAATCACCTCAATATGTTTTATGGATGCTTTGTTTGAACAGTATTTTAGGAATTGGTTTTGTTTTCACCTGGGGAAAGGCCTTTAAAGTTTTGGCAAAGATCTGTAGCTTGGGTTATGGATGAGGTTGTTGACTTGCTCGCTGAGCTGGCTTGTTCTCATTCAGATGTTTTGTCACCATGCTGGGTGACATCATTAGTGGAGCCTCCTGACAATGAACGCCATCAGTTTAACTGAGACAAGGTAATCATAGTAGCCCAAGCCAAACATATACATGTATGGGAATCCCGAGGGGCATGGTTCTCCACCCATAATGCAATCAACAAACACATATACAAACCCATACAGATCAAAATCGGAAATGCCACTACTCACCATAAAGGACCAGACAGTATAAATTCCAAGCAGTGTAGATTAACATTGTTTCATTGGAGGCTCCACTGATTATGTCACCAAGCATGGTGACTAAATGCCTGAACAAGAAGAAGTCAGCTCTGAGAGCAAGTCAACAACCTCATGGGGAAAGGTCTGTTGAGTAAATGCTTTCCAGTTCATCTCTCTGTTTCTGAAACACCCATGCTGAGAATCCAGAATGAAACCTAATGACCTCTTTAAGAATGTGTAGAAGAACTTCTTGATAGTGTTTCCTAAGAAAGCTGTGTCTGTCAAGACCCCTGAGACAACTGTATATGTCTAATTGACCTTTGTGTAAGTGTCAGGTTGCCAGATTGACAGCCATTTAAACAATCCACTTTCGAGCTACATTCAGGGAAAATTGAGAAACATCCAGTAACATTCCATCTGCATTTGTCAAATGAGAGCCTTGGTGGGAGATGTGGTAGTGGCGAATATACAATATTTATATACATGAGTGTATAAAAGCAATGCAGGAAATGCTGAGTACGTTTAAGGTTCTGAAGGAGTTACCATTCATGTTATATTGTTTGAAGATATCTCTTTGGCTAGAGTTGAGTTGTACATTAGTGCCCTAGTCATAGACTGCCCACAGCATGGAAGCAGGCCATTTAGCCCATTGAGCCCACACCAAACCTCTGCAGAGTAGATCACCCAGACCCAACCCCCAATCCTTTCACTGTAACCCTGCACTTCCTATGGCTAATCCACCTACCCTGCACATCACTGGACATGATGGGCAATTTAGTATGGCTATTCCACACAACCTGCACATCATTGGACTGTGGGAAGGAGCAGGATCAACTGGAAGAAACCTCAAGCACTGCACATGCAGCCACCTGAAAGTGTAATCCAACCTGCGTCCTACGTACTGTGAAGCAGCAGTGTTAACCACCGAGCCACCATTACACCACTTTTGATAAATTTGGTACAGTTCCTGAGAATCCTTAGTAACTGTTACTTAAAGCAATAAACTATGTTGATATGTAAAACAAATGCCTCTTCTATTCAGATTTATCTGTTTCTAGCCTCTTCCACTGAGATTTAGACCGGCCTCTACCTCCCTCCCCAAAATACTACTCCCGAAGCAGGCAGAAAGAAGAAGAAATCCCAGTTTTTAGATTAGATTAGACTAGTTTAGATTCCCTACATTGTGGAAACAGGCCCTTCAGCCCAACAAGTCCACACCAGCCTTTGGAGCATCCCACCCAGACCCATCCCCCTAAAACCCACACAACCCTGAACACTACAGGCAATTCAGCATGGCCATTCCACCTAGCCTGCACATCTTTAGACTGTGGGAGGAAACCGGAGCACCCAGAGGAAACCCACATAGACACGAGGAGAATGTGCAAACTCCACACAGACAGTTGCTTGAGGTTGGAATCAAATCCAGGTCCCTGGCACTGTGAGGCTGCAATGCTAGCCACTGAGCCACTGTGCCGCCAGTTGCTGTATGAATTCTGCTGAGGCCAGCTCCATTTGCACCACAAGAAGTGAACCAAAGTCGGTATTAGTTAAAGTCAGAAATCATATGATGCCAAGTTATAGTCCAACAGGTCTATTTGAAATCACAAGCTTTTGGAGCCTCAGTCCTTCTTCAGGTGTTAGTGAGAGAGGTTGTATCAGACACAGAATTTATAAGTAAAAGATCAAAAGTCCTCACCATTAATGAGGATGTACTAAACAAACCTAATGCTGTTAAATATTTAATCAGTTAGAAGGTTTCAATTTTAATTAATATGTATATGTAAGTGCCAAATTCATTTCAAGTCACAGTCCTGAGAGATCTAAAGGTTTTATCAATATAAAGAACAGGTGACATTTTAGGTCAGACAATGCTTGCTAGACCTTGTTTAGAATCAGTTTGTGTTTTAGTTTGGAGTCAGACTGGTATTATTTCTAAAGGGGCAATTTATAAAATGCCATATTGACGGAATGTTTATAAATTGTGTGCTTTTTGAACAAAATAAAATGTATCTGCAAATACAAATTCACCCCATAGATCACATATGTGTGTGTGAGAGTGATGTAGTGAGAGAGAGTATGTGTGAGTGTGTGAGGGGGGGAGACAGAGTGTGTGTGTGCATGTGAGGGAGTGAGAAAGTGTGTATGCGTGTGAGGCAGAGAGTGAGTATGTGTCTATGTGCCTATGTGTGTGCATATGACTGTGTGCGTGAGAGTGTATAGTGTGGTGGGATCACCGGTAGTGCAACATGAACCCAAGATCCTGGTTGAGGCCGTCCTCATGGGTATTAAACTTAGCTATAAGCCTCTGCTTGACGACCCTGCTTTGTTGTGTATACCGAAGTCCGCCTTGGAGTACATTGACCCAAAGATCCGAGGCTGAATGTCCTTCACCACTGAAGTGTTCACCATCTGGGAGGGAACATTCTTGCCTTGTGACTGTTGTGTAGTGTCCAAACATCCGTTGTTATAGTGTATACACAGTTTCACCAATGTGCCATTCCTCAAGGCATCCTCGCCTGCAGGATATGAAATAGACAATGTTGGCCGAGTCACATGAGTATTTGCCATGCACATAGTGGATGGTGTTCCCACATGTGATGGTAGTGTCCATGTCAAAGATCTGACATGTCTAGCAGAGATTACCATGACAGGGTTGTATAGTGTTGTAGTTGATGTTGTCCCAAAGGCTGGGTAGTTTGCCGCAAACAATGGTCTGTTTAAGATTTGATGATTGTTTGAAGGTAAGAAGTGGAGGCGTGGGGAAGATCTTGGCAAGGTGCTCATGGTCATCAATAATGTGTCCACCCCAGTTTAACACCAGCACCTCCACGTCAATGTTAGTTAAAACTAACTGCTTAGCTCAGCACCTGTCTACATGAAATTCATTGATGGCCAGGAATTAAGGTCTAATTGTACCCTCTCTACTTTACTTCTTACGTAAAAAAAATGACTATTTTATTTGTTAAATCTACTGCTTGGCACTTTTTAAGGGTATTATTATTAATTACTCATTTAAGTTACTGTATTTGAGTTTTCTTAATGAAATTTATGTTTACTCTTATGCTATCCCTTAACTTTCTGAAATTTGTTTGCTGTCTCCTGAAAGAAAAGTTGAGATTTGCCTCTCCCTGCTTCAGAAAGATCAAACAACCTTGCCCTAGATTTAGCATCAAGAAAGGGAAAAAAAACGTTCAAATTGAAGTGTAACATGTTGGTGATGGAGGTATCTGAAAATATGATAGCATCTACCGCCAATGGTCAATGGTTCAGGATCAGACATTTATTGTCATTTATAGCAAAGCGAAAAGCAATTCAGCTTACTAAATTTACATTGGCTCTCCACATACTGAATGAGTCAATCTCACTTCCCTGCTTGATTCCTGTAGCCCTGGAAGTTTATTTTCTTCCAGCGCATATTCCTCATCCTTTAAAAAATCTTCTTTCCTCTTCCACTGCTCTAAAGGATAATAAGTTCCAGGCCATTGCCACCAAATGTTTCCCATTCTGTTCTTCTGCCATTAGCTGATATAAAATTTTTGATTCTCACTCAATGATGATGTGATTTCCAAATATATATCATGTTTACCTTATCCAACACTTACACAAAAAGACCACTACAGTACATTAATGTACATGTTTTCCAGATCAAAACATCCCTTGGTACAGTTATTGAACTCTAAAACTACCAAATCCTTCTTGGTTTGGTAAAATGATATAGAAATTCTAAATCATACATAAGAATTTAAGATATAATCATGATCCAAGCATCAAATAGACCCCTAATAATTCTGAATTATTTGAGTCAAACACGTTGGTAACCTACACATTATAAGTCATGGCTATAAATTAAATTATACACATTTAGATTAATTTAATGAGGTGAGGATAACATAGGTGATTATGGTTTTCGTTTGTGATTTGTAATGTGATTTTTTTCCACCAGCTGATTACATTACCTGATATTACCTAGTGCTTGTATTATCCCCTGTGATGTAAGGGATGAAGCATAGATTAAATGGTATTGAAGAATCTAACAGACATTTACTAGAACTAGCTACTATGTACAAACATTAGGCTCACAGACAAATCAATACCTGACCTAACATAAAGCTATTAGGTTACAACTGAGAAGCATTTTATGCTTCAAGTGATGGAGTATGCAATCTTTAAATGCTTAAATCACACTTCATGATACAATGATGATATCATGAGCATGTCTCTTAAACCTATGTTAATATACAATCTTTTAAAAGTATATCAAAATACTGACTGTAAAACCTAACACACAGGTTCATCGTATGAATTTGTTCAACTCTTTACATCAGCCATTTTTAGGAATATGGGTATTTTAGGAATATCTTTTCAACCTGCTGCCTATAATTAAAAAGAATTAAATTTTAATTTTCAACGATTTCACTGGAGGCGCACACTGCACAGTTACTGTAATGGGTGGATGATCTCTGATACCAGCTTAATCCAGGGTGACAAATTGAAAATGTTCATCTACAGGTGTCCTAACTATAAAATTGAATTGATAATTGCTCAGCCTGGCAACGCAAAGGTTAATTGAGACACGAAGATGTGCAGCTGGATGCTCTATTATAGATACTGACACTAAGACTGTGGACAGATGTGACTGAACGGTTCTATATAGATGAGAAAGTCGACAGAATAAGAATTAATCCTAATTTATTCCAGGGATGATGATATAGAAAATGGAACAGAACAGATTCAACAGAGGGAGCATACTATTTTGATCTGGATGAAAATTATTAATAAGAAGCAAAAGAGGAAGTATAAAACTAAAGAATAGTTAGAAATTTGGTGCATGTCAAATGCTACACAACACACTACTACTTCGCTGTGCCTGAAGCTATGTATAACACATACTTCTCCTGTCTGGATGAATCACCTCCAAAGACTTCTACACCTTGTATCAGGGCTGAAAACTTCACATTTTACAGTTCATTAATTCTGCTATTCTGCTCACGATGTTGCGTATATCCATAGGATAAACTCTGACATTTATCAGGTTAATAAACTTCTATTTTCCAAAAGGAAATTTTCCAAGTGATTTTGGGCAATTTTGCAAAACAATTATACTGTCTCCTATTACAACAATTATTTCTTGTTGCAGTTGGCCTACTTAATCCAGACCTGTTTTTGACACAATGCTTCCTGATTGGTAGGATGAGAAATAGATGATTGTGAAGGTTCCTCTTAGAATTTGAGTTTGGAAATGGCCCTAGTCTCAGTGGAGTTGGTGCTTTGAATGGCCCACTTCAAGTTGCTTTTATTTTGAAATATCAAAAGATATTAGTCCATTCCAGCAGCCTGCATTGGAAGAGGTTTTTAAGGTAATATGTACACTACCAGTATGCTGAAAAAAAAGTAACATCGGTTATCACTCCTTCAAACCCACCGATACTGAACAGGACTCAGATGTACAACAGGATAGTGTGATAACAGACTGAAAAGTCTCAATTTAGTCAGGGTGTCAGCCCCAACTCAGTTGGTAGCCCTCTCTTCTCTGAGTCATGAGGTTCCAGATTCAAGCCATTTTCCAGGACTTGAGCACAGAAATCAAATCTATCACTGGTGTGCAGATGTGAGGGAGTGCTGTATTGTTGAGGATGCTGTTTTCCAGATGAGATATTAAACTGAGGTTTCATCAGGCTTTGAAGTGGGTGTAAAGGATCTCATAGCTTTACTTCAAAGAACTGCAGGGGAGATTCTCCTTGGTGAATAAGTAAATATTCACTGCTTAATAAACATCACAAAAACACACTGGCTGGTCAGGGTTAAATTGCACTTTGTGGGAATTTGATGTACTCAATTGGCTTTTGTATTCCATACATCAAAACATTGACAATACTGCAGAAATACTTTGTTGTCTGAGAAATATTTTTACATATTCCATGGCCATGAAAAGCAGTTTATAAATCTAAGACTATTTTCTTGAATCTGCAAGAAAGATTTGCAAAAAAAAACCACCATGTTTTACATGCTGCTTAATTTTGTGTGTTAAGTCAATATTGTTGCCTGCACTTTGAGATATCAGTCTGGAGTAGCTCTAGAATGTGGGAGTTTACACATACAATGTCCTTGAGGATGCTTGCTCCTTATTTCTAAGTAAGGCTCATCAATTTATTATGTACTGTAACGCTCCTTTATTTTCATCAGTATGTAGGTTATCATATACAGGTCTACACTGCAGTGCTTAAGTCCTCTCAATTTACATGCTGATGCTAGACTAGGTTTCTTCTCTCATATTGATATTCGTATAGTAAGCGTGGTTA
Organism: Stegostoma tigrinum; assembly: GCF_030684315.1. NCBI lineage: Eukaryota > Metazoa > Chordata > Chondrichthyes > Orectolobiformes > Stegostomatidae > Stegostoma > Stegostoma tigrinum. Next base: position 57,798,630 of record NC_081366.1, read on the forward strand.
CATTTCTATGATTTGATGAGTTTCATGTTGATTTCAGTAGTTTACTTTTACTTATTTACATATGCTTTGTAATCATTAGCGTTATTATTATCATTATCACAGAATTGTTACAGTGCTGAAGGAAGCCATTGAGACCATGAAGGCTGTGTCATCTTTTGAAATGAATATCTTGCCTTTTGTTCCAAATTGTTACTTTTCAAATAACTATCTAATTCTCTTTTGAATGCCTTGTTAGAGCCTACTTCCCACATTCTCAACCACTGCATTTCAGACGCTAACCACTTAGTCATAGAATCACAGAGATGTACAGCACAGAAACAGACCCTTCATTCCAACTCGCCCATGCCAATCAGAAATCCTAAATTAATCTAGTCCCATTTGAAAGCATTTAACCCATTCTGTCTGAGCCCTTCCTATTTATATGCCCATCCAAATGTCTTCTAGATGTTGTAATTGTATCAGCCTCCACTACTTCCTCTGATAGTTCATCCCATACATGTACCACCCTTTGCATGAAAGTGGCCCCTTGGGTCCCTTTTAAATCTGTCCCCTTTCACCCTAACCTATGCCATCTAGTTTTGGACTCCCATAACCTGGACAATTGACCTTGACTATTCACCCTATCCATGCTCCTCATGATTTTATAAACTTCTATAAGGTTACTCCTCCACCTTTGACTTTCCAGGGAAAATAGCCTCAGCCTATTCAGCCTCTCCATTTGGCTCAAACCCTTTAATCCTGACGGCATCCTTGTAAAGCTTTTCTGAGCCCTTTCAAATTTAACAACAACTTTCCTGTAAGCGGGGAGATCAGAACTGAATGTAATTTTCCAATGGATGAACAAAGCATTTCTTCATATTGTTTTCTCACCGGAGTAGTAATACAGAAGCTCAGCATAATGATCTGCGAACATGGGTTCAAGCCTTACCATTGAAGCTGATGGAATTTAAATACAATTAATATGTCTAGAATATCAATCTAATCTTCATAATGGTCACATGAAACCACCATAAATTGCTGTAAAAACTGACCTGCTTCTCTAATGTCCTTTAGGGAAAAAATCTACCATTCATACCTGGTCTGGAATATATAATCCAGGCACCATAGAAATGTGACTTACTCTAAACTGTACTCTGCCAGATATTTGGAGTTCTTTGAAGGGGTATGCGCTATGAATAAGGGGTAACCCAATGAGTTACTGTACTTGTCAAATGGCTTCTGGAAATTCAAGGAACCATATATAAAAGATTATTGCACAATGTAGCAGCTCATTGTGTAGGGGCCAATATATTTTGTGCATTAATGGCTTGCTGTATATTTCTGTATTTATTTAATTCTGTGCAATCTTGTATTTTATTCAAAAGTATAACTTTGACATGTATAACACTCATGACATAACATTAGCATAGAAATAAGATTTGATTGGCAGACAGGAAATGAGAGGATGCATAAATGCACCTCTTTCTGGCACAATGAAGAGTGAGTCCTTCAGGGATATCTGCTGAGACTTCAAATCATCAATGATGTGGATGAGGGAGGCAAAGGCATTGTGGCTAAATTTACATACAATGGTATCTGAAGAGATCATGAAGTTGACGTATGGATTGAATAAGTAGGAGTAAATAAGAATAATGTGGGCACAGGTGAAATTTCTCACTGGGGCAGACAGAAAAAAGAATGGACTATTACTTCAACAGAGAATGACTGCAGAATTCCAAGAAGCAGAAGGATCTAAGTATTCTAGTACAGTGATAAAAAGTTACTAAGTAGTCCAGAAGGCTAATGGAATACTAAACTCTATTACGAGAGGAAAGGGGCCTAAAAGCCAGAAAATTATGCAAGGATTTTACAGGGCAATGAATTAGCCACATCTCAAATATAGTATGCAGTTTTTGTCTTCTAACTTAAGGAAAGATGTAACTGCAGTGGGGTGATGTCAGAGGAGATATATTATGCTTTACATCTAGAATTAGTGAATTCAATTTTGAGGAAAGATTGGACAGGTTGGGCTTGGTTTTATTACAGTTTAAAACAATAAGAGACAACCTGATTGAAGCACATGAGAACTTGAACAGTCTTGTCAAGATGGGCATTGGAAAATGTTTCCTTTTGTGGGTTAGTTCAAAACTAAGGGCACAATTTTAAAATTAGTGTAGCCCTTCTAGGACAGAGCTGAAGAGAGAGTTTCTCTGGGGTTTGTGTTACTTTCGAATTACCAATCTCAGAAGGCAATGGGGTGGGGATCATTGAATGTCTTTTATAGATAAAAGTAGATGCATCTTTGTTAGGCATGGAAGTTGAACGCTACCAATAGATGAGAATGTGAAATTTGAAATAGGAACTAGACAGGCATGTAGTTGAATCACCTCCTTCTGCTCCTCAGAGTTTGCACATTCTCCTGTGTCTGCATGGGATTCCTTTGGGTACTCTGGTTTCCTCCCTCAGTCCAAAGATATGCAGGCTTGGTGGATTGGTTGTGCTAAATTGCCCATAGTGATCAGGGATTTGTAGATTAGGTGGGTTATAGTATGATGGGTCTGGGTGGGATGCTCTGAGCGTCAGGGTGGACTTATTGGGCTGAGCAACCTGTTTCCACACTGTAGGGATTCGATGATTCAAACAAGACACTCAATTCAAGTGCAATTAGAGTTGGGTAACAAATGTTAGCCCTTGTCAGAGATGCTTATATGTAATTCCAATAGTGAGGAAAAAGACCCTTCGGCCGATCGAGTCCACATCGACCTTCAGAGCATCCCACCCTGACCCATCCCTCTACACTTTCCCTGTATCTCACATAATCTACTCATCCGTGAACATTCTGGGTAATTTAACATGGCCAATCCACCAGTCTATACTTCTTTGAACTGTTGGAGGAAACTGAAGCACCCAGAGGAAACCCACGCAGACACAGGGAGAATGTGAAAACTCCACACAGACAGTCGCACAAGGGTGGAATTGGACCTGGGTCCCTGTCTCTGTGAGGCAGCAGAGCTAATCACTGAGCCATCATGCTGCCCTAATATGAAAAAATAAATAATTTCCTCAAATCTATGCCCAATCATTTTCAATCTTTCATGACTGGAAACATTTTCAACCTATTATGCTCTATCTCTCACAATTTTAAATACTCAATAAAATTTCTTCTCAGTCTTATTTTTTGTAAGGAGAATAGTCCTAGTTTCGCCAATCTATCTTCATAACCAAAATTCCTCATGCCTGGAATCAATTTTGTAAACCTGGCTTAAATTCTCTCCAATACCTTCGTATTCCTTCCAAAATACAACGCCTAGAACTCTAGCAGAGAATGAATCAGTGTCTTTTGTAAGTTTAGCATAATCTCCTTTCTCTTGTACTTACCATCCTGGTTAATAAAACCTACGACATGCTTTATTAACTACTCCTTGGAGCTGTTCTGCAACTTTTAATGGCTTTTAAATTTAAATTTTACACATATAGAACATAGAGCATAGAACATAACAGCACAGTACAGGCCCTTCGGCCCTCAATAGGTTTCTTTGTTCTTGCTCTCCTTTTAAAGTTGTACCCCTGATTTCTTATTGTCTGTCCATGTTCTTCCTACCATAATGTATCACTTCACACTTCTCCATATTGAATGTCATCTTCCACCTACCCACCTACTCTACCAGCCTACCTTTGTCCTTCTGGCATCTTAATACTATCCTCTTCTCCATTTACAATCCTTCCAAATTTTGAATCACCTTCAAATTTTGTAATTAAGCCCTGTACCCCCAGGTCTAGATTTATAATATTCATGAGCAAACGCAAGGGTCTTAACACTGATGCCTGGGGACTTTCACTAGAAACCTTCTCCCAGCCTGAGAAATATTCATTAGCCATAATTCTATGTTTCCTAATAGAATCATACATCATGAAAATAGACCCTTCGGCCCAACTAGTCCATGCCGAACAGGCGGCATGGTGGCTCAGTGACTAGCACTGCTGCCACACAGCACAAGGAACCCGGGTTCAATTCTGCCCTTGAGCGACTGTGTGGAGTTTGCACATTTTCCCTGTGTCTGCGTGGGTTTCCTCTAGGTGCTCTGGATTCCCCCCACAGTCCAAAAATGTACAGGCTAGGTGGATTGGCCATGCTAAATTGCCTGTGGTGTACAGGGATGTGTGGATTAGGTGGGCTATAGGGGGATGATTCTGGGTGGGATGCTGTGAGGGTTGATGTGGACTTTTGGGCCGAATGGCCTGTGTCCACACTGTAGGGATTCTGTGACATCAGTAATTCCAAAATAAACTTGTCCCACCTGCCTGCTCCTGGCCCCTATCCCTCCAAACCTTTCCCATTCATGTATTTATCCAAATGTCTTTTAAATGTTGTAATTGTATCCATACCCACCAATTCCTCAGGAAGTTCATTCCATATGTGACCCGCCCCCGTGTAAAAAAATTGTTGCTCGTGTCTTTTTTAAATCTCTCTCCTCTCACCTTAACAATGTGTCCCCTATTTTTGACAACTCCTGTCTTAAGGAAAAGACAAACACCATTAACATCTATACCTCTCATTATTTTCATAAACTTCTATCAGGTGGAGGTGAGGGGGCAGGTGTAGTACTTCATGCAGTTGTAGAGAAAAAGGCCAGGTGTGGCAGAGTGTGTGGAGTAATGAGCGAATTGCGGAGTTTCAGAAATGAGGAGGGGGATGGGAACTGAGAAATAAATAGAGGAGGTTTGGGGCCGGGGGAAGTTGGTGGGATGGTGATAATCCGTAACTCCCTCATCAACTCCACACGCCCTACCAACCCCACCACACCTGGCACCATTCCCTACAACTGCAGGAAGGGCTATGCCTGCCCCAAACCTCCCCCCTCATCTCCATTCAAGGCCCAAAGCTAAACCTTCATTTCAAACATGGGCTCACCTGTGCATCTGCCGCGTTGGCCTACTGTCTCCATTGTTCCCAATTTGGCCTCCTCTACATCGGTGAGACCAAGCATAGACTCAGAGGCTATTTTGTAGAGCATCTGTGATCTGTACGTGATAAACGACAACACCTTCTGGTCACCAACAATTTTAACTCCCCCTCCACTCCCTGGGTGACATGTCCATCCTGGGCCTCCTCCAGTGTCACAATGGCACCACTCGCAAACTGGAGGAGCCAAACCTCATATTCTGCCTTGGGACCCTACAGCCCAATGGCCTAAACATAAAATTCACCAGTTTTAAAATCTCCCCACCCTCAGCATCCCATGTCCGACCCTCCATCTAATCTCTGCCTCCTTGACCTGATACAACCTGTCCATCTTCTCTCCCACCTACCCGCCTCACCCATCTTACTGACCAATCTCCAGCACTCCCTACCTGCACTCATTTATCACCATCCCACCTCCCTGCCCCAGCCCCACCCCTCCACTCTCTGTTTATTTCCCAGCTCCCTTCCCCTTCGCCATTTCTGAACAAGGGTCCCAACACAAAACATTAACTTTCCCGCTCCTCTGATATTACCTAGCCTGCTGCGTTCCTCCAGCTCCACAGTGTTGTGTTTCTATATAATAGCTTCTATCTTTATTAAAAAGGAAAACATGCACATATTTGTTTAATGCTTCAGCCATGCCCTCTATCCCCATGTGTCAATTTCCTACATTGTTCCTTTATTGGACCTACTGAGTTTGCACATTCTCCCCATGTCTGTGTGGGTTTCCTCCAGGAGCTCCGGTTTCGTCATACGGTCCATAGATGTGCAGATTAGGTGGATTGGCCATGCTAAATTGCCTGTAGTGTTCAGGGATGTGTAGATTAGGTGTGTTATGGGGGGATGGGCCTGGGTGGGAAACTCTGTGGGTTGGTGTGGACTTGTTTTTCTGAAGGGCCTGTTTCCACAGTGTAGGGATTCTATGATCTCCTCTTCACTTTCTACCATTTTATTATTTCTAGCTGATGGAAGTCTCACTTTCATATTATGTGTTTGCTTTTGTTATATGTCTTTTCATTAGCTCTCTGAATGTATTATTTCCCACTTGGTTCTCAGATGTACTTTCTATCTGTTATTAGTTATTAACACACAGTTAAACAATTTCCTGCCAATATTTGACTCCAATTTACTTAACCCAAATCTATTCTTATGGAGTTTAATTTAGACAAATGCAAGGTGTTGCATTGGTAAGACAAACGAGGACAAGACTTATACAGTTAAGGGTAGGACACTGGGCAGCGTTCTCGAGCAGAGAGACAGAGGGGTGCAGATGCAAAGGTTTTTGAAAGTGGCATCACAGGTAAACAGGGCAGGGAAGAAGGTGTTTGCCTTCTTCGCCTCTTTTCATTGGTCAGAGCATTCAGCAAGAGTTAGGACATCATGCTACAGTTGTGCAATACATTGATAAGGTCACATGTGGAATACTGTGTCAAGTTCTATTCTCCCTGCTATAGGAAGGATGTTATTAAACTGAAAAGGGTGCAAAAAAGATTTCTATGGATGTTACCAAGACTGGAAGGTTTGAGTTATAAGGCAAAGCTGTATAGGCTGGGACACTTTTCTCTGGAATTCGAGGGCTGAGGGGTGACCTTTTACAGGTTTATGATATCATGATGGGCATAAATTAGGTAAATAGACAAGATCTTTACCCTAGAGTAGGGGAGTCTCGAACTAGAGGGCGTAAGTTTAAGCTGAGAGGAGAAAAATTAAAATAGGACCCAAGGAGCAAATTTATCACACAGAGTGATGCGTATATGGAACAAACTGCCAGCGGAAGTGGTAGTGGTTGGTACAATTACACCATTTGAAAGTCATTTGGATAGGTACATTGAAAGGAAAGGTTTGGAGGGATATGGGCCAAATGCAAGTAAATGGAATTAGTTCAGATTAGGAAACCTGGTTGGAATGGACGAGTTGGGACAAAAGGCCTGCTTCCATGCTATATGACTCTATGACCCCAAATTAAAATGGGCTGTGATCTACCTGCTACCGATTATTCTTGGTTTCATTGTTGCATTAAAACTCAATGTTTTCACCTAAATACAGTTGATATTGTGATCCAGTTTTTATGGCAACTTGAAGATAAACACAACTCACATCCATATACAATAATTTTCCGTGAGGCCTGTGAATTGACAAGATGTATGCTTGCTTGTTTAGGACATAAAATTCCACAGGCTGGGGATCCTATGTTGTGTTTTTAACCCCTTTTATCATTTTCAGGTATAAATGAGTGAGAGGCACACTGAACAGCTTCTGTCCACTTGTACACTATGGTGAATGGCCTTTTGTCCTTAAAGCCCATTTAATCATTTTGCAGAAGTTCTGTGGTGCCAGGAAGTACTGGAACATTCTTGCTTCATGAAAAAAGTGCTCTGATACTAACCAAGTGCTTATTCGCCTTTGGGACCTGGCGCCCATCTCTCAGGCAACCTGGACAGGGAGTTTAGCATTGGAAGCTTGCTGATTTCCTGCTCTCCCATAACTGGCACAGCTGCAGCAAGTGGTTGATTTATGTTTAAATGGGGCCAAAATGCAAGGTTCATTGGGATGCTTCTTGACACTTCAGGGAGATAGCTTGCATTATCTTTGTGCATATTTCCAATGGAAGAATTGCTGGTGGAATTCATTAATGCAGGCTTCATAGTGGGTTTGGCTACCAATGTAGGGCAACAAACAAAGCTTTATTCTGTATAAGATCAGGGGAGCAATTTCTCTGATTGCTAGATATCAGGTGCCTATGTAATATTTCCCACTGCTAGCACCCGACAAACTGAGCAGAAGAAAAAGCACAGTTTAGAAAGAATTATTTCTTTTTGCAGTTTCTTAGATTCATTGGATGGCTTTAGTTAATTGTCAAGATTCATACAGATAGTCCATGGAACCCATTCAAATGATTATTCATTTGAATATTTGCATTCCAACTCAAATGTCAGATTGCAAAGTTATTGATCAAAACAAACATCCCAAAACATTTAATTTCTGTCCTTCAAATTATGTCTGAATCTAAAATTACAATATCAAAAACTTGATTCTTAAACAAATGTATTCAATTTATGCGCAAAGTATTTCTTCACCACCAACTTTTCTTCTGCTTGCGATGAGCTAAAGATGACCTATGAGTGGAACACCATCAAAATATGATTTTGTTTTTGACTCTAAGGTTCTAACTTTGCCTTTTCAAAGCAGACTCCAATATTCTATCCATTAAGCTGAACTACTTATTTGTATTCTTAACTCTCTTTTTAAAAGGCCCTGAAATGGTTTATCTCCATCAATGTCAGATTCAATAGATTTCTTTCAGTTATTTTTTTGAACGTTAGTTCTGGTTTTCTAAAAGTCGTAACATTTTTGGCTTATCTTTTTTAACTGGAGAATGTGTTCAAAGTATGCATATATAGTAGGTGTTGAGTGAAGGCCATCAGATAATTGTGAAACATTGTGACCTTTCTGCTGTCATGTCTAACACTGATTTATTTATCTAACATTTGTAACCAGAGTTGTCGCTGAGATGTAATATCTTGTAATTCACCAACCCTTTGTGAGAGTGCAGTGAGTAGACCTGATGAACACACATCAAAAATTACTTTCCCCCCGCAAAGACCACTCTCACACTATTCATGACAAACTATTTCATCATAGTTGACCCTTTCTGTGGATGCTAATTTAAAATGTAATGATTACTGCTGAGGTTCTGCATTGAAGTAAATAGTGATTAGTTGCCATCACTTCTAACAGCACTGTCACCACCACACCAAGATCCCTTAAAGCATCCTCTAATTGTAAATCAGTCAGCCTGCTGTAGTGAAATTCTGTGAAGTAATATAGGTATGTTAATTGAATAGGTTAAAATTTGTAGTGTAAAGACCATGCTTTTGTATTTGATTGTGGACTGAAATGGAGAAAGGACTATTTTAAAGTCCATACATTGTGAAAAGAATGACTGCACTTTATAAAATCAAGTCACTAGCACTTGTTGTAAGTGTTATTTACACCGTTGTTCGTTCTACCAATGAAGAAAGTTTATTTGATGAACTGGCAACAGAAGACATGTATAAGATGAGCTTCAACCAGCAAAAAAAACAGCTGTTGATAACAAAGTGTAGAGCTGGATGAACATAGCAGGCCAAGCAGCATCTTAGGAGCACAAAAGCTGACGTGCAAGCAATCATAACCAGAAGCTTTTGGACCTCTGGAAGGGAAGTTTTTGTTTCCCTTTTCTGTACAGTAAACAACAGTTAAAGTCTAAAGATGGCCTTTTGTTTTACTCTTACCACTTACTGTAAGCGGTTAGGTTAGCCAATAAATCAGAGTTCATAAGTTGTGAATCAGTTATTCTATGCCCCCTGAAGCAAGTAAAAGCACCTGGAGAATAGATTGAAAATCAGCAAGTCATAAGAATCTGAAAGGTTAATCTCAGTGAACCCTGTGGATAGGAACCGTTGAACTGCCTTCCCAGGTTTTCTTTCTACCTGTTACACCAATGTGTTTTTGCTCCTGTGTCTGTCTGCAAATGTGTGTAGGGTAAGGATGTTACCAGGGTTGGAGGGAGAGGCTGAAAAGGCTGGGGCTATTTTCTCTGCAGCATTGGAGGATGGTAAGGTAACTAGTTTATTTTTTATTCTTTATTTTTCAACAGCCTCTTTGTGAATTTAGAATAATGCGAATGGAGATCAGGGCAGTTGAATGTTCCTCCTGCAGAATGTGGGAGGTAAGGGTCACCACTAGTGTCCATGCTGACTACATCTGCAGGAAGTGCACCCAGCTCCAGCTCCTCAAAAACCGCGTTAGGGAACTGGAGCTGGAGCTGGATGAACTTTGGATCATTCGGGAGGCAGAGGGGGTCATTGAGATGATTTACAGGGAGGTAGCCACTCTTCAGGTACAAGAAAAAGGCAGATAGGTTATGGTCAGGGGACGGAAAGGGAACCGGCAGGCAGTGCAGGGATCCCCTGTGGCCACTCCCCACAACAATATGTATACCATTTTGGATACTGTTGGGGGGGACGACTTACCAGGGGAAAGCAGTGGGGCACAGGTCTCTGGCGCAGAATCTGTCCCTGCTGCTCAGAAGGGAAGGGGGAAGAGGAGCAGAGCAATAGTCATTGGGGAATCCATAGTTAGAGGGACAGATAGGAGATTCTGTGGGGACGAGAGAGACTCACGATTGGTGTGTTGCCTCCCAGGTGCCAGGGTGCGTGATGCCTCTGATCGTGTTTTTGGGATCCTTAAGGGGGAGGGGGAGCAGCCCCAAGTCGTGGTCCACATTGGCACCAACGACGTAGGTGGGAAGAGATATGGGGATTTAAGGCAGAAATTCAGGGAGCTAGGATGGAAGCTGAGAGCTAGGATGAACAGAGTTGTTGTGTCTGGTTTGTTGCCCATGCCACGTGCTAGCGAGGCGAGGAATAGGGAGAGAGGAGTTGAACACGTGGCTATAGGGATGGTGCAGGAGGGAGGGTTTTGGATTCTTGGATAATTGGGGCTCTTTCTGGGGTAGGTGGGACCTCTACAAGCAGGATGGTCTTCACCTGAACCAGAGGGGTACCAATATCCTGGGGGGGAAATTTGCTAAGGCTATTCAGGTGGGTTTAAACTAATTCAGCAGGGGGATGGGGACCAAAATTGTAGTTTGGTTATAGAGAAGGTTGGGAGTAGGGAGGGCCAAAATAAAGATGGCGCCAGCAAGCAAGATGTTGGTTTGAAGTGTGTCTACTTCAATGCCAGGAGCATCCGGAATAAGTTGGCTGAACTTGCAGCATGGGTTGGTACCTGGGACTTCGATGTTGTGGCCATTTCGGAGACATGGATAGAGCAGGGACAGGAATGGTTGTTGCAGTTTCAGGGATTTAGATGTTTCAGTAAGAACAGAGAAGATGGTAAAAGAGGGGGAGGTTTTAGATTAGATTCCCTACAGTGTGGAAACAGGCCCTTCGGCCCAACAAGTCTACTCGGCCCCTTGAAGCATCCCACACAGACCCATCCCCCTATAACCCACACACCCCTGAACACTATGGGCAATTTAGCATGGCCAATCCACCTAACCTGCACATCTTTGGACTGTGGGAGGAAACCGGAGCACCTGGAGGAAACCCACGCAGACACGGGGAGAATGTGCAAACTCCACACAGACAGTCACCCGACACGGGAATTGAACCCGGGTCCCCGGTGCTGTGAGGCTGCAGTGCTAACCACTGAGCCACTGTGCCGCCCCAAGGGTGTGGAATTGTTGGTCAAGGACAGTATTACATTTGCAGAAAGGATGTTTGGGGATTCGTCAACTGAGGTAGTATGGGCTGAGGTTTGAAACAAGAAAGGAGAGGTCAAAATGTTGGGAGTTTTCTATAGGCCTCCGAATAGCTCCAGATATGTAGAGTGAAGGATAGCAAAGATGATTCTCGCTAGGAGTGAGAGAGAGAGGGTAGTTGTCATGGGGGTCTTCAACTTTCCAGATATTGACTGGGAACACGATAGTTCGAGTACTATAGATGGGTCAGTATTTGTCCAGTGTGTGCAGGAGGGCTTCCTGGCACAGTATGTAGACAGGCCGACGAGGGGTGAAGCCACATTAGATTTGGTACTGGGTAATGAGCCTGGCCAGGTGTTAGATTTGGAAGTAGGTGAGCACTTTGGTGATAGTGATCACAATTCTGTTATGTTTACTTTAGTGATGGAAAGGGATAGGTGTATAACACTGGGCAAGAGTTATAGCTGGGGGAAAGGCAATTACGATGAGATTAGGCAAGATTTAGGGAGCATAGAATGGGAAAGGAAACTGCAGGGGATAGGCACATTAGAAATGTGGAGCTTATTCAAGGAAAAACTCCTGTGTGCCCTAGATAAATATGTACCTGTCAGGCAGGGAGGAAGCTGTAGAGTGCGGGAGCCGTGGTTTACGAAGGAAGTGGAATCTCTGGTCAAGAGGAAGAAGAAGGCTTATGTTAGGCTGAGATGTGAAGGCTCAGTTAGGACACTTGAGGACTACGAGGTAGCCAGGAAAGACCTAAAGAGAGAGCTCAGAAGAGCCAGGAGGAGACATGAGAAGTTGTTAGCGGATAGGATCAGGGTAAACCCTAAGGCTTTCTATAGGTATTTAAGGAATGAAAGAATAACGAGAAGTAGATTAGGGCCAATCAAGGATAGTAGTGGGAAGTTGTGTGTGGAGTCAGAGGAGATAGGGGAAGCACTACATGAATATTTTTCGACAGTATTCACTCTAGAAAATGGCAATGTTGTCGAGGAGAATACTGAGATACAGGCTACTAGACTAGGTGGGATTGAGGTTCACAAGGAGGAGGTATTAGAAATCCTATAGAGGGTGAAAATAGATAAGTCCTCTGGGCCGGATGGGATTTATCCTAGCATCCTCTGGGAAGCCAGGGAGGAGATTGCCAAGCCTTTGGCATTGATCTTTAACTCGTCATTGTCTACAGGAATAGTGCCAGACAACTGGAGGATAGCAAATGTGGTTCCCCTGTTCAAGAAGGGGAGTAGAGACAACCCTGGTAATTACAGACCAGTGAGTCTTACTTCAGTTGTTGGTAAAGTGTTGGAAAAGGTTACAAGAGATAGGATTTATAATCATCTAGAAAAGAATAAATTGATTAGGGATAGTCAGCACGGTTTTGTGAAGGGTAGGTTGTGCCTCACAAACCTTATTGAGTTCTTTGAGAAGGTGACGAAGCAGGTAGATGAGAGTAAATCGGTTGATGTGATGTATATGGATTTCAGCAAGGCATTCGATAAGGTTTCCCACAGTAGGCTATTGTACAAAATGCGGAGGAATGGGATTGTGGGAGATATAGCAGTTTGGATCAGAAATTGGCTTGCTGAAAGAAGACAGAGGGGGGTGGTTGATGGGAAATGTTCACCCTGGAGACCAGAAACTAGTGGTGTACTGCACGGGTCGGTGTTGGGTCCACTGCTGTTCGTCATTTTTATAAACGACCTGGATGAGGACGTAGAAGGATGGTTAGTAAATTTGCAGACGACACTAAGGTCGGTGGAGTTGTGGATAGTGACAAAGGATGTTGTAGGTTACAGAGAGACATAGATAAGTTGCAGAGCTGGCCTGAGAGGTGGCAAATGGAGTTTAATGCAGACAAGTGTGAGGTGATGCACTTTGGTAGGAGTAACCAGAAGGCAAAGTACTGGGCTAATGGTAAGAATCTTGGTAGTGTAGATGAGCAGAGGGATCTCGGTGTCCATGTACACAGATCTTTGAAAGTTGCCACCCAGTTTGACAGGGTTGTTAAGAAGGCATACAGTGTTTTAGCTTTTATTAATACAGGGATCAAGTTCCGGAGCCATGAGGTTGTGCTGCAGCTGTACAAAACTCTGGTGCGGCCGCACTTAAAGTGTTGTGTACAGTTCTGGTCACCGCATTATAAGAAGGATGTGGAAGCTTTGGAAAGGGTGCAGAGGAGATTTACTAGGATGTTGCCTGGTATGGAGGGAAGGTCTTACGAGGAAAGCCTGAGTGACTTGAGGCTGTTTTCATTAGAGAAAAGAGGGTTGAGAGGTGACTTAATTGAGACATATAAAATAATCAGAGGGTTAGATAGGGTGGATAAGGAGAGCCTTTTTCCTCGGATGGTGATGGCGAGCACGAGGGGGCATAGCTTTAAATTGAGGTGTGAAAGATATAGGACAGATGTCAGACGTAGTTTCTTTACTCACAGAGTAGTAAGGGAATTGAACGCTTTGCCTGCAACGGTCGTAAATTAGCCAACTTTAAGTACATTTAAGTCATCATTGTTCAAGCATATGGACGTACATGGAATAGCATAGTTTAGATGGGCTTCAGATCAGTATGACAGGTTGGCACAACATCGAGGGCAGAAGGGCCTGTACTGTGCTATATTCTATGTTCTATGAGGGCTGAACTTATAGAAGTTTATAAAATCTTGAGGGGCACTGATGTGATGAATAGCTGAGGTCTTTTCCCCTGGGAGGTCCAAAACTAGAGGAGAAATAAGGGGAACTGCAGATGCTGCAGAAGCCAAGATAACAAAGTGTGGGGCTGGATGAACACAGCAGGCCAAGCAACATCTTCGGAGCACAAAAGCTGACGTTTTGAGCCTAGACCCTTCATCAGAAAAGGATCTCGAAACGTCAGCTTTTGTGCTCCTAAGATGTTGCTTGGCCTGCTGTGTTCATCCAGCCCCACACTTTGTTATCCAAGACTAGAGGATATAGGTTTAAGGTGAGAGTAGAAATATTTAAAAGTGACCTAGCGACAGCTTTTTCATGCAGAGGGTAGTACTTAATGGAATGAGCTGCCAGAGAAGATGGTAGAGGGCAGTACAATTACAACATTTTAAAAGACATGTGGATGAGTATTTGAATGAGTATATGAATAAGAAGCATTTAGAGGGTTATAGGCCAAATACTGGCAAATAGGGCCAGGATTTTGGCATGGATAAGTTGAACCGTAAGGTCTGTCTCTGCGCTGTACACCTGTATGATTCTATGTGAAAGTTTTCATAAAGCTTTAAAATAGGAGTTGAGGGTTTCTTCACATTTGACTAGTTTTTTTGTCTGCAGATAAAAATTTTAATTTCAGTTCATCTGATTTCATTTCTTCCTGTTCAGTTTCACAAAGATTGGCTAACATGTATGGTCAACTGATTGCTGTGACCATTTTAAGCCAGCGCTTTAGTTTACTTTTTAAAGCCATTGTAGTCCAAAAGAGTGACGGCATTTAAAGATCAATAGTCTATTTTTATCATATTGTGACAACTTCTCTTCAATACTTAAAATTCTGATCCTACATGTGAAAAGAAATAATGGTGTCAGAAAAACTGGAATTGTAATGCGATAAGTAATCAAAAATTAAGTTGAATTCAATGGCAGTGCAACTAAAAATTAATGTCTAGCATCAGTTGTTTGAAAAAAAATAGGAATAGTAGTAATGAACTAAAACTACAGAGCTTGTTGTTGAATCTGAAATGTTCGGTACATGCCAGATTTTAAAATGTCATGCTTTTCAGCTTGAGATTTCATTGAAACAGAATAGGAAGGGGAAACAGGGAAGAAATGGAATGGGACTAAGAATCAAAACAGCAACTGGTTGGAAGGTCTGGGCCAAGATTGCAGACTAATTATAGTTGCCTGCTAAACAGTCACCAAATGTGTGCGATGTCTCCCTGGCATAAAGGAGATAACTGTGCATTAAGTGAATACTGTTTATGAAGGGAAATGCAAATAAAGCAGTTTCATCTGGAAAGAGAATTGTTTGAGACCTCTGTCATGGGAAGGGGGAGCTAAAAGGATGTTGTATCTCCTGTGCTTGCCATGGGACAGTGCATAGAAGTTGAGGAGGGCAGTTCGTTCATTAAAGAAATTAAGATGTCCTTAAAGAAGTAATATATCTGGAATGCTGAAAGGAGAAGGAAGATATGTTTGACTGTGGCATTGCAAGATATCAAAAATGGTGGAGAACGACACACTGAATATACTCCAATTGAATGTGGAGAATGTGTGAAGACAAGAGAAATGCTATTGTTGTTCTAACAAGAACAGGAGGGAATGCATGAAATTGGATAGACATAGTTGAGAACCAGTCAATAACAAGGGAGGGGGATCGTACGTTGAGCGGGAGAGAATTCGTCAGAAACACTGAATTGGAATGTTGCATCATGAGAACTGGAACAGAGAGAGGAGAATGGAATAGACTCATACGCAAAGTGAACAAGAGGAAGTGTAATTAAGGAAGTTGTGAGTGTTAGTAGGTCCATGAACAAATTAGTTGATTAACAGCTTATCTTCAGAAGAGGTGAGGCCAGCGATGGTCGCGGTAATAATGATTAGATGTTTAGCAGTGTGGTTAGACCATTACTGGGTATTCATCTAAACTTTGGGCACCACACTAACCTGGGTCACAACTTCAGGCTGAGCCAACTGGTTCTGAAGCCACAGTCTGTTCTGGTGGTGCTGAGGAATGAGGATGGCCCTTCTTTGCATTATCCCATCCACAATGACCTCTAGATCTTTACCAGCGAAACAGGATGTCAACTTGTCTCTATTAGGCATCTCTGGGACAATTCTTTCAATATTGTCCTGTGAAAAACAGCTCTAGACTGCCAGCGCTTGACCTTGTGCATAGCTGCCGTGTTGGTGCAAGGAATTCTGGGAGGTTTCAGCAAAAACAAGTACAGTGTTGCTAGCAAGTAGACAACAGCATGTGTGGGATGCCATAGGGACATAATGCACAGACCGTTGAGCGAGTTGCAGAGAATTGCACAAGAAAACTCACTACATCTCCCAGCATGTAACCCTCTAGGAAAGTCCCTGTAATTTATACTTAGGTGATTTTCAACAAAATTCAGCCCAAATTTACAGAGAAAAGGAACTGAGAAGAATTTAAATGAAACAGGCATCGGAGCTACGCTTTGAAAGCTTGTATTTTCAAGTAAACCTGTTGGACTATAACAAAATTATAGGAAGACCAGTGCAATTTTAAGAAAGAAGAAGTGTCCGTGTTTAATATCCTGAAATATTAACTGGTAGTTGTATAAAATTTGATTAATTTCATAAATATTTTGCCTGACAAAAAATGAAATTGGCTTTCATTGAAGAAACCTTTGAGCAAAAGTGAAAAAGGACTAATATTTGTTATTCAATTTTTTACAAATATTCCATGTGCCTTGATTTATGAAACTCTCACTAATGAAAAGGACAACATCTTGTTTTAATTAAACACCTACGATAAACAAATAATTTAATGAAGTATTGATGAACAATATATCTCTGTAACCATCATGAAATATCATTAAGTGATACTTGCATAAAGACAATTGCATGAAAATGATTGAATATGATCAGCATTAATGTAAGTTATTAACTATTAATGTTCACTTACAAAATAAAAACTCTGCAACTTGCTTACATTAAGGGCAGCACGGTGGCTCAGTGGTTAGCACTGCAGCCTCACAGCATCGGAGACTTGGGTTCAATTCCATCCTTGGGTGACTGTGTGGGGTTTGCACATTCTCCCTATGTCTGTGTGAGTTTCCTTTGGGTGCTCCAGTTGCCTCCCACAATCCAATGCAGGCTAGGTGGATTGGCCATGCTAAATTGCCCATTGTATTCAGGGATGTGTAGATTAGGGGAACACTAACCCTTGGAGCCTCCCACCCAGACCCATTCCCCTAAGGATGTGTAGATTAGGGGAATGGGTCTGGGTGGGACGATCCAAGGGTTAGTGTGGACTTGTTGGGCTGAAGGGCCCGTTTCTACACTGTAGGAATTCTATAATCAGTTTCATAGATACCTCAAGTATATGATATCATTTCTAATTAACTTCAGTGAATAACTTATACCACTCATTATTGACTTCCAAAGAACAAAGAACAAAACAAAGAAAATTAGAGCACAGGAACAGGCCCTTTGGCCCTCCAATCTGCACTAGCATGCTGCTCGTCACCACCAAAACCCTCCTACCCTTCCGGGGCCATATCCCTCTATTCGCATCCTATTCATATATTTATCAAGACACTCTTTAAATGTCACTGTAGTATCTGCTTCCACTACCTCCCCCAGCAGCGTGTCCCAGGCACCCACTACCTTCTGTGTAAAAATAATCTACCTCATACATCATCTTTAAACTTTGCCCCTTGCACTTTAAACTTATGGCCCTTGGTAACTGACTCTTCCACCCTGGGAAAAAGCTTCTGACTGTCCACTCTGTCCGTGCCCTTCAAGTGAGAGATTAGAAATGTTGTTTCTGCAGATAAGGATGAATGGTAGGGTCTTGCAAAAGAAGAACATTATAGTCACAAGATTTTATAGCAGAAAGTCACAAGATTTTATAGCAGAAGTTTATCATTAATCAGAGACTAGGTTCTGCAAAGATGGCAGTTAGCATGACCAGAAACATTCTTTCTGCAGACAAGGACATGGTAGAGATAAGGGTGTTGTAGCAGAGGCTTATTTCTGCAAACCTGACGATTCACACGTACAGCATGTCTAGCGCTCTTTAGGATAGCCAAATAAGGATTGCAGTAAAAAAAGGGAATGGGGCCTTCGGCCGGCAGAAAAGGGAACAATAAACAAGGGCGGTCCGACAGGACGGGGAATGATAGGATAAGACCAATGGGAGCAGGGAGGCGTGATTTTGCAACTCGTAAATTGTATAAGAATGTTTAACATTCTTTGTAGTGTGTGCCTGTCTAGCAGACACCCTCTCTTGCAAGATCGTACAGAATAAAATTGTCTTGTTTCCAAGGCTTTGTCTCAGGCTGAATTTGTGAGCAGGGACTGTTTCTCACATTCATAATCTTATAGGCCTCTATCAGATCGCCCCTCAATCTCTATTGTTCCAGTGAGAATAACCCAAATTTCTCCAACCTCTCGTCATAACTAATGCCCTCCATACCAGGCTACCAGAATTGAACACAATATTCCAAATGCGGCCTAACTAAATAAAGCTGCAACATTACTTGCCAATTTTTAAACTCAGTGTCTCGGCCGTCGAAGGCAAGCATGCCATATACGCGTTGATTACCTTCTCCACCCGTGTTGCCGCTTTCAGTGACCTGTGTACCTGTATACCCTGATTCTTCTGTCCTTCACTATTCTTAAGGGTTCCACCATTTACTGTATATTCTATGTGTTATATTTTCTGCCCATAGTAAAATGCATTAGGTAATATTCTAACTTCCTAGCACAGAAATGTTTGTAATTTCAAATGAAGTGACAATAAATTAAATGTTTAACTCTGCAAAGAAAAGCCTATTTGATTAATATATTAAACACATTGATTTTTAGACATTTGTTGGCTGCAAGGACATGTTCTATGGATTTATGTATTTTAAATGTTCTTATTGTCTGGCTGTTGTCAGATTCTGTGCTGCATCCTCTGTCTCTGATGGTTTTCTAGTAAGTCTCTAGCTTAGAAAAGGCCAACTATTACCTGTTACCTGTGTTTTAAATCATCTCTGTCCACAGTTACATCACAATACAAGGCTCGCCTGAATTTTCTCTATAGCTAGGTTGGCAATAATGAATTTGTACATTGAAAATAAATGCATAAAATTTGCATTTAAATATTTACTGGAAATAAATGAAAATACAAAAGTGATGTATCATGGAAAGAGATTTTATGTTGAAATGAACTACAGATATTTCTCTCTTCTCTGATTCTGAGCTTTAGAGGCCTAAACTTAATATAAATATAATATAACTTAGAATAAAATACCTGACCTTGGTAACAGCATTTATTTCAGTTGAGTTCATTGAACAAAAAGATATATTCAATATTTATTTGGAAGAAATTTATTATCTGGGATACAATTTCATGACTGCAGTGTGAAAAAAAAATTGCAGAGCGAGGATTACATAAATCTGCATCTGTCAGAGCTGTCTTTTGGCTCTCCTTTCCGCAAAGTGAATTCAGAACCCCTTGAGTCAGGCTAGAGGGACCTAACACAAGACTAATATCCACCTCTCACATTGGAAGCTGTCCCCTTATTACTATATGTTCATCTATGTATATTAATAAACTGACAAACTCAACACTGCTAAATATAAATGCAAAGATTTAATAAGTAAAAACCTAAAACTGAGAGTAAGCTTGTCCTCCAGTCATTTTTGGACATTGAAATGGAATTCTTATGCAGTTATTTATGCTTAACAATTCCCAACATTGCTTCAAAATTAAACTAGTTCAATGGAATTTTACTGGTTTCTTTTCAGATCAAGAAAAGAAGACAATGTTTCAGCACATAGATCGCCAATCACCAAATATAAAGCATAGAACTGTCAACTATTTTGTTGCTGTTCTGCATGAAATAAAACCTTTGCAGCTTTTCAAAGTGTCATTTCAATGTGGGAATTGAAAACCTGTTTTAATTGGCAATTATTTTCAAATTAAGATAGAAAAAAATAGCCTCTACACTGCCTCTATTTCAGGTGAAAAAACCTGAAACTGCAAAATGCCAAAGCAGAACACTTCTGGTATGGTAAATGTGACTCACTGACTCTAATGTGCTAACACATGTACATTGTGCATGCACAGGAAGCATCAAACTGTAATTTCTGTTGACTTGGAACTCTGTCAGCCATTTTGGATCTGACAGGACTTGTTGATGCCTTTTCATACTCATTCCCAAGTGAACATGCCTTAAGCTGCCTGTGAGACTCCCTGTAACTGTAACACTATATAAAAGGGATCACAAAAGCAAGTTGCTTTTGACTTAATTTTGCTGCTATGGAACAACTGAAAATATTGTGTTGAGTGTAAGCCGACAGACATTTTTGGATTTATAGGGGAGTGGTGCTGGATTTCAGCAAGACAAGTGGAGAGTTGGAAAACTTGCCAGAAGAAAGGCTGTTTTTAGTAATGGAAGGTATAATTGCAGCTCATCTGGATCACGACATCAATTGGAGATAGAGCAGAGGTAACAATAAGGGCAAGCTGTATAAAAAGGGAGGAGAAAGACCACAACAGCAAGAGCTGTTAAATTCATCATCATTTGAGTGAATAAACTTTTCCTCATCAAGGTACTAAATAATCAATCACTTATCTTGAGACAGTGTTCCCATTTTCTAGATTTCACAACTTTCATTCTATCAATGCTTAACCAATTAAAATTCTTCAGAATTTTGCATGGTTTAGTAGGATCACCTCACGTTCTTCTGCTCTCCAGTGACTATATGTCAAATTACACAGTTGCTCATCATTGAACAACCCTCTCAAGAACCAGTGTGTTGAACTTTTGCTTCATAGCCTCCAATGCAAATACATCCTTCCTTAAATATGGAAGCCAGAACTCCACACAGTAACCTTTCCAAAGTCCTGAAAGATTGTAGCAACTGCCATGGAAAGGAGGGAGAGTTGAAATGAAATATTCTGACTTTTCTCTAGCTTTCAATTTCATGGAGCCATACAATCCTTACAAAAGTGAAAGCAGGCCATTCAGCCCGTTGACTCCACACCAACCCTCCAAAAAGCAATCGACTCAGACCCAACCCCCTACTCTGTCCCTGTACCCCTGCAATACTCACAATTCTCATGGCTAATCCACCTAGCCTGAATATCCCTGGATACTATGGGAAATTTAGCATAGCCAATCCACCTAACCTACACATCTTTGGATTATGGGAGGAAACCAGACCACCTGAAGGAAATGCACGGGCAGAATGTGCAAATTCCACACAGTCACCTGAGGTTGGAATCGAATCGGGGCCCCTGGCACTGTGAGGCAGCAGTGCTAACAACTAATTCACCGTACCTCCTCTCTGCCCTCATTTTTCTTCTCCCTTTTAAAAATAGATAAGGTGCCTTCCCCTTTGTGAAGGCCAATTTAAAATAGCCTATAGCACATTCTTTAGGGCAAAAACAAATTAAGAGGTTTACTGATACATGCAAAACCAGTGAAACAGTCCACATCAAATGTGAATTCAAGAAAGAAAAGTCAGAAATGTCAAATTACTTAAAATGAAAGATATCGGCTCATGTGAATTATGGTCTAACAAGTCAATGTCCACTGCATGTCCTTTCAGTTGGCTGTGCACAGATGTTCTGTTTGTAAGAGCTCAGATGCAGTAGAATTGCTGCCGAAGGTGCAGTAATTTTAAACTGGAAATTAGTTTGCCCTGCATGCAAGTGCAGGATCCTTTCTAGAAATTAGATTTTTGAAAAAGGCTAAAATGGGAGACAGGTGCCAGCTAAGTATGGTGCTATTCATGTGGTGTTGGAGGAGACTAGTAGGATGATTCAAAGCTGTATAATTAAAGCTATTGAAAAGTCAGCAGTTTCAGTTATGTGATTGGGGGTTTCAGATTGATCCTCCTCCATTATTGGATTGCTTTGGTGCAATTTCATCCGAACTCATTATCTGGCTAATAGGCTGTTAGCACTGTCAAGCATGATAGGTTTAGACGGCTTCCTTTCAAATCAACCCAACTGTGCAGACACATTGTCTAAGATGCTTTGCGTTATCTTGACCAGAATCTTCATAAGAAAATAAATTATCACATTCCAGAGAGATACTGAATTTGGTAATTGCAGATGCATCTAGAACCAACTAACTTGCTTAACCTCGATATAATAGCAACCAATTTTGAAACCAGCAAGAGATTTTCTTTAGGGGAAAAGGGTATAGCTTTAATAGATAGAGTGGCTTTCACATTTTCATGTTTTTATGATGATAAAGACCTGGGGCAAATGAAGTTCAGGCACGAGGAGCAATTACTGGCGATTGTTGATGATGACTGTGGCAATGTAGTTTATCACGTGAAGTTGATGATACAATTACTAGGATATTGCCAGATGCACTCATTGACCTTGACTCTGTCATTACATTTCTTCCATTATCAGATTCTTTGGGTTCAGAGTTCTGGTATTGACCATTATGGTATCTACTGATACTGCTGTCTCTAGGATCATTACTGGACAGCTTCCTGGGCCCCTCCCTACTATTTCTGTCTCTTCCTTTTGAACCTCCTGTGCTGATGCTGCCAGGACCACAACTGAGTATCTAAGAGATCACAGCTATTCTGCTGTCTCATTACTGAGGCATTCTCCTATAACTAATGTTTTTTAGCCACTTGTAGCAGCCAGAATACTCCTTCCCTTCAAGAAGTGCAATCTGGTATTAAACTATGAGATCTAGCTTCATTGGAGTCAGTCTTGGATGTAAAAATAGAAAGAACTGTAGATGTTGTAAATTTGGAACAAAAGCAGAAGTTGCTGAAAAATCTCTGTAGCTCAGAGCCAATGAGGAAGCGTGACCGGACCCGAAACGTTAACTTTAATTTTGCCTTCACAGCTGCTGCCAGACCTGCTGAGTTTTTCCAGCAACTTCTGTTTTTAGTCTTCGATGTACCTGTGCCTCTCACTTATGGTATACTTAGCAGCCTGTATTCCAATGTGCTGTAGGCCATAATCATTGAAATGAGCTTCACGTGGACAGGAAGGGTCACAGAGCCTGAAATATTAACTCTGTTTTTTACTTCACAGATGCTGCCAGACCTGCTGAGCTTTTGCAGCAACTTCTTTTTTGTGCAGATAGACAGGAATTTTATTCGAATACTAATTGATTGTTCCTGGTCAAAGTTTCATCAGTGACAATCCAATCAATGGCACCTGATCTATGCTGCTCTTTGCCCCTTCACCACACCCAGCTGTGATCAGGACCCAGAAATAGACTTGGCTCATGTATTCTACTCTCAAAGAGTACATTCATCTCTTTAATGTTTTTGGGACGAGGGGAAAGAGGTTATGGATGAGTGATGACTTGAGGGTGACATCAGGTGAGAAATATACCCTGGGAGTCAAACAAAACTATCAAATTTTGATTATTTAGTAATGAGGTAACATTTAAGTGCAGTGATTGAAAACAGAGTTAATTAGTGCAACCTCATGAAGAAAACCACAGGGTGCAACTCCAAGACAAGGGGATTTGACATGTTAATTGTCAAATGATCTTTTTCATTGTGCACACAATTGGAACACAAAGTAATTTGTCATTCTGTGTTCAACAGTCTAACAAACCAGCCATACCTATGACAGAGATAAATCCTGTTCATGTGGAAACAGAATCATACAGTGCAGAATAAGGCCATGTAGCCTAACAAACCTTTGCTGGCTCTTTGCAAAGCCAGATGAGCCCAGTGTGGTATATATCCTGGAAATACAAACTTGAGAATTTTGATAGACACATTCACAAATCAAAGTGATGTGGATTAATAGGAACAGAGGTATGGATTATCATTTATTTCTCATTTCTCAGGGAGCTGTGTGAGATTGAGTGAAGTAAGTGGGAGTTGTTTTGACTGCTTTATTTTTTCATGGAAAATAAATTGGCTCAATTATTCACATTACCCTTTGCCTCACTCAGAGGGTGAATTTTAGCCCCAAAAATGGGTGGATTTGCGTCAGGTAGAATGTTGAAAATGCTAAAAATCAGACTCACCACCTCAAGCCTCCAACCTATCTTTTCTTCTATTTAGTCATGGGATGTTGTCCATCCTTATTTACCCAGAATGAAATTAAGAACTGACCACCACCCTGTGGATCCGAATTCATGTGTAGGCCAGACCAAGTATGGATGACATAATTTCTTCTCTAAAGGAAATAATATTCCCTAAAGGAACATTAATGAACCAGCTCGGCTTTCTTTTCCAAACTTTTAATTAATTTACGTCGCCATCTACAATAGGAGGGGTTCAACTTCTGAGATCATTAGCTTGGAGTTCTGACTACTGCCTGTGACACCACCATCAGCTCTCTGGTAACAAGTTGGATATCAGGCAAGCAACAAAATCATTGCCAGCAAGTGGGTTGAGAAGTTAACTATTATCATGAGTGCCTAATAATTATCTGAGACAAAACAGAAATTTCTGGAGAACCTCAGCAAGGTCTGGCAGCATCTGTGGGCAGAAAGCAGAGTTAACATTTTGGTTCCTGGATCCTTCTCCAGAGCATCATTTTAAATTTAGCCTTAGCTAAATGTTCTGAATGGGAAACTAAATGATAAAAGGGAGGCATGAGCTGAAGGATACTGAAAATGATTGTCTTTCCATTCAGCGGCTGGGGCGAGTGTACACTATTTTGAAAATCCAAACACTCCAATACTTCTCAACATTACTGGAAAAAGGAGCCAAAAAAGAAACTACATGTCAGAACATTAAATTTGGCAGAACGAGATAAACACATTATTCCCAGTTACTCTAACTAAAAGTAGTACTTTACCCTCTCACCACCTTCAATAATATTATGAATCTTCTGGAGTTTCCCTTCTTTTGTTTTCTTAAAATACATTTATGTTGACTTTCTGATTGAACCATCACTTTTTTTCTCCTTTAACTTATTCTTTCACAGAGCAAGAAGTTGCATCTTTAAAGGGCCCAAATTTATTTCGTATGATCCAGCCAAATTTGGCCATGAAAAGCAAGATAATTTAGCAACCATATCCTTTTAAACTGTATCTATGAACTTAAGGGAGTGGAGCTGTTGACCATACTAATAAGATAAGATAAGAATAAGATAAAATAAAAATTCCTTGGGAAGTAGGAGAGTAAAGGTGAAGGGTGAAAGTAGTTGAGCAGACTGGTGGCTGCAGAAATAC
Source organism: Stegostoma tigrinum (assembly GCF_030684315.1). NCBI lineage: Eukaryota > Metazoa > Chordata > Chondrichthyes > Orectolobiformes > Stegostomatidae > Stegostoma > Stegostoma tigrinum. The sequence goes on from NC_081366.1 coordinate 57,823,647, forward strand.
TGTGATGGACAAAGCAAATTTGTATTGGGATAGTAGGAACTGCTGATGCTGGAGAATCTGAGATAACACGGTGTGAAGCTGGATGAACACAGCCAACCAAGCAGCATCAGAGGAGCAGGAAAGTTTGACGTTTTGGGTCAAGACCCTTCTTCAGAATTTGTGCTGGGATTGGGGGAGAATATTTTTCAGACTGGAGACACAAAATTAGGATTCCAACTTTAAGGATTCTAGTGTGGGTGGAAAGTGGTGCATGAAGGTGATCAGAGATGATTTCATTTGTCATTGGCACAATAAGAGTAGTGACAGCATGCATGATAACAAGTTCAAAGGGTTACCGTGAATATATGTTGGGGTGTTTACAGTGAGAGGAAAAGTAAGCGTCAATGGGTGACCTGTATATGTAGAGAATGAAGAAGTGACATGGCAATAGAAATTTCCAACGATTTGAAGTTGCTTGATGTGGAGACAGGAGGAGTGAAGAATGGTGGGGTGTGAGGAGAAACAAATAGGGAAACAGTGAGGAAATGAAAATTGGGGAAATGGGTCTTGGCTCACTGCCAGTGCAAGCTTGATGGTCAGAAAGGCTTCTTTCAGTGCTCTAGCAGTTCTGTGATCAAGGATGATTTTAGGGTTGTAACAGGGAATTGGGAAAGCAAAGCATTGAAGTGGGAAATGATAAGATAAATGAAGACAGGAGAATAGGGTTTAAGAGAAGCAAAAAGAAAAGAAATTCAAAATAGGGTAGAAAAAAGTAGAAAGTGTGGTGATGAGTTAAATTCCATAACAAAAGCCCTCATAGGTAGAAGTAAAGGGAAAACCAAAATTTCATCATCCTAATTGGGTTGCAATTATCCTGATAGTAAATTGGAGACAACTAGGGGAATAATGTTAGAGGTATTTCAGGAACATTCATTGCTCTTTTTTAAAATTCCAATATGGATCATTTATCTCCATCTGAGCATACACTTACTAACTTCTTGATTTAAAGACAGTCTTGGTAAAAGTGCAGGGTAGGCAATGGCCAAATGGTATTATCCCGAGACTATTAATCCAGAAATCTGGCTGATGTTCTGGGGACCCGGGTTTGAAAGATGGTGGAATTTGAATTCAATAATTTTGTTTAAAAGTCTGGAATTAAGAATCTACTGATCACTGTGAAATCATTGCCAATTGTCAGAAAGCCCATCTGGTTCACTAATGTCCTACGGGGAAAAAATCTGCCACCATCACCTAGTCTGGCCGACATGCGATTCCAGACCCACAGCAATGTGGTTGACTCTCAACTGCCCTCTGAAAAAGCCTAGCAAACCACTCAGTTGTACCAATTGCTACAAAGTCTCAAAGAAATGAAACTAGACGGATCACCTGGCATTGACCTATGCACTGAAAAACACAATGGTGGAAATGACCCTGCCTACCCCGCAAAGTCCTCCTCACTAATATCTGAGGGTTAGATCTGTCTCACAGACTAGTTAAGCAACAGCCTGACATAGTCATATTCACAGTCATACCTTGCAAACAATGCCCCAGACACCGTCATCACCATCCCCGGATATGCCCTGTCCCATTGGCAGGACAGACCCAACAATGGTGGCAGCACAGTGGGATACAACTGGGAGGGTTCTAGGAGTCTTCAACATTGGCACCAGACCCCATGAAGTCTCATGGCTTCAAGTTAAAGATAAGCAAAGAAGCCTCCTGCTGATTACCACATACTGTCCACCCTCAGCTGATAAATCAGTACTTCTCAATGTTGAACAACACTTAGAGGAAGCATTGAGGATGTCAAGGGCACTAAATGTACTCTGGATGGATGATGTTGATGTCAGCCACCAAGAGTGGCTCATCAGCAGTACTACTGATTGAGCTGGTCGGGTCCTCAAGGACATAACTGCTAGACTGGGTCTGTGGCACTTGGTGAGGGAACCAACAAAAGGGAAAAACATACTTGACCTCATCCTTACCAATCTGCTAGCTGCAGTTGCATCTGTCCTTACAGTATCAGTCAGAGTCACCATCGCACAGTCCTTTCAGATACAAAGTCCTGCCTTCACATTGAGAATAACTTCCAATGTGTTGTATGGTACTATCGCCCGGCTAAATGGTACAGACTTTGCACAGATCTAGTGACTCAAGACTGGGCATCCATGAGGTGCTGTGAGCCATCAACAGCAGCAGAATTGTACTCCAACACAATCTGTAACCTCACAGCCTGGCATAGCCCCTTCTCAATCATTACCATCAAGCCAGGGATTAACACTGGATCAATGGACAAGACAGAAGGGCATGCCAGGAGCAACACCAGGCATTCCTGAAGATGAGGTATCAATCTGGTGAAGCTGCCAGACAGGACTGCCAAGCAGCGAAAGCAGCAATTGATTGACAGAGCTAAGCAATCCCACGACCAATGGATCTGATCTAAGTCCTGCAGTCCCGCCACATCCAGTCATGAATGGTGGTGGGCAATTAAACAACTCAATGGAGGAGGAGGGTCCACAAATATCCCCATCCTCAATGTTGGAAGAGGCCAGCACATCAGTGCAAAAGATAAGGCTGAAGCATTTGCAGCAATCTTCAGCCAGAAGTGCCAAGTGAATGATCCATTTCGGCCTCCTCCAGTTGTCCCGAACATTACAGATACCAATCTTTAGCCAACTTGATTCAGTCCACGTGACATCAAGAAACAGCTGGAGACACTGGATACTACAAAGTCTATGGGCCCTGATAACATTCCAGCAATAGTACTGAAGCCTTGTGCTCTGGAACTTGCCGTTTCCTGAGCCAAGATGTTCCAGTACAGTTACAACACTGGTATATATCTGACAATTTGGAAAACTACCCAAGTATGTACTGTACACAAAAAGCGGGACAAATCCAACCCAGCCAATTACCGACCCATCAGTCGACTCTCCATCATCACTAAAGTGATGGAAGCTTTCATCAACCGTGCTATCAAACAACACCCGCTCAGAAATAACCCGCTCAGTGATGCTCAGTTTGGGTTCCAGCAGGGTCACTCAGCTCCTAACTCATTACAGCTTTGGTTCAAACATGTACAGAAAAGCTGAATTCTGGAGGTGAGGTAAGAGTGACAGCCCTTGATATCAAGGCTGTATTCAACCGAGTGTGGCAACAATGAGACCGAGCACAACTGGAATCAATGGGTATCAGGGGACAAACTCTCGGTGGTTGGAGTCATATCTGACACGTGGGAAAAATGGTGTCGTTTGAGGTCCACCATCTCAGCCCCAGGGCATCTATGTAAGAATGTCCTGGGCCCAACCATCTTCAGCTGCTTCATCAATGACCTACCCTCCATCATAAGGTCAGAAATGGTGACATTTGCCAATGATTGCATAATGTTCATCACCATTTGTGACTCCTCAGATCCAGAAGTAGTCCATGTTCAAATGTAACAAGTTGCGAAAAGTATCCTGGCTTGGGCTCACAAGTGGCAAGTAACATTCGTGCCACACAAATGCCAGGCTATGACCATCACCAACAAGAGACAATCTAGTCACCATCTCTTGACATTCAATGATGTTACCATCACTGAATCTCCCATTATCAACACCTTGAGTGTTATCATTGACCAGAAACTCAACTGGACTCACCACATAAACACATTGGCTGCAAGAGCAGGCCAGAAGCTAGGAATACTGTGACGAGTAACTCACCTCCTGACTCCAGAAAGCCTGTCTGCCATGTACAAGGCACAAGTCAGGAGCGTGACGGAATACTTCCAACTTGCCTGGATGAGTGCAGCATCAACAGCACTGAAGAAACTTGACACCATCTAGGACAAAGCATTCCGCTTGATTGGCACTACACCCACAAGCATTCAGTCCCTCCACCACCGATGTTCATAGCAGCAGTTTGTACTATCCTCAAGATGCACTGCAGAAATTCACCAAAGATCCTCAGACAGCACCTTCCAAACTCTCAGTCCCTTCCATCAAGAGGGATAAGGGGATCAGATATATGGGAACATCACCACCTCCAATCTACCTCCCAGGCCACTCACCATCCTGATTTGAAAATATAACACTGTTGCTTACTGTCACTGGGTTAAGATCCTGGAATTCCCTCCCTAATAGCATTATGGGTCAACCCACAGCAGGAGGACTGCAGTGATTCAAGAAGGCAGTTCACCACCAGCTCAAGGACAATGAGGGATGGAAAAGAGATGTTGGCCAGCCAGTGACACCCACATGCTACAAATGAATAGAAAAAAAATCTGATGTTGCAGAAAAATATCAATTTAATTGTTCTTCTGCAATGTCCTTACAACTCTCTCCAAAGGCTGAGGATGTGCTAAGATGACGCTTACATCCAATTTGCTGCTTTGCTGTATTCTGGTAATCTGGAATGTTTTAAATTCTGTTTTTAATAACATGTAGTTATCATTTCCTGAATCTTGTGTTGTCTGTTTTATTAGTTTGAACATCCTGGACTGTAGGCTTTGGTTTTTCATCTCGGTTTATCAATGTAAAAATGGTAAAAATAGTAAGAAATTAGGCTAAAAGAATTTTTAAAAAACTGGACAATAAAAATGAGATTAAAATAAGAATAAAAAGAGAAATCAAAACAGAAACAGATGCAAATGCACAGTAGAAAGCAACTATGCTGAGATGATTTTCAGACTTGCAAGACTTTCTTGCAATCATACATAAAAACATTCAATTTTTAGAAGAAAAGTGTGGGGCTGGATGAACACTGCAGGCCAAGCGGCATCTTAGGAGCACAAAAGCTGATGTTTCAAGCTTTTCTGATGAAGGGTCTAGGCCTGAAACGTCAGCTTTTGTGCTCCTAAGATGTGCTTGACCTGCTGTGTTCATGCAGCCACACATTTTGTTATCTTGGATTCTCCAGCATCTGCAGTTCCCATTATCTCTGATCACAATTTTCAGAAACACACTGGTTCTGTGAACAGCTTTTCTGCTTTATCAATAGTTCCTGGGTTTGTGAACTTGACACATGTGCAAGCTTTCTTGTCTGTTTATTGTTAAATTTCTCCTCAGTTAATGGCCCACCTAACTAAAAATATCCATTTATCTTTGAATAAAGGAGCATCAAAGATAGGAACATGATTCAATCATATGTGGAACCATGCCTGTGTCTCTACAAAATACAATCATGGCTTCAACTCACTTTTTAATTCCTTCATACTCTCTTGATACTTTGCAAGGTCAAAAATCTATCTATGTTTGCTTTAAATTCATGCCACATCAATGTTAGCAATGACCATCTCCAAAAAGAGAGAATCTGACTGTGTGCTCCTTGACATTCAATTACATTATTCTCTCCCTCACTATCAGCAATTTACCATTTCCAGGGCAAGTGGCACTTGAACCCAGGTAACCTGGTCCAAAGGTAGGACATTACCACCACACCATAAAACCCATATGGCAGTGAAACATTTGGAAGAAATAGAGGCCTGATAAATGATGAAACTATGCCTTAAATTACAATTTTTGATTTGCATTGGTAGGAGAGATATGGAAGTTGTGCATCAGTATTAGGAGAAACTGATTTTAAAATGATGACCTGAGGAGCCATATCTCACATTATCTTCACACCATAATTAAGCTTTTAAGATATTATAAGGTATGTTATAACAAATTTTGAGCCCTTCACATGGAATACTGTAGTCACCTTTTGAGTTTTGAGAAGAACGTTTATCATTCTGCACATGTTTACCTTCTAAACTGCGTTTTTAATTGTCTCCTTATATGTCCTGGCAAGCATTAATCCCTTAAGCAAAGCTACTGAACAAAATTAACCCATCTTTAATTTTTTTAGTGTTCAGGAAATTAATATAAACAACAGTTATTACCATTAAAAATGAATTGATTCACTAAAGAGAATTTTTTGGATTGCTAAGGACAAGAAACATACATTTTAAATTATACTTCTTATGGCATTTTGTTAGTAAATGACATTTTTAGATGTGAAGGAAAAGTGAGTAAATTATTTTATTGTGAAGTTTTTGTCAAAGATGTTTCGTGTGTTATTAAGGCAAACGTTGCATGATGTAGGTGTATGACCTACAATAGAGTGAAGCACATTATTGTCGAACAACAATTGAGGGGTTTAACATTATTTGTGAATGATGAGGACGTTTGTCTGTGTACATATTGTTTCTTTTATCTACAGTTAATATAGGACTGATAATGTAGCCTCATTGTACAATTATAAAACATTAACTTTTTCAAAGGCCCAATTGCTCCCCACTTTGTCCTTTCACTTTTAAATACTTTTAATGGAAGCCTTTATCGGGCAATTTTCTCTCACTTTAGTTTTTAGAGTAAATTTCAAACTCTGCTACAAGAAAATGACAGTTGTGATGTGCAGTTAGTAAATGCATCTCCAGCCAAGGGTTTGAATTATTGTAAATCAGCTTCATACGGCATTTTTAAACACATTCATGAACTGTACCCTTGGCTTAAGCAAAATCTATTTGAAATAGGTTTAACATTTTAATAGACTAAAAGAATTCTACCATATATCCACATATCTCAAAAATAAAACAGCATAATATTTGTGCTAGATTGATCTGTCTCTGTATCTTTCAGTCTCTTGACTTTGTTCAACTGTTGCACATGCTGCATTTAATTCTCCATTGTGTTAGCCCTACTTGTGTGTGTGGCACGGTGGCTCAGTAGTTAGCACTGCAGCCTCACAGTGCCAGGGACTTGGGTTTGATTCCACTCTTGCGTGACTGTGCGAAGTTTGCATGGGTTTCCTCTGGGTGTTCCGGTTTCCGCCCACAGTCCAAAGATGTGCAGGCTAAGTGGATTGGCCATGCTAAATTGCCTGTAGTGTTCAGGGCTGTGTAGATTAGGGGGATGGGTCGGTGTGGGCTTGTTGGGCTGAAGGACCTGTTTCCACACTGTAGAGACTCTATGATTTGTCAATGTGGGCTGAATTTTAGCAAAAATCAGCCAAATGTCAATTTTTAAGAGTTTCATGGAGGTAGGTTTTGACAGGTAACCTCATGCAATTCTCCACTGCTCAGCCATTACAGGTGCACTGTGCCTTATAGCACATTCTCATGCTAATATGTGCTCACCAGAGATGTACGTACTCACCACTGTCATCATCATATTTAAAGCCCAACTGGACACCAGGGCAAATAACAAATAGCCCACATAGTACATGTAATGGGTGGGAAACAGTAAACATGTTTCTGAGGCACGTAGGCAGCCCGAGTGGCACTTCATTTAAATAGGATCTCATATTTGTAAACATATTGCCACATATCGCATTTCCCATTTGCCTGCTCCTTTTGTGCAGATCACATATTGCGAGTATTATGTGGCAGACTCTCTATAGGTACAACAAGGCCCTCAGAGGCCAAGCCAAACATTAGAAATACATCTTCAGGAAGTCTATTTTCTGCTCTACCAAGGCCCATGAAAAAGAAAAGAAATCGGGAAGCCACACCAAAAAAATGCAACCATATAGAAAATCCAAGCTGTTACCTTTAACTACATGAGCTGTCAAAAAGCAAATAATTGATTGCAAAATGCCTTTGGATGAGCTCAGGGTGTGATAAGATTTTTTGTTGATGCAAATTATTTTCTTTCTCGTAGGAAAATGTGTTAATACCCTGCACCTTTCAGGTATCTAACAAAATAATTTGTCATTTGCGTTACTTAGCTGTTAAGTATTTTCCCACAGTACGCCTCACATCATGTAACAGCTAACTTTATCATCATTTAACTTCATCTTTCAGCAAGACTACCCTCTGTGCAACCATATTCTTTCCAGCTCATGCATGTATAGTGTGTTTCTGATTCACTGAGCACAAATCAGATGAGAGGGTTGCATACATTGTAATGGGTTAGGGATGTTTGCAGCTGTAATTTACCTGGACTGCTAAATATTAGAAAGAAAAAAACAAGTACTTTCTTCGCGTTAATGCAGCATAAATAAACAGCATTGTTTAAATATGAACTCTAGGAATTCAGGTTAATGAGTTCTATTTTGAGAGATGTCAGCTGCAGAATGCAATAAAAAAGATAACAAGGGATTCTGGGAAGAACATAGAATTTTCTTGTCAGATAATGCAAGCGGTTGTTTTTATATTTCATTCCAAATGGAGCATGTCTTTGTACTTCTTCCCATGATGGCATCTTCAGATTTGCAAGTAGCTTTTAATACTGTGTGATACCACAATGATTTCAAAGCCAGTTTTACACAAATACAAGGAATTGCACGTTTCCATGGCAAAGAAAAATGCACAGGTTTCACTACTAGTGCAATTTCTTTATGTCTGTGACTGAAATACTGTTTAAAACGTAAGGAATAGCATTTGTAAGTAAGGGTAGCTTTTAGAGGGAACAGATTTGCATTTGTATACCTCCTATCAGAACCTCAGCACATCCCAGGGCACTTCGACCTCAAATAGGAAATAATTGTAGAGTTGTACAGAAAGAACAAGGAAGTCGTATAGTTCTTTCAAAGAGAGTCTGCAAGCATGATGGGCCAAATAGTCTCCTGAAATGTAACATTCCCTGCTTCTTCGATTCATGCATCTGTAATGAATAGGCTTGGCCTAATGATGTGAAAAATGATATCAATAATGCAAAATTTTAAATGATTAAAACACATATATTTTGTGTTTTTAAATATTTCTGCTGATTCCTAGGCATTGCACACTTGTTGATGTTGAATAGATTGCTTTCATATTAATAAGAATAATGAGTATTACCATGGTTTCATTTGATTTCAGAATCCAATGTAAAGATCAGCTTATTGCCAATCTTTCTTTTAGGGTTCTATGCTTCAGTGCAATTTCTCCTGTGTAACGTGCTGTCATTTTATTTCAAATCTGAGGCTGCAGATCAAGTTGAAGTGGAAGAAAATGAGCTTTGCACAGATCTCCATTTGTGCTTATCCTTATTTATAATGGTTATAGATATCAGTGTGAAAGCCAGGTCTCAGATCACTGCTGCAGCATAATAGCTTATGAAAGCTTAATGCAGTCTGCAATTTTGTGGTCTTGTTCATCTATTGAGACATTCTTTTAAATATTATGTGGACAGTCAGTTTCAAAGCTGTAATGTATGAAGGGCATCTTATGTCCTTTCACATTATGTGAACCAAAATGCAATATGAGATAGCACAGCATCAGTGAAATGGTACAATCCTGTTGCAATTTAAATTGAGAAACAAACATACGAATTGTCTCTTACAGTCGTGCTGTAGCTAAATGCATTCACTGCCTGCTGTGTTAAATGAACCATCAGGCCAGGTTCCATCCATAGTCTGAAATAAATGCTAGAAATACTCAGAAGATCTGGTAGTGTGAATGGACAGAGAGAAACAGAGTTAATGTTTTCAGTTGAATATGATTTCTTCTTCCCATCCTTTCCGATGAAGAGTCATATTCAACTGAGTTGGCTGGATGCTAGTTTGTAGTGCAAAATGATGTCGACAGTGCAGATTCAATTCCTGCACCAGCTGAGGTTATCATGAAGGTCATACTTTTTCAACTTTGTCCTTGCGTGAAGTGTGGTGGCCCTCAGGTTAAACCCATCATCAGTTTTTTTTGCATGAGTGGGATGGTGGCAACTACAGAGTTGACAGATCTGCTGAGTATTTCCTGCACTTTCAGGTTTTGTTTCAGATTTTGGGTATCTGGTCTATTTTGCTTTTATTTCAGTTTGTGGTTTGCTTCTGGCTTACTGGATCTGATTTGAGGACATCATTGCCATAAATGACCTTAATATCCCTGGGCTAGACAGAGGACAATCAGATTTCTTATTCATGCTGATTATAATTTTATTGTGTCAATGCCAGGAATTGCAGACAAACTGTAGCTTTGGCAGGGGGCAAAAATGAAGAACCATCATTTTCCTGTGAGTAGCTAGTTCACTAGATAGACTCAAGAATGTCAGATAATTTAGATCTTGGAATAGAAATCATTGCCTAAGGAAGAGGAAGGGTAAAAATGATATGCCTTGCTTAAAAACTAAGGAATAGAACAATTGTACCAAAAATTACACTGACACCATTTTGAGTATTTTTGTATATATTGAATGCTGGTAGTAGTTGTGAAGAAAAGTCTTGAAATGTTGACTCTGTTTTAACCCAAAGATGTAGCCAGAGCTACTACATTTTTCATGCATTTTTTTGTGTTTGTTTCAGATTTCCAGAATCCCTAGTACTTCTCTTTTAACTGGCAATGTTTTGATTCAACTGAAATATATTTACATAACATCAAACATTATATCTTTCATGAACCAATGCAAAAGGATAGAATATTCAAACTGAATTATCTGTTCATTTTCCTTCCCTTGTAAAATGTGCCTTGTTGGATTTAAGAGGGATAACACTGAGCAGTTAAATTTGCAAATATGTTTAAATACTGCCCAGCCTGTCACATGAGCATAACTTAATTTTTATACCGCTAATAACTTGGATTTCTTTCAGAATCAGGAAGAACTTTCAAAAATGGCGACTGGAAGTCACATGCATAAGTCCCACAGCCACTTCCAGCAGATCCATTTCTTGCTGTTAGGAAATAGGAAGTAGGACATGATGCATACATGGTGGGAGCCCAAACCCGCCAGGGCAATTTGAATTGATACTGACTTAGAACAGGGCTCAATTTCATTGTAACAACAACTTGAACCCATAGTTCTGTGTTTAGAGTGCTCGTAGATATTCAGATGTCTGTTTAGCTGTTTTCATCTGAAGTATTTAAATCACTAACTCTTCAAAATCTAAATATAAACAGGATGAGGTATCAGTGCGAATTTATGAAAGAAAACTGATTTTGTAGAAGATTCATTAGTCACTGGTAAGCATTTCTCCAAGGTCTATGAATGCTCAGCTGATTTTCAAATATTACAAATCTTTCAATTGATGAGTGCTGAGTTTGATTGCCAAGCTAAACAATCTTTTAAACGTTGCTAAATAAAAACACAAATGGAAAATGTTCATCTTCCATTTATCAGGACTGGGAAGCAAGGAGTCAAACTTCGAAAGGAAACACCAATTCATTCCTCATGAGAAAGCATTCTGAGTGATTGGACCATGATTAGCATGGAAATAGAATTAATTGTCAATACAAACTAGCTGATTAACATAAAATAGACAGGTAGAATCTGATTGATCAGGGCTTTGCCATAGGGAATACAGCAGGGGTTCCCAGTCTCCATAACCATTTCTCAATGTAAAATGTGTGATATCTGCACAAAATCCTTTTGCCTGTACAAAACAGTGTCCTATGTGAATATATGTAGCTTCTAGCACATGAGAATAAAACACACTGCAAGCATATCTGATCATTTTAAATAGGTTTCTGGTGTAATTGTTAGTAGAGTATGAATTATTTAATAAATATCCAACAGCAAAATCACCCCTAGCACTAGAACATATGTTCTGAGTTTTAAAAGCACAGAATGGTTGAACACATTTGGCACACTGCTTATTGTGGGCACTCAAAGTGATGTATTCGTTGAGATGATATACCAGTTTTTGAGACATGTCATCTTTGTACCTGACATCACACTGGTGCTGAGTGACATATGACTCTACTTTTGGATGTAAGGTGGAATGTCTTTTTAGATTAACAGCAGCATCCTGATGAAAATATTACTTGTGACTTGTATGTTTACTGAAAAGTGGCAACATGAGATGGTTATTTTCACTGCTACTTAAATGTTTGGGGCATCTTCCTCCCTGTAACTCGATGTAGACTGGAAATATTTTAGGGCCAAACATGGTGGCCATAGGACCTTTCATGAATTTACATATTATATAGTGTCTGATGATTTGATCAAGGTTAGCACTATCATGCACAATTGTCTTTAATTAGGAGGTGATGGCCTAGCGGTATTATTGCTGGACTGTTAATCCAGAGAACAAGGTAATGCTCTGGGGACCAGGGTTCAAATCCTGCCATAATTTAATTCAATTACAAAAAACAATCTGGAATTAAGAGCCCAATGATGACCATGAATCTATCGTCAGTTTTTGAGGAAAAACCCATCTGACTCACTAATGTCCTTTAAAAAAGGAAACTACCAAGGTTACCTGGTTTGGCCTATATGTGACTCTAGCACCACAGCAGTGTGGATGGCTCTTAACTTCCCTCTGGGAAGTATATATGTCGATAAATGCCAGCCTGGTCATTGAGGCCCTCATCTTGTGAATGAATAAAGGAACAAAATGTGTCCTACCTTAACATCAGGATTACAAGGTGAGCAGATGGTAAGGGGTTGGTCATAATGTTGGTCTTATAGTACATGGATCTGCAATAACTCCAACAAGTACTTTGACCAGTGAATGCAGGCTTGCAATCGAGAATTTGCTGGTAGAGATGTGTAAGTTGAGAAATCTGCCAATACAAATTGGTGTTCCCTTTCAAAGTTTGGTTTCTCCTATTCCAGCTCTGATGAGTGTATGTCAAAATCTTCAAATTTATGTCTCATTTTTACCAATGTTTAAGTTCTGTATTATTAATAGTCAATTAAAGTATTAGCAATCTGCAGTAAGGCTTGCATAGAAATTTGCTTTTATTAGGTAATAAGCGCGAAAGATTCAGAGGCAAAAAAAAGCCTTTGACTGGGCTTTACCATCAAATCTGTATAGCGAAATCCGAGTTAGATTCTTACAACTTAATTTAGTTTCAACTTTTCATGCTTCTTGATGTTTTTCTAGCATGGATACTGGATGAGTTACATTGGGCGCTTAAAGATCATGGGCATGAAGACACCTGAGGGCTGAAGGTTAAGGTCTTAAAACATATAGGTTAAATCCCAATGAACCTACTAGGACAATTCACCAGCCCTGTCCCTGTGGCAACTTACAATTTGCTTATGGTATCACTAGGCCCTTCTCTATTTCATTCCTATAACAAGCAGAAATAAGCTGAAATTCAACCTCAACATCTTTATATTAATTCCTACCCAGGCAGTTTGTGAAGGCAGTGTAGGGATTGGAACAAAGTCAGTCAGGTGGATCTCATAGAACATGAGTTCCCAGATTACGACTGTTAGCCTTGTTCAATCGGGGAGTCCTGGCTGATTGATATAAACAGGAGTGTCAGGGATTCTGTTCACTCCAGGAAATCGCTCTGAACTAGTTGTGTCCACGTCATGTACTTTGCATGTGTAAATAAAGGGTGTCCTGATGACGGGATATTGACATTCATGGAGTTGTGTTAGCGACGACGAGAGGAAAACATGCCCCTGAAGATATTCACTTGCAACAATCATCTTTGAGTTTGGGTAAGCATTTCTGGCATTTTGTTGCTGTTTGGGAAGCTTGACTCATTCTATCCCGCTGTTGAAGATGGGTCCAGAATGTAAAAAGCATGTGTTATTTATTCTGGGAAAATGACATTGGGGCAGATGATGAGCAATGAGTAATTCTCCTAATAGCTTGTGAACTCATTTTTTTTTGGATATTAGAAGCCTAACTTTCCCTGAGGCACCAGTCCCATCAGCCTTTCAAGAGCTGACAGATTTAGCTAGGGAATATTGTGACCCCAAGCCTCTTCTAATTCTGAGATACTGAGGTCGGTTATATTGGCAGTTTGAGAATCAAAGGAATCCATACCAGGATTTTTACCAAGGTTAAAATGACTGGCAGAGACATGTGATTTTGGTTTAACCCTAAGTGAGATGCTGAGTGACCATTTGGTATGTGGGATAAATGATGTAATCACAGAAAATCTCTTACTAGCTAAAGACCAACTTGACTTCAAACAGGTACTACAACTGGCTTTGTCATTAGAAAATGCAGCAAGTGGAGCTTATGAGTTACTGGGTATTCCGATGGAAGTGGACATCCCGGCAGACTGATGAAGCTTGGGGAACACCACTTGTCTGAAGGTGAATGCATAGCCTCACTCAGACATATTCTGAACAGGGGGTCCAGGTCAACCCATAGCAAAATGCCAAAAAAGAGCCAATCCTCAGCGAAATGGTTAAAATTTACTTTAACTTCTGGGCCACCAAGCCATTGCAGTCACTGTTGACATGCGGACGTGGGACAGCAAAAGAGTCAGTTTGCTGAATGGGTAGCTCCTGTTTTACCAATTGTGAAGCCCAACGTGTCGGTTTTCCTTTGTGAGTATTTCAAACAAACAGTAAACTGCTTTTCACAGCAAGGTAAACACCCAATCTCTCACACGGAGGACTTGCATGTAAAACTGGCAGGAGAGCTGTCCTTTACGAAGCTGGACATGAGCCATGAATACCTGCAATTGCAATCAGATGAGGATTCTTAGAAGAGTACAAGACTGTACAAGACTGCCTTTTGGAGTTTCATCAGCCTATGCCATTTTCTAACACACAATGGAAGACTTTCTACAAGGTCTATCCAAGTTGCCATTTATCTGGATGATGTGGTAATAACCGAGAAGATCAATAAAGAGTATTCGGAGAACTTGGATGTAGTGCTAAAATGTTTCTCCAAGATGGGAGTGTGCCTTGGGGGAACATTGTGTAATCCAGGCACCCAAAGTGACTTACTTAGGTTAAGAATTGACAAGACTGGATTATAGCTATTTGAAGATAAAGTCAGGGCGGCTGGTAAAGTAAAGTGCCAGTATCCATGTCTTACTAGGAGTTTAGGCAGTTCCTTGGATTGGCGAATTACTGCAGAAAATGTATCCATAACTTGGCCTCCATCCTTTCACCCTTGCATCTGCTGTTGAAAGAGGGTCAGCCTTGGAAATAGTGTCATTGCCTAGATCTGCTCAATCCCGGTCTCCCCGCAATAGGAGGGAAGTTGTGATAGAGTTGGTGGATTTGAACTATAGGGAGAGGCTGAATTGGGTGGGGCTATTTTCCATTGAGCATTGGAGATTGAGGGGAGACTTTTTAAAAGTTCATAAAAGCATGAGAGGCATGGAGAGGGTGAATAGCCAGTCTTTTCCCCAGAGTAGCAGAGACCCAAACTAGAGCACATAGGTTTATGATGAGAGGGGAATGATTTAAAAGTGATCTAAAGGGCAACTTTTTCATTCAGAGCGCCATGCTTATATTGAATAAGCTGCCAGAGGAAGTGGTAGAGGCTGGTACAATTACAACATGTAAAAGACATCTACATGGGTAATTAAATAGGAATGGTTTAGAGGGATAAAGGCCAAATACTGGCATTTAGGACAAGTTCAATTTATGATCTCTGGTCAGCATGGACAAGTTGGACGAAGGTTCTGTTTGCATGCTGTCCAGCTCTAAGACTCTAAATAGCCTTTAGGAATGTGAAGAAGCAGCTGTCATCATCTAAGATGTTGGCATACTATGACCCCAAGCAAGATGTAGTGCTGATATGCAATACTTCTCTATATGGTATGGGGGTAGTGATGGCCCAGCAGAGAGGAACTCCTGACAGTATTTGCTTCCTGGATGTTGGTTGACGCTGAAAAAATATATACCCAGATGGACAAGAAAGGCTTGGTGATCATCTTTAGTATGAAAAAGTTCTACCGATATCTTTATGGACGTAAAATTGTTATAGTAAGAGATTACAAACAGCTGCTAGAGTTACCCAAAGAGGACAAGGCCGTCCCACCCATAGTTTCTCGCCAAATTCAGCAGTGGGCTCTCATTCTGAGCACATACACTTACAAGTTGGAAAAACATCTGGGAGGCCAAATTTCAACTGCTGATATCTTGAGCTGCTTCCCAGTGCAGATGCGCCACTGGTGGTGCTGCCATTTGAAGAGTGCATTTTGGCTTTAAACATTCCGGACACCCTTTTGGTCACTGATGACAATATCACACTGTGGATGCAACAAGATTTGGTCCTGGCTAAACTAAAACTGCTGATTGTGTCACAATCAGAATTGAAACGTTTTTGGACCCAGGGAGACCAGATCACTGTAGAGGATAGCATTTTATCATAGGAAGCAAGAGTGATTATGTCGAGCAGAGGTTGCTGCAACATACTCATTGACCTCAACCATGGTCATGTACAGGCTTCCAAAATGAAGATGCTGATGAGACACTATGTCTGGTGGCCAGGAATTTATGCCAACATAGCTGCATTGGTGGGGCAGTGCCCAGAGTGCTAACTAGGACAAAAATTACTGCCAGCAGCTGACCCACATTCATAGCCAGGCACACCCTGGACTTGATTACACATTGGGTATGTCCTTTCTTGGGTTCGATGTTTTTAATAATTGTGGGCTCCCATTCAAAGTGGTTGGACTTGCATACAGTTGATTTGTCAAACATGTTGATGATGATTGAAAAACGGTGAGCATCTTTTGTAATACGCAGCCACCCAGAGGTGTTGGTCACAGATAACAGATAACCATTTACATGGGGGGATGTTGAGTATTTTTGAGAGTCAAATGGCATTCGGCATGTAAGAGCTGATCCATACCATCAATCATCCTATGGTCTGGCAGAAAGAGAAGTCCAAACTTTGAAGGCAGGTTTAAAGGAACAGTCTATATATTCGCTCAAAGCCAAATTATCCTGGTTCTTGTGATAATGGGAACTGCAGATGCTAGAGAATCCAAGATAACAAAGTGTGGAGCTGGATGAACAAAGCAGGCCAAGCAGCATCTCAGGAGCACAAAAGCTGATGTTTCGGGCCTCGACCCTTCATCAGAGAGAGCCTGGTTCCTGTTTGATATATGACTACTTCTCGTGCAACTGCAGGGGCAGTTGCTAATGGGGAGAAGACTCTGCACCCGGTTAAAACTGATCTTGCTTTAACTGTGTGGGGAGGGTGAAATGGCATCGGGAACTCCAATACCTAACGTAAGACTCATCTAAGTGAGAGAGGCAATTTACTTTAGAGGACAAGGTTCGGTGTCAAAACCATGGGAATGGCCTTGCAAGGTTAAGAGGCATGGCCGATGCGAGTTCAGGTTCAGTCACGTCCAAAGCTTGGGTAGGATACACAGTCCTGAACAAGCAGGTAGGCCACATGAAAACTACAACCTAGCAAAGGGAGCAGGAGTAAAACATATCTGCCCCCTGAGAATCTCTGGAAGGTCTGTCCGAACCCAGGCAGCATCGTTAGCCATTGATTTGCATTAAGATTTACCCTGAAGCCAAATACAAACACAACATCTGGTGTCGTTTTGTACTTTTTTGCTAGTTTTTCTCTAATCTCTGTCTTAGGAACCTGCATGGGGCTGTTAACCTGGTCCATTCAGGAAGTCCTGGCTGACAGATATAAACAGGAGTGTCAGGGATTCTGAACATTCAAATTCTGAGGTAGCAGGGTCAGTGTCATTTACTATGCATGTGTAAATAAACGGTTACTTGGTGATGGGCTGCCGTCATTCGTGGAGTTATTTCAGACAGCATCTTTTTTCCTTAGTTGAACTGGTAAATCTGAATGCAAATCAATGGCTAACGATGCTGCCTACCATGAACAATAGATTCTGGATTTGCTTTTGTGCAAAATAAAAGCTTGTCTAAGTGGAATATTTGAAATGCAACTGCATTGTTTCATGGCTTGTTATGTTCAGTGGCCCAAAAGTACTTTGTTATTTTACTCCATGAATTGCATGTAATCATGAGATCAAGTAAATCTCAATAAATAAAAAAAAAGCCATGTCGATAAGAAAATGTAACACTTTTAACTATAGATTCATATAATATATAGTCATGAGTCAGATTAATGTAGTAAGGATACTAATTCTCTCAAAGGATATTTTGCAATTTATATTAAGTCAAAAGGAGGATACTGAGGTAAAATAAAATGAATTTCTTTTCAGTTTTTTTTAAAGTAGGATTATAAATTTAAGGAAAAATCTGTAACCATGTTATGCGTTGACAAACTTGCAGCTCTGATAGATTCTAGGATGTTTTATTCATTTTCACAGAATTCCTACAGCGTGGGAACAGGCCATTTGACCCAACAAGTCCACACTGATCCTCAAAGCATCCCACCCAAACCCATCCTGCTAAAACCCACTGAATCTACACATCCTAGGACACTATAGGCAATTTAGCATGTCCAATCCACCTACATTGCACATCTTTGGACTGTGGGAGGAAACTGGAGGACTCAGAGGAAACCCATACAGACATGGGGAGAATGAGCAAACTCTACACAGACAGTCATCTGAAAGTGAAATCAAACCCAGGACCCCAGTGCTGTGAGGCAGCAGTGGTCACTACTGTGCCACCGTACTGCCCAAAAGTAACATGTTATGAATACTTACAGTAAATCCTCTGTGTCTGTGAGATCACAGCTCGCGAAATTTCCCATTCATGCCAAGAAATAATAACAAAATTCAACATCTGCAGACAAAGTTTGCATATCTGCAATTTCTAATCTATTTTCACAAAGTTGGGGCTCTCAAATTTCACCATGCAAAGATGTTCTTAGGAACAGAGCCCTTGTGCATATGGAGCAATGACTGGAGCATGGTCGTCAAAGCTCATATTTATTCCTTACCCTTAATGACCTGAGGAAACGATTTGATGAGTCAATGCTTTGACTATTTGTTGCTAGCTATTGTTGAGATACCAACTGATCATAACAGTGCATAACTGAGACCTGGTCTGATATGAGTTCTTTTCCCAGTGGTGGCCAGTCACTGAATGTATTCACATGAAGCTGCTAATATACTTTTAACAAAAGAAGAGAAAATTATCACTCAAAAGAAAAATACTAATTTTGAACCGAATTTAAGGACTGTTTGAAATGATCTAAGCACAAAAATCAAAATGAATGACTTGATATTTTTCCCCCTCAAAAGCCTTGCAGGTGCTGTAACCTCAATAAAGTATGACTCTCACCACCATGCTAAAGCTCCCTGTTTAGCTGTTATTGCTGTAATCAAATTCCTTTCCAGAATGGTTTAGTGCATTCACTTGCTACGTTCTTTAGTTAATTTCACTTCCTGAGAACCTTTAACAAGCTGCTAACCTAGCTCACTTTCTCTTTAACATGCGTTCCTCAAATTCATAACAGAAAAGAAAGAACTGTGGATATTGGAAATCAAAAACAAAAACAGAAATTGCTGGAAAATCTCAGTAAGTCTGGCAGTATCTGCTGAGAGAAAGCAGAGTTTTTTTGGGTTCAGTGACCCTTCTTCAGAACTGATTAGAACAAAAGAACAAAGAACAAAAAAACAAAGAAAGTTACAGCACAGGAACAGGCCCTTTGGCCCTCCAAGCCTGCGCCGATCAAGATTCTCTGTCTAACCTGTCAACTATTTTCTAACGGTCTGTGTCCATTTGTTCCCTGCCCATCCATATACCTGTCCAAATAAATCTTAAAAGATGTTAATGTGTCTGCATCTACCACCTCCACTGGCAACGCATTCCAGGCACCCACCAACATCTGTGTAAAGAACTTTCCATGCATATCTCCCTTAAACTTCTCTCCTCTCACTTTGAACTCATGACCCCTAGTAATTGAGTCCCCCACTCTGGGAAAAAGCTTCTTGCTATCCACCCTGTCTACACCACTCATGATTTTGTAGACCTCAACCAGGTCCCCCCTCAATCTCTGTCTTTCTAATGAAAATAATCCTAATCTACTCAACCTCTCTTCATAGCTAGTACCCTCCATACCAGGCAACATTCTGGTGAACCTCCTCTGCACCCTCTCCAAAACATCCACATCCTTTCGGTAATGTCGTGACCAGAACTGTACACAGTACTCCAAATGTGGCCGAACCAAAGTCCTATACAACTGCAACATGACCTGCCAACTCTTGTAATCAATGCCCCGTCCAATGAAGGAAAGCATGCCATATGCCTCTTGACCACCCTATTGACCTGCATTGTCCCCTTCAGGGAACAGTGGACCTGAACACCCAGATCTCTCTGTTCATCAATTTTCCCTCGGACTTTTCCATTTACTGTATAGTTCGCCCTTGAATTTGATCTTCCAAAATGCATCACCTCGCATTTGCCCAGATTGAACGCCATCTGCCATTTACCTGCCCAACTCTCCAGCCTATCTATATTCTGCTGTAATCTCTGACAGTCCCCTTCACTATCTGCTACTCCACCAATCTTAGTGTCATCTGCAAACTTGCTGATCAGACCACCTATACCTTCCTCCAAATCATTTACATATATCACAAACAACGGTGGTCCCAGCGCAGATCCCTGTGGAACACCACGAGTCACAGGTCTCCAATTTGAGAAATTCCCTTCTACTACTACTCTCTGTCTCCTGTTGCCTAGCCAGTTTTTTTATCCATCTAGTTAGCACACCCTGGACGCCATGTGACTTCACTTTCTCCATCAGCCTTCCATGGGGAACCTTATCAAACGCCTTACTGAAGTCCATGTATATGACATCTACAGTCTTTCCCCCATCAATCAACTTTGTCACATCCTCAAAGAATTCTATTAAGTTGGTAAGACATGGCCTTACCTGCACAAAACCATGTTGCCTATCACTGATAAGCCCATTTCTTCCAAATGGGAATAGATCCTATCCCTCAGTATCTTCTCCAGTAGCTTCCCTAACACTGACGTCAGACTCACTGGTCGATAATTACCTGGATTATTGTTGCTGCCCTTCTTAAACAAGGGGACAACATTAGCAAGTCTCCAGTCCTCTGGGACCTCACCCATGTCTAAGGATGCTGCAAAGATATCTGCTAAGGCCCCGGTTATTTCCTCTCTCGCTTCCCTCAGAAACCTGGGACAGATCTCATCCGGACCTGGGGACTTGTCCACCTTAATGTCTTTTAGGATACCCAACACATCCTCCTTCCTTATGTCAACTTGACCTAGAGTAAGCAAACATCTATCCCTAACCTCAACATCTGTCATTTCCCTCTCCTTTGTGAATACTGATGCAAAGTACTCATTAAGAATGTCACTCATTTTCTCTGAGTCAGCGCATAACTTTCCTTCTTTGTCCTTAAATGGGCCAATCCTTTCTCTAGTTACCTTCTTGCTCTTTATATATGAATAAAAGGCTTTGGGATTTTCCCTAGCCATGTTTGCCAGCAATATCTCATGTCCTCTCTTAGTCCTCTTAATCCATTGTTTCAGATTTGCTCTACATTCCCGATATTCTTGCAAAGCTTCATTTGTCTTCAGTCACCTAGACCTCATGTATGCGTCCTTTTTCCTCTTGGCTAGTCTCACAATTTTACCTGTCATCCATAGTTCCTTAATCTTGCCATTTCTTTTCCTCATTTTCACAGGAACATGTCTCTCCAGCACACTAATCAACCTCTCCCTAAAAGCCTCCCACATATCAAATGTGGATTTACCTTCAAACAGTTTCTCCCAATCTACATTCCTCAGATCCTGCCGAATCTTGGAATAGTCGGCCTTCCCCCAGTTTAGTACTCTTCCTTTAGGACCACTCCCATCCTTGTCCATGAGTTTTGTAAAACTTACAGAATTGTGGTCGCTATTTCCAAAGTAGCCCCCTACTGTAATTTCGACCACCTGGCCGGGTTCATTCCCCAACACCGGGTCCAGTATGGCCCCTTCCCAAGTTGGAATACATACATACTGCTCTAGAAAACCCTTCTTGACACACCTTACAAATTCTGCTTCATCTTGACCCTTAACACTGAGTGAATCCCAGTCAATGTTGGGAAAATTAAAATCTCCCATCACCACCACCCTGTTTCTCCTACACCTTTCCATTATCTGTTTACATATTTGTACCTCTATCTTGCGCTCGCTGTTGGGAGGCCTGTAGTACAGCCCCAGCATTGTTAGTGCATCCTTCCTATTTCTGAGTTCTACCCATATTGCCTCACTGCTTGAGTCCTCCATGGGGCCCTCCTTCAGTACGGCTGTGATATCGTCTTTGATCACTACTGCAACTCCTCCACCCCTTTTACCTCTCTCTCTATCCCGCCTGAAGCATCGATATCCTGGGACAACTAGTTGCCAATCATGCCCTTCCCTCAACCAAGTCTCAGTAATAGCAATAACATCATACTTCCAGGTACCGATCCAAGCCCTAAGCTCATCTGCCTTATCTACTACACTTCTCACATTAAAACAAATGCACCTCAGACCACCTGTCCCTTTGTGCTCATCATCTGCTGCCCGACTACTATCCCCTTTAGTCACACTGACTCCATTATCTAGTTCCCTACAGGCTTTTGTTACTACCTCTTTTCTGTCCAATATTTGGTTCCCATTCCCCTGCTACATTAGTTTAAACCCTCCCCCACAGCATTAGCAAAAGCACCCCCAAGGACATTGGTTCCAGTCCGGCTCAGGTGTAGACCGTCCAGTTTGTAATAGTCCCACCTTCCCCAGAACCGGTTCCAATATCCCAAAAATCTGAACCCCTCCCTCCTACACCTTCTCTCAAGCCACGCATTCATCCTGGCTATTCTTTCATTTCTGCACTGACTTGCCCGTGGCACTGGTAGAAATCCTGAGATTAGTACCTTTGAGGTCCTACTTTTTAACTTGGCTCCTAACTCCCTAAATTCTGCTTGTAGGACCTCATCCCGTTTTCTGCCTATATCGTTGGTGCCTATATGCATGATAACAACTGGCTGTTCACCCTTCCCCTTCAGAATGTTCTGCAGCCGATCGGAGACATCCCTGACCTGTGCACCTGGGAGGCAACATCAGATTTGGAAGTCCCATTTTCAACCGCAGAACCGCCTATCTACTCCCCTTACAATTGAATCCCCAATGACTATCGGCCTTCCACACTTTTTCCCACCCTTCTGTACAGCAGAGACAGCCATGGTGCCATAAACCTGGCTACTGCTGCCTTCCCCTGGTGAGCCATCTCCCCCGACAGTATCCAAAACGGAATACCTGTTTTGGAGGGCGATGACCGCAGGGGACACCTGCACTGCCTTCCTGCTCTTTCTCTGCCTTTTGGTCACCCATTCGCTATCCCCCTCAGCAATCCTAATCTGTGGTGTGACCAACTTGCTAAATGTGCTGTCCACGACCCCCTCAGCATCGCTTATGCTCCATAGTGAGCCCATCTGCAGCTCCAGAGCCGTCGTGCGGTCTAACAAGAGCTGCAGCTGGACACACTTCCTGCACGTGAAGGAGTCAGGGACATCAGCCCTGTCCCTGAGCTCCTACATTGAGCAAGAGGAGCACAACACGGGTGTAAGATCTCCTGACATTTTTAAACTTAACTTAGATAAATGAAAAGGAACCAAAAGGTTTTTGGCAATCACATGATATATATACAGAAACATGAAGTAGAAAAAGCCTTACCTTATCTACACACCACCAAGTCTTTTTTTTGGTTAGAGGAGGAGGGCGGGTGGGAGACACTACATGTGTAGTGTCTCGGGTTCAGCTGCTGCCCAAATAAATGAAGACTGCTCCCGCTCGAGGTAAGCTTTTTAAAGTGGGGAAAAAAAGTTACCTTCCTGGCAGCCTCCTGCTGCTCCCTCTGTCTGGCTCTCACTCTCCTCCCAAAAATGAAGACCGATTGTAGCTAGGAAAAATCTGGTATGTATTCTAAAATTGAGTGAAGGAGGAGGAAGGGGTAAAAGATACATGGCAATGGAGGCCAGAGAGAGAGAAAGTTGGGAAGACAAAATAATGGGTAAAGGTTAGCCCGGGAGAATGAATAGCTGCTAATGGGGACCATTGGTGGCTGTTAATGGTTTGGTTGTGATACCGTGTGATAAAAAAATCTGTTATGTAGGGCCAGTGTAAAGACATAGGAGAAGGTGCTCAAGCCCTTCAATTGTTGAACTCAATGTTGAGTCCAGTAGGCTACAGAAATCGCAAATGGAAAACGAGGTTCTGTTCTTCCAGCTCACACTGTGCTTTTTTAGAGACTGAGACAGAGATGTTGGGCAAGGGGACATGTCAGTAAGTTGAAATGGCAAGCAACTGGAAGCTCAGGGTCTTTTTGGCAGACAAAATATAAGCATTCTCCAAAGCATTCGCCCAGTCTGTGTTTCATCTCCCCAATGTAGAGGAAGTCACATTGTGAGCAGTGAATACAAGAGACTAGATTGGGCGAAATGGGGGTAGATTGCTGCTTCACATGTAAGTAAGGAGAAAAGAAGGAAAAAATGGGCAAGTGTTACACTTTTTGCAAATATGTCGGAAAATGCCATGTACAATGACACTGCAGCTTTAAGAAGTGAATTTAGTCCAAGTTTTTTAAGAAGAAAGCATGAGTCAGAGGTGATGTTCAGTCTTTTCAAAGCCAATAAAGTAAACAGTTTGTGAGGCTTTGGAATTTTATTTTAAGTTGGAACAATAGAAGCAGCCTGAATGAGTGGAATCAAGTTCCCAAAGAACCAAAATTTTAGTTTTAGCTTCCTGCAGTTGCTGGGGTCTAGAAGCTGCTTTATGGGAAGTCAGGTGGGGGCATATATAATAAAGGCAACTGTAGCAGTCGGTGGATTTGTGGTGGATATTTGTGACCAGCCTATCCCCAGAAATGGAAACAAAGATGTTGAGGAAAGAAAGGGGTGTGTCAGAGATGGACCAGGTGAAGTGAGAGCAGGGTGGAAATTGGAAGTGAAATTGATAAACTTAAATTTCAACAAGAAACATTTATTTTCCTTTCAAGCATTAAGGAACACAAGATGCAACAACTTAAAGATATCCAACTCCTCTGAAACTTTCCTCCGCTTCCTCTGACTCCAACTCCTCTCCTAATCCAACCTCCTGATGTGTATTTACTGTCCCTTCTGACCCTCTTCTCTGATTCTGAATGTTCTATATTCAGCAAATATCTTAGTTTTATCCATTTACATCCCCAACCTAATGTATTTTGGACATGACATGACATTGAACTCTTCCATTGCCTTTACCTCTGTGCCCATTACTTTGGATAAGTTTTCTTTGTGCATCCTACACATCCCTTCACACACCTCCACCACTTTCCATCTACCTGGATCCATCTGTCTGGCCTTTTACCTGACTCAAGTGGTTCATCGAAAACTGTCAATGTGACATTGATTGAGTTAGTTTCTCTGCCATAAAAGATGGTGCTGTTGTTGTCTGGCGTACTGATCTCTATTTTGTGGAGGCTGAGCACTAGCTCTCAGGCACCTCCTGCGGTCTCCTCCTACTTTGACCACAACCTGTACAAACCCATTGACTCCAAAAACACCTTCATGACACATCCTCACAGATTGCATCCTGTAAAGATTTTACTTCCTTCTCCCAGGGGAAGCATATGAAATAAAAGATGCCACCTGAGGTGTAAAAACCATTTTCATCAAAAACCATTGAAACCAGGCAACTGAGTCACTTTCATTCAACCAATTGACTTTCTGAGTGACTTCAAAGGGCCAGTGAAAGTCAAGCACAATTGCCTGGGCTGGAGTCTCATAGAAGCTGAGCTGCTAAGAGTGGTATGGCTCTTCCCCAAAAGAACAGAAAAGAACAGATTAAAATTTTGCTGGCGGCTGCTTCATGGTTGCGTTTACTGAGACTACCTTTTCCTTTAATTTGAAAAATAGGTTTGGAACATTTTAAGTTCAGCTTTTCAAACTTTATGTGGTTAGATTTGAACCCCAACATTCTGGCTGATTAAAGAAATAATACAGCCATAGTATTATCAGGATACTGCATTCTTAGCTGTGTTGCTACAGGAGTGAATGTGTGGAGGTCAGGGGCTTCATGACCCATTAGAAAAATAAAACAATATGTTCGATTGGTTGCAGGTTATAATATAGCATTATTAAAAACTGTAAGAATGGAAGAGTCAAGTGTAGTTTAACACAAACTAACCCAAATATTGGAACACCTTCTTAAATTTCCGGTTTTGATTATTTTTGGTATTTATATTTACTGTAAAAACTGAAATTACTGCAGATGCTGTAAATCAGGAACAAAAACAAAGTTTCTGGAAAAGCTCAGCAGGTCTGGAGGATCTGTGAAGGAGAAAACAGAGTTAACGTTTCAGGTCTGGTGACCCTTCCTGAGTTCTGAGGAAGGGTCACCAGACACGAAACAGTTACTCTGTTTTTTTCCTTCACAGAAGCTACCAGACGTGCTGAGCTTTTCCAGGAACTTTGCTTAATGGGCATAGAAAATAGAGTTAAAAGTGAAAGTTGTAAAGGTTGGAAGAAATAACAGTGGGAATGTGGATATCAAAATAAATAGTTAAAAGTTGGAACAGATTTCACAATTAAATACCTGCAAAGTAACTTGTCAGAAGATGGTTACTCCATAAAGTATTTAGACATAAAATAGCAAGATCAAAGAATACATTCTCCAAACATAAAACATTCCTCAGCACACAAATTATCATACCATGATCTTTTGTTATCTTCTGGTATGAGGAAGAAAATGGACTTTGAGAAAAGCAGGCGTACAAGATTAGGATGCTCTGAAATGAAGATTGGAGTAGGGTAGTAAAGGAGGGAAATTGCTCGTGAATATTATAACATCCTAGGCTTCATTGTGCTGCAAAAATACAGTCACACAGACTACTGAAGTAGGGAAATCGTGAATTTTACCCAGAAAACATTATTGCCAACAGGCTCAAGGCAGAACAAATCGTGAGGCATTGCTTCACGTCCTGCTGCCTGATTTACAAAACACACAATTTACTACAATATCATCCTTTACTACAATACCATCAAGAATTGGTCATATTCTAATGCATAAGAATTTGCTGAAGAAGGCAATTGAAGGAAGATTTGAAGACTGGAAACCAAGCTGGAGAGAGAGAGAATTATGATATTAGACAACTTGACATTGAAAATGTAACTGAGGAGGAAAGTGCACGACTGTGTGGTTTGGGGAAATGAGCACAGGACCTTGCCTTAGGCAAATCCCCACCACTGGAATGGACAATGGACATTTCACTTGTCATCTGTAGTTAACTTCAAACAGGATCAATAACAGAAAAAACGTCATGTTGACTTTGGAACAACAACCCCTTAATTATAACCTCAGATAGAATTTTTATATAGCAGCTGAAATGGATAAAAAGATCAAATGGTCAGCAGCTGACATGATGGCAGCAAAGGGTGCATTCAGCATTCCAAAGACAAACCTTTAACAAGAAGCTGATCAGAGGCACAATGACAGCAGTCTGCAATCTGAAAAGAAGAAAAACCAGGAATACAAAGAAAACCTTCAGGGTCTTGGCAAAGAAGGCTCTGTAGAAAGTGAGGAAGGCTCCAGGAGAAAAATCAGGGATCATTAATGAAAATGGGAGAAAATCTTTGCAGAAATGGCACAAAGAGTAGAAAGGAAATGCAAGAAAGTGTTCTCACCTTTCAAAAATGAGCAATGCCACCAGCATGAGTAGTATCCAAATGGCTCAACTGCAAAGAACTGTGAAACTGGCAAAAAAGGAATTTATTATAACAAGTACGAAATACTATAAATTCTGGAAAACTGAATTGAAATTGCAATGTGCTAAGAAACCAACCAGTCAGGCAGCATCTACGAAGAGAGAAACAATGTGTTGAATCCAGTATCTCTTCTTTGGAATAAAATAGTAAATTCACGCTGGAGGTGCAATATCAGGAGTTCCTCAGAGATTTTTTAGACAGAAAGGGATTCTTTTTATAAATTTGGGTAAAATGTAAAACATGTAAAAAAATTGGATCTCAGTAGTTAAACCATGATTTTGGCAAGATGATTTTTAAAGGTCACAACCAGAGAACTTTTTGTAAAAACATGCCGAGAAGAAAACGTGTTGTGGTTTGGCCGGGTAATGATTGGAAGACATCTGTTTTGCTCAGGTAATAATCAAAATAACAACTGAGGAATGTGGGAAAACCCTGAAATAAGACAGGAAGCTATGATTTAGATTGCTTACAAGTTTTCGGAGCAGTGTCAATAAATTTATAATGACTGCAGGGCACTTTATGTTCTATGTTTGATCCTTCATTGAATGGAGATAGAGAACTAGATGATGTCCTATGCCCACCACAGGCTGAGAATAAAATAATTGGACATTACTACCAATATAAGAAACCTGTAAATAATAAAGTTTGGATATATAAAGTAAAAAATGTAAATAATGTAACTCCATAAGTGCTTCAAAATTTATAATGAAGTTTAATGTATGTAATGTTTTTAACAGATGTTTTGTGCATAATTGAATATTTTGGAAACAATTAAAGTAGGGGAGATACAACAAATATAAGGATACAATATTTTGAAGAAAATGATAAATATTTTTCAGATTGAAGGAAGTCTTAAGGCTTCTGTATTCATTATGTAAAGACATCTCCAAGTGAGCAGAGGGAAGGCAATATGGAAATCTGACACTGTCAAACTCTTTATTTCTGGGCTAACAAAGGAACAATCAATTAGTGAAAAGTAAAGGCAGATGTCAGTGTAATTTAAGGTTTATATTTGTGAGCTAATGCAATACTGGAGTAAAAACTAAGGAAATGAATGGGGCACAATGAAGAGACACTGAAGGGTTCCACACATAATTCTCTGACAGTATAAGTTCAGTAAAATAATACCATGAAAAGGCAAACAATACTTTGTTTTTTTTTAAAGGGGCATAGACAACAAGGTTATGAAGTAGCAGACTTTTAAAAACAATTTAGCTACATGATTATTACAGCATTGAGAACAATGTTGCATGACCCAAATTATAGTAAGGACAGTAAAATCATAGCACACTTGAACTTGATCGCGATAGGATGTTGTAATTTTGAAGAGATACTGGGAATGTTAATGCTGGAGCAGAGAAAGCCAAAAGAATATTCAATGGATTTTTTAAAAGTATTTTGATATTTTCCTTAAACATGCCCTGGTTCTCTTAGTTGGGGATATGATAATAAAGGATTGTGATTCAAAATTGCTTAATAAGATAGTGAGAACAGAAAAAATATCTTCACACAGAGAATTATTCGTGCATGGAGTGTTTTGCCATGGGAAATGGTTGAAGCAATACCAAATCATTTTAAAAAGGAATTTGTACACATTGTGGAAGAAGATATGATGCTACTGGGAGAATGCAGATCTGTGGGATTAGTCTTTAATGGCTTTAGCATAAATCAAAAAGAAGCAAAGTGACGAATGGATCAACCTTTTGTGCTTTTATATAGCATGAGTTCAAGCTCAAATTAACTTAATAAACCAAGTTATTTGTAGGCATTTAATATTAGGGATTATAAATGCAATAAAAAGAATTTAGAATTTTACAGCCACATCCACATCTTCAAGTTGTTCCAAAATATTTCAAACACAAGGACTTAATTTCGAAATGGAGTCACTGTAAAACAGAGAGCATGTTGGTGACATGTTGTCAGAATGATGACTGAGAGATAATATTGGTAAAATAATTGGCAGGACATCCTCCACTTGTTTGAATAGTGTAATGGAAAATGTTAAAACCTTCCAAACAAGTTGGAAGATTATGTATTAGTTTAATACCTCATTCAAAAGATAATAGCTTAAACAATAAGAAACAAACTGTTAAATGGTCAAAAGAGAAGCATGTTCGAAACAGCAACACAGTGGCTCAGTGATTAGCACTGCTGCCTCAGAGTGCTCAGGACCTGGGTTCAACGCTACTCTTGGGCAGCTGTCTGTGTGAAGTTTGTATGTTCTCCCTGTGTCTGTGTGGGTTTCCTCCCACAGTCCAAAGATGTTCAGGGTAGGTGGATTGGCCATGCTAAATTGCCTGTAGTGAAAAATAGGGGTTAGGGAATGAATCAGAGGGGTGGTGTGGACTTGTTAGGCTGAATGGCCTGCTTGTACACTGTAGGAATTCTATGATGAGCTTATTCTATTGAATATAGTTCATGTTATAAATAATGTTATTAACTCAATAGAGAAAAATGCACTCTGTACAAATTCAGTTGCTTCTATCATTTTGAAAAATACAATGATTGAAATTTTTGAACAGCATTTTCATTCTTGTAGTATACATTCCTGGTTTGAAAATAATGTACCTCAGTTTGAAATTTGCAGAGACATTCGGCTAGATTGCCTGATTAAATCATTTAACAAGTAGTACTGAGCCTGCGAGGAAACAGTGTGTTTAAATTACGCAGAATAATTAGCCTTTTGATCAATGATACAAAACCGTAGACGACAAAGGACCATAGATATCTATCTCCATTTGAGAGAGAGACAATTAGCTATGTATAGCTTGAAGATATCTACTCCAAAAGTTAGGATAAAGGGATAAGGCCACTTATCATGATGTACCACAGCTAGATACAGGAATTGAACCATTAGATCAAAAGGTGGAATTTATAGAGTTCACCTAGCTTTTAGATTTGAAAAAAGCATTTAACATAGAACAACATCTGTTAATATGTGGAAAATGCCTTAAGACATTTCACAGAAACGTCATCAAACAAAATTTTATACTGAACCACATACATTTAGAAGAGATGACTAAAAGATTGGTCAAAGAAGAAGAAAGTTGTTGCTGAAAGCAGGAACAAGCATGTTCCAGTCCAAGCAGCACACTGTCCTGAAATATTGCCATAATGCCATTCTTTGTCTCTGAAATAACATCCGTGAACTCCGTTTCTTTCAGCATTACAGATGTATCTAAACCACATGGTCAGAAATGCTTTATAGGAGGCTGATTACCATCACTTTCGCCAAGGTATGAAGGAAGAGACAACAAATGCTGGTCTTGTTGGTGATACTCATATCCCATGAAAGTACTTTCAAAAATCAAATGTTAAACTCAATGGATTTCTGGAGTTGATGCTGATGAAGTTTAATAAGATTGTAACAAAATGGACCTGATTTGAGTTTGAATACATGGAGCAAAGTTTTGGATGTGGTAATTTTCTGCAGAATTAAAGGTAAGAGGTTGGACTGCAGAAGATTTCATTAGTCAGATCGAGCGATAATAGAGATGAAATAGGGTTTCAGCAGTAGATAAACTGAAGCAAAGGCAGAAAGAGGTGATAGCATGAAGGTGAAAGTAGACATTCTTAATGATAGTGTAGATGTGTAGTCAGACCATGATATAACATCAAATATAACATCATTGTTATGAATATCCAGGTCAACCTCATACAGTTGCCAGAGAAAGAGATGGAGTCTATGTCTTGAAAGCAGAGTCAGTGACAAATGTTTTGGCACATCCAGAATTTGTTTGAAAAAAACTTCTGCTCATCCTCTCCTGGATCTCAGACAAAAAGCTTGACAAATGAAGCAGGGGTGGTATAAAATGATGTGGTGGTGAGGTAGATCTATGTAGTATCAGCATGCAGATAATAGTTGCAATGTTTTGGAGTGATGTTGTCAGACATCAGCAAATGGATGAGAAATAAGAAGACCTCAGGAATAAATCCTTGGGAAAGTACAGAATGCCAAATTCTTGGGACGTTTCTCTGTGCTGCAAGCGCACGTAGGAACAACAAGCAGCAGCTAATTTGAGCTTTGACAAACAACAAATTAACTCATTAACTATTTTATTAATGCTAGTTGAGGCAAGAAATGTTAGCCAGGGAACTAGCAGAACACAGCTGCGGTTCCACAATTGCTTGAGAGGACAGAGGAAAATGGGGTTTAGTTTTAATCTGTGATATGGCACGAATAAAGGTGCAGAATACTTTCAGTAATGTCTTACATTCCTAACATGGATCATTTATTCAAGTTTCTATATTGGGATTTGACTCATGAACTTCTGACTTAGGTGAGAATACTACTAATGGTTCAAGATTCAATTTATGAAGATGTAATCCAATTGTTTGAAATTGAAATGTTAATGATTTAACTGGAAAAAGAAAACTTCTATTAAAGCTTAAGTGATGCCTTCACAATGCAAGAAATGTCAAATAAATCTAGTGGGAAGAAACATTAAAAAGTACTGATATAAAACCAAGGTACTGTGGATGTTGGGACTTTTCATCAATGTTGCCATAACTCCTGTGTTTTTCCAAATTTTTTTTATATTTTTGGAAAGTAATATCACTTCTCTTGGTTAAAAGTCTGAAGTAATTGAAAAACATATTGGCTGCAATACTGGACTCTGCAGTGTCAGTAGATTCAGTACCAAGAAAACAGGTTAAGGAATAATGGAAGGTGTTCTGTTCTTGTTTACTGGACATCTTCTATCCAACTCCACTGATTCAAAGCATGATTTCTCAGTGCTGAGGACTACCCACTAAAACTGTGTAGGATTGAGTTATTTTTCATAATGAATCATGTCAACTTGAATCAGAAAGTGAAGAAATAAGTTTATTTTTCTTAAGTGTGGTTAGTTGTAAAAAATTTTCACAAAGAAGAAAGCCATATAATCAGATCAAAATCAATAGTATTGATTTATTGTATTATAATTGTTTTTTGGTCCAGGTTAATGTAAACCTAGGCTACCAGTCAGAATTTGTTGAAGTGAAAGACCTTTACTTGAAGTAAAATACTGTCTTTTAAAATGCTTCAGTTTTGTAATTTTAGTTATGTAATTGGCTTCTGTGCATTAGGTTGTATTCTTATGGTGAGCTTTAATTTGTTTCAGGAATCAGCAGTTATTGTGGGGTCACACATGGTTCTTGTAGTTTAAAAATACTGATAGGTTTTGAAGAACATTCAGATGTATCAATTGGGACACTGCTAAAAGTTACAAGTTGCAAAAGTGATCGCTGTTTAAAAGAATAAATGAGAAGACAGTAGAAAGTGATGTCAGTCAGATTACCATCACTTTTAAAGAAGCCAATCAGGAATGTAATACAGACTATGTAGTCAATCCCAGATTGACCATGTTCTGTTCATGCACTGTTCATGCATTAATAAGACATTACTGATCATGAACAGGAGGTAGCCGCTGGTAAGAACTAATAAAGCCTGGTTTATGTGGTTTGATGTACAGCAAGAAAGACCATTGACAGAATTGATTTGATGAACAAAGCAAAAGAAGAGGTCTGTGCCATGTAAGTTAGTGTCATTCACTGTCATCCTGGAGCATAGGTGGGAAATTACAGCTTTTATTAAATATTATTTCTTTTACACTTGTTGTGATAAACTTAACACATTCTGTGATACTGGTGAAAACACACTTGTACCTCAAACGAGTCTTGTATCTAATCACGAACAGTAAACTTTAGATTGTTTCTTTCCAGCTCAGTGTATAACTGTAATTGTAGGTCTTACAATTAAACCTAAAATGAACATCAAAATTTAACATTTATGTTTGATGACTCCACTCTGTACTGACCCATGTCTGGACAGCCTTCCTACCAACAAAGTTATACAGCAACTAAGAACATTACACAACAGATAATCAATAACCTGAAGCAATGATTCTGATTTCTGGGCCTCCAGAATTCATGGAACATAGACCATAGGATATTCAGGGTTCTGCCATTAACTCTTATGCAGCTGACTGCTTTTTGCTCATCGGAAATGTTGGCTTCCAAACTCCATGTAATGGCCTGTGCTGAGTTGTAACTGGATTTATCCATGCCCACCGAACGATGACAAGAGTTAGCTGGCAGACGTACCACTGTACAAAGAGTCTGTGAATGCCAATTAACTTTTTCCAATTCTTTGTTCCATCAAAGTCATCACCTGACTTTTTTGCATTTGAACTCACCTGTGTCCTCCAGTAGCATGGCACCTTTACAATCCTTAGACCCAGCCTGACTGCAGCCCACTTGCACTCAGTAACTCATTGTTTACCGATCTGAAAATTATGCTTCTCAGAAAGCATGCATAATATAGGCTTCAGATCTGGTGAATGCATTTCTCAGGTCAAGTCAGAGTGCTTCTTCCTCCAGATCTTCAGTGTCTGTTACCCCAGTTGACCAATTAACAGTTTTTGATTATCTGATAGGTAGGGGTGTTGGGGTGGGATGAGGGTCATTTGCAAGCTAGTGGTTCATGGTCACTCCATCTCCAACTTGTACAACATACCACATTGCTGGTTGAGTACTAATGGGATTTGCGAAGATCCAATTGGCAGGAACAGCCATCATCCTGTATTGTTTCAGTGATGCCAATGACAATGACATCACTGAATTGACAAACCTCCTCCAAGTGACTGAGAACATGAGCTTTAGTCCTGCCAGTTCAATACTGCAGCCTGTGTGTACCACCTTGTCCTGTGAGAGAGATTGTCTGTCACTGAGAGTATTACAAAATCTCTTATGTGACAGTCATAGTGAAAAACTGGCAGGATGGAGAAGCATTGTGATGTTGACGTGAGGATGGCAGCAGTGGTAATTGTGTGATAATGAGGTGGAGCTATTGAATGGTAGACTGTTAATGCATTGTGCAATGAGCATAGTGGTGAAGTTGATCAGATAATAGACTGGAAGGTAGAAACACTGGTCTTGAACAGCTGTATGAGAGAAGCCCTTCTCTTCGTCTATCTTCTGTGACATCCTGCTTCTTCCACCTTTTCAGCATCTGCTTGAAAGGCCTGCCCGCTGTGAAGTTGTCACCTACCTCTATCTTACAATCTCTTGGAGCTAAGGATCCAGCTTTGTATCCAGGAACGTAGGACATTCTCACTGGTCTGCTGCTCCCTTAATCAGTTTTCTTCCTACTTTTAATGCTCCAGTCAGTAATCTGATCTGGAACAATTGGAGTGCACCTCCTTACTCTCCTTACAGATGGTCTGGGGGTTTCAAGAATGTTAGTATATTTGTGATAACAAGGTGTAGAGCTGGATGAGCCCAGCAGGCCAAGCAACATCAGAGGAGCAGAAAGGCTGACATTTCAGGCCAAGACCCTTATTCTTCTTTTTATCTGAAGAAAAGTCTAGGTCTGAAACATCAGCCTTCCTGCTCCTCTGATGCTGCTTGGCCTGCTGTGCTCATCCAGCTGTACACCTTGGTATCGCAGATTCTCCAGCATCTGCAGTTCTTACTATCTCAGTATATTCGTACTTGGTCCTAGTCACACATGAACTCAGAAATCTTGTGAAGCAAACATTCAAAAAGAGCAAACACAGGCATGGCCTGTTCTATACTCGTTGTTTAGCAGAAGTAAGTAGAAGTGACTGGAACATTGTCCCCATACGAAATGGTGCCTAATTGTCTCTGTGAAGTACTAGTTTGGCCTCACTGAACAGTAATTTTAATCAGACCTACGTAACAGACTGAGCATAAAAAACTCCAAAATCCATGCAGGACCTGAAATTGAAGTTAGTCAATTTCATTCATGCATCCCAAAAGCATATCTGTTTCCAAATGATAATTTTGTTTTGAGACATTTGCACTTTTACACAAAAATTGCCATATAAAAATATTTTTCTTGTGTAATTGGATTGCCAGATTGTTAATGGTTTTTAGAGTAAATGTGAAAACAAATCATATTTAGGGAGCAGCTGTTTCCCTTTCTTTCCTATTGAATAATGTAATTATACTACAACAAATTTTCAGCAGCAGCTTGCACTTTATAATACCTTTAACATAACAAAAATTCAAAGATACATTACAGGGATCTTATAAAACAAAAATTGATGCCAAGTTGCAGAAGCAATCAAAAATCAGAGGATCAAAACCCAGTAGGAATGACAGGTTTTACTCAATGCTTTAAGAGGAAAGAGAGACCAAGAGCTGAAACTTCGATATTAATTGTTAATTGCCTTTGTTGGGGATTCACTTGTTCCCTGATAGAAAAGAACACATTGAAACTTGTTCACCTGGGCCATCTCCAAGACATCCCTCACCTTCCTGGACCTCTCTGCCTCCATCTTGGGCAACCAGCTAGAAACTGATGTCCATTTCAAGCCCACTGACTCCCACAGCTACCTAGAATACACCTCCTCCCACCCACCCTCCTGCAAAAATTCCATCCCTTATTCCCAATTCCTTCGCCTCTGCCGCATCTGCTCCCAGGATGAAGCATTCCATTCCCACACATTCCAGATGCCTGCGTTCTTCAAGGACCGCAACCTCCGCCCCAGCCCCCCACCCCCCCCACCCCCGCAGTGGTCGACAACGCCCTCGACCATGTCTCCCGCATTTCCTGCAACACATCCCTCACACCCCGCCCCCACAATAACCGCCCTAAGACAATCCCCCTCATCCTCACATACCACCCCACCAACCTCCGGATACAACACATCTATCGTCTGATGCTTCCGCCATCTAAATCCGACCCCACTACCCAAGATATTTTTCCATCCCCACCCTTGTCTGCCTTCCGCAGAGACCACTCTCTCCGTGACTCCCTTGTCTGCTCCATACTCCCCTCCAACCCCACCACACCCGGCACCTTTCCCTGCAACCGCAAGAAGTGCTACACTTGTCCCCACACCTCCTCTCTCACCCCCATCTCAGGCCCCAAAATGACTTTCCATATTAAGCAGATGTTCACCTGCACATCTGCCAACGTGGTATACTGTATCCACTGTACCCATTGTGGCTTCCTCTAAAATGGGGAAACCAAGCGGAGACTTGGGGACCGCTTTGCAGAACACATCCGCTCGGCTCACAATAAACAACTGCACCTCCCAGTCGCCAACCATTTTCACTTCCCGTCCCATTCCTTAGACGACATGTCCATTCTGGGCCTCCTGCAGTGCCACAATGATGCCACCCAAAGTTGCAGGAACAGCGACTCATATTCCGCTTGGGAACCCTGCAGCCCAATGGTATCAATGTGGACTTCACAAGCTTCAAAATCTCCCCTTTCCCCCACTGCGTCCCAAAACCAGCCCAGCTCATCCCCGCCTCCCTAACCTGTTCTTCCTCTCACCTATGCCCTCCTCCCACCTCAAGCCGTACCTCCGTTTCCCACCTACTAAACTCATCTTGACCTGCCCGTCCTCCCTGGACTGACCTATCCCCTCCCCACCTCCCCACTTATACACTCCTCTCCACCTACCTTCTCCTCTATCCATCCTCGGTCCGCCTCCCCCTCTCTCCCTATTTATTTCAGAGCCCGCTCCCCATCCCCCTCTCTGATGAAGGGTCTAGGCCTGAAACGTCAGCTTTTGTGCTCCTGAGATGCTACTTGGCCTGCTGTGTTCATCCAGCTTCACACTTTGTTATCTTGGATTCTCCAGCATCTGCAGTTCCCATTATCTCTGACAACAGGAAGATGCTCCATTGTTGTATCTTTTAGTTTACATGACTGTGCCAGCACAAGGACCACAGCATATCCCAAAAGAAGACATTGAAAGGTTTATTTTTAATTCACTCCATGGAACATGGGTATTGCTAGTTGGCCAGCATTAATTGCCTGTACCTAGTTGTCCTTGAACTAAATTTTGTACCAGGCCATTTCAGAGGGCAATTGAACATCAACCACATTGCTGTGGGTCTGGAGTCACTTGTTGGCCAGACCAGGTGAGGATGGCAGATTTCCTTGCCTGAAGGACATTTGGTGAGCTAGACTGGTTTTTCCTGGCAATGAGCAGTGTTTTCATACTCATTTGTAGAATTTTAATTCCAGATTTTTAAAAAATTAATTCAAACTCCACTATAGTAGGATTTGAACATGGGTCCCCTGAACATTAGCGGTGCTTCTGGATTAGTAGGCTAACAAGCTAACAATAATATCATGAGACCATCACGTCCCTTTTAAAAGCTGGACAAACATGGATCATCTTCTATGCCACATCCTTCCGGACCAGACGCAATGATATTCCTACAGCCAGATAAACCTGTTCCATCAAATAAATATCTGCTGCATTGGGAATAAATGTGTGATGTGCATCCTGGGCCTCCAGGATTAATGTGGAAAGAATGAGAAATATCTTATTATGTTATCTTGTCAAGTTTTCTTATTTCAAGCTTCCTGCCAACCTTTTGGGCTGCACGAGAAACAGGACTACTTTGTAACAACTAGTAGTGCTTTCATTGTGATTCTTACTCTGACTTATTAAGTTATCATTGCAGCCTAGCTTTGATACTGGAGGCAATGTGTGCTTAACTAGCAGTAGACATGGGCAGTAAAGAGGATAATAGGTTGAATAAGTTGAGTGTTCTCATGGCTCCTATGATTGAGAACATTTAAGTGGTGCTATGTAAGAACAGTCCTTAACGACATGGTGGCGGATCAGATCTGTTCTGGAGGTTCAGTTCTGAAGAAGTGTTGTGCTGAACTTGAAACAATAACTGTTTCTCTCTCTCCACAGATGTTGTCAGAGCTTTTGAATTTCTTCAGCATTCTTTGTGCTTGTTTCAGATTTCTAGCATCCAGTGTTTTGCTTTTACTTGACATTATGGCTTTCCTAAAGAATACAGAGTGAAGGCACACAACTAAATAATGCATTATTTTTGCAGTGGTTTATCCTGGTTTAGAGCTTCCAGATTGGGCAGAATCTGTGAGGGAACGAACTGCATTTAAAGTTGAGTTAGTTTCCAAAGCATTAACTTTCTTTTCCTCGAGTTTTTGCATATAATATAATCTTGATGAAATTTGATAAATATTCCTCGATATATATAGGATTGTGGGTGGCATACTGGTTAGCACTGCTGCCTCACAACGCCAGGGACCCAGGTTCAATCTCCCACCCTCAGTGACTATCTGTGTGCAGTTTGCACATTCTTCCCATATATGCGTAGGTTTGCTCCAGTTTCCTCCCGCAATCCAAAGATGTGTAGTTTAGGTTGATTGGTGACATTAAATTGCCCTCGTGTTCAGGCATGTGTAGATTAGGGGGATGGGTCTGGGTCTGGGTCTGAGGGTCAGTATGAACTTGTTGGACCTAAGAGCCTGTTTCCACACTGTAGGGATTCTATGATGATTACAGAGGGTTAGTAATTTGGCTCAGGCTGATTTAATACATTTGAAAATTAATTTGCCACAAAATATATGTATTTAAATCAATGTTTGGTGTTCCACCTGATTATTATTACAATTTTAAAGAAAATGACCAAAATAATTCAGTCTCCTGAAGTATTATAATGATTTCAAAGAAAAAGCTGTGATCTAAAGCTTCTAAAAATACCTATTAGTGCTGTGGAAATCTGAAATTAAAACAGAGAATGCCAGAAATACTCAGAAGGAACTGGAAGTGAGGACTATAGGACTATAGCAACCCTTCACTGGACCTGAGAAAAGATGGAAATGTGATAGGCTCTGAACAATTATAAAGGGTAAAAGGGGAAGTTGGAACAAAAGTAGGGTCTGTGATAGGAATGGTAGGTAGGAGATGTACAATAACAAAAGCATTTATGATAATAGAGAAAGAAAAATTATTTAGATGAGATGTTAAAGGCTGGAGAGCAGCTGTTTCAATGCAAAGTAAAGGAATAGAGAAAGAAATTAGACAAATTAAATGACAAAAATAATCAAAAACAAAAATAGAGGCAGAGATTTAAAATTATTGAACATTGTTGAATCCAAAAGATTGTTTTGAATGGTAAGGAAAAATATTCATTCGGCCTTTGCACTGTGTCTTCGTGTTCTTCTATCTAGAAGCAGCAGTTTACTTTTCAGAGTCAGCACAAGAACCTGAAACAAATTGCAATGAATGGAAATTACTATTGGGGACTAATCTGGTCTGGGTTTGGTTTGTAGGGAGCTGCTTCTTGAGTGATTTTATTTTAGAAGTGCCTCATATGATTGGAGGATATCTAGTTGCGGTCTCCCTGATATGGGAGAGATTGCATCAAAAATCCCCAGCATAACTGAGCAGGAACTTCACGCTCCTATCTTGATATTTAATATTTACAGCAATATGCAATTTTGGAAAAACAAAACTTGGCACCTAAACAGTTTGATAAGAGCATGTCAGATGTGATATTTTACCAAATACATCTTAGCAGCTCAGCCTGATGACAATCAAAGTGAGTGCACACAGTAGGAACCTATCAATAACATAGTAAAAGCAGAGATTAGATAGCGAAAATCAATTCTATTGAAGAGGGACATGGCTTAATCTCTGGAATCTGTCTATGGTTAATGTGGCTTTATGGTGTTAGCCATCAGAAAGAATTTGACTTTTTAAATCTGAGTCATTGTACATAATGTTGTCTTTTGAAGTCTTTCAACTGTATGATTTTCACCAGAGTTTTCCCAAATGCATTCAGTATTTGTGTTCATTTGCATGAATCAAACTGAATCTGAAAGACATTCAGTTTAGGTGAATAGTAGTTGAAGTTTATATGACTGTTGATTTGATTTCAAGTCATAGAGCAAAGTACCAGAGCTTTCCTGCACTTTATACGCAATTCAATAACTCAGAATTTTATAATATAACAAGGTGCAGAGCTGGATGAACACAGCACGCCAAGCAGCATCAGAGGAGCAGGAAGGCTGATGTATCAGGTCAAGACCCTTCTTTGGAAAAATCATGTTTCTGAAGAAGGGTCTAGACCCGAAACGTCAGCTTTTCTGCTCCTCTGATGCTGCTTGGCCTGCTGTGTTCATTCAGTTCTACACTTTTGTTGTCTCAGATTCTCCAGCAACGGCGGTTCCTACTATCTCAGACACAATTTTATACTGTCTTTCTACAATAAAATATCCCAAAGTGCTTCATAGGAATATTATCAAACAATATTTGGATACTGAACCAGCCAAGCTGAAACAATTAAAACGTTAAGTCAAAGAAACAGGTTTAAAGGAGCATCAGAAAGGAGCAAAGAAGAGTTGGGTTTAACACAGGAATTCCAGGGTTGAGGGTCAACACAGCTGAAGGCACTGTCACTAATGCAAAGCCATTATAATCAGGATGCATAAGAGGCCTGAATAACAGCACCACAGAGATCTCAAAGGATTGTGGAGCTGGATGAGAGAGATGGAGAAACCTTTGAGAAATCTGAAAGTGCAGATCAAATACTTACCACACCAGTGGAAGACTTGGGTCAGCAAGCTGAGGGGTGATTGATGAATGGGACATGGAGCGAGTTAAGATGCAGACAACAGAAGTTTGGATGTAGTCAGGTTTTTGCCAGGTGAAAGATAGGTAGCTAATTAGGAGAGCATAGAAAAAGTCAAATACAGAGGTATATTGTTTTATAAGATAATACTCCTGAAGGGGTTAATGTTCATTTACTTCGACTTCGTCCATTTTACTGATCTGGCACACAGTCTGTGGGTGGGACCAAAACTCAATGCTTCTCTCCAGAAGCTAACCATCATGATGGGCCCTAAAAGCAGGATGGAGCTAGGCGTATGTCTTACCATTGTAAGCTTGTCACTGTACAAGACAAGCTAGATAATCTTGGATGGTCTAGACATCTCCATTACATGCCACATATAAGATGGTGGTAGAGTAGGGCTTCTGACACCAGGGCTCACCTGCTCTGTCCACTTATCATTTTATTTCTCTCTCTCTCTTTTTCTCTCTCTCTCTCTCACACACACAATTCTTTTTCCTCTTTTATTTTACTCGTCTTTGGTGAAGAGCTCACTCCTAGAAACGAGTAGGGCCAGAAATGTGGACTCACGGTAGCAACACAGAAATGAGTTTGGCTTCCTGGTGGCTTCTGTCGAAGTGGTCCTATTGCTGGCTCAATACCTAGTTCAGGCTTCAGGGAACGAAGGAGCTTCTGGGAGGCTGCAGCCGTGGATTGGTTCAAGTCATTCCTCATGGCTGCTTTGGCGACATCTGAAGACAAGGCCTTTTGGTTTTCTCAGTATCTGACTCAGCTAACTGATGCTGACAGCAATGTCGTATGCCCGAATTGATACTCCAGTGAATTGACAGGAGCAGCATCTTCTTCTACGGTGGCATGGTAGGCTGGGTGCAGTGACTCCCAGAATGGACTGTGCAGAAAAAACATTGTAAAGAGGAGGAGATGGAGATGTTGTAAGAAGCGTGATCTCAATGTGGCTGAGCATTTTCAAAACACTTAGCTTTATTTCTTTATTTTTCCACCTAATACTAAGAATTACCGTAATGTTTAACTTTTAACTTTGTTCTTTCTTTGTACCTTGTTCTTCTGATTCTGTACCTCGGTATTTGTACCTATGGTGGCCACTTGTGTAGCAACATTATACTTTTCAAACTGTAGTCCTGTACTTGAGTACATGTGACAATAAAATCTAAATCTATGTCGAATCAATATCTATTGTTTTATTTGACATTCCAATTGCTAAACTAAGAGCATATTAGTGATGTTACACCTCACACATGGTTTTCATCCAAGCAGAAAAGGTCCTGCAGCTCTTAGCAATTCACATAATACCAAATCACATATCTTTCATCACAACTGGGGTAACCTACATGTCACATAATTTCTTATTAAAGGTTTGAGTGGGACAAGGTCAGCATCACAAAAGGTCAATGAGCAGCACACTTCAGACAAATATTATGAACACATATTATATGAAGTTTTATTGAAATTCATCGCGTTCATTTGTTAAATTACACAAAACCAGCCTCTGTAGAACGTAGAACATAAAATAATACAGCGCAGGAATGGGCCCTTCAGCTGCCAATATTGTGCTGAACATGATGCCAAATTTAACTAATCCCTTCTGCTTGCTCTTGGCCCATATCCCTTCAGTCCTTGTATATTCATCTGCTTATCTAAAAGTCT
This sequence comes from Stegostoma tigrinum, assembly GCF_030684315.1. Lineage (NCBI taxonomy): Eukaryota > Metazoa > Chordata > Chondrichthyes > Orectolobiformes > Stegostomatidae > Stegostoma > Stegostoma tigrinum. Next base: position 57,865,867 of record NC_081366.1, read on the forward strand.
CTCAAATGCTCCTAACATATCTGCCTCCATAATCACCCCGACAGCATGTTCCAGACTGCTACCACTCTCTGAATTTAAAAAAACCTGTCCCTCACATTTCCTTTGAACTTGCCTCCTCACATTAAATACAAGACCTCCAGTTGTAGATATTTCAATTCTGGGAAAAAGATTCTGACTGTCAACCCTATTTATGCATCCCATAATTTTATAGACTTCTATCCAGTCTCCCCTTCGCCTCTACATCTCTAGAGAAAACAACCTGAATTTTTCTAACCTCTCCTTATAGCCCATGCCCTCAAATTCATGCAGCGTCCTAGTAAATCTCTTCTGCACCCTCTTCAAAGCCTCTACGTCCATCCTGTAATGTGGTAACCAGAATTTAACACGTTACTCTAAGTGTGGCCCAACCAAAGTCTTCTAAAGCTGCCACATGAAATCCTAGCTCTTACACTCACTTCCCCAACCAATAAAGGCAGGCATGCCATCCGTCTTCATTACCACCCCATTATGTGTGGCCACTTTTAGGGAGCTTTGGATTTGAATCCTCAGATCCCTCTGTATACCAATGCTGTTCAGGGTCCTGCCATTCTATACTTTTTCATAACATCTCATCACCCAAAGTGCAGCACCTCACACTTATCTGGATTAAACTTCATCTGCCATTTCTCTGCCCAGATCTGCAACTCATTATATACCTCGTTCATTCAGGACCCTCTAAATAATAACTTTTCCTGATTCCTTTTCTTCTTACTGAAAGAAGCATGGACAATCACAGGTCTCTGAGTTCACTTCTGTCACCAGGAGCTATGAACAAGGGCAAAGTGTTTGTGTACCCATAGTAATGATCCTTATGCTCCTACTGTTCTCACACAACCAGAAAGAGCATGCTTCAACTCTGTATCATCTGCACATTCGAGGAGCAGCATGATGAATCGGAAGGAGAGCACAGGGAACACGGTAAGGCAAGATTGGAGATGTTCAGCTATCTAGTGAGAAAACCTACAGGCAGCTTCTCACATCTACACTTGGTGATTCCTTATGATACAACCTTAACAGTTTTCTCTGTAGCCTCTGGACTATAATCACAGAGCCTTTAATAATGAGGGAAAAACCCATCCCCTCGATCCTTCTCTGTGGACTACTCACAACATATCTCTGAGGAGATGCAGCTCATAGAAAGCACAACTGCCCACAGTTTCAGCCCACCTTCCGCTAGTTCAGTGATGATCAATTCAGTGGGTAATGTACCTAGAGTAAGCTTAGGGCTGCATTCCAGTGAGCCCTACACTGGCACTGGCTGGAAGCTAGAGCAAGAAGAAACAACCAGGGTCTATTACACAGAGTACTGCTAGAGACAAGGCCCCTGCTTGAGTTTAGTACAGATGATGAGACTCTGGAATCGGCCATTGATGAACTGGCATAAATGCTAATGCTAGCTACAGGATATCGAGCAAAAGCCCCAGAGGTGAGATTGCCTGGAACAGAATGTAAAGGAGTCTGGCCATACTTTGATGCAGTGTCTCTGGCAGGCAAGCACTATATTTATATGGCTAGTCCAGTTCGTTTCTGGTCAATGGTAACCTGCAGAATACTTCGAACAAAAGGAAGATCATTATGGTTGCTGGAGGTCAGTCATCTTAGCTTCTGACATTTCTCCCAACCTCAACATAGTGTGTTAGGCCCAACCATTTTCAACTGCTTCATCATGACTTCCGCTCCATCATAAGGTCAGGGATAAAGATATCTATTTATGATTACATAATGTTTGGCATTATTGACCAGAAAGTGAACTTGACTAGCCATCTAAAAACACTGGGGCAACAAGAGCTGGTCAGAGACGAGGAATACTGCAGGAAGTAGCTCACCTCCTAACTCTTCAAAGCCTGTCCTCAATTCACAAGTTAGGATTGTGATAGAATAAGCTCCACTTGCCTGAATGAACATAGTTCCATTAAGACCCAGAAAGATTGACACCATCCAGGTCAAAACAACATACTTGATTGGCAACACATTGACAAGCATCCACCCCCTCCATCACTGATGCTCAATAGCAGCAGTGTGTACTACCCATAAAATGCACTGCAGAAATTCTCAAAGGCTTCTTAGACATTACCTTTTAAACCACAACCACTCAAATCCTTCAGGTATCTGCAATTGTTTTATCTTTTCCAGTTAAAAATGTGATAAAGTTTACATTAAATGGTTAAATCAAAAGACTTCACCTGAATGGTCTTGGATTTCAAGTTTTAGATAGGGATACTGTGAGTATCTGCATAGGCTGAAACTGAGTGAGTGCTAAGACAGCAGACAAACAGCACAATGACGCAGCCTGGCCCAGTCCCTGGGCTGAATGCATGTCTCTAAGCTCACAATATCCTTGCTGCGACATTGCAATGATATTTGCTATTGCACCTTAGGTGCAGTATTGAAATACAGAAGCATATTATAAGTGAATTGCAATTGTGCCATGAGAGTTCTTAGAGGCTGGCACACAATGGATGCCAATGTCCATGGATATTAGCTGCAAGTAGCAGGTGCTCTGAGTTACTGGTGCCATGTGTCAAACATGGAGGTCCTTTAGAGCAATTGGTGAGCTGAAATTGCAAGGAACCCACTTTGATGTCCATTTTGAGAATTGTCAACATCCAGTTTGCTGTCAGTGAATAGTAGAATAGGAAGTTGTATATTAATAAAATGAGGTTTGCAGTTCAAAGGGTTGTTAACAAGTAATAACCCCACTTAACAGGTAACTCACTGCCGCTTAGCGCAAATCTCATCTTGAAGTCCAAAACGTAGTTAAAAATGCAACAACTTTCTCATGATGTTGAGAAAGATCTTGTTGTACTTTTCATGCCATTGTACCAGATTCCTTGATACAGCCCACTTCATTCAGAACTCTTTCAGACTCATCCCAATGTTTCTCTCCACAGTGTTAGAACATAGAACATAGAACAGTACAGCACAGAACAGGCCCTTCAGCCCACAATGTTGTGCCGACCATTGATCCTCATGTATGCACCCTCAAATTTCTGTGACCATATGCATGTCCAGCAGTCTCTTAAATGACCCCAATGACCTTGCTTCCACAACTGCTGCTGGCAACGCATTCCATGCTCTCACAACTCTCTGTGTAAAGAACCTGCCTCTGACATCCCCTTTATACTTTCCACCAACCAGCTTAAAACTATGACCCCTCGTGCTAGCCATTTCTGCCCTGGGAAATAGTCTCTGGCTATCAACTCTATCCATGCCTCTCATTATCTTGTATACCTCAATTAGGTCACCTCTCCTCCTCCTTTTCTCCAATGAAAAGAGACCGAGCTCAGTCAACCTCTCTTCATAAGATAAGCCCTCCAGTCCAGGCAGCATCCTGGTAAACCTCCTCTGAACCCTCTCCAAAGCATCCACATCTTTCCTATAATAGGGCGCCCAGAACTGGACGCAGTATTCCAAGTGCGGTCTAACCAAAGTTTTATAGAGCTGCAACAAGATCTCACGACTCTTAAACTCAATCCCCCTGTTAATGAAAGCCAAAACACCATATGCTTTCTTAACAACCCTGTCCACTTGGGTGGCCATTTTAAGGGATCTATGTATCTGCACACCAAGATCCCTCTGTTCCTCCACGCTGCCAAGAATCCTATCCTTAATCCTGTACTCAGCTTTCAAATTCGACCTTCCAAAATGCATCACCTCGCATTTATCCAGGTTGAACTCCATCTGCCACCTCTCAGCCCATCTCTGCATCCTGTCAATGTCCCGCTGCAGCCTACAACAGCCCTCTACACTGTCAACGACACCTCCGACCTTTGTGTCGTCTGCAAACTTGCTGACCCATCCTTCAATTCCCTCGTCCAAGTCATTAATAAAAATTACAAACAGTAGAGGCCCAAGGACAGAACCCTGTGGAACCCCACTCACCACTGACTTCCAGGCAGAATATTTTCCTTCTACTACCACTCGCTGTCTTCTGTTGGCCAGCCAATTCTGTATCCAAGCAGCTAAGTTCCCCTGTATCCCGTTCCTCCTGACCTTCTGAATGAGCCTTCCATGGGGAACCTTATCAAATGCCTTACTGAAGTCCATATACACCATATACACCACATCCATACACCACATATATACACCACATCCACAGCTCGACCCTCATCATTGAATATTTCCAGCATTTTCAGTTGTTATTAACAACCGCACCAACATTTGTTTGAAATATTGTCTGGACGTGAACCCACCTAAAGAAAGTTATCTGATACCATTTCTATTTCATATTAATCATTGTAAAACTCAATAGCAACTTATTAATTGTAAACTTATTAAATTCCAGGGCTATCATTATGGGTTCTTTTTGAGTTTTAGCTACTCTAATGCCTGTAACAAAATTGCCTTTCCCAGTGTTTGCATTCCTAGCTGATTTTCTGAAGGAGAATTGCCTTGTGGAATGTAAAAAATATCATGAACCATTAGCTAACCATTATTATACTAAGCCAGGGTTTTGTGGTGGCGAACAGATGACTTAAAGATGTTCCCCAGAGTAAACACATGACATATTGACAATGGTATTCTGATGCCTAAATTTCTGCGAAGGATTCTGAGAATCTGGGGCTCTGAAGAAACAAACTTGGAGGAACCATCTGTTTGAAGTGGCACAATCTATCAAGAACAGCTGTTGACAAGACGAGGTAGAGAAAAGGAGCCTGTGGAAGGAATGTCAGAGACCTAGTGCCCAGGGACCTATTTCACCTCTTGGAAACACATGCCAAGTGTGCAGTTAGCGATGCAGCTCTGGTACCGGGCTTATCAGCCATGCAAGGACCCTCAAAACCTGTGACATGGACTTTCTAAAGTGGATGATTGCGTTTGTTTTTGAATGATCACTGACAATAAGTCAGTGTAGATCAATGTTTCTCTGTTACTGTATCTGATATAATTTCCTATGGCTAAGCTTTTCTTATCTCAATAACCTTTGATGTGGCACCTTCTCAAATGCCTTTTGGAAATCCAAGTGCAATACAACTATCATTATTACACAAATAAATTAGTTATACATGAATTCCCTTTGACAAAACCATGCTGATTCTTCACTGTTACCTTGGTATTTTTGAAGTGCAGGTATAATCTCTTTAATGATCGATTCTTAACATCTTCCCCATCACCAAAGTCAAGCCAAATTACTGGCAGTTTCTTGATTTCTGATTTCCTCCCTTCTTGAGTGTGCGATTGTATTTGTTAATTTCCAGTCCTATATACAGAAAACTTTGGAAAATTAATGCCAATCCATCTATTATTTCTCTTGACAGTCTCTTTTAGGACTCCAGGATGAAATCCATCTCGATTTATCTACAGTGCCAGGGACCTGGGTTCAATTCCATCCTAGGGTGACTGTCTGTGTGGAGTTTGAACATTCTCCCTGTGTCTGTGTGAGCTTCCTTCAGGTACTCCAGTTTCCTCCCACAGTCGAAAGATGTGTAAATTAGATGTATTGGCCATGATAATTTGCCTGTAGTGTTCAGGGGTCTGCAGATTAGGTGGGATGGGGATGTGTCTGGGTGGGATGCTCCAAGGGTTGGTGTGGACTTGTTGGGCCAAAGGACCTGATTCTACACTGTAGGGATTCTATGACATGTCAGTGTGCCACTTTGTCAACTTCTCAGCACTACTTCCTTTGAAAATATAATTTCACTAAGATTGTCTTTCTTTTCCACTGCCTTATTTGCAGCTATTACTGGAATGTCTTTTGTATTGTCCCAATTCTCTTTTGAGCAAGAATGGGACACTTTTTTTTTCTATCAGGGGTCAGTGACATGTAGGTGAAAACAATTGAGGACCCCTCAGAAAAAAAAGCAGCTTTTTTTTGAGTGAGGAAGCTGAAGAAGCCAACTCACCCTTGCTTGGATGTGATGGTTGAACGTTCTTCTAATGTCTTCTGGCAATGAAAATGTTACTACATGTGACTGCTGTCACAACTTCTGTCTGTTAATTTTGAATAAATATGATTCTTTACGAGGGAAACGTTTGAAAAGAACTGCTCACAACATCATGTAATTCTGAAGTGATGCAATTCTCCAAACTTGTCTCTTCAACTTTGGAAAGTCAACAGTACCCAGATGGAGCCTGTTAAAATTCCGAAAGAGGCAGGTTGGTCTATTTGGCCTTCAATTCACTGTTGCTTTACATTTCAGTGATTCCAAGTTGCATATTGTCAGGTAAAACATTGCAGCCTCATTATTGAAGTTTTGCAAAATTATTTAGCTTGAGTTATTTCATTTTTAGAGTTTGAAATCACATGCAAAATTTCTGAAGCAAATTTGCATGCACCCTAATGTCGCTTTCTGTTACTGCAAAGCTGAATTCAAAGTCATTCAGTAACCCTTTAAACTGGAAGTTGTTTCAAGCTATTTTTTAATAAAACTGACACATGGCACTATTTATGACATTGTATTGCTCAGCTGTAGGGAATGTGCACACAAATTCTTGTGATGAATGAAGCAGTGGCATCCAATTAAATAACTTGGATTGAGGTTGAAGTGATCTATTTATTTTTTGATTAGAACAACTAATCCCTTCTCCGATCCAAGCATGTCTGGAGATCCATCAGTAGTAAAACCATCCAACGTTTCTGATGCGACCCTCTCAAAAATATTTTCTCCTTTGATGATGCAACGCATTGCCACTGAAGAAAGCAAATCCTGCCTAACCTTAAAAAGTGACATGATTCCACACTTGAAGATTGAAAGTAGGTCTGTAGAATGTTAGTTGAAGAATCATTAAGATACTTTCCAATGTCCTGAGCCATATGTTATTCTGATCTAACAGGGACATAGGATACAAGCTCACACTCTGCAATAATATTAAGTTTTTCTGGAGCCAGTAATATTGCTGTTGCAAAAATGCATTCCTTAACAAGCACTCTCTCTGAATTGGTCATTTGTTTTGCAATGAGTTCACTCAGCACTCAACTGGCACGAGCAACATTATTCACCTCTTTTCTCAGCCTTGTGAAATTTGCTCGCTGCATGTCCAAATTCTTCATAAGTGTTCTGTTATAATTCACACATACCTCTCCTTGAAATCTTTCCTATGTGATATGTTTTGTGCTGTAATGGCTCCAAGTTGGCTTTTTTCATAATAGAAATTACTTATTCACAAGTTAGGCATGCAGGCTTGCATTTTCCCTCCACAAAAAAATGTCCATTTTTCATTAAGCACAGGATAGTCCCCATCCAAATATCTTATTTTGTTTGCATCAGTCATTTTTGTGATCATTCTATAGTAGGCCATCTGATTCCAATATTCTGCTGGTGTTGCTCTGATAGTGGCTCCTGCACCTCTGCATTTCTTTGTCAATAGGTCCCAGCCTTTCAGGCTGTTGTCCTCTGATGTGTTTCTTTTCGTATGCTTTGTATTCTCTCAAACTTCTCCTTGCAAGTGCTTTTGGCTGCTTCTTTGGCAATGTTTCCCATGTTCTCAGACTCCGCCCCACAGTGTGTAGTGCTACTAAAGTTCAATGCACTGTTTTTCCTAAGATCCTGCTGAGGGACGTCAGGCATACTCAATCCAGCAATGGGCCAGATTTTACTCCTGAGCTGGACATTCCTCACCCCTGCTCAAGAGGGTTAATACTCACTTTACTCACTTTTTTACTTCTTCAATATCTGTAAGAACTTTTGCTATTGGTTTTTATATTGCCAGCTAACTTCCTCTCTAACTCTAATTTCTTCCTTTGATTAACCTTTTAGGCATTCTCTGCTGTTCTTTGTAATCTTATCAATCTTTTGAACTGCCACTCATCTTTGTGTAGTTATATGCTTTTTCTTCAATTTTGATGCTTTCCCTAAATTATTCAGTTCATCACGGATAGTGGGTGTATCTTTACATTTTTCTTTATCGTATATATATTTATGCTGAGGTTTCTCAAATGTTCCCTTAAATATCTACCAGTATTTCTCTATCAATCTTTCCCCTAGTCTAGGCGGCCAGGTCATTTTGGTGGTTCTGATTTCAAGTCCACTTAGCTATCCTTTAAAAACCAGTCTTCAATCTAATGTTTTCCTTTTCAAATGGAAGATCGAACAGGGTCATATTCTATTGTCTGCTACCTTGGGGTGCTTTAACCCTAAGGTTATTGATCAATTCTGTTATATTACACAATACCACATCAAACATAAATTGCTTTCTGGTCATTCCAAAACATACTACTCTAAGTAACTTTTCAAAAACATTCTAAAAACGTTATTCAGGCTATTACTGCCAAACTAGTTTTCTAGTATACATGCAAATTTAAGTCACCTTTAATTATAGGCATCACTTTATTACATGTTACCAATATTTCTTGATGTATACTTTGCCCCACACTAAGGTTACAGTTAGGGGATCGGTATACCACTCACATTCATAAATTCTTTCCCTTATTATTCCTCATCTCTTAAACTGATTCTATATCCTGATCTCTTGAATCAAGGCCATTTCTAACTGTTGTACAAGTTGATTTGATTTGAGTTATCATCCTGTTTACTTAAGTACAGTGAAAAAGCTTTGTTTATGAGCAGTACAGGCAAATCATAGTGAGCAAGGACATACAGATCACAGGGTTGAAAATAATCTTCGACAGAGGCATTCAAGTTGCATTGCACAGAGCATGCACCAAGCAAGACCAACATTAGCAAGACCAACATTAGCAAGGTCAACCTTCGCAAGATCAGTGTTATTTGAAGTTAGAGAACCCATTCATCAGACTAATAACAGCAGGGAAGAAGTTGTTCTTGAACTTGGTGGAGCATGTGTTAATCTTCGGTATCTTCTGTCTGACACAAGAGGTTGTTGGAGAGCATTACCATAGTGGGAGGGATCTTTGATAATGTTAGTAGCCTTTCTGTTGCAATGAACCATGTAAATGGAGTCAAAGGAGGGAAAGCTGGCTCCCATGAATGTCTGGGCTATGCACACAACCTTCTTTAGTTTGTTATGGTCCTGGGCAGAGCAGTTGCCTTAGCAGGCTGTTACACAACCAGGCAGTATGCTTTCAATGGCATATTTGTAAAAGTTGGTGAGGGTTGTTGTTGACATGTCAAATTTCTTGAGTTGCTGAGGAAGAAGAGCCATTGGAGCTTCTGGACTGTTGCATCTATGTGGGAAGCCGGTTATCGCCACTCCTGGGAACTTAACACCCCCAACCCTCTGAAACTCAGCTCTGTTGATGTAGATGGTGTCATATTCTACTCCTTTCTTTCTGAAGTCAATGATTAGCTCTTTAGTTTTGCTGACTTTGAGAGAGAGATTGTTATCATTGCACGACATCACCAAGCCCCTCTCTCCTTTCTGTAATCTGCCTTGTCATTGTTTCATATCCATCCAACCACAGTGATGTTGTCAGCAAACTTGTCAACGGCATTCATTTGGAATTTGGCAACACAGTTGTGGGCGTGCAGACAGTGTAGTAGGGGAGTGAAAATGCATCACTGGGGTCTCCAGTGTCAAGTGTTACTGTGGAGGATCTCAGTGTATCTTCACTGATTGAAGTCTGTGGGTCTGAAAGCTGAGGATCCAGTTGCAGAAGGCGGAGTTGAAACCTAGGTTTCAGAGTTTTGAGACCAGTCTGGAGGGGACAATGATGCTGAAGGCAGAACAGTAATTGATGAGCAGGAGGCTAACGTGAATGTTCTTTTTGTCCAGATGTTCCATGGATGAGTGTAGGCCTAGGGAAATCACATCCACTGCAGACGTATTATGTGTATAGATTGGGAAACTAGAGTTGATGTGGACTATGACAAGCCTCTCGAAGCACTTCATGATTGTGGAGGTCAGAGTCACTGAGCTGTAGTCATTAAGACACATTGCATGTGCTTTCTTTGGTACTTGAATGACGGTGGTCTTCTTAAAACAGGTGGGAACTACCTGTTGGGATGAAGATATCAGTGAATACCTCCACCAATTGGTATATACAGGATTTGAGTGCATGACCAGGGACTCCATCCAGGCCTATTGCTTTCCTTGAGTTGACTCTCAGGAAGACTGTTCTGGTGTTTGCAGTGACGACAATAGGCGTAGGTGTGTTCGGGGCTGTCAGGACAGGTGACATTATGCAGCTGGCATTCTGCTCAGGCCACTATTTTGCTCTGCTTTATTTTGTATCTCGTAATGTTGGTTAGACCTTGCCACAGGTGGCAGGAGTCTGTATGGTTTGGGCCTCTACCTCTACCTTGGTCTATTACTGCCTCTTGGTATCTCAGATGGCTTTGCGGAGGTCATATCTGGGTTTTCTGTAAAGGTCTGGGTTGTTCAACTTGAATGCTAAATGTCTGGTCTTCATTAGGGTGCAGATTTCCCAGATTGACTTCTTTGGTACATAGTCCTCCACACATTTGCCAAAGAAGTCAGTGACATTTCAGGCATTTTTGCCTAAGTTTCCCGCTGAGTACTTGATTAGGGTCCAGTCTATCAATTCCAAGCAGACCCAGAGACAATCCTCTGCTCCCTTGAACCAGTATTGTATTTCTTTCTGTGAAGCATCCTCCCATTTCAACTTCTGCCTTTAAGCTGGGGGGAGGAACACAGCATTGTGATCTGATTTTCCAAAGTGGGTGGGGGCTGGAGTGGTGGCATCTTTGATTGCTGAGTAGCAATGGTCCAAGATGTTTGGTTCTCTAGTGGGGCAGGAAATGTGCTGGTGGAACACTGGTTGCACCTCCTTCGGGTGGCTTGGTTGAAGTCGCTGACCATGATTAATGAGGCCTCAGGGATTCCATTTCCAGATGTTTGTGGCAGTGTAAATTTCGTCTAGGGCATTATTCGCATGGAGTGGTATAAAAACTGCCGTCAGGGTGGCAAAGGTAAACTCACGCATAAGGTATTCTAGGATGGGGGAGCAATGACTTGCAAGGGTCACTACATCGAAGCACCAGGAAATGTTGATCAGGAAGCATGCCTCATTGCTCTTTGCCTTACCCAAGGATGACATGCCATCCATGAAGACCCTGGCAGCTTGTAGGGTGCAGTTAGGAATGGCAGGGGTGAGCCAAGTCTCTGTGAAACAGAGTACACAGCAGTCTTTCAGTTCCCTCTGGAAGGTAAGTCTAGATCTGAGTTCTAGCTTTTATTAACAGCGCTACTTAAATAAATCCACAGAAGCCGGTTTCTTGTCAACAAGTTACCCTTTATTTACATGTGTATTCTACTTGACACTCATCTGGCTTCATTAGACCCAGCTCTCTGAGTGAGCAGCACTTCTGACACTCCTGTTTATATATCAGTCAGGGTTTCCTGATTGGACCAGGTTAACAGACCTAATCAGGAAACTCATATTCTATGAGGCTATATTCACCTGGCTGACATTGTTATAATCACTATCCCTATACCTTTCCCTATCTTAGAATATAGAACATAGAACAGTACAGCACAGTACAGGCCCTTCTGCCCACAATGTTGTGCTGACCCATTATCATACTCTAAGATCAAACTACCCTGCATGCCCTACAATTTACTATCATCCATGTTTCTACCCAAGAGTTGCTTAAATGTCCCTAATGTATATGGCTCCACTACTACCGCCGGCAGTGCATTCCACATGCCCACCACTCTCTGTGTGAAGAGCCTACCTCTGATGTCTCCCCTATACCCTCCTCCAATCACCTTAAAATTAAGCCCCCTTGTAATAGTCATTTCCATCCTGGGAAAAAATCTCTGGCTATCTATTCTATCTATGCCTCTCATCGTCATATTAATCTTTATCAAGACACCTCTCATCCTTCTTCACTTCAATGAGAAAAGCCCTATCTCCCACAACCTTTCCTCATAAGACCTGCCTTCCAGTCCAGGCAGCATCCTGGTAAATCTCCTCTGCACCCTCTCTAAAGCTTCCACATCCTTCCTATAATGAGGCATCCAGGACTGAGCAGAATATTTCAAGTATGGTCTAACCTGGATTTTGTAGAGCTGCAGCATAACCTCGCAGCTCTTAAACTCAATTCCCCTGCCAATGAAAACCAACACACCATACGCCTTCTTAACAACTTGGGTAGCAACTTTGAGGGATCTATGGGCATGGACCCCAAGATCCCTCTGTTCTTCCACCCTGCCAAGAACCCTGCCATTAACTCTCTAGTCTGCATTCAAATTCAAGCTTCCAAAATGAATCATTTAACGTTAGTTCCATCTGCCATTTCTTTGCCCAGCTCTGCATCCTGTCAATGTCTCGTTGCAACTGTACAACAGCCCTTCACACTATTCACAACTGCACCAATCTTTGTGTCATTAGCAAACTTACTAATCGACCCTTCCACTTCCTCATCCAAGTCATTTACAAAGATCACAAAGCGCAGAGGTCCCAGAACGGATCCCTGTGGAACAGCATTTATCTCCGAGCTCCAGGCTGAATACTTTCCATTTACTACCACCCTCTGTCTTCTTATTGGACAGCCAGTTTTACATCCATATAACCAAATTTCCCTGAATAACATGCCTGCTTACTTTCTGAATGAGTCTACCATGTGGAACCTTATCAAATGCCTTGCTAAAATCCACATACACCACATCCACTACTCTAGCTTCATCGGTATGTTTTGTCACATCCTCAAAGAATTCACTAAGGCTTGAGAGGCATGACCTGCCCCTCATGAAGCCATGCTGACTATTTCTAATCATACTGTGCTTTTCCAAATAATCATAAATATTATCTCTTAGAATCCTCTCCAATAATTTGCCCACCACAGAAGTAAGACTGACTGGTCTGTAATTCTTCGGATTATTACTATCCCTTTCTTGAAGGAGGCAATAACATATGCCACCCTCCAATCATCTGGTACTATTCCAGTGGACAGTGAGGACGCAAAGATCATTGCCAAAGGCGCAGAAACCTCTTCTCTCGCTTCCTGTAGTAACCTTGGGTATATCCCATCTGGCCCAAGGACTTATCTATCCTCATGTTTTTCAAAATTTCTAGCACATCCTCCTTCCTACATCAACCTGTTTGAGCATATCAGCCTGTTTCACACAGTCCTTACAAATGTCAAGATCCCACTCACTGGTGAATACTGAAGCAAAGTATTCATTAAGACCTCACTTAGCTCCTCTGACTCCGCACACAAGTTCCCTCCACTATCCCTGATCGGTCATCCGCTCACTCTAGCCGTCCTCTCGATCATCACATAAGCATAGAAGGCCTTGAGGTTTTCCTTAATCCTACCCACCTAGGCTTTTTCATACCCCCATCAAGGTCTGCTAAATCCATTCTTCATTTCCTTCCTGGCTACCTTGTAGCCCTCTAGAGCCCTGTCTGATTCTTGTATCCTCAACCTTAAGAAAGCTTTCTTCTTCTTCTTGACTAGATGTTCCACATGTCTTGTCATCCATGGTTCCTTCATCTTACCAACCCCTCCTTGCCTCAGTGAGGCAAACCTATCCAGCACTCGTAGCAAGTGTTCCACAAACAACTTCCACATTTCTGTCGTATATTTCCCTGAGAACACCTGTTCTCAATTTATGCTCTGCAGTTCTCGCTGAATAGCACTGTAATTCCCCCTTCCCCAATTAAATACTTTCCAATACCTTCTGCTCTTATCCCTCTCCATGATTATAGTAAAGGTCAGTGAGTTGTAATCTTCCTACATTTCTTGATGACATATACTCTTCAATAATCAGGATCCAATCCATATCATTCTGAAGCCATGCCTCTGTAATGACTATCAGATTGTATTTATTTACTGCAACGTATACTATCAAATTGTTTACTTTGGTATGAACGTTATGCATATTCAGAAAAAGAGCATTTATTTTGTTATCTTGTTAACATCTAGTCTTGACTCTTGTTATATTCCTTGTATTCTTTTTACTTCTTTGCACCTTCCTGCCATTCTCTGATCTTCATTTTGCATTTTATTATTTCCCTCTCTTACCTTTTCTCTACTATTTGAAATTTTGCATTTTTCACAGGCAGTGAAACCTTCTATTTTAGCTATTTTCTTGGAAGAAATGGAGTCAAGGCTGAATTTGTGGCGCATTAGATTCACAATCAGAGATTAATAAATCTAATTAACCCCACAGGGTCTCTTCATTTTCATTGTGTTACATAATTGTTTGAGCTTGTTTGCGAACATGCAAGATTCATGTTGTCAAAGCCTGACTAATGTGCTGCATACTGGAGGCAATAACATTAAAGTTAATCATTTTTCAAATGAAGAGTATCATTTGTTTCTATAATTCAGTGGTCTTCATATTCACAATCATGAAAAAGAATCTAATACTGTCTCTTTTTTATAATTATCCTTCAATTTTGTAATTTTAGTGGATGTGTCAGCAATCTGTAGCTCAAGCCATTGGGTGAAGACTAAGTGAATTGGTCTGACTGGTTGAGATTAGAAAAGAGACCTTAATTAGTTTGAAAAAGAAAGAACCCAACAGGTTAATGAAAAACTAGTGAAAATAATGTACAGAAGGATTACTTTGTGTGTGAAGGAAAGAGCAATAAGGATAGAGAAGACAAAATTTGACTGTTGGCTAATTAGTGATATAACAGAAGATTGCAAGAGATTTTTCAGATGTGTAAAAGGTAACAGAGAGTCAAAAGTGGACATTGAACGATTGGAAAATGAAATTGGACAAGTAGTAATAGCAGGGGAACTAAATAGGTATTGACATCAGTTTCACAGTGGGAGACACCAGCAGCATACAAAGACCTCAAGACAGACAGGGGACAAATGTGAGTGTAGTGGCCATCACTGAGGAAAAGATGCTAGGGAGGTTGAAAGGTCTGAAGGTGGATGAATCAACCAGATAAGATGGGTAATATTCCATATTTCTGAAGAAGATAGTTGAGGAGATTGTAGAGGCATTGGTGATGATCTTTCAGGTATCTCTTCAGTCAGAGGACTGAGAAATGGTTAATGTAATGGGGTGGCATGGTGGCTCAGTGGTTACCACTGCAGCCTCACAGTGCCAGGGACCCGGGTTTGATTCGACCTTTGGGCAACTGTCTGTGTGGAGTTTCATTCTCCCCGTGTATGCATGGGTTTCCTTCGGGTGCTCCGGTTTCTTCCCACAGTCCAAAGATGTGCAGGCTAGATGAATTGGCTGTGCTAAATTGCCTATAGTGTTCAAAGATGTGTAGATTAGGGGGATGGATTGGAGTGCGATGGTCTGGGGGTCGGGGTGGACTTATTGGGCTGAAGGGCCTGTTCCCACAATGTAGGGATTCTATGATCTATGAAACACCCTTGTTTAAGAAGAGAGGTAAGAAGACAAGAAACTATATGAAAGTTAACCTGCCCTCAGTTATTAGTAAGATTTTAGTGTCCGTTGTATTTAAGATGGATATAGATATGTTCTTGATTAGTAAGGGGACCAAAGATTATGGGGAGAAAGCAGAAGGATAGGGTTGCGAAACATATCAGCAATGATCAAACGGCAGAGCAGTCTCAACGGGCTGAATGGCCTAATTCTGCTTCTCTATCTTACGGTCATATATTTCAAGTTGCAATTTTTTTTTAGATCTTCCATCTAATAATGTAATTTGCTTGAATATTTTAAAAAATAGCTCATGTTCTAGCGGAATAGTTTTGGCTTGAATAGATAATATCTGTTACCAAATGCTTCTGTCTCGAAACAAGGCTTTTTTAGCTTGATGGTTTTTTAACCTGCTCTACCTGTGGTGGTACAGTGACTCAGTGGTTAGCACTGCTGCCTTACAGCACCAGACGCCTTGGGTTCAATTTCACCTTTGCCTGTGTGGGGCCTACGCATTCACCTGTGTCTGTGTGGGTTTCCTCCCACAGTCCAGAAAATGCAAGTTGGTATTGAGTTTTGAGAAGATTTGTAGCTCAGGTTGAGTTTCTGGGCGTGAGTTTGCTCGCTGAGCTGGAAGCTTAGCTTTCAGACGTTTCGTCACCTTTTTTTTATTTGAAAAAATGTACTTTATTTATAGAATGTACAAAAAATAAAACATTTATACACCTACCCAGTCATGCAAGCACTCCGGATTACCCAGGGGGTACGTACGCCAAAGGAAAAAACAAAACAAAAAAAAAGAAAAAAAAACAAAGCAAAGAAAATACCCCGGCAGTCATCTCCCTGCACAGTCCCCGTTGGCCCCCTGACCAGTTGGGGAAGGCGCCAACTGGGCCCAGTTACCAGATAGGGCCCTTGTTTCTATTCTGGACGAGAGGTTTCATATGGTGGTCTTTCCCCACCACGCCTTAGCGGCGGCTGCCCCAAGCTTTAGCGCGTCCCTCAGCACGTAGTCCTGGACCTTGGAGTGCGCCAGTCTGCAACACTCGGTCGGGGTCAGTTCTTTCAGCTGGCAGACCAGCAAGTTGCGGGCAGACCAAAGAGCATCTTTCACTGCATTGATGGTCCTCCAGGCGCAGTTGATGTTGGTCTCGGTGTGTGTCGCGGGAAACAGCCCGTAGAGCATGGAGTCCCATGCCACGGAGCTGCTTGGGACGAACCTTGACAAATACCACTGCATCCCCCTCCAGGCCTCCTGTGCATAGGCACACTCCAGAAGGAGGTGATAGACAGTCTCATCCCCCCCGCTGCCACCTCGAGGGCAGCGTGTGGTGGCGCAGAGATTCCGGGCGTGCATAAAGGACCTCACTGGCAGAGCCCCGCTCACCGCCAGCCAAGCAATGTCCTTGTGCTTGTTTGAAAGTTCTGGCGATGAGGCATTCTGCCAAACGACTTTAGCAGTCTGCGTGGGGAACCACACGACGGGATCCACCCTCTCCTTTTCCCGAAGGGTCTCGAGAATACTATGTGCTGACCACTGCCTAACGGCCTTGTGGTCAAAGGTGTTTCCTTTCAAAAATTTCTCCATGGAGGACAGGTGGTACGGGATGGTCCAACTACTCGGAGCGTTCCGCGGCAACGAGGCCAGGCCCATCCTTCGCAATACCGGGGACATGTAGAACCTCAGTAAGTAGTGACACTTGGTGTTTGCGTACTGAGGATCCACGCACAGCTTGATGCAGCCGCACACAAAGGTAGCCATCAGGGTGAGGGTGGCATTCGGTACGTCCTTTCCCCCATTTTCCAGGTCTTTGTACGTGGTATCCCTGTGGACCTGGTCCATCCTCGACCCCCAAATGAAGTGGAAGATGGCCTGGGTGACCGCAGCGGCACAGGTCCAGGGAATAGGCCAGGCCTGCGCCACATACAACAGTACCGAAAGCCCCTCGCACCTGACAACCAGGCTCTTACCCGCAATGGAGAGGGACTGGAGCGTCCACCTGCTCAGCGTCTGCTTCAGTTTGGTGATACGCTCCTCCCAAGTCTTAGTGTATGCCCCAGCTCCACCAAACCAAACATCCAGCACCTTCAGGTAGTCTGTCCTGATGGTGAAGGGGACAAAGGAGCGGTCGTCCCATTTCCCGAAGAACATGGCCTTGCTCTTACCCCTATTGACTTTGGCGCCTGAGGCCAGTTCAAACTGGCCGTAGATGTCCAACAGCCTACTCACCAACCGACAATCGGTGCAGAAGATGGCGACATCGTCCATGTACAGGGAGGTCTTGACCTGAAGGCCTCCGCTGCCTGGGATAGACACGCCCTTCAGGCACATGTCCTTCCTGATGGATGCGGTGAAGGGCTCCACACAGCACACGAACCAGGCAGGAGAGAGTGGGCAGCCCTGCCTGACTCCAGATCTGACGGGAAAACTGCCTGATTCCAACTCGTTGATTGAGACTGCACTAACAATGTTGGTGTAGAGCAGCTGGATCCAATTGCGGCTGCCCTCCCCAAACCCCAATTTGGAGATGACATCCCTCATGTAAGCATGAGAGACTGTCGGAGGCCTTCTCCTGGTCCAGGCTGACGAGGCAGGTGTCCACCCGCCTGTCCTGTACGTAGGCGATCATATCCCTGATGAGTGCAAGGCTCTCAGCGATCTTCCTGCCCGGCACAGCACAGGTTTGGTCAGGGTGAATCACCGACTCCAGGACAGACCTGACCTGGTTGGCTATGACCTTGGCCAGGATTTTGTAGTCCACGTTCAATAGTGAAATGGGACGCCAGTTCTTAATTTCTTCCCTCTCCCCCTTCCTCTTGTAAATGAGGGTGATGATGCACTTCCTCATGGACTTGCACATTTCCCCTGACGAAGCGCACTGTCGTACACCTCCAGCAGGTCCTGGCCGACCAGGTCCCATAGAGCGGGATACAGCTCGACCAGTAAACTGTCGCTCCCGGGAGTCTTATTCCTCTCCAAGGACTTGAGGGCTCTGGTCAGCTCATCCAGGGATATCGGCCGGTCCAGCCACTCCCTCGTGCTGTCGTCTAAGACCTCCGTGATAGATGACAGGAACGACTCGAGGCCATGCTGTCTGTAGGCTTTGCGTCGTACAGTCCGGCATAGAAGGATCTGCTGATCCTCAAAATGTCGGGCTGAGACGATGTCATCGAGCCATCATCCTCCTTCAGCTGGGTCAGCACAGAGCTCTTTTTCTGCACCTTCTGAAAGAAGAAACGCGAGCACGTCTCCTCCTGCTCCACGGATGGGACCCTGGACCGGAAGATTATCCTGGAGGCCTCCGCGGCAAAGAGCGAGGCTTGCTGACCCCTCACCTCGCGGAGGTCCTCCATGACATTGACCCCCATTGACTGCAGAAGGAGCAGGTTCTGCATCCTTTTCTGGAGTCGTGAAAGCTTTCCCCGCCTCTCTATCACCTTCCGAACACCCTTGAGGACAAAGAACCTCTTGACGTTCTCCTTCACTGTCTCCCACCCGTCGCTCGGAGACTCAAAGAGGGGTTTCACGGTACTCCAACCAACGTATTCCCTCTTAAGCTCCTTGACATTCTCTGGGGTCAACAGAGTCGTGTTGAGCTCCCATGTCCCCTTGCCGGCCTGCTGGTTGTCCTGTAAGTGACAGTCGGCCAGCAGGAGGCAGTGGTCAGAGAAGAACACCGGCTTGACGCTGGTGGACCTGACCGAGAATGCCTGTGACACAAACAGGAAGTCTATCCTTGAGTGGATAGACCCATCTGGCTGCGACCAGGTGTATCTCCGCTGCACTCCATCTGCAGGGGTGCTGAAGACGTCGAGCAGCTTGGCTCCTTTCACCGTGCCCATCAGGAATCTGGACGTGACGTCCAGTTGACTCCCCCCACCCGCTGTCCCCAGGCCGGATCTTCCATCTGCATCAATGATGCAGTTGAAGTCTCCGCCTAGGATGACCGGCCTGCACGTAGCCAGCAGGGGGGAAGCCGCTGCAGGACGGCCAACCGCTTACTCTGTACTGCTGGGGCGTACACGTTGATCAGCCTCAGGGGAGCGTTCCTGTAGGTGACATTAGCCACTAGGAAACGCCTCCCCCACCACCTCCTGAACTTGAGATATAGTGAAGTTGCGCCCCTGCAGCAGAATAGCCAGGCCCGAGGAGCGACAGTCGTTACCCACCAACCAGATCGAAGGCCCACAGGCCCAGGCGCCCGACCATTTCCCGTACCTGCTGAAGTGCGGTATCCCGCACTCCTGCAGAAACAGGAGGTATGTCGTGACGGTGGTCAGGTAGGCCAAAGTGGACACATATCTTGCAATGGACTTGACGCTGCACACATTAACGCTCACAACTCGTACCCCCATTGTGGGCAGTGACCGCAGCACCCTCCCCGAATCCAAGGTCCAGCCCCTCCATCTGTCCTTTCATGCCCATTGTCCGGGCGAACTGCTGGACGCTCTCCGGGCTCAGGAAACCATCTGTGCTGCCTTCCGGGTGGCATCCCCCCGTTGGGGGTACGGAGGCAGGAGAGTCGGGCTCTGGGTCAAGTTGGGGGCACGTTGTTTCCTTCTTCCCGCCTGCAGGTTCCAGGGGTCCCTCCAGGGCCCGTGGCTGGGTGTCGGAGGGAACCGCAGGACACTTCCTGGCCCCTGGAAGTGGGGTGCTGCTTTCCTTCTCAGTGGAAGTCTTCAGTTTCTGCTTTGGGCGGGCCTGCTCTGAATCCCCCTCGTCAGAAGAGCTTTTATAGCCCCCATGTAGCTGCCTCTTCCCGCCTGATGGTTGCGGAGCTCGGGCCCGCCGGTGCACCTTCCTCTTTGCCTTCTGGACCGTCGTCCACTCCCCGGGTCACCTGTCGCCTCCTCCATCGACTCCGGGTTGTCGGCTGAGGGAGCGGAGCCTGCAGGGGCGCTTTGCTGGCCTCGGGTCCATCCTGCGGGGCTGGTCCCTCCTGAACGACCTGGCCCTCCTGCACACTAGGGGGGTCCTTGCAGGGGCCTGGTGCCCTCCTCTCCTCCGGGGGTCTTGCCTCGCATTGCCCCTGCCAGCGACCTGGGTGTACGTGGTCCCCCGCTGCGGGCATGCCCTGTAGATGTGGCCCGCTTCCCCGCAAAAGTTGCAGCTTTTTTCTTTTGGGCAATCCTTTGCAAGGTGTCCCTCCTCGCTGCAGATGGTGACTTTGCAGTCGGCCGCCACATGACCTGACCTACCACAGGCATGGCAGACTTTAGGTTGCCCTGCGCAGGTCAGGTAGCCCTTGCACCCGCCGATCACGAAGCTGGATGGTGGGCGTATGATGTTCCCGTCTGCGCCGGTCCTCAGCGTCACCCTGACCTGCCTTTTAAGGGTCCAGATCCCGTAGGGGTCCATCATGTTGGTTCGGTCCCCTTCCACCTCACGTACCTTCCAAGGAAGGTCAGGACATCAGCTGCTGGCACATGCGGGTTGTACATGTGTACAGTGACCATATGGCTCCTCTGCACCGGCATCATGAACAGTGGGACGGCAGTCAGTACAGAGAGGGGCCCTCACCTCCTTTTTCTTTGAAAACCTCCAGGAAGCGCTCGCAAAGCTTGGCGCTCCTGAACGTTACATCGTAGAAACCTCCTCCGCGGAAATCCTGCAGGCAGTAAATGTCCACAGCAGCGAACCCACACCAGTCCAAAAGGACCCTCTTCACGAAGAAGGTGCAGTCCACAGGTGCACCTTCATCCATCTTCTTCACAGAAACACGGATGGTGTTCCGGACCCCCTGACCTGGGGCACGAGCATTTGCTGCAGCCATCGTTGCAGGTTGGCTGCTCCCCTGAACTAGCGTTAGGCGGAAGCCAGCATTAAGATCCACCGGTTGCAAGGGTGCACAGCCAATCCGACATCTTCCTTCCACCTCCAACACAGTCACGCTCTCCTCCTCTTGGTCCACAAAGGAGTGGGTCTTTATTTTGTTCCGGAAGTAAGCTGGTTCACTGAGCTGGAAGGTTCATTCCCAGACAATCCGTCACCATTCTAGGTAACATCATCAGTGAGCCTCCGGTGAAGCGCTGGTGTTATGTCCCGCTTTCTACTTATCTGTTTATGTTTCCTTGGGTTGGTGAAGTCATTTCCTGTGTTGATGATGTCATTTCCTGTTCTTTTTCTCAGGGGATGGTAGATTGATTTGGAGCCAATGTGTTTGTTGATGGAGTTCCGGTTGGAATGTCATCCTTCTAGGGATTCTCGTTCGTGTCTCTGTTTGGCTTGTCCTAGGATGGATGTGTTGTCCCAAGCAAAGTGGTGTCCTTCCTCATCTGTATGTAAGGATACTAGTGATAGTGGGTCATGTTGTTTTGTGGCTAGTGCAATGCAAGTTGGGTCAACTAGTTATGCTGTAGTATCCAGGGATGTGAAGGCTAAGTGGATTAGCCACTGGGAAATGTAGAGGTGGGTGAGTTACTCTTTAGAGGATTGGCGTGGACTTGATGGGTCAAATGACTTGTTTTCACACTGTAGAGATTTAATGGTTTTGTCTGGTGTTTTGCACTGAGTTCATATTCAGTGTGTATCAATGTAGCATTCTATCTACAAATGCCATTTCTCTCCCTATAGAGGTAGTAGGAACTGCAGATGCTGGAGAATTTGAGATAACAAGGTGTAGAGCTGGATGAACACAGCAGGCCAAGCAGCATCGGAGGAGCAGGAAGGCTGAATTTTCGGGCCTCGACCCTTCTTCAAAAATGTCAGCCTTCCTGCTCCACTGATGCTGCTTGGTCTGCTGTGTTCATCCTTTCTCTGTCTATAAGCATTTTTGTGTAAGTATCGAAGTTGGTAAGATCTGAGTGATGGGTGGCAGCAATTTTAGAATGTAGGACATAATTTGCTTTCTGTGTGTGTGGAAACCAAATGAATTGCTTAAGGATATAAAAGGTGCACTCAAATATTCAAAACACCAGAGAAATGATATTGTGCTTTTTAATTTGTCAGCCATTTCTTTTTCTAGTTCAGTTCTGAGGAAAGACCTAGAATTGTTGGAGGATGCAAGATTTCGTGAGAGGGAAGAGCTGAGGGAGATCAATATTAGTAGAGAAATAATGCTGGGAAAATTGTTCTTATTGAAGGCCAATAAATTCCCAGGGCCTGATAACATACATTCCAGAATACATAAGGAAATAGCTCTAGAGATAGTGGGTACATTGGTGGTCATCTTCCAGGATTTTGTAGACTCTGAAATAGTCCCTGCAGATTGGAGGATGGCTAATGTCACTCCATTATTCAAAAAGGGAGGTAGAAAAAAGACAGGGAATTATAGACCAGTAAGCCGAGTATCATACGTGGGAAAAATTCTCGAATCCATTTTCAAGAATTTTATGCAGACAATTTAGAAAGCAGCCGCAGGATCAGACAGAATCAGCATGGATTTATGAAAGGGAAATCATGTTTGACAAATCTGTTGGAATTCTATGTAGATGTAACTAGTAGAATTAACAATGGGGAGCTGGTTGATGTAGTATGTTTAGATTTTCAGAAAGCATTTGACGAAGTCTCACATAAAAGGTTAATGTGCAAGATTAAAGTGCATGGGATTGGGAGAAGTGTATTGAAATGGAAAGGAAACTGGTTGGCAGAGAGGAGACAAAGAATAGGAATTAATGGGTCCTTTTTAGTAACTAGTGAGGTGCCTCAGGGATTGGTCCTGGGACCCCAACTATTGACAACATATATTAATGATTTGGATGAGGAAACAAATGTAACATCTCCAAGTTCTCAGAGGGTACCAAGTTTGGGTAGGAGGGCGAATTGTGATGAGGATGCAGTGATCCTTCAGCATGATCTTGATAGGTTGAGTGAGTGGGCAAATCAATGGCAGATACTATACAATTTGGATAAATGTGACGTTATTCACTTCAGAAGCAAAATCAAGAAGGTAGATTACTACCTGAATGGCTATAAATTAGAGAGGGGAGAGTGCAACGGGATCTGGGTGTCATTGTGCACCAGTTACTGAAGGTAAGCATGCAGGTGCAGCTGGCAGTAAAGAAGCAAATGGTATGTTAGCGTTTATTATGAGAGGTTTTGAGCACAGGAGCAAGGATGTGTCATTGCAGTCATACAGAGCCTTGGTGAGACCACACCTGGAGTATTGTGTACAGTTTTGGTCTCCTTTTCTGAGGAAGGATGCTCTCGCCCTCAAGGGAGTTCAGCAGTGGTTTACCAGGCTGATTCCAGGGATGGCGGGTCAAACATATGAGAAGAAATTGACTAGATTGGGATTGTTTTCACTGGAGTTCAAACGAATGAGGGGGGAATCTCACAGAGACTTATAAAACTCTAACAAGTCTGGACAGTGTACATGCAAGGAGGATGTTCCTAATGGTGGGTTTGTCCAGAATCAGGGCTCACAATATGAGAATTTGGAGTAGACTATTTAGGACGCAGATGAGGAAACATTTCTTCGCCAAAAGAGTGCTGAGCCTGTGCAATTCATTTTCACAAAAGGTAATTGAATGTATTCAAGAGATGACTAGAAATAGCACTTGGGGAAAATAGGGTCAAAGGTTATGGGGAGAAAGTAGGATTAGACTATTGAGTTGGACAATCATCCAGGATCATGAAGAATTGTGGAGCAGACTCGAAGGGCCAAATAGTCTCCTCCTACTCCTATCTGTAATGTTTCTGTGACTCGAAACATTAACTTTGATTCCACTTTACAGATGCTGCCAGACCTGAGCTTTTCCAGCAACTGCTGTCTTAATTTCTTTTCCTAGATTGTGATTCAATGATATCAGAATGTCTCTAGAGAAGCAGCTTACATGGTAAGAAATAAAGCCTTTTCTTTGGAAAGTCAGAACTCTGAGCAAGGATCATATCTAACTGAATATCACAAATTTTGGTGGAAAAGTTTTGAAGAACAGTCATTCCAGAGTCAAAATATTAGCTCAGTTTCTCTCCCTGCAAATTCTGCCAGACCTATTGAGTTTCTCCTGCAATTTCTGTTTTTACTTCAGATTTCCAGCATCCACAGTATTAGCTTTTACTCAGAGTGAGGTTCCTTCCCCAGTCAGTCCCATATATAGGTCATAAATAACAGTTCCAAGGAAGGGTCACTGGATCTGAAACGTTAACTCTGTTCCCTCACAGATGCTGCCAGACCTGCTGAGTCTTCCCAGCAACTTTGTTTTTGTTCTGGATTTACAGCATCCGCAGTTCTTTTGGTTTTTATTAACAGATAAGTGTTGTTTTAAGTGATGTGTAGATAATGTTTTGTAAATCAAAGTCTAAACAAGGATAGCGTTTTTCTATTGCAAACCTCTTTGGCTGCAATGCAGAATCATGAGCTTCTCATGATGTTCTGAGCATCACAAATGCTAATCTTCAGCAAATTTGATTGACTTAGCAATGTTGCAAATTTAGATATAGTATTAGTGGATTGGAAGGTAGACATGAGAATTAGTTTCTAAAATGATAGGTTGGAAGAGTGAATTTGCCTTTAAAAGAAAATTGTGTTGGAGATTTTAAAAAGTCTGCAGGCAGCATCAGATACACAGAAAGTTCTTGAAAGTAAAACATTGCATCAAAAAGCTATGCTGTTAGCAGGCAAAGCAGCATGTTTTTTAACCAAGATAACAGATTTTTGAATTTAGCCAAGTTAATTTAAACTAGGCCCTAGATACCAAAATCCAAATCAATTTAAATCTGATGGTTTTGACAACCTAGAACCAATCCAATTTTAAGAAATTAATAAGTCATCCAGTGTATAAAAGAAGAAGGCATTTGAAAATTAGTGTGAGAATAAACGGCCATCTGAAGAGAAATTTACAGGCTCTCACGGAAATCTCTAAGCTCTGAGTAATAAATAATAGTACTACGGCACTCTTAGCTATTACTGCTGACACAAGAATTCAACAGAGCAAGGTATTCCTGAATGGAAAACAGTGAAGAAGGCAAAGAACATTCTGGAAGACGTATCCTGGCTATAATTTTGAGGCAATAGTTTTTTTTTCTTATCCCTATGGTTTAGATATGTGGAAGTTGTATTTATTGAAACAACATACCAGTGGCATTTTGTTTTATTTGGTAGTAGTAGTTATGTGAGAAATTGTTCGGTTTGTTAGGAGTTCTGTTAATTTGTTCACTGTTAGAGTTAGATGAATAAATTGAGTGTTATTTACCCACTCCTTTATAACAGATTGGGGGTGACTGGCAGATTATACCACTTTTCGCACTCCCCTTAACAGAATATGAGGCAAAGCAAGCTTCTCTGGATGTTTCAGTTTTAATTATCAGAGAGGTGTTGACCACCCCTCCATAACAACATGATATCATGAAACAGTTGCAGCTACTGAATACTGCACTTTATAAGTGCTGACAACATTCTAATCATAGTACTAAAGATTTTTGCTTCAGAAATATACAGGCACCTGAACAAGCAATTCCAATTCAGCTATATTATTGGCATCTAACGAACAACGTTGTCAAATTTTCCAGGTACATCCTACTCGCAAAATATTGGGACAATTGCAGTAGGCAATTACTACTCATCAATGTGCTTTCAATTATCGGCTTAATAATAGGAGGCATTACTAACAGTGCTATCAAGCAGCATATACTTAACAATAATCTGCTCACTTATGCTCATTTTACATTCCACCCTAGCCATCCAACTTTTGCCTTCACTACAATCTTGATCCAGACACAGAAAAAATAGCTGAAATCAAGAGGTGTGGTAAAAATGGGTGTCTTTGACATCAAGATTGCATCTATCTGAGTATAACTCTAAGGAGTCCTAGTAAAACTAAAGTTGATGGGAAATAGGGATAAAACTTTCTGCTGGATGGAGTCATACTTAACGCAAAGGAATTTAAAGACCAGCCATCTAAGCTCCAGGAACTCCTCAGAGTAGTGTTCTAGTCACAACCATCTTCAGCTCCTTCATGAATGAGCCTCTATCTTTATGCCAGAAGTGGGGATATTTACTGATGAATGCCCAAAGTTTAGCATTATTCATTATTCCATAAATACAGAAACATACCTGGTCCTTTTGTAGCAAGACCTGGTCAACATTCAGGTTTGAGCTGATAAATAGCAAGTAACATTCAAGCCACAATACAATGGATAATAACCTGCTCCGTCTTACTTCATTCCGTAATGGGCTCAGTGGTTGGCACTGCTGCCTCACAGCACCAGGGGCCTGGGTTTGATTCCATTGTCAGGTGACTGTCTGTGTGGAGTTTGCATGTTCTCCCCATGTCTGGGTGGGTTTCTTCCAGGTGCTCTAGTTTCCTTCCACAGTCCAAACATGTGCAGGTCAGGCAGATTGACAATGCTAAATTACCCACAGTGTTCAGGGGTGTATGGCTTAGGTGGGTTATTAGAGGATGGGTTTGGGTAGGGTGCTCCAAAGGTTAGTGTGGAATTGTTGGGCCAAAGGGCCTGTTTCCACACTGTAGGGATTCTATTCTATGATAAGCTCTTGATCCCAGGAGTGAGCCTTCTTTAAATTATTTCTTAAGCAATTACATCATTTTTTTCAAATAAAGAGGACATAATGTTACAGGTTGTACTAGATATGACATCACTAACATTCTGCAGAGTTGCAGTAAAGTTTCCCTGTTTTTGAATTCCATTCCTCTTGCAATAAACAGCATTTTACTTGCCTTCCTAATCACCTACTGAACCTGTATAGTAACTTCATGACAACGATGTCCCAGGATCTCTCTGTACCATGAATTCTGCAACCCCTCTCTGTTTAAATAGTAATCAGCGATAATGGGAACTGCAGATGCTGGAGAATCCGAGATAACAAAGTGTGGAGCTGGATGAACACAGCCGGCCAAGCAGCATCTTAGGAGCACAAAAGCTTTTCTGCTTTTGTGCTCCTAAAATGCTGCTTGGCCTGCTGTGTTCATCCAGTTCCACACTTTGTTATCTCTGTTTAATTAATATATTGTTTTCTCTACTTTTTGCAAAATGGACAGGATCACATTAACCCATGGTATATTCCATCTGCCAAATCTGGTTCACTCACTAAATCTGTCTACATCCCTTTGAAGGCTCTCTAACACCTCTAGTCAGCTTAGTTTCTTGCATGTTTTGATGTCACTAGCAAATTTAGCCATCATCCATTCCATAACTTCAGCCAAATCGTTGATGTAAATTGTAAATAGTTGCAGACCTGGCACTGGTCCTTGAGCCAGTCCATTGGTGACAGCTTGCCAACCTTACAATGCTCTATTTTTTGCCAAGAAAAAATACAGATACTGTTTATCAGGATGATAACAGAGAACCAAGGGAGTATGACAATGATCCAAGGAAGTATGAAAAGGCAGGGATTCCTTGCTGCCGAAAATATTTGGCTGAAAGGTAACCTGAAAGAAAACTTTAAGATTATGATCTCTAAAAAGTAACCAGAAAGAAAATTTTAAGGTCATGAAGGGTTTTATTTTAGGATAGATATAAGAGGTGTTTCCATTTATGAGGGAATGTAAAATGTTGATGCAAAAATGCAAAACATTCAATGTAAATCAGAAAATCTTAAAACTAGAAAATGGTTACTGGACACTCAAGTGTAAAGTGTAGTGGAATTATAGTTTCAATATGTAAGAGACGAGAGTAGATTAACTCAGACGTATAGCCTTCAGGACCACAGTTTAAAGGAATGGGCAAAATAAACATTCTTTTAACAATGCAAAGAGTCTGAGTACTAAGGCTTAGTTGGAAGGGAGGGAAAATGGTAAAGAGGGAAGTAGCCTTGGTGATTATGAATTAAGCCAATTAAACAATAGGGATATAATGAAAGGTGAGCAGACATTGAAGTCTTTATTGTCACAATTATGAAATAGGGAAGGATTTAAGACTATTTTAGTAATGTATTATGTGTTATTGTGTATAGGATATTGGATAAGTATTCAGTAGAGACAGAATAGTTTAAATGGAGGATTTTAAATTCATATCAGTTGGGATAAGCCGGCTAGTTTATGTCAGAAAGATAGCAATTTGTTTTGCATCCTGGATAATTTTCTGCACAATTATGTTCTTTAACCATCAGAAAACAGGCCAGAAAGTCTGACAGACAGTCACCAGACTTGAAATGTTAGCTTTGCCTTCATACCACAGACAGTGCCAGACCTACTGAGTTGCTCCAGCAATTTTTGTTTTTGTTAAAGATCTCCAGAATACACAGTTCTTTGTTTAATTAAAGGGTAGGCCATGTTGGATTTAGCAATGAGTAATGAAGACAATTTAACAAACAAAATAATATTGTGTGAAAACATATCTAACAGAGAAAATTTAAAATAACATCCGAAATGGAGAAAAGTTAAACTGCTGCTATGATTTAGATTGCACTGGCTTCAACAGCATGAGACAAAGACTGCCCAGAGAAAACTATGAAAATCTATCGAAGGGTAAAATAATAGAGAATCAATGGAAAATGTTCGAAAATAATTTATGATATGACAGAACTGGTTTATATGATTAATGTGTGAGAGCTCCTCATGCCAAAAACCAGAGAAGAGGCAACACAGAACTGAAGGAAAAAGGCCATGGAAAAATGTTTTAAGCAAGCACAGATCCTGCCAAGTAGTAGTGATACAAAGAGCAAAAGGTAACCAAAGAGGTAGTAAGAGTGACGAAAAGGAGAATGAAAATTAACTTGTAAAGGAGATCAAAAT
Organism: Stegostoma tigrinum; assembly: GCF_030684315.1. Taxonomy (NCBI): domain Eukaryota; kingdom Metazoa; phylum Chordata; class Chondrichthyes; order Orectolobiformes; family Stegostomatidae; genus Stegostoma; species Stegostoma tigrinum. Next base: position 57,894,715 of record NC_081366.1, read on the forward strand.
CAACATAATCTTTTACATTATGTCAGCAGCAGCGTTGATCTTTGAAAATGGAGAAAAACCGAAAGAACTGTGGATGCTGTTTGTCAGGAACAAAAACAAAACAGAAGTTGCTGGAAAATCTCAGCAGGTCTGGCAGTATCTGTGAAGAAAAAAATCAGAGTTAACATTTAGGGTCCGATGACCCTGCTCTGGAAACCGATATTGTAAAAGTCATATTGGGCTGAACCTTATAACATTTTGGCTGTCAATTTTGTCAAGTTTCACGTCGGGTTTCTAGTGTGATTTAGAATATAGATCATAGAACAGAACAACACAGAAACAGGCTCTGTGTTGACCATGATGTCATTCTAAACTAATTACATCTACCTGCACATGGTTTGTATCCTTCTATTCCCTGCCTGTTCATGAGTCTGTCTAAATGCCTCTTAAACGTTGCTTTCATTTAGCATGAGGGGTCATGAGTTCAAAGTGAGAGGAGGAAAGTTTAGGGGAGATATGTGTGGAAAGTTCTTTACACAGAGGGTGGTGGGTGCCTGGAATGCGTTGCCGGCAGAGGTGGTAGACGCAGACACATTAGCATCTTTTAAGATATATTTGGACAGGTACATGGATGGGCAGGGAGCAAATGGACACAGACCGTTAGAAAATAGATGACAGGTTAGACAGAGGATCTTGATCGGCGTAGGCTTGGAGGGCCGAAGGGCCTGTTCCTGTGCTGTAATTTTCTTAGTTCTTTGTTCTTTGGCTTTGACCACCATGGCAGCATGTTTCAGACAAGCCACAATTTTTTTATAAAAGTTGGCTTACACATCTCCTTCAAACTTTCTCCCACTCACCATAGACATGTGTCCTGTAGTATTTGACACTTCTAATCAGGGCAAAAGATTCTGGCTGTCCACATTAACCATGCCTCTCATAATTTTACTTATTTCTATCATGTCACTCCTCAGCTTCTGATGTGCTAGCAAGAACAATCCAAGTTTGTCCAAATCCTCCTTATTGCTGAGCAATTCCTAAATGTATTGCCCCAAACCCATCTCATTAACCACTTACCATGAACCTATGTTTGCCAACTCATCTGATGCTGTCTCGCCATAACCAGAGGAACCTGTTACTCATTGGATGCCTTGGAATGGACCAACTTTCCTGGTGTCTGTAGCAGCTTTAAAAGGCCGAAGTGCGTCTAAGTGAGCACATTGCTCTTTACAATTCATGATGTTTTTTATGGAGATAACAGTCAAGGGAAAATTAGCACTCTGCTTTGCCATCAGAAACTGAATGTCCTGGTGGTTGGGATGGTAGAGAGAAGAGTTGTCCTCTTCCCCCAGAATCTGTACAGTTGGTCATGCCATCGAATCCTGCCAATCTGGTCTGAAACTGCCACCCAGGTCAGTGAAGTCTCAATTGCCTGAAGGAATCTCCAACAATGCTGTAAGAAGGTCAGTAACCTTCTCTGCTCCACAAAGGTAAGTGTCACCACTTTTCTGTGCTATCTCACAACTGCTCTATCTTGCTGCTGTCCTTTACTCTCACCACAGCCAATGCTCTATCATCCTATTATAGGATATAGGCAGCATGGTGGCTTAGTGGTTAGCACTGCAGCCTCACAGTGCCAGGGAGCCAGGTTCGATTCCAGTCTCAGGTGTGTGGAGTTTGCACATTCTCCCCATGTCTGCATGGGTTTCCTCCAGGTGCTCTGGTTTCCTCCCACAGTCCAAAGATGTGCAGGCTAGGTGGATTGGCCATGCTAAATTGCCTGTAGTGTTCAGGTGTGTGTGGGTTATAGGTGGATGGGTCTGGGTGGGAAGCTTCAAGGGACTTGTTGGGCCAAAGGGCCCATTTCCACACTGTAGGGAATCTAATCTAATCCTTACTAATGCATACAATATTTTCCTTTACTTGTGCTCTCCAACTGAACTTCACACACTGCGAATCCTCCATACCCTCAGCTCTGCCTACTCACCTTTTCCCCACTTGCAGCAGCACTAACAATTGAGTCACCCACTTTCATCTCACTCAATCACTCCCTTACTCAGATTCCAGGAGAAGATAGCATACAATAGAACAGAAAACAAACAATGGTGGTGAGGTGCCCAACATTACTTTTCTCACGTTGGTGGGTATTTTATCTAGATTACAGCTGGGAGTACAAACCAGTGAGCATATCACTGTCACGTTTCTGTGCCTGGGAAAGGAATGAATGTTGGCAGTCAGAGGGCTGCAGGGACTGGGCACCTGCAATGTCCTAGGCAGATGAAAGCCCTGTGGTGTCAGCAGTCAAGACTTTGTCCACAGTCACAGGGTGGAGCAGCAGCAGTGGACAGGTAATAGGGAGGTAATGAGTCTCATTTCCATGAAAACAGCTACACTATGATGCTGCTGCCACAAGCATGCAATCACCTGGCTGCCTCCATAGACAGATGACGGCTGCCATGGAACACCACATCCAGCAGTCACAGGGGCTGCTAGATATATAAATCAAACTGGAGCTGGAGACGGAAATAAAATAGACCTGCGTTTCATTGTCCTAGTCATTGGTACCCTTTCTTCACAAAGAGACAAAGCAGTGTCATTACACACCCAGCCAGAGGAAGAACTATGCATTACCTCTTATTCTTGCCCTAAACGTACCCTAACCTTACCTCTAAACTGCCTGCAAACCTCACACCTAATGGAGCTCAATCCAATGAGGACATGACTTCCAGGCTCCTGATCAGGGCATTATCCTTTCACCTCAGCTATGGAACCTGGAGTGACACTTAAATATGGTGACAGAAAGAGAAAGAAGAAAAGCTCTTGAGGGCACATTGGTGGCATGGGTGTTATTTCACTCCAAATGAAGTCTAACATTTGTTAAAGCATGCTCAGATTTCCAATAAAACCTGTTTGCACGTTTCATGGTGTCCTTGCAGAGGGACAACATGGTATCCATTAATACTCTCAATGCCTTCAGAGAGAGGTAGGCACTGCAGGTGCTATTGTTTTTTATTTCCCTCTCCATCTTCATTTTGATTTAGCCCCTTCTCTTGCTCCCTATGTCCCCTTCACTTTTGATGGTTTGCATTGACTCTCATGGGCTTTGTGTGAAAATATCTAACTGGCTACATGGGTTTATTTCCTGATGGTGGCTAATATTTAAAATAAAAGGTGAGTGTGGGGGCCTGTTGTAGTGGTAATGTCCTTACTTCTAGGCTAGGAGATCTGAGTTCATGTACCCCTGCTCCAGAGGTGTATAATAACACTTCAGAACAGGTTGATTAGTAAAATAGTTGAAGATTCTCTGTGCATTGCCCTGAATGGGCTTTGCATGTAAATTAATCAATTGGAAAATGTGAATAATTTACTGGTAATGGTTGATAGATGAGTAATTTGGTGATGGGAAAAGCCGTTCAGTTGTGTGATAGTACTGTTGGATATAAGAAAAACAAATGGATCTCTGAAAGGGCTTCTGTGACACAGTGACCCATTTCTGGGCCAGGAGTTTGGGTTCAATTCCCATTTGCTCCAGAGTGGCAGTAACATTGCAAAACAATATCCACTGTAGTGATTGTAATGAGGGTGTACATTATAGAATATGAACTTGCGGTTTGAGGCTGTTAAAGTGGTTCATTCAGGGAGCCCTAAATGACATATAAAAAACCGTGGGTATTAGAGGTACTGATATTCTGATGCCTGACTCTAATAGAGGAAGTACTAAAGTCAGGGATTGTTCATGTCTAAATAAAGGTTGACTTAATGACAGGATACTGGCCTCTGTGGAATTATGTTATCCCTCTCCTTCCAAGTCTGCAGTCTCCAATCTCCACAAATATATGCTCCCATGCCCCTTTCTGCAACAATGTATCCCTTTATTCTCCATCTCCCCTTTTCTCCTCCTCTGGACAGCCACAACATACTGACGGTGGCCCACCCCTTGAGTGACCTAACTGGTCACCTTGGATGAAAAGTGGTCATGCCCTGACTGATAACTGTATATCTCCTGACTGTGTCAGCTCTAAACCATAAGGAGGCCCAGGGCTCTCTGTGTCCCATGCTCTGGACTTCAGATGCTTGCGCCCCGTGACTATACTTGCCCTGACCAGAGGCCTGACCATGGCCAAGCCTTGGAATGATCCTGGAGGCTGCCCTTGAGTTACTGATCTGGGATCCCTGACAGGTGTTTCCATTGTCTTGACAGAGGACTACTTCCTTTGAATATGAGACATGGCTGTTTGCTTGCAGAACAAACAATGTAGTAGCTGCTTAAACTGCAGACACATGACTCAATTATGGGAATCAACTTTAGAATGTTCTATACAGTAATGTCCCATTCTGCTTCCCCCCCCTCCCCTTGACTGAGGACTACAAATTGCACAAAAAAACTTCCTTGCTCTATAACTACACCATGAAGCAAAGCAAGGTGGGACTGCTGTGGGCATGTAAAAAGGTCCTAAGTGAATGAGAGCTTTCAGCAAGCAACTACCTGCTTCTGGGTGCAAAATGTCCTGGCAGCAGCATCGTAATGATAAATGCCAGTGAACTATGAACTGCAATTTTAAAGTGCAGAAACATCCTGCAGTTGGATTGAAGAGGTGCCATGAGGCTTCTGAGGGGCTGGCAGGTGTCGATGCTGGTGTCCATGGGTGTGTGATCCCATGTTGCCAGTGCCCTGTGGCATGCCCTGAAACATGGGCGTCCAAGATAATGGCCCAGAGGAGGAAACAGAAATGGAAATTGCCAGGAATCGACTTTGACTTTCAAGTTGAGAATCATCATTGCCTAATTTCCTCACTGAAGATGGTAGGTGTATATTACTGAAGCAAGATCCATTGTTAATGAGATTATTTGCAAGCAAACATTCCTCTTGATAGGTATCCTACTGTTCATTAATGAAAATCTGGTCTTGACACCCAGATATCTTTTTTGAAAAAGCAATGAATTGTTTCCAATGTCGAGAAAGGCCCCACCCAAATTCTCACATTACTTCTGTATGTTTCTCACCATAGCTCATGCTCATATCCTTATAAGTTTCCACTCATTGTCAGTGAAAATGAAGAATGGTAGACAAGTTGAACAAATGCTTTACCTCAATATTTATGGTAGAGATAGACAATCAAATGCTGGACATCCCAAGAAAACTATCACTGAAATAGGGTAAAGAGCTACTAAAAATTGAAGTGAGCTAAATGGATGTAATGATCATGACATAAGAGTGACAAAACCCTCGGACTAGATGTTCTCTATTCCTGCTTGTTAAAGGATGTGCTCAAGCACATTTGAAGATTATTATAGTTAGGACATTTTCAAAGTTCTCTTCATTTGGAAATAATTTATTTATATTAGAAAATTGTGCATGTGGCTCCACTAGTAAGATGAGGATAAACAAGGATTCATTGACCTGTTAACCTAACCTCCATTTTCATGGATTTACGAAATTCAATGCATGAGCACAAAGTGGTTAAATGCATTGAACTTTTTCAACTGAACAGAGACTGCCACAATTGATCTGTAATGCGTTGGTCATGTTTGAAAAACTTGGTTGAATCTTTTTGAAGGGCTGACTCAAGTATTGTACTGGGGAATGTCTATGGATTTCATATAGAGGAGCTTGTTAAAACTATTTGATAATGTTCTTCAAAAAAGACTGGTAGCTAAAGTTAAAGTGGATAGAATTGAAGCCAAATTATTGCCCTCAGTAGGCTCAATGACAGAAGTCAGCAAATTCTGATTGCCAGACGTTACTCATGGTGTTCTGCAAGGATCTGTATCGGCTTATATTTCTTCACAATCTGGATAACAGGGGCAAAAGCCACACTTCCAAATGTGCCAATAGTAGAGATAATGTGTTATAAGTAATGTATTTGGAAGCATAAAATTATGAAAATATCTCAGTAGATAATGTGAGTGGAATAAACTGAGAAGTAGCTTTCAATATAGGCAAATGTAAGGTCATCTAGTTTCACGTTAAAATAGATAGGCCAGGGCAACTTCTAAATAGTGAAATGATAGATGTGACGGAAGGTTATATTGCATTTTTGATCTATTTATATTAATCTTTAAAATGTCATCAAACAGGTACAGAAAGCAATCAAGAGGTTAAATGAAATGCTTCCTCTTAGTATCCAGATGATCAGAATACAAAAATTTAGAATGCGACATGTATATAACATTTGCTTAGACTGTGAGCTGTTTCAGGCGCCATGCTTTGGAAAGGATAGGCTGGAATTGGAGAATAAAAGAATGATATCTGGACTCCAGGATTACATTCTGCGGAATGTTTACACAAAATCCTGAAATCGCAGCATTATGGGAATTATTTAATTTGAGTTTTTAAGCTTTAGGAGGGAGCAGATTGTGTAGAAAGAAAGAAAATATTTTTGCTAGTGGTCAAATGGTGGTGTTTAGGATAGGGGACTCAGGCTAAAAACTGGAACCAGATCTTTTAGTATGAAACTAACACTTTTATACACAGATTGGTCGAAGTTTTGTTCTTTGGTTTGCAACTGGCACTTCATTAATTGTTAATTTTAAAATGATATTGATACACTTCTGAACAGGTATGCAAGTTCTACTGAATGGACTAAGTATAGTACAGGCTTCCCCATATTGAAAAAAAAAACTCATTCATAAAAATACATCTATGACAGGTAAATGCCTTCATCTCAAGAAAGCCTAATAAATACTCTATTTGAATACAACAAGCTTTGGAATTCAGTGTCCAAAGCATTGTAGCTAACAATAAAGCTATGAAGGCAACCCATTGTGATAATGAACAATTGTGAAATCAGTTAAGAAGTATTAATTCAATTATGTAAATCTTCAGGCTCATTTCAATACATGGAACACACGAGGAAGCAATCCTTTTCAACACTCTGGACTTTATTTTAATTAAAAGAGCTGATGGTTTAAATGCCTCAACAGTCTTATCAGATCGCTTTGGAGTCTTGGCAGGTCTGGCATTCCAGGTGAGTTCATGCAATTTAATGTACAATCATGTCTATATTGAACAATCCAAAATAGCACCTGACTTTTTGTAATCAGTACCTGATGCCTCTCCAAGAGTACCCCATATCCCTTTAGGTGTTATGGGTCAGAATTGAAAAGAGAAATTTATCTCTTCTACTGGAGTACTGTGGCAATCCAAATACATCCATAAAGCTCAGAACTATGCTTACCTGATTAAATCGTCACACTTCAGTTTACTTGCTCTACAAAATCACACAGAATGAAGGCAGATGATAATTCACTTAGCCAGTTATCTCTATTTATAGTGTATGCACAAATCCCATGGCTCCATTCGTGTCACTGCAAAGATGAAAAGAACTGTGTCCAGGAATGGAATTTAGGTTTCTTGGTCACTTTTACCACCTCCACTTCAACCGAGAGGCCCTCAATCTTGAGAAATAATGAGGGTCCAGAGATAGTAAGAACTACATATGCTGGAGTCAGAGATAACACAATGTGGTGCTGGAGGAACACAGCAGGTCAGACAGCCTGGCCTGTTGTGCTCCTCCAGCTCCACACTAGAGTCCAGAGTTAACTGGAAATGTTGAATGAATCTGTGGTTGAAACTTCATCTTCTCTTGTTAGTGTTTATTACTTTAGGACTTGTGAGCTGTCTCCCTATGTTGTGTCTTTCTTTCTTTCTGTCAATCTACAATGTTGGAAAAAACCATATGAATGCAAATTGACATCAGTGCAATTTACAGTTTTCTTATTACTTAACAGTGCACATTTTTCATTATTTAGGAAATATAATTTTACCCTTTCTTCCAAGGTGACATTTTAATGGTGCAGGAAATCAATGCTTAAAATAATTTCTGTGTTGGTACTCAGTCTGAGGTACTTGTAACGTGATTGCCTGAAACCTATTTTAACCTGAGTAGAAAGTAATTCTGTAGATCAGAGAGCATCCTGATCAATTAATTCATATGGACAGGTCTCTGAAGGGAAATGTTGTCATTTAATGCATCTATTAATTTAGCTGATATTACTTTCCTTTTTATACACATGTACATTTAAATTGGCTTCATTTTTTGTCAAAGATAACAAGGTGTAGAGCTGGATGAACACAACAGGCCAAGCAGCATCATAGGAGCAGGAAGGCTGATGTTTCAGGCCTAGACCTTCCATCAGAAATGAGTTTAGGCCCAAAACGTCAGCCTTCCTGCTCCTATGATGTTGCTTGGCCTGCTGTGTTCATCCAGCTCTACACCTTGTTATCTCGGATTCTTCAGCATCTTCATTTTTTGTCATACATGTTGTCAAGGAGTCTGGAAGCAGGAATATGTCATTCTGCTACTAAAATCTGTTCTTTCATTCAGTTAAATCTTGGCTGATCTGCAACCCAGCTACATTTACCTGCTTTTGTCTGTGATGCCTGACATCCCTACCGAGCAAAAACGCAGTTACTCTATAATGGGAGAACAATGCAGGGATTTCAACCTGCAGCACAAAAAAAAATATAAAAAGCTGGATGCTTGCAGAATTGGGAAGAGTCTGTGGAGGCTAAAAGATGGCGAATAGGTTAAAGATTTCTAAGTCCGTCTCCTGTTTCTGGCTCAGAGAATGTATGTAGGTGGGATGGACAGTGAAGCATGTCAAGACCGCTGACAAATCAGCTGAATCAAACAGAATGCAGAGGAAAATGAGACAAGGTTTTCATTCCAAGTTGGTTCGAGTTCCAGGATTTGCGTTGGAGATGTGAGCAGTTCTGAAGGCCAGAATTAAAATTTTGAATGTCTTATGTAGACATGTGGAAGGCCACAGCTTATAACTGTACTTGCTGTCATAAATTGCAGAACTGATCCCTGACAGCGTGTGGTTGAATTCGAGTCCTGCCACAAATTTACCTCTATTATTTTAAAATGATGTTGAAAATAAACAGCGATAGTAGGAACTGCAGATGCTGGAGAATCTGAGATAACGAGGTGTAGAGCTGGTTGAACGCAGCAGGCCAAGCAGCCTCAGAGGAGCAGGAAAGCTGACGTTTCGGGTCTGGACTTCTTTAGAATTAGGGGACAGAGAGGGATTCTGAAATAAATAGAGAGAGAGGAGGAGGTGGGTGGAAGTTGGATAAAGGAGAAAATAGGTGGAGAGGAGACAGACAGGTCAAGGAGGCAGGGATGGAGCCAGTAAAGTTGAGTGTAGGTGGGGAATTAGGGTGGGGATTGGTCAGTCCAGGGAAGATGGACAGGTCAAGGAGGCGGGAATGAGGCTGGTACGTAGAAGGTGGGGTTGGGGGTTGAGGTGGGACGAGTGGATAGGTGGGAGAAAGGACAGACGGGTTAGGGAGGTGGGACCAGCTGGGATGTTTTGGGATGTAGTCAGGGATGGGGAGATTTTGAACCTTCTGAAGTCCACATTGATACCATTGGGCCGCAGGGTTCCCAAGCAAAATATGAGGTGCTGTTCCTGCAACCTTCGGGTGGCATCATTGAAATGCTGGAGGAGTACCAGGATGGACATGTCATCCAAAGAATGGGAGGGGAAGTTGAAGTGGCTCATGATCAGGAGGTACAGTTGTTTGTTGTGAACCTAGCGTAGGTGTTCAACAACGTGGTACCACAATAGCAGATGTGCAGGTGAACATCTATTTGATGTGGGAGGTCTTCTTGGGGCCTGGGGTAGAGGTGAGGGGGAGGTGTAGGGGCAGGTGTAGCACTTCCTGCAGTTGCAGGGGAAAGTGTCGTGGTGGTGGGGCTGGTAAGGAGTGTGGAGCGGACAAGGAAGTCATGGAGAGAGTGATCTCTCCGGAAGGGCGGGGAGGGAAAAATGTCTTTGGTGGTGGGGTCAGATTGCAGATGGCAGAAGTGCCAGAGTCTGATATGTTGGGTCCGGAGGTTGGTGGAGTGGCATGTGAGGACAAGGGGCATTCTGTTTTGGTGGTTATTGCAGGGAGGGGGTGTGAGGGATGAGTTGTGGGAAATGCAAGAGACACTATCGAGGGCTTTTTCGACCACTGTGGAGGGGAAGTTGCAGTCCTTGAAAAATGAGGAAACATCTATTGAAAATAATTGATTTTTTCTTGACAAGCTCCAATGTGGCCCTGTGACAAAGTCCAAATCACAAAGGAAATGTATCAGTTTAAATGAACATATCATTATGGAGCAAGATACTGCAACCCCAGCCCTTGCTGTACTCATATGTTGTAGAAGGCCTGAGGTTTACTTATAGAAGAGAGATAGCCTGTTGGATGTATTGGTCATCTCCATGACCCACTGCCTGCACCAGTTAATCTATATGGCCTACATGCAAAAATTGCAATGGCTAGGAAGTCCATGAACCCACTTAAATTACAATTTCATGGGACTGCTGTGTGCAATGACTTCCACCTCAGAATCCTAATGTTAAGCAGGAGGATTCTCACAAATATAGCCCTCAAATGGTGAACATGACCACTGCCAGGTGTTGGAATGGAACAGCAGATTATACATAGACAATAGACCATGGAATTGCCCAGCACAAGAACAGGCCCTTTGACCCATGATGTTCCGAACATGATGCCAAGTTAAGCTAACCTTTTCTGCCTGTTGTTGAATCCCTCCATTCCTTGCATATTCATGTGCTAGTCTAAAAGTCCCTTAAATGTCACTATCGTATCTGCCTGCATCACCACTCCTGGCAGAGCATTCTAGTCTCCTATCACTCCCTGCGTCAAAAAACTTGCCCCTCACATCTCCTTTGAACTTTCACCTCACACTTTAAATGCATGCGCCTTAGGTTTAGATCAGATGCCGGACAAAAGCAGGGAAGAGAAAGTCGTGAAGCAGCAACCAATACAATAAACTATTCTATGTTGAATGGAAGGACATCAAAGGAATTGATTTGACACAATAAAAGTTGTTTGACATGAGGTTCAGGACCAATGTGAAATTTTGTACAAAGAGTTCAGGCAGAATTTAGATTAGATTAAATTCCCTACAGTCTGTAAACAGGTCCTTCGGTCCAACAATTCCACACCGACCCTTGATATATCCCACCCAGACCCATCCCCCATAACCCACACACCCCTGAACACTACGGGCAATATAGCATGGCCAATCCACCTAACCTGCACATTTTTGGACTGTGGGAGGAAACCGGAGCACCTGGAGGAAACCCACACAGACACGGGGAGAATGTGCAAACTCTGCACAGGCAGTCGCCCAAGGGTGGATTTGAACCCAGGTCCCTGGCGCTGTGAGACTGCAGTGCTAACCACTAAGCCACCGTGCCGCCCCAATTCCACTGCACACTTGAGCCACCTCAGCACCATGAGTATTGATGGGGCTAAGCACCACTGTTTTGAGGCTCTGGATGGCTTTGGCTACCAGCTGGACATGAACCAATGTAAACCTAACAAACTCCTGCCTGCTCCTCCACCATCCAGCACCTCTTTGAGTATGGTCAGACAAGTAGCATGAGCTCTCTCCTCAGCAAGGCGCTAAAACCACATTGATGGATGTTCAGAATCCTGGCAGCATTTGTTCCAGAAGAAATTTGTACCTCCTATATCTTTTTGACAAACATAGATTAAAATGACAAACTAATACCACAATGTGGTGGCAATCAGTCATCTCTACCTCAATTGGACAGAACTCAGAGCAGGAAGGTGCTGCTAATGGTTAAAATCATTGGGGAGGCGAGATTTCATTCTCCTTCTTCTTTACCCTGCACCAAAATGCCATCACAGTCTCCCATATGAGAAAGCTGTCAATCACAGTATTGATAGAGTATAGGAAGAAACCTTCAGCCTATTGTATCTGCATTGGACCTTTGCATGTTCAACAGAAAAAGCCCTTGAAGCTTCCTTTTTGTCTACTGTAATTCTTCAAATTGTCTTCAAATTGTCCTCTCCTCCTGCAGCAAAAGTCAGGTGTTATAATGTTCTTTGTCACCCTCTATCCTTACTGGGCTCCAGGCACCAGCCTTCAGGCTAAGCCAAGGTACTTTCCATCAGTTTTCACAGTGGCAAGACACCAGCAATATACCAGAACTTCAAGAGAGTCAGGAGCAAGAGGTGAGTGTAGTGGCCATGGCTAAGGCGAAGGTGCTGGGGGCTGAAACGTCTGAAGCTGGATAAATCACCCAAACCAGATGGATCACACTCCAGAGTTTTGAAGGAGGTAGCTGAGGATTGTAGAGGCAGTTGTGGTGATCTTTCAGGAACCACGGCAGTCAAGGATGGTCACAGAGGACTGGAGAATGGCTAATATAATACCACTATTTAAAAAGGGATGGAGGCAAAAGGCAGGAAACTATAGGCTGGTTAGCCTGACCTCAACTGTTGGTAAGATTTAGAGTTCATTATTAAGAATGAGATTGTAGAGTACTTGTCAGTGCACGGCAGACAAGGGCTTAATCAGCATGGCTTAATCAGGGGAAGCCATGCCTGATAAATCTGTTAGAATTCTTTGAGAATGTTACAAACGAGTTAGACAAAGGACTGCCAACGGACATGATCTATCTGGATTCACAAAAAATGGGGTTTAACAAGTGCTGCATAGGAGACTGCTAAATAAGGTAAAATTTCTTTGTGTTGGGGCCAGGGACTGGTATTATAGAGGATTGGTTCGCTGGCAGCAAACAGACAGTGAGGATAAAAGGGTCTTTTTTGGATGATAACTGGTGACTAGTTGCATTGCAGCACGAAGGAACTGAGGGCCTTGTTGCTAAGTTTGCATACGATGCAAAAATGGGTAGAGGGCAGTTAGTGTTGAATCAGCAGGGAGACTACTAAAGGAATTGGAGAGGCAATAGGAGAGTGGGCGAAGAAGTAACAGGTGGAATACAGTGTGGGAAAGTGTGAGGTCATACACTTTGATAGAAAGAATGGAGTTGTAAACTATTTTCTAAATGGGGAAAGGCATCAAAGTCAAAAACACAAAGGCACTTGAGAGTCCTAGTTTAAGATTCTCTTAAGGTTAACATGCGAGTTCAGTTGGCAGCTAGGAAGGCAAATACAATGTCTGCATGTGTTTCATGAGGGCTAGAATGCAAGAGCAGGGATGTACAGCTCAGGCTGTATAAAACTGTGGTCACATCGCATTTGAATATTGTGAGCAGTTTTGAGCACTGTGCCTGAGGAAGGGTGTGTTGGTGTTGGAGGGGTCTAAAAGAGGTTTATAAAAGGCCCAGCTATGAAAGCCTTGTCATATTAGCAATGGTTGAGGACTCTGGGTCAATACTCCATAGAATTTAGAACGGTGATGGGGGAAAAATGGGGTGCACAAATGCCTCAGGACAGTGACTAATGCCATTTGTAAGGTCACACCAGTTTATTTTTGTTTCATGATGACAGGGTCAGTGCTACAGCCCAGGCAATAAGGTTTTGGAACATAATTGGATCCATGGATGCAGGGTGATATTGACTGTTTATATGTGACAATCAGTGGACCATATCACAATGCTATTGAATTCATCAACAGGAAAGGGTTTCATTCCATTAATTTTTAAGTGATCTTTGGTCATTGTTGCTACTTCCTTGGCAGTGTGGCCCACTGCCCTGGCAACTGTCATGACACCAAAATTCTGAGGTGATCTCGTATACCCAACATGTTGGAGGGCCCAGGGCACGTATAAGTCTGGTTACTGGGTCCAAGGACCATCTATTGCTGTTGTGGTTTAAAGTACAGTTGTGCAACCCCCAGACTGACACAGAGCACAGATACGATGCTGCCCATGCTTCGACCAGATCCATGGTGCAGCAGAATATATATCTTCTGAAGCTGTTTGGACCAGTGTAGGGAGAAGGTGGGGCTCCAGTCTTGTACGCACAGAGTGCTCTGTATTGTCCTGGCACACAATGCTCTGAACAATTGGAGCAAACATCACAGTACTGCATGGACTATTGAGTAACTGGGAGGAACAGGGCAAATCAAATGAGGAGGAGGAGGACGAGGAGACCAGAAATGGAGGAAATTGTTTTTACCATTGATAGAATTCAGTTGTGTCAGGTGCTACAGTGTAGACAGAACTTGACTGACAAATCATTTCCAAAAAGTAAGAGCTGAGTGCAACAGATCATCATGGACTATAAAGTAGTCATTATTTGTTATGCCAGGATTTGCATTTTATTGTTGAGGTGAATTGCAGCTTCTAATGGTTTTGCTGTGTTTCACTTTTTGCTGGCTGTGAATAAAAGTTCATGTTTGAAATTATCAGATTGTATGGCTGCATGTGATGTTGTTCCACTGAACAATGACAAGTTGAGATACAGCAGTGCTGGGGACAGAGTTGCAGTGTCTTACAAAGAGTATTTTCTAGGGATGTAGCTAAACTATAGTGCGGTGGTCGAACAATGACAAGGGTGAAATATATGCCAGGGAGTATCAGCCATGCTGTCTATGTACTGTGAACAGAATAACTTTTTGGCTGCTGTGACATTACACTGTTGGTGATGCGCAACTCCAGGCTGCCTGCTTGTCTGGTGCACAATGGCTTTTCAAAAATGTTGTAGATTGAAGGAATGCCAGACTTTGGGCAGAAATACACTGAAAGATGACTTATTCTGAGAACAGAGTGTGGTAAGGTGAGGTTGGAATCAACATCAGGTATGCCATTGGGGCAGGGTTGGTAGTTAAGGAGGTGAGGTTGGTAAGGTACTCCAAGAAAACCTACTTGGCCTCACAACACAAAAGTCTTCAAAACTTTCAAGGCAATTTACACTTAGCCGAAAAAAAGTTTCAGCCCTATGAGTGCAATACACATATACACACACCAGCAGGTTCAGGAACAGCTCTTCCCTGCTGTTATTAGACTGACGAACGGACTCTCTAATTTCAAATAATGCTGACCTTGCTAATATTGATCTTGCCTAACACATGCCCTGTGTGATGTGATTTGTATGTCTCTGTCCAGTTTTTCTTTTACCCTATGATCTGTATGTCCTTGCTTAATATAATCTGTCGGCACTGCTCATAAACAAAGACATTCATTATATTTTTACACGTGACAATAAATCAATCAAATCAAATCAGAAACTGTTGGGAATAATGAACTCTAATTCATGAGAATAGTTGTGCGTATATTTTGTACAGCTAATCTAACTCATAGTTGCAAATAAGGCATACTAAATTGTTTTATGTTGCTTGTTCTGAAAGGGATAGTTGGATCGAGCCATGTAAAAATGTCCTTCTGACCTGTTGTAATCATGTGACCTCTACCACATGCGGGAAGTGTTTTTTGGTAGCAGCCATTTTGCAGGCATTTCAATAGAAACTATACAGATAGGTCTGCAGTGTGATGAGAAGAGAACAATCTCTATTTTGCATTCTTTAAGTGTGTTTGTGTGTGTAATATGGGACATGCTTTGGAAAATACAACATGCTTGGAGGGAAAAAGGCAAGGTTTTGGAGAAATGGGTAATTATGGAGTCTGTTCTGGACTATTTCTTAGAAATTAATTGTTATGTTTAATTAACTTATCTAATCTTATTTTATCACGTGACTGGATAGATGGTTAACTTTCTGGATCTTAGCCTTTGCTCAATTCTTATGCTGTTAAAATGAGTGAAAGCCACTCTATTCCATTTTGCTGTTTTACTTCCCGTGGTAAGTGCGTAGTCATAACTCATTTAAAAATATTAATATTAATGTACTGCATTTTATTTATTTCGAAACAGTCACCATTTATAAAGCAGTATCCATTAGTATTTTGTAAATATAGTTAAGCTTTAATGAGCAATTGATTATATAAAATTGTTACCCATTTCAGAATGCACATGGATTTGTACCCTCTGTAGATTAGCTATGTGGATAAGGGAATAAACAGCTAAAAGAACATCATTTATAAAGGAGCTTATTAGAGGTTGGAAACCATTCTCTATTACCACAATGTCTCACTGGTGTTACTTTTAGCAAGCTTTTCTAATAAATCCCATTGCTCAACCCAGCACTGGAAGAGAATGTGCTTTTTCGTTGAAACAATTCATGACATTTCTTTGTGCTCCAGGCTATGTAAAGTAAATGAAATGTACCAGCAAATGAAGAGTGTGAAATTAAACATTTCCAGAGATACACTGTCAATAAATCTTTAAATTTATTGAAGTTTTGTCCAGTAGTTCTGAAGTTTGATATAATGTTAAGCGAATAGGGAATTTTACAAATGTAATGCTTTCTAGTTTGAAAATGTTAATGTTTACAACTGTTAACTTTCATTGCAAAATTTTCCAAGAATACTTTCTACAAATATGTCACTTAAAAACAAACAAAAATTGACCTTGGAATGTGTGAAAATATGCAGTATTATTTGTAGATAAGACTCGAGTGTTGGCCACTACATCGACATGCTGGAAAGCATAGACTCCCAAAATTGTGATGTGAATGAGGGAATGAAATGTGGGTGTGGTGCAATATGTTCAGTTGATGTGGCTATCATGATTGAACAGTTAGCAGTCTGAGCAAGTTGTAGGATCTGGATGTGTGAATTGTAGCCGTATCAAGGATGAGATGGAATGTATTAATATCAGTTACGCATTTTAGATGAGTTTTGATAGTGACTAATGGGGATGTGTTGAAATGTGCAGAGTCTGAGAATAGTGATGCATTTTGCTGAATATGGCATTTGAGGGTATGCCCACTGACCATTATCACTTTTATGAGGATGTTTAATGCAAGGTGATGCATTTTGGAAGATCAAATTCAAGGGTGAACTATACAGTAAATGGAAAAGTCCTAGGGAAAATTGATGAACAGAGAGATCTGGGTGTTCAGATCCATTGTTCCCTGAAGGGGACAATGCAGGTCAATAGGGTGGTCAAGAAGGCATATGGCATGCTTTCCTTCATTGGGCGGGGTATTGAGTACAAGAGTCAGCCGGTCATGTTGCAGTTGTATAGGACTTTGGTTCGGCCACATTTGGAGTACTGTGTACAGTTCTGGTTGCCGCATTACCAAAAGGATGTGGATGCTTTGGAGAGGGTGCAGAGGAGGTTCACCAGGATGTTGCCTGTTATGGAGGGTGCTAGCTACGAAGAGAGGTTGAATAGATTAGGATTATTTTCATTAGAAAGATGGAGATTGAGGGGGGACCTGATTGAGGTCTACAAAATCATGAGTGGTATAGACAGGGTGGATAGTAAGAAGCTTTTTCTCAGAATGGGGGACTCAATTACTAGGGGTCATGAGTTCAAAGTGAGAGGAAGAAAGTTTAAGGGAGATATGCGTGGAAAGTTCTTTACACAGAGGGTGGTGGGCGCCAGGAACACTTTGCCAGTGGAGGTGGTAGACGCAGACACGTTAGCGTCTCTTAAGATATATTTGGACAGGTACATGGATGGGCAGGGAGCAAATGGACACAGACCGTTAGAAAATAGATGACAGGTTAGACAGAGGATCTTGATTGGCACAGGCTTGGAGGGCCGAAGGGCCTGTTCCTGTGCTGTAGGTTTCTTTGTTTAACTTCTTCAGACACTGTGTCCATGTTCTCGGGGCTTGATTCTTGTTGTTTGACATAGAGCTTGGAAACGGACATTTTGGTCCAACCAACATCTAGTCATCTGCTTCCAACGTCTCCAAAATGTGAAGAAAAAAGGCATCTCTCTAGCCTTGTACTTCTTTCATCAATTGAATTGAATTAGTTTTGTTGTCACATGTACTCATTTGAATATTGTGCGAAGTTGACAGTCATGACATTACAGTGCCATCTTAGGCACTTCAGATCAAATTCTTAGGAAACAGAAAAACTAGAAAAGTAAGTAATTGACTAAGTACATTAGTATAGGTCATAGCAATAAATTTGAAAATTAAAGAAGTAAAAATTTCAGAATTTTGCCTTTCTGATCCAGTTCATAGAGACACCCAGCATCAAGGGAGACCTCTTCCATCTTGATGCTGCCAGTGCCAGGTCTACTAATGTAAGAGGTGCCTGACTTCAAGTGCAATCTCTTTGTTGCTGGCCCACTTTGCTGATATTGCTAAACCCACAATCACACTGCAACCAAGAATCTCTGGCTCTGCCGTCAGGCCAGGCTGCTGCTGAGCCATGAGATCCACTTTGGCTGGAGATGTCACTTTGCTGGCACCACCACCTTGAAGAGTCCATTACTGTTGATGCCACCATCCCCAATTTCTGGAGGACCTTTGGTGCCATCGGCCTAAACACTGAGAGAAATATCTTACTGCCGCTGCCAGAGGCACTGGATGGCAGGAGAACACACTTGTCTGCTGCTGGCCTCCTGTTGCCAGGAGAACATCCTCACTGCTTCCAATCACCGAAAGATTCCACATTTGTACCACTCTCATTACTGTGCAGGTGCTGCCAACCAACCTGCCACAGATAAGTTGGAAAAAAAACTGAAGGAAAGAAAAATAAAGAGAAATAAAAGAGCAGACACAAAAGTAAAACAAAGAAGGAAAGCAGATGGGAGCGGATAGATCCCGGGGAACAGCCTGTATGCAGCCCTGTTATCCGACCAACATCTTGCACTGAAAGGCCTCCAGTGCAGTGTCTGACAATCTTGGAGCCTCTTTTCTACATGTTCTGCTTAAATTCGCCCCTCAAAAAGAATGCTAGGGCTTACTCCAGACACAGTCCACCTTTCCAGTCAGAGCTACAGTCTGGCACTAAGGACCGTAGGCTGACTTTAATTGGTGCTACCCATACTTGATATCGGCTCTGTGCTTGGGTGCCCAGCCAGTTAACATCACAGTTAGCACTGGCTGCAATTATTTATAATAGCAGGTAGCTGAGTGTTGGCATTCTACATGAACAAAAAGCATGATGTATCATAGAAACATAGCAGATAGGAGCAGGAGGAGGCTATTCAGCCCTTCAAGTCCTCTACTTCATGATTATGACTGATCGTCCAAACAATAGCCTAATCCTGCTTTCTCCCCATAACCTTTGACCCTATTCCCAAGTGCTATATCTAGCTACCTCTTGAATATATTCAATGTTTTGATGCCATCTACTTCCTGGGATAATGAATTCCACAGGTTCACCAACCTTTGGGTGAAGAATTGTCTCCTTATCTCCATCTTAAAACATTAAATGCAAATCCCCAGACTGTAACCCCTGGTTCTGGACATATCCACTATTGGGAACATCCTTCTAACCTGTCCAGATCTGTTAGAATTTTATAAGTGTTTATGAGAGCCCCCCTCATTCAGCTGAACTCCAGTGAAAACAATCCCAACTTAGCCAATCTCTCCTCATATGTCAGCCCCACCATTCCTGGAATCAGCCTGATAAACCTTTGCTGCACTCCTTCAAGAGCAACAGCATCCTTCCTCAGAAAAGGAGACCAAAACTGCGTACAATATTCTAGGTGTGTCCTCACCCAGGCCCTATATAACTGCAACAATACATCCTTGCGCCTGTATTTGAAAGCTCTTGCAATGACAACCAATATACCATTTGCCTTTTTTAACCACCTGCTGCACCTACATACTTAACTTCAGCGATTAGTGCACAAAGACACCCAGGTCCTGCTGTACACTCCCTTCTCCCAATTTACAGCCAATCAGGTAGTAATCTGCCTTCTTGTTTTTGCTTCCAAAGTGAATAGCCTCATATGTATCCAAATTGTACTGCATCTGCCATTGATTTGCCCTCTCACTCAACCTGTCCAGATCATCCTGAAGGATCTCTGCATCCTTGTCACAGCGTACTCCCCCTCAACCGCACCCAACTTGGTATCACAGCTCTGTTGCACAGGGCAGGGGTTCAATTTTTAGTTCTTTGTCTCTGTGAATATGAACAGCCTTGCAACTGTTAAACAATATTTTGTACTGTACAAAGCCAGTGGGACAGTAATTATTTTACTGGTAAAACCTTACCATGCCATTAAAGACCTGTTCACAAGTTACATATCTGATGTCTCCAGTATTTCAGCTGCAGTTTACCTAACAATTTGCATGTTTGAAACAGGGAGATATCTGTATCTTGCCACAGTTGATTTCTGACAAACAATTTAACTGAGAAACATTGTTGCTAATGGTTTTTTTTCCTTTGAACTTTGAATAAAGTTGAGCAGTAAAGACAATCCATGGCTTAAAGTGATATATCATGTAGGTTATTGACTAAATTTCATCCTTGAGGTTACCATGAGTCTGGAATTTTCCTAGAGATAGTAGGAACTGCAGATGCTGGAGAATCTGAGACAACAAGGTGTAGAGCTGGATGAACACAGGCCAAGCAGCATCAGAGGAGCAGGAAGGCTGACATTTCGGGCCTGGTTTCTTGCCTTTGTCCACATCTCTTGGAAGAAGGTGCCAGCAAGGATGGCATCTTTGTTGCTGGAAGCAGTAACCAGCTACCATAAGGCCATCTGACCTGGGACAAAGTTCAAGGGCAGCTAAAGGAGCTGCTCCCAGTTGGAATAAAATTGTAAAGTACCTCCAGTTCTCACCTCATATCTTTTCAGCACCCTCTCCAATGCCCAACTGTGCCTATTCCCTACAGTGTGGAAACAGGCCCTTCGGCCCAACAAGAAATTCATGTCCCTTTGCACCTCTTAAGTTCTCTCATGACACAGACAAGGTATATTTAGGGTGGCACAGTGGTTAGCACTGCTGCCTCACAGCACCAGGGACCTGGGTTCAATTCCAGCCTCAGGCGACTCTCTGTGTGGAGTTTACACGTTCTCCCTGTGTCTGCATGGGTTTCCTCTGGGTACTCCGGTTTCCTCCCACAGTCCAAAGAAGTGCAGGCTAGGTGGATTGGCCATGCTGTTCAGAGATGTACTGATTAGGTGGGTTATAGGGGTATGGGTCTGGGTGGGATGCTCTGAGAGGCAGTGTGGACTTGTTGGGCCGAAGGGCCCGTTTCCACACTGTGTGGAATCTATGATCTATGTCCCTCCCGTGAGCCCCAGACACACTCACGCTGGCCAATATATTGGGCTTCCATTCCCATTGACTTTCTGCACACTGTATGGATGCAATGTACCTTAATGACTCTGGCGGATGTGTAAGCAAACATATTATCACTGATAATTTTCTGGTATGTTAAGAAAAGTTTCTCGTCTCTCTATCGGCTATTAATAAAGTCTCCATCATCCATGCCTTTTTAAGTTTCCGTAGTTGAAGCCTCTATGTCTTATCTAAATAAACTTGTGAAGTTGAAAGCAGAGTTCATGTGTCAATCAAGCAGGAGTTTAAGTGTTTCAAGAGGGTAATGATAGTTTGGGCTCTTGGTCAAAAATTTGGGCAAAGTGTAATCCTCTATATATCTACCATATATATGTTATGAGGATTTTTGGCTGCACAAAGAATGTGCTTGCTATGGTCATCAAATTCCAGAGTGGGACTTGAGACTGGAAGGCTCACCACATTTAGAATATATTTAATTTATCTGCAATTTTGCTGTGGGGTGGGGAACGGTAGAGTAATATATTCAACAAATGAGGATAATTTAATAACTATGTTATTATTTTAATCAGAATAAAATGGATACTATGCTGTATTTGATTATATATTCAATAACTTTTAGAAGTTTTCGAAAGATGTATACATTGCATGTGTATGTAAATATTCTATTTTTTCACTGCTGTTGCTTCCACATATTCCTCAACTGAGGACACGTTCTTCTGACTGTTTTTGATATTTCAGACAGTGAGTTATAGTCATGCATATAGTTCTATCTGTCAGGTCAGGCATTTTTTTCTTTAAAACAATGCAATGTGTGCGCACAGAATGCAGAAAAGGTTGCTCAGTGTAGAGCATGGTTATTTTGTTGTACATTTTTCTAATAACAGGGCCCGAGCAATTATCAATCCCAATGTTTTATAATGTGTCATACCTTCTTCAAAAATTTTGTTAGAATTATTGTTTTTTGTACTCAAGTTCACCAAGTGTTGTACCGATTTAAAAAGGTGTGATTCTGGAAACTCGTAACTTGTAAGTTCTTGTGTTTGGAATCAAGTTCCTCCATTTTATTTTTCTGACATAATCAAGCTTTGCCCCTCCCTGTTGTCAGGATATCCAAGAATATCAAGACAGCGCATGTGCTTCAATTTAATTCCACATTATTTTCCCCTCACTGATTTCAAATAATTGTACCCTTTTAAATGTTTGAATGATAATTCCCCTCCCCTCTCAATTTTCTCCATTATAGAAAGCACATGCTAATTTTCTACCATCTCTCTTCACAATATAATGATCTAAGCATTGATGCCATTATTCTTGTTCTCAGTGAAACTGTTTCATTTTCAGAAACTCTATTGGAATGAAAAGGTACTCTGTTGTATTCCAAATGAATGTCATCTGTTTACTATTTAACAAAGACACAATTTTAAAAAAAGTTCAAGGAAGGCAATTTCTTTTTAATACAAAGATTTTAGAAAAGCAAAATATTACCGATGCTGGAAAACTGAAATAAAAACCAAAAATGCTGGAAATATTCAACAGGTCAGGAGCATCTATGGTGAGAAAAGCAAAATTAATGGATTGGATATAGTATTCGCATCACTGGTCAAATGTACCAAGGTGGACAGCTAATGGCAATCGTTCTGCAGTCATCCCTGTATTCCTCCAATGTGATTAAAAGCGCATAGGCACTTACCTGGTCAACATTGGCTTCCCAGGTCCAGCAAGGCAGGTCAGAGGCTGTCAGCCCTTCAGTTGGAGTAGCATGGTCAGTGCTGTTGATATCGTGGTAGGCCCTAGGAGATAGAACAGACATATAGCTGCGGAATCGAGGTGTTATATGAGACTGGCACTCCTGTGAGTGAACAGCAACGAGTTTAATTGAACGTAAGTATGTAATGAGGGTGGGAGGAGAGGATATGTATTTTGGCACCTCATTGACCCAGGTTTCAGTACTGTGATTTGATGTTACTATGATATAGCTTCGTTTGCACATGCTCAACAATTACAGAAACAAGGTTCGGTTCCCTGTAAATGGTGTGATATGGTTGGGGCCTGTTGAGCAGCCCCAAGGCTGGTGTGCGTGCTGACTTAAAGGGCAGACAGCATTTTATTGCTTGGCAATGATTGCCATCATTTGTTGACTCCATTGCGCACTGTGCGAGCAGAGGAGACAACGCTGGATGCATAAGAACCTTCATCTCTTTGTGGAATCCTGCATGGATTCTTCACACCTTGATATTAATTGTAGAGAATTAGGTGTGAAATCCCCTCCACTGTGATTCTTCGTTCCATTTTCTTTTGCCCTGTCTTTCATCCTGCTTTCGGGACTGCGACTGGGGGTAAATAAATTTCAGTCAATTTCTCAGGCACATAAAAATTCATCAGAACTTTGTTCTCATTTCTGCAATGTTCTTTAAATGGTACAGACATTTTAAAACCCCAAAACTTTCTCTACCAGCATTCTGTATCTCATTGCTGTCCTGAGTACATAAAGTGCCTATACTTTTCATGTATACTTTTATGGCCGGTATATCAGCCTTTCACATTGACTTATCTTCTTTCAGTGCAGCAGAATTATTTCCTTTTCCACCAGGGCCGTTAAACCAGCAAATCCTTTTATTTGAGCCACATTGTGACTGGCGAGTTTTCCAAGGTCATCGAATAGGGAGCAGGCACTCTAATTCTTACTGTTTACATCAGCCCAAATGTAGGCACTGTGCTGTCATATTTCATGTACCTACTTGCACATTTCGCATGAGGGATGAGACCCACTACTTGTAAGCAATGTAAAGGTCAGTGCAATGACTTTCATTACATTGGGCTGTGTTCAAACAATCTGAACAATTTTTCTCCTGTAGTTTTCATATTTTCAAAACTGTTTTCTCATGTTTTGATTCTTTCTCACTTTCTGTACCTTCTTCGCTTTTTCAAAACAATTACAAAGTATTTGTATGAGTGTAATAGAATGGAAAGGCATTGCAGAATGATCTAGTCATTTTTTTATAAATTTAGGATGCTTTGTACATCATGATACATGTGCTCCTCACTCAATGTCACTGGTGATTAACATTAGCCAAGATGACCAAGATGTAGCTGAAAAGTTTTTTTTATGCTTTTAGACAATCACTTGAGGAGGCTCTGTGTGCTCCTGAGGGTGTGGCTTGTTGGTCTAGGGGTATGATTCTTGCTTCAGGTACCGTACAGTGGTGACATGTGGGTTCGCCTCCCGGACAAGCCCAGACCTCTTGCTTAACTTTAGGGCAGCACAGTGGTTGAGTGGTTAGCAGTGCTGCCTCACAGCACCAGGGACCCAGGTTCGATTCCAGCCTCGTGCGACTGTCTGTATGGAGTTTGTGCATTCTCCCCATGTCTGTGTGGGTTTCCTCCGGGTGCTCCAGTTTTCTTCCACAGTCCAAAGATGTGCAGGCTAGGTGGTTTGGCCATGCTAAATTGCCCATAGTGCTCAGGGATGTGTAGGTTAGGTGGATCATAGGGGTCTGGGTCTGGGTAAGATGCTTTGAGGGTTGACATGGACTTGTTGAGGCAAAGGGACTGTTCCCACACTGTCGGGATTCTATGATTTATTTTATGCTAGCCAGAAATAGCCCTAGCTCTCTCTTGAATGTACACCCAATCAATATTCATGCATGAATTGTCCAACAATTCCATAGGTAAAGAAGAAATACATGACATCCAACTCTGCTCTGCTTTTACATAACTTGCAAATTTGGTCCTTTTTAAGATGTGACTTTTATCGTCACCTTGTTAGGAATACCTTCTTTGTAGAATTGGCAGCCAGTAGACTGGCTGGCCAATTTGTAGCATCAGTCTCGAATGGTATAGCTGCTGAGACTGACTGCAAATAGGCCTGGATAATAAAATGTGAGGCTGGATGAACACAGCAGGTCCAGCAGCATCTCAGGAGCACAAAAGCTGACGTTTCGGGCTTAGACCCTTCATCAGAGAGGGGGATGGGGTGAGGGTTCTGGAATAAATAGGGAGAGAGGGGGAGGCGGACCGAAGATGGAGAGAAAAGAAGATAGATGGAGAGGAGAGTATAGGTGGGGAGGTAGGGAGGGGATAGGTCAGTCCAGGGAAGACGGACAGTTCAAGGAGGTGGGATGAGGTTAGTAGGTAGGAGATGGAGGTGCGGCTTGGGGTGGGAGGAAGGGATGGGTGAGAGGAAGAACAGGTTAGGGTGGCAGAGACAGGTTGGAGTGGTTTTGGGATGCAGTGGGTGGAAGGGAAAAGCTGGGCTGGTTGTATGGTGCAGTGGGGCGAGGGGACGAACTAGGCTGGTTTTGGGATGTGGTGGGGGAAGGGGAGATTTTGAAGCTGGTGAAGTCCACATTGATACCATTGGGCTGCAGGGTTCCCAAGCGGAATATGAGTTGCTGTTCCTGCAACCTTCGGGTGGCATCATTGTGGCACTGCAGGAGGCCCATGATGGATATGCCATCCAAAGAATGGGAGGGGGAGTGGAAATGGTTTGCGACTGGGAGATGCAGTTGTTTATTGCGAACCGAACGGAGATGTTCTGCAAAGCGGTCCCCAAGCCTCCACTTGGTTTCCCCAATGTAGAGGAAGCCACACCAGGTACAATGGATGCAGTATACCACATTGGCAGATGTGCAGGTGAACCTCTGCTTAATATGGAAAGTCATCTTGGGGCCTGGGATAGGGGTGAGGGAGGAGGTGTGGGGGCAAGTGTAGCATTTCCTGCGGTTGCAGGGGAAGGTGCTGGGTGTGGTGGGGTTGGAGGGCAGTGTGGAGCGAACAAGGGAGTCACGGAGAGAGTGGTCTCTCCGGAAAGCAGACAAGGGTGGGGATAGAAAAATGTCTTGGGTGGTGGGGTCGGATTGTAGAAGGCGGAAGTGTCGGAGGATGATGCGTTGTGTCCGGAGGTTGGTGGGGTGGTGTGTGAGAACCAGGGGGATCCTCTTTGGGCAGTAGTGGCGGGGGCGGGGTGTGAGGGATGTGTTGCGGGAAATGCGGGAGACGCGGTCCTCCCTCCATTATCACTGCAAATAGGCCCGCCTCAGTGAGGAGCCTATGTTTCATTAGGATTAAGGGTGAAAAGCGGGAGAGGAGTGGTGAAGGGTTCAAGAGGCTGGAGGTTGAATAGAGTGAGGAATACTTGTATCTATTATTGGTTCTCAATGAGTTAATGTTTATTCTGCATTGAATTCTGTCCACTGTTGAGATCACACAGAGCCTGGGTGGAGAGAGTGAGTTTTGACACTAGCTTTTTGGTATTTTCTATCAAGCTGTTTGGCTCAAAGTCAAAAACACTACCACTGCGCAACAAGAATCCTGTTCTAAACAGTTCCTTAAGTGATAACCTGCATTTTAGAATTACTAATCCAGTGACATTACTACTATGCCACTGTGCTCCTGACACTAGCTTTGCTTATTTTTTTAAACTAGTAACCAGCACCAGTAAAAACACCTGTGTATTTAATTGAGTATTTACAAGCAAAGCCCCTTGTGGGCAATGCAAAGCATCAGAGGTGAGGAGTTGGGATGAGAGGGCATAGGGAGAGAAGGATGGGACTAAACCAACATGGAGTGAGAGAAGGAAATAAAACACTATCCTGCATAAAGTCCACCTCTATCTGAAGAGTGCGACACTAGCCTTTGATCTTATTTCTACCCAGAAGTGTTATCACACACAGCTGAATGCAGTCCACCTGCCATAATTACCATGGTTTTGCTTTTGCTTTCTGTTAAAAGACTAGTAACCACTACGAGTAAAAACACTTGAGTGGCCACTTAAATATTTGCAAGCAATGTCCAATATGGATAATTCAAACCATTGACGGCAGACGGTAGGGGATTACAGGGGTGCTGGCAGGGAGAGCAGGAATGGACTAAATCAAAATGGAATCAGAGGTGAAATAAAACGCCGTTAGCCTGTGGTGCCCACCTCTGTCCAATGTCATCAAGGGCATTATTAGATATCATGTGCTCCTCCTCCAAGGACATCAGGGCACAACACAAGTCTTTGGAGGAGGCAGATATATTCACTATAGCTGCCGAAATCTGTGATAATTATGTTTGACTAGCAATGTAGTTAGGAACATTTAACATGTTGACCTTGTTCTGTCATTCAGTTGTAACTGATCGTTCCCTTTTATGCCTTTTGCCTATATAATCCCCCATATCCTATTAATATTTAAAATTCTGTCAATCACTACTTTAAAAAGATTCAATGACTGAGCTCCATGGATCTCTGGGGAAAGAATTCCACGGGTGAAATAATTTCTCTTCATCTTGATAAGGAGTGGCTTCCCCCTTATTTTGAATCCCTTGGTTTGTGACTCCCCAACCAGGAGAAACAGCTTAACCTGCATATATCCTGTCTATCCCTTTAAATATTTTACAGGTTTCAATGAGATCCTTGTTTGCAACTCTTGAGAATACAGGCCCAGTGTTACCAATTTCTCTTCATCAGACAGTCCTCCCACCACAGAAACAAGTCTGATAAGTCTCCATTCTATTCTCCCTATGGCAGTAATAAGGGACTAAAACTATACACAGTACTTCAGCTGTAGTCTGCCTAAGAACCTATACAATTGAAACAACACTTTGCTCCTGTACTCAACTTAAACTGTAGTTATTGCTATCATCCAAAATAATGTTGTTAACAAAGAAATGTTCTTTCTCTCTAAGGAGCGGTGCTATTCTCTCCTCAGTCACTGATCATTAGACAAGCCCTATACAAAGTATAGACAAAAGAGAATTAGTGGCAGCAGATTGCTTCAAACAATGTTTATTCTGAGCCTCATATTGGTAGATGCAGCAGATAAAATGAGATGAGTGGCAATGGGGTAAAATAGTACGATGTGCAGCAGTACTGATTTAAATTCCATGCATAAACTCCTGACCATAATGAAAGGAAGATCCAGAAGAAAAATAAATTTTGAAGGCAAGTAAAGTCACCATTTCTGGATATTTGCCACCTATTAAGAAGTCATAGTCAGCAGCTGAAAATTGATTTACTGACCACAAGAGATGGTAGCATCCATTGGAGCAGCAAAAAAACACTGTTCAAAATTTAAAACTTCATTCAGATGCTGGAAAAACATCTTGGGATAAGAATGATTTTAAAAAAAATTGCTGTTGAGATACTGGCATCACTGTTCTTTCACTTGCTGGATTGAAATTCTGGAATTCCTTCCTTAATGGCATTGTGTGGGTCAAACTCCAGCAAGTAATCTTCAGCAGTTCAAGAAGGCAGCTCATTACCACCTTCTCAAGAGCAACTAGCAATACATACTAGCCCAGCCAGCGATGAGAACGCACAATGAGTAGATTTTTTAAAAATTTACTCCAGCACTTTTCCAAAGACAAAGGAAGGCAAGAAATTGTGAAAGAAAGCTCTTTCCCCCCCATGACAAGCATCGCTGTTAGGGTAGGTGAAGCATAGTTGCAAGGAACAGTGAGAGGGCCAGAAAAAAAATTAGACCAGGGCTACACAAATAGGAAGGCACCAGAACTTAGTTAAGCTGTAAACTAGCAAGCTTGAAGAACTCTCATGAAAGAATACAGTTGAAGCAGAAAATTCAGAACATGTTAAAGGTTAAAAAGTATATGGACTTAGTGTTTAAGCCCTGAATTGGACTGATAGATTTACAAAGAACTTATTGAAAAATTTGTACAGAGAAAAGTGTTTGGTGTATTAGATCTTGAAAGGAGGGAAAATGTTCATTGTACTGAAGACGAAACAGGAAAAGTCTGTCTTAGCTACAAAAGAGAAAAACACTGAAAGAATTAGTTATCATTGAATCCCTACAGTGTGGAAACAGGCCATTCGGCCCAAGAAGTCCACATCGCCCCTCCAAACAGCATCCCACCCAGACTCATTCTCCCACCCCTACATGTAACCCACCTAACCTAAACTTGTATGGACACAATGGGCAATTTAACATGGCCGATCCACCTACTCCGCACATCTTTGCACTGTGGGAGGAAACCGGAACACCAGGAGGAAACCCACGCAGACATGGGGAGAATGCGCAAACTCCACACAGACAGTCTCACAAGGCTGGAATCAAACCACGGTCCCTGGTGCTGTGAACCAGCAGTGCTAGCCACTGAGTCACCATGCCACCCTAATTATCTACCAATTTGGTTGTTAAAATGGTGGGAAAGTTCAGTAAACTGTATAACCCCATACAATATTAACTTTGAAAGTTGAGGGCAATAAACCACTACAGAACAGCCAGTTCTTAGAATGTAAAACTTTACTGAACAATTTAATGCCCTATTACTGCAACATGGTGTTTAAAAGAAACTTGCAGAGAAAGTATTGCACAGAACCTAACAATCTGCAGTAACTGAATTCAAAACAGTATTAATGAATGCTAGAATACAAGCTTAAAGTACAACAGATACAGATTTTGTATTACATTGCAGTGTACTGACCACAGCAGATGATAATATAGCACAAATCACACCAAAGAGTGAAAACTGATTGATGTTTAATAAAGGTAAAGAACTGCGCATGCTGAAAATTGGAAACAGAAATGGAAATTCCTGGAGAAACTCAGCAGATCTGGCAGTGACTGTGAAGAGAAAACTGAGCTACTGTTTTAGGTTCACTGATTCTTGATAAGCTTCAGAGATAATGGGAACTGCAGATGCTGGAGAATCCAAGATAATAAAATGTGAGGCTGGATGAACACAGCAGGCCAAGCAGCATCTCAGGAGCACAAAAGCTGACGTTTCGGGCCTAGACCCTTCATCAGAGAGGGGGATGGGATGAGGGTAAGCTTATTGATAAGCTTATTGATTTGGATTTATTGCTACGGTGGTCTGTCACTGTATATATTCATATGAATATATGTTTCTTTGTTAAAAGTACATGTTTATTCCACAAAATAAAATAGAAATTACCCTGCATATATGATGAAATGGAGATATCTTACTGTAGAAAGCAAAAAGCATTATTCCAGCAATACCCGTTTCAGACATGGAACCTCAAAGTATAATCCCTCTCTTTCACTCTTTAATGCCTTAACAAAATGCCCTAGGCTGCAGGGGCAGAATTAGACCATTCAGCCCATCAAATCTGCTTTGACATTCGAATATAGTTGATATATTTCTTAACTCCATTCTCCTGCCTCCTTCTAGTAGCACTTGACCCCATTATTAATCAAGAACCTACTTATCTCTGTCTTTAGGACACTCAATGATTTACCCTCCACATCCTTCAGTAGTAATGAGTTCCACATATTTACGATGCTCCAGCTGAAGAAATGCCTCCTCATCGCAGTTCTAAAGCATTGTCTCTTCACTCTGAGGCCGCGTTCTTAGGTCCTAGTTTCTCCTACTAGTGGAAATATCTTGTACATATCCACTATGTTTAGCATTTTATAAATTTCAATCAGATGCTTCTTCATCTTTTTAAAGTCCATTGAATACTGCCTCCTCAACACCATCTGACACTCCACCTATCTTTGTGTGCAAACTGAGCAACAATGCCCTCAACTCCTTCATCCAGACTGTTAATATATAAAATAAATAATGTGTTTCCAAAACTGACTTTTGTGGAACTCAACTAGTTAGCATCTGCCATTCTGAAATAGATCCTTCTATCCTTACTGTCTGCCATTTGTGAGTCAGCTAATCCTCTATCCATGCCAATATTTTCCCCCTAATACCATGGACCCTTGTCTTATTTAACAGCCTCCTGTGTAGCATTTTGTCAAAGGCTTTCTGGAATCAAAACGATCATGTCCACTAGCTCTCCTTTAATTTGCCTGTTACCTCCTCAAAGAATTCTAATAGATTTGTCAGGCATGTCCTCCCATTGATGAAGTCAGCCTGCCTCTGCTGTATTTTACCATGCATTTCCAAGCTCTGTGCAATCTTATTCTTAATAATGAGCTCCAAAATGCTAATGGCAACCAACGTCAGGCTAACTAGTCTATAATTTTCCATATTCTGTCTTCCTCCCTCCTTAAGCAAGGTGATACATTAGCTATTTTCCAGTCCTCTGGGATTCTCGCTGACAGTACTGATTCCTGAAAGATCACCACCCAATGCCTCCACAATATCCTTGGCTATCTCCTTCAGAGCCCTGGATTGTGGTCAATCTGGCCTGGGTAATTTATTTACCTTCAGATCTTTCATTCTTCCCAAGAGCCTTCTCCTTAATGTTGGCCACTATGCAAATCTCTGCCCTAAACAGTCTTGAAGTTCTGGTAAGCTACTAGCATCTTCCACTTTGAAGACTGATGCAAAATATCCATTCACTTCCATTGCCATTTCTTTGTTCCCCATTACTACTCCAGCCTCATTTTCCAGTGGTTCACTGTCCACTCTTGCCTCTCTCTTAATTTTTAAAATATTTAACAAAAACTCTTGCAATCTTATATGTAATGAGCCAGCACACTCTCATATTTCAATTTCTCCCTCTGTGTCTTTGCTTTTTTTAGTTGCCCTCTGCTATTTCTTTAGAAGTTCCTAATCCTTCAGCTTCTCCCTAGTCTTCACATTATATACTTTTACTTTTGTTTCTATGCTGTCCCTGACTTTGGTTTTCAGCCATGGTTGCCGTGTCCTTCTCTTAGTATGTTTCTTGCATGTGGTGACTATCTCCTGTGCATCCTGTATTACCCCAAGAAAGTCTGCTATTGCTGCTCCATGATTTTCCCTGCTAGCCTCCCCTTCCAATTAACTTTGGGTAGCGCCTTTCTCATGTCTTTGTAGTTACTTTTATTCAGTTGTAACACAGTTACATCTGATTCCAGCTTTTCCCTCCCAAACTGCAGGGTGAATAGTATTATCATCAATGCCTTGCCAGGTTCCTTCAACTTACATTCCCTCTTTCCTGGCTCATAAGAACTGAACTCAGAAAATATTTCAGCACTTCTCTAAACAGATACCTTCTCTAGTCTTTTATCGTGAGTCACATGATTTCTTGGAACTACTGCTTTGACTCACTGCTTTAAAAATTGATTTTCTGACCCTCAAATAAACTATCACTTTCATAGAACTGATATTACTAAAATTACAATTACTTTTCCATTAGAATTCAAGTTCCCAAATAATTAAATATTATAAAGTGCCATCACAACAGTAATAAAAATAATGACAAACAGTGATATGAAATGAAAGGAAATATAATAACTCTTCAAAAATTCAAGATCAGAGATGGACCATAAAGCATGAAACTCTTAGATATAGAATTGTCTCAAAATGCAACAGTGAGTGCAGTCATTCGGCACAGTTCCAAAGCTGCATCTGGAAGGAGGTTACACGCAAACACAGAGCTCAGTACGGCTAAGCAATCTTCTTTAAAAAAATGCCTGATATGTTAACAGGGAAAATTTGTGATCCCAATTCTCTTGACAGTTGCTCACGTCAATGGACATACTGTTAAATCTAAGTTTACTGAAACACAGTGGTCCTATCCTATCCTACCAATTGAGATGGATGAAGGAACAGACGTCATGACCTACGTAAATGTAAACATGAGGCAGAGGTGGAAAGCTGTTAAGAGTAGAGGCACACAAGAAGAGGCATGCAACTATAGCACAGGGAGAATAAGGTAGATGAAAATATCTGTAAAGTTCACAATCAACATTCTTGACTTTTGAATCAGCATGCGTGTTTAAACCTTGAAATACTTAAGAGTGAAAGGAATTCTATTGCAAGGGTCCTCAATTAATGAACTGCTGACTTAGGAACACGATCTCATTCAGGAGGTTAATTTTAAATATCTGATGTATGAATATTTCCTGTACTCAGGAACAGCTGCTTTAGATTGTCCTGCATTGTATTCCGGCTTGCAAACAGACTCTAGTGTGGACCCTGTTTGCAAGCCGGAGACAGCCTGTAATTCTGTGGATGGAAGTAAATAGCTGTTTCACCACAAGTCCAGAAGCAAACTATTATCAACCAACCAGTCAAGGGACACTGTTTCATTGGGCTTCCAATGGACTCATGGTAGAATGCACAAATAAGAAATGATCTGTTGAGATCACCTGTAATGGCATAAAATAAGTGCTTCTTACAGTCAAGAAGAATCAATGGCCAACAAGCTAAAAGAGGCTCAGCTAAGTTCAACAAGAACAGGTTGACTAAGAATGTACTATCATTTATTCGTATTGTAGAGGATGTCCAGGCTAAAGGTCCAGCGAGTTTACCAAGAGTACATTATTTAAGTACTGACGTCACTTCAGAATCATTGGTGACTTAAGTGAGCGTCGCTTATTCCAGCCTGTCTCTGGGAAGGTGTGTCGGAAAGGATACACCATTGACACTTAGGCATTGTCAGGTGTACAGTTAGGGCTCAGTCAGAAATATGGTGACCAGATGTCCCAAAAAACATGGAAAATGTCATAACCCATTGTGAAATCTATTCAGGACTGTCAGGTCTGTGAAACATTTATATCATAAAACATCCATACATTGAAACTGGTGGAGGCAAATAAAATTCAGCCCGTTATTTATGGGTCAATTGAAACTGTAATTTTAATTGGGCAGCACATAGATGGTTATACGTGAATGATTAACTTTTAATCACTCAGACAGTAGATTTTCAGGCATGATATTATGCACTTGGTATTCCATTTTACATTTCGTATGTTGCTTTAAATTTTTATAAAGATAAAACTTAGAATTAAGCCATGTCCTTGTAAGTAGCAACTATTTAATGATTTAATGACGTGATTTAAGTTCTCTAGTCCTGAAATTTACAAATACAAGTGCAAAGTCTCCTTTCCTTCAAGTTATTATATATTTTCAGGGCGATATCAAAAACACAATGTCTTATATTTTCATATCATTTACAACTGACCTTTTCTCTCTTACCCCAATGTTTCTTTCACTCTTTATTTCCCTTTTCTGTACTTGATTTGACATCAAATTAATTCTCCTCTCAGGACACAGCATGTAAGTTTAATTGATTAAGGAGATACCTTATTATTTCTCTCCTCGCTTTGGTCCAAATTGCTTTGTTTTCCTAATGATGCTGCTAGCAGTTTGGAATTTAAGCAAGTTTGTGACCCGAAGAATGCAGGGGAAAGTCTAACTAGGAACATAGAACAGAAGTAGGATATTCAGCCTCTTAAGCCTGTTCCATCATATGAGATCATGGCTAATCTGTGGCCAAACTCCATATGTCTGCCTTTGGTCCATATCCATTAATACCTTTGCTTAACAAAGAATTATCTATCTCCAGAATTTAAATTATCAACTAATCCAGCATCCAG
This sequence comes from Stegostoma tigrinum, assembly GCF_030684315.1. Classification (NCBI taxonomy): domain Eukaryota; kingdom Metazoa; phylum Chordata; class Chondrichthyes; order Orectolobiformes; family Stegostomatidae; genus Stegostoma; species Stegostoma tigrinum. The sequence continues at coordinate 57,928,709 of NC_081366.1, forward strand.
TACCATTTGTGCATGGAATTTCCGAGCATCTACCGCCCTTTGTGTGTAAAAGCACTTCCTAACATCTTTCCTAAATGAGCAAGTTCCTCGGTGTGGCAACAACTGACAACCTCTCCTGGACTTCCCACGTAGATGTAACAATCAGAAAGGCTCAACACTGCCTCCTCTTCCTCAGGCAGCTCAGGAAATTTGGCATGTCCATAGAGTCCCTCACCAACTTCTGCAGATGCACCATTGAAAGCATACTGTCTGGGTGTATAAGAGCCTGGGTATGACAACTGCTCTGCCCAGGGCCATAAGAAAGCTAGAAGTTGGTATGCACAGCGCAGTCCATCACGGAAGCCAACCTTCCATCAATGGATAGAAGGAACTGCAGATGCTGGAGAATCTGAGATAACAAGGTGTACAGCTGGATGAACACAGCAGGCCAAGCACCATCAGAGGAGCAGGAAGGCTGACATTTTGGGCCTAGACCCATTCTGAATTCTAATTTCTGAAGAAGGGTCTCAACCCGAAACATCAGCCTTCCTGATCCTCTGATGCTGCTTAGCCTGCTGTGTTTATCCAGCTCTACACCTTGTTATCTCATCTTCTATCAATGGACTCCAATTCCGTGGCTTGCTGCCATGGAAAGTGTGCCAACATTATCAAAGACCCATCGCACCCTGATAATGATCTCCTACAACCTCTTCCATCAGTCAGAAAATACAGAGGCCTGAATGCAAGCATGAGCAGGTTCAGGAGCAGATTCATCCCAGCCATGATCAGGCTGATGAAAGGACTGTCTAGCCTCACATAACGTAGATCTCGCTAACGTTTATCTTACCCAGCACACACCCTGTGCAGTGTAACCTGTATGCCTCCAAATCTTTTAATTTGTACAACCTTTACTTGCTATGATCTGTCAAAGTTTTTCACTGTATTTTGGTTCGCATGACAATGAATGAATGATGAATGAATGAATCAATAAATCAATCTGATCTTAATTCTCAGACAATGCACCCAAGTTGAAGAGTTCTTAACCATTCAAAATAGTTTATCTTTATCTACCCTGTACTTTGCTGTTATGGGATGGTACAGTGGCTCGTTGGTTAGCACTGCTGCCTCACAGTGCCAGGGACAAGGTTCAGTTTCACCCTCTAGGGACTGTGTGTGAAATTTGTACATTCTCCCCATGTCTGCATGGATTTCTGTCAGGTGCTCCTGTTTTCTCCCACTGTTCAAAAATGAGCAGGCTCGGTGAATTGGTCACGGTAAATTGCCCATTGCGTCGAGGGATGTGGAAGCTAGGTGGATTAACCATGGGAAATGTAGGGTTACAGGGTAGGATGAGGGAGTTGGGACTGGGTGGGATGCTCATCAGAGGTTCAGTGTGGACTTGATGGACCGAATGGCCTGTTTCCCAGCTGTCGGGATTCTTATTATTCTGAAGACTTTGATCAGACTTTCTAAATTCTAGGGAAAAGAGGTCTAATTTGTATAATCTTGCCTCATAACCCCTAAAGTCCAGGTATCATTCTTACAAATTTATGTGGTACTTAGTAAATGCTTTTTAAAGTGTGCTGCTCAGAAGTGCTCATAGTACTTCAAGTGGAATCTAGCCAGGGTTTGTATAAGTGCAACATAACCTCTGCATCCTTATACTCTAGTCTTCTAGATTAAAAGGGTAGCATTTCATAAGCATTCTTGATTATTTTCTCCACCTGTTTCTGACAGTTTTAAAGATCTATACACCGGAAACCGCAAGTCTCTTTGGACATCCACTGTATTTAATTTCATGCCAACTAGAAAGTACACTAATCTATTCTTTATTGGTCCCAAAGAGACAATCTCACACTTTATTATATTGAACTCTATCTGCCTCAGTTTTGGCCATTCATTTAGTTATCAATATTCCTTTGTAATTTTATTATTAACAGACTTGATGGATGCCTTGCTGCTGCAAGTTCTAGCCCAATATGTAGCAACCAGAACAGGCTGGATCAAAGGCAAGAGCTGATAGTATTTATTAGATCATATAAAGAGCATAGAGGAGATAAATATCCACTAACACATCTATGGCCTGACTGCAGCCTACAAGGGTGTAGGCTCCTGGAACATAAATTTGAAAAAAGTTGATCGACATTAAATTGAACCATTATTAGAAGAATGAGAGGCTAGGAGAAACTTGGGCTGTTTTCTCTGGAGCAGCAGAGGCTGAGGGGAGACTTGATAGAAGCCTATCAAATGATGAGATGCGTGGATACAGTTGATGGTCAGAATCTTCTTCCCAGGGTTGAAATCCCTAAAACTAGCGGGCATGCCTTTCAGGTGAGAGGAAGAAAAACTCAAAGGAGATGTGAGGGTCAAGTATTTTTTTACAGAGTGGTAGGAGTGTGGAATGCGCTGCGAGAGGTGGTGGTGGAGGCAGATACAACAGGGGCATGTAAGAACTTTTAGATGAACACATCAACATGCAAGGAATGGAATGATATGGACCAAGGGTAAGCAGAAGGGATTAGTTTAATTTGGAATCATGTTTGGCACAACATTGTAGAGTTCTATGTTCTAATAGGTATTAATTTATGATGAGCGAAGGACATGGTGGCTCAGTGGTTAGCACTACTGCCTCATAGCACCAGGGACCCGGATTTGGTTCCACCCTTGAGCGACTGTATCTGTGGAGTTTGCATGTACTCCCCGTGCCTGTGTGGGTTCATTCCGGAAGCTCCAGTTTCCTCTCACAGTCCAAAGATGTGCAGGCTAGGTGGATTAGCCATGCTAAATTGCCCGTAGAGTTCAGGGAAGTTAGATTAGGCAGGTGAGTCTGGGTGGGATGCCCTGAGGGTTGGAGTGAACTTGTTGGGCCGGAGGGCCTGTTTCCACACTGTAGGAATTCCATGATGACATCGATACCAAACACAAAAAAGAGGAGAGAGATCTCTGGGAACCACTGAATTAAGAATCAGAATGAATGATGCTGCTAGCTCTTTCTGTTACTAATTCCCTATACATTCAACTTCGACTTGATGCTGTGAGCTTTCATTGAAGTCATAGTTTTCTCATGGCCAAAGTTATCAAATGTTTTACAAGATTTATACACAACATTAAGTACATTACTACTCATTCATGACAGATTTGAAAGTAAGCTCTTTGTATCTCAATAATAAGGTGTAGAGCTGGATGAACACAGCAGGCCAAGCAGCATCAGAGGAGCAGGAAGGTTAGAAGGGTCTAGTCCCGAAATGTCAGCCTTCCTGCTCCTCTGATGTTGCTTGGCCTTCTTCCAGCTCTACACCTTGTTATCTCAGATTCTCCAGCATCTGCAGCTCCTACTATCTTTGTATCTCAATGTTTGGTTAGTTAATACACTTACATTCTTTAGTTCAGCAGTCTCTGACCCCTTTAAAATCAATAAGCTAAGGTTTCTGCTCATGTAGTGGGTGACTGAATGCATTAAAAATTCATGCACTAGTACTTAAGTAATGCATTTTTGAAAACATCGGCTATTGCCTTTCAAAAATATTCCAACATGTTTTTAAATACAGCTTTCTTTACATGGGCTCAGAATTGTTTGCATTTGCATTTTTTTTCATATTCTCCTAAGTTGTTTCCTGTATACCTCATTCCATTAGGTTCCTCCTGTAGACTCTGTCAAACATAATATCCAGGATCAAACTCACAAAAATTAGCAATTTTCTAACCTTCTGAAATCAGGTGTGAAATCAGTGTGCTTCAAATCATTTCCTTCATACTCTTTCACATTTATCTCCAGCCTAATTATTTTTAGCACTCTTTCTGTTCTTTATGAAGCAATTTTGCTACTCTCAAAGAGTTGCTTTTTGTATTTGTTACTAGTAAATTACAAAATACAGAAAAACAAAAATTACTGGAGAAAATTAGCAGATCTGGCAGCATCTGTGAAGAGAAAACAGTTAATATTTCAAGTCCAGCAACCCTTCTCCTATTTTCTCTGCAATTTCCATTTTTGTTGGTTTATTTTATATCTCTAGCATCTGTAATGCTTTGTTTTATTTATTTCAGCAAAGTGTAACACGACAGAAAATAATGAGCACAAAGTGCTAAGCACAGTGGCACTGTGGCTCAGTGGTTAGCACTGCAGCCTCACAGCACCAGGGACCCAGCTTCGATTCCAGCCTCAGGTGACTGTCTGTCTGTGCCGAGTTTGCACGTTGTCCCCATGTCTGTGTGGGTTTCCTCCGGGAGCTCCGGTTTCCTCCCACAGTACAAAGACATGCAGACTAGGTGGATCGGCCATGCTAACTTGTCCATAGTGTTCAGCGGGGTCTAGGTGGGAGGCTTCAAGGAGCGGCGTGGACTTGTTGGTCGGAACGGCCTGTTTCCACACTGGAGGGAATCTAATCTAATCTAATCAGAAGCTAACAGGTCAACAACATTGGTTAATAGTGGAGAATGTCCCATAAGGTATTTAGTTTGGGAACCAATCTATAAAGAATAGAACAAAAAAAAGTGCTGAAAGGAAGTTAGTGTAGGGAGAGGAGGTGATGATAAAAGTCCTCAAAGAAAGTGAAGTGTGACGCATATCATTGACTTGTTCACCCTATTTTGGAAAACTAATGGCTACGAAATTTGTTTCCAGTTGTTACATGTTTCCTTTGTGATTTTAAATAGTGGGTTTATGTCAACAATATTCTTGATTTGAACTAAATATTCAATGGAACTCTCAAAGCTTTTTTTTCTTTCACTGGTTGGCTGCATTATTAAAAATAATCTGGAATTCTTACTTTCAGGACCTGGCAATTTTCAAAAATCATGTTTGAACTCTGCTTGTGATTTTAAGCCTCCTGTTTGTTTTGTATTCTCCAATTCTCAATCAACGCAGAACGTAGAACATAGAATGTAGAACGTAGAACATAGAACATAGAACATAGAACATAGAACATAACAGCACAGTACAGGCCCTTCGGCCCTCGATGTTGTGCCGACCTGTCATACTGATCTGAAGCCCATCTAACCTACACTATTCCATGTACGTCCATATGCTTATCCAATGATGACTTAAATGTACCTAAAGTTGGCAAATCTACTACCGTTGCAGGCAAAGCGTTCCATTCCCTCACTACTCTCTGAGTAAAGAAACTACCTCTGACATCTGTCCTATATCTCTCACCCCTCAATTTAAAGCTATGCCCCCTCGTGCTCGCCGTCACCATCCGAGGAAAAAGGCTCTCCCTATCTACCCTATCTAACCCTCTGATTATTTTATATGTCTCAATTAAGATCATAAGACATAGGAGTGGAAGTAAGGCTATTCGGCCCATCAAGTCCACTCCACCATTTAAATCATGGCTGATGGGCATTTTGACTCCACTTTCCTGCACTCTCTCCGTAGCCCTTGATCCCTTCTGAGATCAAGAATTTGTCAATCTCTGCCTTGAAGGCATCCAACGTCCCAGCCTCCACTGCACTCCGTGGCAATGAATCCCACAAGTCCACCACTCTCTGGCTGAAGAAATGTCATCTCATTTCAGTTTTAAATTTACTCCCTCTAATTTTAAGGATGTGCCCATGGGTCCTAGTCTCCCCGCCTAACGGAAACAACTTCCTAGCGTCCACCCGTTCTAAACCATACATTATCTTGTAAGTTTCTATTAGATCTCCCCTCAACCTTCTAAACTCTCATGAGTACAATCCCAGAATCCTTAGCCATTCACCATACGTTAACCCTACCATTCCAGGGATCATCCGTGTGAATCTCCGCTGGACACGCTCCAGGGCTAGTATGTCTTTCCTGAGGTGTGGGGCCCAAAATTGGACACAGTATTCTAAATGGGGCCTAACTAGAGCTTTACAAAGCCTCAGAAGCACATTGCTGCTTTTATATTCCAACCCTCTTGAGATAAACGACAACATTACATTCGCTTTCTTAATTACGGACTCTATCTGCAAATTAACCTTTAGAGAATCCTGGACCAACACTCCTAGATCCCTTTGTACTTCTGCTTTGCGAATTTTCTCACCATTTAGAAAATAGTCCATGCCTGTATTCTTTTTTCCAAAGTGCAAAACCTCACATTTACTCACATTGAATTTCATCAGCCATTTCCTGGACCACTCTCTTAAACTGTCTAAATCTTTCTGCAGCTTCCCCACCTCCCCAGTACTACCTGCCCATCCACCTATCTTCGTATCATCGTCAAACTTCGCCAGAATGCCCCCAGTCCCTTCATCCAGATCATTAATGTATAAGGTGAACAGCTGTGGCCCCAACACTGAACCCTGCAGGACACCATTCATCACCGGTTGCCATTCCGAAAAAGAGCCTTTTATCCCAACTCTCTGCCTTCTGCCAGACAGCCAATCCTCAATCCATGCCAGTAGCTCACCTCGAACACCATGGGCCCTCACCTTGCTCAGCAGCCTCCTGTGAGGCACCGTATCAAAGGCCTTTTGGAAGTCTAGATAGATAACATTTACTGGGTTTCCCTGGTCTAACATACTTGTTACCTCTTCAAAGAATTGTAACAGGTTTGTCAGGCACGACCTCCCCTTACTAAATCCGTGCTGACTTGTTCCAATCTGACCCTGCACTTCCATGAATTTAGAAATCTCATTGTTGATAGTGGATTCTAGAATTTTACCAACTACCGAGGTTAGGCTAATCGGCCTATAATTTTCCATCTTTTGCCTTGATCCTTTCTTAAACAAGGGGGTTACAACAGCAATTTTCCAATCATCTGAGACTTTCCCTGACTCTAGTGACATTTGAAAGATCACGACCAAAGCCTCTGCTATTTTGTCAGCCACCTCCCTCAGAACTCTAGGATGTAGCCCAACGGGGCCAGGAGATTTATCAATTTTTAGACCTTTTAGCTTTTCCAGCACTTTCTCTTTTGTAATGCCTATCATACTCAACTCTGCCCCCTGGCTCTCCCTAATTGTTGGCATACTACTCATGTCTTCCACTGTGAAGACTGACGCAAAGTACTTATTAAGTTCTTCAGCTATTTCCTTATCTCCCATCACTAGCCTTCCAGCATCAATTTGGAGCGGCCCAATATCTACTTTTGCCTCTCGTTTGTTTCTTATGTATTGAAAGAAGCTTTTACTATCATTTCTCATATTACTAGCTAGCCTACCTTCATATTTGATCCTCTCCTTCCTTATTGCTCTCTTTGTTATCCTCTGTTTTTGTAGCCTTCCTAATCGTCTGATTTCCCAGTGCTCTTGGTCACTTTATAGGCTGTCTCTTTTTCTTTGATATATTTCCTGACTTGCTTTGTCATCCATGGCTGTTTAATCCAACCCCGGATAATCTTTCTTTCCTTTGGGACGAACCTCTGTACTGTGTCCTCAATTACACCCAGAAACTCCTGCCATTGTTGGTCTACTGTCTTCCCCGCTAGGTTCTGCTTCCAGTCGATTTTCGTCAATTCCTTTCTCATGCCCCTGTAATTACCTTTATTTAACTGTAATACCATTACATCTGATTTTGTCTTCTCTCTTTCACACTGCAGACTGAACTCGACTATATTATGATAGCTGCCTCCTAAGTGTTCCCTTACTTTAAGGTCTTTGATAATGTCTGGCTCATTACATAGCACTCAGTCCAGAATAGCCTGGTCCCTTGTGGGCTCCATCACAAGCTGTTCCAAAAAACCATCCTGCAAACATTCCATGAATTCCCTTTCTTTGGATCCACCAGCAACATTATTCACCCAATCCACCAGCATATTGAAGTCCCCCATGATCACCGTGACCTTGCCTTTCTGACATGTCCTATCTAGTTCTCGGTGTATCTTGTGCCCCTGGTCCTGATCACTGTTTGGAGGTCTGTACATAACTCCCATTATAGTTTTTTTGCCTTTGTGGTTCCTCAATTCCACCCACACAGACTCCACATCTTCTGACCCTATGTCATTCAGTGCCGTAGATATAATTCCATTCTTAACTAACAAGGCAACCCCACCCCCTCTGCCCACCTCCCTATCTTTTCGATATGTTGTGATTCCTTGGATGTTTAACTGCCAGTCCTGAACTCCCTGCAACCATGTCTCTGTGATGCCTACCACATCATAATCATTCAAGAGGATTTGTGCTGTTAATTCATCTACTTTGTTGCGAATACTACGAGCATTTAGATAAAGTGCCTTAATGCTAACTTTCTTATCGTTATTAGGGAGGTTGGAAATCCCAAGATGTCTTAAGCTATCCTTCCTTTTTGCTGTATTCCTAGTCTGCCTCGAGCTTAAATCCACCTGTACACATGCTATCCTGTTGCTTATCTTTCCATTTAACTCCATACTCCCTGTCTCTTTCACTTTCCCTTCCCCCGATTCAGAAGTTTAAAGTCCTACTGACCACCCTATTTATGCTTTTCGCTAGAACACTGGTTCCAGATCGGTTCAGGTGGAGACCGTCCCAAAGGTACAAATCCCCCCCGGTTCCAAAACTGATGCCAATGCCCCACGAAATGGAATCCCTCTTTCCCACACCAATCCCTTAGCCACGTGTTTACTTCCCTAACTTTCTTTTCCCTATGCCAATTAACACGTGGCTCAGGCAGTAATCCGGAGATTATGACCCTTCCACTTCCACTTCCTTCGTAAACCATGGCTCCCGCGCTCTACAGTTTCCTCCCTGCCTGACAGGTACATACTTATCTAGGACACACAGGAGCTTTTCCTTGAATAAGCTCCACATTTCTAATGTGCCCATCCCCTGCAGTTTCCTTCCCCATCCTATGCTCCCTAAATCTTGCCTAATCTCATCATAATTGCCTTTCCCCCATCTATAAATCTTGCCCAGTGGTAGATACCTATCCGTTTCCATCACTAAAGTAAACATAACAGAATTGTGATCGCTATCACCAAAGTGCTCACCTACTTCCAAATCTAACACCTGGCCGGGCTTATTACCCAGTACCAACTCTAATGTGGCTTCGACCCTTGTCGGCCTGTCTCCATACTGTGTCAGGAAGCCTTCCTGCACACACCGGACAAAAACTGACCCATCTATAGTACTTGAACTATAGTGCTCCCAGTCAATATTTGAAGACCCCCATGACAATTAGCCTGTGTCTCTCACTCCTATCGAGAATCATCTTTGCTATTCTTTCCTCTACATCTCTAGAACTATTCGGAGGCCTATAGAAAACTCCCAACAGGGTGACCTCTCCTTTCCTGTTTCTAACCTCAGCCCATGCTACCTCAGTTGACGAGTCCCCAAACATCCTTTCTGCAACTGTAATACTGTCCTTGACCAACAATGCCACACCTCCCCTCTTTTACCATCTTCTCTGTTCTTACTGAAACATGTAAATCTCAGAACCTGCAACAACCATTCCTTTCCCTGCTCTATCCATGTCTCCAAAATGGCCACAACATCGAAGTCCCAGGTACCAACCCATGCTGCAAGTTCACTCACCTTATTTCGGATGCTCCTGGCGTTGAAGTCGACACACATCAAGCCAACTTCTTGCTTGCCGGTGCCATCTTGCGTCCCTGAAACTTTATTTTGGATCTTGCGTCCCTGAAACTGACTACCTATCCTATCTAGGTTTCTCATAATTTCGTAGATCTCTATCAGTTCACCGTCATCCTCCAACCTTCCAGTGAGAACAATCTGATTTTATCCAATCTCTCCTCATAATTAACAACCTGACAAGACATCCTGGCAAACCTCTACACCCTCTCTGAAGCATCCATGTCCTTCTGGTAGTGCAACAACTAGAATGGCATGCGATATTCCAAGTGTGACCTAACCAAAGTTTTGTACAACTGTAACATAACTGGCCAAATTTTATATCTGGTGCCCCAACTGATGAAGGCATATGTGCTGTATGCCTTTTTGACCACTTTATCCACCTATGTTGCCACTTTCAGGGATCTGTGGATGTCAAGTCAAGATAATTTTGACTGCTGAAGAGAACCATTAGAAGCTGAAACCATGCATGATGCTCTTAGAAAGATTAACGTCCTGGAGGCATTTAAAATCCCATTTTGTCTTAGAGTAAGAATATGTATTGAGGATCATAATTTTCCTTTTGGTCTAATTGATGTGTGACCGGTTACCTGGACTCGTGGTATAAAAAAATACTTGTGGATGGAGTTGATTTACTTCTAGAGAATCATTTAGCATAAACAAAAGTTGTAGTTTTGCTTTTAATCATGGAACGGGCAGTTGAGGTGGAAGAGATAGAACTTCCGCAAGAACCGGTTCTGGGTATTTTTCCGTTGCTTGCAGTGATCTAACCAATGGCTAAACAAAGTCCATCACCAGAGGTCACTGTAACCATAAGCAGATAGTAAGATGACTGAAACTCTATTTAGGAATGAAGATAGTTCAAAAGAAGTACTTAGCATGTCTATACTAATTGAGGCTCAAGAAACAGATCAATATTTAAGTAAGTTAATGTAGAAATCTCACACTGAAGCTGAGGCTGAGGGAGTTCCGGTGTACTGTTATAGTAAAATGGAGTTCTGATCAGGATGTGGAGAGATCCTCACAGACCTGCAGATGAAGGGTGGATGATTGTTCATCAAATTGTGGCACTGCCTAGATATCATAAAGAGATATTATGAGTATTAATTAAAATTCTGATAGCCAGGACATATCAGAATACGGAAAACATAAGCATCGGTAACTCAGAACTTTACATAGCCAAGGCTTTGTTAAGAAGATCTGTAAAACATGTCAGGAAGTAGGGAAACCTCACCATGTAACAAAGCCAATACATTTTCACCCGTACAAGTTTTTGAAGAAGCATTTCATAGAGTGTTAGTGGATTGTGTTGGACCGCTACAAGAAACAAAGCAGGGCATCAGTGTATGGATTTGACAAACCAATTTCCAGAAGCTATTCCTTTGAGGGTAGCACGGGTGGCTCAGTGGTCAGCACTGCTGCCTCACAGCACCAGAAACCTGAGTTCAATTCCGCTGTCAGGTGACTGTGTAGAGTTTGCACATTCTCTGGGTGCTCCGGGTTCCTCCCACAGTCCAAAGATGTGCAGGGTAGGTTGATTGGCCATGCTAAATTGTCCTAGTGTTCAGGGATGTGTAGATTAGGTGGGTTATAAGGAGTTGGGCCTGGGTTGGATGCTCTGCGGGTCAGTCTGGGCTTATTAGGCCAAAGGGCCTGTTTCCACCGTGTACGGATTCTGTAAAAATAATTTCAGCGAGAATAGTAGCAGAAATGTTACACTGTTTTTTACTCATCACGGACTAACATTTGAGGTATAATCTGATCATGATTCTATCTTTATGTCAAAGGTTTAACAGCAAATCGTTAGTAGTTTGGGTATAAAACAATTGATGCCAACTGTCTACTATCTGTAAGCACAGGGAGTCTTAAAATGATGATTATGGCATTCTATCATGAATATCCATGGGATTAAGACAAAGGATTTGATTCCATACTATTTGCTACAAGAGATTCCTTATATGAATCTACTAGGTTTAGTCCATTTCAATTGATTCATGGTTATAAGATTACAGGCCAATTGAAATTGATTCAGGAGAAGTTCTTGAACCAACAAGGCAAGTGCTTAACGTTGGATTACCAAAAAGACGCATAGGAGCATGTAACTTAGCACACGAAGGTTTGGAAGTTTCACAGTTGAAAATAAAAGAATGGACAGATAAACATTCAGCCTCTGATATGCTCTTGTATTTATATTGTCAGTCCGGTTCAGTTTCTGGTCAATAATCCCTAGGATGTTGATATAAGAAAATTCAGCAATTGCAGCGCCATTGAACATCAAGGGGCAAATGCTTGTTGGAGGCAATAATTGGCTGATGGCAATGTCACTTGCCACTTATTAATAGATATTATCCAGATCTTGTTGCATTTGTACATGGATTACTTCAACATCTGCCAAATTACGAATGGTGCTGAACTTACTGTACTCATCACTGGCCATCCCCACTTCTTACCTTAGAATAGTGAAGGTCATTGATGAAGCAGTTCAAGATGATTGTGTTTAGACACTATCTTGAGAGGATCTCCTGCAAAGGTATTCCTGGATTGAGATGATTGATCGCCAACAACCACAATCATGTGGGAGAGAAATAGAAAAAGGCAAAGGACCGATCAGGAGGGAACACCCGATAAAATAGTGCAGGAAAGGAAAAAGATGTTATTGAAGCTGATTCAGTAGCTATGGTTTGATAGGTAAAAATGAAAGTACACAGAAGCACCTCTCTCAGCTACATGACAGAGGATGGGTGTGGGATGAAAATGGTAGAATCAATTGTGTCAATGGCTGCAAATAACTATTTTTTTTCCATTATATACCATGGGGTCATACAAATCATGAAGCGGTATTTTGTTTTCAAACAGAATGTCATTAAAAACAGCACTGATATTGAAGTATCTAAACCCCAGTTAGTCACTTAGAACATAGGTAAGTACAGCACAGCACATTACAGACCCTTCGGCCCACTATGCTGTGTTGAGCTTTTACCCTAAAACTAAGGTCTATCTAACCTCCACCCCTACCTTATACTATCATCCATATGCCTATTTAATAGCCACATAAAAGCCCCATGAGGCCAAGTCTGCTACCCTCTCCGGCAATACATTCCATGCCTCCACCACTCTGAGTAAAGAACCTGTCTCTGATGTATATCTACCTCAACTTACTTTAAAACTATGCCCCCGCATAATAGCTACCTCCACCCTACGAAAAAGTCTCTGGCTGTCCACTCTGATCATTTCGTACACCTCTATCAAGTTGCCTCTCATCCTTTGTTGTTCTAAAGAGAAAAGCCCTAGCACTCTCAACCTTTCCTCATAAGACCTTTCCTCCATTCCAGGCAACATTCTGGTAAATCTCCTCTGCACCTTTTCCAACACTTCCACATATGTCCTGTAATGAGGCGACCAGCACTAGACACAATGCTCCAGATGTGGCCGAACCAGCATTTTGTATAGCTGGAGCATAATTTCACAGCTCTTGAACTCAATCCCTCTATTTTTGATTAAACAGTTTATAACTGAATGCTTTTGAAGAATGGGAGGGTTTATTGTAAGGTAGATAACACTCAAAATTTCTTTGCAAGAATGTTTTAATCCAAGTTTATTACTTCAATAAATTGCTACTTATTCTATAACATTGCTGCCTACTAGCAACTACCCATAACATTAAGTCACCTCTCAACCTTCTTCTCTCGAATGAAAACAGCTTCAAGTCCCTCAGCCTTTCCTCGTAAGACCTTCCCTCCATACCAGGCAACATCCTAGTAAATCTTCTCTGCACCCTTTCCAAAGCTTCCACATCCTTCTCATAATGCGGTGACCAGAACTGTACGCAATACTCCAAGTGCGGCCGCACCAGAGTTTTGCACAGCTGCAGCATAACCTCTTGGTTCTGGAACTCGATCCCTCGATTAATAAAAGCTAAAACACTGTATACCTTCTTAACAGCCCTGTTAACCTGGGTGGCAACTTTCAAGGATCTGTGTACATGGACAGCGAGATCTCTCTGCTCATCTCCACCACTAAGAGTCTTACCATTAGCCCGGTACTTTGCCTTCTGGTTACTCCTACCAAAGTGCATCACCTCACACTTGTCTGCAGCTTCTTTCAGCTTAACCTCTGAAATGGTGCATCCATTCTATCAGCCTGCTAAAATATTCTGCTCTGGAAGCCATTGTGCATACTTATGTCCAAAGATTTATGTAGAAATTTACAGTTCCTTAAATTAATTTCAGTATACGAGGCTCATCTTTAGGAGGTTACTATCAAAACCAGATAAATCATTTTCACTTGCTGGAGATGATAAGGTTAGTTTGGGTAGATCAAACGCTTTGTTAAATAAAGATTGATGCATAAAACATCGGCGGTTTCAAAGATAAATTTCCTAGATATCACGGCCTTGCTTTCACAAGGAAGATCATGATTTTGAATTTTTCTTTCTATTCACGACTTTTCCACTCTCCTGATGCTACTGATTTTTACCGGGGTGCACAGAGTAGCAGCAGTGTGTACTATCTATAAAACATCCTGCAGAAATTCATACTGGCTCCTTAGACATCACTTTCCAAACCCATGAACAACGATCATCTAGAAGGACAAGGCAACGTATATATGGGGACATGGCCACCTGCATTCCAAGACCCTCGCCTTTCTGACTTGGAAATATCTTGCAATTCCTTTTATGTTGATTCAAAATCCTGGTACTCACTTCTTAGTGGCATTGCAGGTCTGCCTAAATCAAATTGATTGCAGCGGTTCAAGAAGGCAGCTCACCATCACCTTCTCAAGGGCAACCAGAGATGGACAATAAATACTGGCCAAGGCAGAGATGTGCACATCTCAAGAATGAATGAAACAAATCACCTAATGTCACAAACTATAGCTTGAATCTGGCCTTGTGCTCATATTGTGATTCCACCTGAATCTTGATGTTGGATGGAAGATAAGTAAAGAATCTGAGGCTTTGAACAAAGTGATAAAAATCTGACAGAATGGATACACCAGCCTTGTGTTAGTTGTATTGCCATTAAACATGATATCTGCATGCTAAGAATCATCTTGTGCTTCTACAATTTCTTCCAAGAAGAATGTATTCTGTTCCTCAGTAGTATTTATTTCTGGAGAGCAGCTGACTGAAATGGCCGCTTTCAAATTTCTATGCAGCAGGTTCAAGTTTCCTAATGCTTAAGCAAAAAAAAAGTGAAAATTTATGGCAACTGTGACTGTCAGGGGTAGGCAGCTGGGCAGATACCTCCGATGTTTACCTTTACCACCACAAGACACACAGGAAACAATGGCAGCAGTGCTACTCTCTTCCAATATTGTGCTGTTTTCCAACTAGAACATTCGCTCACTTCTGACTAACAAACTAGACCGAGGCAGTGACAGTAGTCTAGCCCCAGGTAAGTTTGCTGTCCCGTGGATAAAATGTCTGTTTTCTTTATGAAGGTCAGCCTGCTGAGAAAACTGCATTGCTTTTGTATTTTAAGTTCTTCCTTAGACTGAGAAGATTCTAAGAAATCTAAGAACCATAGAATCCCCACAGTGCAGAAGGAGGCGTTTTGGTTCTTTGAGTCTCTGAAGACCATCCCAATCAATCATTCAATCTCCAAAAACATTTTTATCACGGCTCGGCAACCAAGCCTGTTTACTCCTGGATACTATGGGCAACTCAGTATGGCCAATCTACTTAACCTGAATTCCTTTAGATTGTTTGAGGACCTAGCAGAAACCCACACAGGCACAGGGAGAATGGGCAAACTCCACACAAACAGCAAACTGCGACTGGAATTGAATCTATGTCAGTGGTGCTGAGAGACAGCAGTGCTAACCACTGAGCCACCATGCCATCCATATTCCTTAAAGACTGAATTCTTTCTGAATGGAAGCTGGCATCTTTCCCAAGGACAATTCGGAATGGACAATTTTTAAAATAACCTAGCTGGTGATGCCCGCATTCCATGGATAAATGTTTAAAAATCTAGCAACCGCATATCCTAATACAGCCGTGTATGAGCTCAGCTTTCAAAATGTATGAAGCTGTATTTTTCATTAATTTCTCCTGGCTCTGGCAACAAACCTTGGTCCATAATGGAGTTTTACTTTAAGCTAAAATTGGAGTCAAAAGCCTGCACTAAATTGTTATATCATGTAATTTCTCTGAATCAGTTCTATAAATTTGCAATGTTCCATCACTGATCTTGGCTCGTGAGATTAACACTAGAACTGCTACTGATTTTACATCAGCTTATCCAATACGTGTCTTATATTAGTTTATTCAAAAAATGATGTGGTCAATGTCTCTGTATAATCTAAAAGAAGGTCTTTTTCATCATTGGCAGATTTACAATGTAGGCAATGATGATCAACATATTTTCTTTTTACTTTTCTGCCCTTTTGACTGGTTGACTGGATGATTTTCTTCAGTGTAACGATTTCTGATCCATTGTGTTTTGACTCTAATGTATTTCCTGATTTATTGCAGCTTACTATTTTCCTTGCTGTGGGCTTTTGCCATGTTTTGTCAACATTGAGCAGGGATTCCCTCTTTATGGCCTGATGCCTTGAATTTTTTTTTGCCAGCAGCAGTACAGTATTGTTGGGCCACTCATCATCCTTCATCCTTAGAACTATACCAATACTGGCCTTCACTACAGATACACTTTGCTGCTTGTTTCCAGCCCTGTGGTTCTAGTCAACATTACTACCATGCAGTAAGACTAAGTCCGTACTTGGGTAAATGATCATTAACAGACTTTATTAAATATAATTTTACATAAGGGAAAGTAAGATAGAACACGTTCTGGCAAACTAAATGATTCTTGCTGTTCTTCCATGCTCAGTGCCTATTCTTTGAGCTAAATAATAGCTAACCCTATACTCCACATAAACTATGAGACTTGTGTATCAGTAATTTGTCGTGCTTACATTGTAAAGTTTTTAAAGTCTGAGGATGCCTTGTTCCTAAATGGAAAGATATTAGTTTTACCATCTGGTTACTCCACAACACCACATTTGTGGTGTTCCGAAGAAGGGTAACTGGACCCGAAACATTAACTCTTCACAGATGCTGGTAGACCTGCTGAACTTTTCCAGCAACTTTGTTTTTGTTCCTGATTTACGACCTCCGCAGTTGTATCAGCTTCTTTTTTTCCACATTTGTGGTGAATGTGTAAAATCACTGTCATTAATTCTATTAAGCTTTTGATATGAAGTTTGTACAAAATACCCATAATTAATATAAATATATTAAATACTGGATGCTTGTCATTGATTAATACTTGTAATTGTAAATATCATCTTAGGAAGGTTTTTTAAATTTTCATCTGTTATGCTTTCAACTTGATGTAAATATTTTCAATGGAATTTTAAATACAGGCAACCATGTGTGCTCAGTGGTGTTAAAGTATTGATATTTGACAATATTTCTTGAATCAGCTGCTCTTTATTTTTGAAAAGGAAAGAGCCTTGGGAAAAAAAAACTGGATGTATGTAGGCAATGTACTGTGAGGCCTCCAAGATAGAGAGATTACGTAAAGAGCATTCACATGTTCTGGGAATTCACAAAGTAAATGGTCTTAACAAAATAAGAAAATAAACAGGAATAATACAGTAAGGATTCGTGACAATGCAATAATAGATGTATTTGCTTTCAGTAATGTTAGTAGAGGTTGCAGATGGCTTTCCTGGTGTTCATACTTCGGAAATCAATCTTCTGCCCTTCAGAAGCTTTGGCGCTAACTGTAAGGATTTTGCTTCCCTGATTTTAATTCACATCAAGAATTAGGGGTGTCAATTACCTCAAACTCAAGTATGCTGCCTAATGAATCCTCAAGTTTATCTGACAATTCAGTAACCAGTCCTGCAACCAATTCCGCGATTATGTTGTGTAGGATATGACTTCAAATTACTCACAAGAGACGTTGAATGTAAAATTCAGGTAGATCACCACTCCGCCTCAACTATAGGAATGAACCTCTGTTTTCTTTTTGTTCCAGTGCATTGTCATGAGTTTCCAGAGCATTGTCAAATCCAAAAGGTTTTTCATTATTTTCAAAGTTAGAGACTCAGCTGTGATTTTGCAGTTTTGTTCCAACTTATCATATCTTAATATTTTTCATCATGTCTGAATTCTGAAATTATACTACTAGTATGTTTTGCCAGATGTTGGGCTCAAACTGGGTTTACAGTTTAGCTCATGCTGCAGTCTCAAGAGTTCACTTACAGAACACATCTCCTGGAGCATGTTGAATACAACAATCAACTTCTGTTTGCATTTGCACTGCGCATAACTGACATTATGCCTTATTTAGTTTCTTTCCATGCTGAATTTATTTTTCAATGTCTCTGGAACATGTTGGCCAATAGTTTTCTGGATATTAGGCTAATGCTTTTCAACCCATACAGTTTGATAACAGCCAGTTGTTGTATTTTAGGAAGGAGGATGGCTACTGAGATGATTTTCAATGCTCAGACTGAATGGCCAGTGTCTCACCAGCTGTAAGTGATGAAACTACATTTTGTGAATGACTGTAGTTCCTGAACAAATAGGTACTGAGGGCACTAAATAACAATGATAATGTGAATTATTTGTACAATTTCAATGTTGCAAGTCATTTATAATCTCCCACTATTTGCTCACAAATTATTCCAAGCCAATTATTGATAGTCTAAATATTTGCATTTGAAAAATGAGAGTTAACGACATGAAAATACACTTTATGAACATTTAATGTATGATTCAGGTTTGAGTTTTCAGAATTATGAACTGACTGAATAGAGTTGATAGGATGAAGTTGTTTCTACTCATAAAAGAAACAAGAACAACATGGCATAGATTTAAAGTGATGTGCAAATAAAGCAGGAGTGATGTGAGAGAGGAAAAAAATGTTTTCACACTGTGAGTAGTTTGTACATGGAATGGACTGCATGGAAATCTGGTGGAAGCTATTTCAACTGAGGCAATCGAGGGCATTGCAATAGTTTTTGGACAGCAATAGTGTGCAGGAATGGGGAAACAGGCAGGAGATTGGCTCTAGGTAATAGAACTGATGAAGGCACAATGAGCTGAAGAGCCTTTTGCACCGTAATTTTGTGATTCTGATTCTGTGATTTACAAAATCTTTAGGTTAGTTTCTTTAATGAAGACTTTAGCCCATTTACTTGATGGAGATCATTGTTTTTTTACATCTGTTTCAAGAGTTTGTAGTTTATTCTTTGTTCAACCTTTCTTCAAGAACTTAGGAACCTTACAAGTTAAAAGTCAGGCTTTTGCAATTTACTCTGAAAATGCCTCATTATGAGCAAGTGAAAATTTTGGAGCAAAAATGAGCTTAAAACAAAGTAATGTTTCCTAAAGCTAAATTGAAATGCCATCAGAAAGACGAGAGACCTGATTTTTCACTGCCCAACTGGTGGAAAAGGCAAGTGAGTGTTTAAAATTGCAGTTAAACACTTCTCATTGTGTTCTCAACCAACTCTATTATGATCATGATTGCATGAAAGGATCATAGCATTGGCAGCTTTTGAAATTGGACTTCATTGTGCCAGTTTTATAGTCATACAATAGTTGAGATGAGATCTGGTTTTGGTCTCTGATATCTACATCCCAGGAAAGCCTTCAAACCCCACATTGAGTAAGGCAATTTTTTCAGGGATTCAACAATGAAATTTAACATTTACATTAATCACTGTCATGAATAAGGGAGTCATGACATTATAGACTTTTATAAAATAAATTGACTGTAAGTGAACAGAATAGGCTAAAAAAGGAATTTGTAAAGAAACTTGAGCAATGAACCCCAATGATGTACCATAAGACACTTATTGGGCATTTCTTCTGAGAAATTCTCATACCGGTACTTGCTTCAGTTTTTTTTTGTAAATAACTAGTTTTTATTGATGAAGAACCTTCAGTAATAAATCAAACTTTAATATATGCAAACAAAAGCTTAATAGCTGGTCTGGTTCAACCTGAACCATTACAAACTACAAGGGTGATACTCAAGCTGTATTTATTCTAGGCCTGAAATGTCAGCTTGTGCTCCTAAGATGCTGCTTGGCCTGCTGTGTTCATCCAGCTCCACACTTTGTTACTTGTATTAATTTGCAGTTCACTGAACACTTTATGGATACACTTGATAGGTGTGACTCTTCCCTTTGCATAATAAACTACTCTAATTACTCTCCTCCTTGCCTTCTCCTCGTTACGGAAGGGCTCATTTGTGTGTTTAAGACCCTCTACCAAATTGAGCACACTTGGGAATTTTTGAGTTAACAACCTTGAGAGGTCAGGAATTTTGTCTTTTGCTGATATATCCAAGTTATTGTTGTCATTTCTATTAATGCGCCGTATCAACATACGATACGGTAGTGCAATGCATTACACATGAATTGTCCTAAATCTTATACCCTCAGAGTCAAGCCCTGGATTTATCTGGGATCTGGATTCCCAGCTAACTCCTTCACATAAGCCTCATGGGGACAGAAGCAGAATGCTAGTTTGTGATCTTCTCCCCTGGAAATGAGCAGGAATGTAGTACTCTGAAAGCAGCAAAAGATTGCTTTGAGTCTGGAGAATACAAAGGAACCAATGGGACAACTTTAAAACACTAAGAGACTTCAGCCCTGTGTGTGCACAACTCTTACTGATGCTATTCTGTTGGGCCAGCCTGAGAATGATCTCTTTATTTTTGCACCTATTTTGTTCTGCGTGTGTTGCCTGAGAGAAAAATGACCAGTTTTAGGGAAATTTTAAGTTTAGCAGAGCTGGATTTAGACATTTGATGGAGAGGCTGGTGGCACAGTACACTGTCACTGGGCTAGTAACCCCAAAGCTCAGAGTAATTGTCTGGGGTACCACATTCAGATCCCAGCATGGTAGTTGGTGGAATTTAAATCCAGTTAATAAATCTGGAATTTTAAGATCATCTCTGTTGTTTTGAAATTAGAATCATTTAGAAAAACCCGAACTACTTAATTGTGCTTTAGGGAAGGAAATCTGCTGTCTTAACCAGATGTGCCTACATGTGACTCCATACCCACAAGAATCTGGTTGCCTTTCAACTGTGATAACAAGGTGTAGAGCTGGATGAACACAGCAGGCCAAGCAGCATTTGAGGAGCAGGTAGGATGTTTCGGGCTTAGGCCCTTCTTCAGAAATGAATTCTTCAGAATTTCTGAAGAAGGGGCTAGGCCTGAAAGGTCAACCTTCCTGCTCCTCCAATGCTACTTGGCCTGCTGTGTTCATCCAGCTCTACACCTTGTTATCTCAGATTCTCCAGCATCTGCAGTTCTTACTATATCTGCCTTTCAACTGCACTTTCCAGGGCCTCACAAGCTGCTTGCTTATAATTGCAATTAGGGATTGGCAACAAATTGCCTATGTCCAAACAGTTTGAGGTAAAGTAATTGTAAATGTATCATTTGTAACTTTCCAACTTTCTCTCATTTTTCTCATTTGTATTCTGTAGATTCTTTCAGGTAATAAGCTAATACATCACAAATACTAAAAGATCAAAATTAAATCTTTTCAAGTTGCTGTAACCAAGCTCTTAAAAACACTTTGAGATCACATTTAACATATAGGTCACAATTCTGCTCCCTGTTGAGGGTACCAATAAGTTTTACAAGAATGATGCTGAAAGTGGTATTATAGTTTAAAGGAAGCAAGGAATATGATTTTGTATGGGTATACCATTGACTACAGTCTGTAAACGTCTGTTCCATGATGAAGGGTGCTGCCACCATCTTTGTTAAGAGCTTTGAAGATGAAAACAACTTCATAGTCAATCAAGCAGAGATTTTTGTACTCGACAAGATCAGGTTTATTGCATGTTAGCAATGAGTTACAAGTTAAATTGATATCAGTGATAATGGGAACTGCAGATGCTGGAGAATCCAAGATAATAAAATGTGAGGCTGGATGAACACAGCAGGCCCAGCAGCATCTCAGGAGCACAAAAGCTGACGATTTGGGCCTAGACCCTTCATCAGAGAGGGGGATGGGGTGAGGGTTCTGGAATAAATAGGGAGAGAGGGGGAGGCAGACCGAAGATGGAGAGACAAGAAGATAGGTGGAGAGGAGAGTATAGGTGGGGAGGTAGGGAGGGGATAGGTCAGTCCAGGGAAGACGGACAGGTCAAGGAGGTGGGATGAGGTTAGTAGGTAGGAGGTGGAAGTGCGGCTTGGGGTGGGAGGAAGGGATGGGTGAGAGGAAGAACAGGTTAGGGAGGCAGAGACAGGTTGGGCTGGTTTTGGGATGCAGTGGGTGGAGGGGAAGAGCTGGGCTGGTTGTGTGGTGCAGTGGGGGGAGGGGACGAACTGGGCTGGTTTTGGGATGCGGTGGGAGAAGGGGAGATTTTGAAGCTGGTGAAGTCCACATTGATACCATTGGGCTGCAGGGTTCCCAAGCGCCTGCATTCCGCATGCAGATTGCCTCAAGGCCCTCCGCTTCTTCCTGTCCCGCAGGCCCGACCAGTCCCCCTCCACCGACACCCTCATCCGCCTAGCCGAACTTGTCCTCACCCTCAACAACTTCTCTTTCGATTCCTCCCACTTCCTACAGACTAAAGGGGTGGCCATGGGCACCCGCATGGGCCCAAGCTATGCCTGCCTCTTTGTAGGTTACGTGGAACAGTCCCTCTTCCGCACCTACACAGGCCCCAAACCCCACCTCTTCCTCCATTACATTGATGACTGTATCGGCGCCGCCTCTTGCTCCCCAGAGGAGCTCGAACAGTTCATCCACTTCACCAACACCTTCCACCCCAACCTTCAGTTCACCTGGGCCTTCTCCAGCACATCCCTCACCTTCCTGGATCTCTCAGTCTCCATCTCAGGCAACCAGCTTGTAACTGATGTCCATTTCAAGCCCACCAACTCCCACAGCTACCTAGAATACACCACCGCCCACCCACCCTCCTGCAAAAATTCCATCCCCTATTCCCAATTCCTCCGCCTCCGCCGCATCTTCTCCCACGATGAGGCATTCCACTCCCGCACATCCCAGATGTCCAAGTTCTTCAAGGACCGCAACTTTCCCCCACAGTTGTCGAGAACGCCCTTGACCGCGTCTCCCGCATTTCCCGCAACACATCCCTCACACCCCGCCCCCGCCACATCCGCCCAACGAGGATACCCCTCATTCTCACACACCACCCCACCAACCTCCGGACACAACGCATCATCCTCCGACACTTCCGCCATCTACAATCCGACCCCACCACCCAAGACATTTTTCCATCCCCACCCTTGTCTGCTTTCCAGAGAGACGGCTCTTTCCGTGACTCCCTTGTTCGCTCCACACTGCCCTCCAACCCCAACACACCCAGCACCTTCCCCTGCAACCGCAGGAAATGCTACACTTGCCCCCACACCTCCTCCCTCACCCCTATCCCAGGCCCCAAGATGACTTTCCACATTAAGCAGAGGTTCACCTGCACATCTGCCAATGTGGTATACTGCATCCCCTGTACCCGGTGTGGCTTCCTCTACATTGAGGAAACCAAGCGGAGGCTTGGGGACCGCTTTGCAGAACACCTCCGCTCGGTTCGCAATAAACAATTGCACCTCCCAGTCGCAAACTCCCCCTCCCATTCTTTAGATGACATGTCCATCATGGGCCTCCTGCAGTGCCACAATGATGCCACCCGAAGGTTGCAGGAACAGCAACTCATATTCCGCTTGGGAACCTTGCAGCCCAACGGTATCAATGTGGACTTCACCAGTTTCAAAATCTCCCCTTCCCCAACTGCATCCCTAAACCAGCCCAGTTCGACCCATCCCCCCACTGCACCACACAACCAGCCCAGCTCTTCCCCCCCACCCACTGCATCCCAAAACCAGTCCAACCTGTCTCTGCCTCCCTAACCTGTTCTTCCTCTCACCCATCCCTTCCTCCCACCCCAAGCTGCACCTCCATCTCCTACCTACTAACCTCATCCCACCTCCTTGACCTGTCCGTCTTCCCTGGACTGACCTATCCCCTCCCTACCTCCCCACCTATACTCTCCTCTCCACCTATCTTCTTTTCTCTCCATATTCAGTCCGCCTCCCCCTCTCTCCCTATTTATTCCAGAACCCTCACCCCATCCCCCTCTCGGATGAAGGGTCTAGGCCCGAAATGTCAGCTTTTGTGCTCCTGAGATGCTGCTGGGCCTGCTGTGTTCATCCAGCCTCACATTTCGTTATCTTAGTTAAATTGATATGATGGCTTTTAGTGTATGGACTTTGAGGATGTTTGTTGGCGCTCTTTTGAAGAGTTAAGCTCCTGTGCTCACAAATCCAATTTAAATCATCCTAGTATATGGTACTTGTGACACTTCTCGGTATGAACCCATTTACACCAGTAAATAACTTCTCCATCGCAAGCTTTTTTCACTTAGAATTGCATTATATTAATTATAAATGTAATTATATTTATCATTGCCCCAACTCCACCAGTCTCTAACTTTACAAATTCATAACGTTATTTCATTACTCATGAAGAAATTTAGTAATTATTTATCATTAACTGATCTTAAGCTTTGCTTTTATGTTTTGCATAATTGGGCTGCTGAATCAACACAACATATAGGACGTTGCACTATTTTCCTGGAATGCATTCACCTTGGCTTGGAAAATTGATAGCTTCAGGTACTGTAGACATAAGTATGGAGACAACTTCTACAATAGGATGGGTATCTGAGGCTTCAGCTTCCTGCCACCAACAATTCTGGTGCTACAACATTTCTGAATGTGGTGGATCTGTAATTAAGCAGTGCCATTTGAAAGTGATACTCTTTCACGAGTGGTTTAATTATCCAGACACCCGTGCTCCTATTTTCCTTATAATTGTGGGTATATCACAAGGCCAGAAGTGGAGATGTTTGCCGGTGGTTGTGTAATGTTCAGCACCATTCATGACTTTTCAGATACTAAAGAATCCATGTTCAAGTGCAACTAGATCTGGGTAAGTAACATTCACTCCACACACATGCTATGCAATGACTATCTTCAATAAAAGTCAATCTAACCTCCACCCCTTGACATTTAATGGTGTTACCCTCATTGAATCACTGACCAGAAACTCAACTGGACTCACCACATAAACACAGTGTCTGCAAGAGCAGGTCAGAAGCCAGGAATACTGCAGTGGATAACTCACCTCCAGACTCCCCAAAGTCTGTCCATCATCTACAAGTCACAAATCAACAGTGTGATGAAATACTCCCCTCTTGCCTGAATAGATACAGCTCCAACAACGCTCAAGAATCTTAACACAATCCAGGACAAAGCAACCCGCTACATCCACAAACATCATTCACTTCACCACCGACACAGAATAGCAGCAGTGTGTAATATTTACAAGTTGCACTGCAGAAATTTACGAAAGTTTCATACACAGCAAATCTATGACCATTTCAAGGATAAGGGCAGAGGATACATGGGAAGCACCACCTGCAAGTTCGCCTCCAACCATTCACCATCCTGACTTGGAAATATATTGCTGTTCTGTCAAAATCCTGGAATTCCATCCCTGAGAGCAACGTGGGTCAATGTGGACTGCAGCGATTCAAGAAAGTGGCCCATCATCACTACCTCAATAGCAACTACAGATCAATACATGCTGGCCAGCCAGTAATGCCCAATCACCACGAATGAATAAAAAATAATTGGTGAGCTTGTAGCCAGTTTGAATCCAGAACTAGTAGCAAATTGCCTGAAACATTTATTAGTCAGCTGCAGTCTGTCATGGTACTTTGTTGTTAGCACATGAAAGGTGCTGATAACTGGTTCCTTTGAAAATAACAAATACAGGTTAGACAGAGGATCTTGATTGGCACAGGCTTGGAGGGCCAAAGGGCCTGTTCCTGTGCTGTAATTTTCTTTGTTCTTTGTTCTGGAGATCATAGCGGGTCAGACAGCATCCCTGAAGAGAGCAACTAATGTTTTGAGTCTAGATGACTCTTCATCAGAGTTATCTAGACACAGTGTTAGTTTGCTGTTTTTCCAGGGATGCTGTCTGAACTACTGTGATTTCCAGCATTTGTTGTTCACACTACAAATTACAGCAATTGCAGGAATTTGCTTCTACAACTGCTTGAATTATCATGGTATGCAACTATTGAATATCTATCCATTAGGACAACTAATCAGTGATAGTAAAGTAAAGCTTTCTATGGAACACAAATAGACCTGTTCCATTAGATTGCTAGAGAGTCTGATGGGGAACATATTGGGGTATCAAAGACTTTTAAAAAAAGTTATTGTCTGTGATTAGCCCAGATCATGCAGTCAGTGGTTATATTCTCAATGACCTTGGAGCTCACAGGCCACCAATTACTGATTGATCTCTGGATGTGCACTTGATGATCTACAAGTGTACCTGGCACAGTCTCCCTAGGACATCTGCTCAAAGTGGAGCAAAATCAGTTAATTTTGTTTTGGTCCGATATGTTATCAGAAGCTCAACTTGGGATCAAATATGACAGCATTTTGTAAACAATTTGATTCAGTGATATCAGTCACTAGGGAGAGGAATGAAGTAGGTGGTGAAGGAACAAAATTTGTGGTTGGGACTGAAGATGATAGCTTCAGCCTTCCCAATGTCTCTGTTTGGATTTCTTTTCTTGTCCAGTTCTGGATGTCAGATAAGGAGCCCACCAATTCAGAGACCCTTAAAATCTAAGGCAATAAGTGCGTTCCATAATCTCTTCCCAATTCCTTCAACACTCCACTCCTCAACTGTGGATACTGGAAATTGAACAAAAACCACAATTACAGGAGAAACTAGTTCTGAAGAATAGTCACTAGACCTGAAATATTAACTCTGTTTTCTCTCCACGGATGCTGCCAGACCAGCTCAGTTTCCCAGCAAAAGAGAGCATCACAAACTTTTCACTTTGACGATGTCTGTTTTGCAACCGAGCTCATTCTAATTGCAGGAAATAAACTAACTTTTTTTACCTCTGGAGTCAAAGTACTGATTCCCTCCTGCACAACATGATCTCTTTCTGTCTTTGGCTCTTTGACTCTTCCTGAGGAACTTCAATTTCTAGTACTATAACCATTGCGCCACAACAGAAGGTGAGCTTTATGTAGTGACCCTACCTATGAGCCAAGAGGCCTAAGTTCAAGTCCCGCCTGCTTCAGAAATGTGTTTTAGTGTCTCTGAACAGGTTGGTTTGAAAATACCTAAAACTGGCCTTCCTAAAGCTGAAGAGCTCATCCCCAAAATAAATATTTGTTACGCACAATGTTATTTTTCATTTACTGAGCAAAGCACTTTTACCTACAACAGTACCTATTAGAAACAAACCTGGAGTTACTCGAGGACAAAAACAGAAGTTGCTGGAAAAGCTCAGTAGATCTAGCAGTATCTGTGAAGGAAAAAAACAGAGTTAATGTTTCTGTCCATGGTAAAGAAGAGGTGGCTAGAACCTGCAAACTGGAAGTTTTGAAACTGGCAGAAAGTATCAGAGGATTCATGGACATATGTGGGTGGGGATTGCACAAGGGGAGAGAAGACTGAGTCAAGATAGGAAGAGATGAGTTCAGTGGGCAGCAGCGATCTGAAACAATGGGTTTGCTGAACACATTTTTGGATTTTTGGAAGGAGGAAGAAGCGAGCTGTGCACCTCTGTGGTCTATCAGCTTGGAAGTAGTAGGGGTGAGGTCACCTACAGTTTCCATTGTAGATACGATGGCCTGATGCGTCATGGTGGGGTTGTGGTCCAGGGAAGACAGGAGGAGGTATCTGAGAGCTGGTGCTCTGCCTCTGCAATGTAGAAGTCAGCACACCAGGCTGCAACAGCACCATCCTTACTAGCAGGCTTAATAACAAAGTCGGATTTGGATCTAAGAGCACAGAGAGCACTCAGTCAGAGGGAGGTAGGTTGGATTTGGTGAGGGGGGTGTGGGCAGAGAAATTGTGGTGACCAATATCATGTTGATAGTCTTCAATGAACAGGTTGGGTGTAGGTAAAAGGCTATAGGGCGGGGTCCAGGTGGAGTGAGAGTGTTGGAACTGGGTGTAGGGGTCTGTGGAATGAGGAGAGGGCTCTTGTCCAAAGAAATGGGCACAGAGGCGAAGACAGCTGAAGAAGAGTTCAACATCACATGATGCCTGAAATTCATTAAAGTGGGGATGCAGAGTAATAAAGCTGAGGCCTTTGCTGAGTACAAAATGTTTTGCATCAGAGAACGGAGGGTTGAGGGACGTGGTGAATACCTGACACGAGGTGGTGTTGGGAGAGGGGGTGGAGTCAGAGGGAAGGGGAAGAGAGGAAGGTTCCAGAGGGCCATGGGTATCTTTGAATTGTTGCACCTTTGTGGGCCTTGATGCCTGAAAGGAAAATAAAAAGTTATTTGTTAGCACGACAAATGAGCCAGAGGATGGAGTGGAACTGTGAGGTGGAGCAGCCCTGAGCCAGTGTGTTGCAATGCTGTTGGAGAGAAGTCAAGAGTGTGCTGCATGGCACTGAGTGTGGATCTCAGGATGCGGCGAGAGTAGCTGTCCATGGAATGTTGAACATCCTGAAGATATCTATGATCCGAGGAGGATTCAAAACATGAAGGATGAAACTTCATGTGGGGTGAGCCTGAGCCAGAGGCAGTCACTGAGGAATGTGATATGGCTGTGGAAACGAGTTTTAGTAACTACTTGGTCAAACACAATCAGTGACAATGAAATTAATGTCAATGGACAAGAAAGATTGGAACGGAAATCCCGTCGGAGTGAGGGGCAGAACTTCTTCAAGGTGGGCATGCCTGGAGGAAATGTGGCAGTAAGTTAAATACTAAATTAAAAAATACGAAAGAACTGCAGATGCTGAAAATCAGAACAAAAACAGAAGTTGCTGGAAAAGATTAGGTTTGGCAGCATCTGTGAAGAAAACATTAGAGTTAATGTTTCGGGTCCAGTGATGATGGTGCTGGAAAACCGGCAGTTTATATGCAGAAAGTAGGGAGGTGGGTAGGGTAGGGAGTAAATGATAGGATAGAGCCCAAAGAGAGACAGAGACAATTGGACAGACAAAGGAGTTGCTAACAATAAGGCTGGGAAGGTGGATAGTTGTTAATGGGGACTGTTAGTGATTAACAACAGGGGGTACGTAATGGCAGGCTGTGTGATAACAAGGCCTAGTGTGTGGGGTAGGGGACTGAGATGTGGGAGAGTTTAGGCCCTAAAATTATTTAACTCAGTATTGAGTCTGGAGGACTATTGGGCCTCCAAGCAGAAAATGAGGTGGTGTTCCTCCAGCTTGCATTGGGTTTCACTGGAACACTGCAGCAAGCCAGAGACAGATGTTGGCCAGGGAGCAAGGTGGCGCATTGAAATGGCAGGCAACAGGTAGTTCAGCGTCTTTTTTGCGAGCAGAACATAGAGGAGACTACGTTGTGAGCAGTGAATAAATGAAGTAGATCAGATTCTTGGAAGTGCAGGTGAAGTGTTGCTTTGGTACTAGGGAGGGAGGAGGTAAATGGGCATGTGTTGCACCTTTGCTGGTTACAGGGAAAGGTGCCGTAGGTTTGTGGGGAGGTGTTGGGGATGATGGAAGTGTGGACTAGTGTCCTGGAGGGAACAGTCCCTGTGGAAAGCAGACAAGGGAGGGGAGGGGAGTATGTGTTTGGTGGTGGCATCTTGCTAGAGGTAGCGGAAATGGCTCTCTGACGATCTTCTGGATGTCGATGCTGGTGGGATAATAGGTGAGGATAAGGGTAACCCTATCGCTGTTGTGGGAGGGAAGAGACGGGGTGAGGGCGGAAGTACGGGAGATGGGTCGGAACTGGTTTAGGGCCCTGTTGACAACGGAGCTGGGGAATCAACGGTTGAGGAAGAAGGTGGACATTTTGGAATCTCCCTTTGTTGAAGTTGGCCTCGTCTGAACAGATGCGACAGAGATAGAGGAACTGACAGAATGGGATGGAGTCTTTACGAGAAGTGGGGGGTGAGGATGTATAGTCCAGGTAGCTGTGGGAGTCAGTGGGTTTGTAATGGATATTAGTGGCCTGTCTGTCACCAGAAATGGAAACAGTTGAGGAAGGGAAGGGAGGAGTCAGATTAGACCAGGTGAAAGTGAGGGCTGGGAGGAAATTGGAGGCGAATTGATGAAGGTTTCCAATTCCAGACAAGAGAGGGAAGCAACACCGATGATATCATCAATGTATCGGAGAAAGAGTTGTGGGTGGGGGCCGGAATAGGACTGGAATAAGGAATGTTCCACGTACCCCACGAAGAGACAGGCATAACTAGGGCCCATGCCAGTACCCATGGCAATCCCTCTTACCTGAAGAAAATGAGAGGAGTTGAAAAAGAAGTTGTCGAGGGTGAAGTCAAGCTCCGCCAAGGGGAGGAGGGTGGTGGTGGGTGGGGATGGTACAGGTCTTTGCTCCAGGAGGAGGTAGAGAGCCGTAAGACCCTCCTGGTGGGGAATGGATGTGTAAAGGGTTTGCACATCCCTGGTAAAGAGGAGGTGGCTGGAGCCAGTAAACTGGAAGCATTGAAATCGGCGTAAGGTGTCAGTTGAATCATGGACGTTTGTGGGTGGAGATTAGACCTGGGAGGAGAAGACTGAGTCAAGATAGGAAGAGATTAATTCTGTGGGACATGAGCAGGCTGAAACAATGGGTCTGCCTGGACAGTCCTGTTTGTGGATTCTGGCAACAGGTAGAAATAATCTGTGCAGGGTTGGGGGACTGTTAGCGTGGAAGCGGATGGGAGAAGATCAGTGGATGAAATGAGATCAGTAACCGTAGTGGATACAATGGCCTGATGCGCCATAGGGGGGTCATGGTCCAGGGGATGGTAGGAGGAGGTATCTGAGAGCTGGCGCTCAGCCTCAGATGGCGGAGGTCAGTACGGCAGTACTGCCAGTAGTTACCACAATTGCACACACCTGTGATTAGTCACTAACAGTCCCCATTAACAATATTCACCCTCTTAGCTAGATTGTTATCAACTCCTTTTGCCTATTCAACGGCTTTTCTGTCTTCAGTCCATATCTTAGTGTTTACTCCCTGCCCCACTGCGCTCTCCCGGCCCAATTTCACCCCAACATTTCCCTGGCTACCGTCAGTTCTGTGGAAAGGTCACCAGACCCAAAACATTGACTCTGATTAGTTTCTTAACAGATGCTGCCGGACTTGCTGAGCTTTCCCAGCAACTTTTATTGTTGTTCCTGATTTACAGCATCCGCAGTTCGTTCGGTTTTATGTGGAATTATTTAGACTAGCTGTGAATCAATACTAATTTGTTCTTGATTGTATTAACTGACATTAACTAGATTCATGTAGTTTGTACAGTCGGAATAGTTGATGTACAAACAAGTTTCTGTAGCTTATATCCCCTTTTCCTCTGGTACTTTACTCTTTGGTTCTGTATATAGAATTATCTTGGTGAACTAGGATTTCTAATCTGACTGACCTCCATTCCATCTCCTTGTAGCTAGGGAAAATAATATGAGATCTGCAGAGTTTTTACAATTGAGAAGGGTCTCTCCAGTCTTTGTCTTTAGTAGTTATGGAAAAAAGAGCAAAATCTAGGGACAAGAACTGTGCATTCTTGCTACAGCTCTCCTAATTATCCTCCTATCTAAGAGATGAAAGTAGAATACGGCTCGTTTCCAAATATGTAATCTTCCCCATACAGTTTTCCTGTCTGCATGCCACATAGGTAAAGTTTAAGCCCAGGTAGTTAAGACATAATTTTATTCCATTGTAAAGAGAACCTTGGTCATTGCCCAAAGAAGTTAATGGCAGAAACACTGTACCATTATATTGAGTAACCACTTGCCCTCATAAAAATAGCTTTAACGTAGAGGAAAAAAAACCCTAGGCACATGTCATATTTCAAATATTTTTGATTATTTTCCTACAGAAATGATATGGAAATTAGTTGAATTTAGATATCCAGGCTTGAAAAGAGAGTGCATTCATCCATAAGCATTTTGTGTGAAAATTTTTCTGAAGAAGGGTCCTGACCCGAAAGGTCAACTTTCCTGCTCCACTGCTGCTGCCAGGCCTGCTGTGCTCTTCCAGCTCCATGCTGTGTTAACTCTGTCTCCAGCATCGGCAGTTCCTACAATCTGAGTGCGTTCACCCAGTTTTTTTTTAATAGAAGACTTCAAGGTTATATTTTCAGTAGAATTAGGAGACTAGAATACAAGAAGATGATAAGTTATTTTGTCTAAACCAAGCAAGAAAGCTTGCTGATAATCCAGTTGTACCAATTGTCAGATCCAAATTAGCCCAATCATATTTTGTTATTTATGAAGTAAAACTTATTAATTCCTAACCAGCCTCATGATTTTTATAATAGTTTACCAATCCACTTTCAAGAAGTTTGGAATATGTGAATGCTACTTCTTGGTTTCAAAATGTAAGGGAAATCAGTTATTATACTCCTGGATAATACTAACACTTAGGTAGGTATTTGATTCTATGGTTGCACCAATAAATGTAAGCTGCTCTGACCACCTGATTAACTGATTACACCCAACAAACCTGACTAAACATTGAATGACACCTTTTCAAGTCTCCTCTCAGGAACAAACAGTGTGCCCTTCAAAAAAGACTGCTTTGTTGCTCGGGTGCTAATGTGTGCTGATCTCTGCATCATCAAATCAAACAATAATATGAACTGCTCACCCACAGGCTTAAGACTGTGGCTGCTGTTGTCATTGTCATAGCTGATGTTTTCATCCTTTTCTCAAGATCAAAGGACTTACTTTTGTACTTAAGTAGAAATGCATCATTTTTTTTCCCCTGTATGTGCAGTGGGCACACTCAGATAAAATGCATTTTGTGCTGATGGACATCACCTTTTAGTCTGGAGGTTGTCTATTATGGCCCAATAAATTCAGATGGCGTCTGAGATCTCCAAGCCATGTGTTTAGATTCACAGTTACCCTTTATTATGCTGACAAAGGTTTAAAGGGATCCATGTTCCATTGCTTTGTCATCTGTAGCTGGTTTACCAACAACCATGCACATTATGGCTGCTTTTGGTTCAGAAAATGGTTACTTGAGCAGTTGGAAGATTTTTTGTTGTGGTCATTATCTTTATCAAGAAAGATATCCACCCAGGCCATGCCAGGTCTATCATAATTCACCTTGGAGATAACTCTGGGAATTGGGATGAGGACCAGTGATTCCAGTCCATTCTACAACTGGGAAGAAATTGACTGAAAATACAAGGTTACTACTTCTATGTGAACACTCTTTACTTTTTTTTTGTTTGAATGGTAAAATCAACATTTCAATCCATGTCTGGCTATGTTGTCATCAGGTTTACATGCCTGGAAATATGTATGGCTATTTTTATTCTAAATGAAGAGTGACATTTTCAACAAACACATCCAGTTTTCTGCCTTGGTACATGACTGGCTCCATCCCCACCTCTTTGCCCTGACTGTTTTCTCTCCACCTATATTCTCCTCTATCCATCTTCTATCCGCCTTCCCCCTCTCCCTATTTATTTCAGAAGCCCCTTCCCTTACCCCATTTCTGAAGAAGGGTCTAGGCCCAAAATGTCAGCTTTTCTGCTGCTAAGATGCTGCTTGGCCTGCTGTGGTCATCCAGCTCTGCACTTTGTTATCTCATGTTTCTGGTGATGTTGCTTGAGGGATAGATGTTGCCCATGTAGAAGTCTCTTGCTATTTGTCTGAGTGTCATGAGATCATAGATCATAGATTAGAATCCCCACAGTGTGGAAACAGGCTCTTCAGCCCAACAAGTCCATATCAACCCTCAGAGCACCCCACCCAGTCCTATCCCCCTATAATACACCTAATCTACACATACCTGAGCACTATGGCAATTTAGCATGGCCAACTTGCACATCTTTGGACTATGGGAGGAAACCTGAGCACCCTGAGGAAACCCACGAAGACAGTGGGAGAATGTGAAAACTCCACATAGACAGTTGCCCAAGGGTGGAATCGAACCTGGGCCCCTGGCGCTGTGAGGCAGCAGTGCTAACAGAGATCTTTTACCTTTCATCAAAAAATAGCACTGAAGCACTTACTCAGTACTTGCTGACGTACCAGTTCAAATTATATGCTCTACACTCTGGAACAGTGTTTAAATCCATGACCTACTTACCAAGAAGCTACTGACCAGAACAGATGGGGGCAAATACCCTTTTAGAACAGTGATCCCTGAAGTTTGCTTGCTATTGCTTTTGCGTGGCTATTTTCAACTAAGCTTTTTCAACAAGCATATTCATCTTATGTTTTCCAAAAATGACACAAATTAGGTACACAGATTCCATTGACTTGAAGATCTTTGGTTGATTTATTTACAGTTTTTATACATCAAAATAAAATACAGAGTTATCTCCAGCCATAGCCTGTGCCTTGAATGCTTCAGTACAGAGCGCCTACGGTCCTGTGGCGGCATCTGCCTGCTTGGCTCACTTGTATAGTAAGTATTTAAAGGGATATGTCTGTGAAGGTGCAAATGCAACATAACATGCTGTCAAAGACCGCTCTTGTATGTTACAAATGAAAATACAAAAGATCAGGTCGTTGTAAGATGGATTAGAAAGAAGGGGATTGTAGAATTTACAGAAGCATAAGATATTGTTATGGTGTAGTCTTCTGGAAATGTTGATTTTGTCTTTGTCTCATCTAGGTCTGTAGTCAACCGTGTGTTGATTGTTGTTCTGATGTTCCACTGTACTGTTACCATGAACTTTCCTTCTGGGCTGTGGGTGCACACAAGTGCTCCATGGATTTATGCACCACATTTGGCCTACTGACACATCCACTTTATACTCTTGTCCTTGATGGCATTATGACAATATGTTCTTGTGGAGAGTTTCTGATTCTGGAAGTTGCTGCAATGCATGAAAAGGCACAGCGCAGGAACAGGCCCTTTGGCCGTTCATGGACAACAGAGGTCTACGTAGAAGAAAAAGAAATAACCAGGCCCACTGATTATCATCAGAATGTGTTCTCTCATGTCCACTGAGCATAATTTATGAGCAGTCTGCTACCCTTAACCAGATTCTATTCCTCCTCAATTGAGCATTTCTCTATTAGGTGTCATAACTTCGTAAGCTCTGGGCTCATGGAATACTTGGATACTTCTGCAAGTAACTATATTCCCATTGTAGATTTTCTGAATGTGACCTTTGTTCCAACCTATAGTTGAGGTACCTGCAAGCTGGTTAGCCTGGTTGAGACCTGCAGGTCTCGGCCTCCATTGTTTGTTGAGAAGTGTGTGCTATAACTATTCTAAGTTGCGTGGGTGCTGGGTTAGCAGCATCATTCTCACTTGCCTTCTAAACATGTTGTCTGTTCGTAATAATAGCTCCATAACCAAAGGCATAACTCTGAGGTGTAATACACTGACACAAAAATTGTTGGCCCACACTTCAGGATGAGTGATTTAATTGTGATCTCAGTATTATCTTGCTTGATCTCACTTGCTCGGTGAGATCACTTGATCTGGGATAGATTGGTAAAGTTCTCTCAGATTATGCTCCATTTGATGCATATGACTGTGAATGGCTCATTAACATAAATTATTTACTCAGATACACAGAACAGATTGAATATGGCATGTAGTCTGTCCTCTGTAGAAGTGATTGAAGCATTCTAAAGCTTTCTGCTTCTTGGAAATTTGGGGAAATAATTAGTGACTAAACTGAAGTCGTCTCAATTCATAGCATGTAAACCGGTGATGGTTTTGGGTGCACGGATTGATGGGATCTCATGATGAGAAAGAGATTCTGTATGCTGCTATAGCAGGTGGCTCCAGTATTCATTGCACGTTCTCTCTGACATTTCATTGTCATTGTGTGCTAGTTGCCTTATCAAATTTATGTCTAATTTCCTTGGTATTGTTGCAATTGACACAGAGCTTCAGGCACAAGTATTTGATTTCTTTGAGCATAACAGAAATGTCTGACACCACTTTTAACATGCCAGGCTGCCCATCGATGATAATTTTCCTCAGTGTCTTTAATTGTGGGTCATTAGTTGTTACCAATTGAAGCTGGGTGCTTTGATACTGAACAAAATGCAGTAGATCAATTTTTAAGCACATCCTTCACCCCAGTGTGTACGCTGTTGATTTGTAGACCCTGCAAAAAACTTGCATCTTGCAATGTTTGGCAATCTGCTTAACACACCCAAAGTGACCATTTTAGTACCAGACTTGGAACAGATGTCAAAATTATATTCCTGTACCTTTACCAGAAGTTGTTGCAATATAGCTGTTGTACTTATCACTCTGCTTTGTCATCAGTTTCCATGGTGACTTGTTTACTTATTAGATATGTGTGACATTTTGGGATATTCAGTATTAGAACAAGTGTTTCAACCTCTTTGTTGAAAAAAATTAGATTATGTTTGTGATAGACTTTTTGATTTAAATTCAATTGGTTTGCCATCTTGCATGATGCATGCTCCTAGTCTTTTCTGCAGATAGTCAACTTTTAGGTTTGCTGACTTCGTTGGGTCGTAGAACTGCTGGGTGCAATTTTTTGCTGACAGTGCTTGTTTGCGGCTCGAGTGTATGTTGATAGTTTTCCTGCCATACATTTGGTACACCCTTCTTTCGGAGCTCACGCAATGGTGTGCCAGTAAGAAAAGTTCAGGACATATGGTGCCAAGATTTCAAAGAATCCAAGGCATCGCTTTAAGTTATCTTTGTCTTGTTATACATCATCTTTGCCTGGGCCAGGATAGATTCTGTGACCTGAAAATATTCAGCCAAACAAAAAAGGATCAGACTGTACTCTCCTGGCACTTCTTGCTGTTGAAAGTGTGTTCTTCACAGCATGCTACTGCCATCAGTTAGTGAAGTTCCAGTCATGTTCTTTGGTTGCATTCCTTGATGCACTATCACAGCCAATGTATACCCAGCCAAGGCACAATGTCTGTCATTCTGTATATGTGTTGCTGGAACAGATATTGCCTGATAGACAAACCAAGAAGAATTTTCAGGAAACAATACTTCATGATAGATTGCAAGTTTTAAATCAAATCTCTCACCTCAGTCTCACCAGTTGTCCATAAGCAAATTGTTATTTATTTTTTGCCCTTCATATAGAACAGTGGGGGCATAATTTCCCCATTTCCTTTGTGGGCTCTAACTTTGCAAGGACTGTAAACACTGGAATACAGTTAAAACGTAAATTGGATTTATTAGACTTTCAGATGTGATGAAAATCTAGCAACCCAAGTACTTAAAACATAAAGAGATTTTTTTTGTGAAGATAGGTCTAGGTCCAAAACGTCAGCTTTTGTGCTCCTAAGATGCTGCTTGGCCTGCTGCGTTCATCCAGCTCCACGCTTTGTTATCTCAGATACTCCAGCATCTGCAGTTCCCATTATCTCTGATTGAAATGGATGAGTTGACTATTCAATTAATAGCAACTAAATCAGTTTAAAAATAAACAACCAAGGGTACCCGTCTTTGCTTCAGAAATTGACTTAAAAAATCAACAGCTGTATTTAGCAGTCTGGATTCCTTTCTGGGTATGATTGATTGACAAATCAGCAGTTGAGAAGTTGTAGCAGTTTTTTATTCATAGATTCATAGAGTAATACAGCATGGAAACAGGCCCTTCGGCCCAAACTGGTCCATGCTGCCCATGGTGCTCACTGAGCTAGTTCCAATTACCTACTTTTGGTCTGTATCCCCCTCAACCCTTTTTATCCATGTGCCTATCCAAATGTTTTTTTTAAATGTTGCTGTTGTACCTGCCTTAGAATGTAGAACATAGAACATGGAACATGGAACATAGAACAGTACAGCTGATTACGGGGAAATTAACAAATAGACAATGTTAAGAACAGAAATCAAAGCAGCAATATACTCAGAACTTTTAACTTACAATCATCCACATTATACAGATCTGCTTTTAAAAATATTTTCAGATACAATCAAACGTGTGTCACTTCATTGCAGCAATCAATAAAAAGGAGCTACAACACCCAGAAACTCATGCAGCAGTAGCTTTCCTAACAACTAGAAGAGCATGCATGCCTGATAGCTCTTTAAAGGCTTGCTTGGGACAAGGACAACATCACAAAAGAGTGTTTTTAGGATGAACATCTCAGGCACACAAATTACATAATGCTTTATTGTTGCATCAACTCAAGCTCTTTGTCAAAATGGAGCCACCTTTCAACCACCATTTTAGCTGCTAAATTACTTGTACGTCATTCATCTTAATCACAGTATTGGGGATTGACATCTCTATTTGTGTCCATCAAAAGTACACTTTGTGTCCTTAAAAATCCACTTACGTGTTCTGAGATCACTTATCTGCAAGGTAACTTCTGCTTCAGTGTTTTGGTGAAAGGCAGCTTACTTGCTGAGTGCATGAGCACAGGTTTGTGGCTGCATTTTAAAGGCTATAGACTCTCTTTCTTTGTAACAAAGAAGTAGGGTGTTGGTTATTGTCGGTAGATGTTGTCTGAAGCTGACCCAATAACTACCTTCTGTTTCAAAATAGGGTTGTTTACAAGATAGTTGTGTTCAATAATGTGGGAATGACAAAGCTTCCAGGAGGAGGAGAAGCAGTTACCATTGAGACAAAATCTTACATTGCAGATTGTCAAATGTCATTCCAGTTGAAATAGAAAGTCTTTAACTCATCACATTATGTGATGTTTTAAGATCCAGCTCTGTCTGTGTAGTTTTTCTTAGAGATCATGTGTTGAATCTTCCCAGTCCTTAAAGAACATGGGCCGATATAGGAAATTCAGGAAGATTAAGTGGCACGGTGGTTCGGTGGTTAGCACTGTTGCCTCTCAGCGTCAGGAACCCAAGTTTGATTCCACCCTTGGGCAACTGTCTGAAGTTTTCACATTCTCTCGTGTCTGCGTAGGTTTCCTATGGATGCTCCGGGTTCCTCCTACAGTTCAAAAAGAGTGCAGTCTGGGTGGATTGGCCATGCTAAATTGCCCACAGTGTTCAGGGATGTGTAGATTAGGAGGATGGGTCTGGGTGGGATGTTCTGAGGGTCGAAGGGCCTGTTTCCACACTGTAGGGATTCTATGAATTGGTGAGAAGTCTAGCTAGGAGCTTCTTGTGGAAGACGTAAAACTGACTGTGAAATCTTCTATACATATTTGAAGAGAAAAATACTGGTGAAGGGACATACTAGAATCAGGTGAGTCATAATGGACAACAAAGAGATGGCAGACCAGTTGAACAAACATTTTGGATCTGTTTTGAAGCATGGCATTCCAACCAGAACTCCATCAACAAACACATTGATTTGGAGCCCATCTACCACCCTCCGAGAAAAAGAACAGGAAATGACATCACCAACATAGGAAATGACATCAACACAGGAAATTGCATCACC
Organism: Stegostoma tigrinum; assembly: GCF_030684315.1. NCBI lineage: Eukaryota > Metazoa > Chordata > Chondrichthyes > Orectolobiformes > Stegostomatidae > Stegostoma > Stegostoma tigrinum. The sequence continues at coordinate 57,967,458 of NC_081366.1, forward strand.
AACCCAAGGAAACCTAAACACAGAAATAGAAAGCGGGACATAACACCAGCGCTTCACCGGAGGTTCACTGATGATGCTACCTAGGATGGTGATGAAATGTCTGAAAACCAACCTTCCAGGTCAGTGAGCAAACTTACATCAAGAATCTCAACCTGAGCTACAAATCTTCTCGAAATTCGTTATTTTGGGTCTGTCTTCATAATGAAGGACATAAGCAACCTGCAGGAAATGCTAGGTGATAGAGGCTCCAGCATGAAGTTGGAACTGAAGGAAATCCTTATCAGTCAGGAAATGGGATTTGGGAAATTGATGCGATTAAAATTGGATAAGTCCCAGGGTCTCATTCTTTGCATCCCAGAATACTTAAGGAAATGGCCCGAGAAATAGTAGATGCATTAATGCTCATTTTCTAACATTCTGCAGAGTCTGGAAGAGTTCCAATGGACTGGAAGGCAGCTAATGCAACCCCATTCTTTAAAAAAGAAGAGAGAAAGAAATAGGGAATTATAGGCTTGATACCCTGACATCTGTAGTGGGGAAAATGCTGGAGTCAATTACTAAGGGTGTGTTAACTGCGCATTTGGAAAGCACTGACAGAATTGGTCCTAGTCAGGATAGATTCACCAATGGGAAATCATGCTTAACACATCTTTTGAAATTTTTTGAGGATGTGACCAGTAGAGTGGACAAGGATAAATCAGTATCAGAGATAATGGGAACTGCAGATGCTGGAGATTCCAAGATAATAAAATGTGAGGCTGGATGAACACAGCAGGCCAAGCAGCATCTCAGGAGCACAAAAGCTGACGTTTCGGGCCTAGACCCTTCATCAGAGAGGGGGATGGGGAGAGGGAACTGGAATAAATAGGGAGAGAGGGGGAGGCGGACCGAAGATGGAGAGTAAAGAAGATAGGTGGAGAGGGTGTAGGTGGGGAGGTAGGGAGGGGATAGGTCAGTCCAGGGAAGACGGACAGGTCAAGGAGGTGGGATGAGGTTAGTAGGTAGCTGGGGGTGCGGCTTGGGGTGGGAGGAAGGGATGGGTGAGAGGAAGAACCGGTTAGGGAGGCAGAGACAGGTTGGACTGGTTTTGGGATGCAGTGGGTGGGGGGGAAGAGCTGGGCTGGTTGTGTGGTGCAGTGGGGGGAGGGGATGCACTGGGCTGGTTTAGGGATGCAGTAGGGGAAGGGGAGATTTTGAAACTGGTGAAGTCCACATTGATACCATATGGCTGCAGGGTTCCCAGGCGGAATATGAGTTGCTGTTCCTGCAACCTTCGGGTGGCATCATTGTGGCAGTGCAGGAGGCCCATGATGGACATGTCATCAAGAGAATGGGAGGGGGAGTGGAAATGGTTTGCGACTGGGAGGTGCAGTTGTTTGTTGCGAACTGAGCGCAGGTGTTCTGCAAAGCGGTCCCCAAGCCTCCGCTTGGTTTCCCCAATGTAGAGGAAGCCGCACCGGGTACAGTGGATGCAGTATACCACATTGGCAGATGTGCAGGTGAACCTCTGCTTAATGTGGAATGTCATCTTGGGGCCTGGGATGGGGGTGAGGGAGGAGGTGTGGGGACAAGTGTAGCATTTCCTGCGGTTGCAGGGGAAGGTGCCGGCTGTGGTGGGGTTGGAGGGCAGTGTGGAGCGAACAAGGGAGTCACGGAGAGAGTGGTCTCTCCGGAAAGCAGACAGGGGAGGGGATGGAAAAATGTCTTGGGTGGTGGGGTCGGATTGTAAATGGCGGAAGTGTCGGAGGATAATGCGTTGTATCCGGAGGTTGGTAGGGTGGTGTGTGAGAACGAGGGGGATCCTCTTGGGGCGGTTGTGGCGGGGGCGGGGTGTGAGGGATGTGTCGCGGGAAATGCGGGAGACGCGGTCAAGGGCGTTCTCAATCACCGTGGGGGGAAAGTTGCGGTCCTGAAAAAACTTGGACATCTGGGATGTGCGGGAGTGGAATGTCTGATCGTGGGAGCAGATGCGGCGGAGGCGGAGGAATTGGGAATAGGGGATGGAATTTTTGCAGGAGGGTGGGTGGGAGGAGGTGTATTCTAGGTAGCTGTGGGAGTCGGTGGGCTTAAAATGGACATCAGTTACAAGCTGGTTGCCTGAGATGGAGACTGAGAGGTCCAGGAAGGTGAGGGATGTGCTGGAGATGCCCCAGGTGAACTGAAGGTTGGGGTGGAAGGTGTTGGTGAAGTGGATGAATTGTTCGAGCTCCTCTGGGGAGCAAGAGGCGGCGCCGATACAGTCATCAATGTACCGGAGGAAGAGGTGGGATTTGGGGCCTGTGTAGGTGCGGAAGAGGGACTGTTCCACGTAACCTACAAAGAGGCAGGCATAGCTGGGGCCCATGCGGGTGCCCATGGCCACCCCCTTGGTCTGTAGGAAGTGGGAGGAGTCAAAAGAGAAGTTGTTGAGTGTGAGGACGAGTTCAGCTAGGCGGATGAGGGTGTCGGTGGAGGGGGACTGGTCGGGCCTGCGGGACAGGAAGAAGCGGAGGGCCTTGAGGCCATCTCCATGCGGAATGCAGGTGTACAGGGACTGGACGTCCATGGTGAATATGAGGTGTTGGGGGCCAGGGAATTGGAAGTCCTGGAGGAGGTGGAGGGCGTGGGTGGTGTCACGGACATAGGTGGGGAGTTCCTGGACCAAAGGGGAGAAAATGGAGTCCAGATAGGTGGAGATGAGTTCGGTGGGGCAGGAGCAGGCTGAGACGATGGGTCGACCAGGGCAGGCAGGTTTGTGGATTTTGGGAAGGAGATAGAAACGGGCCGTGCGGGGTTGGGGAACAATGAGGTTGGAGGCTGTGGGTGGGAGGTCCCCTGAGGTGATGAGGTCGTGAATGGTGTTGGAGATGATGGTTTGGTGCTCGGGTGTGGGGTCATGATCGAGGAGGCGGTAGGAGGTGGTGTCGGAGAGTTGGCGTCTGGCCTCGGCGATGTAGAGGTCAGTGCGCCATACTACCACTGCGCCACCCTTGTCTGCGGGTTTGATGGTGAGGTTGGGGTTGGAGCGGAGGGAGCGGAGGGCTGCCCGTTCTGCTGGGGAGAGGTTGGAGTGGGTGAGAGGGGTGGAGAGGTTGAGGCGGTTAATGTCTCGACGGCAGTTGGAGATGAAGAGGTCGAGGGAGGGTAGGAGGCCTGGGGGTGGTGTCCAGGAGGAGGACTTGTGTTGGAAGCGGGTGAAGGGGTCAGTGGAAGGAGGGTTGGGTTCCCGGTTGAAGAAGTAGGCATGCAGGCGAGGACGGCGGAAAAACTGCTCTATGTCCGACCGTGACTGATATTCGTTGATGTGTGGTTGTAGGGGAACAAAGGTGAGCCCCTTGCTCAGGACTGACCGTTCGTCCTCAGTCAGTGGGAGGTCTGGGGGGATGGTGAAGATGCGGCAGGGCTCAGTGTGGCTGTCTTCTCTGGGGTTGCAGGCTGTGGAGGTTGTGGGCGGAGCGATGAGGTCGTCGGCCGTGGGCGGGGTTCCGTCGGCCGTGGGCGGGGTTCCGTCGGCCGTGGGCGGGGTTCCGTCGGCGTCGGCTGTGGGCGGGGTTTCGCCGACCGTGGGCGGGGTTCCGTCGGCGTCGACCGTGGGCGGGGTTCCGTCAGCGTCGACCGTGGGCGGGGTTCCGTCAGCGGTGGGAGGATCGGGGTGGGCGGCAGCAGCTGAGGTGAGGGTGGTGTGTGGGCTGTCGTACCTGGACGTGGAGGTGGTGACTGCAGCAGCGGTTCCGGAAGTTCTGTGGCCGGCGGAGGCGGATGTGACGTCATCGGTGGGGTCTCCGGCCGTGTCCTCATGGTCAATGGCGGCGGGTGCATGGTGGGGGAGGGGCAGGGACAGAGTCGGGATTTGGGAGGCGCAGGAATCCTCTTGTGGGGGGCAGGGGCCAGTGAGGTTGTTGTACTTACGATTTTTGGTGTCCAGTAAAGCTGAGTGGAACTGGGTGTTCAGTCTGTGGATCCTGCGGAGGATAAAAAACAGCAGGGGTCCTTTGCAGGTCTGGGAGAGGGAGGCTCTGAGCTGGGGCAGGCTGGATTGCAGTGTGTGGAGGTGCCGGCGCATGGCTGCGAGAGTCTGTTTCAGGACTCGCAGGGAGAACCGCTTCTGAAGGGTCTGAATGTTCTGGGTGTAGAGGTGGTCACGGTTGGGGCCAAATTGGGAAGGCTGAAATGTGGACTGTAGTCCCTTGGGGATGATCTGGTTCCGTAGGCAGGTGCTGAGAAAGGTGATGTGGCTGTGGTACCTGGTTTGCTTCAGGACATGATCGAGCAGTTTCAAGGCCGAAGAGATTACAAGAGAGTTGCAATGGGAGAGAGATTCCCTGAGGTTGGTCCGGAGGGAGGAGGGTAACTTCTTCAGGTTAGGCATCCCTGGAAGAGGCTTCGCAGTGAGGTTGAAATAGTATCAGAGATAATGGGAACGGCAGATGCTGGAGATTCCAAGATAATAAAATGTGAGGCTGGATGAACACAGCAGGCCAAGCAGCATCTCAGGAGCACAAAAGCTGACGTTTCGGGCCTAGACCCGTCATCAGAGAGGGGGATGGGGGGAGGGAACTGGAATAAATAGGGAGAGAGGGGGAGGCGGACCGAAGATGGAGAGTAAAGAAGATAGGTGGAGAGGGTGTAGGTGGGGAGGTAGGGAGGGGATAGGTCAGTCCAGGGAAGACGGACAGGTCAAGGAGGTGGGATGAGGTTAGTAGGTAGCTGGGGGTGCGGCTTGGGGTGGGAGGAAGGGATGGGTGAGAGGAAGAACCGGTTAGGGAGGCAGAGACAGGTTGGACTCCCAGTCCAACCTGTCTCTGCCTCCCTAACCGGTTCTTCCTCTCACCCATCCCTTCCTCCCACCCCAAGCCGCACCCCCAGCTACCTACTAACCTCATCCCACCTCCTTGACCTGTCCGTCTTCCCTGGACTGACCTATCCCCTCCCTACCTCCCCACCTACACCCTCTCCACCTATCTTCTTTACTCTCCATCTTCGGTCCGCCTCCCCCTCTCTCCCTATTTATTCCAGTTCCCTCCCCCCATCCCCCTCTCTGATGAAGGGTCTAGGCCCGAAACGTCAGCTTTTGTGCTCCTGAGATGCTGCTTGGCCTGCTGTGTTCATCCAGCCTCACATTTTATTATCAAGGATAAATCAGTAGATGCTCTGTATCTCGACTTTAAAAAGGCTATTGACAAGGTTCCACACAATTGACTAATTAAGAAAATTAAAGCTCACAGTATTGGAGGTAATGTATAGATGTGGATAGAAAACTGGTTGACAGACAGGAAGCAGAGAGATGGAATGAATAGTTTCAGAGATAGTAGGTACTGCTGGAGAATCAGATAACAACGTGTAGAGCAGGATGAACACAGCAGGCTAAGCAGCATCAGAGGAGCAGGAAAGCTGATGTTTCAGGCCTAGACCCTTCTTCAGAAATTTCTGAATTTCTTTCTACCCCATCTACTATGCCTGGGACAAGCCCTGAACTGACAGTGGTTGTCCAGTTGCAACAAAACTTTTAAAGATACTGCAACCATGGGGGCTGATTAATTCTGAGATATCCAGCCAATGTTGAGTTGATTTGGAATGGCAAATAGTGCAGACAGCATCCAACGCGGGGAAGGCCACAGGAGTGGGATAGATGGTTCATGAGATGTGTTTGGTAAGATATAGAACATAGAACATTACAGCACAGCACAGGCCCTTTGGCCCTCGATGTTGTGCCGACCTGTCATACTGATCTGAAGCCCATCTAACCTACACTATTCCATGTATGTCCATATGCTTGTCCAATGACGACTTAAATGTACTTAACGTTGGCAAATCTACTACCATTGCAGGCAAAGCGTTCCATTCCCTTACTACTCTCTGAGTAAAGAAACTACCTCTGACATCTGTCCTATATCTTTCACCCCTCAATTTAAAGCTATGCCCCCTTGTGCTCGCCGTCACCATCCTAGGAAAAAGGCTCTCCTTATCCACCCTACCTGATTATTTTATATGTTTCAATTAAGTCACCTCTCAACCTTCTTCTCTCCAATGAAAACAGCCTCAAGTCCCTCAGCCTTTCCTCGTAAGACCTTCCCTCCATACCAGGCAACATCCTAGTAAATCTCCTCTGAACCCTTTCCAAAGCTTCCACATCCTTCTTATAATGCGGTGACCAGAACTGAACACAATACTCCAAGTGCGGCCGCACCAGAGTTTTGTACAGCTTCACATTAACCTCTTGGTTCCGGAACTCAATCCCTCTATTAATAAAAGCTAAATCACTGTATGCCTTCTTAACAGACCTGTCAACCTGGGCGGCAACTTTCAAGGATCTGTGTACATGGACACCGAGATCTCTCTGCTCATCTACACTACTAAGAATCTTACCATTAGCCCTGTACTTTGCCTTCTGGTTACTCCTACCAAAGTGCATCACCTCACACTTATCTGCATTAAACTCCATTTGCCACTTCTCAGCCCAGCTCTGCAGCTTATCCATGTCTCTCTGCAACCTACAGCATCCTTCGTCACTATCCACAACTCCACCGACCTTAGTGTTGTCTGCAAATTTACTAACCCATCCTTCTATGCCCTCATCCAGGTCATTTATAAAAATGACAAATAGCAGTGGACCCAACACCAACCCTTGCGGTACACCACTAGTAACTGGTCTCCAGGATGAACATTTCCCATCAACTACCACCCTCTGTCTTCTTTCAGCAACATGTGAGAAAACCTGTGAGGCCTTTTGGTGGAAATCCCTCAAAATACTTAATTTTTCTTTTTTCTCAACAAATTTTAGTTAAGATTCAGTCCTTTATGTTAGTCTTCACAGTAGAAGGCACGATAAGTGTCTATTAAATAATTAAAATCAAAGCATCTCATGAGGGTGTAAATCTGAAATGAAATAAAAATTAAAGAATTTGGAAAAATTAATGGAACTAAAAGTTGACATATCCCTGGGACTCTGACATTCAGCCCAGATTGTTCAGAGACTGCATTGGCGATCATCTTTCAAAGTAAATTCTGCACTAATTCCTGCAGAGTTGAAAGGTTAAAAATATCACACCGTAATGGTTAAGGGAAGGAAATAGAAAATTGCTACAATGGGTGAAGGAGTGATAGATGGTGTTTAATTTAAATAAATGTGAAGTGCTGCTTTTTGGGAAGGCAAATCAGGGTGGGTTGTATACACTTATTGGTATGGTCCTGAGGAGTGTTGCTGAAAAAAGAGACCTTGGAGTGAAGGTTCGTAGTTCTTTGAAAGTGGAGTCACAGGTGGATAGAAAGTGAAGAAGACATTTGGTATCCTTACCTTTTATCGGTCAGTGCATTGAGTATAGGAGTTTGGAGGTCATGTTGCAGCTTTACAGGAGTTTGGTTTGGCCACTATTGGAATACTGTATGCGATTTTGGTCTTCCTGAAATAGGAAGAATGTTGTGAAACTTGAAAGGGTGTACAAGAGATTCACAAAGATGTTGCCACAGTTGGAGGGTTTGAGGTATAGGGAGAGGTTGAATAGACTGAGGCTATTTTACTTGGAACATCAGAAGTTGAGGGGTTACCTTGTAGAGGTTTATAAAATTGTGGGTACAGTAAATAGGTAAGGTCTTTTTCCCTGGGGTGGGAACTCCAAGACTAGAGGGCATAGGTTTGAGGTGAGAGAGGAAGATTTAAAAGGGACCTAAGGGGCAACTTTTTCATGCAGAGGGTGGTGGTGTGTGGAATAAGTTGCCAGAGAAAGTGGTGGAGGCTGGTACAATTACAACACTTGAAGGGCACTTGAATGGGTACGAATAGATCATGGAATGCCTACCGTGTGGTGATGGGCCCTGTGGCTCAGTGGGTCTGTGCCACCCCTCAGAGCATCCCACCTAATCTATACATCCTGATCAATTTTAACATGGCCAATCCACATAGCCTGCATATCTTTGGACTACGGGGGGAAATCAAAATACCCAGGGAAAACCCAAGACACAAGGAACATGTGCAAATTCCATATATACAGTCACGTGAGTGTGGAATTGAACCCATGTCCCTGGTACTGTGAGGCAGCAGTGCTAACCACTGAGCCACCGTGCTGTCCTAAGTAGGAAGTGGTTAGATGGAAAGGGCCAAATGCTGGCAAATGGGATTAGATATGTTTAGTATATGTGTTGGCATGGACGAGTTAGACTGAAAGGTCTGATACTGTGCTATATATCTTGATGACTCTATGGCTCTATCTGTCAGCCTGATGTCAGTGGGTAGAGAAAACACAATAATCCATTTTGAAGGATATAATTACTGGATATTTAGAAAGTTGTCGTCTGAATTAATGCAGACTTATGAAGGGGAGATCACATGACAAGGCTGTTTTTTTTCATGATGTTATTGACAGAGTTGAAATGAGTAAACCAGTAGATGAAGAGTATTGGATTTTCAGATTCTGTGACTCTCTGAAATAACACCTCAGAAACCTTAAGTTTGTTCAAGCAAGATATCCTCTTTCATAAATCTTTCTGAAATGTAAATACCCACAGGGAGTCAATTTATATATGCTAAACCTATACTGTTGTATAAAGTAATGGTTCTGGAACATAACATTGTATGGTTGTGGTGGAAGTGCAGGGGAGTGGTGATGGTGGTGATATTCTGACATGGATTAAAAATTGATTAACAAGCAAGAAGCAGAGAATCAGAAAAAAAGGGTCATTCTCAGGTTAGCAGCTGTGATCTGTACATGTGATAGGGTACAGCAGGATCAGTGCTTGGATCCCAGCCATTCACAATCTATAATCAATCATTTGGGCCTAGATGCCATGGGCTCTTATGGTGTCATGGCAATGACCTCATCTCTGAACCGCAGACCCCCATTCAAGCCCTAATTTCTCCAGAGGTATTACCAATAATGTCTGAACAGGTTGTTTTAAAAATTTGGATGTGGAATTGGTGAGCACTTATGATTGTAGTGGTACAGTCCCTACTGCTGGACCAGCAAACATGGGTACAAGTTCCCTCCAAGCTATTCACCACTCTGGCTTGGAAATATATCACCACTCCTCTAATGTGACTGATGCAAAGTCCCGGAATTTCCTCCCTAAGCAGGATCTATCTGTACACAACAGACTTCAGTAGTTTAAGAAAGGAACTTACCACCTCCTTTTCAAGTGCAGCTAGGAATGGGCAAAAGATGTTGTCCTAGCTAGTGATATCCACATTCTATGAATTAATTTTTAAAAAAAAACTTTTCTTCATTAACTTTGTACATGGATCTCTATTGAGTCACAACTAGAAGATTGAAGGTACACAGCCTAGCCATCTTTAGAGTTACCCTATGTTTGATGGTCCAAAGTGTGAAGTGAACAGTTCCTGCACATTGTGCAGGCTAAATAAATAGCACTTGATTGAAACTTTGGCAATTAGGTTCAATCTCTCCATGTCTGAAAGCATTTCTAGTGCATCACAGGCCTAAGTGGGGTTACTTATAAATAATGTTAAATGATGTAGTCAAGAATGCTTCTGCTTAAGGATAGCGACGACGACTGTCAAAGGATGCAGCTGGATATATTTCGGTTGGTGACTTGGGCAGAGAGGTAGCAGCTGAAGTTTAATCCACAAAAATGTGAGGTAATGCATTTTGGAAGGTCTAACCCAGATGGAATACACACAGTAAATGGCAGAACCCTTAAAAGTACTGATAGGCAGAGGGTTCTGGGTGTACAGGTATACAGGTCACTGAAAGTAGCAGTGCAGGTGGAGAAGGTAGTCGACAAGGCATATGGCATATTTCCCTTCATTGGCCAGGGCATTGACTTTTTAAAAATTGGCAGGTAATGTTGCAGCTCTGTTGAACCTTAGTTGGGCAGCATTTGGAATTTTGTGTTCAATTCTGGTTGCCACACTACCAGAAGGATGTGGTGGCTTTGGAGTGGGTACAGAAAACATTTACCGGGATGTTGTCAGGTATGGAGGGCAGTAGCTATGAGGAGAGTTTGGTAAAACCTGGGTTGTTCTCACTGGAACGACGGAGGTTGAGGGGCAACCTGACAGAGGTCTACAAGATTATGAAGGGCATGGACAGAGTGGACTATCAGAAGCTTTTTCCCAGGGTGGAAGAGTCAGTTACCAACGGTCATGGTTTAAGGTGTGAGGGGCAAGGTTTAAATGTGATGTATGAGGCAAGTTTTGTTTTTGCACAGAGGGTAGTGGGTGCCTGGAACTCACTGCTGGGGGAGGTGGTACAAGTAGCTACTATAGTGATGTTTAAACGGCGTCTTGACAAATACATGAATAGTATAGGAATAGAGAGGTACGGTCCCTGGAAGGGTAGGAGGTTTCAGTTGTGACGGGGAGGATGTTGGTGCAGGCTTGGAGGTCCGACGGGCCTGTTCCTGTACTGTAACTTTATTTGTCCTTTGTTCTTTGTTCTATTTGGACTGCCTGCGGTGGGTTTAATGCCTAAAGCCCTCAAAGCATGCAATGTCCTAAACTGTATTTCATGGATTGAGTCTATGTTATGCTGCTGCCCTTTGAAGGACCCCACCTTGCTCAAAAGCGAAGTCGTCTTCCTAACAGAATGACATACTTACCTGTCCTATTCCAGATGTGGAAGCAGCCATTTTCATCTCTACTGGGCACATGTTATTTCAGCATAATGGGAGGGAACAGCAGTCACTACTCATTTGGTGAGTCTTAGGCTCAGTCTCTTAAAATAGATTAATACCTAACTGTATGCATTTCCTTTTTGGTAGCCATTCCTGTCAACCTCATGGGCTTTGAACTTCCTTCAGCCCCCAAAAAATCCATCTAAACAAATCTTCATCTCACACTTTGCTAACAACTAACCCTCCCTCCTCCAACAGCGAACACAGCCCAGACATACCATCTACGTGCCAGCCAAGAAGAGGAAATTTGGCATGTTTATAGGGTCCCCCACCAACTCCAACAGATGTACTATTGAAAGCATATAGTCTGGGTGCACAATGGCCTGGAATGGCAAATGCTCTGCCCAGGACCATAAGAAAGCACAGAAGATTGTGTGAACAGCCCGGATCATCATGGAAGCCAACATTCCATCCATGGACTCTGTTTACATGGCCTGCTGCCACGGAAAGGCTGCCAATATCATCAAAGACCCATGACACCCTGGTAGTGACCTCCTACAGCCTTTTTTGACAGGCAGAAGATACAGAAGTCTGAACACACGCAAAAGCAGATTCAGGAACAGTTTCTTTCTGGACATTATCAGACTGTTGAATGGTCTCTAGCCTGAAATAATGTAACCTGCATGCCTCTAAGTCTCTTTAACCTGTGTATCCTTTGCTTGCTGTTATTTACCTGTTCTGCTCATAAACAAAGCTTTTTACTGTATAATTGTACACATGACAATAAAATCAATCAAAGTAATAATGCATCAGCACCTTTACTACTAGTGTGCTGCTGACTGTGTGAATGATGCATCCCCTACCTCTGCATTGCCACTTTGCCTCAGTGCTTGATCACCTCCACCATTGTATATTGTCATCCCTCTTTGCAATTGTAATGTTGTCTCTGATCTTCACAATTGAGTCCCCAGTGGCATCCCTGCAAGAGTGGCCCTTGGTAAACACCCCTGCCATCCCTTGACGGTTTGTGGATGGGCCCTTAGGGTAACAATGACTGTAGCCCATGTCCTTGAACAGTTTCACCACATGGCGCTGAATTCTAAGTGATCAGATCTCTGAGTGATATCTGTACAGTTCCCCAACTGTCTTCTGGGAGACAGTCCCAAAGGTGTACAGGGTCCTGTCTTTTTATGACTCCTCAAACTAGTTTCACTGGACCCATAGGGCCAATCATGATCTATCGGACAATGGATGTATGTATCCCCGACCAGGACTGTCCTGGCAAGTGCCCAAGCCTCTGGACTGATATTGGAGGCTGCCCTTGACTTTCTGTACCAGCACCTCCTGCCTGAAAGGTGTCTCCCTTGACATTATTGAGGACTACCCCTCTAGAACTTTGAGACGTAGTTTTTAGGTTGAAGCACATGCAGTTTGTTTGGTGAATATGCAACTGGCATATTGTGCATGTGAGAGACTGGCATCCAATGTGACACACAATGATGTGTTTAGCCCTTTATCACCGATCACTGCTTGGCTTTGTGACTACACTAAAAGGCTGGTGAAGGAAGAAGGTCCATGATCTTGTATGCTCAACTAAGGGGAATAAAGCACACAATGGCAAGGCAAGGCAGAGATACTGAGAGTATCAAAATAAGCATAAAATGTGTGAGCATTAAGAGAGCAACTAAGATGTAACTTGATCCAAACAATAAGATTGGTGTCTATCCCTGTGCGTGGCATCCTGGTAGTAGCATTATGATGAAAAGTACTGATGCACTCCAAACTGCTGAACTGAAGTGCAGAACCATACTGTAAATAGATCAGAGATGTGCCATGATGTAGTAATGATACCAAGGTGCCTGGATGTGGGATGCTTATGTTCACTATCCATGGAGTATGCCCAGTGATGTTAGTGCCAAGTAGCCAAGGTGATGGTCCAGAGGAGCAAGTGGTGAACTGGAGTCAGCAATCAACCACTTGGGATTTCCATGTGAATGTAAGGAGAAAAGTCTGTATTAATTTGAAGTTCTGGGAGATTACAAAAGAAATGAATCTGGAAAGGATATGGTAATGAGTCAAATAAAAAAAAGCAGATGGGATTAGAAGAGGATGTTTCTTGGAACAGCAGAATCATGCCAGGAACTAGCCACAGCCTACATTGTAGCAGCTCTATTCAGTCTACAAGTGTCAACTTCCCCAAACCTCTGTTCATGCATCATTTTTAATTTTCCACCCCACTCTGACTGGGGCATCTCTTTTTGACCTCCTATACCTTTCCAAAAGACACAGCATAACCTGAGGAACAGCACCATGTCTTTTCAATTCAGCATTGCACAACCTTCCTTAAGCTCTTTGTTAGATCAACAATTTCAGATTGTAAACGCTACGCCTATTTTTAGTGGAAGGCCGTTGACCTGAAACAGAAGTTTATCTGCTCTCTCCAAAGGTGCTGCCTAATCTGCTGAGAATTTTAGACCAAGTATTTTTTCTTTCAGATTTCCAACATCTACTGCATTCTGCTCTCATAGCACTGTACCTTGCATTTGCTTTTCAGTTGATTTGATGCAAATTAATTGAAGATGAGCAAAAGAGAAAGGTGACCCAGAAACCTGCCTCTTAGAATTTACAAGTCAATACATGATCAAGGTGTAATGCATTAGATAGTTGTCCTTGTTCGGTCTTTTGTTTTTGCTTTTAAATATTCCAAGTTTTCATTTGATTTGTTCCGCACTTCATTAGTTTCGGATCGTGGTCATTGCTCAGAACTGTTACTTAAGAGGTGTAACTACAGCATTTGGCTCACTAGTTGAAACTGTCTAAGTGAGTCAGTGTAATCTGGCATGTGTTTAAAGTTCAATTATTGAAAAACTGCTAATGACAGATGTATTGACCCAAAGTGATTCATTCCCCTCTGTATGGTTGTGATGCTGTATGTCCTTTAAGGCATTCAATTGTCAAACTTTGTACTTGTTTCAATGCTTAGGCAACAGGCTTGACTTAATAGAAAGCAAATATTGCTTTCTACTGTGATCATAATTTTTTTTAACCTGGTACATGATTGCCTTAATTCATTTCTTTGAAAAAAAACTGCTATCCCATCTAATAGTGACTACACAAAGTATCTGTTAAACGGTCACATTGATCAGAAAAACATAAGGAATTACACCAAAGAATAGGAGCCATATCTTTCTGTGGAGTTAAAAACCTTATCTAGTCATTAGGAAAAGCACACTGATTTTTTTTTACCTCATGCTATAACTTGTAATCACCTTTTACATTTTCTAATTTCCAATTACCATTTCCTAATCCATTTGACACCCATTTATCATTGATCTTTACGGGCCACCGTGATAGCTCATTCTACAGTTCTGTTTCCATTTTTGTGAAGAGGAATTCTTCTTCTTACTCCCTGCTTCGTAAAAAGACAACTATTTGAAATCCTATCAATGGACTTGCAGAAGAAGTTAGATATGGATAAATTCTGTGAACACTCGTTGGGTGCAATATAACATTTTTGATTCCCAGTCCATGTTCAGGATTCTTATCAGGAAATTCGATAACCCAAATGTTAGATTCTTTAAAAAGAATGAGGCCCTGATCTTTTTAAAAATCTGGCTTTATTTCTGATTGTGTGATGATTACGTGGTTTCAAGTTAAGACCACTGCAGCAACAGCCTTTTCAGTGCCTTTATATTTTTCATTTACTTGATCCTTCCTGAAACAACAAATTGTTTCCCATACCCTAACCACAAGGTCTAGGCCACAGTCTGTTTGTGATGTACGTTCATGCCTGCTTTGGACCGATTTCAACTGGACTTGCAAGTTCCCCTTTTGCATTAGCATTTGCAATTTAACCCTTGTTATGCTGTAGCTTAATCACACAATTTTCAATGTACTCTATAGCTCCCCTCTTTTCATTCTTCCTCAAACAGAATCACACCAGCAAAGCATGATGTCAATAATATGTAGGTCGCCTAGATTGTTGAAGAGCAGTTAAATACTGAACTTCAGGCTTGAGCATTTGCTGAATACAACATTTGGGCAAAATAAATAAGAAATACACAATAAGAATCTCAACAATAAAAATTACTATAATCAACTTTCCCATAATTTGCTACTGTAACAATTCTTATCAAGCCTCAAGTTCAATCACACGTTAACATCATACATGGAGTCAAAGATCCTCTGTCTCTTTCTTGAGAGCTCTGTCTGTCATGATTTTTGGGCTCTTTCACTTCAGCTCACTATCACCGTTTCAATGTTAATGGGAACTGCAGATGCTGGAGAATCCAAGATAATGAAATGTGAGGCTGGATGAACACAGCAGGCCCAGCAGCATCCCAGGAGCACAAACGCCGACGTTTTGGGGGATGGGGTGAGGGTTCTGGAATAAATAGGGAGAGAGGGGGAGGCAGACCGAAGATGGAGAGAAAAGAAGATAGTTGGGGAGGAGAGTAGAGGTGGGGAGGTAGGGAGGGGATAGGTCAGTCCAGGGAAGACGGACAGGTCAAGGAGGTGGGATGAGGTTAGTAGGTAGGAGATGGAGGTGCGGCTTGGGGTGGGAGGAAGGGATGGGTGAGAGGGAGAACAGGTTAGGGAGGCAGAGACAGGTTGGACTGGTTTTGGGATGCAGTGGGTGGAGGGGAAGGCCTGGGCTGGTTGTGTGGTGCAGTGGGGGGGAGGGGATGAACTGGGCTGGTTTTGGGATGCGGTGGGGGAAGGGGAGATTTTGAAGCTGGTGAAGTCCACATTGATACCAATGGGCTGCAAGGTTCCCAAGCGGAATATGAGTTGCTGTTCCTGCAACCTTCGGGTGGCATCACTGTGGCATTGCAGGAGGCCCATGATGGACATGTCATCTAAAGAATGGGAGGGGGAGTGGAAATGGTTTGCAACTGGGAGGTACAGTTGTTTACTGCGAACCGAGCAGAGGTGTTCCACCCCACCAACCTCCGGATACAACGCATCATCCTCCGACACTTCTGCCATCTACAATCCGACCCCACCACCCAAGACATTTTTCCATCCCCACCCCTATCTGCTTTCCGGAGAGACCACTCTCTCCGTGACTCCCTTGTTCGCTCCACACTGCCCTCCAACCCCACCACACCCAGCACCTTCCCCTGCAACCGCAGGAAATGCTACACTTGCCCCCACACCTCCTCCCTCACCCCTATCCCAGGCCCCAAGATGACTTTCCATATTAAGCAGAGGTTCACCTGCACATCTGCCAATGTGGTATACCGCATCCACTGTACCCGGTGTGGCTTCCTATACATTGGGGAAACCGAGTGGAGGCTAGGGGACCGCTTTGCAGAACACCTCTGCTCGGTTCGCAATAAACAATTGCACCTCCCAGTCGCAAACCATTTCCACTCCCCCTCCCATTCTTTAGATGACATGTCCATCATGGGCCTCCTGCAGTGCCACAATGATGCCACCCGAAGGTTGCAGGAACAGCAACTCATATTCCGCTTGGGAACCCTGCAGCCCAAATGTATCAATGTGGACTTCACCAGCTTCAAAATCTCCCCTTCCCCCACCGCATCCCAAAACCAGCCCAGTTCGTCCCATCCCTCCACTGCACCACACAACCAGCCCAGCTCTTCCCCTCCACCCACTGCATCCCAAAACCACTCCAACCTGTCTCTGCCTCCTTGACCTGTTCTTCCTCTCACCCATCCCTTCCTCCCACCCCAAGCCGCACCTCCATCTCCTACCTACTAACCTCATCCCACCTCCTTGACCTGTCCGTCTTCCCTGGACTGACCTATCCCCTCCCTACCTCCCCACCTATACTCTCCTCTCCACCTATCTTCTTTTCTCTCCATCTTCGGTCCACCTCCCCCTCTCTCCCTATTTATTCCAGAACCTTCACCCCATCCCCCTCTCTGATGAAGGATCTAGACCCGAAACGTCGGCTTTTGTGCTCCTGGGATGCTGCTGGGCCTGCTGTGTTCATCCAGCCTCACATTTCATGATCACCGTTTTAAAGTCAGTTTCTCTATGGATTAAGTGTCAGTGTCTTATAGCTAAAACTAAACTATACCGTTTTGCTCTTCCAAGCCACACTAATCCATTTGTCAAGTAGGTGTACAGGTCTGAGATCCATTCTTCATTGCATTTTTCTTAACCAAGCATCCACTCATGTTGTTACTTCCGAGCTAACACTCACTACTGACTTGCATCAGTGTCCCAAGACTGTGTCCTGCATTCTGGACTCTCATATGAACTTATCAAAGATCTATTAAATATTACTTATCTCTCCTTGTGCAGCCCCAATCCCTCAGCTAGTGATCTGATCACCACATTCACCGAGGAAAGATAAGGTCACAAACATCAAGAGAAAGCTATCAGTGTAGTACTCTCACCTAAACTTCTTTTTCATTAAAATGCATGTTAACTTCAATTGCTGTTTCAACCCATTATTCTAATTTATTTTTCTTCTACCATTTCTCTCCATCCCTAATTACTTCGTTTTATTCAATTTTGCTATTTAACTTTTACCACAGATCTAACTCCCGAGATCTGTAGTCCATGGTAGATCATCTTACGATATTTTAAAACAGAAGTCAAACATTTCTGTTTGATTCCGGCAAAACATACTTTCTTTGTTCTTTCTCTAAATTGACCCATGCACTTTAAACTTAAATATCTACAATGAGCTCAAAATTGATATAGATCATAGAATCCCTACAGTGTGGAAACAGGCCTCTCGGCCCAACAAGTCCACACTGACCCTCAGTATCCCACCCAGATCTATCCCCTAATAACCCACCAAAATTATACACTCCTGAACACTATGGGCAATTTAGCATGACCTCCACCTATCGCGCACATTTTTGGACTGTGTGAGGAAACCAGAGCACCTGGAGGAAACCCACGCAGACACGGGGAGAATTGGCAAAGTCCACACAGACAGTCGCCCAAGGCTGGAATCGAACCCAGGTCTCTGACTCTGTGAGGCAGTAGTGTTAACCACTGAGCCACCGTCTCTATTTTGCATATAGAGATTGCATCTCTATGCAAATATGTCCAAATTCAAAGTTCTGTTTACTCCCCCAAAGTGATTCACAATTTTTTTGCATTGTAATTACTGAATGTTTTTGCAATAGTTTTTCAATGCTGAGATATGTTGTTACCGAATGACTTGATTTTTGTATTGCAATGCTGAAAGTTGTAGACATGTTCAGAAGTTTGTACTCTTAACTGGAAAACAAAAAGTAACCATCCATTCCACTTCAAGCAGAATGGATTAATTACTAGTGGTTAAAGGGGTGGGGTGAAAACCGCTGGACATAATTACGTTGACCATCTCTCTTCCTCCCGTACAGAAAATAAGTGTTATAATTGACAAAGGAAAAGCCTATCTCCTCTGTGTGATTGTACTCTCCTATTAAAACTCTTTTATCAGTTTTATCAAATTTTTGGACATCACCAGAATTTCCAAAATTCCAATTTTCACATTAATTGGATACTTTCACACCAAAATATATCTACAATGAATAAATCTTATCATCTGGAATTAAAAATTCACTCATGGCCAGAAAATGAAATTCCAAATGTGATAATTCCCAATTCCAAGAGATAATTTTTTTACCAAGCTCTACGGCCCAACCCAATTTTTAAATCAACATTTTGTTGCAGATTTTTGCTTTATACAATCAATGGTACTTCCTTAAAAGGACATTACATCAACCATATGTGTTCTGGACTGATACAGGCAGGGACCACATTTTAAAATCAGCATAGATTTCCAAAATGCAAACTAAATTCAAAGCATTCCTGGATCTCCACCTCCAGGGAATGAAAACACAAAATTACACAAAACACCATTTAAACACCAATGAACGAAGGTGCATTCAAACCAGACCACAAAGAGTTAACAATTAGTTTAGTGAATGCAGCGCCAAAAGCTGGTGCCCCTCTGTCTGTGTTTCTTTTTTCTTTTGCAGCCGTTCTAGTTGCTGTCAGGTCTTTCCTTTTCCCCTGCTGTGACTGCAGTCCTCTGCTCATAATCAAAGAGCAGATTATGTCCATCAATCGAAGGTAAATATGTCAATTCGGCACCTGTGTCCAAAAGACAATATATCCAGGACTGCCTGCTGCTGTTCAAGGGAATGCTGTTGAAGCATTCCGGTCATGTCCATTCAGCCAGAGTCCCTGGGATGGGTAAGATTCCTGTCATGGAGCAGGCTTAGGATCACTTGCAGCCACCTTCTTCACTCTACAGGTCTTTGCCCAGTGTCCTTCTTGCTGACAGTTTAACTTTTACCTGGGTGTCTATCTGCTGAGACTCCCGGTTCTGTTACTATGGTTCTAAGTTTAGTTTCTATATTCCGTTCCAAGTGGTTAGTCTCTTCAATGACTTCATCATACATTCTATGACAAGTGTCCCAATCGGCAACCATAACCTTCAAAGTTTTTGCTAGTTTGGGTTTTAATCCTGCAACAAAGGCAGATTTCAGGGGTGCTCGACAACTACTGTCAATTTCTTCCATGTTTGTGCCCCCAGCCGGACTATTCCGGTTCTATTTCGATCATGACAAACCTTTCTGTATAGCCCAATAATTCTTCATTGATTTTTTGCTGACATGCTGTGATTTTATTCCAATCTGTCTTTGTTGGGCTATAATCTTTCAACCAATCCTTTACGGATTTCCAACTGTCATCAAGGCCTTGACCATTGTCACCTAATTTTTCTCTATCTTTCTTAACCAGTTTCCTGTTCGCATTGCCTCCTACTATTATAGACAATTCTTGTGCTCTGTCCATAGTTGCAGACTGCATATACTTTTAAGCTTTTCCAATTCATTCCACGTTTCATGCCTTCCGTTTACAGGTGAGGCAGTTCTTCAGACTATCTTTCCACTAGTTTGGGGTTAGCAGGCTTCTGGGCAGCTCATTGTGTATGTTATTTAACGACACCCTTGTCATCCTTTTTCTTCTTTATGGCTCCAATTTTTAGTGGCTGTAATTTAAATGGTTGGTCCCCCTCTTCAGACTCACTAGAACTGACTGTTTGCTCCCATTTCCCAGAACCCGCACTTTCATTGGGTCTTGGGGAGTCACATAACCGATATATAAGGGAGTACTTGGCTATGGTGAAGTGAAGGATTTTTCATGACTGGAAGTTTCTCCTTCTCAGCCGATTTTTGTTTTGTCATTTTAAACTCTTCACAAGCAGCTTTCAATTGTTCCTTCAGAATACTAATTCCACGATCATGATTAGATTTGTCTATGATTTCTTATTGCTGTCTAATTTGCTGCATCCTACATAGAGGCTAGCGAATCTATCTTTTAATTGGGTGGTTTTACCATAAATACATGTAATATCATCCAGGGATTGTTGTTCTGTGGAGATTCCATACTTCTGATGAATTTCTGTCAAAGTCTTCAAGAGTTCAAATTCTTGTTCAATGTATTCTTTTAATTTTTGGATGACTTCATCTTCAGAAAAATCAGATGAGACCTGCCCTATTTTCACTGTTATAGGTAATTCGAACTTAGATATTATTTCTGGAATGTTATGGACTTAGAGCCAATGGGACTAAATAAGCTGTAAACCAGAGATCACATTGTGTCCCTGATTACAGACGTCTGTACGAACTATGGGCTCAAGTTGGAGATCGTGGACAAGTTATCACATTAGATGAACTGGATCTGAGTTTTCATTATTTCCTGAGGACTTTCAGAATTAAGGAGTCCTTACCTCTCTGATAGAGTGTAGGGAGTCTTCAGTGTTCCAACATTCATCTCTGTGATCCTGCCAACTACGCCATGTTGCTAGATTCCTTTCTTTAAAAAAAAGAGTCTGCGATCTTCTTAAATATCCAGTTTTATTTCTTATTGTGTGTTAATTACATGGTTGCAAGTTAAGACCTCTGCCTTTGTACATACTTTTCACTTAATACTTCCCCAAACCGCAAACTGGTCTCCATATCCTAACCACAAGGTCTAGGCCACGATCTGTTTGTGGTGTATGTTCATGTCTGCTTCAAATTGATTTTAATCGGACTTGCAAGTATTCTTTTTGCATTAACAGATTGCAATTTAACCCTAGTTATGTTGTAGCTTAATCTCACAGTTTTCAATATAGTCCACAGAGTCTTTTGTACTGAATTGCATTCATTCAAGAGTGAGTAAAAGGAAGCTTTGGAGTCCATACGCTAGCTAACCTATACTATAGCAAAATACTGTGGATACTGGATATCAGATCAGAAATTAAATTCGAAATGCAACAAATATTCATCAATTCATGCAATATTTGTGGAAAGAAAGAAAGAGTTAACATTTTAGGTTGGTACTGGTTGATTTTAGAAATGAGAAAATGTAACTGGCTTTAAACAAGTACAGAAGTGGGCAAAAGCTATTGGGGCATGGGAAAGATACATTATAGCAAGGAAATTAATAAATTAAATGGCAATAGAGATGACAAAAAGGAGGTGGTAATAGGGCAGACAAACTAAGAACAGATGGATCTAGAGGAGGTGAGCCTGGCAGTCTCCCAATCATCTCCAGCAGCTGCTGTCTGTACAAAATGGAGCCAGTGATTGCGATGTGAAATAATTGAACCGAATGGTAAGTTTGGAAGGGTGTGAAATACTTAATTCAAGGATGAATTTCTATTCTTCAAATGTCTATTGAGCTTCAGTAGGAAGTGAAGTTCAGAGAAGTTAGAATGAAATTGGGTCAGCAAGTTAAATTGAGAAATGACCTGAACCTCCGTAGTCAGAGCCTGAGCAGAGGTGCTCTGCAAAGTGATCAGTGTCGGATCTTTTCACTGTTAAGTAAATGCATCATGAGTGTTGAATATAGTATAATAACATGAAAGGAATCCAAATAAATCAGTTTCATTTATCAGGGTTCCTGATTTTTTGGGAAGGGAGAATGTGAAAAAGCAGGGGATGCATCGCCTACATGCAACTGTGATTTTTTTTGCTTCTGCACTTGTCTTATTACTTCTCCTTTTGCCTTGCATCATCATACATTTTAACTACTCTTGCTTTCCTCACCCTCACCATTATTTTAACCTTCCTTACTCTGCCTATTTATTTACATAAAACCTGTTACATGCCAAATGTTATCTAATTCAATGTGAGATCATCAAGCTAAAACATTAATTCTGTTTCTTTCTCTACATCTGCTACCTACCCTGCTGAATATTTACATCAACATCTGGCATATGTGTCATGCCTATTCATTTCCCATGAGAGTTAACATTGATACATAACATGCAACTTGCGCCTGGGGGAAAAGTTGACACTTGGAACGCATTTTCTGAATCTCTTAGTCTGGAAAGCACAATTCCTTTCAGGTGAACAAGCCTGCACGAGAACCAAACAGTATTAAAATGTGTGGTGGATGTTTGCACCACTAATAATCTAGTAAACAGGCCCATTTTTAACATGATTGTGGTAATTACAAACTAGAAAATTGTTCCACTTTGGGGGTTACAGGAAAGCTGATTATATATTTTCTGGCAGGGGAAATGATTCGATTAAGTCAAGTAAATCAAAAAATTGCATTTTTTTGGGCAAAAGTGCATTGAATCGAGTTTTTGTAGGGAGTCCCACCATGAGGCCGAGCGAGTTATCTCATTGTATCTTACCAAAACTCACCTTATTAACATCCTACAACCCCCATGCCATCCCTTTCATCCAATTCTAGCCCTATCTTGCCATACTCTCTGTTTCTAGAGTAACTTGCCAACCAGCAGATATCCCAGAATTCATTTGTACCCCTTGCACCCATGCCATCTATTAAAAGCTCTGCATGCAACAAGAACTGTGATTATCGTGTGCTGCTGCTGCTGACAGAGATTTCTACTGAAACTGATATAGTGTATTTTTTAAAGATTGGCTGCAATTAAGCCAATCTATCCCTCCTCACTCTTTAACCTGAATATTTTATTATTTTGTGTACATTGATTTAGGTAATTTTCTGGTTGCAGCAGCAGCGCGAGCGGAAGCTTGGAGCAGGAGCCTGTCGGGAAGCCGGTGAGCCACTGTTTTTGAATCTTTAAAAAGCTTAACTCGAGTGCTGGTGCCTTCCATTTCTGGTTGCAGGAGCCTGTCGGGAAGCCGGTGAGCCACTGTTTTTGAATCTTTAAAAAGCTTACCTCGAGTGCTGGTGCCTTCCATTTCTGGTTGCAGGAGCCTGTCGGGAAGCCAGTGAGCCACTGTTTTTGAATCTTTAAAAAGCTTAACTCGAGTGCTGGTGCCTTCCATTTCTGGTTGCAGGAGCCTGTCGGGAAGCCGGTGAGCCACTGTTTTTGAATCTTTAAAAAGCTTACCTCGAGTGCTGGTGCCTTCCATTTCTGGTTGCAGGAGCCTGTCGGGAAGCCGGTGAGCCACTGTTTTTGAATCTTCAAAAAGCTTACCTCGAACGCTGGTGCCTTCCATTTCTGGTTGCAGCAGCAGTGCGAGCAGGAGCCTGTTGGGAAGCCGGTGAGCCACTGTTTTTGAATCTTTAAAAAGCTTACCTCGAGTGCTGGTGCCTTCCATTTCTGGTTGCAGGAGCCTGTCGGGGAGCCGGTGAGCCACTGTTTTTGAATCTTTAAAAAGCTTACCTCGAGTGCTGGTGCCTTCCATTTCTGGTTGCAGGAGCCTGTCGGGAAGCCGGTGAGCCACTGTTTTTGAATCTTTAAAAAGCTTACCTCGAGTGCTGGTGCCTTCCATTTCTGGTTGCAGGAGCCTGTTGGGAAGCCGGTGAGCCACTGTTTTTGAATCTTTAAAAAGCTTACCTCGAGTGCTGGTGCCTTCCATTTCTGGTTGCAGGAGCCTGTCGGGGAGCCGGTGAGCCACTGTTTTTGAATCTTTAAAAAGCTTACCTCGAGTGCTGGTGCCTTCCATTTCTGGTTGCAGGAGCCTGTCGGGAAGCCGGTGAGCCACTGTTTTTGAATCTTTAAAAAGCTTACCTCGAGTGCTGGTGCCTTCCATTTCTGGTTGCAGGAGCCTGTCGGGAAGCCGGTGAGCCACTGTTTTTGAATCTTTAAAAAGCTTACCTCGAGTGCTGGTGCCTTCCATTTCTGGTTGCAGGAGCCTGTCGGGAAGCCGGTGAGCCACTGTTTTTGAATCTTTAAAAAGCTTACCTCGAGTGCTGGTGCCTTCCATTTCTGGTTGCAGGAGCCTGTCGGGAAGCCGGTGAGCCACTGTTTTTGAATCTTTAAAAAGCTTACCTCGAGTGCTGGTGCCTTCCATTTCTGGTTGCAGGAGCCTGTCGGGAAGCCGGTGAGCCACTGTTTTTGAATCTTTAAAAAGCTTACCTCGAGTGCTGGTGCCTTCCATTTCTGGTTGCAGGAGCCTGTCGGGAAGCCGGTGAGCCACTGTTTTTGAATCTTTAAAAAGCTTACCTCGAGTGCTGGTGCCTTCCATTTCTGGTTGCAGGAGCCTGTCGGGAAGCCGGTGAGCCACTGTTTTTGAATCTTTAAAAAGCTTACCTCGAGTGCTGGTGCCTTCCATTTCTGGTTGCAGGAGCCTGTCGGGAAGCCGGTGAGCCACTGTTTTTGAATCTTTAAAAAGCTTACCTCGAGTGCTGGTGCCTTCCATTTCTGGTTGCAGGAGCCTGTCGGGAAGCCGGTGAGCCACTGTTTTTGAATCTTTAAAAAGCTTACCTCGAGTGCTGGTGCCTTCCATTTCTGGTTGCAGCAGCAGCGCGAGCGGGAGCCTGTCGGGAAGCCGGTGAACCTCATGAATAGGCGGAGATATGCTGAGCAGGAGCCAACACGGGACTGGTGAGTGAGTGAGGTAATATATTTGTGTGGTTGCGTTACCCGAAACACTACCCGGGTAGTGTCTCCCACCCATCCTCCTCCTCGAACCAAAAAATAAGGTTCTGTGTGCCTGATTGGGAAGGTAACAAGTTTATTTTTTATTCTTTATTTTTTAAGTCTCGGGAATTTAGAATAATGGGAACGGACGTCAGGGCAGTTGAATGTTCCTCCTGCAGAATGTGGGAGGTAAGGGTCACCACTAGTGTCTCCGCTGACTACATCTGTGGGAAGTGCACCCAACTCCAGCTCCTTGAAAACCGCTTTAGGGAATTGTAGCTGGATGAACTTTGGATCATTCGGGAGGCAGAGGGCGTCATTGAGAGGAGTTACAAGGAGGTCGTCACTCCTCAAGTACAGGAAAAAGGCACATGAGTTATGGTCAGGGGACAGAAAGGGAACCAGCAGGCAGTGTAGGGATCCCCTGTGGCCATTCCGCTCAACAATAAGTAGACCGTTTTGGATAATGTTGGGGGGATGACTTACCAGGGGAAAGCAGTGGGGCACAGGTCTCTGGCACAGAATCTGTCCCTGCTGCTCAGAAGGGAAGGGGGAAAAGGAGCAGAGCAGTAGTAATTGGGGACTCTATAGTTAGGGGGACAGATAGGACGTTCTGTGGGGATGAGACAGACTCATGGTTGGTGTGTTGCCTCCCAGGTGCCAGGGTGCGTGATGTCTTTGATCGTGTTTTTGGGATCCTTAAGGGGGAGGGGGAGCAGCCCCAAGTCGTGGTCCACATTGGCACCAACGACGTAGGTAGGAAGAGATATGGGGATTTAAGGCAGAAATTCAGGGAGCTAGGATGGAAGCTGAGAGCTAGGATGAACAGAGTTGTTGTGTCTGGTTTGTTGTCCATGCCACGTACTAGCGAGGCGAGGAATAGGGAGAGAGGAATTGAACACGTGGATACAGGGATGGTGCAGGAGGGAGGGTTTTGGATTCTTGGATAATTGGGGCTCTTTCTGGGGTAGGTGGGACCTCTACAAGCAAGATGGTCTTCACCTGAACCAGAGGGGTACCGATATCCTGGGGGGGAAATTTGCTAAGGCTATTCGGGTGGGTTTAAACTAATTCAGCAGGGGGATGGGCACCAAAATTGTAGTTCGACTATAGAAAACGTCGAGAGTAGGGTGGTCCGAAATAAAGTTTCAGGGAAGCAAGATGGCACCGGCAAGCAAGAAGTTGGTTTGAAGTGTGTCTACTTCAATGCCAGGAGCGTCTGGAATAAGGTGGGTGAACTTGCAGCATGGGTTAGCACCTGGGACTTCGATGTTGTGGCCATTTCGGAGACGTGGATAGAGCAGGGACAGGAATGGTTGTTGCAGGTTCCAGGATTTAGATGTTTCAGTGAGGACAGAGAAGATGGTAAAAGGGGCGGAGGTGTGGCATTGTTGGCCAAGGACAGTATTACAGTTGCAGAAAGGATGTTTGGGGACTCGTGAACTGAGATAGTATGGGCTGAGGTTAGAAACATGAAAGGAGAGGTCACCCTGCTGGGAGTTTTCTATAGGCCTCCGAATAGTTCCAGAGATGTAGAGGAAAGGATAGCAAAGATGAGCCTCGATAGGAGTGAGAGAGACAGGGTAGTTGTCATGGGAGACTTCAACTTTCCAAATATTGACTGGGAACACTATAGTTCGAGTACTATAGATGGGTCAGTTTTTGTCCAGTGTGTGCAGGAGGGCTTCCTGACAGTATGTAGATAGGCCAACAAGGGGCAAAGCCACATTAGATTTGGTACTGGGTAATGAGCCTGGCCAGGTGTTAGATTTGGAAGTAGGTGAGCACTTTGGTGATAGCGATCACAATTCTGTTATGTTTACTTTAGTGATGGAAAGGGATAGGTGTATACCAGTGGGCAAGAGTTATAGCTGGGGGAAAGGCAATTACAATGAGATGAGGCAAGATTTAGGGAGCATAGGATGGGGAAGGAAACTGCAGGGGATGGGCACATTAGAAATGTGGAGCTTATTCAAGGAAAAGCTCCTGTGTGTCCTAGATAAGTATGTATCTGTCAGGCAGGGAGCAAGCTGTAGAGCGCGTGAGAAGTGGTTTACGAAGGAGGTGGAATCTCTGGTCAAGAGGAAGAAGAAGGCTTATGTTAGGATGAGATGTGAAGGCTCCGTTAGAGCACTTGAGGGCTATGAGGTAACCAGGAAAGACCTAAAGAGAGAACTCAGAAGAGCCAGGAGGGGACATGAGAAGTTGTTGGCGGACAGGATCAGGGTAAACCCTAAGGCTTTCTATCGGTATTTAACGAATAAAGGAATGATGAAAGTAAGATTAGGCCCAATCAAGGATAGTAGTGGTAAGCTGCGTGTGGAGTCAGATGAGATAGGGAAAGCACTAAATGAATATTTTTCAACAGTATTCACTCTAGAAAATGACAATGTTGTCGAGGAGAATACTGAGATACAGGCTACTAGACTAGGTGGGATTGAGGTTCACAAGGAAGAGGTATTAGATATCCTTCAGAGGGTGAAGATAGATAAGTCCCCTGGGCCAGATGGGATTTATCCTAGCATCCTCTGGGAAGCGAGGGAGAAGATTGCCGAGCCTTTGGCAGTGATCTTTAACTCGTCATTGTCTACAGTAATAGTGCCAGAGGACTGGAGGATAGCAAGTGTGGTTCCCCTGTTCAAGAAGGGGAGTAGAGACAACCCTGGTATTTATAGACCGGTGAGCCTTACCTCAGTTGTTGCTAAAGTGTTGGAAAAGGTTATAAGGGATTGGATTTATAAACATCTAGAAAAGAATAAATTGATATAGGGATAGTCAGCACGGTTTTGTTAAATGAAGGTCGTGCCTCACAAACCTTATTGAGTTCTTTGAGAAGGTGACCAAACAGGTAGATGAGAGTAAACCGGTTGATGTGGTGTATATGGATTTCAGCAAGGCGTTCAATAAGGTTCCCCACCAATAGGCTATTGTACTAAATGCGGAGGAATGGAATTGTGGGAGATATAGCAGTTTGGATTGGAAATTGGCTTGCTGAAAGAAGACAGAGGGTGGTAGTTGATGGGAAATGTTCATCCTGGAGGCCAGTTACTAGTGTTGTACCGCAAGGGTCGGTGTTTGGTCCACTGCTGTTTGCCATTTTTATAAATGACCTGGATGAGGGCGTAGAAGGATGGGTTAGTAATTTTGCAGACGACACTAAGGTCGGTGGAGTTGTGGATAGTGACAAAGGATGCTGTAGTTTGCAGAGAGACATAAGCTGCAGAGCTCGGCTGAGAAGTGGCAAATGGAGTTTAATGCAGACAAGTGTGAGGTGATGCACTTTGGTAGGAGTAACCAGAAGGCAAAGTACAGGGCTAATGGTAAGATTCTTAGTGTAGATGAGCAGAGAGATCTCGGTGTCCATGTACACAGATCCTTGAAAGTTGCCACCCAGGTTGACAGGGTTGTTAAGAAGGCATACAGTGTTTTAGCTTTTATTAATAGAGGGATTGAGTTCCGGAATCAAGAGGTTAATGTGAAGCTGTACAAAACTCTGGTGCGGCCGCATTTGGAGTATTGTGTACAGTTCTGGTCACCGCATTATAAGAAGGATGTGGAAGCTTTGGAAAGGGTGCAGAGGAGATTTACTAGGATGTTGCCTGGTATGGAGGGAAGGTCTAACGAGGAAAGGCTGAGGGACTTGAGGCTGTTTTCATGAGGGAGAAGAAGGTTGAGAGGTGGCTTAATTGAAACATATAAAATAATCAGAGGGTTAGATAGGGTGGATAAGGAGAGCCTTTTTCCTAGGATGGTGACGGCGAGCACGAGGGGCCATTTAAGTGGTTGTATCTGCAAGCAATATATCTATGCTTTCTTAACGTAGTCTGGTTTGTTCATAATGATGGTCATACACCCTTTCTCTGCTGGTAGGATTATGATGTCCTCGTCTTTCTTGAGTTTATCTCGTGCTTTTCTTTCTGCTGTGTTCAGGTTGTCCCCTTTGTACCTTCTGTGTAGTGTGGGGGTTATAGTTTGCCATCCTTACCTGGTCTGGCCTACATTTGACTCCAGGCCAACAATGTGACTGACTCTCAACTTCCCTGTGGACAACTGGGATGGGCAATAAATTCTGTCTGAAAGTGACACCTTCAGGTTTAATGTCAAATGTATTCAACTGAGTTCAGAAGAGCTTATAAGTCAGCACTTTTCCTTTATATGTTTGTGGGATGAGGGCACCCCTTTTGGGCAGTGTTTTTTTCCCTTCTTGGTGAGGTCCTGAATTCTAGATTTCAGCATGGACTCAGACTCTGATTCTGACTCAGACTCTTAGCCTCAGCATGGACCTGGTGTGGCAGTCTCCTGGCTTGGTGATCTGTTGACCCCCGTGGCAGCCCCCGCCCCGCCCCCCCCCCCCCCCACCCCCCAGCCCAGCGATCGCTCAATGGCTGGCATGGCAGTCTTTTGGCCTGGCATTCCTCAGCATGGACTTCCAAAGTGATTCCAAATCGGTCACTTGGCCTCAAGGTGAAGCCCATCAGTCTGGAGCGAACTAGAGGCTAGGTGACAGCATGGATTGAATTGGAAGGTCTGCTGTTTTGAACTTTTTATCCTCTATTTTCTGACATTTTCCTATGATCTGTAATGCTGGACTTCCATTTCTTTATTTTCCTAATTATGTTTTTCCTGAGAACTTATACTGAAGAATCTGTACCCGGGTAGCTTGCATCTAAGAGAGTGCCAGTTGTAACTTGTAAAGTTTTCCCTGTACTCATTTTCAGTATATGACACTAAAGCTAATTCAATTCAAATGATGTACATAACACTGCTTGTATTACTGGATGCATCTGTCTTCAAACACACAAAAATATTAAACCAGAGAACTGCATTGCAATTCCACTGCCATCAGATTTGCCTCATTATGATCAGATGAAGACTAGTTGAAAAGCTTCCCCTTTTCGCCCTCTCCTCGTTTGACCACCACAAATGTTTTCTTTGTTTGAAAAGGATATAATTACCAATTCAGTGAGCACTTTACTATACATGCTGTGATCATAAAAGGATTAATGGGGTAGGTTTTCAGGAGTTTAACAAAGATGTTACCTTTATTACGCTTAGAACAGTACAGGCCCTTCGGCCCATGATGTTGTGTTGAACTTCTACCCGAAACCTAACCTCTACCACTACCTTATACTATCATCCATATACAACCACTTACCAACAGGTGACGATAGACCCAACACTGGAGCTAGGTAACAGGATCACCCAGGCACTGAAGAAACTAATGAATGCAGGGCAGATAATGAAGCCAGACTTCATGAGAATGAAACCAGAAAGCACAAACACACTCCGCTTCTATGGACTGCCTAAAATACATCCCTCTCAGACCCGTTGACTACAACAGAGATTGAAACAGAGTGGATAGATCCCCCCATTCTATCTAGGAAACCCAAGATTTCCTCGATACCCTCAAGAACATAAATCTGCAGTGACGAGATTACGGTATCCTTTGACGTCATTGCTTTATTCATATCAATTGACATCCCACTAGCCAAAGAAACAGTGGCCATATTATTGGCAGAAATAGCAATACAGACCAGCAGCTCCATCAGCAATAACAACATACTTAAATTACTAGACCTCTGCCTCACCACACACTTCATCTGTTATGGTCAAATATACAAACAGGTCAACGGTACACCAATGGGGCCACCCATCTCAGGCTTCATCGCAGAAGCAGTCAGGCAAAGACACCACCCTCACCTGCATTCAATTTAAACTGTGGACAGTATGTCGATGACACATTTCTCATTATTAAAAGCAACAAATTAGAGACTCACCACCTCATTAACAATGTATTCACAGGGATTAAATTCACAAGGGAAGAAGAAAACAATGATCAGCTTCCATTTCTAGATGTTAAAGTAGAACTGTTGACAAATGGGGAGTTCCAAACCTCAGTATACAGAAAAGCAACCCATGCTGACCAAATCCTCAACTTCCACAGCAACCACCCTAACATCTACAAACAAAGCTGCATCAGGAAACTATTTAAACGGGCTAGGACACAGTGCAACACTCCGGAATTACATAGGAAAAAGGAAGAGCACTTATACAAGTTCCTCGCTTTAAACAGATTTCTTGCAACTTCATCCACAGATGTCTACAAAACAGACAACAACAGGAGGACACAGTACATCCTAACGCACTGACCACACTGCCTTACATCAAGAACATACAGGAACTGACAACAAGACTCCTAAAGCTTCGAGGAATCATGGTAGCCCACAAGTCCACAGCCACGCTACAACAAACACTTACAAGAATTAAGGAGCCCATTCCCACAACATGGTTTACAAAATATCATGCAACAGCTGCCACAAACATTACATTGGACATACAGGAAAGTAACTATCCATCAGAATACATGAGCATCAGCTTGCAACAAAATGGCACGAGCTCTCCTTAATATCGGTATACTCAGACAGTGAAGGCCATCAATTTAACTGGGACAAAGTAACCATAGTAGCCCAAGCCAAACATATACACACACAGGAATTCCTAGAGGCATGGTTCTCTACCCATACTTCAATCAACCAACATGGAGAATTGAATCCTATGTACAAACCCATACAGATCAAAACCGAAAATGACAGTACTCACCATAACAGACTGGACAGCATAAATTCCAAACGGAGTGGAATAACATCGCTTCATCGGAGGCTGTGCTGATTATGTCACCTAGTGTGATGACAAAATGTCTAAACAAAAACAAGCCAGCTTGGCAAGCAAGTTAACAACTACAGAATAGAGAAATGAAAAAAAACAAAATACACAGTATAGTAAAAAAAAACTGAGAGGTGACCTTATTGACATTTATAAAATCATGAGGTAGAGGAGCAAGATGAACAGCCAAGGTGTTTTTTTTTCCCCTAGGGTTGGGGAGTCCAAAACTAGACAACATAGTTTTAAGGTGAAAGGAGAATGATTTAAAAAGGACTTGAGGGGTAATATTTTCATGCAGTGCGCAGTGTTTGTATGGAATGAGCTGCCAGAGGAAGTGGTAGAGGCTGATACAATTACAACATTTAAAGGGAACCTGGATATGTAACTGAATAAGGATTTTTTTTTACGGATATAGGCCAAATGCTGGCAAATAGGCTTAGGTCAGATTGGGGTATATGGTCAGTGTGGATGATTTGGACCAAAGGGCCTGTTTTAATGCTGTATAACTCTGACGTGTTTGCATGAGATACATAGTATCTTCATACTTTTAATTGATAAGCTGAAGACTTCTATCGGTCACAGCTTACAACAACTAGTCAGATGAAACAAACCGGCTGTCTTTTGGCTTGAGTGGCTTCTTGGTGCAGAGAAGAGGTAACTCCTGCCTTTGTGGAGATCTGATTGATTCTCCCAAACATTCACAACTACAAACCATTCAACTATCTCAGACCCAATCACATAATCATTTGACATTGATCTGTGGACAAGTTATCAGTTATCAATTCACTATTACTTTCTAACCAAAGTTTTATTCATAAACAATTCCTTCGCCTCAACACATCTGCAAACTAGACTTCAACTACTGCGTTAAAAAGCAACTGTATAAACATAACGTACAATGATCATCCGGTTACTTGCTTTTCAGAAGCAATAGCAGCCCTTCAACAGTCTTTGTTTTTAAAAGTTATTTTTTTCCCATTTCAGTCTAAAATCAAAAACTCAGAATTATGAACTGATATGGTTTTTACTTGCCAAGCACTCAGTCATATAGTTGAATAGTATGGAAACCCATGCTTTGATCCAACTCATCCATGCTGACCAAGTTTCCCAAACGAAACTAAACTCATGTGTCTCAGATGGGCCCATATCCCTCTCAACCTCTCCTATTCATGCACTTGTCCAGTGTGTTTAACTGAACTATACCTGCATCTACTACTTCCTCTGACAATTCATTCAACGCATGAACCACCCTCTCTGTGAAAAAGTTGCCTTTTAAATCTTTCTCCTCTCACCTTAAAAATATGCCCACTAGTTTTGAATTAATTTGCCCTAGGGAAAAGACCTTTGCTACTCACCTTATTTACATCCCTCATGATCTTATAAACTTCTATAAAGCCACCCCTCAACCTCCTATGATCCAATGATAAAAGTTTCAACCTATTCATAACTCAAACCTTCCAGTCCCAGTAATACCCTGGTAAATCTTTTGAACCCTCTCCAATTTAGTCATATCCTCATATAGTAGGATGAGCAGAATTGTACACTGGTGAGGCCACTTTTGAAGTACAATGTCCTGTACAAACCCTCAACTTGTCCCAATTTCTATAAGCAATAATCTGAGCAATGAAAGCAAGCAAACAAGTGCCTTCTGAACAACCATGTCTATCAGTGATGCAACTTTCAAAGATTTATTTACCTAAACCCCTAGATCCAAATTAAATTCCATCTGCCATTCCTTAGCCCATTGGCTCAAATTGATCAAGATCCCTTTTTATTCTGAGATATCCTTCTTCACTGTTGACTATACCACCAGTTTTGGTTCTTTTGTAAACTTACTAACCATTCCTCCTAAATTCTAATTCATCGTTCATACAAATTACAAATAAAAGTGAACCCAGCACTAATTCCAAGCAGAACGCCACTTATCACAGGCCTCCGAAAAATAGCCCTCCACCACCAGCATCTGTCTCCGACCGTCAAGCCAAATTTATATCCAATTGGTAAGCTCTCCCTGAATCCCTCATGATTCAACCTTACTAAGTAGTCTACCATATGGAACCTTGTCAAAAACTTTGTCTATCTGTACTTTAGTAATGTGAAACACTCTGCTCGCATCAATCTTTTTGGTTACATCTTCAAAAAAATTCAAACAAGTTTGTGAGAAATGATTTTTCATGCACTACCATGTGCTTGTGAGACACAATTTCCCAATCCTGTGTCAACTATCCCTGATCAGTCCTTGTCTCTTCAAATGTATGTAAATCCTAACGCTCAGAATCCCCTCCAACAACTTACCCACCACTGATGTCAATCTCAGAGATCGGTTGTTCTCAGGGTACTCCTTGCAGCATTTCTTAAACAAAGTCACAGCATTAGCCACCCAGTCCTCTGGCACCTCATCCATGGCTGTAGATGATACAAATATCTCTGGTATAGGTCCTGCAATATCTTTCCTAAATTCCCACATGACCTGGAATACATTTGATCAGGCCCCAGAGATTTATTCACCTTTATAATTTTAAGTGACTCCAACACTTCCTGTTCCGTAATGTGTACTGTTTTCAAGACATCAACATTTATTTTTCCTAGTTCCAAGCCTCCATTTCTTTCTTCTGACACAAAATATTCATTTAGTAACTCTCCCATCAGCTGTAGTTCCACACATAGTCAACCTTGTTAATCATTAAGGGGCCCTATTCTTTCCCTAGTTACTTATTGGCTTGTAAAGTACCGAAAATATCTTTGGATTACCCTTAACCTTTACCTGCCAAGGAAATTTTATGTCCCCTTTTTGCTCTGCTGATTTTCCTCTTAAGAATGCTCCAGGACCCCTTATATTCTGAAAGAGATTTGTTCCATTCCAGTTGCCGTTACCTAATATGCAATTTTTTTTTCATGACCATATCATCAATATCTTTATTCATCCATTGCTTCCTACTCTTACCAGACTTGCCCTTTACTCTAACAGGAACATAATGCTTCTGATCTCTTGTAATCTAACATATAAAAGCCTCCCACTTTCCAGTTGTCCCTAAACCTGCAAAAAGTTTACTCCAATCAATTGTTGAAAGTTCCTGTCTCATACATCAATATTTGCTTTTCTCTAATTAAGAACATTAGCTTTTATGCAAAGCCTATCCTTTTCCATAACTATTTTAAAATGAATAGAATTATGATCAATGGTCAAAAGTTCTCCTCAACTAACACTTCAGTTACTTGCCCTGCCGTATTTCTTAAGAGAAGGTCAAGTTTATCTCCTCCTTTAATAGATAAATCTATGTATTAATAAAGAGAAAATTCTTTCGCACATTTAACATAATTCTTATCTTGGATTTTTGCCTTACTTTAACTGTCCGATTTTCTATCGCTTTTCAATTTATATGGGTGATGGAAAAAAGGTTTTGTTTATTGATTAACTCCTTCATTTGCTATTATTGCTGCTTTGTCTCACAATTGTAACCTTTTGATCCTCAGCATGGGATCCTACTGCAGAAACTAGCAAGCTTTTGAACTCCCCTGGAAAATAACCTCTAAGAGCTTATTACATGATCTCAGCTTTTAATGCACATATCCACAGGCCAAAGTACTTTGATTCACCCTTTCAAATACAGTTAAGGTTTACTTAGAACCTTTAAATCCCTTCAATTTGGAAATAGGCCCTTCGTAGTCCACACCAACCTTCAGAGTGCCCCACCCAGACCCATCCCCAAAAACCCACCTAATCTACACACCCCTGGACACTATGGACAATTTAGCATGGCCAATCCATCTTGCCTACACATCTGTGGACTCTACGAGAAAACCCATACAGTCATGTGCTGTACCTAGCTGTTCCTTTAAATTCCACTTTCTTTAAATTCTTTTGCTGATATACCTTGGTCTCTAATAATTTTTTCTA
Organism: Stegostoma tigrinum; assembly: GCF_030684315.1. Taxonomy (NCBI): domain Eukaryota; kingdom Metazoa; phylum Chordata; class Chondrichthyes; order Orectolobiformes; family Stegostomatidae; genus Stegostoma; species Stegostoma tigrinum. The sequence continues at coordinate 58,002,335 of NC_081366.1, forward strand.
TAACCCAAGCATAAAAGTGGTGAAGCATAAATTTCCTATGTTTCACTTACCAATTTTCTCTGCATGAGCAATGTCCAGTCCCTCTTTTGCCCAATTCATTTGTCAAGCCATTTTCTCAAATGTCATGAAGAATGCCTTGACACCCTTTTCCTCAAATTTCAGTGCAGCATGTTCAAACTTAAATGTTTCCTTACTGGGCATTAAATGATGGCTCAGATGGTCTCCCCTTCAGGGCCTGTATCAACATCTGATGTCTCCTATTTGAGCTGCTTCTTTTTAAGCTAATATTCTCTAACTGTCCCTTCTTGGCAATTCTAATTCTAGTCTTCTTGTTTCCATTCTTCTTCATTCCATTTCCCCTTAACTTTTCCTTCCTTTGGAATTCCATCTCTGATATTTTCATTCTCTCCTCATGCTTCGGCTGCCTTAATCAAAAAGAAATATCACCTGATTTCAACATTTCACGACCTAGAGTAGTTAATGCCTCTTTTATTTACTCCAGACTCAAGAGCCATGCTAGGACATCAATTGCTTCTGTCTTCATAGTTCTGCCAGGTAATGCTATCTCAAGTTTAACCACCAATTCAATCAATCCGTGTTTTGAAAGTTCCCTTAAGACTGCAGGGGACAACTCTGTCACTTGCAGGAATTCTTTTTTTCCATTTTTGGGTTGTATCTTAACTGCCAGGTTCTGAATTACATTTTCCTTTGCCTGTATTAACTACCAGTACCACACTCAGATCCACATTGCCTCTGCTTCAAGCACAATCCTGGATGAGAGTCCCCAAAATTTAACATGAATTATATTCATCTTGAGTGTTAATACTATTTATACAAAGATGCTGCCTGACCCAGTTCATTATTTTGTTGCAATTTCTCGAAGAATTTTGCGAATCCTTTTTGTTCTAGAACAAAGAAAATTACAGCCCTCCAAGCCTGCGCCAATTGAGATCCTTTGTCTAAACCTGTTATCTGTTTTCTAAGGGTCTGTATCCCTTTGCTCCCTGCCCATCCACGTACCTGTCCAGATACATCTTAAAAGACACTATCGTGTCTGCGTCTACCATCTCCGCTGGCAATATGATCCAGGCACCCACCACACTCTGCATAAAGAACTTGCCACGCACATCTCCCATAAACTTTCCCCATCTCTCTTTGAACTCATGACCCCTAGTAATTAAGACCTCACTCTTGGGAAAAAGCTTCTTGTTATCCACCTTGTCCATTCCCCTCATATCCCCCTTTTATCCCCTTATATACCCCCTTTATAACCAATTGTAAATTCAGCTAAACAGAGGCATCTTTATTCATTACTTTTCAGGATATGAGAGTCACTAGCTGGGTATTTGTTGCCAATTCCTAGCTTTCCTTGAGAAGATGGTGGTGGGCTGCCTTCTTGAGCTGCTGCAGTCTATTTGGTGTAAGTAGACCCAAATTATCTTTAAGAAGGAAATTCCAGGACATTTTCCAGCAATACTTCAGCATGACTTATTTCCAAGTCAAGATAGTGAGTATTGTGGAAACTTTGCTGGTGGTGGAGTTCTCATATATGTGCTGACCTTGTCTTTTTTGTTGGTAGTGGTCATGAGTTTGGAAAGTTCACTCTAAGGAGCCTTGATGAAGCTTCTTGGCAGGAGGAAAGGAATAAACAACTGAATGATTTGGATGCGAACATAGGTGGTATGTTAGTAAGCTTGCAGATGACACCAAAATTGGAAGTGTAGTGGACAGCGAAGAAGGTTACCACAGAGTACAATGAAATCTTGATCATATGGCCAACAGGCTGAGGAGACACAGATGGAATTCAGTTTAGATAAATGTGACGTGCTGCATTTTGGAAAGGCGAGCCAGGGCAGGACTTGTATGTATATTGGTAAGATCCAGGGGAGTGTTGCTGAACAAAGAGACCTTGGAATCCAGGTTTATAATTCCTTGAAAGTGGAGCCACAGGAGGCTAGATAGTAAAGATGACATTTGGTATGCTTGCCCTTATTGGTCAGTGCTTTGAGCACAGGAGTTTGGAAGTCATGTTGCAGCTGTACAGGACATTGTTTAGGCCCCTAGTGGAATACTGCATGCAGTTCTGGTCTCCCTTCTATAGGAAGTATATTGTGAAACTTGAAAGGGTGCATAAGAGATTTACAAAGATGTTGCTGCAGTTGGAGGGTTTGAGGTATAGGGAGAGGTTGAATAGACTGGGGTTATTTTCCCTGGAGGTTTGAAGGCTGAGGGGTGACCTTATAAAGGTTTATAAAATCATAAGGCATATTTTGGATTTTGATTTTATTGCTACATCTACTGAAATACAGTGAAAAGTTTTTTTTTAAATGAGTGGCACAGGTAGGTCACAGCAAGAAAAGGATGTACAGATGAAAGAGTCTTAGAGGCATACAGTTACTTTGCAGGTTACGTTATTTGAGGCTAGAATCCATTCAAAAGTCTGGTAATGGCCAGAAAGAGGTGGTTCCTGGACCTGTTTGTGCCTGTGTTCAGGCTTCTATAGTTTCTGCCCGACAGAAGAGATTGTAGGAGATCATTTCCAGGATGCAATGAACTTTTGATAATGTTGGCCACCTTTGTGCGGCAGCAGGCCACGTAAGTAGAGTTCATGGATAGAAGGTTGGCTTCCGTGATCATCTGGGCTGTGCACACCACCTTCTGTAGTCTGTTACGGTCCTGGGCAGAACAGTTGCCATACCAGACCATTTTGCACCTGGACAATATGTTTGCAATGGTGCATCTGTAGAAATTGGTGAGGGACCTTTATGGACATGCAAAATTTCCGGAGCCGCCCGAGGAGAGGAGGCATTGTTGTGCCTTCTTGACTGTCACATCTAAGTGAGAAGTCCAGGACACATTGTCAGTTATTGTCACTCTGAGGAACTCGATGCTCTTCACCCTCTCAACCGCAGCTCCGCTGATGTAGATGGGGGCGTGTTCTCTTCCTTTCTTTCTGAAGTTGATGATCACTTCTTTAGTTTTGCTGACTTTGAGAGACAGACAGTTTTCATTGCACCACATCACCAGAGTAAACAAACAAGGTCTTTTCCCAGGGTGGGGAAGTCCAAAACTAGAAGGCATAGGTTTAGATGAGATGGGAAAGTTTTAAAAGGGACCTAAGGGGCAAATGTTTCAAGCGGAAGATAGTGTGCATGCAGAATGAGCTGCCAGAAGAAGTGGTTGAGGCTGATACAATTACAACATTTAGAAGACATGTGGATGCATATTTGAGTAGAAAAGGTTTTGAGGGTTATAGGCCAAATGCTGGCAAGTGGTACCAGATTTATTTAGGATATATGGTCAGCATGAATGAGTTGGGCCAAATGCGCTATATATCTCTATGACTGTAATTATGGAAATGTGGTAACTGTGTAATTAACTGTCGAGGGTCTAGGCCCAAAACATCAGCTTTTCTGCTCCTAAGATGCTGCTTAGCCTGCTGTGTTCATTTTGCTCTACACTGTGTTATCTCGGATTGTCCAGCATCTGCAGTTCCTATTATCTCTAATTAACTGTCACCTGATTTTATGAAATCCCCTAGCATTTGGAAGCAAGAGTGGGGTGCTGCACGAGTGTTTAGAAAATTTTAGACCCCAGCATGGTCTGATAAGAGAGCAGTGTGTACTGGACTGTACAACTGTATACCATTTGCTTCTATGACATGAATTCTGGAGTAGCAAGCTTGAGAGCAACTCTAAGTATTGCACAGAAAGCAGTCGTAAACTGATCCAGTTGAATGGATCAAATGATGCAATGTATAATGAGACTGAAGCTTCAGAAGTATGTAACCATGGATGTAAGTTTGCTCGCAGAGCTGGGAGGTTAGTTTTCAGACGTTTTGTCACCATTCTAGGTAACATCATCAGTGAGCCTCCGGTGAAGCGCTGATGTTATGTCCTGCTTTCTATTTATCTGTTTAGGTTTCCTTGGGTTGGTGATGTCATTTCCTGTTCTTTTTCTCAGAGGGTGGTAGATGGGCTCCAAATCAATGTGTTTGTTGATGGAGTTCCGGTTGGAATGCCATGCTTCTAGGAATTCTTGTGCATGTCTCTGTTTGGCTTGTCCTAGGATGGGCGTGTTGCCCCAATCAAAGTGGTGTCCTTCCTCACCTGTACATAAGGATACTAATGATAGTGGGTCATGTCTTTTTGTGGCTAGTTGTTCATGTATCCTGGTGGCTAGCTTTCTGCCTGTTTGTCCAATGTAGTGATTGTAACAGTTCTTGCAAGGTATTTTGTAGATGACGTTTGTTTTGCTTGTTGTCTGTATAGGGTCTTTTAAGTTCATTTAAGAATAGTTCACATAAGAATGAACTTAAAAGACCCTATACAGACAACAAGCAAAACAAACGTCATTTACAAAATACCTTGCAAGAACTATGACAAACACTACATTGGACAAACAGGCAGAAAGCTAGCCACCAGGATACATGAACATCAACAAGCCACAAAAAGGCATGACTCACTGTCACTAGTATCCTTACATATAGATGAGGAAGGACACCACTTTGATTGGGACAGCACATCCATCCTAGGTCAAGCCAAACAGAGACATGCACGAGAATTCCTAGAAGCATGGCATTCCAACCGGAACTCCACCAACAAACACATTGATTTGGAGCCGATCTACCACCTTCTGAGAAAAGAACAGGAAATGACATCACCAACACAGGGAATGACATCACCAACCCAAGGAAACCTAAACAGATAAATAGAAAGCGGGACATAACACCAGTGCTTCACCAGAGGCTCACTGATGATACCTAGAATGGTGACGAAACGTCTGAAAATGAACCTTCCAGCTCAGCAAGCAAACTTACATCCTGAATCTCAACCTGAGCTACAAATGTTCTCAAAACTCGCTGGTATGTAACTATCACTTAAAATTGCAAGATTGGGTCCTGGCATGCTTTTTACCACAGTATATGCTATTTTTCTGTTTTTATGTATTATTCTGTAGGCTGGTTTTTCAACCCAACTATAGGAAACCGTTTCCTCAGGATCCTGATTGCAGTTTAATTCATCATTGACATGGCACATAGTCCCTGGTTGGGTTGGAGGTGAACAATTCGTGGCATTAGCTGTTGAATAATTGGATTAACACCAGAAACAGTTGTAGTAATGATGTATAGTGAAGCAACGATATCATAGTTCCATGATTAATGGAAAGAGCTGGCTGGGGTAGAGCGCTAATCTCATCCTCCTTATTCACAGCTTGCTGAATGTCCCATGGAGTCCAGTTGTTGTACTTTAGACAATTATTATAGAGCATGAGCCCATACGCACAACAGAAAATGGTGGCGGCAGAAAAGAGACATTGAGTTCAGAACTGATGTGAACCTTGTGGTCAAGGAAAATAGGGAGAAATTTTCCAAGAATCACTGGATATTGAGATCTTGCAGAAACCAAACATCGCTGAGCACTGATGTGAAGCAATGTACAGTAGGACAGACACAGTGGACACAGGAACGGCTCCAACATTCAGGAAAAGTATCAAAACCAACGTTTCACTCCCACAGAATTAAGTTGTGACTGGATCAAAATTAACGTATCAGCAGAACCTTTGTTGCACCCTCTGTACACCAGACAGGATTTCATGTGAGCAAAAGTGATTTGGATCACAAAACAAACTGAAGCTTGGAAAAGGAAAAGGTGTGTATGCTGATTCAGAAAATACAACACCGTAGAAAATAATCAAGTGAGAAGATTCACTGCATAGGCTGCAAGGAAAAAAATGTGCCAAAAAGCATAGCCTGCCCAAATGGAGAGAAAGGAGCTAACTCTCATTTTGTGCTGTCCTGAATGAGCCAGGAACAATTCACACAAATGGAAAGACTGCTGAGCACAGTGGAGTACAGTGTTACAACTGTGGAAAAGTGATCATGGTTGTATACGCTGGCTTAAAATAAAGATCATTGCAAAGCAAAACGAAAAATCATTAAAATGATTATCAATTCAAGAGTTGATAAAATGAGACAGGGAAGGAAGCATTTTGAGAGAAACCAGTGCTTCTGAAAACAAATATTAGTGACAAACTGAAAGTAAATGGATGATCCCCATAGTTTAAATTCAATTTAGGAAATAGTATTTTGATATTATTGAACTACTTAAATGATTCAACAAACTAGCTATAACTGTCATCGATAAAGTTTCAAGGTCTCGGATGAACATCCTCAGAAGTAAAAGACCATCTCTCAGCAATGCTGAGGTACAGGGAAAGAGAAATCATGGGATTGTTTTGTCATTCAGAATCTTGAACATTGTCTATAAAGTAGAAATGCATGCTTAAAGCTGCAGCTAACCTATAAAGTTGACGAGATTGGAGGTACAGAGCAAGCAAGCTAATTTTTAATTGAGTTTCCAAAATTTTTATTTTATTCGGTTGTGGAACGTGTGTGTGGGGTTGGCCAACATTTATTGCCATCCCTAGTTGCCCTTGAGAAAGTGGTGGTGAGCTGCCACCTTGAACTGCTATTATCCACATGCTGTAGGTGGACATTTAGGGAGGGATTTCCAAGATTTTGACCCAGCAACAGTAAAAGAATTTTGGTCATTATGGTCAGATTATCACCAAATTTTGAGAAAGACAAAACAGATTAAATTTGCCTATTCCTATACAGACGTTTCCTTTACTCATATAACTTTGCAGATCCAGCACATAAAGGAACTTTTATAATGTAATGCCATAGGTTACATTTCTGCTTTGTGCTGGTTGACACTGATTTGTGTAGTGGTGGGGTTACTGCATTTGCTGTGAGTACTCTGAGACCAGCGAAAGGAGGAAACTGACTGGTGTTTCTGCATGATCACTATTCAGCAATTCTTTCTGGGTATCGAATTGGGTTGGGTCATGCATCGATGATTAGGAGTGGTTACTAAGGAGCTGTGGACTCATGCTAGCAAGCGTGAGGAACCTGAGATGAGCTATTTAGAAACGGAAATTTTACTCAAGACCTTCCATCAGAATGACATCTTTTCCTTTACAATTTTGTAGGAATCAAATTCTGACTTCATGCTTGCAGTGAGAATTTTACTCCTTAAGTTGTCACGTTGGAAATGAAAGCAGGATAGTGCATGATAATCTAGTGTAAATGGGTTTGAAAATATTGTGTAGCTTGGTATTTTTGATACAGGCTCAGGGGTGGGGATGGGGTATTAGAGGTGACAGGGATGCAAGACTTGGTACTGAAAAATGGTCGGATAATTACCCCCTTTAAATCATTTTTCCTGAAAACCAAAAGTGGAGGTTACAATAATGGTGTAAAAAGGCCATGATGGAATGGAAAAGTAATGCTGCTCTTCAAGATACATTTTTTTCTTTAAATTGCCAGTGAATTTTAAGCTCATCAAAATGAGGAAAGTGCTTTGAAAAGTGGAACAAATTTTTTGCTCTGTCAAAATCAAGTACTCCCCTGTTGGTCGAGCACCTGTTACAAGAAGAATAAAGATCATTTTTAAGTGCCTTAATAATGTGTTTTAACATTAGAAGAACAGCTTGTACTGCCCCAAAGAGACAATTATATATTATATGGTGTCCAGCTGCAGCTTGCTACAGTGCAAGAACATAACCGACATGGTTCTGTTCATCAAAATTTAAGCCCTATTTTGATTAATCCCAAATCCATTATATGTTATGAGGTGTTTTCTTCAACTATCAATAGAAAACTACATTCATTGTTTAGCTGAGACTATTTGGAAGTTTGGTAGTGTACACAGGAGGTGTGCATTCACAGCAGTTCGGACCCCAAACCTGGATTGCCGAGTGTACTTGATTTTCTGTGTTTCTTCGCCCAAGAGCAGTTAGCTCAGATATTACTTTTGTTTGTTTGTTTTTAAAATGCATATGTCACTGTTTTATGCTGGAGGCCTGATAGATTAAGCATCCTCTGTTGGATTTAAAAATGTTGAGTACATAAAATTTAGTATCTAGTTTGTGTTTTAATATAACATAAAAATAATCCTGGCAGTTAGTGCAAAAATCAATGAAAACTCCAGATGCCTAGTGACACTCGACAACAAGATCATTTGTAGTTATTGTTATAAGCTTTATGATCCAGCTGGATCCTGCTATAACCTATTTCCTACAACTGCTCTTGAGAACAACTACTGTTAATCGTGACTCACTTATTTATGGTTGCATTTCCATATCGTTATTTATGGATGCAGGCAGATTAACCTGTATTCATATGCATGATCACTTTTGAAGCAGCTGTTTGGTATTAAAGCTGCCATGCCTGATTTAGCAGGAGCCAAGGGAAGGTAATTTTCTCACTCTCATTTCTCAATATGCACTGTGCTGTTTCCTGTTGGCATAGTTATGATGTGGTGCAGGCTGTATAAAGCCAGGAGCGCCTCAGTGTATTCTTTTCTGCCCTCGGGTCCATCTTCCTGCTTCTTTGGAAAGTTTCCAGCAGATTTAGCTCTGCTGTCCACACATGGTCAAGAGGTTTGCATGATCTGTGAATTTTGAAGTCAGAAAATGACCCTTGACCAATAATCTTTTCTTCTAGCCATGCTTGCTTAACTGAATGGAAAGAAGATTATTCAATGAAAAGGATTAGTTTAGTGTTTGCACTAACTTTCATGAGTTGGCCATTTAACACAGATGAAGAAATTTGTCTCTGAGACCTGTGAATCAATGGAATTCTTTACCATGGGGTCTGTTAAAGCTGGATGATTAAGTATATTCAAGGTTGTGATAGATGGATTTTTGATCAGTAAAGGGATTGAAGATTATGGGAATATGGCAGAAGAGTAAAGTTGAGGGTTATCAGATCCGACATAATCTCATTGAATGGTAGAATATATCTGATGGCTGAATGGTCTACTTCTGCTCCTGTGACTCCGATCTTCAGCAATGGTGGAGAAGATCTGATAGGCTGAATGGCCTGCCTTTGCTCCTGTGTTTCTGGTCTTCAGAACTTGTGTCAATGGGTAGACTGATTTGCCCTAAGACTGGACTATTATTAAAACAATTGTGATTTCTCTGCAAAGGTTGCAAGAGATATTGAGAACAATATCCTGCCATCAAGATGGAGCAGGGGTTTTCCAATGCTTGGCAGTAAACGTCAGAATTTACATGACTAACCAGCCCAGTTCGTCCCCTCCCCCCACTGCACCACACAACCAGCCCAGCTCTTCCCCTCCACCCACTGCATCCCAAAACCAGTCCAACCTGCCTGTGCCTCCCTAACCGGTTCTTCCTCTCACCCATCCCTTCCTCCCACCCCAAGCCGCACCCCCAGCTACCTACTAACCTCATCCCACCTCCTTGACCTGTCCGTCTTCCCTGGACTGACCTATCCCCTCCCTACCTCCCCACCTACACTCTCTCCACCTATCTTCTTTACTCTCCATCTTCGGTCCGCCTCCCCCTCTCTCTCTATTTATTTCAGTTCCCTCTCCCCATCCCCCTCTCTGATGAAGGGTCTAGGCCCGAAACGTCAGCTTTTGTGCTCCTGAGATGCTGCTTGGCCTGCTGTGTTCATCCAGCCTCACATTTTATTATCTTGATATAGAAAGGGTGTTTCCTTTTGTAGAAGAATCTAGAACTAGGGGTCATATTTTCATAATAATGGGTCACCCATTTAAGATAGAGATGCAGAATTTTTTTTTCCCAGAAGTTGAGAGTCTTTGGAATTCCTTTCCACAAAATGCAGCGGGTGCTGAATCTTTAATTGCTTTTAAGGCACACGTGGATAATTGACTACAAAGGGACAAAGGATTATTGGGGATGTGCAGAAATGTAAAGTTGAGGTTAAAATCAGATTCACCCATGATCTTATTGAATTGCAGAGCAGAATCAATGGACTGAGTGGCCTGTTCTTTTTCCTTCTTTGTATATACTTTTCTGTGGAAGTAGTGTGAATCCCTTTAGTAAAGATTTTATAAATTATGGAAGTCGGTCCTTCTACAAATAGCCTGAAACTAGTCTTTATTTGATGTGTACCACTTTTTAAGAAAACTTCATCTGACTTATGAACTGTATTTCTTTTACTTATGTATATATTTCATTGCCATCAACTAGATGTTGCCTGTGCAATTGGGCCTGGAAGAACCCATCAACAGTTTAACATTCTTTTTTCATTTCTTTCTGGTTGTTCCCTCTACCAGAATTAGCTTTTCATCTTTGTGTATACCATTTGCAAATATTTTGGTAGGAAATGGGAATTTGAAAGTAGCGTCATGTACTTATAAAAGTAATGAAAATTATTTAAAGGAAGGATGGTTGTAAGTAAATAGAAAATATTCTTACAGTTAAGTTAAACAGTTACTTTAATAATTTTTTTTCTATTGGAGTAGCAAGCATTAATCTTCACTGAGGAAAAGATTTTGCAAGGCCTCGAACTTGCTGTGGATTTGTTTCACTGACCTCACCTATGGGCTGCTGTCAGAGAGAATCCTCATGAGATCCAACACAAGTCAATATTCTTTTACCTCATGGATGCCAAATTGTATGTCAGATGGAAATGTAACAGTGTCAACTGCACTGTGTATAATCTATCGTCAACTGGTTCTTGCCATGCTGGACAATAAGTTGTGCTTTACAATGGAAGAAGCAAGTTATCACTTTATTGTGTGATCTATATGTTAAAATATTGCTCACAGTATTTACCGAGCTGAACCTTGTCAGCACAGTTTCAGTCAGAAGTAAGCCTGATCAAGGAAAAGTCCTGCCTGTGATTGACGGATGGGGTGAACTGATAGCTTGATGGGGAGAGGGTATTTGTTCCCAGATTGGAGGAAGAAGAGGGTGCAGTGGGATTGAGACTCCTGGGAGTAGATTGATTGCCTCATTTCCACAACATCTTATGCCATGAGCCCATTTCCTCCTCCCTCATAACTTTGCCTTTATTAAATTCGGCAGGTTGTGGTGGTTTCAGAATTTTTAACTCATCATCATAGAATCCCTACAGTGCGGAAGCAGATTATTCAGCCCATTGAGTCCACACCGACCCTTCAAACAGCATGCTACCCAGACCCAGACCTGCAGTCTCACCCTGTCCCTATAACCCTGCATTTCCCATGGCTAATTCACATAGCCTACACAACCTTGGACACCTGCTCATCTTTGGATTGTGGGTTGAAACCAGGGCACATGGTGGGAACACCCCCAGATATGGGAAGAATGTGCAAACTCGATACATACCTGAGGATGAATTCAAACCTGGGTCCCTGGCATTGTGAGGCAGTAGTGCTAACCCTTGAGCCACCATGCCACCCAATATGTAAGTCTTAACGTGCTACTAAATCAAAACAAGACATTGGGCAGAATCTTCAACAATAGTGCAAGTTTGGTGGCAGACATGGAAGTGAGTGACACTGTCTTGAGGCTGTTCAGTTTTTCTTATATGGTTCCCAGTTCATCGCAGATGCATGCACCAGGTTCACCGTGAATATTGTGATGGGATGGGTAGTAATTCAATGCTCCCACTGTTACCTAAAGCAGCCAAAGGTCCTAGCACCATATTTGAAGTACTTTTCCTGCAAGCCAGAAGCATCACTCTTATGCTGTCAGAATAAATGATGGGACTAAACATTCTACCCTTTCATCATTCCCCACTTGCCTCCCTTGGCCAGACAGAATTCCACCCATGGCTTGTCCTCTTGACACACGCCCATTATATCCAGTCTCACTCCCTCAGTCAGGGCCTGAGCCTTGTGCAACACAGCCTCCCACAGCTGGTGTTAATCATGGCACACTGTACATGAATGCTCCCTAGTGAGGATAAAACCACAGGCACTCTTTCCAAAATCTGAGTTCAGAACATTGTCAGCTGCATAACAGTCGGATACATTTTGGAATTGGAAGGCATATGTTGCCAACTCATGAAGAACCGAGGAGTTAATTTTGTTATCGATGAGCATGTGTCACATGATTGTACTAGAATGAAATTGTGGTCGAGTGATCTAAGGAGCTAGAATAAGGCTTCAGTCTCGTTTGAGATGTGGGTTCGTATCCCCACGTTATCATAGAATCCCGACAGTGCAGAAACAGGCCCTTTGGCCCAACGAGTCCACACCGACCCTCAGAGTATCCCACTTAGACCAGTCCCCCATAACCCCGCTAATCTACACATCCCTGAACACCACGGGCTAGTTAGCATGGCCAAGCCACCTAGCCTGCAGATCTTTGGACTGTGGGAGGAAACGGGAGCACCCGGAGGAAACCCACGCAGACACAGGGAAAATGTGAAAACTCCACACAGACAGTTGCCAAGGGTAGAATTGAACCCAGGCCCCTGGCGCTGCGATCCAACAGTGCTAATCACTGAATGACATGCTAGTGACCTCACCAAAATGACTTCTGGCATGTATAGCCCCTAAAAAACAGTATAAAAGCAAAGTTCTAGAGAGACAGTTTATACCTTTGAAATCTTTGTTTCTTCCTTATTTTTTCATCTTTTGGATGTGGGCATTTCTGGCTGGGCCAGCATATATTGCCCATTCCTAGTTGCCCTTGAGAAAGTGATGGTGTCCTGCCTTCATGAACAAAGCAAACTACTCGCTGTAGGTACATGAATGATGCTGTTTGAAAGGGAGTTTTTGGATTTTAACCCACCAGAAGTGAAACAGTGATGATATAATTCCAAGGCAGTGAATAGCTTGGAGCCAAATTTATGTGGTGGTGTTTCCACATATGTGCTGCTCTTGCACTTGTGGATGGTAATGTTTGTGGTTTGGACGAGTCTGCCTAAGGAGACTTGGTGAATGGTGCAATAATGTTGCTTCTGAGCACTTGGGATAGATGAAGTGAATGTTTGAGGATGTGATGCCAACCAAATGGACTGCTTTATCCTGGATGGCATCAATGCTCTTCAGTGTTGTGGGAATTGTGCTCAACTAGGCAAATGAGGAGCATTCCATCATGTTCCTGACTTGTACCCTGTAGTTGGTGGACAAATGATGGGGAATCAGGAGGGGAGTTACTTTCTACAACATTCCTAGTCTCTGACATACTCTTACAGCCACTGATATGACTTGTCCTTTTCAGTTCGTGGTCAATGATAATTTCACAGTGTTGGTTCAATCAAACAAAAGAAGGGAGCTTTAATGAAATTACCACCGCTGAATCCACTGTCAACATCTTGGAAACTATGTCACTTCCTATTCTTATCCATTTTTGTTGCCACTTTCTACCTTTTTGATCTTTTTAAGTTAGATTTGTCTCTCTTTGCTGCTACGGATTTTAAAACACGCTGTAATGTTCCCTTTAACTTCCCTTTGCTCTGCGTAGTCAGTTGGGTCACACAGCCCTTTAGGATTGCTGCCTAGCTGCACATTGGCAAGGGAAAGTCAACTGTGCTTCGACTATTTGTACCCCTGCAGTTTAATTGGAACATCACTGTGTTTAATAGTCATGGAATTACAATCTACAGCACAGAAGTAGGTCATTTTACTGATGACACCCTCTTGTCAACTCATTGAAGATATCCAAACTTTTTTTTAGAGTCACATTTTAAAAAAGAAACTCCCTGTCTTCACAGCACAGTCTATTTTTATTTGGTTACATGTGGCTCAATGATGTAGCCACTCAGTCAGTTCATTGTGGTTAATCCAGAAGACATAATGTCACATTGTTTTATTGGTCAAAGGCCTGTGACATTGCATTCTAAAGAGGCTGCCTACAAATCTCAGAATTGCAACGTTTTGGTGGCAGGAACCACTTTCACTCTCATGGACTTGGCAGGCACTGCCATTGGGATTTCTGCCAACAACCAATGATTTCTGGGTTGTTAGTGGGACTTTGAGACTGATGTGAAAGTATGGTCCATTCCTCTTTCCAAAATATAAAAGCAGATTAGTTAATCAAACTAGAGCCAGGCAACTCATCTAGCTCTTGTAAACTGTTACAATCATTATAGTTTCAACACTGTAATGGTTTCACAATCAGAGATATCTTATTTCAGGAGTAATTTTACAGAGGTCAGTTGCTTTGAAGGTTGAGGGCAGGGCTTTATTAATCAAGAGCAGGGATAGAAAGGACATGCCTGCTCATCCTGGCTGCACAACTAGTTAAGTATTTTTCAGAAATGGACTTTGATAGCAATAAATACTCACGTTCCCCTGAGTAAAATTGGTGCAAACTTCCTTGGGGAAGACCAGACTTGTAGTTGTGGCCTCAAAGAAGCAGGTGACAAAAGGGTCATAATACCTTAGTCACTCCAACTTCTGAACTTTTTCTGAACTAGAACTGGATTTCATCACACATCACAACCTCCCAACTAATCTACTGATTCCAATCACTCCTTGCCCACCCCAACTACTACTGATGTGATGTGATTACATACCCAACAAGACTTCTTCACAATCATTGAATTAAGTCCCTCAGCCCAACAACCCTCATAACACAAGTAATCCGCAGACCCAACCCAACTAACCACAAACTCCCAACTCACATAACCACAAACTCCCAACTCACATCTCAATGATATTCCCAAATCAATTATCCATTCACCCAATTCCTACCCACTTCTCATCTATGCCAGACAAAAAGCTTGCAAGGGGGAATTTCATTTGTACCTCCTGCCTGTTAAAGTGCTTAAATATACTGGTAACCACTTTAGTAAGCGATTCAGTCATTTTATAATTAATTATATTGATTATCCATTTTTAAAAAAATGTATAACTATCTGTGTTTCTAATTGGCAGCAACTTGCTGACAGCTCTGCACATGTGGTACTCATACTAAAATCATCTTCTGAATTGTCATATTGCTGCTGTTGTGGACATTTCCTGCTTGACACTGCATTTCTTTTGGAGTCACTTGATCCTGGCATTCACAATTGCACAGACCATCGGAGAACTCTGTTAGAGTGGAATCATGTTGGATGAAGATCAGCATGTTCCTCTTTTGCATCACTAGTTGCCATATGATCATTTTAAAGATCCAATCTAATGGTAATGAATGAATGAATATTGGGTGAGTGAGTGCAAAGTGGTTAGATGAGAAGTGGGTAGGAATTGGGTGAATGGATAATTGATTTGGGGGTACCATTGAGATGTGAGTTAGGAGTTTGCAGTTAGTTGGGTTGGGTCTGCGGATTACTTGTGTTATGAGGGTAGTTGGGTTGAGGGAGTTAGTTCAATGATTGTGAAGGAGTCTTGTTGGGTATGTAGTCACATCACATCTGTAGTAGTTGGGGTGGGCAGGGAGTGATTGGAATCAGTAGATTAGTTGGGTGGTTGTGGTGTGTGATAAAATCCAGTTCTAGAATGTAACTGAGAGGGAACACTCAGTATTTGACTGTTCCAAAATATCAGTAACATTCCATTTTTCCCAGCAATAGGGGAGGATTAGATAATTATTATCATTGCAATAGAATATTGCAAGCTTATCAGTAGGTAATTCACGTCAGTTTCTGTGTCACCACAGAGGAGTTCAAAGGTTCTCGGAAGTCAGTGCACATATGAGATGGATAGAGGGAAGAAGGCTCAATGTTACGAGTTGCAGCAAGCTATTCTACAGGGAAGAACAATGACCTGGATGTATTCTTTTTAAGAGACTTGGTGAGGAGCCAAGAGTAGTTGTTTGCCTCTGTGCTGTCAGACCCAAAGACTTCTCAGAAAAAAATAGGTGGGCCAGAGCTGTAATCAGGACTCAGAAGAAATCCTGGGGGGCTGACAAAGGGGATGGTCACTGGCTGCATGTTGGAAGAACCTTGAGAGGCGTGGAAGAAGCCTGCAAGCATTAATAATTCATTGCAGCTAAGAGCAAAGAGATGAAAACAATTTGCTTGATGCAACTAAGCAAGTTTGGTACTTGTTGGGGACAGGGCTAGGAGGAGATGGTGGTTGTTGAAAGCTCAGGGCCAGGATTCACCCGATGAAGGGAGTGTCAATAAATAAGGGGAGTTATACTGGTGAGCACTGGTATGCAGTTTCCAAATGCAGAAGGATAAAGGCCCAGGAAAAGAGGTGTGTTACTACTGGCGACCAAAAAATACTGAAACAAATCAGTCTTTTTATGTCTGTATTCACAACATGCTAAAATCCTTCAAAGACTTCCAAAATTGATTTCACTAGTTCCTAAACAGATTTTTGAATAATCAATTTTAAGCTATGAAAATGATCAATTTTAGACAACTGTTTGTTTTTTTTAAGCAAAAGACTTGACAATTTATTAACTGCATATTAACATGAGCAGAGCAAAAAATAAACAAACCAAAAAAACTTTGTATTCATCCCATTCGGACCAAAGTCAGATGAAAAATGGTAGTCAGGAGAAGAGCAAGATGGACATAGGGACACTGGAAAATGAGTCCGGAGAAATATTAATGTGGGACAAAGAAATGGCAGAAGAACTGAATGAATGGTTTGCATTGGTTTTCACAGTAGAAGGCACCAGCAACATACCAGAACTTTGAGAGTCAGGGGACGTAGGCGAGTCTAGTGGCCATCACTACAGAGAAGGTGTTGAGGAAACTGAAAGGTCGAAGGTGGATAAATGACCCAGACTGGATGGATAACACCCCAGAATTCTGAACAAGGAGCCAAGGCAATTGTAGAAGCATTGGTGGTGATATTTCAGGAATCACTGGAGTCAGGGAGAATCCCAGAGGACTGAAAAATGGCTAGTGTAACATCCCTGTTTAAGAAGGAAGGCAAAAGACATGAAATTATAAGTGAATTAACCTGACCTAAGTCGTTTGTAAGATTTTAGAGTCCATTATAAAGGATGAGATTGCAGAGTAGTTGGAAGTGCATTGTAAAATAGGACTGAGTCAGCACAAACTTGTCAATGGAAGATCATGCCTGAAAAGTCTGTCAGAATTCTTTGAAGAGGTAATGAGTAAGTTAGACAAAAGAGAGCCAGTCGGCATGATTTATTAGATTTCCATAAGGCCTTTGACAAGGTGTTGCATAGGAGGCTACAAAAAACATAAGATCCAAGTGTACTGGCATGGATAGAGGATTGGCTACTGGCAGAATAGGGAGAAAGGGGTCTTTTTCAGGCTGCAACCAGGGACAAGTGGAGTTCCACAGGGGTCAACGTTGGGACCACAATTTTCATGTTACATATTAACAATCTAGATGAAAGAACTGAGAGCATTGTTGCTAAGTTTGCAGATGACACAATGAAAGGTGGAGGGCTAGGTAATGTTGAGGAAGCGGGGAGACTACAGAAAGACTTGGACATGCTAAGTGAGTGGGCAAAGTAATGGCAGATGGAATACAATATTGCAAAATGTGAGGTTATACGTTTTGGTAGGAAGAAAAGAAGCATAGATTATTTACTAATTAGGGACAGGCTTTGGAAATCAGAAGTGCAAAATGACTTGGAAATCTTAGTTCTTGATTCTCTTAAGGTTTGCATACAGGATCACTTGGTGGTTAGGAAAGCAATGGCATGTTGGCATTCATTTCAATGAGGCTAGAAGACATGAGCATGGATGTACTGCTGAGGCTGTGTAAGGCTGTGGTCAGAACACACTTGGAATGTTGCGAACAGTTTTGGGCCCCAAATCTAAAGTAAGATGTATTGGTATTAAAGGGGGCCCAGAAGAGGTTTACAAAAATAATCCTGAGAATGAAAGACTTGTCATGTGAGTAGCAGTTGAGAACTCTGGTTCTGTTTTCAATGGAGTTTAGAAGGATGAGGGGGTGTTGATTGAAACTTATAGGAGACTGAGAGGCCTGGGTGGCATAGACAATAGACAATAGGTGCAGGAGTAGGCCATTTGGCCCTTTGAGCCAGCACCATTATTCATTATGATCATGGCTGATCATCCACAATCAGTATCCTGTTCCTGCCTTATCCCCATAACCCTTGATTCCACTATCTTTAAGAGCTCTATCTTTCTCTTTCTTGAAACAATCCAGAGGCTTGGCCTCCACTGCCTTCTGGGGCACAGCATTCCATATATCCACCACTCTCTGGGTGAAGAAGTTTCTCCTCAACTCTGTTCTAAATGGCCTACCCCTTATTTTTAAACTGTGTCCTCTGGTTCTGGACTCCCCCATCAATGGGAACATACTTCCTGCCTCCAGATTGTCCAATCCCTTTACAATCTTATACGTCTCAATCAGATCCTGTCTCATCCTCCTAAACTCAAGTGTATACAAGCCCAGTCGCTCCAATCTTTCAACATATGATAGTCCCTCCATTCTGAGAATTGACCTCGTGAACCTATGCTGCACTCCCTCACTAGCCAGAATGTCCTTCCTCAAATTTGGAGACCAAAACTGCAGGCAATACTCCAGGTGTGGTCTCACCAGGGCCCTGTACAGCTGCAGAAGGACCTCTTTGCTCCTATACTCAATTCCTCCTGTTATGAAGGCCAGCATGCCATTAGCTTTCTTCTCTACCTGCTGTACCTGCATGCTTGCTTTCATTGACCTTTGTGCAAGAACACCCAGATCTCGTTGAACTTCCCCTTTACCTAACTTGACTCCATTTAGATTGTAATCTGCCTTCCTGTTCTTGCCACCAAAGTGGATAACCACACACTTATCCATATTAAACTGGATCTGCCATGCATCCATCCACTCACCTAGCCTGTCCAAGTCACCCTGTATTCACATAACATCTTCCTCACATTTCACCCTGCCACCCAGCTTAGTGTCATCAGCAAATTTGCTGATATTACTTTTAATGCCTTCATCTATATCATTAATGTATATTGTAAATAGCTGCAGTCTCAGCATCGAACCTTGTGGAACGCCACTGGTCGCTGCCTGCCATTCTGAAAGGGACACGTTTGTCACAACTCTTTGCTTCCTGTCAGCCAACCAATTTTCAATCCAAGCCAGTATTTTGTCCCCAATACCATGTGCCCTAATTTTGCTCACTAATCTCCTCTGTGGGACTTTATCAAAGGCTTTCTGAAAGTCCAGGTACACTACATCCACTGGCTCTCCCATGTCCATCTTCATAGTTACATCCTCAAAAAACGCCAGAAGATTAGTCAAGCATGATTTCCCCTTTGTAAATCCATGCTGACTCTGACCTATCCTGTTACTGCTACCCAAATGATTCGTAATTTCATTTTTTATAATTGACTCCAGCGTCTTTCCCATCACTGACGTCAGGCTAACCGGTCTATAATTCCCTGTTTTCTCTCTCCCTCCTTTCTTGAAAAGTGGAACAACATTTGCCACCCTCCAATCTGCAGGAACTGATCCTGAGTCTATAGAACATTGGAAAATAATTACCAATGTGTCCACGATTTGTAGAGCCATCTCCTTAAGTACCCTGGGATGCAGACCATCAGGTCGTGGGGACTTATCAGCCTTCAGACCTAACAATCTATCCAACACCATTTCCTGCCTAATATAAATTCCCTTCAGTTCATTAATTATCCTAGGTCCTTCAGCCACTATAACATCTGGGAGATTGCATGTGTCTTCCCTAGTGAAGACAGATCCAAAGTACCTGTTTAACTCTTCTGCCATTTCCTTGTTCCCCATAATAAATCCACCCGTTTCTGTCTTCAAGGGCCCAATTTTAGTCTTCACCATTTTTTTTCTTTTCACATACCTAAAAAAGCTGTTACTGTCCTCCTTTATATTTTTGGCCAGTGTGCCTTCATATCTCATTTTTTCTCCACGTATTGCCTTTTTAGTTATCCTCTGTTGCTCTTTAAAACTTTCCCAGTCCTCTGGCTTCCCACTCATCTTTGCTATGTTATACTTCTTCTCTTTTGTCTTTATACAGTCCTTAACTTCCCTCGTCAGCCAAGGCCGCCCCTGCCTCCCCTTAGGATCTTTCTTCCTCTTTGGAACGAACTGATCCTTCACCTTCTGCATTATATCCAGAAATACCTACCATTGTTGTTCCACTGCCATCCCTGATAGTGTATTGAACCATTGAACTTTGGCCAACTCCTCCCTCATAGCTCCATAGTTCCCTTTGTTCAACTGCAATACTGACACTTCCGATTCTCCTTTCTCCCTCTCAAATTGCAGATTAAAACTTATCATATTATGGTCACTACCTCCTAATGGCTCCTTAACTTTGAGGTCTCTGATCAAATCCAGTTTGTTGCACAACACCAGATCCAGAATTGCCTTCCCCATGGTAGGATCCGGTACCAACTGTTCCAAGAATCCATCTCTGAGGCATTCCACAAACTCCCTTTCTTGGGGTCCAGTACCATCCTGATTTTCCCAGTCTACCTGCATGTTGAAATCCCCAAATACAACTGTAGTAATACCTTTGCGACAGGCCAATTTCAACTCCTGATTCAACTTACACCCTACATCCAGACCACTGTTTGGGGGCCTGTAGATAACTCCCATTATGGTCTTTCTACCCTTAGAATTCCTCAGCTCTATCCATACTAATTCCTCAGCTCTATCTATGGATATGGAGTCGATACTTCCACCAGTAGGAGAGACTAAGATCTGGGGACACAGCTGAAAGTGAAGGCATGGCCTCTTAGAACTGAGATGGGGGAAAATTTCTTCTACCAGAGAGTGGTGACATTGTGGGACTCATTGCTGCAGACAATTATGGAAGCCAAGTTTCTAAATGTATTTAAGACAGGGATAAATTGAATGTTGATTAGTACGGGTATCAATGGTTGCAGAGAGAAGGCAGGAGAAAAGTTTGAGTAATACATCAGCCATCATCAAATGGTGGAGCAGATTCAATAGGCTGAATGGCCGAATTCTGTTTCATTTTATGGTTTGATTTCTTTTTGCTGCATATGAAAAACTGAATCTGATTAAAAAGAATGTAGAGTAAAAATATGCTGTAGATACTGAAAACTTTTGTGTCTTTTGAGAAGGATAGCAGCAGATATCTGCAAAATACAAACTGGTAAAATGAAAATTTTACAGAGGGCAAATACAATTTAAGGTGGATCAAAGTGAAGTGAAGCAATTTGGGAGGAACACCATGGAGAGGCAATGAAATGTAAACGTACATTTTGAGGAGGTTGTAAGACCAGAACAATTACAAAGGGCTGAGCTTCCTCACTTTTGAGCTTGGCAATGCATACCTATAACGAGGTCTCTTGCATGTCTCTCCAGGCCAATGTCATCATCCTTATTTATAGTGAGTTTGCATATGTAGTGGCCATCAGTGTTTGATGAAATATGAGGACATTTTGGGCATTGTGATTAACTGGAAACAAAAGAGGAACATTTTATTTTAACTTCCAAACATCATAGGATATTAGAACGGTTACGGCACACAAGGAGGCCATTTCACCCATTGTGTCTGCGCTGTCTTTCTGCAAGAACAACTCAGCTAGTTGTACTTCTCTGCTTTCTTTGTAGCAATGCAACATTTTTCTCTTCTGGTAATTATCCAATTTCCTTTTGAAAGTCATGATAATTGAATTTGCCTCCACTATACTCTCAGGTAATGCATTTCAAAACTTGAAACCATAAGCAGGTCTCTCACTGCTGAGTGTGTCCAAAGGCACATTTGGAAATGCAAAATCTATATTCCCTGAGATGGATGGATCTGCATTCTGGTCTGTGTTGATCAAAATTAGGTTAGTTTGACAATGTCAAAGTACAACAGATTAAAAACCCCAGACCATTACTAATGCTCATCTCCAAGTGTTACAGTTAAAATGAAGCCAAGGCATTTGACTTGATAGAAAAGCTTGTAGGGAGCTTTCCAAGTGAATTTTCATAGAAATGAAGTAGATGTTGTCTTACCAGTCCTGATACAATATTATTGTCAAGAATGTGGAGGAAAGAAATTTATCAGCATGATACAAAAACTATCACTTTTTAACACATTTTTTATGCACATGTAAATTACCTTCATATCCTGGCATGAAACTGAACACAACAGTGTGATTTCTTTCTGACTCTGTTGGCTGAGTGCTTCAAATGTCAGAGTTGGTCTGTTGTTTACCTGAGATTTACCTGCTTTACATTCACACATTTGCATGCCCCTTTGCTGCCTTCTGCAATGTTTAGTTTCAAACTCCATGGTCCCATTCTTCATAATTCTATTCCTACATCATCCATCATTCAAACTTCTACAGGAAGAAAAAAGCTAGACTGATTTTTGCTGCAAGTTTGTCCATGACATCATCAAAATTATTCAACTATCTAACCAATGATTGACATTGTGCGACTGTTTACTGTTTCAGAAGTACTACACAGTTACATTTTGATGTACAGAATTTGGACCAGTCTGTTGCAAGATCCACTGTCATGAGTTGTGGCTGGTCAGTGAACATCCTTTTTAAAACTGTTTGAGAGTTAGACTGAGTTTAAAAATGTAATCTTTTAAGGCAAATTGCTCCAAAAAATCTGATTTCTTTATACATACAGAACCACAACTACATAAATAGGCCATCTCATTTTTTGTAAGGAAGTCTTGATAATGCATCTCCATGACCTCGGGTCTCCCAAAGCACTTTTCAGCTAGTATAGTCACTTTTCTAAGTCTAAAAATTAACACCTCAAAAGTGCATTGTTGGTTGGAAGCGATGTCTGATCTTTTAAATTCATGAAGTGAGTGAAATCAATGCATGTTTATATTAAGAATTCCATGTCATTTCCACCATGATTTTCTTGCACTGTGCATGTTCCTTCTATTCTTTTTTGCCTCTGGCTTGAGAGTGGCCTGGAGAAATAAAACTCTGCTATTGTTACCCAATTATACCCTGCACTTTTTTAGATAATTAAGAAAGAGCTTGAAGTTATGTATAGTCTCATGAGTTCAGAGGCCTCAAAACACTTCACAAAAACATACTTGTGAATTGTAGTTGCCATTGTAATCTAGGAAATTTTCACTACGTTTTATCAGTACATTGAATTCTCAAGTCTATTCAATATTTTACACAACAAAAAATACCAGAGACTGACTATAGGTAATTAATCTTCAACTAATAACTTAAGCATGCTTAAATACATAAATAGTTTAATTATAGAGCAAGACCCAGAAGAGGACAGCAGAGTGGTGACGCTGATTAGCTGATGTGAGGAAGATCTGTATTGGTGCAGTTCCTGCTTCCAGAAGGTGGTTTGTGGAGGGGCTGCTGTCAAAGTGACAATTCAACCCCAAACACTTTATCAGTGTTTCCCTCCCTCCCTCTGACCCAAAAAAAACACGCGTGCTACTGTGAGGAACCAGAAACAAGGGAAAGGGAGAGATCCAGAGAGCATGCTGGGAAGGTGAATCAGGGAAGACCTCTCTGCTGGCACCACTGCTGCCTCTGTTCTTAAGAAGACTACTCAGACCTCTTGGCATCTTGGTAGCCCACCAACACACTAAAACAGCAGCTAATGAACTTAAAAGACCCTATACAGACAACAAGCTAAACGAACATCGCCTACAAAATACCTGGCAAGAACTGTGACAAACACTGCATTGGACAAACAGGCAGAAAGCTAGCCACCAGCATACATGAACATCAACTAGCCACAAAAAGACATGACCCACTATCACTCGTATCCTTACGTACAGATGCGGTAGGACACACTTTGATTGGGACAACACATCCATCCTAGGTAATAAAGTGTGAAGCTGGATGAACACAGCAGGCCAAGTAGCATCTCAGGAGCACAAAAGCTGATATTACGGGCCTAGACCCTTCTTCAGAGAGGGGGATGGGGAGAGGGGGAGGCAGACCGAAGATGGAGAGAAAAGAAGATAGGTGGAGAGGAGAGTATAGGTGGGGAGGTAGGGAGGGGATAGGTCAGTCCAGGGAAGCCGGACAGGTTAAGGAGGTGGGATGAAGTTAGTAGGTAGGAAATGGAGGTGCGGCTTGAGGTGGGAGGAAGGGATAGGTGAGAGGAAGAACAGGTTAGGGAGGCAGATACAGGCTGGGCTGGTTTTGGGATGCAGTGGGGGAAGGGGAGATTTTGAAGCTGGTGAAGTCAATATTGATACCATTGGGCTGCAGGATTCCCAAGCGGAATATGAGTTGCTGTTCCTGCAACCTTCGGGTGGCATCATTGTGGCACTGCAGGAGGCCCATGATGGGCATGTCGTCTAAAGAATGGGAGGGGGAGTTAAAATGGATCTCGACTGGGAGGTGCAGTTGTTTATTGCGAACCGAGTGGAGGTGTTCTGCAAAGCGGTCCCCAAGCCTCCACTTGGTTTCCCCAATGTAAAGGACGCCACATGGGTACAATGGATACAGTATACCACATTGGCAGATGTGCAGGTGAACCTCTGCTTAATATGGAAAGTCATCTTGGGGCCTGGGATGGGGGCGAGGGAGGAGGTGTGGGGGCAAGTGTAGCGCATCCTGCGGTTGCAGCAGAAGGTGCCGGGTGTGGTGGGGTTGGTGGGGAGTGTGGAGCGAACAAGGCAGTCACGGAGAGAGTTGTCTCTCCGGAAAGCAGACAAGGGTGGGGATGGAAAAATATCTTGGGTGTTGGGGTCGGATTGTAGATGGCAGAAGTATCAGAGGATGATGCGTTGTATCCGGAGGTAGGTGGGGTGGCGTGTGAGAATGAGGGGGATCCTCTTGGGGCAGCTGTGGCACGGGCGGCGTGTGAGGGATGTGTTGTGGGGAATGTGGGAGACGCGGTCAAGGGCGTTCTCACCACTGCGGGGGGAAAGTTGCGGTCCTTGAAGAACTTGGACGTCTGGGATGTGCGGGAGTGGAATGCCTCATCCTGGGAGCAGATGCGGCGGAGGCGGAGGAATTGGAAATAGGGGATGGAATTTTTGCAGGAGGGTGGGTGGGAGGAAGTGTATTCTAGGTAGCTGTGGGAGTCGGTGGGCTTGAAATGGACATCAGTTTCTAGCTGGTTACCTGAGATGGAGACTGAGAGGCCCTGAAAGGTGAGGGATATGTTGGAGAAGGCCCAGGATGAGGGTGTCGTTGGAGTGGGACTGGTCGGGCCTGCAGGACAGGAAGAAGCAGAGGGCTTTGAGGCCATCTGCATGAGGAATACAGGTGTATAGGGACATGGTAAAAATGAGATGTTGGGGGCCAGGGAATTGCAAGTCCTGGAGGAGGTGGAGGGCGTGGGTGGTGTCACGGACGTAGTTAGGGAGATCCTGGGCCAAAGGGGAAAAAGTGGAATCCAGATAGGTGGAGATGTGTTCGGTGGGGCAGGAATAGGCTGAGACAATGGGTCGACCAGGGCAGGCAGCTTTGTGGATTTTGGGATGGAGATAGAAACGGACTGTGCGGAGTTGGGGAATAATAAGGTTGGAGGCTGTGGGTGGGAGGAAGCCTGAGCTGATGAGGTCGTGGATGGTATTAGAGATGATGGGTTGGTGCTCAGGGGTGGGGTCATGATCAAGGGGGTGGTAGGAGGAGGTGTTGGAGAGTTGGCGTTTGGCCTCGGCGATGTAGTGGTCAGTGCACCATACTACCACTGCGCCTCCCTTATCTGCGGGTTTGATGGTGAGGTTGGGATTGGAGCGGAGGGCTGCCCGTTCTGCGGGGGAGAGGTTGGAGTGGATGACACGGGGGGAGAGGTTGAGGCGGTTAATGTCTCGATGGCAGTTGGAGATGAAGAGGTCGAGGGAGGGTAGGAGGCCTGGGGATGGTGTCCAAGAGGAGGACTTGTGTTGGAGGCGGGTGAAGGGACTTCACCAGTTTCAAAATCTCCCCTTCCCCCACCACATCCCAAAATAAGCCCAGTTCGTTCCCTCCCCCCACTGCATCACACCACCAGCCCAGTTCATCCCCTCCTCACACAGCATTCCAAAACCAGCCCAGCCTGACTCTGCCTCCCTAATCTGTTCTTCCTCTCACCCATCCCTTCCTCCCACCTCAAGCCGCACCTCCATTTCCTACCTGCTAACCTCATCCCACCTCCTTGACCTGTCTGTCTTCCCTGGACTGACCTATCCCCTCCCTACCTCCCCACCTATACTCTCCTCTCCACCTATCTTCTTGGATTGTCCAGCATCTGCAGTTCCCATTATCTCTCACATCCATCCTAGGACGAGCCAAACAGAGACACGCACGAGAATTCCTCGAAGCATGGCATTCCAACTGGAGCTCCATCAACAAACACATTGATTTGGAGCCCATCTACCACCCTCTGAGAAAAAGAACAAAAAATGACATCACCAACACAGGAAATGACATCACCAACCCAAGGAAACCTAAACAGATAAATAGAAAGCGGGACATAACACGAGTGCTTCACCTGAGGCTCACTCATGACGTTCCCTGGAATGGTGACGAAATGTCTGAAAACTAACCTTCCTGCTCAGTGAGCAAACTCACATCCAGAAACTCAACCTGAAGTACAAATCTTCTCAAAACTCGGTTTACTATATGCCTGCCAACAGCCAATGAGAGATAGAAGAACAGATATGTAAGCAGATTTTGGCAGGGTGTAAAAGTAGCTGGGTTGTTATTGTGGGTGATTTTAATTTCCCATATATTGACTGGGACTCACTTGGTGCTTAGGGCTTGGATGGGGCAAAGTTTGTAAGGAACATCCAGGAGGACTTTTTTGAAAAAGTATGTCGGTGGTCCAACTAGGAAAGGGGTCACACTGGACCTAGTATTGGGGAATGAGTCTGGCTAGGTGGTCGATGTCTTAGTAGGCGAGCATCTCGGGAACAGTGATCAGAATTCAGTAAGATTTAAGCTACTGAATGGTAAGGATGAGTGTAGTTGTCAGGTGGAGGTGCTAAATTGGGGGAAGGCTAATTACAACAACATTCGGCAGGAACTGAAGAATGTAGATTGGATGCAGACATTTGAGAGCAAATTAACATCTGGTTTGTCGGAAGCTTTCAAGTGTAAGTCGCTGGGACCTCAGGACTGGCATGTTCCTGTCAGGATGAAGGATGAGTATGACAAGTTTCGGGAATCTTGGATTTTGAGCGATGTCATGAGCCTAATCAAAAGAAAAAGGAAGCAT
This sequence comes from Stegostoma tigrinum, assembly GCF_030684315.1. Classification (NCBI taxonomy): domain Eukaryota; kingdom Metazoa; phylum Chordata; class Chondrichthyes; order Orectolobiformes; family Stegostomatidae; genus Stegostoma; species Stegostoma tigrinum. The sequence goes on from NC_081366.1 coordinate 58,029,094, forward strand.
TTATCAAGGCTTAGAGACTGGGAGCACATGAAGCATGGGTGGAATACAAGGAAAGTCAAAAGAAACTTAAACAAGGAGTCAAGAGGGTCAAAAAGTGTCATGAAAAGCCATTAGCCAACAGAATTAAGGAAAATCCCAAGACTTTTTACATCTATATAAAGAGCAAGAGGGTAACCAGGAAGAGGGTTGGCCCACTCAAGGACAGGGAAGGGAATTTGTATGGAACCAGAAGAAATGGAAAAGGTATTAAGTAAGTACTTTGTGCCAGTACTCACTGTAGAGAAGGTCTTGGTGGATGGAGTCTGGGGAAAGGGCCTGTAGATAATTTGGGTCATATTGAGATCAAAAGGGAGGAGGTATTGGGGGTCTTAACAAACATTAAAGTAGACAAACTCCTAGGGCCTGATGGGATATACCTCAGAATACCGAGAGAAGCAAGGGAGGAAATTCCTGGGGCCTCGAGGGAAATCTTTGTATCCTTACTAGCTACAGGGGAGGTCTGAGAGGACTGGAGAATAATCAATGTTATTCCTTTGTTTAAAAAGGGTGGCAAGGATAATCCAGCTAATTACAGGCCAGTGAGCATTACATCAGTGGTACAAAATTATTAGAGAGGATTCTTCAAGACAGGATTTACTCCCACTAGGAAGTAGGTGGTCATATTTGCAAGAGGCAACATGATATTGTGAAGGGGAGGTCATTTCTCACTAACTTGATTAAGTTTTTTGAGGAAGTGACAAAGGTGACCAATGAGGGTAGGGCAGTAGATGTTGTCTACTTGCACTTCAGCAAGGCTTTTGACAAGATAGCAGGCTGATACAGAAGGTAAAATCGCACAGGATCAGAGTTCAGCTTGCAGGATGGATAAAAATCTGGCTCAGTTATTGAAGTCAGAGGGTAGCAATGGACGGGTGTGTTTATGGCATTCTTCAGGAATCAGTGTTGGGACCTTTGCTATTTGTAATATCTATAAATGATTTGGAAGAAAATGTAACTGGCCTGATTAGTAAGTTTGCCAATGATACAAACGTTGGTCGAATTGCAGATAACGATGAGGACTATCAAAAGATACAGCTGGATATAGATTGGTTGGCAGATGGAGTTTAATCCAGAAACGTGAAGTAATGCATTTTGGAAGGTTGAATCTAGATGGAAAATGCAGAGTAAATGGCAGAACCCTTAAGAGTATTGATAGGCAGAGAGATCTGGGTGTTCAGGTACACAAGTCACTGAAAGTGGCAATGCAGGTGGAGAAGGTTGTCAACAAGGCATACGGCACCCTTATCTTCATTGGCGGGGCATTGAGTTTAAAAATTGGCAGGTTATGTTGCAGCTTTATAGAATCTTAGTTAGGCCGCATTTGGAATATTGTGTTCAGTTCTGGTCACCACACTACAAGAAGGAGGTGGTAACTTTGGAGAGGGTACGGAAAAGATTTACCAGGATGTTGTCTGGTATGGACGGCATTAGCTTTGAGAGGTTGGTGAAACCTGGGTTGTTCTCGCTGGAACAACGGATGTTGAGGGGCAACCTGATAGGAGTCTACAAGATTATGAAGGGTATGAACAGAACGGACAGTCAGAAGCTTTTTCCTAGGATGGAAGAGTCAGTTACCAGGGCCCATGGGTTTAAGGTGTGAGGGGCAAGGTTCAAATGTCATGAACGAAGCAAGCTTTTTGACGCAGAGGGTGGTCGGTGCCTGGAACTCTTTGCCGAGGGAGGTACTAGAAGCAGATGCTATAGTGATTTTTAAAGGGCATCTTGACAACCACATGAATAGGATGGGAATAGGGTGAGAATAGAGGGATATGGTCCCTGGAAGAGTAGGGGATTTTGGTTGTGATGGGCAGTAGGCCGGTGCAGGCTTGGAGGGCCAATGGGCCTGTTCCTGTGCTGTCATTTTCTTTGTTCTAAACTGTTGTGCAAAATCACTGGAGAATTAGGGATTTGCTATTTTAATGTAAGGCCCAAAGATTATTTTTGATTTCCATGCGCACAATTGAGATATTGCTTTCAAAGGAAGTAATTCAAGTTTATTTTCCTAGACAGCAACAAATACATGTTTGACATCACAATGATAGGATTAAATCATGATAATCCCAAATTGAACCATGACTAAAGTGATTCTGGCTCCGATACAAAATGTACTGTGTACTCAGACTCAGTCAGAGAAACAAAATTGGAAAAGTATTAGATTAGATTTCCTACAGTGGGGAAAACAGGCCCTTCGGCCCAACAAGTCCATACCGCCCCTTGAATCATCCCACCCAGACCCATCCCCCTATAACCCACACATCCCTGAACACTACGGGCAATTTAGCATGGCCAATCCACCTAACCTGCACATCCTTGGATTGTGGGAGGAAACCGGAGCACACGGAAGAAACCCACGCAGACACGGGGAGAATGTGCAAACTCCACACAGACAGTTGCCCAAGGTGGGAATTGAACCCGGGTCCCTGGTGCTGTGAGGCTGCAGTGCTAACCACTGAGCCACCGTGCTGCTCTGATTATGTGTATGGATCAAAATAACAGCTGATGACCTTAAAATCAAGACTTAAAATACTGAAAGAGCTGTATGCAAGCCAGAAAGCTAGTGACCTAATGCTGCAATGCAATGACCACCCCATATTTTTTAATCTGAAAATTGTATTTTTCCTTTGGCATTGCATTGAGAGATTGCTTAATGAAAATTCCTGCTTCACTGTAATTCTAATAAATAAAGTAGCAGGATCCTTGCAGGAAGATGATTGCCTGTGAATGCAATAAATCAGTCCTAAGCTTGACGCTGATTTATCTAAAATAGTGGAAAATACTTGACATCAGGGGACACTTTAAGGAATTTGCAAGAATGGAAACTGTGAAGAGTATCATATCTTACTCCGGACTTTTGCAGGACCAGCTCTGGGAAGTCACTTACCACAGAGCTCCTAGCCTTTTCACATGCTCTTATAGCCACAATATTTAAATGTTCAGTTTCTTGTCAACTGTGACCTCTCAGAATGTTGGTAGTGGAAGATTCAGCAATGATAATGCTAGTTAAGTTAAATTTATTCTATAGAAGCTGTCCCATTGGAGATGGTAATTCTTATGATGGTTGGTCATTCATGAAGCACGAAAGATGTTTGGGCCTAGGACACTAATCTGTGGAACACTTAATGTGATATTCCAAGATTAAAAAGATTTACCTCTGATAACTAAGGCCATCTTTATTTGTAGTATGTATGACTCCAACCTGTAGAAAGTTTCTTTAATTACAATTCTGCTAGGTTTTCTTGATACCATGTTTATTTAAATACTATCTTAATGTCAAGGGCAGTCACTTGCACTTCACCTCTGGATTTCAGCTTTTTTGTACATAGCTGGGTCAAGACTATAATGAGGTCAGGAGCTGAGTGGACTTCAGAGAACTTACATCGAGTATCAGTGAACAGATTATTATTGATCATGTATTACTTGATCACACTGATGACCTCTTCCATCCCATTGCTGATGATTAAGAGTTGACTAAAGGGACTATAATAGATTGGATTAATGTCTGGAGCTGGATGAACACAGCAGGCCAAGCAGCATCTTAGGAGCACAAAAGCTGACGTTTCGGGCCTAAACCCTTCATGAGGGTCTAGGCCCGAAACGTCAGCTTTTGTGCTCCTGAGATGCTGCTCAGCCTGCTGTGTTCATCCAGCTCCACACTTTGTTATCTCAGATCCTCCAGCATCTGCAGCTCCCATTATCTTTGGATTAATGTCTCCTGGTTTTTCATATTGTTTGGTATTCTTGTAACTGTACTAGGACAACTTGGCTAAGAGTCCAACTAATTTTGGTGCAAACAACTTCAGCACTGTTGTCAGAATGTCAGGGCACATGGCTTTTGCAGTATTTGGCATCTTTACCTGTTTCATGATATCATGTGGAGCGAGTGAATTCAATTAGCTGAATATTGATGGGTGTAATGCTGGGGATTTCAGTATGAGATCGAGATGGATCATCCACGCTGCACTTCTGGCTGAATATGATTGCAGATGCTTTAGTCTTGTCTTTTGCAAAGATGTACTGGGCTCACCTATCTTTGGGGATGGGGATGTTTGAAGTACCTCCTCCATTTGTTGGATGACAGATTCAAATTTGATATAAAAGGAAGAAGTGATTTGGATGAGTCACATTTAATTTCCTCATCACCTCCAAGGTGGATCCTCTCAAAACAATGACAATGATTATGTCAAGCAAGAAGGAGTTTTCAAATTGCAGAACTGAGGAAGTGAACATTAAGGTTTCACTATTAATGCAAACGTAGGGTGCAAATGAGAGCTTTCAAGCATTCAACAAAGTGGAAGAAAATGTTTGGATACTGCAGCATAGTTTTACTGATGGTTTGAAAATACAAATCTGCTGACACTAATTAAAGATGTGGAACCTACAACTACATGCAAGATGCCACTGAGAAGGGATCACCAATTTCCAAATATTCAGGATCCTGGGAGGAGGAAATTATTTCAACAGGATGCTGTCATCCTCAATCAAAGTCCATGAAATTAAAAGGCTTCTCAGGTCTCATGTAGTCGGGAAAAAAAATGTAAGTCTTCAATCCAAAACTCTACTCGACTGAAGAGTCTGCATTCTGGGAGAATCACAAACTACCTGAATTAGTGCATTATCAATAAAATCTTCATGTTCATTTCCTCAGTTTTGTAATTTGAGAACTGATTCTTGATTTGTATCATCACTCTCATTGCTTGTGAGAATACTTCCTGGGGGAGATAAAATTAAATTCTGTCTTTGAATGCAACTCCTGCAAGTCACCTCTTCCTCCAAAATCAGACTCGAATCTGCCATTACTACTTCATCAGTAAGCTGTGTTAAAACTCGAGTTACATCATTTAACATTTAATTTGTTAGCTCAAGTGTATATTGCTCATTGGCGATCTCAGTGTTTCCTCAAAATCTTTGCCAGTCCTTGCTTTTTGATCCCTTTTGTTGGTGGAAAACATTTCCTATAATCCAGTATAGACATGGGTCTCCCAATCAGCTATGTCAAGCCAGCACACTCCTGACCGAGCTTTGGTTCTGCTCTTGGTGATCTTAAGTATTCCTGATATAGCTTCCCCATGCTATCTTCTGAAATGCAGTTGGAATGATTCCTCAGTCTGGTCAGGTATCTACATAATACTGATGGATGATGAAACATTCCTGGTTTCACATTTGCTATGGCTGCACCTGGTTGAGCTGATTGTGGCTTACTGACTCCTGTTTGTACCTGTGAGGCTTCTCTGCTCCACAGTGATGTCAAGGAGTTTTAGTCGCTGGTATCTGTCCTTATTGTACTATCTTCTATAAAACTTTAAATTCTTGCTCTTTGACAAATTGTATTATTTCATGAATAAAGCAATGGCAAAAACTTTCAGTATTTCTTCAAGAGTAACCTTTCTTTCTTTGCACCTTGGAAGACTATATTGTAATCAGCTGTTCTCCCAATTGTATATAGAATCACATTTACTTGTTCAGCTTCTGATTTAGAATATAATTTGGATCGTTTACTAATTCCAAGAATTCCATTTATCCAAGGTGCCCAACTCTGTACTCTATTTGGGCTACATCTGAAATAAAATCTTACTGGCAATATTATGTTTTTATGTCATGACGTTTTAATGTGTTTATTTTGTTACATTTTTTATTTTGCAGTAGTAGTATGTTGGTGTCCTGTGTTGCCTCCACTGAAAGAATTTTCTATATTTTGAGGCCAGAATAAAGGATTCTAGCTTCTTTCAGTTTAAATTATTCCACCCTTTTAATACAACTTTGAGAAAGAACCACCAGCCTTTAATGTGACAGTAATAAAGTCCCCTAATTCTCCTCTTCCATTAGACAAAGGATGCTTAGACTCTAATCTGGCATTTTGTCATTTTAATTCTGCCTTTGCAACATCTTTGTGACTGAGAAGTTAGTTTGGATTGTTCTTACGGTCTTTGCTTTTCCTTTCTGTAGCCCAGCCTCCGGATGCCTGCCCACGATGGCCCAGATGCTCAATTTGATCTGTAAATATTTTCCTCACTTCCCATTAACCCAACCTGGAATCACATGTCATTGTTTATTGTTGTATGTTGCCCACAAGGGCTTTTAATTTGGCCATTAAGCCTCCAATGCCTGTCAGTTTGCCACTAACACTGGCTGCTCCTATGTTTCTTTTTCTTGTAATCACTTGTGGGATGTGGGTGTTGCTGGCAGCATTTATGCCCATCCCTTGGTGTCCATGAGAAACTGATGGTGTACTGCATCCTTCAACCACCACAGTCTATGCGCTGTCGGCAGACCCACAACGCTATTAGAAAGGGAATTCCAGGATTTGACCGAGCAACAATGAAGGAACAGCAAGAAATTTCCAAGTTAGGATGGTAAATGGTTGGAGAACAACTTTCAGGTGATGTTGTTTCCATTTTCTGCTACATTTATCCTTCTAGGTGGTAATGTTTGTGAGTTTGGAAACCACTGTCTAAGGATATTCAGTGATTTACTGCAGTGCACCTTCTGGATAGTATACAGTGCTGCTACTGATCAGAGGAGGAGAGATTGGAAGATTTGGATGCAGTGCCAAACAAGTGGCTGCTTTGTTCTGGATTTTAACAAGCGTTTTGAGTTGTTTTGGAGCTGTGCCCATTCAGGCAGGTGGGCAGCATTCCATCTACTGGTGTCATTGTAGTGGACAGGCTTTGGGGAGTCAAGAGATGAGTTAACGTTGCAGCGTTCCTAGCCTCTGACCTGTCCTTGCAGCTGTGACGTTTATATTGTGTGTCCAGTTGAGTTTCTGGACAGTAGTAACCACAGGTTGCTAATAGTGGGGGATTCAGTGATGCTAACGCCATTGGCCATCAAGGGGCGATGTTTAGATTTTTCTCATTGAAGACGGTAATTGGCTGGGTTTTGTCATGCAAATATTGCTTGCCACATTTCAGCCCGTGCCTAAATATTATCCAGGTCTTGATGTTTTTATATGTAGACTCCTTCAGCGTCTGAGGAGTCATAAATGGTGTTGAATATTGTTCAGTCATCTGCGTACATCTTCAGTTCTAATCTTATGATGCAAAGAAGGTGATTGATAAAGCAGCTGAAAATGGTTTGGCCTAGGACACTGCCCTGAGGAACTCCTACAGAGGTGCCCTGGAGTTCAGATGATTAGCCTGCAACAACCACATCCATCTTCCTATGTGGAAAGATTTCCCCTGATATTTATTGATTTCAGTTTTGCTAGGGGTCCTTGATGCAACACTCGATCAAATGTCTTCAATGTGATCGGTTTCTGAAATCTTGCCATGTGGATTTCGTTTGTCATGTTTGAATTGTATGTGATAGCAGAATGGAATCTACACTGCTGTCTGTCATGTTGCATGGCTAGTCTGCAGCTTACTATTGGGTAGGTTTCACTGCTACCATCCAGTTTAAGTGTAGGACCTATAGGGTCTACTTGGTCTTTTGTTGTAGAGGAAAACTATGTATTAGTCTAACCAGAAGACACACTTATTGGGGAAAAATGTAGTATATTTCAAATTATCAATTGTTTACAAGTTATATTGTTGTAATAGATTAAGAAGATAAATTAGCTGTGATGTCATTCTCATCTGCAATTCTGAGCCAACAAATGCACTTGACATTATCATGGTGGGTGGTCCTTAAGATACTCTTCAGTATTAACCCATTCAGCACCTTACATCCTCATTCGACAGATCTGTGATGCCAGTTGAACAAGATTTACCCAGTGAGGTTGATGCCAATGTTTGGAGCGTTGCCACATAAGCAATGATTTTTTGACTGTGGATTCTTGGTTGAGTAGCCTGTGAGCTAGCTTTCCTAATTTTAGCTTGTATATTAGCAAGGATGATTTTACTCCATCAACAGGGATATGTTTGTCATTATCATTTCCAGTGCCCTTCTTATTGTCAGTGGCCCATACAGTATCATTACTTTCTCTAGGCTTAATGAGTGAGTGACTTGCTGGAGTCTTTCAAGGTGTAGTTAAGAGGCAGTCACTTTCCCATTTGTCCAAAATCACATGTTAGCCAGGCCAGGTAAAGTTGGATAACATGAATGAACCAGATAGGTTTTTGCAATAATTAACAAAGATTTCATGATTACCATTAAACTAGCATTAATTTCAAATGTTTTCATTTGTAAGATCTTGTCTTTTTAAAGGATTGCATCGTTTCAAAATAAATAATTGGATACTCATTGTATACTTTGTACAGATGTAGGTAACAGGAGTGGTTACAGATGAACTGGAACTGAAGGTTTGTAACAATGGAGCATTGATTGGCAACAAAGAGTGGATTGGTTTGTGAACAGCTGACCAATTACCAAGAAGAAAGATCTTTCACCTGCAAACAATAATATGACTTGTTTTCAGGTAGCTTAACAGCTCGGAGCTAAGAACAATATTATGAAAAGTCTTTGGCCAGCTACCAAGATAGGCATGCACGTTCTCTCTTTGTTCTCTGCAATAAGCTACTTTAAGCCTGAAGAAAACAAGTTGATTTTTTGTTTAGCAGTTGCCATAAGTTGTGGCTTTGAGTCAATAAGTCGATAATCTTACTGCAGTGAATCAGCCATCCTGTACTTCCTGCAAACCAAAAGAAACAGCCAGAGAATTACAACTAAAAAGCAACTTCCTGACCAACACATGAATCATAAGAAACATCTCAGCAACCCTTGTGAACAGGAACCATTGAATTGCTCTCTTAGTTTTTCCCTCCAACCATAACCAATGTAATTTTCTTGAATGTGTGTATAATGGGGATCTTATAAATGGATTAGAGTTTTATTTACTTGAGTTATATGCTGATAGCTCCTAACTATTTAACTGGAGCGAGAATACACTTACTTGTGATAATTAGCAATTTTCTTCAGTGTAGAAACCTGCTCCATGTGTCTGCTAACCTGGGTCTAGACAGCAGGTAAATTGGAAAATTGTTTGTACTTCTTAAAATCTTAAACTTTCGTTATGTTTCCAGGAATAGCGGGGCTTGATTTTTCAAGTTCACTGTCCCAACGAATCATAACAAATTGAATTTAAAATCCTGAATTTGTGTACAGAACAGTGGCATTATTGCTATGCTGCCACCACCTCTAGTGATCTCAGTTAGCATGATGCATTTGCAATGCGTAAAAGGAAAGGCCTACCGGCACCGCAAATTCAGCTATGTCCTAGATAGTGATGAGTAAAACACTGGATACTAACGTAAACTTTTAATTAAAGATTGATCAAAAGACACAACACTCTTTGTTCCATAATAAAGGAAGTTATTTACATAAATTATTTAAAGCTCCTATTGAATCATCTATTGTTTCACGTCCTATTATTGACCTGTTTTATTCCCATATCATCCCAGATGTCATTTAATCATGTATCTCTTCCAACCGACAACAAGGTTTTCCTTTTATCCCTGACTCAGATCTTCATTTTCTTGCTTCTGCATTACTTAGAATCGATAACATTTTGAACTTCTTACAATTTTATGTGAATGTTACCAAATTACAACTAACTTCCTCTTTGTTAAGGTTTGCCTGTTTTGTTTCAGATCTTTGATGTCCACTCTAATTTTCTCGATTACTTATAAAGGTCAATGTGAAGTGAGTATTGACTTTGATGCTAAGAAAGATATTTGGGCAAATTTCATCTTTGTGATGTTTAAAATAGCTGATTAAAGATGCCTTAATTAACATTTTCATATTTTAAAAATAACTAAAATTGTAGTTTGAGATTTTTCAAACAGTTTTTGTCCAGTGTGTGCAGGGGGGCATCCTGACATAGTATGTAGGCAGGCCAACAAGGGGCAAAGCCACATTAGATGTGGTACTGCGTAATGAACCCAGCCAGGTGTTAGATTTGGATGTAGGTGAGCACTTTGGTGACAGCGATCACAATTCCGTTAAATTTACTTTAGTGATGGAAAGGGACAGGTGTATACCACTGGGCAAGAGTTATAGCTGGGGGAAAGGCAATTATGATGAGATTCGGCAAGATTTAGGGAGCATAGGATGGGGAAGGAAACTGCAGGGGATGGGCACATTACAAACATGGAGCTTATTCAAGGAAAAGCTCCTGTGTGTCCTAGATAAGTATGTACCTGTCAGGCAGGGAGGAAGCTGTAGAGCGCGGGAGCTGTGGTTTAAGAAGGAAGTGGAATCTCTAGTCAAGAGGAAGAAGAAGGCTTATGTTAGGATGAGATGTGAAGGCTCAGTTAGGGTGCTTGAGGGTTACAAGGTAGCCAGGAAAGACCTAAAGAGAGAGCTCAGAAGAGCCAGGAGGAGACATGAGAAGTTGTTGGCGGATAGGATCAGGGTAAACCCTTAGGCTTTCTATGGGTATTTAAGGAATGAAAGAATGACGAGAGTAAGATTAGGCCCAATCAAGGATAGTAGTGGGAAGTTGTGTGTGGAGTCAGAGGAGATAGGAAAGCACTAAATGAATATTTTTCAACAGTATTCACTCTAGAAAATGACAATATTGTTGAGGAGAATACTGAGATACAGGCTACTAGACTAGGTGGGATTGAGGTTCACAAGGAAGAGGTATTAGAAATCCTACAGTGTGTGAAGATAGTTAAATCCCCTGGGCCAGATGGGATTTATCCTAGGATCCTCTGGGAAGCCAGGGAGGAGATTGCCGAGCCTTTGTCATTGATCTTTAACTCGTCATTGTCTACAGGAATAGTGCCAGAAGAGTGGAGGATAGCAAATGTGGTTCCCCTGTTGAAGAAGGGGAGTAGAGACAACTCTGGTAAATATGGACCAGTAAGCCTTACTTCAGTTGTTGGAAAAGGTTATAAGAGATAGGATTTATATTCATCTAGAAAAGAATAAATTGATTAGGGATAGTCAGCATGGTTATGTGAAGGGTAGGTCGTGCCTCACCTATCTTATTGAGTTCTTTGAGAAGGTGACCAAACAGGTAGATGAGAGTAAACTGGTTGATGTGGTGTATATGGATTTCAGCAAGGCGTTTGATAAGGTTCCCCACAGTAGGCTATTGTACAAAATGCGGAGGAATGGGATTGTGGGAGATATAGCAGTTTGGATCAGAAATTGGCTTGCTGAAAGAAGAGAGGGTGATAGTTGATGGGAAATGTTCATCCTGGAGTCCAGTTACTAGTGGTGTACCGCAAGGGTCGGTGTTGGATCCACTGTTGTTTGTCATTTTTATAAACGACCTGGATGAGGGCGTAGAAGGATGGGTTAGTAAATTTGCAGATGACACTAAGGTTGGTGGAGTTGTGGATAGTGACGAAGGATGTTGTAGGTTACAGAGAGACATAGATAAGCTGCAGAGTTGGGCTGAGAGGTGGCAAATGGAATTTAATGCAGACAAGTGTGAGGTGATGCACTTTGGTAGAAGTAACCAGAGTGCAAAGTACTGGGCTAATGGTAAGATTCTTGGTAGTGTAGATGAGCAGAGAGATCTCGGTGTCCATGTACACAGATCCTTGAAAGTTGCCACCCAGGTTGACAGGGTTGTTAAAAAGGCATTCAGTGTTTTAGCTTTTATTAATAGAGGGATCAAGTTCCGGAACCATGAGGTTATGCTGCAGCTGTACAAATCTCTGGTGCGGCTGCACTTGGACTATTGCGTACAGTTCTGGTCACCGTATTATAAGAAGGATGTGGAAGCTTTGGAAAGGGTGCAGAGGAGATTTACTAGGATGTTGCCTGGTATGGAGAGAAGGTCTTGTGAGGAAAGGCTGAGGGACTTGAGGCTGTTTTCATTAGAGAGAAGAAGGTTGAGAGGTGACTTAATTGAAACATATAAAATAATCAGAGGGTTAGATAGGGTGGATAGGGAGAGCCTTTTTCCTAGGATGGTGACAGCGAGCATGAGGGGGCATAGCTTTAAATTGAGGGGTGAAAGATACAGGACAGATGTCAGAGGTGGTTTCTTTACTCAGAGTAGTAAGGGTATGGAACGCTTTGCCTGCAACGTAGTAGATTTGCCAACTTTAAGTACATTTAAGTCGTCATTGGACAGGCATATGGACGTGCATGGAATAGTGTAGGTTACATGGGCTTCAGATCAGTATGACAGCTCGGCATAACATCGAGGGCCGAAGGGCCTGTACTGTGCTGTTATGTTCTATGTTTCAACTAAAATGACAAATACTGTATCATGAGATGGCAATTGACTTCAACAGGCCTAATTTCACCAGAATAGGGTAGCATGGTAGCTCAGTGGTTAGCACTGCTGCCTCACAGCGCCGGGGATCGGAGTTCCATTCCCCCTTTAGCACGGCCAATTCACCCAGCCTTCACATCTTTGGACTGTGGAAACCGCAGCATCTGGAGGAAACCCAAGCAGATGGGGCAACTGTCTGTGTTGAGTTTGCATGTTCTCTCCATGTCTGTGTGGGTTTCCTCTGGGTGCTCCGGTTTCCTCCCACAGTCCAAAGGTTTGCAGGTTAGGTGGATTGGCCATGCTAAATTGCCCGTAGTGTTCAGGGATGTGTAGCTAAGTTGGGTTAAAGGGGCTGGGTCTGGGCTGGAAGCTCTAAGGGCTGGTGTAGAGTCGTAGGGTCAAAGGGCCCTTTTCCACACTGCAGGGATTCTATGATCTATGATCTATGATCTAATTCTCAGAATGTGGGCATCACTGGCAATGTTGATGTTAAAAGATGACTAGTAACAAACAAAAATTAATTTCGAGTGTAAACTTGCAAGTTATATCAAGATGGACTGCAAAAGCTTCTTTAAATATGTAAAAATGAAGTGAGACGCGAAAATGATCTCAGCCTCTTTGAGAAAGAGGCTGGAGAAATAATAAGTGAAAATAATGAATAAATACTTTGCATCTGTTTTCAAAGAGGCTCAAGCTCCTCGGAACCAACACTAACAATCTATCCTGGTCCACCCATGTTGATGTTGCAGCCAAGAAAGCATACCGACATCTTTACTTCTTCAGAACAGAAATTCAGCATTTCCACAATGACTATTACCAATTTTTATAGAAGCACAATAGAAAGCATACTAGCCAGATGCATGACAGCTTGGTATAGCAACTGTTCTGCCCAAGATCACAAGAAATTACAGAGAATTGTGAATGCAGCCTAGTCCATCACAAAAACCAGACCTCCTATTATTGACGCCGTGTACAGTTCCCGCTGTCTTGGGAAAGCACCTAACGTAATCAAAAAATTACGTGTATAAAATACTTACCTTGTTAATCAGTGCCCCCATTTCAGCAGCAGGAGTCATGAGAGCACAAGCTGGGGGAAGCCAGGAAGATAAGTTTGTGTATAAAATACTTTCGTCATGAATAGGTGGAGCGAAGGCTGAGCAGCAGCAAATACGGACTCGGGGACTGCGGTGTAAGTGAAATAATATATTTGGGCAGTGGCTAAACCCAAAACACTATGGCACAGTGGCTCAGTGGTTAGCAGTGCTGCCTCACAACATTGGAGACCCGGGTGGCTGTCTGTGTGGAGTTTGCATATTCTCCATGTATCTGCTTGGGTTTCCTCCAGATGCTGCGGTTTCCACAGTCCAAAGATGTGAAGGCTAGGTGAATTGGCCGTGCTAAATTCCCCATAGTGCCCAGGGACATTTGGGTTAGACATGGGAAATGCAGGAGTAGGGAATAGTGGGATGCTCATCATAGGAGTGGTGTGGAAACTTGTGCTCCTGAGATGCTGCTTGGCCTGCTGCGTTCATCCAGCTTCACACTTTGTTACCCTGTTTCCACACTGTAGGGATTCTACGCGTGTAGTGTCTCCCACCCATCCACCACCTCTAAGCCAAAAAAAAGACTGTCTGGAGGGTCTGTAAGGTGAGCCTTTTTTCTTTCTCTTTATATTTTGGTAATTTAGAGCAGAGGGGATGGAAGCTAGGGCAATTACATTCTCCTCTTGTGGTGGGTAAGGGCCACTGCTAGTGTCGTTGCTGACTTCACCTGCGTGAAGTGCACCCAACTCTCACTTCTCACAGACCACAATAGGGAACTGGAGCTGGAACTGGATGAACTCCGGATCATTCGGGAGGCAGAGAGATTGATAGAGACGAGTTATAGGGAGGTTGTCACCAAGTTACAGGATAAAGGTAGGTGGGTGACTGTCAGGAGAGGGAAAGGGAATAGGCAGACAGTGCAGGGATAACCTGTGGCCGTTCCCCTCAATAATCAGTATACCACGTTGGATTCTGTTGGGGGCGGGGGTGTGGGGAGTGGACAACCTACCAATCTCTACAATCATGATCGTTCTCCTATTCTTCCCCTAGTGATAGGAGATTGAATAGTTAGGGGAGCTGACAGGAGATTTTGTGTACCGAATGAGTCTCCCAGATGGTGTGTTGCCTCCCGGGTGCCAGGGTCAGGGATGTCTTGGATTGAGCTTACAGGATTCTTAAGGGGAGGGTGAGCAGCCAGATTCACAGTACACATCAGTATCAATGACATAGCTAGGAAAAAGGATGAGGACCTGAAAAGTGAATATAGGGATTAAATTGGAAGCTAAAAGTCAGGACGAGTAGAGTAGTAATCTCAGGATTACTACTGGTGCCACAGGCTGGTAAGGCTAAGAATAGAAAGTGAGTGCAGTTGAACATGTGGCTACAGAGCTGTTGTAGGAGGGAGAGCTTCAGATATGTGTATCATAGGGATATCTTCTGGGGAAGGTGGGACCTGTACAAGAAGGATGGGTTGTACCTGAATTGGAAGGACACCAGTATCCTGGGTGGGAGGTTGGCCAGAGCTCTTTGGGAGGATTTAACTTAGTTTGGCAGGCGGATAGGATGGCGCTACAGATCAGAGGATGGGGTGGCTGGTTTACAGGCAGATACAGCATGCGAACAGTCTATGAGGAAAGACAGATGTTTGATAGGGCAAAGTTTCAGATAGCGTAATGGGTTGAATTGTGTCTATTTTACGGAAGAAGTATCAGCAATAAGGGTGATGATCTTAGTGCATGGATTACGGAAGAAGTATCAGCAATAAGGGTGATGATCTTGGAGCTATGATGTTCTGGCCATTACGGAGACTTGGATAACACAGGGGCAGGAATGGATGTTCTGAGGTTCAGGTGTTTCAAAAGAAATAGGGAGGGATGTTTTAAAAAAAAAGGTGGGGGAAGTGGCATTGCTAATCAGGGATAGAATCACAACAGCTGCAGAAAGGGAGGTCGTTGAGGCGGGTTGTCCACTGAGTCAGTATAAGTGGAAGTCAGAAACAAAAGAGCAGTCACTGTATTAAGAGTTTTCTATATACCTGCCAATAACAACAGAGACACTGAGGAACAGATTGGGAGGCAGATTTTGGAAAGGTGCAGGAGTAATAGAGCTGTTGACATGGGTGGCTTCAACTTCCCTAATATAGACTGGAACCTCTTAAGTACAAATAGTTTGGATGGTGCAGATTTTGTCAGATGTGTCCAGGAAGGATTTTTGACTCAATATGTAGATAGGTTGACTAGAGGGGAGGCCATATTGGATTTGGGCTTGGCAATAAACCAGGCCAGGTGTCAGACCTCTCAGTGGGAGAGCATTTTGGTGATAGTGATCACAACTCCCTGACCTTTACTATAATCATGGAGAGGAATAGGAGCAGGTGGTAGGGGAAAGTATTTAATTGGGGAACGGAGAATTACAATGCTACAAGGCAGGAAAATTGGGAAATGAACAACAGAAATGTGGAAGTTGTTGAGGGAGCACTTGCTGTGAAGTGCTGGATAGATTTGTCCCACTGAGGCAAGGATGGGATAGTAGGGTAAAGGAACCTTGGATGACTAGACATCTAATCAAGAGAAAGAAGCAAGCTTACTTAAGGTTGAGGAAGCAAGGATTTGACAGGGCTCTAGAGGGTTACAAATTAGCCAGGAAGGAACTGAAGAATGGACTTAGGAGGGCATGAAAAAGCCTTGGTGGATAGGAATAAGGAAAACCCCAAGGCATTCTATACTTATGTGAGGAACAAGAGGATGGCCAGAGTGAGGGTAAGGCTAATTAGGGATAGTGGAGAGAACTTGGGCGTAGAATTGGAGGAGGTACGGAAGGCTCTTAATGAATACTTCGCTTCAGTATTCACCAGTGAGAGGGATCTTGTTTGTGAGGACAGCATGAAACAGGCTGATACACTCGAACAGGCTACTGTTTAGAAGGATGATGTGCTAGAAATTTTGAAAAACATGAGGATACATGAGGCCAGATGAGATATACCCAAGGTCGCTACGGAAAGCAAGGGAAGAGATTGCTGCACCTTTGGTGATGATCTTTGAATTCACACTGTCCACTGATGTAGTACCAGATGATTGGAGGGTGGCAAATGTTATTGCCTTGTTCAAGAAAGGGAACCGAAATAATCATGGGAATTACAGACCAGTCAGTCTTTCTTCTGTGGTGGGCAAATTATTGGAGAGGATTCTGATTGTATTTATGATTATTTGGAATGCATAGCTTGATTAGAAATAGTCAGCATGGCTTGTGAGGGTCAGGTCATGCCCCACAAGCCTTATTAAATTATTTGAGAATGTGCCTAAACACATTGATGAAGGTTGAGCAATGGATGTAATGTGTATGTATTTTAGCAAGGTTTTCCATGGTTGACTCATTCAGAAAATAAGGAGGCATGATATTCAGGGAAATTTGGCTGCCTGGATACAGAATTGGCTGTCCATTCGAAGACAGAGGGTGATAGTAGATGGAAAATATTCAGCCTGGAGCTTGGTGACCAGTAGTGTTCCACAGGGATATGTTCTGGAACCTCTGCTGTTGCAATCTTTATAAATGGCTTGGATGTGGAAGAGGAAGGGTGTGCTAGTAAGTTTGCTGATGACACGAAGGTTGGTGGAGTTATGGATAGTGTGGACGGCTGTTGAATGGTTGCCATGGGGCATTGACAGAATGCAGAGCTGGGCAAAGAAGTGGCAGATGGAATTCAACCCAGAAAAATATGAAGTGATTTAATTTGGAAGGTCAGATTTGAGTGCAGAATAGAAGGTTAGTGGTAGGATTCTTGGCAGTGTTGAGGAACAGAGGGATCTTGGGGACCACATCCGTAGATCCTCAAAGTTTTTACCCAAGTTGATAGGCTTGTAAGAAGGTGTGTGGTGTGTCGGCTTTCATTGGCAGGGGGAATGAGTTTAAGAGCTGCGAGGCTATGCTGCAGCTCTGTAAAACACTGGTTAGACCATACTTGGGATATTGTGTTCAGTTCTGGCTGTCTCATTATAGGAAAGATGTGGAAGCTTTAGAGAGGGTACAGAGGAAATTTACCATGATATCGCCTGAACTGGAGGGCAGATTTTATAAGGAAAGGTTGAGGGAGCTAAGTATTTTCTCATTGAAGAGAAAAAGGATGAGTGGAGATTTGGTAGAGGTGTCAAAGATGATGAGAGGCATAGATAGAATGGATAGCCAAAAAACTTTTTCCCAGGGCAGAAATGATGATCACGAGGGGGCATAAGTTTTTAAGGTGATTGGAGGAAGGTATATGGGAGATGTCAAAGGTGGGTTCTTTACCACCACCGCTGGCAGTGCATTCCACACACCCACCACACTACCACATTGTAGAGTCAGATAACATTAGGGGCATTTAAATGGCTCTTGGACAGACACATGGATAATAGTAAAATGAAGGGTATTCACATTAGTTTGATCTTAGAGTAGGATAGGCTGGCACAACATTTTGCCCAAAGGGCCTGTAATGTGCTGTCCTCTTTTAACCCTCCCATCCTGGATCTACACTCTCACACCTGCTTCCATCGGTTGCACGACACAAATGTTTGATAGCATGTACCAACAGATTTAAGAACTTCTTTCCTCCACGTATCAGACTTATGAATGGACCTCCCATAGATTAGAGTTAATCTTTCTCAGCACCTTCTCTGTCACTGTAACACTATATCCTGCATTCTGTTCTTCCAACCTGATGTAGTTATGTAAGGTATGATTTGCCTGGTTAGCACTCAATATAATATTTTTCACTGTATCTTGGTACATGTGACAACAATAAATTAAATCAAACCAAAATTAAAGAAAAGAGGTTTTGCTAAACAAATACAAGACTTCAGTCAGCCAATAGACGGAATACTGTGAACAGTTTTGAAAGGCATGCTGTCATTGAAGGCAATCCAGAGAAAGTTCAGTCAGTTGGTACCAGGTAAGGATGGACTATTTTATGAAGAGAGGTTGAGTTGATTGGGCCTTTACCCACTGGAAACATACAAAATTTCTTGTTGGACTTGACAGCATAGTTGCAGAGAGGTTTCCCTCCCTTGTGGGACAGTCCAGTACCAGAGGGCATAATCTCAGAACAGAGGATCACGCATTTAAAATAGAAGTGTAGAGAAATTTTCTCTCTGAGGATAGTGAATCTATGGAATTTTTTTTACCATAGAAGTCTGTCAAAGCTTAGCCATTAAGCATATTCAAGAATAAGTGGCAATTTTTTAATCAGTAGGTGTATCAAAGGTTATGGGGAAAAGGCAGAAACCTAAAATTGAGGATTATCAAATTAGCTTTGATCTCATTGATGGAGAACAGTCGATGGGCTGAATGACCTGTTTCTACTCCTACATTTTATGATAATTTTAATTATTCATTGCAAGATGCTTTTGAGAAGGCACTGATGTTCACATTGAGGCTGCATCATCTTCCTACAAACTGTTAGATAGAAACTTCTAGGAATTTGATCTCTGGGCAATGAAGGAATGACAGAACATGTCGAAGCCAGGATGAAATGTGACATGGAATTACAGATATGAAACTTTTTAAAATGTTCATTGTCTAAGATAGCTGCTGAACTATTTTTGCAACTTCTGGCGTAAAGTCTGAAGGAACTCACCTAGACTACATGATGGGCTTTCACACTTACTAATAATATGAAATATTCCACAAACAATCGTACAGTTTATGGTATTGACTGGATGCTTGCCCAAAAGATCCTTCTTTAAGGCATTAATTGGTTAAGGTGTGATGACTAACTGAACGAGCTTCTCTCATTTTTCCTCTTGAGAGAAGTTACACTGTCATCCTTTGCTGCAGCATCTTCCAAAAAACATGTCAATAGATTATTGGAGTTGCTCACTGTGGTGTGAGTTGTAGGCTTAACTTTGAAGTTAATTCTTAGCTTGATGTGGTCTTGGAAAAAGTTCCATGTCTTTCCTGGATCATTCAGATCATTCATGGAGAAACTGACAAGCAAGACTTCAGAAATCTTTTCGTAGGATCATCAATCACTTGGTCTGAAAAATTAAATTGCATACATGATTTGAACACAGTGTAATTCATCAGGAGTGTTGCTGAATTTCTAAACCATAATAAGGCTTCTGCTTTCCATGATTTGACCTCAAAAACGATAGTTTAAGTAGTGTCACTCTGACTTTTTTGTCAATGTGAATTCGAGCTGTTTCTTCCTTAATAGCAAGACTTTAACAGTTTCTTATAACTACACCTACAATAATTACTCATCAAGCACCAGGAACAGAATGTTCTGGCCTTCCAGCTTTCTGCATCAGACTGTGCTGCCCTTAGGTCCTATCTCAACAGTAATTCAGCTTTTCTTAATAATAAGCCAATCTCATGAATTTATTTAATCTTGAAAGAGTATGCATTCTAATCCAAAATACATTATCCATAAAGAAAACAGAGCTAATATGCTATCCACACATCAGTGTAGGTGTTAGTACTCTCAGAAGCTAATGCTGTTTAAGGATTCGGTTTGTGTGAATTTAGTGTTTTCCAGTTTTGATTTGATTTGATTTATTATTGTCACATGTACTCATCAGTGAAAAGTATTGTTTTACATTCTATCCAGACAAGTCATAGCTCACATAAGTGCAATGGAACAGAATGCAGAATATAGTATTGCAGTGCAAAAAAGTGAAGATAATAATCAACTCTAATATATGAGATGTCCATTCTTAAAAAAACTGATAATAGCGGGCAAGAGTCTGTTCTTAAATTTGTTTGTATGTGTTTTGCAGATTTTTGTGTCTTCTGTCCAGTGGGATAGAGTATAACGGGTGAAAGGGGTTTTTAAATTATGTTGGCTGCTTTCCTGCTGCAGCGGGAAGTGTAGACGGAGTCGTTGGAAGGCAGGCTGCATTTCAAGATGGACTGGGCTGTGTCCACAATTCTGTGTAATTTCTTGCGGTCTTGGGCAGATAGGTGCCATGCCAAGCTGTAATGCACCTGGATTGGATGCTTTCCATGGCCCATCTACAAAAATTGGTAAGAGTCATTGTGAACATGCCAAATTGATCTTTAATTAATTTAATATATAATATTTTTTCAGACATCTACGAGGATTGGTACTGGATCCATTGCTTTTCTATGCATGATTTGGATGTGAAAATAGGAGGTACAGTTAGTAAGTTTGTAGGTGACACCTAAATTGGTGTGGTGGACAGCCAAGAAGTTTACCTCAGAATACAATGGGACCTTGATCAGACGTGACAGTGCGCCGAGGAGTAGCAGATGGAGTTTAATTTAGAAAAATGTGATGTGCTGCATTTTAGAACGGCAAATCAGAGCAGGACTTATACACTTAATGGTAATGTCGCAGGGAGTGTTGCTGAACAAAGAGACCTTGGAATGCAGGTTCAAAGTTCTTTGAAAGTAGAGTCGCAGGTCGACAGGATAGTGAAGAAGACATTTGGTATGCTTGCCTTTATTGGTCAGTGCATTGAGTATAGGATTTGGGAGGTCATGCTGCAGCTGTACTGGACATTGGTTAGGCCACTTTTAGAATACTGCATTCAATTCTGGCCTCCCTGGTATAGGATGGATATTGTGAAACTTGAAAAGGTGCAGATGAGATTTTCAAGGATTTGAGCAAAACGGCAAGGCTAACTAGGATGGAGCTGTTTCCCTGGACTTTTCGAGGGTGAGGGGTGACCTCATAGAGGTTTATGAAATCATGAGTAGTATAGCCAAGGTGTTTTCCCCAAGGTAGCAGAGTCCAAAACGAGACAGCATAGGTTTAAGGTGAGAGGGGAAACATTTAAAAGGGACCTAAGGGGGAATTTTTTAATGTAGAGGGTGGTGCGTGTATGAACTGAGCTGTTAGAGGAAGTGGTGGATGATGGTACAATTACAACATTTAACAGGCACCTGAATGTGTATATGAATAGTAGGATTTTATATGGATATTGGCCAAATACTTACAAATGGAATTAGACTAGGATAAATGCTCGGCATGGATGAGTTGGGCCAAAGGGCCTATTTTTGTGCTATGCAGCTCTGACTCCATTATTCTACTGCCAGAACCTTTTATCACTGTTGTAACCATTGTTGAAATTTGCCGGCAACAGGCTGATTTACCTGATAGAACATAGAACATAGAACATAGAACAGTACAGCACAGAACAGGCCCTTCAGCCCACAATGTTGTGCCGACCATTGATCCTCATGTATGCACCCTCAAATTTCTGTGACCATATACATGTCCAGCAGTCTCTTAAAAGACCCCAATGACCTTGCTTCCACAACTGCTGCTGGCAACGCATTCCATGCTCCCACAACTCTCTGCGTAAAGAACCTGCCTCTGACATCCCCTCTATACTTTCCTCCAAACAGCTTAAAACTATGACCCCTCGTGCTAGCCATTTCTGCCCTGGGAAATAGTCTCTGGCTATCAACTCTATCTATGCCTCTCATTATCTTGTATACCTCAATTAGGTCTCCTCTCCTCCTCCTTTTCTCCAATGAAAAGAGACCGAGCTCAGTCAACCTCTCTTCATAAGATAAGCCCTCCAGTCCAGGCAGCATCCTGGTAAACCTCCTCTGAACCCTCTCCAAAGCATCCACATCTTTCCTATAATAGGGCGCCCAGAACTGGATGCAGTATTCCAAGTGCGGTCTAACCAAAGTTTTATAGAGCTGCAACAAGATCTCACGACTCTTAAACTCAATCCCCCTGTTAATGAAAGCCAAAACACCATATGCTTTCTTAACAACCCTGTCCACTTGGGTGGCCATTTTAAGGGATCTATGTATCTGCACACCAAGATCCCTCTGTTCCTCCACGCTGCCAAGAATCCTATCCTTAATCCTGTACTCAGCTTTCAAATTCGACCTTCCAAAATGCATCACCTCGCATTTATCCAGGTTGAACTCCATCTGCCACCTCTCAGCCCATCTCTGCATCCTGTCAATGTCCCGCTGCAGCCTACAACAGCCCTCTACACTGTCAACGACACCTCCGACCTTTGTGTCGTCTGCAAACTTGCTGACCCATCCTTCAATCCCCTTGTCCAAGTCATTAATAAAAATTACAAACAGTAGAGGCCCAAGGACAGAGCCCTGTGGAACTCCACTCACCACTGACTTCCAGGCAGAATATTTTCCTTCTACTACCACTCGCTGTCTTCTGTTGGCCAGCCAATTCTGTATCCAAGCAGCTAAGTTCCCCTGTATCCCATTCCTCCTGACCTTCTGGATGAAGCATTGCTTATGGATGTAAGTTTGCTCTCTGAGCTGGAAGGTTCGTTTTCAGACGTTTCGTCACCATTCTAGGCAACATCATCAGTGAGCCTCCGACGAAGCGCTGGTGTAATGTCCCACCATCTGTTTAGGTTTCCTTGTGTTGGTGTTGTCATTTCCTGTGTTGGTGATGTCATATCCTGTTCTTTTTCTCAGAGGGTTGTAGATGGGCTCCAAATCAATGTGTTTGTTGATGGAGTTCCGGTTGGAATGCCATGCTTCTAGGAATTCTCGTGCGTGTCTCTGTTTGGCTTGTCCTAGGATGGATGTGTTGTCCCAATCAAAGTGGTGTCCTTCCTCATCGGTATGTAAGGATACTAATGATAGTGGGACATACGGATGAGGAAGGACACCACTTTGATTGGGACAACACATCCATCCTAGGACATGCCAAACAGAGACATGCACGAGAGTTCCTAGAAGCATGGCATTCCAACCGGAACTCCATCAACAAACACATTGATTTGGAGCCCATTGACCACCCTCTGAGAAAAAGAACAAGGTATGACATCACCAATGCAGGAAATGACATCACCAACCCAAGGAAACCTGAACAGATAAATAGAAGGCGGGACATAACACCAGCGCTTCATCGGAGGCTCACTGATGATGTTACCTAGAATGGCAACAAAACGTCTGAAAACGAACCTTCTAGCTTAGCAAGCAAACTTACATCCAGAACCTCAACCTGAGCTACAAATCTTTTCAAAACTCGCAAGCATTGCTTATGTTACCTCCCATATTTAAGAAACTGGGCATGCATATCATGGTATTAAAGAGCATGATGGATGTTTATTACAGCTAACCATTACCAATAAACATGACATTCCTCAGGCGCAGAGGTGTCTACGTCATTATTAAGATATTAACTTACAAAAGAGGAATGTGATTCCATTAGATTGTCATGCTTTGAGTGAGTTAAGGTATGGTGGAGTTTGTGATTTGTATACTGTCAGATCATAAGCTATAGTAGAAATATTTCAGCATCTATGGAAGCAGCCAGATAATTCCACAGGTAAAGCTTCTGAATTTCTTCAGCATTTGCATCAGCATTCATAAAGGAGAAGGATATAGTGGATATTGCCGGGAGGGATATGTTTATATTCTAGAGCATGTTAATCTAAAAAAGAAGGCGTTGGGTATTTTGAAAAACATTAAGTTCGGTAAGCCTCCAGGACCTGACAGGATCTATTCCTGACTGTTAATGGTGGGGAAATTACTGGGACCTTGTATAAAACCTATGTATCTTCTTTACTCATAGGATAAGCCTCAGAGGACTGGAGAATAGGCAGCATTGTCATTTTGACCAGTAAATCTTATGTAAGTGAGAGGGAAGTTTTTGGAGAAGGTAGGCCTGTTCCTGTGCACCGCTGTCCTTAGTTCTTAGATGTCTCTAGAAGAAAAATGGACATTTCAGCTACATTTTAACACAGCACCTGAGTAGAAAGCCTGTGAATTACAACCCAACCAAGACATCGGCCATAAACTGTGAACTGACTCGGTGGCACGCTGGTTAGCACTACTGTCTTGCAGCACCAATGATCTAGGTACAATTCCAGGCTTGGATGACTGTGCAAACACATTGCAAACATTCTCCTTGTGTCTGTGTGGGTTTCCACCGAGCGCTCTGGTTTCCTCCCACAGCCTAAAGATGTGCAGGTTAGGTGATTGGTCATGTTAAATTGCCTGTAGTGTGTCCCGGGATGTGCAGACTAAGTGAATTACCCATGGTAAATAGGTGTTACGGGAATGGGCTAGGTCCATTTGAAATGCTCTTTGACGGTCATGGTAGACTTGATGGGCTGAATGGACTTGATCTACACTGTAGGGATTTTGTGACTCTTTTACTTTTCATGACTTTGTATCTGGTCAAGTTTTCCTTTTTCTGTAATTGTATGCATGGACTTCAAGTGAATGCGTTACATTTCAGAACTACTAAGAAATGTTTAATATTTTTACCTAAGTTAGTTTCAGAACAATAAATGGAAGTTTTTACTTTATTTAAAAATGTTAAAAAAAGCCCTGTTTAACTAATCCTTTCAACAAGCGTGTAAACAGTTAAGTATAGACACTCAATCAGGAAACACACCTCACAAATTTTAAATACAACCATTAATATGAAATGAGGACAGTATTGAAAAAATAGGAAGATAATTCTACTCCTCACCTAGTTGCAACAAGAGACATTTGGAGATAGTAGTATCCTCATGCTGCTCTTGTCCTTGCAGCTGGTTGACTTTTTCAGTTTGGGAGATGCTGCAATTCATCCAGTGAATAAAACACATTAGTACTGGTAGGAGTGTAAGTGTTTAAGGGTGAACTGCTCATTATTACTTTTATATGTTCTCTATCGATTATCAATGATCTTTGCAAGTTATGTCCATAAGCCATTTGGTTGTCTCATTGCACCCCGTGAAATAATCACTATTTGTGCAGTTATATTTCACGTTAAATTACATTTCATGTGATTTTGAAGCACCATACCTGTACTCCATTGTGAATAACAAATAATCATGGACTGTAGTTCTTACAAGTTTCTAGCAATGATCTCCTATGCTATAGAAAGAGAAATATAATTTGAGCCTGAGTTTTTATCAAGCAGCCAACTTAACTAGTTACACGCATGTATTTGGACCAACCGCAGTGGACAGAATAACCTGCAACTTTGCATGATTAATATTGAACATAAAATCTACAGCAGTTACATCAACCAATAATTGGCCAATGCTGCTGTCACAGTCTGGTATTCAATATTAATTACATTCAGTAAAGAAGATTACTGGATTCCAGCCAACGCTAATAGGCTATAATTTAAATTAGACTGCCACTTGAGTGTGGCAGCACAATGTGAATCACAAGTTATTTTTATTTATTGTCCAATATTCAAATGCAAACATTTTGAAATTCCACAAGGAAATCAGCTTGGTGCTATCTTAGAAGCATACAATGGAGTTCAGCCTAGTTGTATTCTCAACCGATGGTTAGATTGGGTTGAGCTGTGTAGGTTGGGGATGAGCTCCATTAGTTATCCTCTTCATGTTTACTGTTACACAAACTTCAATTCACATCTCAACTTCACTTGAAGCTTTCATTTTCATCTGTTGATATGTTGAGTAAATTTTAGAGGTGACAAGGGTTTTTTTTGTGCCTCCTTTTGAGAGAACTAGTGAGAATGTGCCATTGTCTCTTTTTGGCAAGGCCTGCCGAATCATGTACCACTTGAGCATTTGACAGAGGTGGGAACTGCTGGCTAACTTAAGACAGGCAGCTCTTTAGAATTGTGGAGCCACTTTGGAAAAAATGACTGCTGCTAATAAGACATCCATCCAAAGGCTAAAAGCTTTACTGAATCACAGGTGTGAGATGAGTAGTGTCAGGGCAGTGGCCAACTGCAGGCCTTTCATGCCAGGTCTTTCAAACAGCTGCGAGTGCCTTTCTTTGAGGAGAGCATTCCCTGGAACCACACAAGTAATCATCTACAGGTTTGCTTGTAGTGCTTCCCACGTGGCAAGCCCCAGTATGCCACTGGCTTACCACTACTCATGGCAGGATGAGTACCCCTAAGGGGGCATTAATTCTCTGAAGGGCCTCAGTTGATAGCACAGGAAATCTGTCTCATGAGCCTTCTCAGCCAAGTTAATTGTGATGAAGATGGATGTCATCTTCCTACCTGTATAAAAGACCATCCCATCCACCAAGCTCATCATGGAGGAGGGAACAAGATTCTGCTTATTGTCTCCTTCTCCTTCTGAAAAAGAATAATTTTCGTTGTTTATGTTATAGTTCAGTTTTTTTCCACTAATTTTGGGTAAAACACTCTGTACTGGTTTTGCATCAGGAATAAGGAAAAGTCATTGAACAATTTTCTTATTTCTCCCTTTTGAGAATTCATTAGGACGTAAACCTTAATGTTGTTTTGTCTTCTACTTTATTTGCTTCCTCTTCCTAATTTAATCAAAGTTTGATATTATTTAATTTTAATATGCTTTTCCCTTTCTATTCTTGTTTTCAAAATGTTCTTTTGATATTCTCTTCTCATTATCTTTTAGCCCAAATATTTATCTGCTTTGCTATTTTATTTTTCCTTACCATCAATTTTTGTTTTCCTTTTCAATAGTTAATGTTTATCTTAAATTCAAAAATATATTATAATTAAGATTACACGTACATTGATATTTCTATATATTTGAGCATTGATTCTTAGATATTTCAATTGTATGACGTGTTCAGCATAAGATCTTTATTGACATGCTGTTATGTCTGCTTACAAGTGTGTGCGCCTCAAGGCAGAGGTCACGAAGACTATTGACCAGGAAGCGTATTAGTAGATGACTGCATTTTAATTCAAACATCCCCCTTTTTGTTTAAAAAAGAATTGTAAGCATTTTTTGTAACTGAGTTAGCCAAATTAGGCACAATCCAACAATGGTTCTCATGCATTGACATGTTTGTTACTGTAACTGATCCCACGTTTGTCCATTTAATTACATACATGGCATGCACGATCTCTAAAGTTTTTGAGTCTTGTGATGATACGTTTGTGAGTTGTTCTTTTTCTTTGCTGTTTGTTGTGCTTTCTGGTTTGTTGTGACATCTCAGCTGACTGCAGATTTATGTTCTTATTTTGGACACTTATTTCCTTCAGTTGCATTAAATGTGTTTGGAAAGGCAATCCTTTGTGTAGTATTTTATATTGACATCAAGTTTCCTTTGCACTCCTGCAAGTAAACCTTCTCTGTCTTTTGAGATGATGGGAACTGCAGATGCTGGAAATTCCAAGATAATAAAATGTGAGGCTGGATGAACACAGCAAGCATCTCAGGAGCACAAAAGCTGACGTTTCGGGCCTAGACCCTTCATCAGAGAGCTGATGAAGGGTCTAGGCCCGAAACGTCAGCTTTTGTGCTCCTGAGATGCTGCTTGGCCTGCTGTGTTCATCCAGCCTCACATTTTATTATCTTCTCTGTCTTTTGCTGTTTTGTTTGTTCATTAGTTAATAAGGCTGGCAAAATACTATCAATCTTTTCTGGAAAGTTGAAAGTTATGACCCAAAACCTTTGACTTGCTTCTGATGAGAAAAGTGGCTTTAGTATTATGTCATGTTTGGAATTCTGTACCTTCAGTCTTGGACTCTCAGACTAATTTGGCCTCTCAGGGTAAGCATTAACCTGTCACAGAACCTCGTTTAGCTTTTGGATTGTTGTCTGGCGTAACTTTATATAGATCTGTGAAGATCATATTGTTGTAATAAGCATTAGCGCGTATCAAGCACTTCACATTTATTTGACGTTCTCATTCTGCTGTCTTCATCACAATAGTTACTAATCATTTCTGGCTTTTCGATTTGACGTTGCTCACCTGTTTTAAGGTATCAGATTGAATAGGCTGAATCTTCATACAGAAATTCTGTGGTATTCATTACTATTGTATGCTTAGCTAAATATTGCATGCAAAATGGTTTAAACCTCTTGCAGTCAAAGCACTGACAATACCTTTTCTTTTGTTTTATGTGATTTATATTTATGTTTTTCTACGCAACTTGTCCAATGATATTGACTTTTCTCTTGGTCCTTCTGCGTATACTTGCCATTTTTTCATACATTATTTACTTGAATAGACTAGGTTGCTAACGTAGGGGACAGATTTGAGTTGGTTGTCAACAAAGGGGCGGCACAGTGGCTCAGTGGTTAGCACTGCTGCCTCACAGCACCAGGGACCGGGGTTTGAATCCACTCTTGGGTGACTGTCTGTGTGGACTTTGCACATTCTCCCCGTGCTCCAGTTTCCTCCCACAATCCAAAGATATGTGGATTTGGTGGATTGGCCATGCTAAATTGTCTGTAGTGTTCAGGGATGAGTAGGTTATAGGGGGATTGGTCTGGTTGTGATGCTGTGAGGGTCAGTGTGGACTTGTCAGGCCAGTGGGACTGTTTCCACACTGTAGGGATTCTATAGTGAACACATCTGTGTTGTCCATATTCTGGACAATCCACGCATGTATGTGCTGTGGCTGTTTACCAGCTGTGAGCTTCGGCACACATTTATAACTTTTCTCAAGTATTAGATTTTCTTCTCTTAGCAGTTGCATTATTATGACAGAATTATCTGTAGCATGAGAGATTTTGCAGTTGATTAGACATTCATTGATTGCATAAATTGTCAGGTTTTTGCAGTCTGAGTTAAAGGTTAACATATGGATGAATGGATGCTTTTTAAGCTTTGGTTGTGAAATTTTCATTTTTCATAGTGCAGCTGATTCTTTGAACAGCCACTTATATAGGTCTGAAAGTCAGAGAGCCTTCACGACTCTTGTGGTGGAATGGTTGCCCTTACCTCTGAGGCAGGACTTAGGTTCAATTCCCTCCTGTTCTAGAGATGTATCATAACGTTTATGAACAGTTGATTAGAAAATACTAAATCAGAAAACCTGCACAGTCCAGGTTTCAAAGAAGTGTATCATATCAGACTAAATGGTTGTCTGACATCTCGACCTTTTGGCATATGCTTGGAACACCCATGTCCTTCGCAGCATTTAGCAACACAAAAGAAGCTGCTGGAAATTTGGTGCGTGCTAACTTAGGAATTTGGGCCTTACAAAAACCAGCACCAATGATGCTATACAATCCAGTTTACCAACCTTACGTTTCAGGTTGGCTTGCATGCTACTACTGATTGGAGTTGCTTATTGCCTATACACAAATTAATATTGGTTTTAAATATGATCAGTGAACAAAATTACTAATAATGAAACTAAATGGATAAATGGAAGCACACTGTGTCAATGGTTGCAGAACTATTCTGACAAATGGCTTTGAAAAATTGTATAATCCATCCATTAAGAATTGAAGCAAGATAAACTTCACCATTGTTGGAAGACATCAATAATGCAATTCTTGATGCATTTAAAGCCTGCTTTTTTTTGTAAAGCTTGTTCACTGAATGTATTTACTCAAATCTTTTGTGTTTCTATAGCAGTAGTTTGTGATGCACCCACACAATCCATTTACATTCGGATGTAAGTTATGCTAATTAATACTTTTCCTAAGGGATTTGTTGAACGCTGTGCAGATACATAACACAACATGTTAATGACATGATATATTCAGCCTATTCTTGTTTAAATGATTTTTGAAAAAATATACATTTGTCATATTCACCATCAGGGTAGTATGAAAAGATTTATAAAAATCAGAGGTAGCCCTCTGTCTGCCTCAGTTACAGTCCTATTGCAGTATCAGAGACCCAGTGTTTTCATTCTGATATTCCCATATGTTTGAGCCATTGATCCCATTCCTTTTTTTTCTGATTCCTGTGTTGTTCAGGGATTTCACACCTCCGTCTTAAAAACCCCTGAGTTACTAACACCTTGCCAAACAAAATTAAGATGATATAGTACACGGGAAATCTCTTGGGAAGCATATTAATTGGAATACTTCAAATGCAAATCTAATGAGATTATTTAGAAAAGCTGCACAGCTATGTTTTGGTCATTTACTGTATAATAGTTATACGAGCTACACAAAACTCTTGAGTTAGGCATTGTAAATGTTGGCTGAGTTTAAAAAATCATATTTAGTGATGTCTCAATGGTCCACTACCTCCAATCTGGGAGAGACCTCCAACTCAATTTACGTTGCTGATGTGTACTAGGACTCGACATGTATGCAACTGCAATAAAGTAGGAAGTTTAAACATCCAATTGTCTGTTTAACCCTGCTTACTTTAGTCTATGACAATAGGACAAGAAGGCCAAAAGCATTGAGTCTTGGGCAGGTTGCTCTAAGGCTGCTTTGGTTTGCATGCAGTATTTTTAAAAAAATCTCATTCATGGGAATGAGGGCATTGCTGGCAAGACCAGCATTTATTGTCTATCCCGAATTGTTAATTACTGGGGTCTGGAGCCACACGTAGGCCAGAACAGGTAAGAATGGCAGAGACAACAGGAACTGCGGATGCTGGAGAATCCGAGAATCTGCTATTCTTACCTAAGATAACAAGGTGTAGAGGTGAATGAACACAGCAGACCAAGCAGCATCATAGGAGCAGAAAGGCTGACATTTCGGGCCTCGACCCTTCATTAGACTCTTAATTCCAGATTTTTATTGAATTCAAATTCCACCATCTGCTATTGCAGGATTAGAACCTAGGTCCCCAGAACATTACCAGGGTCTCTAGATTAACAGTCAGCAATAATACCACTAAGCTGTCATCCCCCTCTCATTTACTTGCAGCTATTCAGACAGGTCTAAAAGCAATCACATTTTAAGTAAGTCAGCACTTCAGCAACTGCTTCAATGCTTAGCCTTATGCAGTGCAATGTTCACTTTCCTCTCGCAATGTTCACCCTCACCCCATACCACCATTATCGCCCCAATCCTCCAAAAACTTTTGACTCCTCCCATTCTTCTATCCTCTCTTCCTTAGACTCCCAAAAAAGTCCAGTATGCATTCAATCCAACATACCATCATGAAATAATGGTCATTTAGAAACTGCAATGTCACCCCTCCTTCTGACATTATACACCCTTCTACCTACATATTGCTCACTGTCTCCCATACCCAGCCTGCTTTCTCAAATCCTTGTTTCTCATCTGGTGGGTGTTGGAAAAGTAATCCTTGTTGGGCAGTGAGGAAGATCAAGTCTTTGTATGAAGTTGAGGGAGAGCATGCGCCCTATTGAGGATTAAAGAAAGAAGTTAAATGTTGTTTGGTAGTGAGGAGAGAGAAAAACATTGTTGGGGGTGGATGTTAAATGCTAAGTGGATGATTGTGGAGATGTGCACTACTAGATGGTCGGGGAGGGAGAGGATATTAGTTAGTGGTGAGGAATGGGTATGAATCCAGGGGAGAGGAGGATTAGACAGGGCTTTGAACATTGTTGGGTTGTAACAAGTGTGAGCATTGTCAGTGAGAGGAGGTTGTGCAGAGTTGGTGTTGACAGCTGCATTTAAAATAACCTAAATCGGTGAACTGAAGACAGACCATCAATTTATAATGGGAAAAGAGAGTGTGACTGCACTGAAATTACACTGGACAATTTCCTCCTGGATGCTCATCCCTGGAATCCTGTAGAGCTGCAAGCAGAAGCTACAAAGGGTAACATAGTAAATGGTTCTTGTGTGGGTTCTTCTAGCCTTAATTCAGGTTCAGCTCAGCCTACTTAGTAACCGTTAAATAATGTTTGTTGGCCTGGTACAATGTAACAATGGTAAGGATAAGGAGTAGGAGGCTCTGCACTGTACAGAGTCCAATCTTCTTAGTGGAGTGCTAACACATGATTATTGAAGGCACAGTGTGATCACAGAGATAATGGGAACTGCAGATGCTGGAGATTCTAAGATGATAACAAAGTATGGAGCCAGATAAAAACAGCAGGCCAAGCAGCATCTTAGGAGCACAAAAGCTGAAGTTTTGGGCCTAGACCCGTCAGGCTCTTGCTATGCCTTGAACCAATCTGCAAGGCAGTGAGCATCAATTGTTGGGTTCACTTCACACAATTATAGGCTACTAGCCAAATCTACCAACAGAGATGAGTTACTGTAACAAGAATATAAGAAAGATGCAGTGAAGCTGGAGGTCTCTAGGGGCTAAAGACAGCCCACTAGGGATTAAATCTCTCCTTTGACAGCCAACAAAAATTCTTTCAGAGAGCCCTCTCTGATGAAGGGTCTAGGCCTGAAACGTCAGCTTTTGTGCCCCTGAGATGCTGCTTGGCCTGCTGTTCATCCAGCTTCACACTTTGTTATCTTGAATTCTCCAGCATCTGCAGTTCCCATTATCACAAAAGCTCTTGCAGCATTTGTTCTGGCATGTTGAACTGGATTGATTCATTGAGATAGCAGCAATGAGCCTTATCTTATTCTTGTTCAGAGGTCCTGTTCCTGTGCTGTAATGTCCTTTGTTCTATTAACTTCTTCACTGTCCACTGTACGGTTAATCTTGGCGTCATCTACAATATTACTAACCATGCTTCCTATATTGTAGTATTACTGGTAGTTGTTTGCACAACAAAGGTTGTATCTTAACCATTCACCTTTTCCAGGAGTTTGCTAAGAGCAATGTACTGTGGTTATTCTGGCCCTTAAATGTTAACATGGTTCTACATTCTACCTTGTAAGCAGGAAACCTGTAAGGTTGTAAGACAGGTGGTTCTCTCAGGTTGAGGTACTACTGATCGAATAGCTAAAGGCCACAGATTCAGACAGTTTTATGCACTCAAACATGGACAAGCTATTTAGACAGATCTGCTGAATACTGGAAATCTGCAGCACCAGAAACTCTGGCTCTTGTGCTATTTCTTATTCAGATATCAGTTTTTCTCAAATTAGGAGCTGTATTTGTCTTAACTTATCGCCTCTTGCAATATAAACACAATGAATGTGGAATGTCTGGTGAGTGTCTGGTATTTTGTAGTTCTTCATTAGCCTAAAAAAATTACCCTACTTATCCAATCTCTTTGTGATGGTCAAATAATTGGATCTGGAAGTCCTAGGTCCTGCTAACCTGTTGCTACCACTGCCCTGCTGGTTTGAATTCTCTGGATACACCATGACCCTTCTAACTCTGGGATTTCACTGACCTTTCACAAAGGGAAAGCTGCTGCTCACCATTTACAGACAGTAGAAATAGTATGAGTTGGGGTGCATTCTGCTGACACTGAGATTTCTGAGATCCATGACTTAGAAGCTATCTTAAAATGTTTGCTGGGACAATGTGTACTTCATTGTTGAACAGCATGAGCAGAACCCATCTGAAGTTGCGATCAAAAACACTTTAAGAAAATAATGATTAAAAGTAGAAATGGTTTCCTGCTTACAAGGTAGAATGTAGAACCATGTTAACATTTAAGGGCCAGAATAACCACAGTACATTGCTCTTAGCAAACTCCTGGAAAAGGTGAATGGTTAAGATACAACCTTTGTCGTGCAAACAACTACCAGTAATACTACAATATAGGAAGCATGGTTAGTAATATTGCAGATGACACCAAGATTAACCGTACAGTGGACAGTGAAGAAGTTAATAGAACAAAGGACAATACAGCACAGGAACAGGCCCTTCGGCATTCCAAGTGAGTGTTGACACATCTTCCCCTCCCATACTATAAACTGTCTTCACTTCCAGGATCCGTGTCCCTCTTTTCCCTTCTTTGTCATGTATTTGTCAATGTGCTTCTTGAAAGCTGCTATTGTGTGTGCTTCCTCTGGCAGTGCATTCTTTGCACTCGGCATCCTTTATGTGGAAAAACCTGCCTCATACATCTCTTTTAAACATCACCGACCGCCACCCCCAACCCTCTGAACCTGTATTCCCTTGTAATTGGCCCTTCCACCCTGGAAAAGTGCCTCATACTTTCCACTTTATCCATGCCATTCAGAATCTTGTAAAATGTTAGACTCAGGAGTCTATAATCCCTAGGTTTTTCCCTGCTATCCTTCTTAAGCAATAGGACAACATTGGCTATTCTCTAGACCTTTGCGACCTCGCCTGTGGCCAAAGAGGATACAAGGATATCTGTCAATATTCGAGCAACTTCTTCTCTTGCCTCCCTCAATGTTTGGGATAGTCCCATC
This sequence comes from Stegostoma tigrinum, assembly GCF_030684315.1. Lineage (NCBI taxonomy): Eukaryota > Metazoa > Chordata > Chondrichthyes > Orectolobiformes > Stegostomatidae > Stegostoma > Stegostoma tigrinum. Next base: position 58,063,110 of record NC_081366.1, read on the forward strand.
AGAACACAGGAACTTATCTACCTCAATGATGATCTAAGACTAAAAAGATACCTTGACTAATTGGCCCCATGAGCTGACAAGTGGCAGATGGAGTTTAATTTGAATCAGTGTGAGGTATTGCATTTTGATAAAACAAACAAAGGTAGGACTTCTCCATTAATAGTAGGGCCCTGAGTAGTCCTGTCAAACAGAGAGTCCCAGGGATTCAAGTGCATAATTTTTTTGAAATTTGCATCACAAGGTGTTTAAGCAGGTATTTAGCATGCTTGCCTTCATTGCTGAGACCTTTGAGTATGGGAGTGGAGGCACCATGTTGAGGTTGTACTAGACATTAGTGAGGCCTCTTCTGGAGTATTGTGTGCAGTTCTGGTTGCCCCGCTATAGGAAGGGTATTATTAAATTGGAGTGGATTCAGAAAAGATTTGCTAGGATGGGGGGGGGGTGGGGTGGTGTTTGAGTTTAAAAAATATGCTGGATAGGCTGGAACTTTTTCACTGGAACGTAGGAGTTTGAGGGGTGAACCTACAGAGGTTTATAAAATCATGTGGGGCATAGATAAGTTGAATAGCAAGGGTCTCTTCCCTAGGGGTAGGAATTCATAACTAGGGAGCATACATTTAAGGTGAGAGGAGAAAGTTTTAAAAAGGACACGAGGGGTATCTTTTTCACACAGTGTGATTTGTATGTGGAATGAACTGCCAGAGGAAGTGATGGGTGCAGGTACAGTTACAACATTTAAAAGAGATTTGAATAAGTAGATGAATAGGAAATATCTGTAGGGATATGGTCCAAATGCAGGCAAGTGGGACTAGTTTAATTTGGGAACATGGTCAGCTTGGACTATTTCGACAGAAGGATCTGTCCCTATGCTGTATAACTCTTTGAATGTGACCCTCTTTGATGTCCCTTCTTTGCCCTTCTGTTACTGCTTGAAATGATTTGCATTTTACTGAATGGAAAGTTTACAATACATCAATATCATCTTTAACATTTTAGAATGTAATCTTTCTAATAATTCCTTTGAATAATATTCCATGATTATTTCAGACTTGTGACTTGTTAAAGTTTGATTACCGCAATGTAAAATTAATTTATCTTTTCTCATAATCATTTTAATCCACCATCTATGAGTAAATTGATTTAAATAAACAAAATGACTTTTAAAAAGACCTACATGGATCCATGATAATGGGAACTGCAGATGCTGGAGATTCCAAGATAATAAAATGTGAGGCTGGATGAACACAGCAGGCCAAGCAGCATCTCAGGAGCACAAAAGCTGACGTTTCGGGCCTAGACCCTTCATCAGAGAGGGGGATGGGGGGAGGGAACTGGAATAAATAGGGAGAGAGGGGGAGGCGGACCGAAGATGGAGAGTAAAGAAGATAGGTGGAGAGGGTGTAGGTGGGGAGGTAGGGAGGGGATAGGTCAGTCCAGGGAAGACGGACAGGTCAAGGAGGTGGGATGAGGTTAGTAGGTAGCTGGGGGTGCGGCTTGGGGTGGGAGGAAGGGATGGGTGAGAGGAAGAACCGGTTAGGGAGGCAGAGACAGGTTGGACTGGTTTTGGGATGCAGTGGGTGGGGGGGAAGAGCTGGGCTGGTTGTGTGGTGCAGTGGGGGGAGGGGATGAACTGGGCTGGTTGAGGGATGCAGTGGGGGAAGGGGAGATTTTGAAACTGGTGAAGTCCACATTGATACCATATGGCTGCAGGGTTCCCAGGCAGGGTTCCCTCCCCCCATCCCCCTCTCTGATGAAGGGTCTAGGCCCAAAACGTCAGCTTTTGTGCTCCTGAGATGCTGCTTGGCCTGCTGTGTTCATCCAGCCTCACATTTTATTACATGGATCCATTGTTAGTTGTCCTGGGATGCTGTGATCAGGTTCTGAGGCAGCTAAAAGTTAGATTCAAATGCTTTTAAAACATGCCTGTTAGTGTCTGAAATATCGCTTAATTTGAAGAGGACATGATTGGGAAAGGGGCTTGGCTCAAAAAATGCTGGTGGGAGTGGTTGATATATACTGAACATTGTACCATTGGATCAAGCATTGTGGAGAATAAAGGGAACTACATCTCTAAGGATGACTCCTGAATAAGTGTGAAAGCAGCTGTATCACAGCGACACATCAGATTATGCAGTGCAGGAGCAGGGTCTGCAATGCTCTAGATAAGATGTCCATTCTTCCAACCCTTTGTATATAGAGATATTCAATAAAACCTGTTGTAGTTCACACATAAGAATGCGGCTCACACATTACATGGTGGCAACAAAAGCCAGAACCAGATGAAAATGACAGCTAAAACCCAGCAACTGTGGAGTGTTACAGATAAACCATGAGGTCAGCCCCATGATTTGAACCCATAGGTAGTAGCTCCATGTTAATAAGGGCTGAGACAAACTGCAATGCTCATGCAGATACCAGATTGGGAAGAGGGAAAGGCCAGGAAAAAAGTTATACAAAAGTGGGATAAATTTCAAGATAACAAAGTGTAGAGCTGGATGAACACAAAATGGTCTAGGCCCGAAACGTCAGCTTTTCTGCTCCTAAGATGCTGCTTGGCCTGCTGTGTTCATCCAACTCTACACTGTTATCTCAGATTCTCCAGCATCTGCAGTTCCTGTTACCTGGGATAAATTTCAAAGCAGGATACGTGGCAAGCAACGAGCAAATATCAGTTGGCCATAGTCAGTAAAACATTACTTCAATACAAGGTTCTTACAGGAATGGGAAACAAACAAACACTCAGAATTTCTATCAGTGGCCAATACATATAGAAACAAGAGACAGCCCATCTCACAAAGAAACCCTAGCATCAGAAATCCAACTGAACCAGTTTAGAGTGATATGAGGAACAAGAAAAACCAGATCACAGCTGCAGCAGCAGGGACACTTAAATGCAGATCATAGCTGCCTGTGTTCTAGCAGGAGGTGATACAAAGTAGGAGGATGAAATCTTCCTGGGTAAAGTGGCAGACCCAGTGCAAGATTCTGACTTCCCTGACTGTGTAGACCAGAAAATAAATTCCAGTATGCAGATTTTAACGTAAGTGACGAGAAGTCGACCTTGAGGCCGAAATAATTCATCTCTGCAAGTTATGTAGTATCACCTCGTTCTTGCACTTTTTGCCCCTATTAAGACAGCCTTGGATATTCTATACTTTATTAACTGCTTCCTCAATCTGGTCTGCCAAATTTAATGGATTATAGACAAACAACCCTGCATTCCTGTGCTCCAACACCCCCTTTAGAATTATGCCCTTCATGTTATGTTGTCTCTCTGCATTCTTTCCACCAAAATGTGTCACTTCACATTTTTCCACATGGGGCTTAACCTGCCTCGTGTTCATCCATTTTTCCAACTTGACTGTGTTCTTTTGAATTTCAACATTATGTTCCTCACTAATCACAAAACTTCCATGTTCAGTATAACCCACAAATTTTGAAATTTTATGTGATACACTAGGGTTGACACCAATAATATAGATAACAAAAAAAAGGGGAACTAAAATTGACTCCTGTGGAGCTCCATTATAAACCTTCCTATAGACTGCAAAACATGCGCCAACTATGGTTTTGTATGATTTACATTCTTGTGTGAATATTCACAGGTTTTATTGAACATATCTACAGATAGAAGATGATAAGGGGAGTCATCTTATCTGGAAATCTGCAGACCCAGGTTCCAGTTGCTTGTGATTTGAGAGAGCTGTTTTTGCAATGATGTGCAGTTGTGCTCAATGTAAAAATATAATTTTCTTTACATTGCTGACCTGCAGAACTACTTGAAGTGATTACTTTATTGAAAGGTTTACTTTATTCTGCTGATGATTTCTATTTTTAGCAAAGGGTAATCATTCTTGTTCTCTCTCTCTGAAAATAGTTCTCTAATGCTTCCATAGATTACAGAGGAGTTTCCTCCTCAGCTTCCAGCTGTTATTTATAAAAATTAACAATTTCTATACATTGAATAGTATTATGATCCACTTTGGACTTTGAGCATCTCTTTCCATGGGATAGCCTTTTAGTTGTCTGTTGTAAGTTATTGTGTTTCTTGAAGGGAAATTCTGAGTACTGCTAGTTTTGTTTCCTAAATGCATCAAGCTCAGATTCATGTTCTTTGTGCATGTTTGCAAAGATTTATTGCATATAGTTGTCTTCTGTCTGTGTTGTGTGGCACCATCCAGCCATAGTGAAGCCTCAATGCTCTTAAATTTGTTTCAAAACTCTGAAACCATCTTTCCTGCATGACCGAAGATCACTTCTTAATTCTAAAATTCTAGATATCTCAGATTCCCTGATCAGTTTACTCGATGTGGAAATTTTAAAGTTTCTCGTTTTTTTTAAACTGGTTGAACCAGTTCAAGGTTTATTTCTTGCTTCCTGGCAGTGGTCCATTTTTCCCCTGTGGCAGGAATGTTTGACCTAAATATGATTACAGTAGTTGTTGCTGTATCTCCTGTGCAATTCTAGTGAATAAATTGACTTCATTCTTTCTTCAAGAAAGGTTTAATTCTCCTGAAAAGAAACAGCTGGGTTTACAGGAATAATGGCACCTGTATCTAAGATACAGAAAAGTCTGAAGTTCCAGATTCTTTTGAATGGATGATTTGAGTGATGGTTTCCTTCTCTATAACCTTCCTCTGAACACCTAGGCACTATCCAAAATGCCCTCTGGTTGTTGGATCCCACCTTCTTTGCCTTATTTTCTTACAATTTTCAGCTTCTGTTTGGAGAAATATGGTGTGCCTTTCCGCATCCTTGCTGGACTACCTTCCATGTCTGCTGATTAAAGAACGGTTGATGTTACATGTGCAGCGCCGTTTCATAAAAAATTACAATGCTTAGGAAACTCCTACATGGAAGCTGTAATACTGCTTCCAATATAGTGAAGCATAGGGAAAAATGCCCCACAGTCTGATTCTAGTACACTCTGAGCTGGAAAGTTGAACAGAGGGCTTCTGAGATTTTCTGGCCTCAAGCATGGTTAAGCATCCCAAAGAATTGATATGTTCTCTCTGCTATCCAATCTAAAAATAATTTTACCAGCATTTATCTTAATCTCTGCATACTGGTGTCTTTGAACCATTGGGAGTCAAATTCTTGCTGTGAGCCTGCCACCTTGCCTCTCAGTGACCCTTGCTTTTGGCACTCTGAACAGTTGTGGACCCTGTTAAATTGTCTATTGCATCCTGGTCTTTCAATTTATACTTGTGACCATCTTTAAACCTATTTGAATTGGGTTTCTGCCTTTGTATCTTGGTTAATACTTAATCACACCATGTTTTGGCAATTGGTACATTTTCAGAGAACTCATTTCTTCCCCATCTCTGAATGTATTTTAGTTTCTGTTCAATGTTTTTAACTGTGACTACTTTATTTCTCCCTGTTGCTCACTGCATACTTAGCCACAAATCATCTTCCATTCTTTTTGAACTCTGTGCAGCTGTCTGGTTCTATGGCTCAGACACCTCAGCGTCCATTGTTTGCCAATCCTTACTCTTGCTGATCTTCACTTTAGGTAAATGAAGTAGAATGGAGGATTTCTAATCAAGCATTCCTGATTTAGTTTTTCTCAAGGTATTAAAATATATCAATTCTGGAATAAATGTAATTAATGTTTGTGTGCTTTCATCTTAAATGTTTATTGTGGTGTTACACCTCATATCGACTAAAGGAGAAAAAAATGCATAAGTGTTTTGGAATGAAGCTTGAATTAATTTTTACTTGTAGATTTGTTATTTGCCCATTAGGTTGCCTGTAAATCAGCTTTATGAAGCTCAGAAGCTTGACCGCCAGCTGCGTGAGCGTTGCTTTACACTCAGAGTTAACATCTAATCTTCTTGACATAATAAATCTCGTCATAATCTTCTTATCTGACTGACAACTTAAATAATAGGTACAAAAAATATTATCTTAGTCATCATCTTTGTAGTACATTATCAAGTCACTAGAAAATCTGTTAAGCTTTCTCTTGATATGTATTGATTTTGATGTGCTTGCAATGTTATTACAAAACATTTTGCCGTCAAACTCTGGGAAACTGATGCCAAAATAGTAAGTATGATCAAATTGGTATATTCATTTTCAAAGAATTGAGTGATTCGAAGTAGATCTGCTGAAAATTGAGGAGCAAAGCTGTATGTAGTCAAATTTCACCATAGATCACAACTCTTGACCTTCCATTTGTTTTATAAAAGCTTGTGTCTCATTTCAAAAAAAAAACTTGTCAGTTTGCACTCGAACTGTTGCCTGCGCCACAGGCCAATGCAGGTTTTTTTTTTATAAAAATATTATTTTCACCAGAAGCTGTGAATGAGAAGCACTGCAAGAATCTCTGACTTCATTTCAGATGAACCTCCACCGTCAGAAGGCAAATCACAACCTACAAAAATTAAATGTTGCTATGTATTGCATGGAATGACAGCTTTTCATTTCAGTGCAGCTTGAAGAAAAATCTGCTCCTACGAGCTTAACAGTGCAAAAAACCGTATGTTCTCAATTCATACAAAATAAACCTCAAAGGGCACACATTATTGGAATTGACCAGCTGCCATTCTGTTTGAAAATTTTATAATATCTGACCTGTGGGAAACCCATAGATTAAAATTAGTGATGTAATGGGATGATTCAGTGAAGAGGGGTCATTTTTAAATGTAACACCTTTTCCGATATCTCTAATAATAATGGATATTTTAAGTAGTTTTTTTGATGTAATGTTTGAGGCAACAGCTTTCAAAGTTGTTTGTCACGGACTAAATTCCTGTCTAAATAAATTGCAATGATGAAGATATGTAACATTATGATTAAAAGTATTTCTAACTGACCAATATTAAATTATAAGACAGATTTCTACATTTGGTAAATTTTAAAACATCCAAGGAATGTAGCAGCATCAAATAAAATATCTGTATGCCACATTAAAACAAAATCCTTTTTGCTTTTGTCAAGTGATTGAACAACTTCTGTAAGAAGTGAAACAAAGTCAAATATTTCACTTTGGATTCATCTGACTTGGAACCTGAAACTTGTAGATAACTAATTGTCTTCTAATTCATCTCAAAAGACACTTTTCTGTGTTTTAGCAGATGTAATCAAGTTGGTGCTGATGGTTTGCTTGTTAAAGAAAATTGAGAATAAAGCAAAACCCATGTACTGACTTCAAACAGACCCATTGCTCAATCGGTCCTGAAAAGGTCTTGAAGTAAAAATCAGGTCTCTCTGTGGAGAAAACCACAAACCCTTCTCCTGTCAGGACTGAAAGGATCCCCAGTTATATTCATTCAGCAGAACCACAGTGCCTGTTTAAACATTTCCCATTTACTTGTCACAGTTGTAATCTTTTGTCACAGCTGTAGTCTTTTGTCAGCTGAGAAACCAATTCACAAATCAATTTTTCCAACAGCATTTTTGAAAGAAGTGATTTAATGACCTCTGAACCATAAACCTTCACAGTAGATTCATAGTGTGATCAAAGTTCTGAGAGTGACGAGTGATGTGAAAACTGATTACACAAGGGATGTTGCCTACAAAATGTTAAGCAATTTAAATAAAATTAGAATGTAGAGCTGGTGTTATGAAAGACAAAGGTTTGCTTACTGGTATGAATACCACAACAAATGAATGCAATATTCAGAGGCATAAATAGGATTATTTGTAGTACTTTAATAAAGAGTGCAATTTGTGCTTAGAATGTGTTCCATTCTAAATCTTGAATAAATTCTAATCTGTATTCTGTCATAACAGGTGTGTAATTATCAAAGTTGCCAGTGTGTTGGAATGCTGCTGAGAGTAGATACCCATAAAAGAAACTTATATGTTTAACACTGTATGGAAATTTGAAAATATTTCACAGATGCTCCAAATCTTGTTGGAGGCAGAGTGGCTGGAAAAACTTAATTTCACTCCCTCTGAATCTGTCCAGTACTGTGTTAAAATCTCTCTCTCAATTCTGACTTGGCAGTTCTGATTTTAATTAGGCTGTGTAGTCTAGTGGGTCCTGGCGAGGGCTAAAGCAAGTTCAAACTGAAACCCCGCCACCCACAAAACTACATCTCCAGAACCTTGGGAGTGAGAGTTTGGTTCGTCAGACTTGTTCCAGGGATGGAAAAAGATTGGGCAAATTAAGCATGTATTTTCTAGAGTTTCAAAGAGTGAGAGATGATTTCATTCAAACCTACAAAGTACTCATATGGAAAGACAGGGTGGATGCAGAAGATGTTTCCTCTGGCCAGGGAGTCTAAAATCAATGGGCATAATTAAAAATAAGGAGAATGCCATTTAGGACCAAGATGAACAGAGGCTTTTGTATTGGGATGTGGGTGAATTACTGCAGTTTTCCAGGCCAGAGGGCATGGTAGCTCAATATTAGAGTATATTTAAAGTTGAGTTTGATACAATTTCAATTATCATAGGATTATGATGGATATAATGTCTAAAAGCATTGAAATGATTGGTGAACTATTCACATTTTATGGTGAAGGAGGCCTAATTAGGTGAATGTCTACTTTTGCTACAATGCTCTTAAAAGGTGGGAGAAAATAGAGCTTTGGAGAATCTGGGATTCTGTGTAGGATGGAGGAGGAAAGTCATTAACAGTCATCACCACCCTGGCTTCAACAAAGCAGTATGCATCACAATGGTTGGTGTGGATAGACTGTAGGGCATGGTCCAGGTGGAAACTTGGAGAAAAAGTCTGGAAGTTTACAACTGATTTGGTGGACAAGGAGTGAGAGAAAGAAACAAACATGAGGTTCAGATGAAAAGAAGTTTCTTCACCAGAGAGTGGTGAACCTGTGGAGTGCTATGCAACTTTTAATAGTTGAGCATTAAACATTCGTTGCTTTCAGAGAGGAGTTAAATATAGCTTTTAGGGCCAAAAGGATGAAAGGATATTTGGAGAAAGTGGAAATAAGGTACTGAGTTTGATCAGCCACGATCATATTGAATGCCTAAATACACTACTCCTGCTCACATTACTGACTTATAGATGACGGACAGGCTTTGGGGGTAAAGAGGTGGTTATATGCTGCAGTATTCCTAGACTCTGACCTGTTCTTGTAGTTGCTGTATTTGTTTGGTGATAACAAAGTGTGGAGCTGGATGAACACAGCATGTTAAGCAGCATCTGAGGAGCACAAAAGCTGACGTTTCAGGCCTAGACCCTTCATTAGAAAAGGGAGAGGGGGAGAGGGTTCTGAAATAAATAGGAAGAGAGGGGGAGGTGGATTAAAGATGGATAGATGAGAAGATAGGTGGAGAGGAGACAGACAAGTTAAAAAGACAGGGATGAATCTTGTAGAGGGGAGTATAGGTGGGGAGGGGATAGGTCACGCCGGGGAGGACAGACAGGTCAAGGGGGCAGGATGAAGTTAGTAGGTCGGAAATGGGGGTGTGGCTTGAGATGGGAGGAGGGGATAGGTGACAGAAGAACATATTAGGGAGGTGGGGACGAGCTGGGCTGGTTTTGGAATGCAGCAGGGGGAAGTGAGATTTTGAAGCTTGTGAAATCCACAATGATACCATTGGGCTGCAGGGTTCCCAAGCGGAATATGAGTTGCTGCTCCTGCAACCTTCCAGTGGCATCATTGTGGCCCTGCAGGAGGCCCAGGAAGGACATCGTCTGCGGAATGGGAGGGGGAGTTGAAATGGTTCATGACTGCGAGGTGCAGTTGTTTATTGCGAACCGAGCATAGAGCAGGCCACAGCGGATGCAGTGTACCACATTGGCAGATGTGCAGGTGAACGTCTGCTTGATGTGGAAAGCCTTCTTGGGGCCTGGGATGGGGTGAGGGAGGAGGTATGGGGGCAAGTGTAGCACTTCCTGCAGTTGCAGGAGAAAGTGCCGGGTGTGGTGGGGTTGGAGAGTTGTGTGGAGCACACAAGGGAATCATGGAGAGAGTGGTCCCTCTGGAAAGCAGACAAAGGTGGGGAGGGAAAAATGTCTTTGGTGGTGGGGTTGGATTGCAGATGATGGAAGTGTCGGAGGATGATGCGTTGGATCCGGAGTTTGGTGGAGTGGCATGTGAGGATGAGGGGGATTCACTTATGGCGGTTATTGCAGGGAGGGATTGTGAGGGATGAGTTTCGGGATACTCGGTCAAGGGCATTCTCGACCACCGCGCGGGGGTGGGGAAGTTGCAGCCCTTGAAAAATGAGGACATCTGAGATGTACGGGAGTGAAATGCCTCATCCTGGAAGCGGATGCGGCAGAGGCGAAGGAGTTGGGAATAGGGGATGGAAGTTTTACAGGAAAGTGGGTGGGAGGAGGTGTATTCTAGGTAGCTGTGGGAGTCGGTGGGCTTGAAATGGATATCAGTTTCTAGGTGGTTGCCTGAGATGGAGACAGAGAGGTCCAGGAAGGTGAGAGATGTGTTGGAGATGGCCCAGGTGAACTTAAGGTTGGGGTGGAAAGTGTTGGTGTAGCCCAGTTGAGTTTCTGGTCAATGGTCACCCCTTAGGATGTTGATAGCGGGGAATTCACTAAAGTTAACACCCTTGAATTTCAAAGGATGATAATTGGCTGGGTTGGATTTGCCTTGCTTTTTGTCTGGAGGACACTTGGGAATTTTCCGCGTAGCCAGGTAGATACCAATGTTGAGCTGGTGTACTGGATATCAAGCCTCTCTTTTCCCACATTCATCTCAAATTAAAGTTTTCAAATAAGTATATTAATTTCCAAGTTTACCTGATTGTCAGGCCCAGGTTGATAGAAAGCAAGTGATAGTGGGAACTGCAGATGCTGGAGAATCCAAGATAACAAAGTGTGAAGCTGGATGAACACAGCAGGTGAAATAGCATCTCAGGAGCACAAAAGCTGACGTTTCAGACCTAGACCCTTCATCAGAGAGGGGGATGGGGAGAGGGTTCTGAAATAAATAGGGAGAGAGGGGGAGGCAGACCGAAGATAGATAGAGGAGAAGATAGGTGGAGAGGAGAGTATAGGTGGGAAGGGTGGGAGGGGATAGGTCAGTCCAGGGAGGACGGACAGGTCAAGGAGGCGGGATGAGGTTGGTAGGTGGGAAATGGAGGAGCGGCTTGAGGTGGGAGGAGGGGATAGGTGAGAGGAAGAAGCGGTTAGGGAGGCGGGGGTGAGCTGGGCTGGTTTTGTGATGCAGTACTGATTTGCAAGAGGCACAGGTCAGTTAAGCTTAGGTCAACAGCTGAAGAAACAATGAACTGGTTTTAGTCAGGTTTAAAGTGAGTTTTGACTGCAGAGAGACTACTTCTGAGCTATTGGAGATCAAATCCCTTCTGTGTATCTTATTCCCAATCCTAAACTGTTCAATTACCTGATAAGCATTAACACAGTTATTGTAAGCACAAGGTCTTGTCATTTGTAACTGGCCACTAGTCCATTATTCAATCAACTTCTTGTTGCCACCAGCTTCAACTGTACATTACCCCTTAGTTCCTGGTGATCTTCAACCCCTGCAATTGTTGCTTATTCAAACAGTTATTTACAATGCTTGTGATGGCTGTCAAAAACTCGCTTTTCAAAACAGGCAGCCAACTTTCAAATCACTGGTTTTGAAACAGATCCTCTTCATTTCAGTCCACAATCTTAAAAAAAAACAAATAAAATGACATGGTTCTTACAGCGTTACAGGCACAGATTGGGGATGCCCTAAACATTACCACAGAATAATATCACCTGCTGGAGTGGGATTTATGATTTGAGCAGGTGATGGCTATCCTAAGGATTAACGTTTTATGTAACTGGCTGGCTTCCATTGATCCATTGGAGAATTATGTGGGATCTCTCTGCTCTCATCTACAGACATATGCAGTTTGTGACAGATCATACCGCTTCATCTCATTTCCCATGTAATGAGGTTAGTGCTGCAACCCAAGCTGCGTGCTTCACCAACATAGTTGACGTCGTCCATGTGCAGGGCTCTGTAGATTATGTTATTAGTGCCATATCATACACAGCAAAATTGGTCAATAAAATGCTGTTGTACATTCAAACAATCTTAACATCTTATTCTGCATCATGTACCCTGTAGGCCACCATAGTGTCCATATTCTTGAGAACTCTTAGGTTAGTGCTTCAGTTCAAGGACTGGATGTCTTGCATGGACAGTGATTGGGAATGAAGGGCCATCCTCCTCTGCAACCCTGACTGGTGAGAGGCTTTCTGAAGATGCTTGGATCGGTCTGAGAGGTCCTTTGCAGTCCAGTACAAACAATATGATTTGCATAATCTGAGCATACTGTGCTCGGTAGAGCTGGTGCAGGTGAAGAGGGTATGTGTTGAATGCTGAAGAGCTGGAAGAGCAGCAGCAGTCTTTCAATGAGGAGATGGAGCATTGACGTTGAGGATGTCTCTTTCTACATGCATTGAGGGCAACATGCTTGACAGATCTTATTAAATTACCTCCTCAAAAGATTTGAATTGGATGAAGTTGTTCATTGACTGTAAATTTGCTGTTGCTTGAAAGACAAATGGTACTTGCTCATTCCCAGAAGCAAACATATTTTTGAGTGTTTGTTCTTCACTTTTACTGTTGTTCAATAGAAATCAATGCTTTCAGCTGCATGGAGGTTTCCAACATGCGATGCTTCCACACTGACAAATGACAGGATGTTATGCTACACTTGGGTGATCTATCACCCTTACCATTTAAGTGCATCCAAAAGCTTCCCACAACCTCCACCCCATCTTCTGCGATATGTACTATTGAAGATTATTCATGGGTCTTTATTCAGTGATTGGCTGAGTACATGGCTAGGCTTTGAATATAGGCAGAAACTCCTGAGTGTTCCAGCAATGTCGGATGCTTACACTGCTGGCTACCGTTAGATAGTGCATGACCAGCCCCATGGATGTGTAATACACGCATAAAAAAATGAGCTGTCGAGAATTGCAAATGATAATTCATTTTTGCCCACAGAAAGAAGCCATCTATGAAATTTACACAGCAATTTTTGATAAAATTCAGCCTATTGTTTTCAATCCCTGCCTTGAGTCTTATTTCTAATCACCGTCTCAATCTTGTTCCTGGTTATGGTCTGAGATTTGACCAGAAAGTTGGTGAACTTTATATCATATCTGACCCTGAAATCAGCTCCCAATTTTAAATTCTTACAATGACTAATACCATCTATGTAGAGAGGACTTCCATTGAGTTCATCTTTTTGTGGCTCGTGCCCTTGCCCAAGCTTCATTATGCACATGTTGGAGAATCTGAGATAACAAGGTGTAGAGCTGAATGAACACAGCAGGCCATGCAGCTTCAGAGGAGCAGGAAGGCTGACACTTCGGGCCTAGACCCATCTTCAGAAATGGGGGAGGGGGAAGGGTATTTTGAAATAAATAGGGAGAGAAAGGGATGTGGATCGAAGATGGATAGAGGAGAAGATAAGTGGAGAAGAGACAGGCAGGTCAAAGAGGTGGGGATGGAGCCAGTAAAAGTGAGTATAGGTGAGGAGGTAGGGAGGGGATCGGTCAGTCCACGGAGGATGGACAGGCCAACGGAGTGGGATCAGGTCACTAGGTGGGAAACAGAGGTGTGGCTTGAGGTGGAAGGAGTGGATAGGTGAGAGGAAGAACAGGTTAGGGAGGTGGGGATGAGCTGGGCTGGTTTTAGGATGCAGTAGAGGGAGGGGAGATTTTGAAGCCTGTGATGTCCACATTGACACCATTGGGCTGCAGGGTTCCCAAGTGGAATTTGAGTTGCTGTTCCTGCAACCTTCGGTTAGCATCATTGTGGCACTGCAGGAGGCCCAGGATGGACATGTCATCTGTGGAATGGGAAGGGGAGTTGAAATTCTTTGCGACTGGGAGACACAATTGTTTATTGCACACCGAGCATGGGTGTTCTGTAAAGTAGTCCCCAAGCCTCCGCTTGGTTTCCTTGATGAAGAGGAGGCCACAACGGGAACAGTGGATGCAGTACACCACATTGGAAGATGTGCAGGTGAACTGTGAAGGTGCAGGACTTCACAAGCTTCAAAATCTCCCTTCCCCCTAGCGCATTCCAAAACCAGCCCAGCTCATCCCTGCCTCCCTAACCTGTCCTTTCAGCCATCTCCTCCACCCACCTCAAGCCCCACCCCCATCTCCTACCTACTAACTTTATCCTGCTCCCTTGACCTGTCCATCCTTTGTGGACTGACCTATCTCCTCCCTACCTCCCCACCTACAGTCACCTTCACTGGCTTCATCCCTGCCTCTTTGACCTGCCATCTCCTCACTGCCTATCTTCTCCTCTATCCATCTTCTATCCACCTCTTCCTCTGTCCCTATTTCAGAGACCCCTTCTCCTCCCCATTTCTGAAGGGCCTCGGCCCGAAATGTCAGCCTTCTCGCTAGTCTGTTGCTGCTTGGCCTGCTGTGTTCAGCCAGCTCAACACCTTGTTATCTCATTATGCACACTTGGCCAAGAGCCTACCTTCTTAAAAGGATTGTGTGTGTGGAGAGGGTTGCTTACACAGTGGGAGAGAATTGTTGATTTTGTTTGATTGACACCTTTGTGTTTCTAGTAAGTTACTTTTACAAGGTTTCATTTACCAATATCTTAATATTTACTTGTACAGCATTAAAGTGAACCGATTAAAGCTTGTGTAAGAATAATGTAATGGTCTGAGGAAGGGTCTCTGGATCCGAAATGTTAACTCTCATTTTGTTCTTCACAGATGCTGCCAGAACTTCTGAGCTTTTCCAACAAATTTGTTTTTGTGTCCATAATGTTTTTTTTTACCCTTTCGTATAATAGCAATAATATTTTCTCTGGGTTTGAGTGAAAATTTGTAGCTCGGGTTCTGGTTGTAGATGTTGGTGTGTTCATCAAGCTGGGAGGTTTGGTAGCAGATTTTTTGACCCCCTTACTAGGTGACATCTCATTCCTGTGGAGCCTCCTGTGAAGCACTGTTGTCTTGTGTCCGTTTGACTTTATTTGGTCTGGTTTTTGTGCTTCTGGTAGGCGCTGGTTCCGGTTGTCTGTTGTAATGTTCAGTATATTGGGTCTAATTCATAGATATAGAAGAAGAAGAACATCTCCCCAAGGTTTTCGCCAGGAATGGATACTCCAGCAGCTTCATCCACAGATGCCTTGTCAACAGACAACACAACCGGACAAAACCACCAAAACCCGAAACATTAACCAACATACTATATATAAAAAAAAACAGAATTGACAGCCAGACTACTTGGGCCACTAGGAATCATGGCAACACACAAACTGGCAGCCACACTAAGACAGCAACTGACCAGGGCTAAAGATGCAATAGATACCATAGACAGGATGAATGTGGTTTACAAGATATCATGCGGAGACTGCAGGATACACTATGTGGGACAAGCAGGCAGACAAGTAGCAGCCCACATCCATGAACACCAGCTAGCAACCAAACGATATGACCATTTGTCCTTGGTTTCACAAGACGCAGACAAGACAATACACGCAGACAAGAAAAACCACACTTTCAACTGGGATAATGCCACTATCACAGGACAAGCCAAACAGGACAGCCAGGGGAATTATTGGAGGCTTGGCATTTGTCTACAACCCCCCCCCCAACAAACACATTGAATTGGACCCTATATACCAACCATTACAATGCACAGCCTGAACTAGCACCTACCGGAAACAGCAAAAACTGGACCAAATACTTTCGAATCAGCACGAGATAACAGGAGGCTCCACAGCACTGAGGATGTCGCCTAGTAAGGGGACAAAACATCTGCCATCAAACCTCCCAGCTCGGCGAATATGCCACTATCTACAATAAGGTTTTTTTTCACCCTTAAAAGATTTACAAGTGGGGGATATTTGCTGAGCAATTTTGCAGATGTAATTTTTACATTGACTTTGTTGTTCTGCTAAACTAGATGAATGGATATGAAAATGCCATGAGTTGAGGAAACTATATGATTGGGTAGGAAGGCCTGTGTTGCAAGTGATTTTGGCAAGGAGGGGAGGGAATGCACAGATAAGAACTTTGATCTTTCGAAAGGTTTCTGAATTCAGACTTTGGTTGATGATTCCTCTGAGAGACCACGAACCACATCACGGAGAAGTTGAATCCGCAGCAACCGTGCCGACACCTGCAATGAGTCAGCCAGGTTGGGAATGCAGGGTATGGGTTATCGTGTGTGAAAATCGGAGGTACAACAAATGGGGACAGTAAAATTTGAAACTGGACCTGCCAACCATTTTTAAATAGTTACAGTCTTACTGACTCTGCAAATCTGAGCCAAGTGGTTTAGTTTTATTTTTAACTGTGAAGTGGTGGTTTGAGGCTTCCAGATGATGGATGCAACATATGACCACTGCCTCTGATTCTATTTTTTATGTTTATATTTCAGAGGTGCATTGAATAGTTCAGTAAAATCACTACTTGATTCTAAATATCGTTATTTTTCCATCCACAATGTTAGCTGCCAAGTGTTAGGTAACTACTTAACTTGCCTCAGTTATAGCATCAGTGCATGATAGGCAATCGTATAAAACAATACAGGTATGTAATGAATTTTCATGTGGTGAGGCATGTAATATTAAATTATTTTGACCTTCTTGTTTAGTTTAATAAATGTATCCTAGACGATTAATGGTAAGCAGCAACATGGATTTGACACCAGACTGAGTCAGCCATGAACTTTTTAGTACATGTGGGGGAAGATTGGATTAGCTGAAAGGCCTATTTTTGCTCCTAATCTGTATGTTGGTAGATATTTCAGATACAATGATAGCAGAATACAATTAATTATGATCAAATTGGAAGTAGCCCAGGAGACTTCGTATACTTCCTTTCTATTACATGAAGATTAGCTAATTAATGGAGTTAAAAGATTTTGCTATTTCAGGATACAACCCCACTTCTGACAGTAACCAAGGTGATGGATATTGAAAGAGTTAGAATTTGAGAAAATGACTTATTTGGTCAATGTTGGTTGGCACGGTCAATAAATGATCTTGTTTGTCTTCAGGTAATACCTTCTGGAGGAAGTTATAGTATAATGAGATTCTTTTTCCAGTCTTCTTCTATAAGTACAGACTTTGTAATTGTACCTCTCTGTGGCTTGTGTTGTCTTTCTTATTTCTGTATCTTCAGCAGAGATCATTCACAAGTTACATATTCTGAATCTGAATGAACCAATAATTCTGCTAGCAGCCACATTGGCTTTGATTAGATCATGAAAACCTATCAGACCAGTACAATTTCAAGTCCCTACATGGAGTTTTATATACAGTTTATATTGATGTCACTGACTTCACCATGGCATTGGGCCGTGTAAGGAGAAGTGATCTGATTAAACAGTTGAACAAAATTGGCTGTCTGTGGAAGGTGTTCATTGTGATAAGGTAATATGATAAAGTCAGCTTGGACAGGGCAACATGAAAACCCATTGAGATCTGCAGTAGGTCAAACAGGGTGTATTCTCGCACTAGGATTCTTTCACATATGGTTGTCTTTGTCATACACCATCAGGACATCTCCATGAGGTGATTATTTACAGGCAGAACAGACAGAAAGCTTTTCAGAATTGCTCATCTGAAATCCAAAACATGATTGCACCAAGTTCTCATCATTGTTGTTTGAACCTTATGATTCTGCATAATGGAGAACACCCTCACTGACAAATGGACAGATCCCCTCATGCCTATTAAGATCTAGATTTGATTATCAGCATGTGGAAAACAAATTTCATGATCCAGGATGTAGCTATTCCATCATGTATCAGTATTAGTGCTTCACTGCTGGAAGTTTTTAATAGCCTCACATATACTTTGGCTCCACGTTCAACGTAAGTCTGTCACTTCATGCTAATATCAACACATGCATCACAAAGGCTGCAGCTGTAACATCCAAGTTAAGCTGGAGAGTGCGGAACAGCAACCTGAGTGGTAGCATCAAATTGCAAGTTTACCAAGCTCACATGTCACAAATGAGACCTGGAAAATGTATGCTAATTGAGAGAAAAGGTTGAACAGTTTCCAACTTCCCTGTGTTAGATGTATTTTCAGCATCTCCTGATAAGATATACCTACCAGCCCAAAGATCCATGAACATGCTAATTCTATCATCATACACTCAGTACTGAGCTACTGACATGTGTCATTGTCAGACACAATCATCTGAAAGGCTGTATACCCAAAGATTATGGAAAAGTACCTTCTGGTTATGAGCTCCAGGGTACTAATGCCTCCACCTGCAGTGAGATATAAGTATGGTGTACAGTGGTAACTGGAGATAGACACAGAAAACCATGGAGACTCACTGTTTAGAAAGGAATTGTAAGAGGCAAGCAGAAATGAAAGGCCAACTAAGTGAGAAGAAAGAGTTGGCCAGAATAAACTGAGACAGGGCCAATCATGCACCTTCTCAGATCACTGTCTTCTTCGACATAAAATGCAAAAGAAATGAGCTGTGATGCTGAACCAACATAGTTGATCATCGCTGCACAAATTGTTGTCTTATAAGATAGTAGGCTGTTGCTATCTTAAATATAATTTTGGTTCAGGTCTGTTGAAATAGATATAAATACACACAGTATTCAATGATCATTTTAATCTTTATTTATGACAGGGTTCAAGTATGCTGACAAATCAACAGCATTACTTTGGTGGTGAGATGGTTTACTGCTATAGGACTGTCTTTCGTCTGGGAGAAAGTGATTAGCCCTGTTGCATGAGTCATGCTAATCGAGGTTTCTTTTGTCTACAAAAGATTCAGGTGAGTTTCTATTTGGGTGTGGATCCTCTCCCTTTAAAAACTGTCTTAAATCATTATGTGACGACGCTACTGAACTGGCTTTGTTTCCCAGCCATCACACAAACATTTTAACACTTGGCTGAACAGAAGGGCATGTTTTGCATTTCAGGTGAGCAATTCTGAAAAACTTTTTGTCTGTTCTTCCTGTAAATAATCACCACCTGGGGATGTCTTGATGGTGTATGGCAGCAGCAAAGAGAAGAATATGTCAAAGAATCCTTGTTCTAGAATACACCCTGCTTGACCCACTGCAGATCTCAATGGGTTCTCATGTCGTCCTGTCAAAGCTGACCTTTACCTAACATGTTATCTTGGAAAGAGATCACAATAAGCACATTTACCAGACAGCCGTTAGATCTGCACATCTAACAATTTAGTGTGCTTGCGAACTATTGTTGGTAGACATCAACTACCTTTCATCCAGCATATTCTCTGCTTATCTGAGAACCATTTGATATCATTCTTCATTTAACTTACACATACTCAAATATTCTTAAGTATCTAATTTGATCATTTACATGGAATAAAATACCATACGCAGTACAGAAACAGGGCATTCAACTCAATCAGTCCATGCCACTATTAACGGTCTCCTCCTTTTCTTCTTCCGCCAGCTTTCAGCTTTATTTTCATCTCCTTTATATGCTTATGTATTCTCCAGCTTTTAACTAATCTCCACTATTTGCCTCAATTATTCTTATGTTGGCGAGTCTTGTATCTTTACCATTATAACAGAATAAATTCCTTTTTGTTTCTGAATGTCCGATTTGATTTCTTGATTAATAACTTATATTTATATCTTTAGGGTTTTCGCTACATGTGAAGTCACATCAGCTGCATTTTGCCCGCAGGGCAGAGAACAGAAATCTGAACTGTTTCCAGGTACCGATTCCTTTAGGCCTATCCGATGCCCTTTCTCCATACCTTCTGGCCTGGTGCTAGATTCCCACTTGCAAATGTCTAAAATAGTCCTCACCAGAGCAGGAGACTGGAGGAAACTGAAAAATTCCACTAGGTCTCCTTCAATCTTGACTAGGCTGTCACCAAGTCAAATGGATTGTCCGCCATATAGTTGACCAGCAGTTCTACCAAAATTGCCAGTGCCAAAACAGGCATCAGGAAATGTGCATCGATTGGCAACGGTATGTCTGGGCTCCAACCACCTTCGCTTCCAACCAGAAAATTCAGCCATGTGCATCTAGTATATCAAATCGTATACTTTCATACACCCTTCAGCTTTCCTTCTTTTAAATAGAAGACACTAAGCCTATCTATCCCTTCCCCACAGGTAAAACTTCACAGTTGTTCTTCATCATCTTCAATCCGCTTTGTAACCTCTAAAATGTCTTTTTACTTTTTAATTGGAATGGTACACAGAACTCCAAGTATGATCTAACAGAGTTCAGATGTTATGATAAACTTTCATTTCTATCCCTTGAGCATTAAACTTTCTTTTTCCTGTTATACTTTTGATATGATTTTGTGAGCCTTGCACAATTTAATTTTTTTTCGTATTTGTATGCCTAGATTCCCTTCTTGCTCTTCAACAGAGATTCTTATTTTCTCAGTTCTATGTCACTTCTTTATTTTTCTTACTAAATTATAATTATGATATTTAGTTATATTACCATATCTCTATTTTGGAATGTTATTTTGTTTTGTAATTTCTTAGAGTCCTTCTCAAAAATTCAAACACTCTGTTTTTGAATTTGAAGGCTTAATCATTGATATGAATCATGACCAACAGTGGTCCCAGCTCTGATACTTGTAAACTCTACTTTGTGCTTGGAATCCTTTCTGTCACTCTAAATAGTTACTCTTAACCTCTATTGTCAGCTTCTTGTTTTTTTTTCTGCCTCCCATTCAGTCAGCCAGCCAGCCAGGCATCAACTTTGCCATTTTTCCTTGGTTGTGTAATCCTTCATGTGGTGTCTTGCACAGATCTGCACTTATTACATATGCTAAATTGCCTTTTTGAGCTTTGTTGCCTCTTTGACTAATCAGTCTGGTTGAATGTACAAGACTTTACCCTCTGGAAATTCACGTTGACTATTCTCTCAGATATTTTTGTATTTTATCTTTTAGTAGAGATTCCATGATGTTAACAGCAGTACGGTTCTTTGGACATGTTATACTTCCCTTTAGTATAGATGTAATGTGACACTGGTCTTTGGAAATATACCTGCTGTAGTGATTGGAATGAGGTCAGCTCAATAGATTTCCACTGGAGATTCACGCGATGATCCCTGGAATGGTAGGTTTAACGTATGATGAACGGCTAAAGATCCTGGGATTGTACTCATTAGAGTTTAGAAGGTTGAGGGGAGACCTAATAGAAACTTAAAAGATAATGTATGGCTTAGAAGGGGTGGATGCTAGGAAGTTGTTTCAGTTAGGCGGGGAGACTAGGACCCGTGGGCACAACCTTAAAATTAGAGGGAATAAATTTAAAACTGAAATGACACGATATTTCTTCAGCCTCAGAATGGCTTGTGGAATTCATTTCCGCGGAGTGCAGTGGAGGCTGGGATGTTGGATGCCTTCAAGGCAGAGATCGACAAATTCTTGATCTCAGAATGAATCAAGGGCTATGGGGAGAGCGCAGGGAAGTGGAGTTGAAATCAGCCACGATTTAAATGGCGGAGTGGACTTGATGGGCCGAATGGCCTTACTTCCACTCCTATGTCTTATGGTCTTATGTCATAGAGTACAAGTTCCCTGATTAGGACTGTTAAAATGGTCCAGTCAGGGAGACCTGGCTGATAGATATAAACAGGAGTGTGAGGTGTGTTTTTCACTTTAGTAGCCAGCTCTGAGCTAGCTGGGTCAGTGTCATGTACTATGTGTTTGTAAATAGAGTGCCTTATTGATGGGATACCAGCTTTTGTGAGGTTATTTTGGTGGCAATGACAGAAAAATATGTCCCTAAAGAGGTTCCCTCACAATAGTTCACTTTGATTTGCAGTAAGCATTTCTGGAATCGTGCCGTTATTTGGGAAGCTTGATTGATTTGATCCAGCTGTTGAAGACTAGCCCAGTATATTGAAAGAGTGCATTTTTTTTAACCAGGCAAATAACACCGGGACAGGCAAAAAGCAAAGAGTAATTCTCCTGGCAGCTTCTGGATCCATTGCATTGTCAGTTATTAGGAACCTAACTTTCCCTGAGTTGACAAATATAGCTAAGGAATATTACGACCCCCAAGCCTCCTCTAATTCTGAGACACCATCGGTTTCACTCGGCAGTTTGAGAACCAGGGAAATCAGTATCGGGATATTTGTTGAGGTTAAGATGGCTGGCAGAAGCATGTGATTTTAGTTTAACCTTAAGTGAGATGCTCAGACACCATTTGGTATGTGGGATTATTCATGTGACCATGCAGAAGCCCAAACGGACCTCAAACAGGTACTACATCTGCCTTTGTCCATAGAAAATGAGGCAAGTGGAGCTTATGAGTCACAGGGTATTCTGACAGAAGTGGGGTGGCTGACTGAACTTGGGGGACACAGTCTGAGTCTCACAATTGCATAGTCTCACTCTGGACATGTTCAGAACAGAGGGATTCTAGGTCAGCCCACAGCAAAACTCCAAAACAAAGCTAAGCTTTGGCCGAACGGTTAGAATTTTCTCAAAGATCCGGGCCAGCAGGCCATTTAAGTTTCTGCCTGTGTGTGGACCAAAGCCAGCAAAAGAGTTCCACAAGATCTAACCTGAGTAAGAGAACTCAAAGGTCGGTATCCATGAGAGTGCACACCCTGGAAAGTCCTCCTACATGTTTTTGGAACAGTTAAATTGCTTAACAATGTCAAATCAGAGCCAGTCAAAATAAACACCTGATTAAATGGTCAGCCAGTTCTACAGGAAGTTGATACTGGTGACGCTGTGTAAGTGATTTGAGGAACCAGTCTTTACCAAAGTTCTGTCTGGATTCCAAGCCTTAAGTTTGCATAATGCGTTGATTCAATTTCACTGGCTCCGCACATTTTGATTAGAAATTGGCTGCAGTGAAATCCTAGTTATATACCTGGAAGTTTTCAGTGATGTCTAAGAACTTTCAAATAGGCAAAATCTGCTTTACATGTTGATCAAGAAGTAATTCTGTGACTCTGCAATGTCCACTGAGAGCCATTTGCCTTATGTGCAAAATTGAGTAACACCAGGAGACTGGAATGCGAAGGAATCATCAAACCAGTACCGTTTGCAGAATGGGTAACAGTGGTCATACCGATTGTGAAGCCTGATGGGTTGGTTCGACTTTGCGTAGAGTTCAAAGAAACATAAACTGTTTTTCACAGCTGGATAAATACCTGATTCTTTGCATTGAGGATTTGTATGCAGCATTAGTAGGGAGTGGGGTTGTCATTCATGAAGCTGGGCATGATCTATGCAAACCGGCAATTGCGACTTGATAAGGACTCCCTGAAGTATGCCACAATTATATTCACAAGGGCTTAAGCCAATATGCGAGAATACTTTTGGGATGTCATCACCCTATGCTATTTTCCAGTGGATGATGAATAACATTTTATAAGGTCTACACCAGATTGCTGTTTGTATGGGTGATGGCTAATAATTGGGAAGACCAATAAAGAGCATTTAAAGAACTTGGACAGAGTGTTTAGATTTTTCTTCAAGGTGGGTGTATGCCTTAGGAGGGAATAGAGTGTGTTCTATGCTCTCCAAGTGACCAGTTTGGGCTACAGAGTTGACAAGACTAGGTTACACCCATTGGAAGATAAAATGAGGGTGATTAAAGGTGCCCCAGCTCTCGCGTCAATACCAGAGCTTAAGTCTTTCCTTTAGTTTGTGAATTATTACAGAAAATTCATACATAACTTGGCCTTCATCCTGGTACCCTGACATCTGCTGCAGTCATCTTTGATGTGAGAAAGTTCCAACAGGGCCTTCACAGATGTAAATTTGTAACAGTAATGGGCCACAAATCCCTGCTAGAGCTACTTAAAGAGGACAGGGCCATGCTACCCATAGCTTCAGGTCAAATTTAGTGATGGACTTATTCTGAATGCATACACTTACAAGACGGAATGCCTTCCGGGAGGAAAAGCGGCAAACGTAGATGCTATCGGTGATGTTGCCACTAGAAGAATCTGCTCTGGTTCTAAACTTTCTGGACATCCTTCCGGTCACTGTCAAAACTGAAACAGGTGATGGGGGATGGGAAGAGAAACAAAAGGGCATCAGAACCAGAAGTGAAACCTTTCTGGACCTTTCAAGATCAGATCACCATAGAAGGTGGCATACTATTTTGGTGAGCAAGAGTGATTGTCCTGAGCAAAGGTCACCATCAGATATTGCCTGAAATTTACTAGGGTCATCCAGGGACATCCAAAATGAAGATGTTGCTGAGATGTTATGTCTGGTGGCCAGGATTTGATGCCAACATAGCCACATTGGTGGGGCAGCACCCAGAGTGCCAAAAAGGACAAAACTTGCTGCTAGCATCTCCACCACAATCTTTAATTTTTCTTTAAATTTTTCTCGTGATGGACACCCATTAAAATAGTTGGATGTGCATGGAGTTCATTTGTCAAACAATGGGATGATGATTGAAAAGTTGCGAGCATTTTCTGCAATATGTGGTTTCCTGGAAGTGTTGGTCACAGAAAATGGGCCATATTTTACCAGCAAGGCAATTTGGATATTTTGTAACATTGAATGGCATTAGATGTGTAAAGACAGCTCTGTACCATTCATTATCCAACAGTCAGTTGGAAAGAGCAGTCCAAACTTTGAAACCAGGCTTAAAGAAACAGCCACAAAAGATGGAAATTGCTGGAAAAGCTCAGCACACCTGGCAGCGCCAGTTAATCAGAATTAACATATCAGCTTGAATGACCCTTTCTCAGCACTGATGTATAAGGTCAGTTTCTATGCAAAAGATAGGGTGCGGGAGGGATTTAGGAGTAAACGATTGTTGGGGATAGAGCTCACAGAGAGACAAGAGCAGTTAGATGGACAAAGGAGTGGATAACGGTCTGGCTAGAAAGGTGAATAGCTGTTAATAAGTACTGTTAGTCTGCTATTACATACCACCCATTGTTAGCCACTATGTGTTAACAAGGCCTGGTTGTGGGGGTTGAGGTAAAGACATGGGAGAGCTCAGGTTCTAAAGTTATTGAACTCAATGTTGGGTACAGAAGGCTGCAGGTAGAAAATGAGGTGCTGCTTTTCTAATGAAGGGTCTAGGCCCAAAACGTCAGCTTTTGTGCTCCTAAGATGCTGCTTGGTCTGCTGTGTTCATCCAGCTCCACACTTTGTTATCTCTTTGCTCTGAGTTTCACTGGAGTGCTGCAGCAGGCCTGAGACAGAGATGTTGATCAGGGAACATGTTGGTGTGTTAAAGTGACAGGCAATTGGAAGCTCAGCCTTTTTTGCAAACACAACGCAAATG
Source organism: Stegostoma tigrinum (assembly GCF_030684315.1). NCBI lineage: Eukaryota > Metazoa > Chordata > Chondrichthyes > Orectolobiformes > Stegostomatidae > Stegostoma > Stegostoma tigrinum. The sequence goes on from NC_081366.1 coordinate 58,088,236, forward strand.
TTCTGCGAAGCGGCCACGCAGTCTATGCTTTGTTTCCCCAATATAGATTGTAAGCAGTGATTGCAGTAAACTAGACTGTGTTAACAAGGTGTACAGCGGGATGAACACGGCAGGCCAAGCAGCATCAGAGGAGCAGGAAGGCTGATGTTTCAGGCCTAGACACTTCTTCAGAAACTAGACTGTATGAAGTGCAGGTAAATTTCTACTTCACCTGGAAGATGTGTTTGGGCCCTTGAATGCTGAGGAGGGAGGAAGTGAACAGACAGGTGTTACACCTTCTGTGGTTGTAGAGGAAGGTGCCATGAGCATGTTCAGGGAAGTTGGGAGTGAAGGGAAAGTGGACAAGGGTATTCTGGAGGGAACAGGCCCTGCAGAAAGCTGACAAGGGTGGGGAGAGGAATATGTGTTTGGCACTGGCATCTCATTGGAGGTGGCAGAAATGGCAGCTAATGACCCCTTCACTCTCAACACCCATCCACCCCCCACCTGATCCCCACCAACAGCTATACACCCTCTTAGCCAGATCATTGTCCATTCTTTTGTCTGTCAACTGTTCTTCTCTCTCTCCATGCTCTATCCGTACCTGCCACTTACTCCTCCCCACCGCACACCCACCCCCCCCGACAAACCCTATCTACTGCATATTAACTGACATTTTCCCAGCTACCATCAGTTCTGAGAAAGGGTCACTCAACCTGAAATGTTAACTTTGACTCCTTTCTGTTGATGCTGCCAGATCTGCTGAGCTTTTTCAGCAATATCTATTTTTGTCTCCAATTTACAGCATCTGCAGTTCTTTCGGTTTTTATAGAAACAGCCTACAGTTTTACTCAATGCCAAGTTCTTGTTTATAGGACCACCCCAATTACAGTGACACCTCCAGCGGAGTTGCTAATGGGGAGAAGACTCCACACCAGGTTAAACCTGGTCTTCCCTGGCAGAGGAGGGATGGAGGTTGAAACGGCATCAGAAATGCCAATAAGACTCCTCCAAACGAGAGAGACACTTTATATCAGGGAACAAACTTTGGTACTGAAATCATGAAAATGACGCTGTATGGGTAAGAGATGTGTGTGACTCAAGGTCAGGTTCCAGACTGTACAAAATTTGGGTAGAAGACAACATCACACAGCAAGCAATACAGCACAGAAACAAGTCTTTTGGCCCTCCAAGCCTGCGCCGATGCATTTTGCCTTTCCATACTAAAACGGTCTTCCCTTACCAGATTTGTATTCCTCTACTGACTCATATTCATGTATTCATCCAAATGCTTCTTGACTGCTGCTAATACGCCTGCTTCCACCACCTCTTCTGTTAATGTATTCCAGGCACTCGTCACCCTTTGTACAAAAAAATGCCTCGCACATCTCTTTGAAACATTCCCCCCTTGCACCTTGAGCCTGTGGCTCCTTGTAATTGACCCCTGCACCCTGGGAAAAAGCCTCACATTTTCCACTCTGTCTATGCCATTCACAATCTTATAATTGCTATTAGGTCCCCCCTCAACCTCCTGCATTCCAGTTAAAACAAACCCGGCCAATCCAGGTGCCCTTCATAGCTAAAATCCCCCATACAGGCAAGACAGAACATAGAACATAGAACAGTACAGGCTGTTTGGCCCACAATGTTGTGCTGAGCTTTTACCCGAAACCTAAGGTTTATCTAACTTCCACTGCTACCTTATACAATCATCTATATGCCTATCTAACAGCCGCTTAAATGCCCCTAATGAGACCAACTCCACTACCTTCTCCAATGCATTCCATGCCCTTACCACTCTGAGTAAAGAATCTACCTCTGACATCTTCCCTATATCTACCTCCTTTCACTTTCAGACTATGTCTCCTCATAAAAACTACCTCCACCCTAGGAAAAAAGCTGGGGCTGTCTACTCTATCTATACCTCTAGTCATTTTAGATACCGCAATCAAATCTCCTCTCATCTTTTGTTGTTCGAAAGAGGAAAGCCCTAGTTCTCTGAAACTTTCTTCGTAAGACCTTCCCTCCATTCCAGGCAACATCCTGGTAAATCTCCTCTGCACCTTTTCCAATGCTTCCACATCTTTCCTGTAATGAGACAACCAGAACTGGACACAGTACTCCAGATGTAGCCAAGCCAGGCTTTTGTATAGCTGGAGCATAAATTCACGGCTCTTGAACTCAACCCCTCTATTAATGAAAGCTAACACACCATACGCCTTCTTAACAACTCTATCCACCTGAGTGGCAGCTTTCAGGGAACTGTGAACATGAACCCCAAGATCGCTCTGCTCCTTCACATTGCCAAGAATCTTTCTGTTAACCCTGTATTCTGCTTTCAAGTTTGTCCTTCCAAAATGAATCACGTCACATTTTTCAGAGTTAAGCTCCACCTGCCACATCTCAGCCCAGCTCTGCATTCTATCAATGTTCCTTTGTAACCTAGAACAGCCAGAACGCGACCCACTTTTGTATCGCCAGAAAACTTACTAATCCACTCTTCCACTCCTTCATCCAAATCATTGACAAAAATCACAAATAGAAGAGGACCCAGAACAGATCCTTGCGCTATACCACTCATAACTGAGCACCATGTTGAATATTTTCCCTTTGTCTTCTAAAGGTCAGCAAATCATGAATCCAATCTGCCACATTTCCCCCTATCCCATGTCTGCTTACCCTCTGCATGAGCATGGGGGACCTTATCAAATGCCTTATTTAAATCCATGTATACCACTTCCACTGCTCCACCTTCATCCACGTGTTTGGTCACTTCTTCAAAGAATCCAGTAAGGTTTGCGAAACATGATCTACCTCTCTCAAGTCCATGATGGCTATCACAAATTAAACTGTGCCTTTCCAAGTGACCATAAATCCTGTCTATCAGAGCCCTTTCCAATAATTTGCCCACCACTGACATAAGACTAACTGGTCTGTAATTTCCAGGGTTATCCTTGTTCCCTTTTTTGAACAAGAGAATGACGTTTGCCTCTTTCCAATCTTCCAGCACAGCACCCCTGGACAGTAAGGATGAATAGATCATCGTCCATCATTTTCCATAGAATCCTTGGATAAATCCCATCAGGCCCTGTGGACTTGTCTATCTTCAACTTCCTCAGAATTCCTAGCACATCTTCTTTACTAACATAAACCTCCTCTAGCCTACCTGCCTTTTTCACAACGTCCTCCTCTACAACTAGGTCCCTCTCAATTGTGAATACTGAAGAAATGTGTTCATTAAGGATCTCTCCTGGCAAACCCTTTCTGTAGCATCACAAAAGCATCCACATCCTTTTGGTACTGTGGTGATCAGAACTATACACAATATTACAAGTGTAGCATAACTAAAGTTCTATCCTTATACTCACTGCCCATTCCAATGAAGACAAGCATGCCATAGGCTTTTTTTACTATCTTATCCTTCTGTGCTGCCACCTTCAGTGATTTATGGACTTGCACGCCCAGATCTCTCGGTGTATCAGTACTACCAAGGGTTCTGATACTCTCTGAATCATCTCCGCCTGTAATCGACCTTCCAAAATGCATCACCTCATATTTGTCTGGATTAAACCCCAACTGCCGTTTTTTTCCCTTTCTCCAAGCCCCCACCTGGTCCAAATCCAACTTATCTCTGATACAATTGTATCCTCTGATAATCTTCCTCATTATCGACAACTCTGCTAATCTTTGTAATGTTCGCAAACTAGTTAATTAGGCCAGCCACATTTTCCTCCAAATCATTTGCGTAGATCACAAACAGTGGAGGTTCCAGCACTGATCCCTATGGAACACCACCCGTAACAATCCTCCATTTGAAAAAACATCCTTTCACTGCTGCCTGTCTCCTAAACCAGTTCTGGACCCATCTTGCCAGTTCACCCCATTACCTTGTGAGGCACAACCTCTCCCGCATTAAACCATGCTCTGTACCACTAATAAGTTCATTTGCTTCTAAATGCACATAAATCTCGTCCCTGAGAGTCTTTTCCAATAACTTCCGTATCACCAATGTGTGAATCACAGGTCTGTAATTTCCAGGATTATTCTTTCTATCCTTACAAAACAATGGGACAATATTGGTTCTTCTCCAGTCATCTGGGACCACCTTCCTTACTCTTTTCAGCAGCGTCTCCCTGCCTGTTCATGTTGTTGGTAATGTTTGCCTTGGTTTCTACCTCTCCCTCAATTTCTGCGTCTACTACCCTAATCCTCTGGCTGCCATTCCCCTACCACACTAGTTTAAAACCTCCTCAACCACTCTATCAAGTATCACCCCAAATTCATCAGTTCCACTTCTGCCTAGTACAGTTTGTACAACCTGTACAGCATTTTGGGCATAGTGAGCATAACACCGAGTTTTAAGACACTGATGCATAGGCATAAAAGCAATCCTCGGGTGAAGGTGTTAAATTGAGTGAAAGCGAACCACAGCCAGAACCATTCACAATGCCCCATGAATCTGAACCACTCCCGCTCACACCATCTTTTCAGCCACATGTTCATCCTGTATATCCTGCTGTTTCTACTCCAACTAGCTCGTGACACTGGTAGTAATGCTGAGGTAACTGCCTGTTGAGTTCCTATATTTCAATTTCTTTCCTGGTTCTCTATATTCTGCTTTTAGGACCTAATCCCTCTTTTTGCCTATGTCATTAGTACCACCATGTACTACGACGACTGGCTGTTCACTTTCTCCCTGCTGAATGTCTTACAGCCTTCAGACGATCCTGAAAAAGCATGTGGACCATATGAAAACTGCAAACTCGCAAACAGAGAAGGAGCAAAACATATTCAGCCCTTCGGAATATCAAGCAAGGTTGTCAGAGCCTGTATTCTTCCCCCTCCTAGCAATGAAGGAACCTTTGAGGATGAATAGACATGGCAGATGTCATAGCCTCAAAACCGTTACTGCCTGAAGATGAATTTCAGTCTAGAACCTCTGGATGTAAGAAGTGGGCTATGGCCCCGTATACACTTCCAGCACACAAAGCAGAATTGGGGGAACCAGGCCTGGTGTGAAAATGCCCCAGGAGAAACTATGGGAAAAATAATGGGCCTACATCCCAGGACTTACCGGTAAGGATGGAGTGATTTGAACGAGGTCAACCAGTTGGATGTTATAGAATATGAGTTCCTTGATTGGGGCTGTTAACCTGGTACAATCAGGGAGCCTTGGCTGACAGATATAAGCAGGAGTGTTAGGGGTTGTGTTTTGTCTAGCAGCCAGCACTGAGCTAGCTGTTTGAATGTCATGTACCATGCATGTATAAATAAAGAGTAACTTTGTGACGGGATACCAGAATTATTTCACCTTTTTTTCAAATTAATAATTATTTATAATGCTGTCTCTATTAGTGCTTCCCTATAATTTTTTGCAATGTGTGGACACAATCTTTCAGACCAGGCATTGTATTTTCTTTAAATTTGATTAATCTATTCATTTTTTCATTTTTTTAATTTAAATATAATTCAGTTCTAATCTAATTTTGCAAAGTTGTGTCTACTTGATCTATCTTCCTGGTAAATACAGCAGCAAAACATTTTCTTGTTGTTTAATATATTTTATTTAATATTCATTTTTTATTTCATATTTCTGCCATTTTGCTATGGCTGTCTGTAATCTTTGTTCCCATTATCCTTTAACAGGCTGTAAGATAGTTTTATCCAGTTTTTACTGTAGAGTTATAAAATTTGCTATAAATCAGGATAATTGTTGACCTTAATTGATTATTGGAATTCTAGTTTTTCAGCAGTATTCAGACATGGGATGAGGAACTTACGATATTTGACTAAAAGTTTCCTTTACTTAGAAGCACACTAAAAGTGGTCAATCCATGTTTGAATGTAGTCAGTTGGTTGATCAAAATGCTGCTTCTATCATTTCTATGCAAGACCATTCAGATTAATCCTGGTTATTTCCATCCTTCAAATATCATTGCTTCAGAGGAGTGTGTTGGTTTGGCCCTTTCAAGTAAAGTGGATAATCAAATGAATGTGGGCTATCTGGGTCAAAACATCACCCACTTGCTTCTGTTAGTATTTTTTGTGGTTTCACCTTTCACAGTTCTCAATACAATCGAGTATCTGCTTTTGGAATATGTGTCTGCACATCTCAACCATGTATAACAAGCTGGCAGTCTCAATGTTGCAGGCACACTTGCTATGTTGATCTCGAGGTTGGGTGACCTCCTGTCTGTGTAGAATCCTTTCCTTCTGGCTATCTTGCAGGACCAGCTGAATTTGTTTGGTTAAATTATGCCCAGTTTTGATTGGTCTGGCACTGCTGGAAAACCATGACCAACCAATTTGATTGTGTTTATATTTTTACTTAGGTTATAACTGAAATATCTTGCCAACTTGTTTTATGTTTTTAGATCATTCAGTTTTGCCTCTTAATTGTTACGATGTTGCTCCAGATTGTTTCTTTTTCTTTTCAGCTTGCTCTGTCCTGATGTTAGAGTACTTGGGTGGCACAGTGGCTCAGTGGTTAGCACTGCAGCCTCACAGCGTCAGGGACCCGGGTTCGATTCTCATCTCGGGCGACTGTCTGTGTGGAGTTTGCACGTCCTCCCCGTGTCTGCGTAGGTTTCCTCCGGGTGCTCCAGTTTCCTCCCACAGTCCAAAGATGTGCAGGTTAGGTGGATTGGCCATGCTAAATTGCCTGTAGTGTTCAGGGGTGTGTGGATCATAGGGGGACGGGTCTGGGTGGGATGCTTCAAGGGGAGGTGTGGACTTGTTGGGCCGAAGGGCCTGTTTCCACACTGTCAGGAATCTAATCAAATCTAATGTGTACTCATTATTCTCCCTTTTTGCCTTACTGCATCCATTAGTTTTTGGTTTGTTTAGTTGGTTTTAGCAAAATATACTTTGCCTGGCTTTTGTTCAATACCATTTTAAATGTTTTTTGATTGGCAAACTAATGTAAAACAGCAATTTAGCTGCATATTTTAATATTAATCTTACCACCTGAAAATCAACATTTCTTCCATCCACTCTGTTTTGTCATGCTTTAAATATACCTTAAATTTAAATCCTGCATTTAAATTGAGGAGGGTAATTTATTTCTGTTACTGGCTGAGACTTTCTTTACAGAACTGGATATTAATAAACTTGCAGTCATGAGATAAAATGGGGATTTGGAGTTAAAATGGGGATTTGGAGTTAAAATCTGAGCAGGGCAGTTCAAACGCAAACAGAAATTGCTGGAGAAACTGAGCAGGTCTGGTAGCATTTTAAAAAAAACAGAGTTAATGTTTTGAGATAGTAAAAGCTGCACATGTTGGAGTCAGAGAAAACACTGTGTGGAACTGAAGGAACACAACGGGCCAGGCAGCATCAGAGGAGCGGAAAAGTTGATGTCTCGGGTCAGGACCCTTCTTCAGAAAAAGGTTTTGAGTGTTTTGAGTGTGCTTTGACTATGTACTTTAAAACTGTTTTGTTTCCGGTAGTTCAAAGATTGTTTTTGAAGTTTGGCATTCTGATGGAAAAGATTTTCTTGACAAAGCTAATCTTACCAAGAATGCGCCTTTCTAACAGTACATAGAACATACGCAAAATGCGCAAGTAGATATGCTGTTATATATGTCAGAAAGTGGAGGCAACAGGAGCAAAATTAACTTACATTTGTTAGAAAGTTATAATTCAAAGAATTCATATAAACTTAACTTTACATTCAATTTGTCCTTTAACATTGGTTGTGATACGCTATACTTACTATTGATAATTTTAATCTCTTAAAGTGAATTTGAGGTTGATGAGTTGATTGCATCTCTTCGACCCAAGGTTAAAATGGGTTTAGTGAAAAGACATGTGATCTGTTCTGAATTCTGCCCAATGACAAGCCTGTGTGATTTGGTTACAGGTAGGGCCAGGGTGCGACACACTTACAAAATGTTCATATCTGAAACAAAAACAAAACAGCCAGGTTAAATTTGAACAGACTTGGGGTTTTTGCTAAAAAGACAAAAGGCTGCAGTGTGTGTGGTCAGCTGAGAGAGAAATGTATTACTTTTCTGTAAACTACAGGCAGAATGAAAAAAGGGTGACATTTTTTGATTAAAGTGACATATGCTGTGGCAATCTAAAGATTCTGGTAGATTTACTCCGGTGAAGCCAGGAAGAGACATTTCTGGAGTTTTTGTGACCAATCACAAACGCAGTTCAGTTATGTAGTGGTAATTCTCTATTAACTAGCTAAATTTTAATTTACAGTAGAAATCGCTATGAGATTGATGTAGATTGGCAAGGTTATTTTATGATTGTCTAAAAGTGATTAATTAACAACATTAGATTGACAATAATTGTTAAAGTTGATGATTATAATTCGCAACGTCTCCAACATCAATGTGACTGTTCCCTATGAGCTGCTGTGGATGAACAGGTTTCCTTGCCTTCTCATCACGTGATGAGCCATTATTTCTGTTGAGACATCCCATTCCATTCCTTTTGGATTTTCCATTTCTAAATAAATGTAAAACTTGGCACCGAAAGAGGTGGTGGCATGGCATATTCTGCTTATGATGTTGTTACAGGCAATGGATGATGGAGACGAGGAAGGTTATGAAGTGTAGGATTATTTGATTGTTCTGATTGAGGTGCAGGATAATGATGAAACTACTGTCCAATGTTCATTACTGCTCTTTGACTGGTCATTTCTGAGGCTCATTGTTAATTGCTGAGGCACATCTTCATCACTCCTGTGTTTCCCAAATGGCCTGAAGATCAGTGATACCTGGCTATTGACCCCATTACTGATGGGGAAAAAAGTTTCTTCCTATCTATGCTGTCTTTACCCCAACAATCTTAGACAAGTCTATCAACCTACTCTGCTCCAAGAAAAACAACCTCAATCCATCCAATATTTCTTCATGAGCTGACGTAGTGAATGGGAAGCAAGTCAGATTTCTAATATTACCCATTTATTTTCAGATTTTTCCAGGCAAAATTCTTCCACTTCAGTTTTGGGATAAGGTCCAGGAATTCGCAGTTGTTGTGCCATATGACAGTTTGAGTCAATTGAGGCAGATTGTTGGAGGAACTTCAGTCTTTCAAATATAAAATATTCAGGACTAGGATTGATGAACAATTGAGGGGTCAGGGTTAGTGTGAAAGTTATGCAGCTGCACCTGCCTAGATCATAAAGCCCATATATATCTTCTGAAAACAAAAAATGCTGGAAATCACAGCGGGTCAGGCGGCATCCATGGAGGGAGAGCAAAGTATTGTTTTGCGCCTAGATGATTCTTCATCAAACTGTCAATATTAGCTTGTTCACTCTCTCTATGGATGCTGCCTGAATTCTTGTGACTTGCAGCATTTTTTTTGTATCCAGCACAGATTCCAGCATCTGCAGTAATTTGCTCCATCATATGATGTCTTCTGTCTTCTCACTTCCATTGATTGACCTCAGTGTTACAGAGTTTTGGCTGGGACCATTAGAAGGAGTTCCTTCCTGCATCTTCTGTAGTCAGTAGATTCAGACTGGCTGGGCATAAACTTCTCTTTCTCATATATTTTTTAAGATGCCTGTCTTAAATCTTCAACGTATTTCCGAATGGTAACAGAACATTTTGATTCCATTCATTTATTTTTTAGAGGGTCAGACGAGCAGGATTTGTGTTGAAGCAAAAACAGAAATTGCCAGAGAAACTCAGCAAGTCGAGCAGCATCTGCTAGCTCTGCTTTTGCCTAAAGAGATAGCAAGAACTGCAAATGCTAGAGTCAGAATCAATACAGGATGGGGCTGGAGGAACACAGCAGGTCAGGTAGCTTTAGAAGAACAGGTAAGATGATGTAATGTGAGGCTGGATGAACACAGCAGGCCAAGCAGCATCTCAGGAGCACAAAAGCGGACGTTTCGGGCCTAGACCCTTCATCAGAGAGGGGGATGGGGAGAGGGAACTGGAATAAATAGGGAGAGAGGGGGAGGCGGACCGAAGATGGAGAGTAAAGAAGATAGGTGGAGAGAGTATAGGTGGGGAGGTAGGGAGGGGATAGGTCAGTCCAGGGAAGACGGACAGGTCAAGGAGGTGGGATGAGGTAAGTAGGTAGATGGGGGTGCGGCTTGGGGTGGGAGGAAGGGATGGGTGAGAGGAAGAACTGGTTAGGGAGGCAGAGACAGGTTGGACTGGTTTTGGGTTGCAGTGGGTGGGGGGGAAGAGCTGGGCTGGTTGTGTGGTGCAGTGGGGGGAGGGGACGAACTGGGCTGGTTTAGGGATACAGTAGGGGAAGGGGAGATTTTGAAACTGGTGAAGTCCACATTGATACCATATGGCTGCAGGGTTCCCAGGCAGAATATGAGTTGCTGTTCCTGCAACCTTCGGGTGGCATCATTGTGGCACTGCAGGAGGCCCATGATGGACATGTCATCTAAAGAATGGGAGGGGGAGTGGAAATGGTTTGCGACTGGGAGGTGCAGTTGTTTGTTGTGAACTGAGCGGAGGTGTTCTGCAAAGCGGTCCCCAAGCCTCCGCTTGGTTTCCCCAATGTAGAGGAAGCCGCACCGGGTACAGTGGATGCAGTATACCACATTGGCAGATGTGCAGGTGAACCTCTGCTTAATGTGGAATATCATCTTGGGGCCTGGGATAGGGGTGAGGGAAGAGGTGTGGGGACACTCCCCCTCCCATTCTCTAGATGACATGTCCATCATGTGCCTCCTGCACTGCCACAATGATGCCACCCGAAGGTTGCAGGAACAGCAACTCATATTCCGCCTGGGAACCCTGCAGCCATATGGTATCAATGTGGACTTCACCAGTTTCAAAATCTCCCCTTCCCCTACTGCATCCCTAAACCAGCCCAGTTCGTCCCTTCCCCCCACTGCACCACACAACCAGCCCAGCTCTTCCCCACCACCCACTGCATCCCAAAACCAGTCCAACCTGTCTCTGCCTCCCTAACCGGTTCTTCCTCTCACCCATCCCTTCCTCCCACCCCAAGCCGCACCCCCATCTACCTACTAACCTCATCCCACCTCCTTGACCTGTCCGTCTTCCCTGGACTGACCCATCCCCTCCCTACCTCCCCACCTATACTCTCTCCACCTATCTTCTTTACCCGCCATCTTCGGTCCGCCTCCCCCTCTCTCCCTATTTATTCCAGTTCCCTCTCCCCATCCCCCTCTCTGATGAAGGGCCTAGGCCCGAAACATCAGCTTTTGTGCTCCTGAGATGCTGCTTGGCCTGCTGTGTTCATCCAGCCTCACATTTTATTATCTTGGAATTCTCCAGCATCTGCAGTTCCCATTATCTCAGGAAAGATGATGTTTTGGGTTTATACCTTTCATCAGTCCATAAACCCAAAACGTTGACTTTCCTGCTCCTCTGATGCTGCCTGACCTGTTGTGTTCCTCCAGCTCCATCCTGTACTGATTTTACCTGAAGCTGCTGCCAGACGTCCTGAGTTTCCACAGCAATTTCTGTTTTTATTTCAGATTTCCAGCATCTACATTTCTTTGTTTTTTTCTGTTTTAGGATTTGAGTTGGATATTTACCATTACTAGAGTCAAAGGATGAATCACACATTAATTTCAGTAACCAGGGAAAGGTTAATAACAGATTGTTGATGTTTCATTTTCACAGTTTTCAGAGATTTTAATTTCCTGGATGATTTCTATCCCTTGATCATTTTCATCTTGGGTGACTTTATGTGTATTAACATTGAAAACCATAGTTCCAGAGGACTATAGGCTGCTGTCCAAGAGATAACTGATAGTGATTTAACTTGATGATCAGCACTCTTCAGATGAGGTGTGAGGTTGAGAAGGCAGACCTTCATGGTAACCACAACTGGCGTGGGAATTGAGCCCATGCTGTTGACATCACTTTGCCTCACCAACCAGCCAACAGAGCTAACTGATCTCCCACTTGTTTGTCAGTGTTAGTGAGTTTTAGCGTATGATATTTTCTCCAAAATTAGGATATTTTTGTAATTCTTTGTTTTTTTTTTGCAGGATGTGCACACTACTGAAAATATAAATATTTGTTGCCCAGCATGGAAAAGGTGATGCTGAGCTACCTTCTTGAACTGCTGCAGGGATATCCCTAGTTTTGTTAGCAATGGAATTCCAGAAATTTGCCTCACTGATGGTGGAAGTACAGTAACATAGTTCAATGTAATTATGGTGTTTGATTTGGAGAGGAGCGCGTATGGAATAATGTTCCAATAAGTATGCTGCCCTTCTTCTTCTATATGGGTTCAAGATTGGAAGGAGGTTTGGTGAGTTATTACAATTAAGGGAACCGTGGTTTACTAAAGAAATTGTATCTCTTGTTAAGCAGAAGAGGGAGGCTTATGTGACGATGAGACAAGATGGTTCAGATGAGGCCTGTTGTGTTCCTCCAGCTCCATCCTGTACTGATTTTACCTGAAGATGCTGCCAGACTTCCTGAGTTTCCACAGCAATTTCTGTTTTTATTTCAGATTTCCAGCATCTACATTTCTTTGTTTTTTTCTGTTTTAGGATTTGAGTTGGACATTTACCATTACTAGAGTCAAAGGTTCAAGATTGGAAGGAGGTTTGGTGAGTTATTACAATTAAGGGAACCATGGTTTACTAAAGAAATTGTATCTCTTGATAAGCAGAAGAGGGAGGCTTATGTGACGATGAGACAAGATGGTTCAGATGAGGCAATGGAGAGTTACAGATTAGCTGGGAAGGATTTAAAGAGAGAGTTAAGAAGAGCAAGGAGGGAACATGAGCAGACATTAGCAGGTAGAATAAAGGAGAACCCTAAAGTTTTCCATAGGCATGTGAGGAATAAGAGGATGACAAAGGTAGGAATAGGGCCAGTCAAAGACAGAAGTGGGAAGTTGTTTGTGGACTCTGTGGAGATCAGAGAGGTGCTAAATGATTATTTCTCATCTGTTTACACTGAGGAACAGGAGAATATTGTAGAGGAGACAACTGAGTTACGGGCTACTAGAATTGAAAGGATTAAGATTAGTAAGGAGGAGGTGTCATCAATTCTAGAAAGTGTGAAGGTAGATAAATCCCCTGGGCCGGATGGGATTTTTCCAAGGATTGTCTGGGAAGCTAGGGAAGAGGTGGCGGAGTCTTTGGCCTTGATCTTTGAGTCCTCGTTGTCTATAGGTTTAGTACCAGAGGACTGTAGGATTGCAAATATTGTGCCCTTGTTCAAGAAGGGCAGCAGGCACGACCCAGGTAATTATAGACCTGAGAGTCTTAGGTCTGTTGTAGGAAAAGTTTTGGAAAGGATTATAAGAGATAGGGTTTATAATCATCTAGCAAGCAACAATTTGGTTAGAGATAGTCAGCATGGATTCGTCAAGGGCAGGTCATGTCTCACAAACCTCATTGAGTTTTTTGAGAAGGTGACCAAGCATGTGGATGAGTGTAGGGCAGTTGACGTGGTGTACATGGACTTCAGTAAAGCCTTTGATAAGGTTCCACATGGTAGGCTATTGGAGAAAATACAGAGGGATGGCATTGAGGGAGATTTAGCAGTTTGGATTAGAAACTGGCTTTCTGTAAGAAGGCAACGAGTGGTGGTTGATGGAAAATGTTCAGCCTGGAGTCAGGTCACTAGTGGTGTGTCTCAAAGATCTGTTTTGGGACCACTGCAGTTTGTCATTTTTATAAATGACTTGGACGCAGGCATGGGTGGATGGGTTAGTAAATTTGCAGATGACACTAAAGTTGGTGGAGTGGTAGACAGTGTGGAGGAATGTTGCAGGTTGCAGGGAGACTTGGATAAACTGCAGAATTGGGCTGAAAGGTGGCAAATGGAGTTCAATGCGGATAACTGTGAGGTGATTCAGATTAGATTAGATTAGATTCCCTACAGTGTGGAAACAGGCCCTTCGGCCCAACAAGTCCACACTGCCTCTTGAAGCATCCCACCCAGACCCATCCCCCTATAACCTACACATCCCTGAACACTACAGGCAATTTAGCATGGCCAATCTACCTAGATTGCACATCTTTGGACTGTGGGAGGAAACTGGAGCACTCGGAGGAAACCCACACAGACACGGGGAGAGTGAGCAAAGTCCACGCAGACAGTTACCCGAGTCCGGAATCGAACCCGGGTCCCTGGCGCTATGAGACTGCTGTGCTAACCATTGAGCCACTGTGCTGCCAGGAAGAATAATAGGAAGGCAGAATACTGGGTCAATGGAAAGATTCTTGGTGGTGTGGATGTGTAGAGGGATCTTGGCGTCCATGTACATAGATCCCTGAAAGTTGGCACCCAGGTTGATAGTGCTGTTAAGAAGGCTTATGGCGTGTTAGGCTTTATTGGTAGAGGGATTGAGTTCCAGAGCCGTGATGTCATACTGCAACTGTACAAAATGCTAGTAGAACATAGAACATAGAACAGTACAGCACAGAACAGGCCCTTCAGCCCACGATGTTGTGCCGACCATTGATCCTCATGTATGCACCCTCAAATTTCTGTGACCATATGCATGTCCAGCAGTCTCTTAAATGACCCCAATGACCTTGCTTCCACAACTGCTGCTGGCAACGCATTCCATGCTCTCACAACTCTCAGTGTAAAGAACCCGCCTCTGACATCCCCTCTATACTTTCCTCCAACCAGCTTAAAACTATGACCCCTCGTGTTAGCCATTTCTGCCCTGGGAAATAGTCTCTGGCTATCAACTCTATCTATGCCTCTCATTATCTTGTATACCTCAATTAGGTCCCCTCTCTTTCTCCTTTTCTCCAATGAAAAAAAGTCCGAGCTCATTTGGAATATTGCGTGAAGTTCTGGTTGCCTCATTACAGGAAGGACATGGAAGCATTGGAAAAGGTGCAGTGGAGATTTACCAGGATGTTGCCTGGTCTGGAGCGCAGGCCCTATGGAGAGAGGCTGAGGGACTTGAGTCTGTTCTCACTGGAGAGAAGGAAGCCAAGAGGGGATTTAATAGAGACATACAAGATGATCAGAGGATTAGATAGGGTGGACAGTGAGAGTCTTTTTTCCGAGGATGATGACTTCAGCTTGTACAAGGGGGCATAGCTACAAATTGAGGGCTTTAAGACAGATGTCAGAGGCAGGTTCTATACTCAGAGAGTGGTAAGGGTGTAGGACGCCCTGACTGCCAATGTAGTTAACTCAGCCACATTAGGGACATTTAAATAGTCCTTGGATAAGCATATGGATGATGATGGGATAGTGTAGGGTGGTGGGCTTAGATTAGTTCACAGGTCGGCGCAACATCGAGGGCCGAAGGGCCTGTTCTGCGCTGTGTTGTTCTATGGTCTATGTTCTAATACATCTTGTGTGTAGCACACACTTTTGCCATTGTGCATTTGGAGGGAGTGGACATAATACAGTGGTAGATTGGGTGTTGATCAAGCTCTAACCTGTTTTGTAGCAATGGTAACATTGCAATATTGATAGCAGGAGCTTCAGCAGTGGTAAAACAATTGAATATCACTGGGGACATGGTTAGGTTCTCTCTTGAGCAAGATGGTCATTTCCCAGGAGTGTATGGCATGAATGTTACTTCCTACTTAGCAGTCCAAGCCTGAAAAGTATTCAAATCTTCTTGCTGTGCATGGATGTAATTTGTTTTTATGTTCATAGAGCTTTGAATGGTACTAAGTGTGAGTACCAACCAACATTCTCACTTCTGACCTTAAGATGGATGATCATTGATGAAGCAGAGGGAGAGCTTTGGGCCATGGAAATTATCCTGAGGAACTCCAGCGATATCCCAGGACTGAGATGATTGACCTCCAACTGTCACAATCGTCTTCCTATGTACTAGGTATGGCCCCAATCAATGAAGAGATTTATCCCTGATTTCTATTCACTTCAGAGTTGCTGTGGCTTCCTTGATGTACTTTCACTCAAATATTTTGATATCAAGGGAGCAATTTCAGGAAGGTAGAAAAACCACATAGCTATCTCTAGGAAAGTTAGGAGAAGTCGGCAGGCAGGGCAGGAGTCTCCAGGGGATATCCCCATCTCAAACAAGTATGCAGTACTGCAAAATGTAAGGCAGTAATGAATTCTTAGAGAAATATCGCACTGACAGCCAGGTTTTTGGCACTGAGATTGGCTCTGCTCTGACAATGGGTACGTCAGGTTCCAATGATAGATTGTGACAGGGGATTCTGTAGTCAAAGACATGGAAAGACATTTCTGTAGCCAACAACGAGACATCAGAATGGTGTGTTCCTTTGCTGGTGCCAGGGTCAAGGATGTCTCAGACAGGGTGCAGAACATTCTCATAGGGGAGACTGATCAGCAGTTCATGTTATTGCCAATGATGTAGGAAGAGAAAAGGAAGAAATTCTGAGGAAAAAAATTACAGGAAATTAGGCAGGAGATTAAAAAGTATCTCTGATGGGTAGTAATACCCAGATTACTCCCAGTGCCATGTGCTCATGCAAGTAGTAACAGGAGGAAAGAATGATTAATATGTGGCTGAGGAGCTAGTGCAGGGCAGAAGGATGCACGTTTTTGAATCATTGGAATCTCTTCTGGGGCAGAAGTGACCTGGAGAAGAAAAATGGGATGCATCTGAGTTGGAAGGAGATGAATGTTACAGCGAGGAGGTTTGGTAGAGCTATGTGGGAGGATTTAAATGAGTAAGTTGGGGGGTGGGACCCAGAGAGATACTGAGAAAAGAAATCTGTCTAAGGCTGGTTCAGTTGAGAAATGGGGCATTCAAATAGTTAAGGCAAGCAGGAGCAAGGCTGAGAATGAGTCAGGACTGATTATTCATTTTAGTTTACTTAGTCATTGAAGGATGTCGGCGACACTATATAGCCAGCATTCATTGCTCATCCCTGGTTGGCCTTGAGAGGTGGCAAGCTGTCTTCTTGAACTGCTGCAGCCCACCTGCTGTGAATTGACCCATAATGCTATTAGGGTGAATATTCCAGGATTTTGACCCAGGAACTGTGAAGGAATGGTGATGTATCGCCAAATCAGGTTGGTGAATGGCTTGGAGGGGAACTTGAAGGGGGCAGTGTTTCATATATCTGCTACTTTTGTCCTTCTACTTGGAAATGGTCATATGATTGGAAGGTGCTGTCTGACGATCTTTGGTGAATTTCTGTTGCCATCTTATAGATGGTGCACACTGCTGCTTGTGAACATTCGTGGTTGGAGGAGTGAATGTTTGTGGATGTAACGTCAACCAAGTGGGCTGCTTTGGCCTGGATGGTGTCAAGTGATGCTGAGTGGTGTTGGGGCTGCTCACGTCCAGGCAAGTAGGGAGTATTCCATCAAACTTCTGACTTGTGCTTTGTCGATGGTGGACAGGCTTTGAGGAATCAGGAGGTGAGTTACTTACTGCAGTATTCCTAGCCTCTTACCTGCTCTTTAAGCCATTGTGTTTACGTGGTGAGACCCGTTGAGTTTTTGGTCAATGACAACCCCCAGGAAGTTGATAGTGGGGGATTCAGTGATTGTAACACCATTGAATGTCAGAGGTTGGTGCTTAGATTGTCTCTGACTAGTGATGGTCATAGCTGTGACGTTTGTTCAGCATGACTGGCTCGAGATTGGATATTGTCCAGATCTGTGCATTTGAACATGGACTGCTTCAGTATCTGATGAGTCATGAATGGTGTTGAATGTTGTGCAATTATTGGTAAATCTGCCCACTTCTAACCTTATGATGGAGGGAAGGCCATTGATAAAGCAGCTGAAGATGGTTGGGTCAGGGCAGTACCCTGAGGGACTCCTGCGGAGATGTGGTCGAGCTGAGATGACTGACCTCCAACAACCATGACCATCTTCCATTGTGTCAGCTGTGACTCAAAACACTAGAGAGTTTGCCCTCTGATACACATTGATTTCAGATTTGCTAGGGCTCCTTGATGCCACATACAGTTGAAGGTAGCCTTAATGTCAGAGGATGTCACTCTTACCTCACTTCTGGAATTCTCCCCTTTTGTCCACATTTGAACCAAGGCTGTAATGAGGTCAGGAGCTGAGTGGCTATTGGAGGCACCCAAGCTCGGCATAGTTTAGCAGATTATTGCTGAGCAGGTGCTCTTTGATAACACTGTTGATGACACCTTCTATCACTTTACTGATGATGGAGAGTAGACTGATGGGGCAGTAATTGGCCGGGTTGGATTTGTCCTGACTTTTCTGTGTAGGACATAGCTGGGCAATTTTCCATATTGTCAGGTAGATGCCAGTTTTGTAGCTGCAGTGGAACAGCTTGGCTGGAGAAGTGACAGGTTCTGGACAACATGTCTTCAGTACTATTGCTAGAATGTTGACCGGGCCATCTCCAAGGATGGCACAATTACAACATTTAAAAGGCATCTGCATGTGTAAATGAATAGGGCAGGTTTTAAAGGGACGTGGTCCAGATGCTGGTGAATGGAATTAGATTAATATAGAATATCTGGTCAGCATGGGCGAGATGGACTGAAGGGTTTGTTTCTGTATGATATGCCTCTATGACTGTATCATTCTCACTTCAGCTCTAAATTTTAGCTCTTTTGATCATATCTGTAATAAGATCAGGAGACAAATGCTACCTACATAGTCAGGAAGCAAAACTGAAAATCTGTGAACTGGATTTTATTGAATGTTATTTTTTAGCACTATCAAGGACATCATCCATCGCTTTGCTGAAAATTGTGAATTGACTGATAGTGCAATAGTTGGCTGGGTTGGATTTTCATGCCTTTTATAGGCAGAATCTTCCTGGAAAACTCTCCTCATTGGTAAATAGTGTTCTAGATGAGAGATGTTCCATATGACATGAGAGCCTGAGCCAGGGATCAGCTGGGAAGATAAGATTTCTTTATTTAAAAAAAACTTGCCTCATGAAACGGCAGCCTCTAATACAGTGGCGGGAGTGGTGAGAGTGTGAGCCAGAGGGCATTGGCTAAACCCAAAACATTACACGTGTAGTGTCTCCCAACCATCCTCCTCTAACTAAACAAAAGACTATATGGAAGGTCAGTAAGGTAAGCTTTTTTTTCCCTCTTTTGGTAATTTAGAGCAGACGGGATGGAAGCTAGGCCAGTTGCATGTTCCACTTGTTGGATGTGGGAGGTAAGGGTAAATACTAGTGTTCCTTCTGATTTCACCTGCAAGAAGTTCACCCAACTCCAGCTTCTCATGGACTGTGTTAGGGAATGGAGCTGAGGCTGAGGGGTTGATGGAGAGGAGGTACAAAGAGCTTGTTGCACCCAAGATATAGGATAAAAGTAGTTGGGTGACTGTCAGGAGAGGAAAAGGGAATAGGCAGACAATGCAGGGACCCTCTGTGGCTGTCCCCCTCAGTAATAAGTATACTGCTTTGGACACTGTTATGGGGGTTAGATTGGCTAGAAAGTTTGAAAAACATGAGGATAGATAAGTCCCTTGGGCCTGACGTGATATACTCAAGGTTGCCATTGGCAGCGAGGGAAGAAATTGCTGTCAATCTGGCGATGATCTTTGCATCCTCACTGACTACTCCAGATGATTGGAGCATGGATTCTGAGAGATAGTATTTATGATTATTTGGAAAAGCACAGTTTGATTAGAAATAGTCAGCATGGCTTTGTGAGGGGCAAGTCATGCCTCACAAGTCTCATAAGTTCTTTGAGGACATGACAAAACACGTTGATGGTAGAACAGTGGATGTGGTGTACGTGGATTTTAGCAAGGTGTTTGATAAGATTTTTCACGGTAGGCTTATTCAGAAAGTAGGTGGGCATGGTATTCTGGGAAATTTGGCTGCCTAGATGCAGAATTGGCTGTCCAATAGAAGACAGGGTGGTCGTAGATGGAAAGTATTCAGCCTGGAGCTCAGTGACCAGTGGTGTTCTTCAGAGATCTGTTCTGGGACCTCAGATCTTTGTGATCTTTATAAATGACTTGAATGAGAAAGTGGACGGATGTGTTATTAAGTGTGCCGATGACGTGAAGGTTGGTGGCGTTGTGAATATTGTGGAGGGCTCTTGTAGGTTGCAACAAGATATTGACAGGATGCAGAGCTGGGCAAAGTAGTGGTGGATGGAATTCAACCAAGAAAATTGTGAAGTGATTCATTTTGGAAGGTTGACTTTGAATGCACTATACAGGGTTAGTGGCAATGTGGAGGAACAGAGGGATCTTGGGGTCCACATCCATAGATCCCTCAAAGTTGCTAGCCAAATTGATCAGGTTGTTAAGAAGGCAGAGATAATGGGAACTGCAGATGCTGGAGATTCCAAGATAATAAAATGTGAGGCTGGATGAACACAGCAGGCCAATATGTTTTGTCGGCTTTAATTGGCAGGGGAATTGAGTTTAAGAGTCATGGGGTTATGCTGCATCTCTATAAAACTCTGGTTAGAACACACTTTGTTTTTGTTGTGTGACAATATTCTAAGTTGCTGGAAAAGCTCAGCAGGTCTGACAGCATCTGGAGGAGAAAACACAGTTAAATGTTTTGGGTCTGGTGACCCTCTGTTCTGAGTTCTGAGGAAGGGCCACCAGACCCAAAACGTTAATTCCATTTTCTCCTCCACAGATGTTGCCAGACCTGCTGAGCTTTTCCAGCAACTTCGTTTTTGTTCCTGATTTACAGCATCTGTAATTCTTTTGGTTTTTATTTAGAATACTGTGTTCAGTTCTGGTGACCTCATTATAGGAAAGACATGGAACCTGGACTGGAGGGCAGGTCTTATGCAGAAAGCTTGAGGAAGCTCAGGCTTTTCTCATTTGAGCGAAGAAGGATAAGAGGTGACTTGGTAGTGTGCCTATGATGATGAGAGGCATAAATAGAGTGGATAGCCAGAAACTTTTTCCGAGGGTGGAAATGACTATTATGAGGGGGCATAATTTTAAGGAGATTGGAGGAAGGTATAGCAGAGATGTTAGAGGTAGGTTCTTTACACAAAGAGTGGTGGATGGGTGGAATGTGCTTCCAGCAGTGATAATAGAGTCAGAACTTTTAAATGATTCGTTGATAGTCACATAGATGATAGTAAAATGTAGGGTATGCAGGGTAGTTAGATCATACAGTAGGATAATAGGTTGGCACAACATTGTGGGCCCAAGGGCCTGTACCATGCTGTACTCTTCTATGTTCTAGATGAACTGGACTTGACTCTAGGCGTAGCTTGCTCAGCAGTACAAGCCCTTAGAATGACAATCAATTTTGTCAGGATATTTTTCAAATAATATTGCTCAGTCATTTCTGCAGAGGCAGTTGTAGTTTGCAGCATGCTGGACAGCTTGTTCTTTCTTGTGGGAGTACATTATTTTACAGAAGATTTCATTTGAGACCTTTCAATTAATTAAGAAACAAAATATAACAAAGCTAAATATTGAAGTTTTCCTTTGTTTAAATAACTGTTCAATCCAATGAACTAATTTTACATTAATTATGCAAACCTGAAGTTATTTTCTTACTTTCATCTGTTTATCTTTTGGATACCCATGTAGATTATAACCACTAATTGCTCAGTAGTTCATCAAAGTAAGTGAATTATTTTTAATGAAATGAGCATATTTTGTCCTGGTGTGGTCAAAATAATTTTGCATTCATTCAAAACTGATTACACTCACAACTCAAGGATAGTAAGAACTGCAATTTCTGGAGTCAGAGATAACATTGTGTGGAGCTGGAGAAGTGCGGATAGGTGGGAGAGAACATGGAAGGGTTGTGCTGGGTGAAGGAGATGGGGATGAGAGGAAGGGTTGGTCATGGAGTGAGGCTGGCGGTGGGTAGATTTTGAAACTGGTAAAGTCCGGGTTCAGACAATTGTGCTGTAGGCTCCCGAGGCGGAATATGATAAATTCCACTTACCCACTCCCCCACCTCCAATGACCAATTCTCACCACGGCCTACCAGTCCTCACCTACCACCATCCCACCTACCTGCCCCAGCCCCGCCCCTCCTCTCTGTATTTATTTCTGAGCTCCCTTACCCCTCCCTATTTCTGAAGAAGGGTCCTGACCCGAAACATCAACTTTTCTGCTCCTCTGCCTCTTGGCTGGCTGTGCTTCTCCAGCTCGACACTGTTATCTCTGACTCCAGCAATTGCAGTTCTTACTGCCCCTCAGCTGAGTGTATTCAGTTATGAATGTATGAAATAAATAGAGAGAGGAGGGGTGGGGCTGTGGATGGTAGGTGGGATGGTGATAGGTGAATGCAGTTAGGGAGTGGTGGGGATAGGTCAGTGGGTTGGGAGGAGATAGGTAGGAGAGAAGATGGAAGGGTTGTGTCAGGTCAAGGAAGTGGGGGTGAGAGTAAGGGTTGGACATGGGATGAGGCAAGGGGTGGGGAGATTTTAAAACTGGCAAATTCCATTTTTAGGCCATTGGACTGTAGGCTCCCAAGTCGGGAATATGAGGTGCTGCTCCTCCAGTTTGCGGGTGATGTCATTGTGATGCTGGAGAAAGCCCAGGAATAACATGTCTTCCAGGGAGTGGGAAGGGGAGTTAAAATGGTTAGCAACCAGAAGGTGGTGTTGTTTGTCACATACAGAGTATAGATGTTCTGCTGAAATGATCTCTGACTCTATGCTTGGTCTCACCTATGTAAGGAGGCCACATCGGGAGCAGCGGTAGACCAAGTTGACGGAAATGCAAGTGAACCCTTGTCTAATGTGGATGTTATGTTTTGTACGTTGAGTGGAGGTGAGGGAGGAGGTGTAGGGGCAGGTGTAGCACTTCCTGTGGTTGCAGGAAGAGGTGCCGGATGTGGTGGGGTTAGTGGGGAGTGTGGAGCAGATGAGGAAGTCACAGAGAGAGCAGTCTCTATGCAAGGCAGATGGGGTGGGGAGGGAAATATCTCTTTGGTTGTGGTGTCCGATTGTAGGTGATAGAAGTGGCGCAGAATGATACTTTGGGTATGGAGGTTGGTGGGGTGATATGCGAGGATAAGGGGGATTCTGTCTTTATTTTTGTTGGGGGAGGGGATGTGAGGGCAGAAGTGGGGGAAATGGCAAGAAGTGTGGTTGTGGGCATTTTCGATCATTGGAGGCGGGCAAGTTACAATCCTTGAAATAGGATGACATTTGGGATGTGTGGGAGTGGAATGCCCCATCTTCGGAGCAGATGTGAAGGAATTGGGAGTAGGGGATCACATTCTTGCAGGAAGATGGGTGAGAGAAGGTGTAGTCCAGGCAGCTGTGGGGATGGGTGGGTTTGAATTGATGTCAGTTTCAAGATGGTTACCAAAGGTGGGAGACAGAGAGGTCTAGGAAGGAGAGGGGGGTATTGGAGATGGTCCAGTTGGGTTTGAGGTTGGTGTGAAATGTGTTAGTAAAGTTGATGAACTGTTCAAGCTCGTCATGGGAGCATGAGGCAGTGCCAATACAGTCATCACTGTAGCGGAGGAAAAGGTGGAGATAATGCCAGTGTAACAGTGGAAGAGGGATTGTTCCACGTCTCCTAAAACAAGGCATCCAAAGCTTGGGCCCAAGTGCTGCCCCTGGACACCCCCTCAGTATGTAGGAAGTGGGAGGAATTAAGGCAGAAGTTAAGGGTAAGGACTAGTTCAGTTAAGGGCATGAGAGTGTTGGTGGAGGTGGATTGTTTGGACCTGCAGGAGAGGAAGAAGCGAACGGCTTTTAGGCCATCCACATGGGGAATACAAGTGTACGGGGATTGGATGTCCATAGTGAAGATGAGGTGATGGGGCCAGGGAGTTGGAAGCCTTGGAGGAGGTGGAGGGCATAGGTGTTGTCCTGGGTGCTGGTGAGAAGATTCTGAGTAGGGGGGAGAAAACAGAGTCAAGATAAGGTGGAGATAAGTTCAGTGGGGCAGGTGCAGGCAGGGACAATGGGTCGGCCAGGGCAGACAGTTTTGTGGATTTTGTCAAAGGCAGTTGCTACATTTGTCTTGGTCTATTTCAATTTGTAATTATGGAAATCTTGTGTCTTTCCAAAGAGGACCTCAGGGATCCTTTATCCAGTGGCAGTACAGTGACCTTCTCTTCCTTTTGAAAACTTATTTTCCTCCTGACCTTTGACATTCAGTTCCACTTTGTGGTTTGCATTCCCCTTTCAAGTACCTGTTCTCATCTGTGAAGTAGAGCAGTATCCTACAAGAAGTGTTTGTTTTCAACTCTATTAAACTCCACTGTTGGGATGCATTTATTGTTTTATGTGACAAATTTTATGCATGATGCCTGACAGCAAAGCACTTTTGGGATACAATTTCAAAATCGTTAGGCATTATTGCTATTTACATTTCAATTACGCATTAACATCATTGATAATTCCATTAGAAATGTGTGTTGTAATAAGTATGGTTGTCTTGTTTTTAAGTAGCTGAATTGTCTAAATCATTTGCCATTGCAAAGTCAATACGTGTCACTTTGTTGGCTTTAAACTGTACTCTTCAAGTTGTACTTAAAAGCTGAAGAATTATGAAAAACAAAATATTCAACAAAAATCCAATTACAAATCAAGGATTTAATTAAATGGCTGATTCCTTGATTTGGCTGTCTCAATGATAGAGGTAATTAGTGACAGCATAATTGGAGACAACATGAATCGCTTAAATGGCAAGAAAGGCATGCACAGTAAACCTATGGTTTCCCAATGAATGTGGTTCATCAGAGTACAATCATTGTTCTATGCATGTTGACAAAATCAGCCCTGATATTCACAGCATCAAATGTTTAGTTGCATGGAGATATTGTATAACTTAATTTATTCTAGCCTCAGATTGGTATGAACATCACAATGGTGTCTTTTTGTTGATGTATCAATTGTTAATTGTTACTCTTGTTTTGATTCGGGTGATACTGAAGGAACGGTGATGTATTTCTCAGTCTGGATGATGAGTGGCTTTGAGCTGATGGTGTTCCTGTGTATCTGTTACACTTGTCCATCTAGCCAGAAGTAGTTGTGGGTTTAGAATATATTGTTTAAGGATCGTTTATGAATTTCTGTAGTCCATCTTGTTATTGAGCTAGACAAAGTGAACATTACTGGATGTGGTGACAATCAAATGGACTACTTTGTCCTAAATGGTGTCAAGTGTTTTTTTTTGAGTTGTTGGATCTGCATTCAACCAGGCAAGTGGTGAGTATTCCAAAGTGTAGGGCTGGTTGAACACAGCAGGCCAAGCAACATCTTAGGAACACAAAAGTTAACATTTCAGCCCGAAACATCAACTTTTGTGCTCCTAAGATGCTGCTTGGCCTGCTGTGTTCATCCAGCCCCACACTTTGTTATCTTGGATTCTCCAGCATCTGTAATTCCTGTTATCTCTGATCACAGTATTCCATCAAATGCCTGCAAGACAAAATAATGTCATTGAATGTCAAGGGGTGATGATTAGATTTTTTTTGTTGGAGATGATTGTTGCCTTGCATGAATGCCACTTGCCACTTGTCATTCCAAACATGGATGTTGCTCAAATCTTCTTGTGTTTAGATATGGCCTGCTTCAGCAACTAAGCAGTTACAAATAGTACAGAACATTACAAAATCATCAATGAACATGCCCACTTCTAGCCTTATTATGGAGGGAAGGACACTGATGTAGCAAATTAAGATGTTTGTGATGACAACCAACATTAAATGGATCTCAAGATTCTTATGCCATGTGTGAATAAATGGTTAGTGTGAGACAAAGTAGATAATATTAGGGACAAAGAAGGAAAGACATGCTTAGAGCTCTGACCAAGGTTAGGAGACAACATGTACTCTGTATTGATATTTACTAAGGACACTGACAAAATATCAGTAGACGTGGAGACAGTAGGATATAGATGGGCTGAAAATTAGAGACAGGATACTGTTGAAAGACTGGATCTGTTCAGAGATACAGATACTGTATATATGGGGAAAGAGGAGAGCACATGATTGGAAAATGAGATTGAAGTGGCTACCGGCAGCAGCGTAGAGTGGGCTGGGAAGCTCAAAGTGGACTCTGGCTGCATCATGGCGTGAGCTGGGAAGGCCAAAGCCAGACTGTAGCAGCAGAGGAGGAATAATTGGACTGTGCCTTTAAGTTACCTATTTTTTATTCTAAGTTAACGTGAATGGCACCTATTTAACAGTGACAGCACACACTTTTTGCTCATTTATATTGAATACATGTGACAATAAATGATTCAATTCAAGTATGACATTAGAGGAGAGGAGGTAAGTTATTGGCTGGTGAATATTTTCTGTTTCACCCGAATACAGGAAATGTCAATTAGAATCGTAGAATCCATGCAGTGTGGAAACAGGCCATTCAGCCCATCAAGTCCACACCTACCCTCTGAAAAGCATCCCACTCAGACCCAGCCCCCTAACCTATCCCTGCATTTCCCATGGTTAATCCACCCAACCCACACATTCCTAGAGACTGTGGGCAATTTAGCATGGCCACTCTTCCCAACCTGCACATCTTTGGACTGTGGGAAGAAACTACACAGACATGGAAGAATGTGAAAACTCCACGCAGATAGTCACCCAAAAGTGGAATCAAGCCCAGGTCTCTGGTATTCCGAGGCAGCAGTGCTACCCACTAAGCCACTGTGTCACCCTGGAGTAATTAGTATTTGAAGTAATTATTAAAACAATAAGCTGTTACAATAAATAAAGTGGTTTGTGATGTCTTATATTATCTTTTAAGTTAAGTATAGTTTTAAAGTGTGTTAAACATTACATTGTTGGAAAATGGGAAATTTAAAAATTTTATCTCTCAAATATCTTGTCACTTGAGTAAGAGTTGAAAAAATTAAGATCAATTTGTTTGCTAAAGTTTAAAATAGTACAGGAGCTAGTGTTTAGATTAATAAAATGTATTTGAAAAGGAAAGTAATATAACAAAATAATTAAGTTATTTACTAAAACGCATTTGACTTGACAGGGAGGGTAAAGTGTTGTGGTTGCAGAATGTAGGGACTTCTGGATTTCCACATGATGCAAGACAAACATGTCTGCAATACATTTTTGCAAATGAGTAGCTCTTGCTCAGAATATGAACTACAGGCTGAACTGTTGACACTGTGATAAGGAAATTATTTGGACATTTTAATCCCAGCAGGCAGCCACAGACCTCAGGGCAAAATCGTCTGGTTTGGTCAATGGTCAAAGAAAGAATAATGTGACTGAAGAAGGGTCCAGACCCAAAACGTCAGCTTTCCTGTTCCTCTGATGCTGCTTGGCTTGCTGTGTTCATTCAGCTCTGCACCTTGTGATCACAGATTCTCCAGCAGTTCCTACTATCTGTGACTGAGTGAAGTAGCGTGGGGACCCAGGGAGTAAGAGTGCAGGAGCCTAAACATTTGTAAATAAGTGTTGTGAGGTTTTTTTTTTAGCTTGTTTGGATGAAGTGAGGATTTGGTGTGGGTGAGCTATCTAACCATTGCATGGTGGTACAGAAAATGATTGAAGTGGGAACGGCAAAAGGGAATACAGTGGTAGTAGAAGACAGTAGGGTGTGGGAAGGTTGACTTCACCTTTCCAAAAAATAGTGAGAGCCCAGAATGTTCTGTTGCCTGTCCAGTGCTAGGATTTGGGATACCTGCTCTGAGGAATTTAGAGTAGGAAGGGAAGGATCAGGTTATCATTGTAAATGTAGTTATTGATGACATAGCCAATATAATGAGAGAAGTTTTGCACAGTCAAATTAGGCACCAAATTAAGAAGCAGCGTCTTCAAGGTCATAATCTCCAAATTATTACCTGAACCATTGCAGATTGACACAGGGCAAATCAGATTAGAGAGATGAATATATATGATTCAAAGACTGGTGTGAGAGAAGTGGATTCTGATTCATGAGGCATTGGTATAAATACTGGAGAAAGTGAAATCTGTGCAACTGGGATGGTTTATATCAGAACCATACAGATGCTGATATTCTAACAAGACACAAGAAAGTAGAGGGGATTTTAAATTAAATGGGGGTTGGAGGGGATGTGACCATAAGACCTTTGTAAATAGGAACAGAGAAGCAGGCCCTCAAGCTTACTCTGCCATTCATTGCGATCATGGCTGATCTGATATTCCTCATGTCTTCTTACTTCTTCTTTTACCAGAAACCTTGATTTTGCCACTAACCATGAATCTCTCTTTCTCAGCTTTAAATATAATGAGGACTCTAACCCACAGTTTTCTGTGACAAGGAGTTCCAAAGACACTCAACCATTTGAGAGAAGGAGGAATTTCTTCTTATTCTTAAAGCAAGGCCCCTAAATTCTGAGATTATGCCCTCTGGTCCTAGATTATTCCATGAGGGGAAACATCATCTCTTAGCATCTACCATGTCAAGACCATTAAGAATCTGATGTGTTTCTATAAAATTAACTCTCATTCTTCTAACCTCCACTGAGTGGTGTGCCAATCTGTTTAGCCTTTCCTCATAAACCAATCCCTCCATAGAACTGTGGATGCTGGAAATCTGAAACAAAAACAGAAATTAGAATTAGAATCCCTACAGTGTGGAAACAGGCCTTTTGGCCCAACAAGTCCACACTGAACCTCAGAATACCCCACCCAGACCCATCCCCTATAACCCACCTAATCTACATGTCCCTGAACACTATGGGCAATTTCACATGGCCAATCCACCTACACTGCACATCTTTGGTCTGTGGGAGGAAACTGGAGCACCCGCAGGAAACCCATGCAGACATGGGGAGGATGTGTAAACTCCACACAGACAGTCACCAAAGACTGGAATTGAATCCGGGTTCCTGGTGCTGTGAGGCAGCAGTGCTAAGCACTGTGCTACCGTGCTGCCCCTGCTAATTTGCTAGAACAACTCAGCAGTCTGGCAGCACCAATGGAGAGACAAACAGGGTTAATGTCCCAGGTCCAGAGACCCTTCTCCAGAACTGATTGTAGCTGAGAAAACCTCATCTGAACCTGTGTCCAATGTAATGATGTATTTCCTTAAATAAGCAGATAATAAACTGTTCATAGTACTCCAGATCTGGTCATGCCAGCACCTTGTACTTAAGAAAGCGCAGTTTACTTGGCCCGAAGTACCTAAGGAAATGGTCTTAGAAATAATTAATACGTTGTGGCCACCCTCCAAGATTCTTTAGATTCCAGAACAGTTCCAATGGATTGGAATGACTAATATAACCCCTCAATATAAAAATAGAATTAGAGAGAAAACAAGCAATTGTGGGCCAGTGAGTCTCACATCAGTAGTGGTGAA
Source organism: Stegostoma tigrinum (assembly GCF_030684315.1). NCBI lineage: Eukaryota > Metazoa > Chordata > Chondrichthyes > Orectolobiformes > Stegostomatidae > Stegostoma > Stegostoma tigrinum. Next base: position 58,117,256 of record NC_081366.1, read on the forward strand.
GATGCTCGAAATCATTATCAAGGATGTTATAACAGAGTGCTTGGAGACATATGGCACGGTGGCTCCGTGGTTAACACTGCTGCCTCACAGCACCACAGGCCGATTTCACCCTCTGGCATCTGTCTGTGTAGAATTTGCACATTCTCCCTGTGTCTGTGTGAGTTTTCTCTGGGTGCTCTGGTTTCCTCCCACAGTGCTAAGATGTGCAGGTTAGGTGGATTGGCCATACTAAATTGCCTGTTGTGTCCAGGAATGTTTAGTTTAGGTGGGTGAGACATGGAGAAATGCAGGGGTAGAGAAATGAGTCGGGGTGGGATTCTCTTCAGAGGGACCATATGGGCTGGTTGGGCTGAATGGCCTGTTTCCAGGCTGTGATGATTCTATGATGTATGAAAACACTGGTAGAATCAGACACACTCAGCATGGATTTACAAAAGGGAAATCATGCTTGGCAAATCTCCTAGAATTCTTTGAGGATATAACCAGTCGGGTTGATCAAAGAGTCAGTGCCTGTGGCTTAAACTTGCAGAAGGCTTTAAAACAAGTCATATAAAATATAATTGTGTAAAATTGAAGTGTTTGAGGTTGGGACAGTGCATTGAGGTGGATAGAAAATTGGTTAGCAGCAGGAAACAAAGAGTAGGAAAAAAATGTGTCTTTTTTTCTGAATGGCAGGCGGTGACTATTAAGGTATTGCGAAGATCCAGCTATTCACAATATATATTAATGTTTTACATGAGAGAACTAAATGTATTATCTCAAAATTTGCAGATAACGCAAAGTTAAGTTGAAGGGTGAGCTGAGAGGTCAATGAAGAGATATTGCAGTGTGATTTCGACAGCCTGAGTGAGTGGGTAAATGCATGGCAAATGCAGTATAACATGGAAAAATGCAAGATTATCTACTTGTCAGCAAAAATAAGAAGGCAGGTTATTATTTGGATGGCTGCACTCTGAGAAAGAGGAGTATTTAACAATGCCTGGATGTCCTCGTACACAAGCCGCTGCAAGTAAACATGCAGGTGCAGCAGACAGTATCTTGGCCTTTGTAGGACAGAAACAAGGATATCTTGCTGCAGTTATACAGGCATTGAGGCCATACCTGAAATATTGTGTGCAGGTTTTGTCTCTTCATTTTAGGGAGGATGTTCTGACTATAGTGGAAGTGCAGTGAAAGTTTACCAAATTGGCTCCTAGGATGGCAGGACTGAGATTTGAGGAGATGGAGTTGGTTAGGATTGTATTTGTTAAAGTTTAGAAGAATGACAGGGGATCTCATAGAAACCCCTAATATTCTAATAGGAGTAGACAGTTTATGTGCAAAATAGATAGGAAATCCAGAACCAGGGTTATAGTTTAAGGATAAGAGATAGATCTGTTAGGACTGAGATGAGGAGAATTTTTTTTCACCAAGAGTGGACAGCCTGTGGGGTTCATATCTATAGAAAGTGGTTGAGGTCAAAATATCGTGTCTTCAAGGAGGTAGATATAGCCTTTGTGGCTAAAGGGATTAGTGGACATAAGGTGGGGTTGGGAGATTAGTTTATTGAGCTCGATAATAGCCAAGATTATTTTGATTGAGGAACAGGTTCAAGGGAATGAATAGCTTGTTCCTAGTCATATCTTCTATGTTTCTACTCCCTACCCCTTTGAAATAAGGCTAAATTCCATTAGCCTTCCTGCTTATCTGCTGCACCTGTGTGCTTGCTTTGTGTTTTGTACACAAGTATCCCTAACTCCCTCTGTGTTGCAGTTTTCTGCAATTTTTCTCCATTTAAATAATATTTTGTGGGCAATGGGCCAAATTTAGTAGTTGTGGTAAATAAAAGAATAACAGCAAGGCAAACGAGGAGCATATTAATGTAAAAAATGAAAAACAGATTGTGACAGCAAGGGATAGACTGTAAATAAAAATCTGAGAATAAATCAATTGTTAAGGCTAGAGTTGACAAAAATAATAAAGGAACAAAACTGCAGACTCAGCCTGAATGCACAAAGCAATTTAAACGAAACAGGTGAACAGATAAGGCAAATCAAAGTAAATTAAAATGATCTGATAGTTTTTACTGAGATATACCTGCAGGATAATGTAGTTTGGTATCTGATTATAGCATGACATTTACAAATTGCAGTGAGCCAGGGAAAAATGGAGGGATGGCACTTTTAATGTTATATTTTAATATTGTGCTATGATTTAATTTTTCATTCAGTTAAGGAAGAGTAGCATAAGTCTCATGATCAGTATTATGAGCCTAAATAAAGTTCCTAAATTAAATCTGGTTCACTAATGCCCTTCAAAGGCACTCCCCACTTGCTTGGATGAGTGCAGCCCTAACAATACTCAAGAAGCTTGACACCATCCTGGATTGACAAGCCTGCTTGATTGGCACTGAATCCACAAGCCTGAATTCCCTCCACCATCGACACTCTGTAGCAGCAGTGTGTACTATGTATGATGCACTGCAGAAATTCACCAAAAATCCTTGGACAGCACCTTCCAAACCCACAACCACTTCCATCCAGAAGGACAAGGGCAGGTGGTATCATAGAATCCCTACAGTGTGGAAACAGGCCCTTTGGCCCAACAAGTTCACCACTCCCCACCCCCCCCCACCCCCCACCCCGGTAAGCCACCTCGTCTTCACATCCCTGAACACTGCAGGCAAGTTAACATGGCCAATCCACCTAGCCTGCAAATCTTTGGACTGTGGGAGGAAACCGGAGCACCCAAAGGAAACCCATGCAGACACAGGGAGAATGTGCAAACTCTTCACAGACAGTCACCCAAGGGTGGAATCAAACCTAGAATCAAATTATTTGAGGAAGTTAAATGCCCTAAAGAAAGGGAAACTGGAGGATACACTGGATTAATATTTCCAGAAGGCATTTGATAAGTTGCCACACAAAGGTTGTTACAGAAAATAAATGTTCATGGGGTGGGGGAAACATACTGACTTGAAGATTGACTGGCTACCAGGAAACAGTTGGCATAAATGGATTACAAGATGTAATGAGTGTTACGTCATAGGGATCAGCGCTTCTACCTTTTTACGATTTATTTGTGGTTTGAATGAAAGGATCAAAGATGTGATTGTTAAATTTGCTGCTAGAATAAAGACAGGTAAGAAAGTAAATCATGATGATAAGATATAGATGTTACACACGGATGTAGATAGTTTAAGGGAGTGGGTAAGAATTGGCAAATGGTGTATAATTTATGAAAATTTAAACTTGTCCATTTTGGCAGGTGTAGAAAAAAGCATATTATCCAAATGGTGAGAGACTGCAGAGCTGTAAGGCGCACAGTGATCTGGGTGTACTAGTGTATGAAGCTCAAAAGGTTAATCTGCAGTTGCAGCAAGTGATTACATAAGCTAAACAAATGTCATAGTTTATTGCAAAGGAAATTGAACACAAAGTAGAGAGATTTATGCATCAGTTATAAAGGACATTGGTGAGACCATGTCTGGGGTGTTGTAATCAGTATTGCTGTTGTCTCAGGAAGGACATGAATATATTGAAGGTGGTTCAACGAAGGTTTATAATACTAATATCTTGAATGGCTGCGTTGCCTTGAGAGGGAATGTTGAGCAGGTTAGGCTTGTGTTTACTGGAGTTTGAGAGGGTAACTGATTGATTAAAATGTACTAGGTCCTGAGGGATCATATAGCATAGATATGGAAACGATGTTGATACAGTGTGGAGCTGGACTCAGGCCAAAATGATGGGTGTAAACTGAAACATTGACTTGCCAGCTCCTCTGATGCTGCCTAACCTGCTGTGTTCCTCCACCTGCGCACTTGTATTGATTCTGACTCCAGCATCTGCAGTTCTTGCTATCTCCTATGGAAAAGATGTCCCCATTTGTGGGAGAATCTAGAAATATGGGCCATATATAAAAATAGATAAAGTGATTACTCATTTCAGATAGATATAGGGAGACTTTTTCTGCTCATAGAGGTCCATATATCTTAGAAATCTCTTCCTCAAAAGGTGAAGGAAGCAGATTATTTTTAACACAGAGATAGAAAACATTCAATATGAAAATGGATAAATGTCGTCTGGAGTAGGCAGAAATGTGAAGTAATAAGAACAGCCATAGTCTTATTGAATGGCCTAGTAGAATCAAGAGTCTGAATAGTCTACTTCCAATTCTAATATCTATAACTGTATGCAAAAGATGGATATCTAATCTCATCTAGATAGCTTGCATTCCATGTTGCTCAGGAAAGTGACGGTAGTTATGGTGATCAGAGAGCATAGTGGAAGACTCTCAGAAGGGATTTGGATCCCAATCTGAAAATGAAAAGTTCACATAGCTACTGAAAATAAACATGTGATATGTGAATTGCTCCTTAGGCAGAAAAGATAGAAAAGGCAATTGGATTTTGTGGCTCAGTTTTGAAACACATGTGCAAAGCTACAGCAAGCTGACATTCTTGTGCATAGATTGTTGAAGGTTGCATTGCATTTGAGAAAATGGTCAGGAAAACATGTTGATCTTGAGCTTTAAAATTTGAGTTATTGAGCACATAATAGTGTATGCAAAGAGATGTTATTGCAATTGAACACCCACACCACACCTCCCCCCTCCCCCCCAACTGTCAGCACCATGGGGGTTACTACTGACTGGGAAATTAATTAGATTCACCATATAAGCACACATGATTGACATTGCATTCACAAGCATCCACTATCTCCACTACCTTTGCTGAGTTGCAACAGTGTGTCTTAGCTATGAGATGTGTTGCAGAAATTCACCAAAGATCCTTAAACAGCACTTTCCAAACCCACAACTACTTCCATCTAGAAGTGAAGGAGACACATGGGAACACCACCGTCTGCAAGTTTCCCCTCTAAGGCACTGACCAACCTGACTTGGAAATATATCAGCGCCGTGTCACTGGTTCAAAATCCTGGAATTTCCTCCTTAAATGCATTGTGGGTCAATCTACAGCATTTGAATTGCAGCAGTTCAAGAAAGTAGCTCACCATTACCTTCTCAAGGGCAACTGACATCTGGCAATAAATGATGTCCCAATCAATGATACCCAAGATCCACAGGTGAAGAAAAACAAACAAAACTAGGGGAAGTTATGCTGAACCTTTTAAACTCTAAAGACCATAACTAGACTTAGTAAGTATGAAAGTGTTGTGTTCAGTTCTTATCATTATCCGTTGAGAAGCATGGGAAGATGCTTGAGAGGGATCATACGAGATTCATCAGAATGGTTTCAGAACTCAGGGATTTTAGTGACAAAGATGATTTTAAAAAGCTGGGAATAAGAGTTTGAGTGGAATTTGATAGAAGTATTAAAAAATACCACAGCTTTTGGATAAGTCGACAAAGAAGAGGTTTTTGCCATTAGCTGACGGAATGAGAGCCAGGAGGTACGGTTTTATGTTTTAAGGTGGGAGATATCAGTGGGATGTGAAGAAGATCTTTTTACACAATAAACACAGTGATGAGGTAGGCTTCAATAGGGCATGTTGAAAGCAGGAATGATCAATAATTTGAAAAGCATACTGGATGGCACTTAAGGCAAATAAACTTGCAGGGTTACGGCAATGGCGTGGTGAAAGTGAGCTGACTGGATGATTCCACAGAGAGCTAACGTGGACATCATGGTTCTAATGGCTTCCTTCTGAGCCATACTTACTGTACCTCATTCATAACTTACTATTTAAACATTCTTCCAAAATACAGCAACTCTTGCTCCCAATACTTTTCGTCTGCATTTTTTTGAATTGAGGCAGTATGCTGAAATTTCATTCAACGTGTAATATTTACTACCAGGTTATTATTCATTTTGAGATTATTTATTTGTACAATTTCAAGATTTACTTCTGGGTTCAACTAAGACATTCATTTTTGTTTCATAAAAGTTCAGCTAATCTCAAAGTTGAATGGCAAAGAAAAGTATGCTATATGTCTAATTTTAACTGACTAATTTTTGGAATTAATAAAGTGAAAGTAAGGGTGACCAAACACAATCTATTTATGGGTTATGTTCCAATCATTTTATTTTTACTCATTCATTGGATACGAGAATCACTGGCTGGGCCAGCATTAATCGACCATCCCTAATTGTCCAGAGGTGAGTTAAAATTCAACAATATTGCTCTTGGTCTGGAATCACATGTTGGCCAGACCAAGTAAGGGTGGCACTTTCCTTCACTAGAGGATATTAATAAATTGAATGGATTTTACTGACAAGCAATAATGGATACATCGATTCCATTTTTTAAAAAATTATATTTAAATTTCACCATGTGCCATGGTAGGGTTCAAATCCAGGTCCTCAGAACATTACAGTTCAGTAACGATACCAATAGGCCATCACCTCCCTTAGAGTGGACTATTCTAGATTTTCAAAGATGAAGAATTTTTTTATGTACAAGATATGAAGAGAAGGCCTTTACAGTGGAATTTTGGGTATTCAGGAGAGGTGACCTAATGACACCTATGAACTGCTTTACTGATGCTTTGCTGCAATTGGAGTGACATCGTTTTCTGCGGCATCCGTGGGAGATATTGCAGTGCTGATGAGCTTTACCCAGCTAATGGAGTCATCAGAACTCCTCAGATTTCACAGCGTGGTTTGCACAAACAGAAGTGACTCATATAAACAATCCTGTTCAGACAGATCTCCCTGTGAGTTTTAAAACCCTGGTTATAGCAAGAAGGCTTTCAGCAACTAACAGGTCTTTGCCCATGCATCGCAACATTTCCAGAGCTTCCTGCTCAAACTTGCTAATGACATCCTCAAACATGGAACTGTTTGGCAGAGGTGTGACAATGCTACAGCAAGATGCTGTGTTGTGTGGGCAGATTCTGAGACATTGTCTGTAGTTGCATTCTGTTCATTCATTTCTTAGAAAATGAGAGAATAAGATATTAAGGTGCAACCTGAAACTACTTTGAAGCTTGACTGTCATACCATGATACTATTATCTTGCTCAAGTTGTCTATGCTCTTATGTAGCAGTCACTTGCGACAACATTACGCAACTTAGGCATGACGATGCATTCCCTGAGCTCACGGCTAGTCTTCAGCTTCATCACTGACAATTCCCTTGATTTTACCCTAGCCTATTATAATCAGGGTGGCCTGTCTTGGGGTCAATGAGTTACTTTCTGTTGAGGCTAGTTAAAGTATATTTCATCAAGTGAGAGGAACAATGAACAAGTCTTGAAAGTATGTACAGAAGAACAAGGTCAATCAAAAATTACAGGTTTACAGCATACAGCGCAACTGAAATTGAAGAAGTTTAATACTTTATGAACTCTCTTTAAAATGTATTATCTTTCGTACAAACTGTGGTATCTACTTGCAAACTCCTTACTTAAGCATATAATCAATGTCCTGCTTCTGTTTTACAGTACTGCTTCTCAGGTAAATATAAACCAAAAGACCTGCAGATGCTGTAAATCTGAGACAAAAATAGAGGCTGGTGGAAAAGCTCAGCTGGTCTGGCAACATCTGTGAAAAGAAATCAGGTAATGTTTCGGGGTATAGTGTTCTGCGAAACAGTCACAGTCTACGCTTCATTTCCCCAATGTGAGGAGGCCGCATCGTGAGGAACAAATGCAGTAGACTAGATTGTGTGAAGTTCATGTAAAATGCTGCTACACCTGGTAGATATTTTTGGGCCCTTGGATACTGCGGAGGGAGCACGTAAATAGGTGAGCATTACACCTTTGGTGGTTGCAGGCGAAGTTGCCGTGGGGATGGTTGGGAGTGAAGGAAGAGTGGATGAGGGTGTCCCAGTGTCTCTGTGAAATGCGGACAAGTGAGGGGAGGAGAATATGTGGTATCTCACTGGACGTGATGTAAGTGGTGGCTAATGATCCTTATGAGCTACCAGCTTCTGTAGCTCATCTTTTTCCAGCAAGAAATAATTAAAAACTCATCAGAGATCATATTAGATTCCCCACAGTGTGGAAACAGGCCCTTCGGCCCAACAAGTCCACACTACCCCATGAAGCATCCCACCCAGACCCATTTCCCTATAACCCACACACGGGCAATTTGGCATGGCTGATCCACCTAACCTGCACATCTTTGGACTGTGGGAGGAAACCTACACAGACATGGGGAGAATGTGCAAATTCCACACAGACAGTTGCCTGAGGCTGAAATCAGACGCGGGTGCCTGGTGCTATGAGGCTGTAGTGTTAACCACTGAGCCACCGCACCGCCTCAGTATTCTTGGATATGAACTCATAACAGGTACTTGTTATGCAATAACACAAATTGGCACAAATTCAGTTTTATTTTATTTGAAGAAAACCTTGGCAATTTCAGTGTATCCTAGACACAACATTTGAGATAATAAGTGCACTATGTCATTTAGTCCTTTGAGCCTGCTCAATATTATCATAGCTGATTTCAGTGTCGCCTCAGCTCCACTTTCCTGTCTTCTTGACTCCCTTGTAAATGGAAAAGTCTGTTCACATCTTTCAAAAATAGATTGTTAAATGTCTGTTACTGATTCTTTACCATCTAATCTTATAACTTATTTTCTGATGCCACTTTAGCCAACTCTTTGTAACTGCTTTTATTTAAGTGAATGATACTAGCTTCAGCGCCAAATTTATCACCTTCGAACTGAACATGAAATTTTATCATGGTATGGTCATTCTTGCTAAGAGCACTCTTTACCATGAAGTAATTAACTCATCCTGTTGTTACATTAAATGATCAAATCTAAAATTTCTTGATTAGTTCCAAAACTTATTGTTCTAAGAAACGGCCCTGAATATATTGTATGAACTCATCATTTTGGCCAATTTAGCTTGCCTAATCTTTAATGCAAATTAGAATTTCAGGAAAAGAAAGGGCAGCAGTTGACAAAGCTGAACTGAAAAGAGCTCAATGAGTTAAGGAAAAACAAAAATATGGACAAAAACTGTTAACTAAATAAAGAGGACTATCAATGTTTCTTACCAAAGCATTGAAATAAACTCATTTAAATTCTTATAACAGCTAAAAAGGATTATATTCAGCAGAAAAGTAAACTGCCGACTCAAACCCCCAGCAGGGCTAAATCTGCATCTCCTAGAAAAGAAAAAAAAATACAAATGTCCAGCTCATAGAAAACAACTAATAGCTAAAAATGTTCCTGAATTTTAACAAATTCAGTTATTGTAGGGCACAATTTAAATGGATGTTAGACTAAAAGCTGCTTTCTTTAAAACAAATATTTGGACATTAAAAAGTATGCAGAGTTGAAGAAGCTGGAGATCAGTGATTAGAACCTGAAAAGAAACATTCAGTCTGTTTTGAAAAGTATAATCTGTGAAACTAGCACGAAAGGAAGCCCCAAGGACAGCTTGGTGCCTGCCTTCTTGGACGAAGAATAGCAAGAAACCCAAAGACTATCCAAATGACAGGACTAACTCATTGAGCTCCCATTCAGAGTAGACTTTGCTCAGAAGCCAGATCAGGGAAGTGCCAACAGTCCATGATGTTATTAAATCCAGGATAAAGCAGAACAACCAAGTCGCAAGACCTTAGGATCCCTTAAAATGCAACCCTGATGGTTAGACTTTACATAGAACATCGAACAGTATAGGCCCTACAATGTTGTGCCAAAATTTTACCCGAAACCTAAGGTCTATCTAACCTCGACCCCTACCTTATACTATCATCCGTATGCCTATCTAAAAGCTGCTTAAATGCCCCTAATAAGGCCGACTCCACTACACTTTCCGGCAATGCATTCCATGCCCCTACCACTCTCTGAGTAAAGAGACTACATCTGACGTCTCCCCCATTATCTACCTCCTTTCACTTTAAAACTATGCCCCCTGGTAAAAGCTACCTCCGCCCGAGGACAAAGTCTTTGGCTGTCTACTCTAACTATACCTCTGATCATTTTGCACACCTCTATCAAGTCACCTCTGATCCTTTGTCGTTCTAAAAAGAAAAGCCTTAGCCTCTCAACCTTTCCTTATCAGACCTTCCCTCCATTCCAGACAACATCCTGGTAAATCTCTTCTGCACCTTTTCCAACGCTTCCATACCTTTCCTGTAATGAGGTGACCAGAACTGGACACAATACTCCAGATGTGGCCGAAACAGGCTTGCGTATTATTCTGTCCAGATTCAGTTAAACAATATGAAAAATACAAAACTGAAATTTGGCAATGTCCATTGTTTGTGAGAACAAAGAGGAAACATGTCCAAGCCAATGTGTGTATGAACTTGGGTCTCCTGTGGACTGAATTTTAGGCGTACTGTGATCTTGGCTAACAGTTGGTGGGAAACCTACCCGCTGGAAGAATAACTATCCCACTGACATGGAATCATCATAGAAACCCCACAGGCAGGAAACAGGCCATTAAGTCCATCAAATTTATACTGATCCTTTGAAGAGCATCCCACCCAGACCCAGTCCTTTACTCAATCCTTGTAACCCTGCATCTCCCATGGCTAATTCGTGCATTCTGCACACCCCTGGACACTATTGGTAATTTAGCATGACAAATCCACCTAATCTGCCCATCTTTGAGCTGTGGGAAGAAACTGGTGCACCCAGCAGAAATCCACACTGACGTGGGGAGAATGTGCAAACACCATGCAGACAATCGTCCTGGATTGAAATCGAACCTGGGTCTCTGGTGCTGTGCTAACCATTGAGCCATTGTGTAGCCCTATTTAACAATCATTATGAGGCTGCAGACAGGATTATTCATCCCTCAGACAGGATGTTCCATTTCAGAGAGCTGCCAGCTTTTTCACTACACACGGAGCCACACATAATAAGGGGACAGGTAGTAAAATAGTGAAATCTGCTTTTGTTGTATTGTTTATTTAAACTGTAATGTTTAGTTTGAATTAAATATAAATTTCCTGTTAATTCTTATATAATTTGTTAATTTTGGTTTCACTGTTAAAGTAAAAGTTAGAAAATGTGAAATCTCATCCATTAGTTTCTTCTGTTGTCCTCATTTGATAAATTTAATTTTTTCAGGTTATCATTGGAGTTGTGACATTGGACTTTAAATCCCTTTGATCCCACAGAACTATTTGACTCTTCCCATGAAGAAAATATGTTGATTACACTTCCCGTATTCTCAAGTAGATGTGCTCAGATGTCTGTACAGTGAGCTCCATCTGCAATGGTTTTGTCCACATACTTGTTCTGCCAATATCCTGCAAATGTTATACCCCAATCTACACAACATATGACCTTCCTAATTTGGGTATTATCTACCCAAGCAACTGTTTACTCCTTCACCCAATTCCTGTCAAAATTTTTTTAGCCCCCTCCATCGTGACAGATCCCTGCTGGACATCACTTTTCTTATTTGTGGAAAAAGCTGGAATATTTTACTCCTTTGTACCAAATATGCATTCTAAACAGTTTTGGTTACCATGCTGGTGATGCAATTTGGACCCAGTGCGTCACCTTTTTCTGGGAACACAGACCTCCTTGTTTACCATTCAGGCACTAAATAGGGTTCAAATTACAGTTGGATGTCTCTGGTAAAATGTTATTACCTGCAATATGTATTTAATGAAATTAAAAATCGGTTTAAATTTAAGTCATAATAAAAAAAAGGAAAAGGGTAAGAGGTAAAACAGCACTTCTTCCGAAGTTTTTCACAACATGTTTACAATTAGTGAGCTCCAAACCGTCAGTTTTAACAAGGTGTCTCCAGCCTCTCAATGCTCAAAACAGACAAGAAATGGCTCTGATGAAGCGTCTAGGCCCGAAACGTCAGCTTTTGTACTCCTGAGATGCTGCTTGGCCTGCTGTATTCATCCAGCTTCACAATTTGTTATCAAGAAATCCTCAAAGCAGTTTTATAACAGCAGATCCAACTACATTGTAAAGATCAATGTGTTTATTTAGCGAAGACTTGTGAGCAACATTCTTGTAAAAGTAAAAGAAAATCGAGAGTAAGATCCTAAACTGAAACAAAGTCTATACTCTTCCTTCTCCCCCAAAACATATCAAGCTTAGGGGTAACACAGTGGCTCATTTTTCTTGATTAGATTCCCGACAGTGTGGAAACAGGCCCTTTGGCCCAACAAGTCCACACCGCCCCTTGAAGTATCCCACCCAGACCCATACCCTTATAACCCACACACCCCTGAATACAATGGGCAATTTAGTATGGCCAATTCACCTAGCCTGCACGTCTTTGGACTGTGGGAGGAAACCAGAGCACCCAGAGGAAACCCACGCAGAAGCAGGGAAAACGTGCAGATTTCACACAGACAGTCGCCCGAGGCTGGAATTGAACCCGGGTCCCTCGTGCTGTGAGGCTGCAGTGCTAACCACTGAGCCACTGTGCCGCCCCTGTTTTTCAGCATGACTGCCTTGTGGCACCAGTGACACAGATGTGATTCCATCCTCGGGTGGCTGTCTGCGTAGAGTTTGCACATTCTCCCTGTGTCAACGTGAGTTTCCACTGGGCACTCCAGTTTTTTTCACACAGCTCAAAGATGGGCAGGTTAGGTTGATTGGCCATAGGGCATGCAGGCTTACAGTGGGTAGGATAAGGCGTAGGTCTGGGTGGGATGCTCTTCAGAGGATCTGTGTGGACTTGAGGGGCTGTATGGCCTGCTTGCACACAATAGAGATTCTATGATAAGTTTGATCCTTCATTCTGTGAATGACAGAATATTAACAGTCTCCATCAGCAGCCACAAACAGAGATATGAAGAGGCAACAAGATGCAGAGCTGGATGAACACAGCAAGCCAAGCAGCATCAGAGGAGCAGGAAAGCTGATGTTTCGGGTCTGGACCCTTCTTCAGAAAAGATCCTTTTTAGAAAAAGGGTCTTTTCTGAAGAAGGGTCTAGACTGTAAACGTCAGCTTTCATGCTCCTCTGATGCTCCTTGGCCTACTATGTTCATCCGACTCTACACCTTGTTATCTCAGATTCTCCAGCATCTGCAGCTCCTACTAACTCTATATATGATGAGACATCTACATTAGTGAAATTAGATATCTCAAATTCCTGTTAAGCCACAAATATTTCAATGTAAAATTTCTAAACGATGAGATCATGGAGAAGTACATGATGCAATAGTTAAATCTGTAAATGGCTGACTTTGAGGGGAGATGGTGGAGTTGGAAATACCTTTCATTCGTTGTTTTCAGTCCACAATGCTGAGAAAGTGTTTTCAGCTAATAATATTAGAAACTGAGAACTTAGATACTTTTAGAGAGATGGAGAGATAGGGATTAAAGTATATGCAGATGAGCCACTGGAGTATGCTGCAATGTAACTGTAAATTTCATAATCATGTGACAGAGACTTTACCAGAAATTCTTACTACACAACTGTGAACAAAGATGGCCTCCTTATTTATTGCTATTCTGAAGTTAATTTTAAAGAAACACTTTTTTGAAAACAAACATTTTCCAAAAACAGGCAATCCATTAAACCATCAGCAAGAGAAGCTTCAAGAATTGACAGCTGTTATCCTTGTGCAAAGAAACATTGAGACATTAAGAAAAGACATTACAAGACATCATCTGAGGTAGCTGTCAATCAAGCAGAGTCAACACCTCTTTCCATTTGTTGAAATAACTTCCCTCACATCATCATTCTCTGAAAGGCTGGACTCAAAAAAGCCAAGCACGCATAAACTTATGGAGAAAGTCAGAAATCACATGACACCGAGGTACAGTCCATTGGTTTATTTGAAATCGCAAGCGTTCAGAACGCTGCTCCTTGACTGACAAAAGAGCAATATTCCGCAAGCTTGAGATTTCAAATAATCCTATTGGACTATAACTTGGTGTTGGGTGACTTCTGGCTTTGTCCACTCAATTCAACCTGGCACCTGCACATTATAATTTTATGGGAAGTTTGGGTCAGATGGAGGGTTGTGGATGCATGATTTGGCACTTAATTGGTAGAGATTTGGCATGGGGAGTGAGTGCTAGAGGGCATAAAATGTAAACAAACACTTCTAACCATCTAGTTTCAGTACCTACCTGTTCAATGACTGCCTTTGGTCTGCTTCCTGACTCTGTTCTGTACCTGCTTCCAGTTGTGAAACTTCATAAAAGGGTAATTTTATACTGAGGCAGGCATGGCTACTGCATTGGTAGTTTAGACGTTTAGATACCCCACAGTGTGGAAACAGGCCTTTCAGCCCAACTAGTCCACACTGCCCCTTGCAGCATCCCACCCAAACCCATATCCCTATAACCCATACACCCCTGAACACGACAGGCAATTTAGCATGGCCAATCCACCTAGCCTGCACATCTTTGGATTTTGGGAGGAAACCGGAGCACCCGGAGGAAACCCACGCAGACACGGGGAGAATGTGCAAACTCTGCACAGACAGTTGCCCGAGGCTGGAATTAAATTCAGGTCTCTGGTGCTGTGAGGCTGCAGTGCTAACCACTGAGCCACCATGCCACCCCAAGTGAAACTCTGGCCCAGACCATCATCACCTCCTGGGAGGCACCTCACATTGATTGCCACCCAAGCACTAGACATGCCAATGATAGACCTTTCCTGAAGTTCAAAGGCTCTAGAGACAGAAGTATCATCAATCAGAAGCTAACAGCTCTGCTCAGTGGAAGTGCCACAAGGAAGTTGATGCTGGTATGCCTAGGACTGTTGTGAGATACCATATCACAGAAGAGTGATGGCCACCCAATACAGGATCCCACTGAGTCCTTTTGGTGGCAGGCTAAGATTCCTATGTGGGTATTCCTGCCTTAGACTTAACTGGGGTGGTGGCAGGAGGGTGATGTGGTACCAATTTGCCCCTTCCTATTCAATTAAATGTGGCCCCCACCCCCCACCCTACCATCACCAAGCTCAACACAGGGATAGGCAAAAATTTTTGGCCAGTATTCTGCTTAAACCATTAACAAGTGTGTATGCATTTTAAATATGCTTTGTGTAAAGTCATTTCAGATTTTCAATGGAACCCACCTGGCATATTTATCATATTTGTGAATAAACAATCAATAATTAGAATTGATTGCAATTATGTTAAACTGTACCATTAACGTTGCGGAAATGTGTAAAGATTTTTGCAGCAATCATTCTACCAAGGAGATGAGAATTGAAAACGGAAATATTTTTCAGTCAGTCTCAATATAAGCCAGTGTCTTAGAGCTGGATTGTAGTGAGTGGTGATGAACGGATGGTTTCAGTAACAGTTCTAAATTTTTGCTAAGATAGTAAGTATATGTGTCCTATATTTACTGATATTCTATAGACTCCACTCGTCATTCATTGCCAGTGGTGATACTTAATGGCAAAATGATTGAGAGCAAATTGAGTCGTAATTCGGGGCTGAACTGTGAACGAGATAGGCGAGCATTTGAAGGTGTCAGTGACAAATTCCAGCGATAATTCCTGGCGACCTTAATGTTGCAATATTATTAATTGCCCATGGGAAAAAAAACTTCTTGCAAAAAGAGCTGCAAGAGCTGCATTGATCTTTTGATGTGGCAGAAAAGGATGAAGCAAAGTAGTGGGTCCTTTTAAATTTAACTTATCAGCTAAAGTTTAATTTTCAAGCACTTTTTGAGCAGCGGTAATCTCTGACTCCAAAGACAAGCTTCAACTGAGACAAATGTCCTTGTTATGCTATGATTTTATATGCTGATCCTTTGTTTTTGCCTGCAGCTGTGCAAAGTTGGCAGGAAAGTCCTGGTACAGAGCAGCTTAATTGCACTCTAATTTGGCCACTGTCTCTCTAATGAGAAGCACAGAAAGGAGGCTTGGCATCAACTTGAATTGAAATTGTGCTCTCTAAAATATAATACCTGGTCTAAAGAAAACATGCTGAACTGCATTAAAATTGTGCTATCTAGGCACTAACATTGAAACGGAAAGTGCTGGTAGTAGTCACATCTGACATTTGATCCTTCTGACTGATAAGCCAGATGCTTATTGCTTCCTGTGCTAACGTGTCAGCATCTAAAGATTTGGAGAGTCTCAGTAAATAAGCCAGGAGGATAGCTCGGTGCTATCAAGTTCAACAACTTTTCCAGTATCAGGTTCCGAAATGAAATATTTACATTCTTGTCATTCACCATTAGTTCAATTTGGTGTTTTACTGCATTCTAACAGACTTTATAGTGTCGGACATTGAATTTCAGAGAATGTGCAATGAGTAACAATATAGATGGAATCTTATAAGCTTCTGAAGCAAATTGGGCCTGATGAGATTTGTGGCAGAATTGGACAAGAGGTTCATCGAGGCTCAATGTCAGAAGTATCTCACCAGAAGTTTCTCACCAGGCAGTAGAGACTTGACCAATTAAGGGGGATTATTGCTTAATAAACACCTTGTCAACACATTTGGCTCATGAATATTTAGCTCCCTATCTTATTAAATGTGCCAAACAAGCTAGACTTCACAAAAATTTGACAGAGAAATCAGAGCAGGTGCCTGGCAGATTCAGGTCACTACTTGATCCAGAGAACCTCCATGTTGGTCAGCATTTCAGGGCACTTTCTATGGACAATGGCCGCATACACTTCACATCTTGGGGCGGCATGGGGCTCAGTGGTTAGCACTGCAGCCTCACAGCACCTGGGTTTGATTCCAGCCTTGGGCAACTGCCTGTGCGGAGTTTGCACGTTCTCCCCGTGTCTGCGTGGATTTCCTCCAGGGCTCTAGTTTCCTCCCACAGTCGAAAGATGTGCAGGCTAGGTGGATCGGCCATGCTAAATTGCCCATAATATTCAGGGGTGTGGGGGTTTTGGGGGATGGGTCTGGGTGGGATGCTTCAAGGGGTGGTATGGACTTGTTGGGCCAAAAGGCCTGTAGGTAATCTAACCTATGGACATTAACATCTAGCATGTGCTGGCCTCTAAGATCCTTCATGTTACATTTTCAGCCTACTTACAGGATGCTTTTGTATTTCAGTGCTTCGCAGTGGGCTGCACAGACAACTGTCATTGGAAAGCTGCAGCAAGGACACTGCACTCAGGGACACGCTAGCAGCTCATGGACTGAATGAGGCTGCCTCTCCACTTACAGTAATAGCTCTCATTCACTTTGATGTTTGTAGCATCCTGTCTTGCATTTCCTTTTTTGCACTTTGTTTCCTCAGCCAGAGATAACAGGTTTATATTAATTCTTTCTTATCTTACCATGTCATGCAGACATTCAGGCAGGTAGCTTGTCATGGTTGTCAGCAGGCCCAGTCAATTCAAGAGGGATAGCTTACATCGGACGTTTCTGCAGAATAAGTTAAGATCAGCTTCCAACACCACTCCAGAGGCTTAGACATGGTCAGTCAGCCACTCGGGGTAGTCAGAATCAGGATGCTTTCCACAAAAGAAATGAGAAGCTGAACATCAGGTGGCCTACCATCTTGTCACTCTGCCCTATTGTGGGCTTTTTTCCTCCTGAAAGGGGACAGTATTAAGAGAGATAAAGGGAAGAAAATAAAGCTGAGAATTATCAGAACAGCTACAATCACATTGAATGATGGAGAAGACTTGATGGGTTGAATGTCCTACTTTAGCTCGTATGCCATACAACCTTTTGGCTTTATTTAAGTTGGTGGCACTGATATTGCTTTTGTGCATGAAGGGAGGCATCCTGAGTGCATAAGTAAGCAGCACAGAGAGCATGCAGGGTTACTGGTGACCAGCATTGGAGTGGGTGACAGCAAATGAAGGAAGATTTTGTATATTTTGTAAATGGCAAGTTGCTGTCGGAGCAGTGCATGGTACACCGGGGCCCAAATCAGACTTGTGGAGTGCCACGAAGGCAGTGTTGGTAGTTGATGAGACCAAATTGGCAAGATAGTGCAAGAAAAATTCCTAGGCCTTACAGTGCAAATCGGTTCAAGGAACTGTCAGTAACATGGCCTTAGTGTCAATCATGAGAAGCAGCCATATGTTCCTGACAGTGATGCTTTGGGTCACTGCTATTATAAAGCAAATGGACAACATTTAACATATGAAAATACAAGTTAAGGTTAGGAGTATGCCATTAGGCACTTCGAATCCATCCTGCGCTTTGATAAGGTCATAAAATTGTGACTTCAGCTCCATTTTCTTGCCTACTATGTGTTGAATCTTTTTTTAAGCAACAGTTTATCCAACTCTGCCTTAAAATTATTCAATGGCTCTGTTTCCACTGCATTCTGTTGAAGAGAATGTCCCCTAATTCTTGTCTCTCCCACAGCGTACTTTCAGCATTTAGCTTCACATTGTCCCCACTGGATTTTATGTTTCAACATGAGCATCTCTCATTATTCTATACGCCAATGGAATCAAACCCAACTTGAACAACCTTTCCTTGTATCTGTTTCATCCCAGGAATTGCTTGTGTGAACCATCTTCTAATGCAACTACATTATTTCTTAAATAAGGAGACCAAAACTGTACATTGTATACCAGATGTGACATCACAAACAGCTTGTGCACCTGTCACAAAACTTCACTATTCTTTTATTCTATACATTTTGCAATAAACAACTACATTTAATTGTTTCTTAATTGTTTACTTTATCTGCATCATAATTGTGTGATTGGTGAATCAAGACAGTTAAATCCCTTTGTACCCTCAAGTTTTTCAATCATTCTGCATTTAAATAATATGCTGTGATTGTAATCTTTCTGCTAATGTAAACAAATTCATGTGTTCCCACATTATATTTAATTTGCCAAGCTTTGGCTCACTGCCTTAGCCTATGCATAACGCCTAGGCACAGGCTGGGGACACAAGTTCAAATCCCAACTCGGCAGATGGTGGAATTAAAATCAATTAGAAAAACAAATCAGAAATTGAAAGCTGGGATCATTTACAGTGATCATCAAAAAAATCATTGACTATTGTAAAAACCCATCTGGTTAAATATTGTCCTTTAGGGGAGGAAATCTCTTGTCCTTGACAAATGTGGAGAATGTTGGAAGAGAGTAGGAGTTATAGAGAGGATAAGCAAGCTGACCACAACACCATGGTATAGGGAACAGTTCAAGTGAGAGATAGAAAGAAAATTGTAGTTGTAATTGGTATAGCATAGCCCAGGCAATACACATTGTTCTCTGGGGCTAGGATAGAGTCCGAAAGCTGTGTTGCCTGCTTGGTTGTCCATGTTTAGGATATCTCATTTGGGCCACAGAGTCACTTGGACTGGAAGGGGAAAAATCGAATTGTTGTGGTCCAACTATGTACCAATGAAAGAGGTTCCCCTAAGGGAATATGAGCAGCAAGGGCGAAATTAAAATGCAGAACCATGAAGGTAATAATCTCTAGATGAGTACTTGGATAAACCACTTGGACCAAATAGTCTAAATGCCAGAGCTCTAAACAAGATAGCTGAGGAATTTGTGGAGACATTGGTGATGCATTTTCAAACAACATTAGATGAGAGAGGGACCCAGAGGACTGGAAAATGATTAATATAACACCCATTTAAGAAGGGAGGGACACAGAAGATGGGAAATTATTGGTTGGTTAGCCTGACCCCAGTTGTTGGTAAGATTTTAGAATCTATTATTAACAATTAATTTGTGGAGTACTTGGAAGTACATGATAAAATAGGGCTGAGTTAGAACAACTTCGTCGAGGGGAGGTCATGCCTAATAAATCCGTTGAAATTCCTTGAGGAGGTAATAGACAAGTCAGACAAAGGAGACCCAGTGGACGTGATCTAGTTGTATTTCTAGAAGGTATAAGGCACAGCACAGGAGACTGGACTCATCTTATTTAGCATAGTGTTTAGGGGCAAGGTACTGACATGGATCGAGCTTTGGTTAACTGGCAGAAGGCAGCGGGTGGGATAAATGTTCTTTTCAGGATGGCAGCCTGTGACTACTGGAGGTCTGTATGGGTCAGTGTTGCAACCACAACTATTCATATTATACATTAACAATCTGAATGAAGGAACTAACAGCATGTTGCAAAATTAGCAGATGACACACAGGCAGTTTTGGGGAGGTGGGAAGACCACAGAAGGACTTGGATAGGCAAGGAGAGCGGGCAAAGAAGTGGCAGATAGAAAACAATACAGGAAAGTGGAAGGTTGTGCACTTCCCTGGGAAGACTAGAGGTGTAAACTCTTCTCTAAATGGGGTAAGGCTTCGGAAAGCTGAAGCATAAAGGGGTTTGGGAGTCCTAGTTCAAGATACTCTTACAAGGCAGGTTCAGTTGACAGTTATGAAGGCAAATACTATGTTAACATTCATTTCAAAGGGACTAGGTTACCAGAACAGGGATGTACTGCTGAGGCTGCATAAGGCTCTAGTCAGACTGTGTTTGTATTATTATGAACAGTTTTGGAGCTTTCAGGAAGAATGTGCTGGTATTGGAAGGGGTAAACAGGAGGTTTACAAGAATGATCTGGGAATGAAGTGCTTGTCACATGAGCAGCAGTTGAGGGCCCTCAGACAGGACTGGATGGAATTTAGGAGGATGAGGGGGGGATCTCATTGAAACTTATAGAATACTGAGGAGCCTGGATAGATTGAACATGGAGAAGACACTTCCACCTAGAAACTAGGACCGGAGAGCACAGCCTCAGTGTGAAGTAAGAACCCTTTGGAATCAAGATAAGGAAGAATTTCTTCAGTCAGGAGGTGGTGAATCTTTGGAACATATTGTTACAGAAAGCTGTGGAGGTCAAGTTATTGAGTGTATTTAAGACAGAGGTAGCCAGGCTCTTGATTAGTAAGGAGATCGAGGGTTATGGGGGGAAGGCAAGTGGGTGGGGCTGAGAAAGCTGTGGAGCAAGCTCCGGCTGAATTGCCTACTTCTGCTATATCCTGTTGTCTTGCCTAGGCTGGCATGTATGTGGCTCCTGACCCACATCCATGTGTTGAATCTAATCTGATCTCTGAAATGGCTTGGCAAGTTACTCATTTATGGAAAATTGGGGATGGACAACAAATGCTGGCCTTATTAACTGCATCCATATATATGGAATCATAGAATTTTACAGTACGGAAAGATGCCAAGAGACACATCATGTCTGTACCGGCTCCTGAAGGTTAACTCTCCAGGCCTAATTCTGTAGCCCTTGAAGATCATCGCTTTTAAATATATATGTAGTTCTCTTTTGAAACCTTCTATGGAATCCACTTCCACCACCCTCCTAGGCAATACCTTGCAAACCTGAACAATTCTCTGATTAGAGACATTTCTCCTCACCTCATTCCTAACTTTCCTGGTGACAGTTTTGAAATTGTGACCCCTAGTTACTGACATGCTGATGTGTGGCAATAGATTTTCCTTTACCCTGTCAAAATTGTTCATGACTTTGAACACCTCCGTAAGATTACCTCATAATTTTCTCTGCACCAAGGAGAACAAGCTCAATCTCTTCAATCTTTCCTTGCGTCTAAAATCCTTTATTCCTGGCATCATTCTAATGAATCTCCTTTGAACTCTCGCCAGGGCTTTTACATCATTCCTTAAATAATGTGCCGACAACTGAACACAGTACTCCAAATGTGGCCTGACCAATAATTTGTAGAGGTCTAGCATCACTTGATTATTTTTATACCCTATGCCTCTATTTATAAATTTAAGGATGCCATAAGCTGCCTTAACAACTGTTTCAATTTGTCTGGTCACCTTCAAGGAATCATGTACGTGAGCCCCAAATTTCCTTTGCTCTTGTACTCCCCTCAAAGTTGTACCATTGAGCCTGTATTGTGTCTCTGTGTTTCTTCTATCAACATGCATGAGCTCGCATTTCTCTGCATTGAATTTCATCTGTTGCATGTCTGCCCATTTGGCCAACTTGTCAATGTCCATCTGAAGTCATTCAGTATCATCCTTATCAATCTCCCTAGTTTAGTATCATCTGCAAATTTGCAGACTTTTACCTGAACACCCACCTCCAAATTGTTTAAATAAATCAGAAAATTCAAGGGTCACAACACCAATCCTTGGGAACACCACTTCCAACTCGTCTCCAATCTGAGAAAGGCCCATCTACACTTATCCTCATTATCCACATTTCAAATTTGCTAACTAACCTGCCATATGACACCATATCAGGTGCTTTCTGAAAGTCCAACTGCACAATATCCACAGTACTGCCCTCACCTACTGCCTGTGCAATCTTGTGAAAGAACTCAGATAAATTTGTCAGACATGGCCTGCCCTTAATAAAGCTGTGTTAAAAACCTAGTATTAATTTATTTTTCTGTAAATGTGTATTTATCTTATCCCATATTATGCTCTCCATCAGTTTTCCCACTACTGATGTCAAGTTGACAGGTCTATAGTTTTCTGAGTTAACCTTTGTCCCTTTCTTAAACAATGGTATCACATTTGCTATCCTCCAGTCTGCCGAGACTACTCCTATGTTCAGAGAGGCCTAGAAAATTTCTGTGAATGGCACTATGATTTGCTCCCTTAATCATCTCAAAAATCTAGGACACATCCCATCTGGGCCTGGTGACTTCTGTACTTGGAGTGCTACTGGTCTTTTTGGGACCTCCTTTTCCTTAATCACTGTACTGTTCAATTGTTCAACACCCAAGTTTACAAGTGGCCATTGTCACCATCTTCTGATTTGGTAACGACAGAAGCAAAATACTCATTTTGTAATTCTGAAAGATCCTTTGCTTTTGTAAACATTCCCTGCTTGTTCCTTATGAGCCCTACCCTATCCATCAATAATCTTTTACTATTAGTATGTTGAAAAAGATTTCAATATTTGTTTTATCACAGCCTGTCATCCTTTCCTCATGCTTGCTCTTAGCCTTCCATATTTCAGCCTTAGCATCTCTCCTGCATTTGAGATACTCTTCCTGATTTCAGTTGCTATTATTATTCTGGTACGCATCATATGCCACCTTTTTCTTTATTATTTTCTCATCAATATCCTCAGTCATCCAGGGTACTCTAGCTTTGGTTACCTCATATTTATTTCTCATGGATATGTACCAAACTTGAAATGTCTCCATCTCAGGCAACCACCTAGAAACCGATATCCATTTCAAGCCCACCAACTCCCACAGCTACCTAGAATACACCTCCTCCCACCCACCTTCCTGCAAAAATGCCATCCCCTATTCCCAACTCCTTCACCTCCACTGCATCTGCTCACAGGATGAGGCATTCCACTCCCGTACACCTTAGATGTCCTCATTTTTCAAGGGCCGCAACGTGCTACCGCACACCCCCCACCCAGCAGTGGTCGAGAACACCCTCGACCATGTCTCGCACATTTCCTGCAACTCATCCCTCACACCCCGTCCCCATAATAACAACCAAAAGAGAACCCCCCGCATCCTCACACATCACCCCACCCACCTCCAGATCTAAGGCACCATTCTCCAACATTTCCGCCATCTGCAATTCGATCCCACGACCAAAGACATTTTTCCCCTCCACCATTGTCTGCATTCCGGAGGAATCAGTGTCTCCATGACTCCTTTGTTCACTCCACACTGCCCTCCAACCCCACCACACCCGGCACTTTTCCCTACAACTGCAGGAAGTGCTACACCCGTACCTCCTCCTTCATCGCCATCCCAGGCCCCAAAAAGACTTTCCACATGAAGCAGATGTTCACTTGCAAATTTGCCAATGTGGTATACTGCCTCCACTGTACCCATTGTGGCCTCCTGTACATTGGGGAAACCAAGCTGCATTGCAGAACACCTTTGCTTGGTTCGCAATAAACAACTGCACCTCCCGGTCGCAAACCATTTCAACTCCCCCTCCCATTCCGCAGGTGACATGTCCATCCTAGGCATCCTGCAGTGCCACAATGATGCCACCGGAAGGTTGCAGGAACAGCAACTCATATCCCGCTTGTCAACGCTGCAGCCCAATGGTATCAATATGGATTTCACAAGCTTCAAAATCTCCCCTCCACCCACTGCATCCCAAAACTAGCCCACCTCATTCCTGCCTCCCTAACCTGTTCTTCTTCTCACCTACTCCATCCTCCCACCTCAAGCTGCACCTCCATTTCCTACCCACTAACCTCATCCTGCCCCCTTGACCTGTCCGTCCTCCCTGGACTGATCTATCTCCTCCCAACCTCCCCACCCACACTCACCTTTACTGGCTCCATCCCCACCTCTTTAACCTGTCTGTCTCCTCTCCATCTATCTTCTTCTCTATCCATCTTTGATCCACCTCCCCTTCTTTCCCTGATAATAAAATGAGAGGCTGGATGAATACAGCAGGCCAAGCAGCATCTCAGGTGAGATGCTGCTTGGCCTACTGTGTTCATCCAGCCTCACATTTTATTATCTTAGATTCTCCAACATCTGCAGTTCCCATTATCTCTCCCCTTCTTTCCCTATTTGTTTCAGAACCCTCTTCCCCTCCCCAATTTCTGATGAAGGGTCTAGGGCAGAAACGTCAGCTTTTCTGCTTCTAAGATGTTCTATTCATCCAGCTCTACACGTTGTTATCTCGGATTCCCCAGCATCTGCGGTTCCTTTTATCTCTGAACCCAATTCATTTCCCTTTTGAAATTATCCCATTTTTCAGACATTGTTTAATCTAGCAAAATGTGTTTCCAATCAACCTTCTCCAGTTCAACCTTTCGGACACCTTAAATTTCCTTTTTTCCGTTCTGGGATCTTAATCATTTACTGATTTTATATTTTTCCGGCTTAGTGTTAAAACTTATTATGTTGTGATTACCATTTCCCAAATTTCCCTGTACTCTGATGTTCTCTGTTGGCCTGCTTCATGTCCTAGATTGGGTCCAGCTCAGCCCCAAGCCTGGTAGGACTGGATATGTACTGTTCCAGAAAATTCTCCTACACACATTGCAGGAATATCTCCCTTTCTGTGCCTCACATTCTGCTTTTTCCCCAGTCCATCCAAGTATAATTGAAACTACCAGCTATGACGACCCTACCTTGGATTTCCATAATCTGCCTACAAATGCTTTCTTCGACTTTCTCTCCACTATTTGGAGGTCTACAATAAATACATAATGAGATACCTGCTCCCATCCTCTTTCTCACTTCCAACCATATAAATTCTAATTCAAAAATTATATCTCATTCAAGGGCATTGATATTATCTTTGACCAAGACTGATACACTTCATCTTCTTTTATCTACCCTGTTTTTATTAAAAGCCTTATAACGTATCTCATTGGGGGCTTAACTATTTACAGTGATCTTGTAACACTCCACCGTTTATATGTTATCAAATTAAAACTGTGACCTATTTATGCCAATTATGTCTTCTGTTAGCTAGTTAATTCTCTACCCATGCGAATATGTTACCTCTAATACCATGAGCACTTATGTTGCTGGTTTTGAATGCCAATCTGTCAAATGCCTACTAGAAGTCCAAGTGTACATCATCTACAGTGTCTTTCCATGTTGCAAATTACTTCTTCAAATAACTCTAATAAATAAATCAAACATACACTTCTTTTTAAAAAGAAACGTAGAATGTCTTAGGTTGCATCAAGGTTCTCTAAAAGTCCTGCTACAATCTTCTTAATAATGGATTTCAACGTTTTCCCAAAGACACGCGTTAAATAACTGAACTGTCGTTTCCTGCTTTGTGTCTCCCTCCT
This sequence comes from Stegostoma tigrinum, assembly GCF_030684315.1. Lineage (NCBI taxonomy): Eukaryota > Metazoa > Chordata > Chondrichthyes > Orectolobiformes > Stegostomatidae > Stegostoma > Stegostoma tigrinum. Next base: position 58,142,731 of record NC_081366.1, read on the forward strand.
TCAACACTCACATTTTCTATTTTGCATGGGATCTTTCCAGAATCTAGGGTTTTTAGAAAATTTAAAATGATGTATCTGTTATCTCAGCAGACAGTTCTTTTCAGATCTTAGTTTGAAGATGAAGTTTGTCAAAACCTTTCGACTTGTCAGCTTTTAGTTCTAATAATTTTCTCAAAATTTATGCATAGTATTTATACTGTGTACAGTAAAGACATGTAAAACATATGTTCAATTCATCTGTGATAATGGAAGCTGCAGATCCTGGAGAGTATAGGTGGGGAGGTAGGGAGGGGATAGGTCAGTCCAGGGAAGACGGACAGGTCGAGGAGGCAAGGTGAGGTTACTAACCTCATACTAACCTTACTATACTCTCCTCTCCACCTATCTTCTTTTCTCTCCATCTTCGCCTCCCCCTCTGTCCCTATTTATTCCTGAACCCTCTCCCCATCCCCCTCTCTGATGAAGGGTCTAGGCCCGAAACATCAGCTTTTGTGCTCCTGAGATGCTGCTTGGCCTGCTGTGTTCATCCAGCTTCACACTTTGTTCAATTCATCTACCTTTTCCTTATTTTTCATTATTAATTCCCCAGGTTCTCTTTCTAGAACGCTGACATCAGTTTAGTTGCTATTTTACTTTTAAATACCTGCAAAAACATTTGTGTAGTGATAATGAGAACTGCGGATGCTGGAGAATCCAAGATAACAAAGTGTGGAGCTGGATGAACACAGCAGGCCAAGCAGCATCTCAGGAGCACAAAAGCTGACGTTTCGGGCCTAGACCCTTTATCAGAGAGAAAACATTTGTGTAGTTTGATTCTGGTTGACTTTCTTTCATACAGTAATTGCAACCTCACTTTTGTCATTCATTTCTTTACACATATATACTCTAAAGTTCTCACAGCCACAATCTTTGTGAAATTGTAGATAGTTTCTTTCAATTTAGTTTATTCATAATTGCCCTTGAGTTTAAAATACTAGTCAAAAAGCCACTCTTCTAACCTTCAAAGTTAATGTGAAATTCAATCACACTGTGATTACTGATACCTAAGGACGCTTTTATTATGAGGCCATTAGTTAATTCTGCCTGATTGCACATTACCAGAATAGCCTGCAGTCTGATTAGCACAAGAACGTTTGGCTCAAAGGATCTGTGCTGAAAACACCGTGAACCTCTCTTAAAGGATACCTTTGATAATCTGTTTTGTACAAACTATATTTTATTTTCTTATTCATTCAAGGGATGAGGGTGTAACTGGCCAGGCAGAATTTATTGCCCATTGTGCAGGCAAGAGTCAACCACATTGCTGTAGGCTGGAACCACATGTGGGCCAAACCAGGCAAGGATGGCAGTTTCCTTCCCTAAAGGACATTAGTGAACCAAATCGGCTTTTCCGACAATTGACCAAGGGTTCATGGTATCATTAGGTTCTTAAATCCAGACGCTTTACTGAATTCAAATTCCACCATCTGCCATGGCTGGACTCAACCCAGGTCCCCAGAACATTATTTGGGTCTCTGGATTAAGAGTGTCCAGCACTCATACCACTGGGCCATTGCCTCCCCTTGTACAAGACATGAAATTGTGTTGCAAATATCACTGCTTAGGTTGATTCAGTAACTGCAGTTTTCATCACCTCAAGGCCTTTATAGGCAAATGTCAGCACTTGTGTAGTAAATCATATTACATTTAGTATAACCAGAGATAATGGGAACTGCAGATGTTGGAGAATCTGAGATAACAAAGTGTGGAGCTGGATGAACACAGCAGGCCAAGCAACATCTTAGGAGCGCAAAAGCTGACGTTTCGGGCCGAGACCCTTCATCAGAGAGGGGCATGGGGTGAGGGTTCTGGAATAAATAGGGAGAGAGGGGGAGGCGGACCGAAGATGGATTACAGGAGAGTTTCGGGCCTTGGCGCTTCACCTGAAAAAGGTCGTGTCTAGGCCCGAAATGACACCTTTTGTGCTCCTAAGATGCTGCTTGGCCTGTTGTGTTCATCCAGCTCCACACTTCGTTATCTCTTACATTTAGTATGTGTTGAAGTTAGTGGATACTATCAATGGTTGTCATGCTGCACTGAGTCACCATTTTCCCATGGAATTGAAGGGAATGTAGCAGCATGGATACAAAAGTGACTGAGTGACAGAAAACAGTGTGCCAAGATCAGCACATACTTTTCAGACTAGGCAAAGGTCTAAAGCGTAGCTCCCTGCGACAGTAGAATACTGGTCCATTGCTTCTCTTGATCTGTATTAATAGACTTGGGGTATGATTTCCAAATTTGCAGATGACATGAAATTTAGAAGTACTGTGATCTGTGACGTGCACAGGGATAGGCTTCAAGTTGGTAAAGCAAGCTGGTGGACTGGATCAACATGTGGGTGCAGTTGAAATTTAATTGAGTAGTATGAAATTACACACTTTGGTAGGGCATATGAGAAAAGGTCAAATGAAGAGTACAATTCTAAAGAGGGTTCAGAAGCAGTGGCAAGAACGTGTACACAAATTTTTGAAGGTAACAGGAGGTTACAGAATGTTTAATAAGTCAAACAAGATGCAGTACGTTGTAAACGTAGAGACTACAAAAGTTAAGGGGATTCTGATGAAATTTTATGAAACACTTATTCAACTTCAACAGAATATTGTGTCCATATCTGGGCACCACATCTTATGAAGCATGAGGATACATTGGAGAGGTTGCATAAATTCTTTATTTTTTTTTGAAAATTTCTCCGAAGTTTAAAAACTTCAGTTACATGGACAGATTGGAGAAGCTGGGATTACTTTCCTTAGAGAAGCAAAAGTTGAAAGTAACTTTCATAGAGGTGTTCAAAATCACCAGGATCCAGGCAGAGAGGACAATGTGGAGAAACTGCGGTTGAAAGTGTTTGAAAAACAGAGAACATCAAGTTAAATTGAATGGCAAAAAAAAAATGACCTGAAGGTTGATTTTTTTTTCTCTGTAAACAGTGTTATTAGTATCAGGAATGAGTTTCCTCCTTGCACTGTGGCGACAAGGTGTGGGAATGGAACTAGGTGATTTGCATTTACAGACATGCAGTACTGATGCGATGGACTGCATGACCTCCTCGCATAACTATTTCAAAGTTAGAATCTTGTGATTCATCTGGGAGTGGGAACAAGGTCAAGAGGGAATTTAACTGAGTGGAAGACCAAAAATCAACTTACTGACAGTGGGATGAACCTACACTAGAGGGATGGAGCTTCAAAACAGGGAGTCTATGCTGCAGCTGTATAAGGTCCTGGTGAGGCCACGCCCGGAGTGCTGTGTGCAGTTTCGGTCTCCTTACTTGAGAACACATATACTAGCACTGGAGGGGGTGCAGAGGAGATTTACTCAGTTGATTCCAGAGTTGAGAAGGTTGGATTGTGAGGAGAGACAGTGTAGACTTGGATTACACTCGTTGGAATTCAGAAGAATGAGGGGAAATCTTATCTCTTGCCTTCATAATCTTATATGTTTCTATAAGGTGGAGGCAGGGAGGTTGTTTCTGCTAGCAGGTGAAACTAGGGCTAGAAGGCATCGTCTCAAAATAAAGGGAAGCAGAAGTAGGATGGAGGTCAGGAGGAACTTCTTCACCCAAAGGATTGTGAACCTGTGGATTCTCTGTCCAGTGAAGCTGTTGAAGATACCTTGCTGAATGTTTTTAAGGCAAGGCTAGATAAATTTTTGAATGGAAAGGAATTAAGGGTTAGGATGAGTGGGCAGGTAAGTGGAGCTGAGTCTCAAAAAGATCAGCCATGACCTTATTAAATGGCGGGGCTGCCTTGAGGGGCCGGATGGCCAACTCCTGCCCCTAGTTCTTATGTTCTAAACTAATTCTAACAGGGACGTTTGCAGGTTGGTTGAGTTTTCCTGACAGGAAGCATTGCAGTGTTTTGTTTTTGTGTGCATTTATGCAGTCTATGCTTTAAAAAAAGGTAGTCTGGCTAGAATTAACTTCTCCTTGCCAACTAAATTATCTGCAAGTGAGAAATATGTATCTTCAGGTTTCAAACTGCATGTAAGTTCTGTGCAGCAGAGAGGGTAAATGGATTCAGAGATAATGGGAACTGCAGATGCTGGAGAATTCCAAGATAATAAAATGTGAGGCTGGATGAACACAGCAGGCCAAGCAGCATCTCAGGAGCACAAAAGCTGACGTTTCGGGCCTAGACCCTTCATCACTGATGAAGGGTTTAGGCCCGAAACGTCAGCTTTTGTGCTCCTGAGATGCTGCTTGGCCTGCTGTGTTCATCCAGCCTCACATTTTATTATCAGGGTAAATGGATTGCTGTTTTTTGAGTGAGTCGCTGCTGTTTTCTTCCTCCTAGTGGTAGGGGTGAGGAGATGTTCAATGATGCAATGACAGAGATCAAGTGAAAGCAGTCTATGGGATACACAAAAGGGGGTCTGTCTGAGGGTGGGAGACAGGAAGACTGGGGTATGGAGTCTGGCTGAGGGACGCAAGAAACATGGTGCCAGGAGGCTGGTCAGGGGAGGGAACAATTCTGGGAAGGGGAGAAAAATTAAGGAAAGGAGGGAGGGAGAAATGATAGGACAGAGAGGCTAGCCAGGTGAAGTGCAGGGCAGGGAGGTTTGTGAGGGTCAGAAAGACTCCAGGGCAGGGAGACAGATGGGGACATAAGGCAAAGATGGAGGCACGTAGGAGAGAGGTTAGGTTCTTGGATATTAAATGGTGTGGCTCTGTGGATGGGGAGGGAGAGGAATTTCAAAGCACAGATGTTTAGAAAGAGAGATTCTAAAGGACAGGTTCAATGATATCTTTGGTGAGGTCCTGCAGGTTAATCTGATGGTATTAGGAAGCAGATCATACAGTGACCTTAAAAGGGCAAGTGAATTGTGTTAGGGTTAATGGCAGGTGTGTTTTTCCCAGAATGGGGATTTAAAAATCTGGGGCCATACTTTTAAGGTGACAGGAGTGAGATTTAAAAAAAAGACAAGAGGGACAGTTTTTTTTTACACAGAGAGTGGTTTGCATGCAGAATGAACTTCCTGAGAAAGTGGTGGATGTGGACACAGTTACAATGTTTAAAAGACACTTTGGTAAATCCATGAATAGGAAGGGTTTGAAGGCATATGGGCTAGGAGCAGGGAGGTGAAACTAGTTTAGTTGGAATTATGGTTGGCTTGGACTGGTTGGACCACAGAGTCTGATTCCATGCTGTATGATTCTATGACACTATGGCTTTAAGACTTCCAAAGACGCGTGACGCTCGGAGAGAAAAGATTTACCTCATTGGTGTTCTAAGTGGATGTCTCCTGATTTTTAAAGTGAATCCTAGTTCTAGATTCACCCATAAGATGAAACATCTACTCCACATCTACCCTGTCAAGGCCCTTCAGGATTATATGGGTTTCGATCAAATCACCTCTTTCTCTTCTAAATTTCAGCAGATATGAGCCTAGCCTTTCCAACCATTCCTCATAAGGCAACACAGGCATTCCAAGTATCAGTGAAATAAATTTCTCTGAACTGTCTCCAATGCATTCATGTCCTTCATTAAATAAGATGGAAAATAGTACATATAGTTCTCCTGATGTGGCCTCACCAGTACCCTGTATAACTGACTCATACCCTCCCTAATTTTGTATTTCATTCCCCTTGAAAATAGCTTATTAGCTTTTTTAATAATTTTCTTTATCTGCATACTGACCTTTCACAATTTATTCATGAGGACATCCATTCCCTCTGCATCTCAGCTCTACAATTTCTCACCATTTATATTACATGCATACTTTTTTATTCTTCCCACCAAAATTGACAAATTCTTATTTTTCCGTATTACATTCCATTTCCTACACGTTTGCCCATTTACTTAAGACCGTAAGACATAGGAGTAGAAGTAAGGCCATTTGGCCCATCAAGTCCACTCCGCCATTTAAATCATGGCTGATGGGCATTTCAACTCCATTTCCCTGCACTCTCCTCGTAGCCCTTGATTCCTTGTAAGATCAAGAATTTGTTAATCTCTGCCTGGAAGACATTTAATGTCCGGGCTCCACTGCACTCCATGGCAATTAATTCCACAAGCCCACCACTCTCCGGCTGAAGAAATGTCTTCTCGTTTCCGTTTTAAATTTAACCCCTCTAATTCTAAGGCTGTGCCCATGGATCCTAGTCTCCCCGCCTAACAGAAACAACTTCCCAGTGTCCACCCTTTCTAAGCCATACATTATCTTGTAGGTTTCTATTAGATCTCCCCTCAACATTCTTAAACTATCAATAGTTTTCATGAAGAGGATAGCATGAGACACTTGCCTTAAATTTGTCTTGTCTGTAATGGTTAAATACTAGACATTTTGTTTGAGTTGTTGTATTTCAGCTTTAGTTTAGTTCAGAATGTCTATTGACAATATTCTTGGTTAGTATTAATCACAACATTTCAACAGTTATATTTTGCTTTACGGGAAGAGTACAGAAATGATTTGGCAAAGTTTAAATTTCACTCCAATGATTGTGATGCATTTCTACGGTCTTCTCACGTTATTTAGATCACTGTCTACTTCAATTGAAAGCTGTCTCTGAATACTGCAGACAGTGGCCAGAATAATGGCATTAATGTGTCTTTTCCATAATCACAGCTCTTCATTAGTATCTTTGCAGGGCCATGCTGGTGATTTGGAAAATGGCTCAAGTAAGGGACAAACTGAGAAACATAAATCATTAACAAATATACCATTGATTTTGCAGGATCCCTACAGCCCTCACCGACCCTGCGAACAGCACCCCACCCAGACTGATCCCCTACCCTATTCTGTAACCCTGCATTCCCCATGGCCAATCCACCTAACCTGTGCATCTTTGGACTATGGGAGGAAACCCCCACAGACACAGAGAATGTGCAAACTCTACACAGACAGTCACCCAAGATTGGAATCAAGCCCATGACCAGTATGTGTAACATGAACAAACATTTCTTCACTGACAATATAAGTCAATGTCAAGTGCAATATCTACTCCTTCAATAGATAAAGCTTTTTAATTAGTGTTTGTGCAGATTTCACAAGAGAAGAAAACAAATACTGTTGCCTGATTCATATATAAAACAATATAATACCATTGTCCCAATTAAATCACGCAATACGTGAAGGTAATTATATTCCTAAAAATGAAATTTCAATATTTCAAAACAACTGTTATTCTTGACTGTCATTTTCAGGTTTGGCAATTCTTATTATCTTGTCATGGAAAGAGTAGGTGATATTGTCAGTAATTAGTCTAGAAAACAAAACTAATTGGATGAGATTTGTTAATTATATGGAATTGTAATAAGACATCCTTGGGCTTTTGCAAATTTCACTGTAATCCTGAAAGTTAAGAATAATTCTTTGAATTACGTACATTGTTCCTTGAAAACAGAGCATTGAAGGCTTATTGTCTGATTCAGTTGATAGAAGTGCCTGTTCACTGCTTGATCTGTGCAGATAGCAAGATCCTAGTTCTGCTAATAACACTTCTCTGACATGTCTCCTTGATAAATTAATTAGAATTTTTGACTGCTAATGCTACCTTAAGGTGAACTCTTGCTGAATTTGTTCATGATAACTAACTTCATAAAACACAGCACTGAGATGCTTGATTGTTTTCTGCACCCTTGAAGCTCATTAAAGTGGGAAATGGAATAGAATCTATCAGCTGATAATGTAGACGGGCACATTACAGACTGACTGCAGGTTAGCTACAGCACTCGGCCGCCTCTACACTGCCATGGCAATACAGCTTAGACCCAAACTCAGATAAGCACCAATACACCAGTTGGATCTCTGAATTACAGGTGTCAAGATGCTAAGATTGCAAACTTAACAGTAATTGCATTGCATTTAATTTACTGTTATTATTGCATCCAGCAGTTCTGTTTGGTTGGCACAAAGGATTTAAATGGAGTGGGAGAGTGATGGGTGGGACCTGTCTCTAAATAGTTTATTTTACTTGTATAAATACCTGGTATTTGTAAGATCAAAATTCACAAAAGGAAATAAACTGCCCTCTCAGCAGCCTTCAACATAATCGAGCACAACCACTCTGCTGCAGTCTGCTCAATTGTTTATAGAGTAAAATCTTTTTAAGTGAGATGCTTCCACCAGAAAATGTAATCTTTTTCAAAAATAGTCTTATTGAAGAGACCTCAGTGGACTCATTGTTCATCGTCATGTTAGAAAGCCTGTTGCTATTGGTAACAGCATTGACTGTTCTAAGCTGCAATCGTAGCTGAGCTTGCCTTTGTCCCTGGCAGCATGGCAATACCGCTTTAAGAATGTTTAAACCCCTACAGCTGGAGGAAGAGATGAATGTGCAAGGAGTGGTGATTTATAGCAGGGCATGAGAAAAAAAAAAGCAGCAATCTGTAATAAAATGTTGGCACTAAAGAATATGATCTGTCCTTTTCAGTTCTGTAATCTGATATGAGTCTCGTGTCATTGTTGCTAAAGAGGAGCCAGAAGGAGCGATAGTTTATGTTAGAGCTGGTGACCAGTGGGAACAATGCAGTAAGTGGCAGAAACAAATTTACTCTGAATGTTCAGAATACTTTCAGTGAAAGGTTTTGCAATGATCTGTTATTTCATTGACATCAGTTAGGAGCCCTGTAAAATGAAAAAATTAGAACAGGCTCTCAGATTAAAACGAAAAATAATATTTCCTTGGAAAATGGAAAACAGAAAACAAGGTGGACAGCTTTACAAAAGAATGGCTTATGTGCATTGTGATGTAAAACTCTTAATTCTTGCCAGGTTTCAGGTGACACCTTTCTCTTTGTGCCTCTCCTTCCATCCAGCAGGCCCAGTCTTATGGAGATTGCTGACTTGATTCTCTGCCCCACACAGCATACCTTTATAGGTTTTAGATTTGGGCAGGATATGTTATAGAGGTTGACAATAAACATTTTAAGATACAGGTGGAACAAAACAATGTTACATATGCTTTGAATTTCACTTTGAACTGTAGTAAATCTTAATACAGGGGCAGCCCATTATAATGCAGGTTGGAATCCAACATCTTTTTTAAAGCTCAGAACACAAAAGATTGGAATAAAAATTTGCCTCTTTTGAGAGCCATGAGACCCCCATATGACAAGTGAAATTGCGGCATGTTGAACAATGCTATAGTGGGCACCACTGTTTATAAAAGATGAGCTTACATCTTGCTTTACTGCCAGAACTGGTAGCAAGCAAATTACAAAAAGTACCTCAACACCTTCAAAACTCACTCTAAATTCTAAAACAATCCAAGTTGCCGTAACTCACAAACACAATCGATTTCCACTTACTTCTTCCAGTCACATTGACATCACTCCATTCTTGCAATCCGGTGATTTGGGCTTTCGAGTTTACGGTTGAAAGTGAGCTAATAAATCCTCATCCACGAAGCTATAAGAAATGGACAAATCTATAAAGCTTCCCCTTTCTGATACTGTTTCCTTTATGACTAATATACTTTTTTAATAGAATTTGTGACTTAATGTCACTGCTTCTGAGCAATCTAGCTGGAAATTTTCCAGCAATAAAGCACTTTCAAACCATACCAGCAGCCACCTACAATATATTACTACTTACCAATCTAAACCCTGAGTTCATGAATTTGTGTCAACCTAAATGACAGCTTTAGTGCTGTGAATGTGTGCAACTCTCCATTCTACACTAATAATATTCAAAACTATTCCTATAGAATAATCGAAAGGATTTTTAAACTGTTGTTCTTTCAGCTCAAAGAGAAGTTTTCAAATAATGAATACTAGCAGATTTTAATGAATGTGGATGTGCCAGTGTTGGACTGGGGTGGACAAAGTCAGAAGCCACATGATACCAAGTTATATATAGTCCAACAGGTTTATTTGAATTCGCAAACTTTCGTATTATAACTCCTTTGTCAGGTGAAGTGAGAGAGAAGCACGCAGACAATGTTTAAAGGCAGAGAGATCAAAAGATCATACAAATGATGTGAGTGGAGTGTTGAATAAGTCTCTTCAAGTGATCAAAAGTGTCAGTTGGTATGGCTAAAATGTCAACAGCTGAATAACAGAGGAAGGGATGACATATAATCTGATTAAATGAGGCAGAGAGATAATTACAAAAAAATTAAAACTAAAGTGGTGCTGGAGACAAACCAAATGATTGAAATAATATGATAGGTATGAAGCTCATGTGGAAGATCTAAACAAGGTAATAAGTAATAAAAAGTTATATAAACTAATTAAGTTAGAGAGATCATAACAATTTATCAAGGTTATGGTGTCAAAACTGGACAGTAAGGAAAATTTTACAGATGCAGAACAGTGTGGTGTAATCACATGTAATGTGACATGAACCCAAGATACTGGTGGAGTCCGTCTTCATGGGTATGGAACTTGGTTATCGCTTTCTGCTCAGCGATTCTGCATTGTTGTGTATCTTGAAGGCTGACTTGGAGGACACTTACCTGAAGACTGGAAGCTGAATGTCCTTAACCACTGAAGTGTTCCTCGACAGGGAAGGAATAGTCCTATCTGGCAATTGTTGCGCAGTTTCGTTTCATCATCGTAATAGCGTCTACATGACCTTGGGGTACCCTTGCCTGCAGCATATGAGATAAACATGAGTATCTGCTGTGTATGTTGTCTGTGGTGTTCCCATATGTGATGGTAATGTTCATGTAGATGATCTGACATGTTGCAGAAGTTACCATGGCAAGGCAGTGTGGTGTTGTGTTTGATGTTGTCCTGAAGTCTGGCACATTGGAACTCACAAGCAGAATACAGAGGAATGTGACAGGCACCTAAAGATTTTGAAGGGTGCCCTCATAAGAACTGTGTTTTGATCACGTGAAGAGACTTATTATTTGACACTCCACTCACCCCATTTGTATGACCTTTGATCTCTCTGCCCTTGAATTCCCTGCCTGTAAATTTTGTATCTGTGTACTTCTCCCTCACTTCACCTGACAAAGGGGCTACACTCTAAAAGCTTGTGATACCAAATCAATCTGTTGGACTATAACCTGGTGTCGTATGACTTCTCAAATTAATGAATGCCAGCAAAAGGAATCGTGATTATGGGATCCTATATTCACTTGATTAAAGAAAATGAAATGATTTAAGAGATTAAAATGAGACAAGATAATTGACTGCAATAACTTTCAGCTAATAACAGTTTTGTTAGTTGAATTTCTTGTAGATTTTGAATGTGCATTGTGGTATTTGGTGTATCTCTTATATGCTGAAGATGAGAAGGCCAAAGTATACTCAAGGACTTGGTACATAACCTTTGAAGTGAAAATATTGTGAATGAATACTGAACTCGACTTTTATCTCAATGAATTAATTAATCTTCAGGAGTCGGTAGTATTTTTAGTTAAAGCTGGATATATTGATGCTGTGTGCTTCTACTATTTTGTGGCCTGATAACATAGCCTTGCATTAAAAGTTCACAAATTTACTTCAGTGACATTAGCTGTGGCTCTTTATTTGGATACAAGTCTGATTGTGCAATCTTAGTGCACACTTGTGACTGAGAGTCCACTTATGTTTCCAACTGATGAAATGGAAATGAAGTAGGTGGAGCAGCAAGAGAGATTTGAGATATGAGGACTAAGGGTCTTGATGACTCCGAATTCAACTGAGCTGATGTACTAGTAAACGGAAGTGGACTTTTGTGCTCCGAAGATGTTGCTTGGCCTGCTGTGTTCATCCAGCCCCACACTTTGTTATCGAGGATTCTCTGGACTTTCTATCCAACCTGTTTGCCCCTATTACTGACCTAAACCTGCTCGGGTGTCAGCAAACCAATATTTTGTCTGAGATAATGGGGACTGCAGATGCTAGAGAATCCAAGATAACAAAGTGTGAAGCTGGATGAACACAGCAGGCCAAGCAGCATCTCAGGAGCACAAAAGCTGACGTTTCGGGCGAGGACCCTTCATCAGAGAGGGGGATGGGGAGAGGGTTCTGAAATAAATAGGGAGAGAGGGGGAGGCAGACCGAAGATGGGTAGAGGAGAAGATAGGTGGAGAGGAGAGTATAGGTGCGGAGGGGATAGGTTAGTCTGGGGAGGACAGACAGGTCAAGGAGGCGGGATGAGGTTGATAGGTGGGAAATGGAGGTGCGGCTTGAGGTGGGAGGAGGCGATAGGTGAGAGGAAGAACAGGTTAGGGAGGCGGGGACGAGCTGGGCTGGTTTTGTGTTGCAGTGGGGGGAGGGGGCGAGCTGGGCTGGTTTTGGGATGCAGTGGGGGAGAGGGAGATTTTGAAGCTTGTGAAGTCCACATTGATACCATTGGGCTGCAGGGTTCCCAAGCGGAATATGAGTTGCTGTTCCTGCAACCTTCAGGTGGCATCATTGTGGCATTGCAGGAGGCCCATGATGGACATGTCGTCTAAGGAATGGGAGGGAGAGTTAAAATGGTTTGTCTGCTCATGTCTCAGAGGTGAAAATGCTATGAATATGAGAGGGCATGATGAGATTGGGATTGTAATGTCAGAACTCCCAGCACAACCCCCAGTATTCTGAGGGAGTATCTGCTATTTAATTTGCTTAATGGTATTGAAGTAGAAGATAATCCATGATTTTATCAAATTACGGAGCAGACAGGAGAGCTTTTATAACCAACTACTGCTTCTGCCCTTGCTTCTTACATTCTTATATTCTTACAAATCCAAGATTCACAGCAATCATCCAATGAGGTCAAAGATTTGTTACAAATGTTGGAGACAAAGTTCAGAATTTGTATTTAGATGTGTTGTATCTGGAATACCCTGAGCCTGAGTAATTTCAGAGACATGGCAAGTGGGGAGAAGAGTTAAAGATATCTGACAAACTTCAAATAAGTGGACAGTACGGAGAATCTCACAGGCTGAGCACCAAATATGGGAGTAATTTCCTTAAACAAGCAGGTAAAGAAAGAAACAGAAAAATAAATCTTTAAGATACAGTGGCAGATTACAGACGTCCACATTAGTTTCTGGGAAGCATTTTCTTTCATTTAATTGCAAAGGAAAGAGGATTTGCTTGGATCCATTGTGAAACATTTCATATTTGGATTTCTTGAACCAGCACATTCAGGAGGTATTTGCACAAGAGTTTTTTTTAAAAATCCCTACATTTATCTCTGCAACAGAACATTCGTTGTTGAAACTCAATCATTGCTCAAAGGCCATTCACCTAGCAACCACAATGTCCAATGGAGAGGAAGCTTAAATTAACCAAAATAAAACCATTCTTGTGCTCACTGCTAAAACTGCAACTGGACAGCCAACTCCATTTTTTGCTGCTTTAAAACATGTCACATTTCACATGGCACAACATAATGATTCGGCATTATCCAAGTGTGTGATAAATCCGCTTCATTTGTATTACCCCTTCTCAACATTTTGCTTTGAATTAACTCTACAATTTCAACATTTATGTCTATTTATTCATATCAAACATGTTTTCCTGCAATATTTGTCCAATGGGTCATGTTCAAGCATCACTCACCGGATAAATGTTGTATTCAATAGATCATAAGTATGTGTTCCCTATTTACACATGTAAGAAATAGAAGCAGGAGTAGGCCAAAGAGCTTCTCAAATCTGCACCAACAAGCAACAAACTCATGTCTGATCTCTGCTATTAACTATATTTTCCCATTTGCTCCCCCAATTGTTGATTCCACCAGAGCCCACAAAACTACAAATTTCACCCTTGAATAAAGATATTGACTCGGCATCCACAACTGTCTGGGGTTAGACGTACTGATGATTTACAACCTCACAAAAAATGAGTTTCTCCTCATCTCAGACTGATGCAGTCAACCCTTTGGTTCCTAATATTATGACCACAGCACCAAGATTCTGCTACCAGGTGGACCAAATTCTCACCATTTACTTTGTCAAGGCAGATGTAAAGTGTGCGATAGCTGATGAACTTCAGATTTTGTGGCGTCATATTTATATTTGCACTTGTAACATAAATATGAGGAATTCAGTGGTCTTTACAAGCTGGTATCTACATACATACACTGTGATGGACCAGACAAACCCACCTTCAAATATATCAAGGAGATAACCTACACTCTAACTTTTATTTTATTTAAAGACATATGTAAGTTGTTGTGTTCCAGGTGTAATGTGGTTGGTCACACTAATCGGCTTTAAGAAATACACATGTTATACTTGCCTCTAATTAAAATACAATCAAAAGAAAGAAGAATTGATATAACTTTATCTCTACTGGAAAATTTGACAGAATAACAGATTATTTAACTACTAAATAACTGTTCCAGTGTAGTAACATATCATTAAACACACCCCTGGCAAAGGTAAATTCAGTAAACTAGATTGTCTCATGTGTGGTGTTTCTCTAGTCCAGGAGAAAAGAATACCAAGAGAAAATTCTGGCAGAGAAAGGGGTATGGCTGCTTTTACAATTAACTTCAAAACCCCAACAACTGCTAAAAGCTAAACTAAAATCCTGGTTATGCGTGAGCCCGGTTCCATCCACTCCTGCTGTTTTTATTATTCTAGCTTAAAAGAACAGGCCCTCACAAGCTGTTTACTTTATTAGCTTGGAAGCGACAACTTGGTACCTATGGTTCAAAACTTCTCTCGGAACAAAAAGGGACAAAATGCATCTCTTAAAACCATAGTATCATGGCAACACTACAATTTGAAGCTGTGTTACCTCACTATTAAATACTATTGTATGAGGATTATGCAAACAGTATTGTTAACAAAAATTGTGTTCTGTCATCTTTCACACTTGTTAAATGTTCTGTTATGAATGGGTGATGTAGTTATATGCGATCAAATTTAAAGGAGATGATAGGGGTTTCCCATGTTGGATGGATGGTCAAGGGAGTCATTTGCATCCTATGGTAAAAGTGTGCCACAATAAATGCCACTGAGACACTCAGCTGAATGGCAGCAGGCCTTGCAGAGGAACAAGGACCCAAGGCAATCAAAAGCTGATAGCTATATTGATCAGCTGTGCCACCAAGAAAACAGAGGCTGCTGCTGGTACCACATTCAACTAATACCTAACATTGTTGCTGGATCCCAGCCTACAGGTGAGTATTGCAGGAGGGAAGCTATGCGCTGAAATTTGTGTTTGGGAGTGTGAGGGCTAAATTAAATGAATAATTAAATGCATTGATTATTTGTTTTCAAAAACCATTTGCTGATAGGTGGCTCTTCGTGGGACCCTAATCTTCTGATGTGGGATCCTTCCTTAGTACCTTTAAATGATCCAATAAGCAATTCCCTACTGTTGTGCTTGTCATGTTCTCTGCTAGGTGAGTCCCCACCCGACACTGGATCAATTATAGCATTGGCTGGATTAACCCTTAGGTTGACCTGTGATCCATAGAATTAATTGGGGTAGAGATAGGAAGGAGCAAGGACCCCACCTATCACCCATCCACATGATTAAATACAACTCCACTACCAAATGTATCATGGCAAATGGCATTAAACACCATCCTTATGATAACTTAGTATTTGCTGTCCTTTATATGTAATCAGAATTTCTTCTAATCTTAGTTTTAATTATTTTTTTCAGCTCGAACAAATAAATCAAAGACCTCAAATGATACTATGTTCAAAAATTTGATTAAGAAACAGTTGGAAATATTCATCTCTAACATGATAATTAAATTAATTATTATATATAAAAGTTCTACTTCACTATGTTCATTTTAATAATAATTCATTTTGTCTCTCATTGCAAGGGTGAATGTTGTTGAGGAATGCCATTCACCCAAGCTGGTCAGTCTTTCCTTACGCACTTACAATCTTACCCTTCATATCATTTGCTTGATTCCTGAATAACTTGAACTTTTGAGGCCTGTTGAAAATTGCAAGTTTGAATTATCCTTTGTATAATGTGGAGGTGATTTTAACCTAGCTCATTGGGTGGGACACCCATGTGACAGGTGGTGCATTGGTTTTACACCCCACTTGAGCATTGATTCCACTGTGTACTATTGAAAGTAGCATTGGGTGGTATTTGAAACTGTATTTGAGCCTGAATCTGTCAGTTTCCTGTCAGATGATTTAGTTGAGATTGCTTTGAGTTAAGAAATCACATCACTCCTAAATTCGGAGTTACTAAGAACTGCAATGCTGGAGTCACATAAAACAGTGTGGAACTGGAGGAGCACAACAGGCCAGGCAGCATCAGGAGCAGGAAAGCTGACATTTTGAGTCAAGGGTCCTTACCCGAAACGCCAACTTTCTTACTCCTTTGATGTTGCCTGGCCTGCTGTGTTCCTCCAGTTCCAAACTGTGTTATTTCTGACTCCTAAATTAGCTTTTTACCATTTGATGCCCAAGCCTCCTTTCGTTATAGGGATGCTTTCACAAAGCCAAGCGCTGATGTCAGTGCTCCCCAAAGATCTTTCCTCACACCCATCCTATTTCTTTCTTGAGTGCTGCCGTTAGTGACATCAGCCAACAGCACAGTACTGGTTTTCATGTGAAGATTAATGACAAATAGTTCTTTCTCGCTACCACTTTTCTTGACTCTTTCACTGCTGCTAAATTATAAAACTGCTGCCTTTAATGCTGAACAAATCGACATTTCATAATGAAATATTGAGAAGATCAAAGACATTATTTTTTGTTCCTGCAAAATTTCAATCCTTAAATTATTAAATCTAAACTTCTCCCTGGCAAAGACCAGGCTGTTCACCATGTTTGTATCATATTTGAATCTGTAATGAGCTTTTGACCAGATATTCATGTCATAACTCAGGCTACCTATTTCTAATTCCCTAACATCATCTGATTTTTCCCCGACTCAGTTCATCTGCGATTGAAACCTTCATCCCTGTCTATGTTACCTCTAGAATTCACTATCCTAAGCATTCCTGATCTACCTCTCACAGTCTAAACTCCTTAAACTGCTGTCTGTTGCGCTAAACCCTAGCCACATGTCATCCCAATGCTCACTGCTGTGCTTTATCTCCTGATTAGCACAATTGCAATCTTTGTAGCTTTGTTTTCAAATTCCTTCATGTTCTCATTCTTCTCTACCTTATTCCATTGTGGTGTTTGCCCAAATTCCTGAGGTATCCATATTCTTCACCTCATGTACTCACAATTTTGCACCATTGGTAACCGTGGTCTTATATGTTTCAGACTTAATACCGAAACTCCATCCCTAATACTTTGCCCCCCTGACTCTGCTTCCTCCTTCTGCTTCTTAACTTTTCATCCCTGAACAAACTATTGGTCGTCTATTATTATGTCCTTATACAGCTTGGAGTTAAATTTTGCATGATTACACTCCAGGATGTGTTACTACATTAAAGGTATTATATAATTGCACACTTTTTATTTTAAATAATAAAGTGTGAAGCTGGATGAACACAGCAGGCCAAGCAGCATCTCAGGAGCACAAAAGTTGACGTTTCGGGCTTAGACACTTCATCAGAGGGTCTGATGAAGTGTCTAGGCCCGAAACATCAGCTTTTGTGCTCCTGAGATCCTGCTTTGCCTGCTGTGTTCATCCAGCTTCACGCCTTATTATCTTGGATTCTCCAGCATCTGCAGTTCCCATTATCTCTGATACACTTTTCAATTTGTTGCATTCTGGTCTTCTCCTTGACATTGTTGAGTGCTCATGAGGTCATATATTACTGACAAGATAATGCCTATCATCTGTACCACATTGCAGATTATTTTTGTGAAAATGTTGGATTAATTACATGGAGATATAATTTGTCCAGCAAATAATTATTTTCTGAAAGCCCTGTAAATCAAACAATGGTCACAAAACTCAAATTAAAACGTACAGGAGATTGGTGAACAATCACGTTACTTGTCTAGTTACATTTGTCTGTCCCTAAATGCTCTTGAGAAACTTGATCACTCTTATGGTCTGACTCTTTCTTCAATCAATTACAAAACTGCCAGGAGAATCTGGTACCTGCATGTCAGAGTTGCGTGGGGAGTTCAATATTATTTCGGGACAGTCTTGAGTGTGGGGGGGGGCATTACTGCATGATTGCTGATATTCGTTATCTTCTTGGCTCTATAAAAACTGGAAACCTGGTTTTAAGAACAATGAAATGGCCCTTTCAGAGTCACTCATTAGCACATTACCACTGGGCAGAGCTGCCTGGTGTCATGGTAGTCTCCAACTATTCATTTTTTTTCAGGGCAGAACAGATTGGAGGAAATGAACACTTACTTCTGCTCCTCTGTAACCTGACTCTGTGCAGGTAGGATGCTGATTTCAAAATGTGCAGTAGCGTTAATTCTTCTTGCAAATGTAATAGATTATGTAACAAAATGGGAACATCTTGCAAGTTTCACCTCGAGTAGACCCATAGAAGCTGTTCAAAAGAGCTTTAAAACAAGTGAAACTTTCAAAGTCATAATGTTCTATTGAGGTTAATATTTACATGCAATTCAGAAAATTTATCTCTGGAATATTTTTTCAAGGTCCCAAATAACACTTCCAGTTGCAAGTGGTGTAGGTTAATGCGAGGTGTTGCATTTTGGTAAGGAAAATCAGGGTAGGATTTATACAGTTAATAGGGAGTGTTGCTGAACAAAGAAACCTAGGGGTGCAAATACATAGTTTTTTAAAAGTGAAGTTGCAGGTAGACAGAGTGGTGAAGAAGGCATTTTGCATGCTTGCCTTCATTGGTCAGAACATTGAGTGTGGGAGTTTGAACGTCATGTTGCAGCTGTATAAAACATTTGTAAGGCCCTTTTAAGAATACCACATACAGTTCTGGTCACCCTTCTAAAGGAAGGATGTTGTTAAACTTGAGAAGATGCAGAAAAGATTTAGAAGGATGCTGCTGGGACTGGAGGGTTTGACTTCTAAGAAGAGGCTGAATAGACTGGGGCTTTTTCGCCCTGAAGCAGTGGAGACTGAGGGGTGACCTTAGAGTTTTACGATATCATGAGAGGCATAGATTAAGTGAATAGCCAAGGTCTTTTTCCTAGGATGGGGGAGTCAAAAACTAGAGGGCATGAGTTTAAGGTGAGAGGGGTAAGGTTTAAAAAAAAGGCCTAAGGGGTAACCTTTTCATACAGACGGTAGTGCGTGAATGAGCTGCCGGTGGAAATGGTGCAGGTGGGTACAATTGTAACATTTAAAAAACTTCTGGATGGGTATTTGAAAAAGAAGGGTTTAGAGAAATATGGGACAAATGCTGCAAATTGAACTAGGTCAGATTGGGATGTCTGGCTGATGTGGATAAGTTGTACCGAAGGGTCTGTTTCCATGCTGTATGACTTTATGACTCTGCAACGCTGAAAGTGATTATTGCCTTTCAAGTGGTTCTATTCAATCGCAGTTTTTAATTACTATACTCTGTTCACTGCATCATTTGCAAACTCTTCTTGTCAGTACTGAGCATAACAATTAATATGACATTTGATATTACTGTACCAAAGACATAATTTACATCTGTTCATTTAATTTATTTTCTAATATCAAGTAAATCCTGAAACTAACAAATTTAAGGTTTATTTGCCTGTTCAGCTATGTTATTCTCATTCATTGGCTATCTTGATGTTCTTTTCTAGCATACTTTTGCATTCAGTTCCAACCTATACCTTCACACTGTGAATAATTTCCTCACAAATTCTCTGCCAGCTCAAATTAATCATTGTTCATGCTTCATTTTGCAGACAAGGTGCCAGGAATTAATTCCATAGGAACATCTCTGGATTAAAAATCTTCATATTATGCTTTTACCCCTTCTTTTAGCAGACATTAGCTGTCCCGCTTGTCAAGAGAAATGCAAATAGGATCTATTTTCTGGACAGTTTATCTGTCAGAAAGCAGATAAGTTATTGAACAAGTTATATTGTCATCTGAAAGTATAAGGGTTAAAATGAGTGGGATGTGTGGGTCAACCATTAGAATGCTTGTAGATTTGAATGTTTTATTTATTTTCTCAGAATGTGCAGCCTGAAGCTAATTGTAAATAAGGTGGACAAATGAGCCATGAAAACGTTAATTGCTCTTTTTACTTTAATTCCCCCATTTTACTTAAGATGCATTTCAGGTTTTAACTTTGCTCATTCCATTAATCTTCCTTTTCATTTGTAGTCAGATGTATCTGCATTCTGACAACATACCAGTTTTATACCTTGAAAAATTTTGTCTTCTCTGGATGTAAGTGAGATTTTTCAAGATAATTCATTCACAGAACGTGGGTGTCACTGACAGTTCCCGTTAAGTGGCCACAGAGCCACTTGGACATATTATCGACCCATTGACTTCCGGTTCTGGAGAGGGAAAGCAGGTCTGTAGCTATGCCAGCACTTTTTTTCCCATTTCTGACTGCCCCTGAGAAATGTTGGGCCATATTTTTGAACTGCTGCCATCATTGGTTGTGCACATGTGCCCAGAGTACAGGCCCTCCACTAATGGAACTTGTTTTGCTCACTTCTCTCAACATTATTACTGATTTTTCAGCCAAATAGAAATTGGAATTATTGCTCTTTTTTTAAAAATGGAAGTTAATTGAGTCATTTTGAAGAAAATGTCTACTTATGTGACCTGCAGTGTATAATCTAGATTAAATTTTTGAGGAATCGGTGAATATTGGAAAGCCATTTTATCTGCAGCTTCCAGGCTAGGAGTCCAATGTATTTTAACTTTAATTTTAAATTGAGCAGTGAACTACTCCTCCCTGGCTTTGATATTTCCCTGGACCCCAATAATTTATGCTGATTTATGCCCATTTTACCATCAGTCCTATTCGAACGAAACTGGAAGTAATTTGATACTAATAATAAGAGAATAGTATTAGGTTGATTTTCAACTAAGTCTGGGTTATGTACAAGAAGAAAACTCCAAGCTTTCTTGTCAGACATTATACCTTACAAGACTTGTAATATGAACAAAAGCATTACTGCTTTAGAAGGAGGATGGGAAAATCTTGCAGAAGGATAGAAGATTGGTTTTCATGTAAACAGTAGCTCATAGGATGCACATTTTCCACAAAGGAAAACAAATGGACACATTTGATTAATATCTCATTTATAAACACTTCTTTTTAATGCTCTGCCATGTGACAGTTTTTATGCATGAATTTTAAAGTTGTTCATGTTTCTTTGTGATGCATGCATAAGTCAGGATATATAAATCTTCACTTGCTAATCAGGGATGTGGAAATGAATTTATATTTCTCACTGCTTGACATTCTGGTAAGATTGGAAATTTTACAATGGGTAGGTTTTATACAATTAATCGTAGGGTTTTGGGTAGTCTTGTAGAACAGAGGGACCTAGGGGTACAGGTTCATAGTTCTTTAAAGTTTGCGTCATGTATTGACATCATAGTTTAAAAAGGTGTTTGACGCAATTGCCTTCATTGCTCAGTCTCTTAAGTGTAGGTGTTGATATGTTATGTTGAAGTTGTACATACATTAGTGGTGAGGCTTCTTCTGGAGGCTTATGTCCAATTCTCGTCGCCCAGTTATAGGAAGGATATTGTCAAGTTGGAGAGTGTTCAGAACAGATTTATCAGGATGTTGCAGGGCCTGGAAGGTTTGAGTTATAAGGAAAGCCTGGAGAGGCCAAGGCTGTTTTCATTGGAGCGTAGTAGGTTGAGAGGTGACCTGATAGAAGTTCATAAAATAATGAGAAGTATAGATAGAATTGATTGTAGTTGCCTTTTACCTAAAAGGGGAATTTCAAGGCTTGGTTGCCGGGGGTGGGGGGTGGGGGGGGGAGCGGGTGGGGGGCACATTTTTAAAGTGAGAAGAGACACATTTAAAAAAGACATGAGAGGCAAATTTTTTTATACAGAGGGTGGTTCATGTGTGGAATGAACTTCCTGATGAAGTGGTGCATGTGAGTACAATTACAACATTTCAAAAACATTTGGATGGGTAGATGAAAAGGCAAGGGTTAATGGGATATGGGCCAGGAACAGGCGGGTGGGACTGGTTTTGTTTGGGATTATGTTCAGCATGGATTGGTTAAACCGAAGGGTCTGTTTCCATCGAGTTTTGAGAAGATTTGTAGCTCAGGTTGAGTTTCTGGAAGAGAGTTTGCTCGCTGAGTTGGAAGGATAGTTTTCAGACGTTTCGTCACGTTTTTTTTTATTTGAAAAAATATACTTTATTCATAAGATGTATAAAAAATAAAACATATTTATACACCTACCCAGTCATGCAAGCCGCTCTGGGTTACCCAGGGGGTACGGTCACCAACTAAAGGAAAAAAAAACAAAGCTGAAAAAAACAAAGCAAAAAAAATACCCCGGCAGTCGTCACCTCGCACAGTCCCCGTTGACCCCCTGACCAGTTGGGGAAGGCGCCAGCTGGGCCGAGTTACCAAATAGGGCTTTTTTTTCCATTCTGGATGATGGGGTTCATACGGTGGTCTTTCCCCACCGCGCCAGTTGCCCCAAGAGTTAGTGCGTCCCACAGCATGTAGTCCTGGACCTTGGAGTGTGCCAGTCTGCAACACTCGGTCGGGATCAGTTCTTTCAGCTGGCAGACCAGCAAGTTGTGAGCAGACAAAAGAGCGTCTTTCGCCGCATTGATGGTCCTCCAGGTGCAGCTGATGTTGGTCTCGGTGTGCGTCCCCAGAAACAGCCCAGAGAACACGGCGTCCCGCGTCACGGAGCTGCTCGGGACAAACCTCGACAAATACCACTGCATCCCCCTCCAGACCTCCTGCGCACAGGCACACTCCAGAAGGAGGTGATCGACAGTCTCGTCCCCGCCGCAGGCGCCTCGAGGGCAGAGTGCGGTGGCGCAGAGATTCCGGGCACGCATAAAGGACCGCACTGGCAGAGCCCCTCTCACCGCAAGCCAAGCAATGTCCTTGTGCTTGTTTGAAAGTTCTGGCGATGAGGCATTCTGCCAAACGACTTTGGCAGTCTGCGTGGGGAACCACACGACCGGATCCACCATCTCCTTTTCCCGAAGGGTCCCGAGGACACTACGTGCTGACCACTGACTAACGGCCTTGTGGTCAAAGGTGTTTCCTTTCAAAAATTTCTCCACGAAGGACAGGTGGTACGGGACGGTCCAATTACTTGGAGAGTTGCGGCAACGAGGCCAGGCCCATCCTTCGCAACACTGGGGGCAGGTAGAACCTCAGTAAGTAGTGACACTTGGTGTTTGCGTACTGAGGATCTACGCACAGCTTGATGCAGCCGCACACAAAGGTAGCCACCAGGGCGAGGGTGGCATTGGGTACGCCCTTTCCCCCATTTTCCAGGTCTTTGTACATGGTGTTCCTGCGAATTCGGTCCATCCTTGACCCCCCCTTAATGAAGTGGAAGATGGCCCGGGTGACCGCAGCGGCGCAGGTCCAGGGAATAGGCCAGGCCTGCGCCACATACAACAGTACCGAAAGCCCCTCGGACCTGACAACCAAGTTCTTACCCACGATGAAGAGGGACCGCAGCGTCCACCTGCCCAGCTGCTGCTTTAGTTTCGTGATACGCTCCTCCCAAGTCTTAGTGCACGCCCCAGCTCTACTGAACAAAACACCCAGCACCTTCACGTAATCTGTTCTGACAGTGAAGGGGATGAAGGAGCGGTCGTCCCAGTTCCCGAAGAACATGACCTCGCTCTTACCCCTGTTGACTTTGGCACCCGAGGCCAGTTCAAACTGGCCGCAGATGTCCAACAGCCTACTCACCGACCGACGATCGGTGCAGAAGACGGCGACATCGTCCATGTACAGGGAGGTCTTGACCTGAAGGCACCCGCTGCCTGGGATAGACACGCCCTTCAGGCTCATGTCCTTCCTGATGGATGCGGCGAAGGGGTCCACACAGCACACGAACAAGGCAGGAGAGAGTGGGCAGCCTTGCCTGACTCCAGATCTGACAGGAAAACTGTCCGATTCCCACCCATTGATCGAGATTGCGCTAACCATGTTGGTGTAGAGCAGCTGGATCCAATTGCGGATGCCCTCCCCGAACCCCAATTTGGAGAGGATGTCCCTCATGGAAGCATGAGAGACCCTGTCGAAGGCCTTCTCCTGGTCCAGGCTGACGAGGCAGGTGTCCACCCTCCTGTCCTGCACATGGGCGATCGTATCCCTGATGAGCGCAAGGCTCTCAGCGATCTTCCTGCCCGGCACATCACAGGTTTGATCAGGGTGAATCACCGACTCCAGGACAGACCTGACCCAGTTGGCAATGACCTTGGCCAGGATTTTGTAGTCCACGTTTAACAGTGAAATGGGACGCCAATTCTTAATTTCTTCCCTCTCCCCCTTCCTCTTGTAAATGAGGGTGATGATGCCCTTCCTCATGGACTTGCACATTTCCCCTGCCCGAAGTGCACTATCGTACACCTCCAGCAGGCCCTGGCTGACCAGGTCCCACAGAGCGGAATACAGCTCGACCGGTAAGCCATCGCTCCTGGGAGTCTTATTCCTCTCAAAGGACTTGAGGGCTCTGGTCAGCTCGTCCAGGGATACCGGCCTGTCCAGCCACTCCCTCGTGCCGTCGTCTAAGACCTCCATGATAGACGACAGGAATGACTCGGAGGCAGTGCTGTCCGAGGGCTTCGTGTCAGACAGTCCGGCATAGAAGGATCTGCTGATCCTCAAAATGTCGGGCCGAGACGATGTCACCGAGCCGACGTCCTCTTTCAGCCGGCTAAGCACAGAGCTCTCTTTGTGCACCTTCTGAAAGAAGAAACGCAAGCACATCTCGTCCTACTCCACGGAGCAGGCCCTGGACCAGAAGTTTTTCCTGGAGGCCTCCGCGGCAAAGAGCGAGGCCTGCTGGCCCCTCGCCTCATGGAGGTCCTCCGTGACATCGGCGCCCATCAACTGCAGAAGGAGCAGGTTCTGCACCCTTTTCTGGAGTTGTTACAGCTTTCCCCGCCTCTCTCTCGCCTTCCCAACACCCTTGAGGACAAGCAACTCCTATGTTCTCCTTCAACATCTCCCACCAGTCCCTCGGAGACTCAAAGAGGGGTTTCACGGTTCTCCAACTGGCATACTCCCTCTTAAGCTCCTCGACGTTCTCTGGGGTCAACAGAGTCGTGTTGAGCTTCCACGTCCCCTTGCCGGCTGGCTGGTCGTCCTGTAAGTGACAGTCGGCCAGCAGGAGGCAGTGGCCAGAGAGGAACACCGGCTCGACGTTGGTGGACCTGACCGAGAATGCCTGTGACACAAACAGGAAGCCTATCCTTGAGCGGATAGACCCGTCTGCTGCTACCAGGTGTATCTCCGCTTCACTCCGTCTGCAGGGGTGCTGAAGATGTCGAGCAGCTTGGCTCCTTTCACCGTGCCCATCAGGAATCTGGACATGACGTCCAGTTGACTCCCCCCACCCGCTGTCCCCAGGCCGGAACTTCCATCTGCATCGATGATGCAGTTGAAGTGTCCGCCTAGGATGACCGGCCTGGACGTAGCCAGCAGGGGTGGAAGCCGCTGCAGGATGGCCAACCGCTCACTCCGTACCGCTGGGGCGTACATGTTGATCAGCCTCAGGGCAGCGTTCCTGTAGATGACATCAGCCACTAGGAGGTGCCCCCCCACCACCTCCTGAACCTGAGAGATGGTGAAGTTGTGCCCCCACAGCAGAATAGCCAGGCCGAGGAGCGACAGTCATTACCCACCGACCAGATTGAAGGCCCACAGGTCCAGGCGCCGGACCATTTCCCGTACCTGCTGAGGTGCAGTATCCCACACTCCGGCAGAAACAGGAGGTCCGCCTTGATGGTGGTCAGGCAGGCCAACGTGGACACACATCTTGCGGTGGTCTTGACGCTGCACACATTAATGCTCGCAACCCGTACCCCCACTGTGGGCAGTGACCGCATTACCCTCCCCGAGCCCAAGGTCCAGCCCCTCCATCTGTCCCTTCATGCCCATTGCCCGGGCGAACTGCTGGACGCTCTCCGGGCTCAGGAAACTGTCCGTGCTGCCTTCCGGGTGGCATCCCCCCATTGGGGGTACGGAGGCAGGAGAGTCCGGCTCTGGGTCAGGCTGGGGACGCGCTGTTTCCTCCTTCCCGCCTGGAAGTTCCGGGGGGCCCTCCAAGGACCCAGGGGCACGTGACTTGGTGTCAGAGGGAGCCTCAGGACGCCTCCCGTCACCTGGAAGAGGGGTGCTGCTTTCCTTCTCCCTTGAGATCTGTAGCTTCTGCTTTGCGCTGGCCCCCTCCGAATCTCCCTCGTCAGAGGAGCTTTTATAGTCCGCCTGTAGCTGCCTCTTCCCGCCTGATGGTTGTGGTTCCTGGGCCCGCCGACGCGCCTTCCTGCTCGCTTTCCGGACTGTCGTCCACTCCCCTGGGTCGCCTGTCACCGCCTCCATCGACTCCAGGTTGTTGGGGGGGAGCGGAGCCTGGAGGGGCGCTTTGCTGGCCTCGGTCCCATGCTGCGGGGCTGGGCCCTCCTGCATGACCTGGCCCTCCTGCACATTAGTGGGGTCCTTGCTGGGCCCTGGTGCCTTCCTCTCCTCTGGAAGGGGCTGGCCCGCATTGCGCCTGCCGGCGACCTGGGCGTAGGTGGTCCCCCGCCACGGGAATGCCCTATAGAGGTGGCCCGCTTCCCCACAAAGGTTGCAGCTCTTTTCTTGTGGGCAATTCTTTGCAAGGTGTCCCTCCTCCCTGCAGATGGTGGCTTTGCAGACGGCCGCCACGTGACCTGACCTACCACAGGCATGGCAGACTTTAGGTTGCCCTGCGTAGGTCAGGTAGCCCTTGCTCCTGCCAATCGCGAAGCTGGACGGTGGGTGTACAATGTTCCCGTCCGCGCCCATCCTCAGCGTCACCTTGACCTGCCTCTTACCTGTCCAGATGCCAAAGGGGTCCATGATGTCGGTTATGTCCCCTTCCACCTTCACGTAACTTCCAAGGAAGATCAGGGCATCAACTGCTGGCACATGCGGGTTGTACATGTGTACAGTCACCATACGGCTCCTCTGCGCTGGCATCACGAACAGCGGGACAGTGGTCAATACAGAGAGGGGGCCTTCACCTCCTTTCTCCTTGAAAACCTCCAGGAAGCGCTCGCAAAGCTTGGCACTCCTGAAGGTTACATCATAAAAACCTCCTCCACGGAAATCCTGCAGGCAGTAAATGTCCGCAGCAGCGAACCCACAACAGTCCAACAGGACCCTCTTCACGAAGAAGGTGCGGTCCACAGGTGCATCTTCATCCACCTTCTTCACGGAAGCACGGATGGTGTTCCAGACCCCCTGACCTGGGGCACGAGCACTTGCCGCAACCATCATTGCAGGTTGGCTGCTCCCCTGAACCAGTGTTAGGCCGAAGCCAGCATTAAGATCCACTGGTTGCAAGGGTGCACAGCCAAACCGACGTCCTCCTTTCACCTCCAAGACAGCACTCTCCTCCTCTCGGTCCACAAGAGAGTGGGTCTTTATTTTGTTCCAGATGTAAGATGGTTCACTGAGCTTGAAGGTTTGTTCCCAGATGTTTCGTCACTTTTTTTTATTTGAAAAAATATACTTTATTCATAGAATGTACAAAAAATAAAACATTTATACACCTACCCAGTCATGCAAGCCACTCCGGGTTACCCAGGGGGTACGTACACCAACTAAAGGAAAAAACAAAACAGAGAACAAAAAACAAAGCAAAGAAAACACCCCGGCAGTCGTTTCCCCATGCAGTCCCAGTTGGACCCCTGACCAGTTGGGGAAGGCGCCACCTGGGCCGAGTTACCAGATAGGGTTCTTTTTCCTATTCTGGATGACGGGGTTCATACGGTGGTCTTTCCCCACCGCGCCTTGGCGGCGTCT
This sequence comes from Stegostoma tigrinum, assembly GCF_030684315.1. NCBI lineage: Eukaryota > Metazoa > Chordata > Chondrichthyes > Orectolobiformes > Stegostomatidae > Stegostoma > Stegostoma tigrinum. The sequence goes on from NC_081366.1 coordinate 58,170,419, forward strand.
GCCCCAAGATTTAGCGCGTCCCTCAGCACGTAGTCCTGGACCTTGGAGTGCGCCAGTCTGCAACACTTGGTCGGGGTCAGTTCTTTCAGCTGGCAGACCAACAAGTTGTGGGCAGACCAAAGAGCGTCTTTCACCACATTTATGGTCCTCCAGGCACAGTTGATGTTGGTCTCGGTGTGCGTCCCCGGAAACAGCCCGTAGAGCACGGAGTCCCGCGTCACGGAGCTGCTCGGGACAAACCTCGACAAATGCCACTGCATCCCCCTCCAGACCTCCTGCGCACAGGCACACTCCAGAAGGAGGTGATCAACAGTCTCGTCCCCCCCGCAGCCACCTCAAGGGCAGCGTGCGGTGGCGCAGAGATTCCGGGCATGCATAAAGGATGTCACTGGCAGAGCCCCTCTCATTGCAAGCCAAGCAATGTCCTTGTGCTTGTTTGAAAGTTCTGGCGATGAGGCATTCTGCCAAACGACTTTGGCAGTCTGCGTGGGGAACCACACGACGGGAACCACCCTCTCCTTTTCCCGAAGGGTCCCGAGGATACTACGTGCTGACCACTGCCTCACGGCCTTGTGATCAAAGGTGTTTCCTTTCAAAAATTGCTCCACGAAGGAGAGGTGGTACGGTACGGCCCAACTACTCGGAGCATTCCGCGGCAACGAGGCCAGGCCCATCCTTCGCAACACCGGGGACAGGTAGAACCTCAGTATGTAATGACACTTGGTGTTTGCGTACTGAGGATCTACGCACAGCTTGTTGCAGCCGCACAGAAAGGTAGCCGTCAGGGTGAGGGTGGCGTTTGGTACGCCCTTTCCCCCATTTCCCAGGTCTTTGTACATGGTGTCCCTGCGTTTCCGGTCCATCCTCGACCCCCAAATGAAGTGGAAGATGGCCCGGGTGACTGCAGCGGCGCAGGTCCAGGGAATAGGCCAGACCTGCGCCACATACAACGGTACCGAAAGCCCCGCGCACCTGACAACCAGGTTCTTACCCACGTTGGAGAGGGACCTGAGCGTCTACCTGCCCAGCTTCTGCTTCAATTTGGTGATACGTTCCTCCCAAGTCTTAGTACACGCCCCAGCTCCACCAATCCAAACACCCAGCACCTTCAGGTAGTCTGTCCTGACGGTGAAGGGGATGAAGGAGCGGTCGTCCCAGTTCCCGAAGAACATGACCTCGCTCTTTCCCCTATTGACTTTGGCACCCGAGGCCAGTTCAAACTGGCCGCAGATGTCCAATAGTCTACTCACCGACCGATGATCGGTGCAGAAGACGGCGACATTGTCCATGTACAGGTAGGTCTTGACCTGAAGGCCTCCGCTGCCTGGGAGAGTCACGCCCTTCAGGCTCACGTCCTTCCTGATGGAGGCGGCGAAGGGCTCCACACAGCACAGGAACAAGGCAGGAGAGAGCGGGCAGCCCTGCCTGACTCCAGATCTAACAGGAAAACTGTCCGATTCCCACCCGTTGATCGAGACTGCGCTAACGATGTTGGCGTAGAGCAGCCGGATCCAATTGCGGATGCCCTCCCCGAACCCCAATTTGGAGAGGATGTCCCTCATGTAAGCATGAGAGACCCTGTCGAAGGCCTTCTCCTGGTCCAGGATGAGGAGGCAGGTGTCCACCTGCCTGTCCTGTACATAGGCGATCGTATCCCTGATGAGCGCGAGGCTCTCAGCGATCTTCCTGCCCGGCACAGCACAGGTTTGGTCAGGGTGAATCACTGACTCCAGGACAGACCTGACCCGGTTGGCTATGACCTTGGCCAGGATTTTGTAGTCCACGTTCAAAAGTGAAATGGGACGCCAATTCTTAATTTCTTCCCTCTCCCCCTTCTTCTTGTAAATGAGGGTGATGATGCCCTTCCTTATGGACTTGCACATTTCCCCTGCCCGAAGCGCACTATCGTACACCGCAAGCAGGTCCTGGCCGACCAGGCCCCACAGAGCGGAATACAGCTCGACCGGTAAGCCGTCGCTTCCGGGAGTCCTATTCCTCTCCAAGGACTTGAGGGCTCTGGTCAGCTCGTCCAGGGATATCGGCCGGTCCAGCCACTCCCTCGTGCCGTCGTCTAAGACCTCCGTGATAGACGACAGGAAAGACTCGGAGGCCGTGCTGATGGTGGGCTTTGTGTCGTACGGTCCGGCATAGAAGGACCTGCTGATCCTCAAAACGTCGGGCCGAGACGACGTCACCGAGCCTTCGTCCTCCTTCAGCCGGCTAAGCACAGAGCTCTCTTTGTGCAACTTCTGAAAGAAGAAACGCGAGCACGTCTTGTCCTGCTCCACGGAGCAGACCCTGGACCGGAAGATTATCCGGGAGGCCTCCGCGGCGAAGAGCGAGGCTTGCTGGCCCCTCTCCTCGTGGAGGTCCTCCGTGACATCAACCCCCATCAACTGCAGAAGGAGCAGGTTCTGCACCCTTTTCTGGAGTCGCGACAGCTTTCCCCGCCTCTCTCTTGCCTTCTGAACACCTCTTGAGGACAAAGAACCTCTTGATGTTCTCCTTCACCGTCTCCCACCAGTCGCCTGGAGACTCAAAGAGCGGTTTCACGGTTCTCCAACAGGCGTAGTCCCTCTTAAGCTCCTCGACGTTCTCTGGGGCCAACAGAGTCGTCTTGAGCTTCCACGTCCCCTTGCCGGCCGGCTGGTCGTCCTGTAAGTGACAGTCGGCCAGCAGGAGGCAGTAGCCAGACAAGAACACCGGTTCGACGCCGGTGGACCTGACCGAGAACGTCCGTGACACAAACAGGAAGTCTATCCTTGAGCGGATAGACCCGTCTGGCCGCGACCAGGTGTACCTCTGCTGCGCTCCGTCTGCAGGGGTGCTGAAGACGTCGAGCAGCTTGGCGTCCTTCACCGTGCCCATCAGGAATCTGGACGTGACGTCCAGTTGAATCCCCCCACCTGCTGTCCCCACGCCGGATCTTCCATCTGCATCAATGATGCAGTTGAAGTCTCCGCCTAGGATGACCGGCCTGGACGTGGCCAGCAGGGGTGGAAGCCGCTGCAGGACGGCCAACCACTCACTCCGTACCGCTGGGGCGTACACATTGATCACCCTCAGGGGAGCATTCCTGTAGGTGATGTCAGCCACTAGGAGGCGCCCCCCCCACGACCTCCTGAACTTGAGAGATGGTGAAGTTGCGCCCCCGCAGCAGAATAGCCAGGCCCGAGGAGCGACAGTCGTTACCCCCCATCCCAGATCGAAGGCCCACAGGTCCAGGCGCCAGACCATTTCCCGTACCTGCCGAGGTGCGGTATCCCGCACTCCTGCAGAAACAGGAGGTCCGCCTTGATGGTGGTCAGGTAGGCCAACGTGGACACACATCTCGCGGTTGACTTGACGCTGCGCACATTAATGCTCACAATTCGTACCCCCATTGTGGGCAGCGACCGCAGTACCCTCCCCAAGTCCAAGGTCCAGCCCCTCCATCTGTCCCTTCATGCCCATTGTCCGGGCTAACTGCTGGACGCTCTCCGGGCTCAGGAAACCGTCCGTGCTGCCTTCCGGGTGGCATCCCCCCGTCAGGGGTGCGGAGGCAGGAGGGTCCGGCTCCGGGTCAGGCTGGGGACGCGCTGTTTCCTCCTTCCCGCCTGGAAGTTCCGGGGGGCCCTCCAGTGCTCCAGCGGCACTTGACTGGGTGTTGGAGTGAGCCTCAGGATGCCTCCCGTCACCTGGAAGCGGGGTGCTGCTTTCCTTCCCCCTCGAGACCTTTAACTTCTGCTTCGGGTGGGCCCTCTCCGAATCCTCCTCGTCAGAGGAGCTCTTATAACCCCCCTGTAGCTGCCTCTTCCCGCCTGATTGTTGCGGTTCCTGGGCCCGTCGACGCACCTTCCTCCTCGCTTTCCGGACTGTTGTCCACTCCCCTGGGTCGCCTGTCGCCGCCTCCATTGCCTCCGGGTTGTCGGGGGGGATCGGAGCCTGCAGGGGTGCTTTGCTGGCCTCGGGCCCATCCTGCACGGCCTGGCCCTCCTGCACATTAGTGGGGTCCTTGCTGGGCCCTGGTGCCTTCCTCTCCTCCGGGGGGGCTGGCCCCGCATTTCCCCTGCCGGCGACCTGGGCGTAGGTTGCACCCCGCTGCGGGCATGCCCGATAGAAGTGGCCCGCTTCCCCGCAAAGGTTGCAGCTTCTCTCTCGTGGGCAATCCTTTGCAAGGTGTCCCTCCTCCCTGCAGTTCCTGCAGATGGTGGCTTTGCAGTCGGCCGCCATGTGACCTGACCTACCACAGGCATGGCAGACTTTATGTTGCCCTGCATAGGTCAGGTAGCCCCTGCTCCCGCCGATCGCGAAGCTGGACGGTGGATGTGCGACATTCCCGTCTGCGCCCATCCTCAGCGTCACCTTGACCTGCCTCTTACTCGTCCAGATGCCAAAGGGGTCCACGATGTCAGTTAGGTCCCCGTCCACCTTCACATACCTTCCGAGGAAGGTCAGGACATCAACTGCTGGCACATGCGGGTTGTACATGTGTACAGTCACCATACGGCTCCTCTGTGCTGGCATCACAAACAGTGGGACAGCGGTCAATACAGAGAGGGGGCCCTCACCTCCTTTCTCCTTGAAAACCTCCAGGAAGCGCTCGCAAAGCTTGGCACTCCGGAAGGTCACGTCGTAAAAACCTCCTCCGGGGAAATCCTGCAGGCAGTAAATGTCCGCAGCAGCGAACCCACAACAGTCCAACAGGACCCTCTTCACGAAGAAGGTGCGATCCACAGATGCACCTTCATCCACCTTCTTTACGGAAACACGGATGGTGTTCCGGACCCCCTGACCTGGGGCACGAGCACTTGCCGCAGCCATCGTTGCACGTTGGCTGCTCCCCTGAACCAGCGTTAGGCCGAAGCCAGCATTAAGATCCACTGGTCGCAAGGGTGCACAGCCAACCCGACGTCCTCCTTTCACCTCCAAGACAGCACTCTCGTCCTCTCGGTCCACAAGAGAGTGGGTCTTTATTGTGTTCGAGATGTGAGCTGGTTCACTGAGCTGTAAGGTTTGTCCCCGGATGTTTTGTCACTTTTTTTTTTATTTGAAAAAATATACTTTATTCATAAGATGTACAAAAAATAAAACATATTTACACACCTACCCAGTCATGCAAGCCGCTCCGGGTTACCCAGGGGGTACATACACCAACTAAAGGAAAAAAAAACAAAGAAAACACCCCGCACTGTCCCCGTTGGCCCCCTGACCAGTTGGGGAAGGCGCCAGCTGGGCCCAGTCAGACATTTCGTTACTTTTTTTTTATTTGAAAAAATATACTTTATTCATAGAATGTACAAAAAATAAAACATTTATACACCTACCCAGTCATGCAAGCCACTCCGGGTTACCCGGGGGTACGTACACCAACTAAAGGGAAAAAAAAAACAAAACAGAGAAAAAAGAGAACAAAGCAAAGAAACCGCCCCGGCAGTCGTCACCCCGCACAGTCCCAGTTGGCCCCCTGACCAGTTGGGGAAGGCGCCAGCTGGGCCCAGTTACCAGATAGGATTCTTTTCCCTTTTCTGGACGAGGGGGCTAATAGGGTGGTCTTTCCCCACCGCGCCTTGGCGGTGGCTGCCCCAAGCTTTAGCGCGTCCCTCAGCACGTAGCCCTGGACCTTGGAGTGCGCCAGTCTGCAACACTCGGTCGGGGTCAGTTCTTTCAGCTGGCAGACCAGCAAGTTGTGGGCAGACCAAAGAGCGTCTTTCACCGCATTGATGGTCCTCCAGGCGCAGTTGATGTTGGTCTCGGTGTGCGTCCCCGGAAACAGCCCGTAGAGCACGGAGTCCCGCGTCACGGAGCTGCTCGGGACGAACCTCGACAAATACCACTGCATCCGCCTCCAGACCTCCTGCGCATAGGCACACTCCAGAAGGAGGTGATCGACAGTCTCGTCCCCCCCGCAGCCACCTCGAGGGCAGCGTGCGGTGGTGCAGAGATTCCGGGCATGCATAAAGGATCTCACTGGCAGAGCCCCTCTCACCGCCAGCCAAGCAATGTCCTTGTGCTTGTTTGAAAGTTCTGGCGATGAGGCATTCTGCCAAACGACTTTGGCAGTCTGCATGGGGAACCACACGACGGGATCCACCCTCTCCTTTTCCCGAAGGGTCCTGAGGATACTACGTGCTGACCACTGCCTGACGGCCTTGTGGTCAAAGGTGTTTCCTTTCAAAAATTTCTCCACAAAGGACAGGTGGTACGGAACGGTCCAACTACTCGGAGCGTTCCGCGGCAACGAGGCCAGGCCCATCCTTCGCAACACCGGGGACAGGTAGAACCTCAGTAAGTAGTGACACTTGGTGTTTGCGTACTGAGGATCTACGCACAGCTTGATGCAGCCACACACAAAGGCAGCCGTCAGGGCGAGGGTGGCGTTCGGTACGCCCTTTCCCCCATTTCCCAGGTCTTTGTACATGGTATCTCTGCGGACCCGGTCCATCCTCGACCCCCAAATGAAGTGGAAGATGGCCCGGGTGATGGCAGCGGCGCAGGTCCAGGTAATAGGCCAGGCCTGCGCCACATACAACAGTACCGAAAGCCCCTCGCACCTGACAACCAGGTTCTTACCCGCGATGGAGAGGGACCGGAGCGTCCACCTGCCCAGCCTCTGCTTAAATTTGGAGATACGCTCCTCCCAAGTCTTAGTGCATGCCCCAGCTCCACCAAACCAAACACCCAGCACCTTCAGGTAGTCTGTCCTGACGGTGAAGGGGATGAAGGAGCGGTCGTCCCAGTTCCCGAAGAACATGACCTCGCTCTTACCCCTATTGACTTTGGCACCCGAGGCCAGTTCAAACTGGCCGCAGATGTCCAACAGCCTACTCACCGACCGACGATCGGTGCAGAAGACGGCGACATCATGCATGTATAGGGAGGGCTTGACCTGAAGGCCTCCGCTGCCTGGTATAGTCACGCCCCTCAGGCTCACGTCCTTCCTGATGGAGGCGGCGAAGGGCTCCACACAGCACACGAACAAGGCAGGAGAGAGCGGGCAGCCCTGCCTGACTCCAGATCTAACAGGAAAACTGTCTGATTCCCACCCGTTGATCGAGACTGCACTAACGATGTTGGCGTAGAGCAGCCGGATCCAATTGCGGATGCCCTCCCCGAACCCCAATTTGGAGAGGACGTCCCTCATGTACGCATGAGAGACCCTGTCGAAGGCCTTCTCCTGGTCCAGGCTGACGAGGCAGGTGTCCACCCGCCTGTCCTGTACGTAGGCGATCGTATCCCTGATGAGCGCGAGGCTCTCAGCGATCTTCCTGCCCGGCACAGCACAGGTTTGGTCAGGGTGAATCACCGACTCCAGGACAGACCTGACCCGGTTGGCAATGACCTTGGCCAGGATTTTGTAGTCCACGTTCAAAAGTGAAATGGGACGCCAATTCTTAATTTCTTCCCTCTCCCCCTTCCTCTTGTAAATGAGGGTGATGATGCCCTTCCTCATGGACTTGCACATTTCCCCTGCCCGAAGCGCACTATCGTACACCGCAAGCAGGTCCTGGCCGACCAGGCCCCACAGAGCAGAATACAGCTCGACCGGTAAGCCATCGCTTCCGGGAGTCCTATTCCTCTGCAAGGACTTGAGGGCTCTGGCCAGCTCGTCCAGGGATATCGGCCGGTCCAGCCACTCCCTCGTGCCGTCGTCTAAGACCTCCGTGATAGACGACAGGAACGACTCGGAGGCCGTGCTGTCCGTGGGCTTCGTGTCGTACAGTCCGGCATAGAAGGATCTGCTGATCCTCAAAACGTCGGGCCGAGACGACGTCACCGAGCCGTCGTCCTCCTTCAGCCGGCTAAGCACAGAGCTCTCTTTGTGCACCTTCTGAAAGAAGAAACGCGAGCACGTCTCGTCCTGCTCCACGGAGCGGACCCTGGACCGGAAGATTATCCTGGAGGCCTCCGCGGCGAAGAGCGAGGCTTGCTGGCCCCTCACCTCGCGGAGGTCCTCCGTGACATCGACCCCCATCAACTGCAGAAGGAGCAGGTTCTGCACCCTTTTCTGGAGTCGCGACAGCTTTCCCCGCCTCTCTCTTGCCTTCTGAACACCCTTGAGGACAAAGAACCTCTTGATGTTCTCCTTCACCGTCTCCCACCAGTCGCCTGGAGACTCAAAGAGGGGTTTCACGGTTCTCCAACCGGTGTACCCCCTCTTAAGCTCCTCGACGTTCTCTGGGGTCAACAGAGTCGTGTTGAGCTTCCACGTCCCCTTGCCGGCCGGCTGGTCGTCCTGTAAGTGACAGTCGGCCAACAGGAGGCAGTGGTCAGAGAAGAACACCGGCTCGACACCAGTGGATCTGACCGAGAACGTCCGTGACACAAACAGGAAGTCTATCCTTGAGCGGATAGACCCGTCTGGCCGCGACCAGGTGTACCTCTGCTGCGCTCCGTCTGCAGGGGTGCTGAAGACGTCGAGCAGCTTGGCGTCCTTCACCGTGCCCATCAGGAACCTGGACGTGACGTCCAGTTGAATCCCCCCACCCGCTGTCCCCACGCCGGATCTTCCATCTGCATCAATGATGCAGTTGAAGTCTCCGCCTAGGATGACCGGCCTGGACGTAGCCAGCAGGGGTGGAAGCCGCTGCAGGACGTCCAACCGCTCACTCCGTACCACTGGGGCGTACACGTTGATCAGCCTCAGGGGAGCATTCCTGTAGGTGATGTCAGCCACTAGGAGGCGCCCCCCCACCACCTCCTGAACTTGAGAGATGGTGAAGTTGTGCCCCCGCAGCAGAATAGCCAGGCCCGAGGAGCGACAGTCGTTACCCCCCGACCAGATTGAAGGCCCACAGGTCCAGGCGCCGGACCATTTCCCGTACCTGCCGAGGTGCGGTATCCCGCACTCCTGCAGAAACAGGAGGTCCGCCTTGATGGTGGTCAGGTAGGCCAACGTGGACACACATCTCGCGGTTGACTTGACGCTGCGCACATTAATGCTCGCAATTCGTACCCCCATTGTGGGCAGTGACCGCAGTACCCTCCCCAAGTCCAAGGTCCAGCCCCTCCATCTGTCCCTTCATGCCCATTGCCCGGGCTAACTGCTGGACGCTCTCTGGGCTCAGGAAACCGTCTGTGCTGCCTTCCGGGTGGCATCCCCCCGTCAGGGGTGCGGAGGCAGGAGGGTCCGGCTCCGGATCAGGCTGGGGACGTGCTGTTTCCTCCTTCCCGCCTGGAAGTTCCGGGGGGCCCTCCAGTGCTCCAGCGGCACTCGACTGGGTGTCGGAGTGAGCCTCAGGACGCCTCCCGTCACCTGGAAGCGGGGTGCTGCTTTCCTTCCCCCTCGAGACCTTTAACTTCTGCTTCGGGTGGGCCCTCTCCGAATCCTCCTCGTCAGAGGAGCTCTTATAGCCCCCCTGTAGCTGTCTCTTCCCTCCTGATTGTTGCGGTTCCTGGGCCCGTCGACGCACCTTCCTCCTCGCTTTCCGGACTGTAGTCCACTCCCCTGGGTCGCCTGTCGCCGCCTCCATTGGCTCCGGGTTGTCGGGGGGGATCGGAGCCTGCAGGGGCGCTTTGCTGGCCTCGGGCCCATCCTGCAGGGCTGGGCCCTCCTGCACGGCCTGGCCCTCCTGCACTTTAGTGGGGTCCTTGCTGGGCCCTGGTGCCTTCCTCTCCTCCGGGGGGGCTGGCCCCGCATTTCCCCTGCCGGCGACCTGGGCGTAGGTGGTACCCCGCCGCGGGCATGCCCTATAGAAGTGGCCCGCTTCCCCGCAAAGGTTGCAGCCTCTCTCTTGTGGGCAATCCTTTGCAAGGTGTCCCTCCTCCCTGCAGTTCCTGCAGATGGTGACTTTGCAGTCGGCCGCCACGTGACCTGACCTACCACAGGCATGGCAGACTTTAGGTTGCCCTGCATAGGTCAGGTAGCCCCTGCTCCCGCCGATCGCGAAGCTGGACGGTGGGTGTGCGACATTCCCGTCTGCGCCCATCCTCAGCGTCACCTTGACCTGCCTCTTACTCGTCCAGATGCCAAAGGGGTCCACCATGTCAGTTAGGTCCCCTTCCACCTTCACATACCTTCCGAGGAAGGTCAGGACATCAACTGCTGGCACATGCGGGTTGTACATGTGTACAGTCACCATACGGCTCCTCTGTGCTGGCATCACAAACAGTGGGACAGCGGTCAATACAGAGAGGGGGCCCTCACCTCCTTTCTCCTTGAAAACCTCCAGGAAGCGCTCGCAAAGCTTGGCACTCCGGAAGGTCACATCGTAAAAACCCCCTCCGGGGAAATCCTGCAGGCAGTAAATGTCCGCAGCAGCGAACCCACAACAGTCCAACAGGACCCTCTTCACGAAGAAGGTGCGGTCCACAGGTGCACCTTCATCCACCTTCTTTACGGAAACACGGATGGTGTTCCGGACCCCCTGACCTGGGGCACGAGCACTTGCCGCAGCCATCGTTGCAGGTTGGCTGCTCCCCTGAACCAGTGTTAGGCCGAAGCCAGCATTAAGATCCACTGGTCGCAAGGGTGCACAGCCAACCCGACGTCCTCCTTTCACCTCCAAGACAGCACTCTCGTCCTCTCAGTCCACAAGAGAGTGGGTCTTTATTGTGTTCGAGATGTAAGCTGGTTCACTGAGCTGTAAGGTTTGTCCCCAGATGCTTTGTCACCATTCTAGGTAACATCATCAGTGAGCCTCCGATGAAGCGCTGGAGTTATGTCCAGCTTTCTATTTATCTGTTTAGGTTTGCTTGGTTTGGTGATGTCATTTCCTGCACTGGTGATGTCATTTCCTGTTCTGTTTCTCAGAGGATGGTAGATTGGCTCCACATCAATGTGTTTGTTGATGGAGTTCCGGTTGGAATGCCATGCTTCTGGGAATTCTTGTGCGTGTCTCTGTTTGGCTCGTCCTAGGATGGATGTGTTGTCCCAATCAAAGTGGAGTCCTTCCTCATCTGTATGTAAGGATACTAGTGATAGTGGGTCATGTCGTTTTGTGGCTTGTTGATGCTCATGTATCCTGGTGGCTACCTTTCTGCCTGATTGTCCAATGTAGTGTTTGTCACAGTTCTTGCAAGGTATTTTGTAGATAACGTTCGTTTTGCTTGTTGTCTGTGTAGGGACAAACAGGCAGAAAGCTAGCCACCAGGATACATGAACATCAACTAGCCACAAAACGACATGACCCACTACCACAAGTATCCTGACATACAGATGAGGAAGGACACCACTTTGATTCGGACAACACATCCATCCTCGGACAAGCCAAACAGAGACGTGAACGAGAATTCCCAGAAGCATGGCATTCCAACCGGAACTCCATGAACAAACACATTGATGTGAAGCCAATCTACCATCCTCTGAGAAAAAGAACAGGAAATGACATCACCAGTGCAGGAAATGACATTACCAATACAAGGAAACCTAAACAGATAAGTAGAAAGCAGGACGAAACAGTAGCGCTTCGTCGGAGGCTCACTGTTGATGTTACCTAGAATGGTGACAAAACATCTGGGAACAAACCGGCAAGCTCAGTGAACTAGCTTACATCTCAAACACAATAAAGACCCACTCTCTTGTGGACCGAGAGGACGAGAGTGCTATCTTGGAGGTGAAAGGAGGACGTCGGGTTGGCTGTGCACCCTTGCGACCAGTGGATCTTAATGCTGGCTTCGGCCTAACGCTGGTTCAGGGGAGCAGCCAACGTGCAACGATGGCTGCGGCAAGTGCTCGTGCCCCAGGTCAGGGGGTCCGGAACACCATCCGTGTTTCCGTAAAGAAGGTGGATGAAGGTGCATCTGTGGATCGCACCTTCTTCGTGAAGAGGGTCCTGTTGGACTGTTGTGGGTTCGCTGCTGCGGACATTTACTGCCTGCAGGATTTCCCCGGAGGAGGTTTTTACGACGTGACCTTCCGGAGTGCCAAGCTTTGCGAGCGCCTCCGGGATAATCTTCCGGTCCAGGGTCCGCTCCGTGGAGCAGGACGAGACGTGCTCGCGTTTCTTCTTTCAGAAGGTGCACAAAGAGAGCTCTGTGCTTAGCCGGCTGAAGGAGGACGACGGCTCGGTGACGTCGTCTCGGCCCGACGTTTTGAGGATCAGCAGATCCTTCTATGCCGGACTGTACGACACAAAGCCCACGGACAGCATGGCCTCCGAGTCGTTCCAGTCGTCTATCACGGAGGTCTTAGACGACGGCACGAGGGAGTGGCTGGACCGGCCGATATCTCTGGACGAGCTGGCCAGAGCCCTCAAGTCCTTGGAGAGGAATAGGACTCCCGGAAGCAACGGCTTACCGGTCGAGCTGTATTCCGCTCTGTGGGGCCTGGTCGGCCAGGACCTGCTGGAGGTGTACGATAGTGCGCTTCGGGCAGGGGAAATGTGCAAGTCCATGAGGAAGGGCATCATCACTCTCATTTACAAGAGGAAGGGGGAGAGGGAAGAAATTAAGAATTGGCGTCCCATTTCACTATTGAACGTGGACTACAAAATCCTGGCCAAGGTCATTGCCAACCGGGTCAGGTCTGTCCTGGAGTCAGTGATTCACCCTGACCAAACCTGTGCTGTGCCGGGCAGGAAGATCGCTGAGAGCCTCGTGCTCATCAGGGATACGATCGCCTACGTACAGGACAGGCGGGTGGACACCTGCCTCGTCAGCCTGGACTAGGAGAAGGCCTTCGACAGGGTCTCTCATGCTTACGTGAGGGACATCCTCTCCAAATTGGGGTTCGGGGAGGGCATCCGCAATTGGATCCGGCTGCTCTACGCCAACATCGTTAGCGCAGTCTTGATCAACGGGTGGGAATCAGACAGTTTTCCTGTTAGATCTGGAGTCAGGCAGGGCTGCCCGCTCTCTCCTGCCTTGTTCGTGTGTTGTGTGGAGCCCTTCGCCGCCTCCATCAGGAAGGACGTGAGCCTGAAGGGCGTGACTATCCCAGGCAGCGGAGGCCTTCAGGTCAAGACCTCCCTGTACATGGACGATGTCGCCGTCTTCTGCACCGATCGTCGGTCGGTGAGTAGACTATTGGACATCTGCGGCCAGTTTGAACTGGCCTCGGGTGCCCAAGTCAATAGGGGTAAGAGCGAGGTCATGTTCTTCGGGAACTGGGACGACCGCTCCTTCATCCCCTTCACCGTTAGGACAGACTACCTGAAGGTGCTGGGTGTTTGGTTTGGTGGAGCTGGGGCATGCACTAAAACTTGGGAGGAGTGTATTGCCAAATTGAAGCAGAAGCTGGGCAGGTTGACGCTCCGGTCCCTCTCCATCGCGGGTAAGAACCTGGTTGTCAGGTGCGAGGGGCTTTCGGTACTGTTGTATGTGGCGCAGGCCTGGCCTATTACCTGGACCTGCGCCGCTGCGGTCACCCGGGCCATCTTCCACTTCATTTGGGGGTCGAGGATGGACCGGAAACGCAGAGACACCATGTACAAAGACCTGGGAAATGGGGGAAAGGGCGTACCGAACGCCACCCTCGCCCTGACGGCTACCTCTGTGTGAGGCTGCATCAAGCTGTGCGTAGATCCTCAGTATGCAAACACCAAGTGTCACTACTTACTGAGGTTCTACCTGGTCCCGGTGTTGCGAAGGATGGGCCTGGCCTCGTTGCCGCGGAACGCTCCGAGTAGTTGGACCGTTCCGTACCACCTGTCCTTCGTAGAGAAATTTTTGAAAGGAAACACGTTTGACCACAAGGCCGTCAGGCAGTGGTCAGCACGTAGTATCCTCAGGACCCTTCGGGAAAAGGAGAGGGTGGATCCCGTCGTGTGGTTCCCCACGCAGACTGTCAATGTCGTTTGGCAGAATGCCTCATCGCCAGAACTTTCAAACAAGCACAAGGACATTGCTTGGCTGGCGGTGAGAGGGGCTCTGCCAGTGAGATCCTTTATGCATGCCCGGAATCTCTGCACCACTGCACGCTGCCCTCGAGGTGGCTGCGGGGGGGACGAGACTGTTGATCACCTCCTTCTGGAGTGTGCCTATGCGCAGGAGGGCTGGAGGGGGATGCAGTGGTATTTGTCGAGTTTCGTCCCGAGCAGCTCCGTGACGCGGGACTCCGTGCTCTACGGGCTGTTTCTGGGGACGCACACCGAGACCAACATCAACTGTGCCTGGAGGACCATCATTGCGATGAAAGACGCTCTTTGGTCTGCCCGCAACTTGCTGGTCTGCCAGCTGAAAGAACTGACCCCGACCGAGTGTTGCAGACTGGCGCACTCCAAGGTCCAGGGCTACGTGCTGAGGGACGCGCTAAAGCTTGGGGCAGCCGCCGCCAAGGCGCGGTGGGGAAAGACCACTGTATGAGCCCCCTCGTCCAGAAAAGGGAAAAGAATCCTATCTGGTAACTGGGCCCAGCTGGCGCCTTCCCCAACTGGTCAGGGGGCCAACTGGGACTGTGTGGGGTGACGACTGCCGGGGCGGTTTCTTTGCTTTGTTTTTATTTCTCTGTTTTGCTTTTTTTCCTTTAGTTGGTGTACGTACCCCCGGGTAACCCGGAGTGGTTTGCATGACTGGGTAGGTGTATAAATGTTTTATTTTTTGTCCATTCTATGAATAAAGTATATTTTTTCAAATAAAAAAAAGGTGACAAAACATCTGGGAACAGACCTTCAAGCTCAGTGAACCAGCTTACATCTGGAACAAAATAAAGACCCACTCTCTTGTGGACCAAGAGGAGGAGAGTGCTGTCTTGGAGGTGAAAGGACGACGTCAGGTTGGCTGTGCACCCTTGCAACCAGTGGGTCATCATGCCTGTGGTAGGTCAGGTCATGTGGCGGCCGACTGCAAAGCCACCATCTGCAGGAACTGCAGGGAGGAGGGACACCTTGCAAAGGATTGCCCACAAGAGAAAAGCTGCAACGTTTGTGGGGTAGCGGGCCACCTCTATAGGGCATGCCTTTGGCAGGGGACCACCTACGCACAGGTCGCCGGCAGGGGCAATGCGGGGCCAGCCCCCCCGGAGGAGAGGAAGGCACCAGGGCCCTGCGAGGACCCCACTAATGTGCAGGAGGGCCAAGTCGTGCAGGAGGGCTCAGCCCCGCAGGATCGGCCTGAAGCCAGCGCAGCACGCCAGCAGGCTCCGCTCTCCCCCGACAACCCGGAGTCGATGGAGGCGGTGACAGGCGACCCAGGGGAGTGGATGATGGTCCGGAAAGTGAGGAGGAAGGTGCATCGGCGGGCCCAGGAACCACAACCATCAGGCGGGAAGAGGCAGCTACAGGGGAGCTATAAGAGCTCCTCTGACGAGGGGAATTCGGAGTGGGCCTGCCCGCAGAAGAAGTTAAAGATCTCGAGGGAGAAGGAAGGCAGCACCACGCTTCCAGGTGACGGGAGGTATCGTGAGGCTCACTCCGACATCCAGTCACGTGCCGCTGGAGTCCTGGAGGGCCCCCCGGAACTTCCAGGTGGGAAGGAGGAAACAGCTCGTCCCCAGCCTGACCCAGAGCCGGACCCTCCTGCCTCAGTTCCCCCAACGGAGGGATGCCACCCGGAAGGCAGCACGGACCGTTTCCTGAGCCCGGAGAGCGTCCAGCAGTTAGCCTGGGCAATGGGCATGAAGGGACAGATGGAGGGGCTGGACCTTGGACTTGGGGAGGGTACTGTGGTCACTGCCCACAACGGGGGTACAAGTTGCGAGCATTAATGTGCGCAGCGTCAAGTCCACCGCAAGATGTGTATCCACGTTGGCCTACCTGACCACCATCAAGGCGGACCTCCTGTTTCTGCAGGAGTGCGGGACACCGCACCTTGGCAGGTGCGGGAAATGGTCCGGCACCTGGACCTGTGGGCCTTCGATCTGGTCGGGGGGTAACGACGGTCGCTCCTCGGGCCTTGCTATTCTGCTGCGGGGGTGTGACTTCACCATCTTTGAAGTTCAGGAGGTGGTGGGGTGCGCCTCCTAGTGGCTGAAGTCACCTACAGGAATGCTCCCCTGAGGCTGATCAACGTGTACGCCCCAGCGGTACGGATTGAGCAGTTGGCTGTCCTGCAGCGGCTTCCACCCCTGCTGGCTTTGTCTAGGCCGATTATCCTCGGCGGAGACTTTCAACTGCATCATCGATGTAGATGGAAGATCCGGTGTGGGGACAGCGGGTGGGGGAGTCAACTGGACGTCATGTCCAGCTTCCTGATGGGCATGGTGAAGGACGCCAAGCTGCTCGACATCTTCAGCGCCCCTGCAGATGGAGCGCAGCCAGACGGGTCTATTCGCTCAAGGATAGACTTCCTGTTTGTGTCACGGACGTTCTCGGTCAGGTCCACCGGTGTCGAGCCAGTGTACTTCTCTGACTACTGCCTCCTGCTGTCCGACTGTCACTTACAGGACGACCAGCCGGCCGGCAAGGGGACATGGAAGCTCAGCACGACTCTGTTGACCCCAGAGAACATCAAGGATCTTAAGAGGGTGTACGCCGGTTGGAGAACTGTGAAACCCCTCTTTGAGTCTCCGAGCGACTGGTGGGAGACGGTAAAGGAGAACATCAAGAGGTTCTTTGTCCTCAAGCTTGTTGGGAAGGCGAGAGAGAGGTGGGGAAAGCTGTCGCGACTCCAGAAAAGGGTGCAGAACCTGCTCCTTCTGCAGTTGATGGGGATCGATGTCACGGAGGAACTCCACGAGGTGAGGGGCCAGCAAGCCTCGCTCTTTGCCGCGGAGGCCTCCAGGATAAACTTCTGGTCCAGGGTCTGCTCCGTGGAGCAGGACGAGACATGCTTGCGTTTCTTCTTCCAGAACGTGCACAAAGAGAGCTCTGTGCTTAGCCGGCTGAAGGAGGACGACGGCTCGGTGATGTCATCTCGGCCCGACATTTTGAGGATCAGCAGATCCTTCTATGCCGGACTGTACGACACGAAGCACATGGACAGCACGGCCTCCGAGTCGTTCCTGTCGTCTATCATGGAGGTCTTAGACGACGGCACGAGGGAGTGGCTGGACCGGCCGATATCCCTGGATGAGCTGACCAGAGCCCTCAAGTCCTTTGAGAGGAATAAGACTCCCGGGAGCGACGGCTTACCGGTCGAGCTGTATTCCGCTCTGTGGGACCTGGTCGGCCAGGACCTGCTGGAGGTGTACGATAGTGCACTTCGGGCAGGGGAAATGTGCAAATCCATGAGGAAGGGCATCATCACCCTCATTTACAAGAGGAAGAGGGAGAGTGAAGAAATTAAGAATTGGCGTCCCATTTCACTATTGAACGTGGACTACAAAATCCTGGCCAAGGTCATAGCCAACCGGGTCAGGTCTGTCCTGGAGTCGGTGATTCACCCTGACCAAACCTGTGCTGTGCCGGGCAGGAAGATTGCTGAGAGCCTTGTGCCCATCAGGGATACGATCGCCTACGTACAGGACAGGCAGGTGGACACCTGCCTCGTCAGCCTGAACCAGGAGAAGGCCTTCGACAGGGTCTCTCATGCTTCCATGAGGGACGTCGTCTCCAAATTGGGGTTCGGGGAGGACATCCGCAATTGGATCCGGCTGCTCTACGCCAACATCGTTAGAGCAGTCTCAATCAATGAGTGGGAATCGGACAGTTTTCCTGTCAGATCTGGAGTCAGGCAGGGCTGCCCGCTCTCTCCTGCCTTGTTTGTGTGCTGTGTGGAGCCCTTCGCTGCATCCATCAGGAAGGACGTGAGCCTGAAGGGCGTGACTATCCCAGGCAGCGGAGGGAGGTCAAGACCTCCCTGTACGTGGACGATGTCGCCGTCTTCTGCACCGATCGTCGGTCGGTGAGTAGACTATTGGACATCTGCGGCCAGTTTGAACTGGCCTCGGGTGCCAAAGTCAATAGGGGTAAGAGCGAGGTCATGTTCTTCGGGAACTGGGACGACCGCTCCTTCATCCCCTTCACTGTCAGGACAGACTCCCTGAAGGTGCTGGGTGTTTGGTTTGGTGGAGCTGGGGCGTGCACTAAGACTTGGGAGGAGCGTATTGCCAAATTTAAGCAGAAGCTGGGCAGGTGGACACTCCGGTCCCTCTCCATCGCGGGTAAGAACCTGGTTGTCAGGTGCGAGGGGCTTTCGGTACTGTTGTATGTGGCACAGGCAAGGCCTATTCCCTGGACCTGCGCCTCTGCGGTCACCCGGGCCATCTTCCACTTCATTTGGGGGTGAGGATGGACCGGGTACGCAGGGACACCATGTATAAAGACCTGGAAAATGGGGGACAGGGCGTACTGAACTCCACCCTTGCCCTGACGGCTACATTTGTGTGCTGCTGCAGCAAGCTGTGCGTAGATCCTCAGTACGCAAACACCAAGTGTCACTACTTACTGAGGTTCTACCTGTCCCCTGTGTTGCGAAGGGTGAGCCTGGCCTCGTTGCCGCGGAACGCTCCGAGTAGTTGGACCGTCCCATATCATCTGTTCTTCGTGGAGAAATTTTTGAATGGAAACACCTTTGACCACAAGGCCGTGAGGCAGTGGTCAGCACGTAGTATCCTCGAGACCCTTTGGGAAAAGGAGAGGGTGGATCCCGTCATGTGGTTCCCCACGCAGACTGCCAACGTCGTTTGGCAGAATGCCTCATCGCCAGAACTTTCAAACAAGCACAAGGACATTGCTTGGCTTGCAGTGAGAGGGTCTCTGCCAGTGAGATCGTTTATGCATGCCCAGAATCTCTGCGCCACCGCACACTACCCTCGAGTCGGCTGCGGGGAGGACGAGACTGTCGATCACCTCCTTCTGGAGTGTGCCTATGCGCAGGAGGTCTGGAGGGGATGCAGTGGTATTTGTCGAGGTTAGCCCCGAGCAGCTCCATGACACGGGACTCCGTGCTCTCTGGGCTGTTTCCCGGGACGCACACTGAGACCAACATCAACTGTGCCTGGAGGACCATCAATGGCTGAAGGATGCTCTTTTGTCTGCCCGCAACTTGCTGGTCTTCCAGTTGAAAGAACTGACTCCGACCGAGTGTTGCAGACTGTCGCACTCCAAGGCCCAGGACTACGTGCTGAGGGACGCGCTAAAGCTTGGGGCAGCCGCCGCCAAGGCGTGGTGGGGAAAGACCACCGTATGAAACCCCTCGTCCAGAATAGAAAAAAGCGGTCCTATCTGGTAACTGGGCCCCGCTGGTGCATTCCCCAACTGGTCAGGGGGCCAACGGCGATTGTGCGGGGAGACGGCTGCCGGGGTATTTTCTTTGCTTTGTTTTCTTTTCTTTGTTTTGTTTTTGCCTTTAGTTGGTGTACGTACCCCGGGTAACCGGGAGCAGCTTGTGTAACTGGGTAGCTGTATAAATGTTTTATTTTTTGTACATTCTATAAATAAAGTATATTTTTGCAAATAAAAAAAACGACGAAACGTCTGAAACTAACCTTCCAGGTCAGCGAGCAAACTCACATCCACGTCAGTTTCCATTGCTTTATGACTCTATGAAAGATCCTTCTGCATTTTAGGAAAATAGATGTATAAATATAATGATATGTTTTTGACAAAGTGATGAGTAGTAGAAAATATTCCCTCATTTCAAAACAATAGCAAAGTTATGCATTTGATTATCAGTGAATCCAATATCAGGACAAACATCAAGGTGCAAAATTAACATCGAAGACGGCACTATTCATTGGCAAATGATAAATATCCAGAGGGATATGGAGCCTGGAAAAGCCTCTTTATCAGCAACATTTCCAAATAAAATGTCTTCTAGCACCGATTGTGTAACAGTTGACATCCGTATGTTCAAGTACTCAATGTAAGACATAAAGGTGATTACAAGGATTTATTATAAAGCTGTAGATTAGCACTAACACAAGTTTCCACCTTTCCATTTTGAGTCCTTTAGCTGTCCAGAAGTTAACCTTTCACCTGGGAGAAATCCAAATCTTTTGTTACTTTACAAATCAACCAAATAAGAAAATAGATAACTCTGCCCAGCAGAGGTTTAGGCACACAACTCTTTTTATCTCAGAAATCCTTTCTTCACCCAATTACCCAATCAATAAATGACACATTACGAGCACTGTTTGCCTGGGTCAGTGTGATTGAAACAGAAAAGAAGGAATGGTAGGAAAAGAGGGAGGGACTGAACCAAAATGGAATTGGAGGGGGAAAAATGCCCCCCAGCCCCCATGGTATCCACCTCTGTCTTGAGGCTTTGAGGGTTTTAATAGACACCTGTGTGGGAACAAGAGGCAGAGATAATGGGAACTGCAGATGCTGGAGAATCCAAGATAACAAAGTGTGAAGCTGGATGAACACAGCAGGCCAAGAACAAGAGGCAGTCATGTTTTACAACCACTTTGTGGCCTGCTGCTTTGGGCCTTTTGATGCCACTTTGACCAGGCTCTTGAGAAGGTCCTCTGACTCAGCCACTCCCTGCACCAGCTGAGGATCTCACTATTTTCCATTTTGTTTTCCTTTTTACTTGGACACATTACTTCTCACAATCAAACAGCTTTGTTCCCCACTGTCAAATCACCCATGGCACTTTTCATCTTCTCTCTACCACAACTAAATCGCCAGTATTTCCAATTAATCAAATTTTGTGATCCTAGCACTTTAGATATTCTTAATCAATCTATTTAGCAATACTATAAGACACTTCTAGAGCAGGTAGGACTTCAGCCTGAGACTCCTAGTTCATTGATAAGGGTACTATCAATGTGCCATCGGAGCCTAAACCCAGTATTTTTGCTTTTATAGACCGCCACCAAATAGACTCACTAATTAAATAAATAAGTTGCAAGAACCAAAATTAGGGAAATGAAATTGTGATGGTCTGTATCAAAATAGTGTCAGTAGGGATGAA
The DNA here is from genome assembly GCF_030684315.1 of Stegostoma tigrinum. Lineage (NCBI taxonomy): Eukaryota > Metazoa > Chordata > Chondrichthyes > Orectolobiformes > Stegostomatidae > Stegostoma > Stegostoma tigrinum. The sequence continues at coordinate 58,191,077 of NC_081366.1, forward strand.
TAAACCCTACTTCATTTTTTGAAATATCGGACTGTTCAGATATGTTATAATATCCCTTTGGAGCAGGTCAAGCTCAAAAGGAATCCAGCTTTGTTTGTAAAAGCACCACCAAATCATTAGATTAGATTAGATTCCCTGCAGTGTGGAAACAGGCCTTTCAGCCCAACAAGTCCACACCACCCTTGAAGCATCCCACCCAGACCCATTCCCCGATAGCCCGCACACCCCTGAACACTACGGGCAATTTAACATGGCCGATCCACCTAGTCTGCACATCTTTGGACTGTGGGAGGAAACCGGAGTACCCGGAGGAAACCCACGCAGACACGGGGAGAATGTGCAAACTCCACACAGACGGTCACCCGAGGCTGGAATCGAGCCCAGGTCCCTGGCACTGTGAGGCTGCAGTGCTAACCACTGAGCCACCGTGCTGCCCATCCATGTTACTAACTAAAAGAAGAATTGACAAGTACTACCGTCCTGGAGCAGTACAACAATAACAAAGGTGAAAGATAGAGAAACTCAGGGAACTAATTTAAATTGGAGCTAATAGGGGAAATAATGTGGTCCAGTCTCTGTGGTGCCCAACTCTCTCGAGGCTTTGTGCTTCCTTTCCAAGGTCACCCCTGCACGAACGTAGCCATAGAGCAGGCAGTTGCCAACTGTAGCTCTTTACACAGCCCACTGCTTCGACCTGCTGGGAATGTAGCCTCTTTTCTTTTCCTATTCAGAAATACAGTTATGCGCCACTGATTTTTTTTACAATCTCCACCTTTTTTATTTAAACTTTTCTTCTCAACAACCAGATCATCAAAAATTTCCAAGCAGTGCCCTAGGTGTAGTGCGAGGTAGTGCTACAACAACAAAAGAGAGGACATGTAAAGAGAGAATGAGGTAACAGTATCAAAATGGAGCTGGAAGCTGGGGTGGAATCCAACTCATTTTCTCATAAACACTGCAGGATCTAATTTTTATTCATTCACAGGATGTGGGCATTGCTGGCCAGACCAGCATTTCTCATCCATTCCTAATTACCCACAGTGCATTGCTATCGGTCTGAAGTCACATGTAGGCCCCATCAGCCAAGGACAACAGTTTCCATCCCTAAAGGGAACCTTTCCTTTCAATCAACATCTTCATGATTTGTTTAGAAATGTTAAGTCACATCTCTGGAACATGTGGAACTTGAAACTTGGGTCTCCTGATAGTGACAGTGTGCCATAAGAGCCCATCCCTAAAGGGAGCCTAAATACAATATCTAAATATGTTGCCTGCTCTCTAATTCTGGAGGTGTTCTAGTTTCCCTTTTTCTAACACGTTTAATTCTGGCACGGATTAGAATGAGAAAACTTCTACAATTGTGTGCTGCATAGGTAAATGTCTGCTTGGTAGCTGAGCTATTTGCACCGTACCATCCACATCAGAAGTTCATATATTTCCAACTACACTATCTCTGTCTTTGAGATAGTATGTACTGCAGGTGCTGGAGAATCTGAGATAACAAGGTGAAGAGCTGGATGAACACAGCAGGACAGCAGCATTATAGGAGCAGGAAAGCTGACGTTTCGGGTCTGATACAACAGACATTGTAACAGAGACTTTGTGGAGGACCTAATGTTGGGTCACATTCTGACCATAAGACATGAGTAAAAGTAGGTCATACACTAATTGAGTCAGCCCTTCCATTTAAAGAGATCATAACTAATCTGATAATCCTCAATTTCACTTCCCTGCCTTTTCCCCATAACCCTTGATTCCATTCCTGATTAAAAATCTCTCCATCACGGCCTTGAATATACTTAGTGACCCAATCTCAACAGCCTTCTGTGATAAAGAATTTATAAATCACTACTTTAAGCGAGAAGAAATTCTTTATCATCTCTGTCTTCTTTACACGGAGAGTGACGGGTGTGTGGAATGCACTGCCAGCAGTGGTGGTAGAGTCAGATACATTACAGACATTTAGGTGACTCTTGGATAGGTACATGGATGATAGTAAAATGAAGAATATGCAGGTAAATTTAATCTTAGAGTGGGATAATAGGTCAGCACAACATCGTGGGCTGAAGGGTCTGTACTGTGCTGTACTGTTCTATGTTCTATGTCTTAATTGTGTGACTGCTCATTCTGAGATTATGTCCTTTTGATCCTAGACTCTCCTGTAAGGGTAAATAACCTATCCACATGTACCCTGTCAAGTCTGCTAAACATATTGTGTGTCTCAGTAGGTCACATCTCATTGTTCTAAATTCCAATGAGCGCATGGCCAATCTACTCAACATATCTTCATAAGATAGTCACTCCTTATCTTGTAACGATTAGTGAAATTTCTCTTAACTGCCTCCTATGTTTGTGTATATTTCCTTAGATAAAGAGACACAAACTATCACAGCTATTTCAGCTGTCATCTGACCAGTGCCTTGTATAGTTTTAGCAAGGCCATCCTATTTTGTACTCCTTTCCCTTTGAAATATAAGCCAGCTTTCCCTATTACCTGCTGAATTCAGATGCCTTTTTTTTGTAATTCATGGAATAGTTCTTCCAAAGCCCTCTGTTCAGCAGCTTTTTAAAAAAACTTTATTCATTCACAGATTAGGGCGTCGCTGGCCAGGCAGCATTTAATGCTCATCCCTAATTGCCCAGAGGGCAGCTCAGAGTCAGCCACATTGTTGTCACATGTAGGCCAGACCAGGTAAGGATGGCAGTTTCCTTCCCTAAAGGACATCAGTGAACCAGATGGGTTTTTCCTGATAATCGACAATGGATTCGTGGTCATCATTAGACTGCTAATTCTAGATATTTTATTGAATTCATTTCCACCATCTGCCATGGCAGGATTTTAACCCAGGTCCCCAGAACATTATCTGGGTCCCTGGTTTAAAAGTCCAGCGTTAATACCACTAGTCCATCACCTCCTGCAATCTTTCACCAATTAAATAATACTCAGCGTCTCTTCTTCCTGCCAAAGTATTTCCCCAGATTTATTTCATTTGCCACGTTTTTTCCAACTCACTTAACCTGTTTATACCTGCAGACTCTTTGTGTCATTCTCACTACATGCCTTCCCACTTATATTTGTGTCATTCACAGATTTGGTGATAGTATATTCACTTTCCTCATCCAAATTATTAATACATAATGTAAATAATTGTGGTCCTGGCTCCAATCCCTGTGGGACTGCACTAGACACAAGCTGCCATCCTGAAAATACCCACCTTATTCCAACTGTCTGTCTTCTATTAGTTAGTCAATCTTGTATTTATGTTAATATATTATCTCTAACACCATTGGCTATTATCTTATAAGACAGCCTTACCAAACATGTTCGGAAAACCCTACCAAATTACATTTGCTGCTTCGCCTAGTCTATCTCAAGAATAAAACCTTCAAATAAACAATGATTAATATCTATCACTCCTTAAACTCAGATAATAGTATTTTTGTTGATTTAGTAGGTTCAGCTAATGCTCTTAAGGTTCTAACAAAGCTATTAAACTTGGGAAACAGGGCATGTTTCTCAAAACTGATGGTGTTGGTATTCTTGAGCAGAAACTTCTTGAAGTCTTTGCATAAAAATATGAAAAATGCCAAAAAGACATTAATCAGAAAATTATGTCAGCGTCACTTTAAAGCTTGAGACAGTCCATGCTTAAGAATTGTTGTCATGAAACTCACTGATATCATTCAAGGTTGAAAGTGAGTATTCACCGGGCAAGTAGAAAAATGTATACTCGTTTCACAACATAATAGACAATCTCCCTTCAAAGCTATTGTTGGGAATAACTATTTGCTTTGCAAATTTGCCAACATTCTGGACATTGTTTGGGAGCAAGGGCAAAAAGAAGGTCATATGACTTGTTTTGTATGAATCCAATGCTGCATTATTAACAAATTCAATTACATTCTGAGCCATGAGGTGACTTTAAACAAGATAGAGTAGCAGTCAGGAGAACCCATGCATGCACACATGCTGACGATGGAATAAAAAAGGTGGCTTGGCATATACCTCTTGCATTTCATTCTTTGATGGATGTGCATAACTTGCCGTGTGCACATTTCATAAAATACCATCTTTGCAGACTATTTAATAGCTATTGGTGTTGCTCTGTAAGAGAAATGTAAGATTAGAAATATGTATGTATAGAAATATGGTTCACCATAATATAAGTTACAAGTAAAGTTATGGTCTTGCATTTTTCCTTTTAAAAGATATAATGAATATAATCAATATTTTGTTAGCACTTATCATTGACATCTTTTGGTTTATAAACTCATTTGTTTAGAAAGTTCATGTCTTCAATCAGCTTACGTGATGTTAGTTCATAGAGCCAATGATTTGCCACATAGTGATCTAGAATATACAATCTACTGATTTCATAAGGTGCTGTAATATCCCTTTTTATTTCTGCATTTAATTTACTATACGAAGCTGGCTGTACCAAATATCAGCATAAACTGTAATACTGAAGAAAATTGCTCCAAAGCCAGTTTTTCACTTGTGTTTCTCTCCATGCAGTGCAGCTGTTTACTGTATAAAAGTCACTCTAATACACTAACTATTCAAAGTGTCTTTGGAGCTGAGATTGAGGATCAAACTAGGACAAGATGAAAGAAAAAAGGATCTTCTTAATATGTATATCAGCTCAATTATACACCACTCAAAAAAAAATCACAGTATGAGGCTGTTTATTCTTGTGTCCCTAGGATCAGTACAAAACATCATGGTATATACGAAGAATCCATTTGAATTATTGTCCCCAGGTTTTCCTTAGTTGAATTCAATTGAAAAACTGAATTTACACCGATGGCACAATTAGTGGTTCCTGTGATATCTGTATGACAAGCAAGCATTTTGACCTTTATGATCTCCTCCTAGGCACTGCAGCAACTGAAGGAGTTGAAGGTTGATTAAAATAGATTTTCATTTTTGTCTACTGCCCAGCTTTAGATGAGAGATGTTTTTATTGACCTTCTCCAGGGGTTAATATTTTTACAACAGAAGCTGAAATTAAAGAATGCAAAAAGCATGATGGATCTCTATTGATAAAATTCCATCCTTTAACTGAGCATGAAAGCATATTTTGATTGAGAGTGAAGTGTTCATTCTCACAACATTCACCTGTTTCTAGATAATTTTAGAAAAAATATTACAGGCAAATGCAATGTTGAAACTGCCTTGTGATTTATCATGAACATGAATGTTTGGTTATCCTTCAGCTGGCAGCAAGTGTGGAAAAATTCACAATAACGTTCATCTAAAGATGACATCAAATTAGTGTTTCATATTTTCATAAAGTTAGTGGTTCAGATGAATCAAGAAAAGTTTGCCATATAAAGAAGAGTTAGAAATAATTAAGAAATAACATAAAATGCTCTTTATTTTTCATCAATTGCTAACAGGTAAGCAAGCTGTTGTTTCACAGAGAAATTATATAACACAAAGCACTTTTAACATTGCAAGAGTAATGGCCTTTTCTAAATTGACGATGCTGGGTGGAATCTTCTTAGCCCCTGAATAATTAGGCATTGGTGAGTAGATTGGAAAAATAGGATGGGATTGGCACAAATGAGGTTCTCAACGTTGGTGAAAATAAGTCTGATTCTTCAATGAGGTTTGAAACAGTAAATCAAGAATCTCACCAGCGACAGAGATATTCGCATCTATTTGCATGTATTAGGATCTCATTCTTACCTAATTTTATCTCATTGATGTTTTCCATTCTCCTACCACTGGACAGAACCTTAGTGTCAGTTCTCAACAGGAAAGCCAGACCATGTGTCTGAGGATGCAAGTTCACCACTTGGTCCTCCAGGCCTTGTCTTGAATAATAGTCCCTGATATCTCTAGGCACACTCCATGATCGCGAACTGCCTGCATACCCCACCCATAGATGCTGGCAGGTGGCATGTGACAACACTCCCGCATACTTATGGCCATCTCTGACTTTCTTACAATATATTCCACACTTTGCTGTACTTTGGACTGCACTGGTGTCTTTCATTGTAATGCTACTGCCAAGACAATTTGCTCATGGATTAAGCCAGACTTCATCTCAGCATTGTCCAGGGTTCAGTTCTGTAGCATCTCTGCACTTTGTGTCCTTTTGAATGTTTACAGAATCTCTGCTTTGCCTTGCCTTTCTCTTGTCTGCTAGTGCTGAAAGGCTCACAGTCCCACAGTCTAGCCTTGCTGTTTAGCACAGGTATAAAACCAAGCAGCTTGACATGGTCTTCAGCGGTCACCTGCCAAAGGGATGGTCTTATTGTGGTGTGGTAGCATGCCACTTCAAAGTCTGAAGGAAGGCATCCTTAGACAAGTCAAGGGACCCAGTCTTCAATCAGACAGACCCAGCCCAGTAAGGGAAGAGCGGCATTCACTATGAGTCCTGAGCCTTGGGCACAGTAAATGGCTTGTTCAGAGTCAGAGAATCTGTATCACAACAATCCTATGAGTGGGCCACAGTCAACCTTTCACTGATCAGAGGATTAGATAGGGTGGACAGTAAAAATCTTTTTCCGAGGATGATGACTTCAGCTTGTATAAGGGTCATAGCTACAAATTGAGGAGTGATAGATTTAAGACAGATGTCAGAGGCAGGTTCTTTACTCAGAGAGTAGTAAGGGCGGGGAACGCCCTGCCTGTCAATGTAGTTAACTCAGCCACATTAGGGGCATTTAAACAGTCCTTGGATAAGCATATGGATAATGATGGGATAGTGTAGGGGGAGGGGCATAGATTAGTTCACAGGTCGGTGTAACATCAAGGGCCGAAGGGCCTGTTCTGCGCTGTATTGTTCTATGTTCTATGTTCTATGTCCTATGAAATCAGTTTGGAGAGTTGTGGTAAGTCAGTTGGGGGTCTGGTTAGCCATTAGTTGAGGCTGGCCATCCAGAAGATAGACCATGTTGAGTCTTGGGTGGGTTTCTGTAGAAGCCAAGATGGTATCAGGGGCTACTGCTGCTAAACAAAAGCCTGCGAACTCCATTGTGTTGATTGAAGGCAGCATGCTGGAATGCAAAGGGGATAACAATTGTGAAGAGGAGCAACTCAACACATCGGGTGGGGAGATTATATCAAATGTGGGCAGGAAAGTGATAGCGCAAGAGTAATGAACAGTCAGCACCAGCCTTGTTTAAATCAAGAGACAATGTCTGGCATGATGATGCGGTTGGGGCTCAGGAGGAGATGAGTAGATAAATAAATGGGTTAGGTAGGAACATTGGGAAGATTAAAGTCTGTGGATTTATTGGGGAGTGCAACAAAGAAGGCAATCTAAATGGAAGGCTAAGTCTGAGACTCACTCAATGCAGCACAACTGCTGTTTCCCCCTATTATTCATCAAAATAGCAAATATGTATTGGAGATGAAAATAGCTGTGACCATACCCAGACAAGTCAGGGTAAATATTTCTCTCTGTGAGGAAGTGGGATCCACTTTTATACTGTGTAAGACCCTTCAAAAGGCAATAGCATTAAATATACCTCACACAGTCCATGTAAAAGGAACTTGTTACTTGTTATCATAAAATGCTTCATGAGAAACATTGACTTACCATATGGAGACAAATCCAGGCCTCGGCACTCTTGACCACATTATGTAATATTACAAATCAATCTGCCCTAATGACAGCTATGCATAAACAATGTATTGTGGCTTGGAGAGATTTTACTTAACAAAGAAAGTAGCAATTACTTTCCAAGATCCCATGGTCTATACAGTTCAAGAGCTGCTCTTTTCATATTGATCCACAAAACATTATTAGAACAATGAGAATGGATTTACAATTAAGTTACACCACTGTCATTTATTTGCCCTTAGAAGGTGGGTTGTTTTCCTTTGCCTCCCAATGTACCTCACTGCAATCCTAGGGTCCCCAGTTTGGTGGGCAGATCCTGTGCTGTAGCAGAGCCTGCTGAACTTGGAGTTTTGATTGACTATTCCTTTGGGGTTTGTGGCTGGAAGATCCAGACAAGCTGAGTGCATCCTGAACAAAGGTAAATTCACCCTCCTCAGCTTGATCTCCCACAGGCTTTGGGCTGATACTGGTGGGAAGGATGGAAATCTGCCTTCCTGGGGAGATCTAATTAGTAGGGATGCCATCTCCCCAGCCCTACGTTCATCCCTGGAACATCTGAATAATAAGGATATCTACATCAGGCTTCAATCTATTCACTGCAGCTCCACCTTCAATACTGCAATCTTTGCCATACCAATCTCCAGACTCTGAGACCTGGGTCTCTACTCTGCTCTCTGCAACTGGATCCTTAACCTACTGATCTACAAACTGCATTCAGTGAGAACAGGCAACAGCATGTTCTCATGACAATCCTTAACACCAGCATCCCACAATGCTGTGTATTCAACCCCGTAATGTACTCTCTGTGCACTCATGACTGTGCGGCCAAATTTTGTCCAAACTCCATCTATAAGTTTGCTGATGACACCACCATTGTATGCCGTATGTCAAACGATGGTAGACAGAATACAGGAATGAAATAAAGTACTTGGTGGTTTGGCATAAAAATCACACTGTCTCCCTCAATGTCAGCAAAACTAAAGAGGTGATTATCGACTTCAGGAAACAAGGATGAGTATATGCCCCTATTGGGGTGGCACGGTGACTCAGTGGTTAGCACTGCAGCCTCACAGCACCAGGGACTTAGGTTCAATTCCAGCCTCGGGCGACTGTCTGTGTGGAGTTTGCACATTCTCCCCGTATCTGGGTGGGTTTCCTCCGGGTGCTCAGGTTTCCTCCCACAGTCCAAAGATGTGCAGGCTAGGTGGATTGACCATGCTAAATTGCCCGTAGTATTCAGGGGTGTGTGGGTTATAGGGGGATAGGTCTGGGTGGGATGCTTCAAGGGGCGGTGTGGACGTGTTGGGCCGAAGGGCCTGTTTCCGCAATTTAGGTAATCTAATCTAATCTAATGTAACCTAATCTATATCAATGGAGCTGGGGTGGTGATGGTCGAAAGCATCAAATTCCCAGGAGTGACAGTCACCAACAATCTGACCTGAACCACCCATGTTGATGCGACAGCCAAGAAAGCACAACAATGCCTCCTGTTCCTCAAAGTTCTAAGGAAATTTGACATGCTCATAAGGCATCTCACAAACTGTTACAGATGCACCATAGAAATCATTCTGTCTGGATGCATCACAGCTTGGTATGGCCACTGCTGTGCCGAGGACTGTGGGGGAGAAAAAAACTACAGAAAGTTGTGAATGCCTTCCAGCCATTGACTGCATCTACACTTCTTGCTGCCTTGGAAAGGCAGCTAATGTCATCAAAGGTCCCTCCCACTCTGATTATAGTCTCTTCCAACATCTTCCATCAGGTAGGAGATCTTAAACACACGTACAAACAGGTTCAAGAACAGCTTCTTCCCTGCTGTTATTAGACTTGTGAATGGATCTCTCAAATTTCAAATCTAATGTTGACCTTGCTTTTTGTGCACCTTCTTTGCAGCAGTAACTTTGTATCCCTCCATCTGTTCTAACATCCTATGATCTTTGTATGGTGTGATTTCTCTGCACTGCATGCAAAAAAAAAACTTCTCACTGTGCCTAGGCAGATGACAGTACTAAATCAAATCAGATCAAATAGATGAAAGGCCCAGCTGTGCTATCAGGAGAAGACTTCTGATAGATGTGTATGTGTTTCCTTCCATGTGCAGATGCTTACTAGCACACCTTGTGAAGAAACGACACCTGGAGAAAGGTCAGCATAGTGACTCAGTGGGTAGCACAGCTCGTTCACAGCACTAGGGACCCAGGTTCCATTCCGCTCTCTGGTAACTGTCTGTGTGGAGTTTGTATATTCTCCCCATGTCCATGCGAGTTTCCACCAGGTGCTCCGGTTTCCTCCCACAGTCCAAAGATGTGCAAGTAAGGTTGTTTGGCTAGGCATTAAATTATCCTTTGTGTTCAGAGATGTGTAGGTTACTGCATTATCCATGAAAAATGCAGGGTTACAGGGAAAGGGTAGGGGGATGGGTCTGGGTGGGATGGTCTTCAGAGCGTCTTGTTGGATTTGTTGGGCTGAATAGTCTGTTTGCTCACTGTTGGGCTTCTATTAAAGAAAAAGGTCATGATCGTAGTCTGTTGTTTTCTTGTTGCCTTGTCTTTGTTGAATGTTAATTGTTACAGCAATGGTGTGCAGGCCTGTGATTCAGCAGACCTTGAATGTACTGGACTCTGTTCTTTATGGCAGCTGCCACCTGTCCTCAGTGGCAACCAAATGCTCATATTCCAGAGGCAATACAAACAGCTATGGTGTCGTCATCAAACCATGCCCAGTGCATTTGCCTATCCTTTATCTGCTTATGGACTTGTACTAGTTGTTAATTGTCGATATCATGGATCCTAACTTGCCAGTATCAGGCCTGTTGCCTTCACTCTGGTAGAACCTATGATGTTTCTTTCTCAACCAACTGTGCAGATGTGGCAGCGATATGCTAAACAGAATGTGCTCCTGACTAATCCAATTAAAACGTCCACTAAGGTGTCAGTATCTGAGCTGGTGGAGGATACAAGAAGCAGCCTTGCCAGTGCTTTCTATGACAGATCTGTGAATTCTTCCTCCAAAGGGAGGCAGGAAATGACTTCTGTTTTGGCCTTGTTGATGATGGAGACTGTGCAGTTTCCACAAGTGCCTACAGGAGGTGAAAGAAAAGCTGAGTCATAAGAAAAGGATTAGATGTTCAAGCGCATCAAGGCAACATTTACATACTCAGTGATGGAAGAGCAGCACAGCAATGGAATTATAGTTAGGTACAAGGAACTTTCAGCACTACTCTCCAGTTAAAGCAAGGGCCCCCTCCCAGCAAGATGCCAGGAGACAAGCGTCAAACACATCTCTTGGCTGTCTCTGCCATAGTGGAGCCATTTTCTCCTTGAATGAGATAAATTGAAAGATTCAAAAAGACAAAAGCAGCTCTTAGTGTTGGTGCAGGTGAAGAAAGAGGATTAGATGTCCTGACTGACTGAGTAGACAGCATAGAAACATGCAAGATTAGTAGTTTGTGAATTCGATGAGTGAAAACAAGTGCGGGAAGATGTTACATGCAACAGAGGCAAAGTGCACAGGTGATGAGGTGAGTTTTGGTAAAAGAGTATGAGAATCTTGCTAGGACTCACAGAGATAAACTCACTCAGGCTCACCGAAATTAGCCCATGAAATTCATCAAAATTGCTCTGATTTCTGGAAAAATTCAGCCCAATATTTTATACAATATCAAGACATTCCATAAACAATTAGTTTATTTCCATTAATATTTTGTATTATATGCATAGTGCACAACAGCCATTCAGTAAATTGCAGATTCTTATAGCTCATAATTCAGGAACTCTTATAGGTCACGCAGGACAACTCTGTATATGTATCTTTAAGTAAGAGCATGTGGGCTTACTGATTAAATGAATTGGTTGGTAGTGTAATTTTTGGCACCCTAGGGGTTTTTCAGTGCACTTTGTCTAACGGTGGAATCAATTCTAATGCTTCATACACTGTTCTGAGTTTTGCAAGCAAGGGCTGGGTGAATGTAAAACTAATACTACAGAACTGTTACAGCTCGTATTCTGCTTGTTGTGAATAGCTGAACAGATATGATGTTTGATACAAACCTTCAGTCATTAGGATGTACAGCCTACAAAACCATACAAGTATATAAATGTAGTGCATGAACTCATGAGTTGAGATACCAAAAATAGTTCTGTGAACAAAAAGAATGTATTCAGGCATTGTGCTTTTCTCAATTCAACAAAATCTATGGGACATTTGTTCCCTGGTGCATTCCCCATAGTGATATCTCAGCCAATCAGAGTCAACTTGCCTTCTTTGGAATTTAAACAATAGTTTGTGAAATAGTTGTTTCTTGGTGTATTATTCATGGAACACCTTAACCAGAGACCATTTACCGACTAATTAGTCCTTATTCTTCATGCAGTTAATTTATTATGTCATTTGAAATGTGATATTTTTGTATCTTTCATATGAATACAAGAGACAAAGAATCAACAGCATATCTATTCTTTCAACAATATTCAAATTCCCTGTTCTTCTTTGAACTAGTCCCATAGGGTCTTTTGCATTCTCACGGGAGGTAACCAGGTTGGCAGCATCTTATCTGAAAGATGGCACAGTCCTCATTCATGAGTGACTTGAGGCTGGTTTTCTACTTAAGTCTTGGGGAGTAATTAAACCCATAACTTTCTGACTCAGAGAATGGAGTGTTGCCAGCTGAAACCTGATAATAGTACGATAGGAAGTAATATCAACCAGAATGTTGCGGTCAGAGGCAAAACAAGTGTACTTGTAACTGACCTTGAAGCTGCACTGTACATTCTGATGACCTCTGTGGCATGGTTTACAAGAATGAACCCAGGGATGAAGGGCTTGTCATATGAGGTGTGGTTGAGGCCTCTGATTCTGTACTTGATGGAGTTTAAAAGGATGACAGTGGATTCTGATTGGAACATACAGGATACTGAAAGACTTGGATAAAGTGGATGTGGAGAAGATGTTATCGTTAGTAAGACAGACTAGGATCAAGGACACAGCCTCAAAGTGAAAGGGCAACCCTTTATAATTAAGATGAGCAAGAACTTCTTCAACCAGAGAATGTTAATTGGTGGAATTCATTGCCACAGAGGGCTGCGGAGGCCAAGTCATTGAGCATAATTAAGTCAGAGATAGGTTTTTGATTGGTAAGAAGATCAAAGATCACAGGGAGAAGGCAGAAGATTGGGGTTGAGAAATATATTAGCCATGATGGAATGGCAGAGCAGACTTGATAGGCCAAATGGCCTAATTCTATTCCTGTATCTTATGGTTTTCTCCTGACTTCAATCTGGCTCCAAGTCAAGAGAATGGCTTGGTGATATCAACAATGATATCAGTAAGTAGAATCCAAACATAATTTCTGTCATCTAGAAGAACAAGGATTGGTGATACAGGGGAGTACCACCACCTGCAAATTCCCCTCCAAATTAAACAGCTCTTTGAAATGGTACAAATAGTCCTTTAATGTCACTGAATCAGATTCCTGGAATTTCTTTTGTAACCACACCGTGGGTATACCTATACTCTAAGGGCTGCAACACCTCAAAAACTCAGCCTACCTCCACCTTCTCAAGGATAATGTTTAAACTTTGCTCAAAAGATGTCGGGATGTGGGCATTACTGGCTGAGGCATCATTTGTCACCCATCCCTAGTTGCCCTTGAAATGGTAGTGGTAGGCTTCCTTTTTGAGTCACTGCAGTCCATTTGGAGTAGGTATACTCAGCAATTCTGGAAAAACATGGTTATGAATGCTTTAGCTTTTATCATTTTGCATCTTCCACTGATGTTCTGTGCTCCCCTGTTGTTGAGGATGAAATGTTTGTGGAGCCTCTTCCTCTAATGAGTTGTTTAATTGTCCAACTTCATTTATGAGTAGATGTGGAAATATTGCAGAACTTAGATCTGATCCATTGGTTGTAGGATTGCTTAAATCTGTCTATCACTTGCTCCTTATGTGGTTTGGCATGTATGTAGTCTTGTTTTGTAACTTTACTGGCAATGTTTGAAAAACATTGGACAGGTACGTGAATAGGAAAAGCTTAGAGGGAAATGGGCCAAACACAGATAGATGGGATTAGATTAGTTTGGGAAACCTGGTTGACAAAGATGAGTTAGATGAAGGATCTGTTTCCATGCTGTATGACTGTATGATTGATTTTTAGTTATGCCTGATCATTGCTCCTGATGTGCTGTCTTGCACTCTTCCTTGAAACAGGCTCGGCTGTAATAATAGAGTGGAGGATATGCTGGGCCATGAGATTGCAGAGTGAACTGGAATGCTATTCAGCTGCTGCTAATGATCTCATGGATACCCAGTCTAGAGTTGCTAGATCAGTTTTAAATCTGTCCCATTTAACACAGTGATGGTATCACACAACACAATGGAAGATATTTTCGATCTCATAGTAAGACTTCACAAGGGCTGTGTGGTAGTCACTCTTACTGATACTATCATGGACCAATGTATCTGCAGCAGGCAAACTGGTCAGGATGAGGTCAAGCATGTTTTTTCCTCTTATTGGTTCACTCACCACCTGTCACAGACCCAGTCTAGCAGGTACGTTCTTTAAGATCTGACCAACTCGATCAGTAATGTTACTGCTTGGACCCACTCTTGGTGGTGGACATTGAAATTCTCCACCCAGAGCAGGTTCTGTGCCCTTGTCACCTTCAATAATTCCTTGAAGTTCTGTATAACAGAAAAGCACTGATTCATCAGCCGCAGAAGGATGGTACGTGCTAATCAAGACAAGGTTTCCTTGCCCGTGTTTGACTTGATGCCATGACACTTCATGAGGTACAGAGTCAATGTTCAGGACGACTAGGGGTGCTGTCTCCTGACTGTGCTGCCACCTTTGCTGAGCTTGTCCTGCTGAAAACATGTGGTACTTTTAATCCATGTGATGGCGATGCCTCAGACGTTGTCTGTCGGGTATGATTCCCTGAGTTAGGTTGTTGCTTGACTAGTCTTTGAGACAGCTTTCCCAATTTGGCATTATCCCCTAAATGTTAGGAAGGAAAAGTTTGCAAGGTCATCAGGGCTGTTTACCACGCTTGGGTTGATGCTAGGTCATTCGTTCAGTTCCGTTCCTTTTTTTTATTTTAAGTGTTTGCTTCAACTGAATGGCTTGCTTGGTCACTTCATAGGGGAGTTCAGAGCCAATCTCATTGTCATCCACCACCTCAACTTTAACCCTGGAATCACAGGCCAGACAGGGTAAGGAAGGCAGAGATAATGGGAACTGCAGATGCTGGAGAATCCAAGATAATAAAGTGTGAAGCTGGATGAACACAGCAGGCCAAGAAGCATCTCAGGAGCACAAAAGCTGACGTTTCAGGCCCAGACCCTTCATCAGAGAGAAGGAAGGCAGTTGCATTAGCTTCATTGATGATGTCCTCATCGCGTAAACAAGAGGACATGGTAAATAGCAAATCAAATTTAAAAATGCACACACAACAAACCTGAAAGTTAAAAACATTTAAGCTTCTCCTTTTTCATATAAACTTCAAGGTAGTCTAGCCATACACTAATTTTGCTGAAATTGCAGGTAAGATAGACAAATATTTAAAGAAAATGTGATACTTTTAATCAATGTGAAGGAATTGATGTTCTACGTGTAATCTTTAGACTCAGTGTGGAGTTGGGGTTAGGTAGTAAAGGCTAAGGTATTAAAAAACCCAATTATACTTTATTCAACAAGGTGTAACTCTTCAAGAGTATTTAGTGTGAAACTTATGGGCTCATAAATGCATCAAAATCTCATCAATATGTTATTGTAATGGAGACAGAAGTATATGGAAACCTTGACATGGCATCCCGTAGAGGAGTATAAGCTCAATGACAACAACATCTGGATACCTACATTGCCTTGTGTGTGCCTGAATCTCAAAGATTATGTTAGCTTCAGTGAAATAACAATGGCAATGCTGACTTTTGATATCCATTTCACAGTGGAATCCGGGCTACTGAGTTAGAGAAAAACAGCTAAGATGTTTGTATTCTGCAGATATCACAGTTAATATGTATCAAAGTTACTCAGAAATAATGAGCTGGAATGCTGATTACAAATAAAGCATTCAATTAATAAAATCCAGAAGGACTACGGATGGTGTAAATCAGGAACAAGAACAGAAATTGAAATAAAGGCTCAGCAAGTCTGGCAGCGTCTGTGGAGAGAAATCAGAGTTAATGTTTCGGGTCGAATGACTCTTCCTCTGAACAGGAAGCGTCACTCAACCTGAAGCGTTAACTCCAATTTCTTTCCACAGGTGCTGCTAGGTTTGCTGAGCTTTTCCAGCAATTTCTGTTTTTGATTCAATTAATAAAATCACTTTGAATGCAAGCCTGTTTTTAATTCATTTAATTTCATTCACCCAATGTTTTTGATCACAATTCAAAACAAAATGTCGAATCAAAATGACATATGGTACACTTGGTATAATTTCAAACCCACCTATGTCATCTTTAATAAAAGAACAGGAGCAGAGAATCACAGAACTGTTAGAGTGCAAAAGGAGTGGCCTGCTGTGTTTGTGCCGGCTCTCTGAATGAGTAAATCTTCTTAGGCAATTCAGGGGATCCTACAGAACAGAAACAGAACTTTTGGTGCAAGTTGTCCATGATGATGATGTTCTCAAACTAAACTAGTCCCACCTACCTAGAAGTTGAGGGGTAATCTTATAGAAGATTATAAAATCATGGGGGGCATAGATAAGGTGAATAACAAAGGTATTTTCTCTAAGGTGGGGGAGTTCAAAGCTGAGGGACATATTTTTAAGGTGAGAGGAGAAAGATTTAAAAAGGATGACTGGCAACTTTCTTTACACAGATAGGGTTTAGCATGTGGAACGAACTGCCAGAGGAAATGATTGATGCTCAAATGGTTACAACATTTAAAAGACATACTGGAATAGGAAAGGTTTGGACAGATATGGGCCAAGCCTGTCTGAAATAACTGTACAAAGGCAAAGATCTTGTCATTAAGTCACCCTTTGTTACATGACGATAGTACATGACCCTGACCCAGCTGCCTCAAAGCTGGTTTCTAGAATGAACAGAACCTCTAACACTGCTGTTTATACCTGTAAGCCAGGATTCCCTTACTGGACCAGATTAACAACCCAATCAGGGAACTTCATATTCTATAATAAGCTGAGCTCATTCCAATCACTACATTGCCCTTCAGGTCAGGGAGTGGGCTGGGAGATGGCAAGTTGGTAACTTATTTTATTTAATGCACCTTTCCCCTGACCTTCACATATGGTGGTGGGCGAGCTGCAAAAAATCACAAATTTGTTTTTGGACATTCTTCTTCACAGCTCACATTGCTTCCAAATTTCACAGAATTGGAAAATTCTGAAATTAATTCTCTTTACACTAAGGCCTATACCGCTAAAGGAAAAGCAAATGTTGCAAAAATGACTTCTGGGAAACTCCACAACAAGCCTTCCTCCAGTTCAAAAGTCACTGGACAATTAATCTGTTTAAGAGAACAAGGATCAGCAGGTAAAATCTTTTTTGGAATTTGTGCTTCCATTTTAACAGACATTTTTAGTTTTATCAACTCAGCAAGGCTAGCTGGTTTGGAAAAAAATCTAATAGGTAAAAGGGGGTGTCAGGGTCCAGATACATTTAGAGTATAGTTTTTACCCTAGAAGGAATGGATGCATCTCCTCCATTCTCAGCAAAAGTACAACTGCAGTCATTCTAATCTTCCACTAAAACGTCCCCCTTCTCATTTACCATGAGCCCTGCCATCTGTAATTTAAACCTATACACAACCTCTCTTCGAGTGAACTCTTTCTCCCTGTCACTATAATCTCTAACATCACCCACCCCCACCACCACCAAACACTCATCAACATTTTTTGCCTGAATGACATTTCATCCCATGACTCTCATCTGCTAAACGTGGCTTCTCTCTGACCACAGTCTCCGACACAGCTCCAGCTATGATCATTCCTGCTTCAGCCATTTGCTGCCCTTCTGTGACCAAGATGGTAGATTCAATGTCAACTGAGGAGCAGGGAGAAAAATAAAAAGAGGGTAGGAAAGATTAGATCAGGGCAGAACAATACTGGAAAAAAATGACAAAAAGTAAAAATGACTAATGTTTTTACATTTCAATTTTTCTTGACATCCAACAATCAAATTCTAAAGAAGTTTGAGGCTCCATATTAGTGTTAGTTAATTTTCAGCACTGGAGAGGCTGACTGGCATTAATGAATGCTAATTACTACAGGGTATTTACACGTAGCTAGATTTATTTTTATGGTGAGCTTGTCTTCGGGGCAAGTTTTAGAACCTAGTGCTGCTCGGTTTTGAATGCAGAGTCAGATAACAAGAAGCTGATTTTGTGCAGCATGGGACATAGCAAACAGCAACATTTTGTTGGCTGTGCTTTATTGTCATTTGCCCTCTTCTGGGGTTGCTGTGGCATTTTCACTTATAAAGTGGAGTGCATCATCAGCCGTGATGTTGTTTTGGCAGTAATATTCGCGTATTAAATTTGGACTGAGAAGGCAATATTCAACATTGCAGCTGAATGGTACTTTCTGGGTGTAAGTAATATATTTGTGTTTATTTTTTAAAGCTTTTGGAATGTAGATATGAATATTGTTTCTACTTTTTTTTATTAAAAACCATTTCAACAGTCACATCCAGACGTAACAAAGACACAGACAAGTGTTTGAACAGTGAATAAGCTGAGCGAGGGGTAAGGTTGATGAAGTAGAAATGGAAGTAGACTGTGTTGCTAATGGACCTTAAGGGGAGGCCTAACCTCCAAGAATGCAATGTAATTGTTTAGCCCATTGTTCCATGCTGTATCTTGTTGTGCACAGATTGACTGCCATGCTCACCTATTGCTGAACTGTTTATCCTGAGACCCAGGTAAGGTTCTGGATACCTGGGCTCGAATCTTGCTGTGGCAGATGGTGGAATTTCAATTCAATTTTTAAAAAGTATGGAATTGAGAGTCCAATGATAATCATGAATCCAATGTTGAATGTTGGAAAAACCTATCCGGTTCATTAATGTGCTTTAGGGAGGAAAACTGCTATCTTTACCTGGTCTGGCCTACACATTACTACAGACTCACAGCAATGTGGTTGACTCTTAACTTCACGCTGAGCAATTGGGGATGGGCAATAAATGCTGTCCTAGCCAGCAACACCCCAATCCTATGAATGAATAAAAAATATAGATTTGTGGTGAGAAGCTTATTGTAGGTTTAACTCGAATACCAAGTATGGTGAATATAGAGGGGAATTACTTCCAGGAGATTTTTGGAAAATGGATAGAGATTTCCAAGTTTGATGGAGGGGTTAGCCTAAAGTGAATGCTATAAGCATTAAATGACTCCCATTTATACCCATTTATTTGACCTTCTGCTTGTCCTCCTGAGATGCCATATGCCTAGTCTGATGAATGTAGAATATTTCACAGCTCTTTCAAAAAAAAATTAGAGGCATTCTCCCAGTGTCATCTAATAAATCAATCCTTCATTTGAAACTTCCAAGAATACAATGTAATTGTTTAGACCATTGTTCCATGCTGTATCTTGCTGTACACAGATTGACTGCCATGTTCACCTACAATGCAATGGTGAAGACATATAAAAAGACAGTTATTTGACTGTGGTGTCCTTTTGGATCCCTTAGTAATTTATTCGTGTAGCTACCAATGCCAGTTCTTTTCTTTACCTCACCAGCTACTTGTGTTCTAACTAAGCTTTGGGCAGTGGAGTCACATTTCCCAAAGGTAACAATTTTGCTTGTTCAAGGAGCCACTTAATTAAGCATACTAGAAAAATGCACTGTACACAGAACATTGCAGAATTTTTACTTGATTACAAATAATAGTTTGATTGCAGTGGAGGCTGTGAGAGGCTAACTGTCGAGCTAAGGGACAATGAATGAGCATGGAGAATCTATTATTCACCTCCTATACAACCCTGATCTAAAACATGAAACTTACTGCAGAGGCAATGTTATAATTTTAATTCAAATTAGTCACTGAATGCTTATATTACTTGGCTAAAATGGCTACAATTTGCTGAGGTGCACATTGAACTTTAGACAAATAAGTGATTGCTTTATTGTTGGTTACATGTACAGAGATGCAGTAAAAATGACTGTTTTGAGTGCTGTCCAGGCAGACCGTGTCATGCAAAGTGCATTATGGTAGCAGAACACAGTGCAGAATATACTGTTATTGCTATAGAAGGTATAAAGAAAGATCAGAAATGGCAATTGAGACGTCTATTCAAAAGTCTAAAAGCAGTAGGGAAGAAGCTGCTCTTGAATGTGTTTGTGTGTATTCAAACTTTTATATCTTCTGCCAGATGAGAGTGGATAACCATGGTGGGAGGGGTCTTTGATTATGTTGGTTAGTTTCCCAAGACAGCAGAAAGTGTAGATGGAATCAATGGATGGAAAGTTGGTTTGCTTAATGGACTGGACTGTGTTCACGACTCTGTAGTTTCTTATGGTCTTGGGAAAAACAGTTGCCAAACCACATTGTGATGAATCCAGATAGGATTCTTTCTATTGTGTAAATATAAAAATTGATAAGAGTCCTTGTGGACATGCCAAATTTCCTTTGTTTCCTGAGGAAGTAGAGATATTGTTGAACTTTCTTGACCATCGCACAGGAGTGGGGGGGGCCAGGACACGTTGTTCGTGATTATCACTCCCTGGAATTTGGCAATCTTGACCATCTCCACCTCAGCACCATTGATGCAGTCAGAGGCATAGCCTCCACTCCACTTCCTGAAGTCATTGACCAGCTCCTTCATTTTGCTGACGTTGATGGAGAGATTGTTGCCTTTACATAATGCCACTAAACACTAACTCTTTTTCCTGTATTCTGTCTCATCATTGTTTGAGATCCAACTGACAACCGTGATGTCATTAGTGAACTCTTAAATGGAGTTGAGGAGGAATTTGGCCACACAGTCTTTAGGATGTAAGAAGTATAGCAGGAGGCTAAGTACACAACCTTGCGGAACAATGGTGTTAAGGATTATGGTGGAGGAGGTATTGCCACCCATTCTTACTGAATGCAGTCAATGGGTCGGGAAGCGAAGGATCTAATTACAGAGGGGGGCAGCTGAGACCTAGGTCTTGGAGTTTAGAGATGAGTTTGTTTGGAATTATTGTGTCAAAGGCAGAACTATAGTCATAAGTTCATATGTTCCAGAGATGAGTGTAGGGCCAATGAGATGTCGTCTGCTGTGGACCAATCTGTTGCACCAATAGGTGAATTGCAAAACATCAAGGCAATTTGGTAGGTTGGAGTTGATGTAAGTCATGACTAACCCCTCGAAGCGCTTCAAAATTATGTGATCGCAGTCACTGGGCAGTAGTCATTGAGGCACACTGCATTTTTTTTTGTTTTTTTCAGATTCTCTACAGTGTGGGAACATGCCCTTTGGCAAAACAAGCCCACACCGGCCCTCAGAGAATCCCACTGAGGCCCATCCTATAATCCACACATCCCTGAACACTATGGGCAATTTAGCATGGCTGATATACCTAACCTCCACATCTTTGGACTGTGGGAGGAAGCTGGAGCACCTGGAGGGAACCCATGCAGACATGGGGAGAATTGTGCAAACTCTACACAGTCGCCTGAGGCTGGCATCGAACCCGGGCCCCTGGCATGTGAGGCAGTAGTGCTAACCATTCAGCCACCGGGCTGCAGTTTTTGGTACCAGGATAATGGTGGTCTTCATGAAGCAGATGGGGACTTCAGATAATAGCAAGGAGAGGTTTAAGATATCTGCAAATACTTCTGCCAGCTGATCCACACAGGATCTGAGTGTATGACCAGGGCCTCCATTCAAGCCAGTTGCTTTCCTTTGGGTTCAATCTCAGGAAGACTGATCAACCATCTACAGTTGTGAACATGAGTACAGGTGCATGTGACGCTGTTGGGATAGATGATATTGTTTCACTGACTTTCTGTTCAAAGCAAGCATAGAATACACTGAGCTCTTCAATAGGGAAGTATAGTTGCTGGCAATTCTGTTCGACTTCACTTAGTAGACCATTATGTTGTGTGAATGGGGTGTCTCAAACATGTTTGTTTACATAACATTTCACTAATTCGCTCAGAATTTTGCCCAGAATTAAAAAGTGCTAATAAGAATGCCAGGTGAATGATCACCTAACACAATGAAAATGCGAAATTTAACTCTAGATGAAATTACTTTAAATATGTAAGTGGGCATGAAACAGTGTTGTAATGCCCATAACACATCTGGATGTTAATATAACACAGATATTTGCTTTTACCCTTGGGATTAACACTTCCAAGGAAATAGTGAATGAATGACTACACACTTTTGAGTGTATGGTGATATTATACAACTTCATTTGAGACATGAATGTCTTCTATTTCTTAAGTTTAGCTAATTTATGTTTTGACATGTGATCTAACATTCATCTTATTGAATGGCATCGGAATATTATATTACAAAGTATCAGTTTAATCATTGTCCTATTTGGTCAGAAAAAAATAGCAAAAGAACAACTATTTAAATTTAGTCCTATCTGAAGCACAACTACTTCGTTACTTTGCCACTAGGTTATTATTGAATAATACAATATACGCAGTTGGATAAAATCCCCAGTTCTCCTTCAGTGAAACACTGTTTCCAATTGGCCTAGTGTACAGATGCCAATGACTGAGAAGCTGTATTTAATACAATTGAATAATAAATGTCTCCCTGCAAGATTTGTTGCAATGAGACAAACATTACTAATTAACATAAATAGCCAGTTTAAACAAGAAAAGTGCAGTTGAAAGTGGTTTTGTAAATGCATTATCTTCTACATAACATAGACCTGAAAAAATGCCAGAAAAATTGCAAAGAAATGCATAAGCCTCCTGCAGATTAGTAATTCTTGGTCAGTGAACCGTTCAGTTTCACTGAGGAGAGAGAAACAGTTAAGGTTTCAGGCCAATGATCATTCAAAGTGCAAGATGTTACAGAAATGATGGATTTTAAGCAAGTGCAGAGGTAGAGAAAAGGAGAAGAAACGGGAAGGACATAACGAAAGGTTTGTGATATGCTGGAAGATAGGTATGTTGAAATGACCACATGGCGAACAGACAAAAGAAAAGGATAATGGGAACAATAAAGAAATATAGTTTCAGAGATAGTAGGAACTGCAGATGCTGGAGAATCTGAGATATCAAGCTGCAGAGCTGGGTGAACACAGCAGGCCAAGCAGCATCAGAGGAGCAAGAAGGCTAACGTTTCGGGCCTAGACCCTTCTTCAGAAATAGGGGAGGGGAAGGGTGTTCTCAAATAAATAGGGAGAGAGGGGGAAGCGAATAGAAGAAGGATAGAGGACAGGATAGGTGGAGAGGAGATAGACTGGTTGAAGAGGCAGGAATGGAGCCAGTAAAGATGAGTGTATGTGGGGAGTTAGGGAGCAGATAGGTCAAGGGGGTGGGATGAGGTTGGTAAGTAGGAGATGGGAGTGGGGCTTGAGGTGGGAGGAGGGGTTAGGTGGGAGAGAGGACAGGTTAGGGAGGCGTGGACAAGCTGGGCTGGTTTTGGGATGCAGTAGGGAGAGGGGAGATTTTGAAGCTTGTGAAGTCCACATTGATACCATTGGGCTGCAGGGTTCCCAAGTGGAATTTGCGTTGCTGTTCCTGCAACCTTCGGTTGGCATTGTTGTGGCACTGTAGGAGGACCAGGTTAAACATGTTGTCTGCAAAATGGGAGGGCAAGGTGAAATGGTTCGCAACTGGGAGGTGCAGTTATTTAGTGCGAACTGAGCGTAGGTGTTGTGCAAAGCGGTCTGCAAGACTCCACTTGGTTTCCCCGAGGTAGAGGAGGCCACAATGGGAACAGCGGATGTAGCATCCTGCTATCCATTTCAAGCCCACTGACTCCAACAGCTACGTTGGGCAACACGGTGGCTCAGTTGTCAGCACTGCAGTCTCACAATGCCAGGGACCTGGATTCAATTCCAGCCTTAGGTAAAAGTCTGTGTGGAGTTTGCACATTCTCCCCGTGTCCGCGTGGGTTTCCTCCAGGTACTCCGGTTTCCTCCCACAGTCCAAAGTTGTGCAGGCTAGGTGGATCGGCCATGCTAAATTGCCCATAGTGTTTAGGGGTGTGTGCGTATAGGGGAATGGGCCTGGGTGGGATGCTTCAAGGGGCGGTGTGGACTTGTTGGGCCGATGGGCCTGTTTCTACACTCTAGGGAATCTAATCTAATCTAATCTAATCTAGAATACTCCTCCACCCACCCACCTTCCTGCAAAAATGCCATCCCCTATTTCGAATTCCTTCATCTCTGCTGCACCTGCTCCCAGGATAAGGCATTCCACTCCCAAACATCTCAGATGTCCTCGTTTTTTAAGGACCGCAATTTCCACCCCCCCCCTCAGTGGCCAAGGCTGCCCTCGACCGTGTCTCCCGCATTTCCCTCAACTCATCCCTCACAACCTCACGTACCACCCCACCAGCTTCAGGATCCAACGAACCGTCCTCCGACACGTCCGCCATCTACAATCCTACCCCACCACCAAAGACATTTTTCCCTCCCCACCCTTATCTGCCTTCTGGAGGGACCACTTTCTCCATGACTTCCTTGTCCGCTCCACACTCCCCTCCAGGCCCACCATACCCGGCACCTTTCCCTGCAACCGCGGGAAGACCTACACATGCCCCTACACCTCCTCCATCACCCCCACCCCAAGTCCCAAGAAGACTTTCCACATCAAGCAGATGTTTACCTGCACATCTGCTAATGTGGTATACAGCATCCGCTGTTCCCGTTGCGGCCTCCTCTACATCAGGGAAACCAAGCGAGGCTTGCAGACCGTTTTGCAGAACACCTACGCCCGGTTCACACTAAACAACTGCACCTCCCAGTTGCGAACCATTTCAACTCCCCCTCGCATTCCTCAGATGACACGTCCATCCTGTGCCTCCTGCAGTGCCACAATGATGCTACCCGAAGGTTGCAGGAACAACAACCCGTATTCTGTTTGGGAACTCTGCAGCCCAATGGCATCAATCCGGACTTCACCAGCTTCAAAGTCTCCCTGCCCCCTACCGCATCCCAAAACCAGCCCAAAATCATCCCTACCTCCCTCGCCTGTCCTTCCTCCTACCTATCCCCTCTTCCCACCTCAGGTCCAACTCCCATCTCCTACCTACCAATCTCATCCCACCCCCTTGACCTGTCCATCCTCCCTGTCCTGACCTATCTCCTCCCTAACTTCCCACCTACACTCACCTTCACTGGCTCCATCCCTGCCTCTTTGACCGGTCTATCTCCTCTCTACCTATCCTCTCCTCTATCCATTTTCTATCCACTTCCCCCATCTCCCCATTTATTTAAGAATCCCCTTCCCCTCCCCATTTCTGAAGCAGAGTCTAGGCCCAAAATGGCAGCTTTCCTGCTTCTATGATGCTGCTTGGCCTGCTGTGTTCATTCAGCTCTACACCTTGTTATCTCTCGTAACGAAGTATTAGTTTGATTTTAGAGGACCTGTGTGGCACGAGCACAACCATTATCATTTGCTGTCTGCAAGATGGGAGTAGTGGTTGTGATTTGAAACTGTTGGATTTTGCTCCATTTTTTTCTGAAAGCATGCTTTGATAATGGTCCTAAAATTGTCTTTTTACTGCGCGTCCAGGTGCACCTTTTGTTTCTTTATTTGTTCCGTTGACATGCCCTTTTGTCTTTTAACATCACCTCTGGTGTCACATATTTACTATTGACATCTACTGGAACACAAACTTCTTTGTTCTTCGTTCCCACCCCCTTCTCCTGCTTCTTTGCTTCAAGCCTGCTACGGCTCCAACATAATTCCAGTTCTGAAAAAAAAGCCCATTGACTCATATTTTCAAAGAAATTAAATATTTCCTGAATTTTCTGTTTCTATTTAAGATTTTCAAATCAATATTTTGCTGATATCCACTTTAAGCTTTTTCTTAGTAATCTTGCACAATTAGAACATATGGGACAAGACAGGAATAAGCCCTTCAGCCAACCATGTCTGTGCCATCCATGAAATATTCTGAACTAATCCCACCTGCCTGCATGTGGCCCATAAACCTCTATTCCCTGATATAGTAGGAACTGCAGATGCTGGAGAATCTGAGATAACAAGGTGTAGAGCTGGATGAACACAGCAGGACAAGCAGCATCAGAGGTGCAGGAAAGCTGATGTTTCGGGCCTAGACCTTGGGTGCTTCATCATATTTTACATTTTCACCCTAGTAAAAAGACTGATTATCCACTCTATCCATGAGTTGCACAATTTTATATACATCTAATCAGGAGCATGTTCTGATTGGAGCCATATTTTGCTCTTTTAAGTTGGATCAGGTATGTCATTCAATGCTAATAATTCTTTTTTGCATTTACTGCAATTGCCTGTTCCTTGTGACAATCCTTGATATGTCTCAAGCATTGAGTCCAATCATTATGAGGTACATCAGGAATGTAGCACAGAATCATTAAACATGTTTGTACCTATAGAATCAGTATTTAATTCCTCCTCCCGGGTCTGATTCTTGGATACAGCACTATTCAGAAAAAGTAAGAGAATATCTGACTGAGATATTTTCAAGTAACTTGTGATTAATTTACATAGTTACTGGCTGTAAATGATTTACCATCCATGTTTCCTCTCTAGGCTGTTTCACTGCACAAGGATATGCAGGACACAGGAAAAAGCAAAAACAATTTGAAAGAGCACTTTACCTTCATATTATCATGTAGAATGATCCCAGAAAAATGCACAGGGATGATTCATTACAAAAATTGTATTCAATATCAAAAGGATGATTAGATTCCCTTCAATGTGGAAACAGGCCCTTTGGCCCAACAAGTTCACACTGCCCCTTGAAACATCCCACCCCAACCCATCCCCCTGTAACCCACACACCCCTGAACACTACGGGCAATCTAGAATGGCTGATCCACGTGGCCTGCACATCTTTGGACTTTGGGAGGAAACTGGAGCACCCAGAGGAAACCCACGCAGATGCTATGAGAATGTGCAAACTCCGCACAGACAGTCGCCCGAGGTTGGAATCGAACCCGAGTCTGTGGTGCTGTGAGGCTGCAGTGCTAACCACTGAGACACCATGCCACCCTAAGGAGTCTGGACTGAGTAAATATATAGACAGTTTCCATTTATTAATGATGAGAGGGCACAAATTTAAAGTGATTGGCAAAAGACGCAAAGTGATATGAGAGACCTTTTCGTGCAGGGAGTATTTGGGGCCTTGAAGGCACTGCCTGGCTGTACAGGCATTATCGCTTGATGCATTGAAAAGGGAAATTAAAAAGGGGTTACAGCAAAAAGACAGTGAGATGCTGCATCAGATTTGAAAAATCCAAGGAAGCACACTGGACTGAATGGTTGCCTTCATCTCTGTAATAATTCTGTGTTGAGTGAAAACAGCCATATTTTAAAGAAGGAAATTGGTAAAGAATCACTGAGAAATGTATTAAAACAAATTGGCAAAAGTGATTAAGTATTTTGACACAACCATTTCATGAAAAATTTTCAATTCCCTGTCATTAGCTCACCTGATTTCTCTCAGTCACTTAACCTCATCTCCAACTGCAAAGTCTAAAGATGGAGTCTCTTTAGGCCATAGATGGAGTTTATTTTTGACAGTTTTTGAAGAGGGAATGAAATTTTGACAGAAGGCTGCTGTGAATAGCCGAGCTCAGCTTTTCCTAATTGAACATAATTGTTAAAATGTTATTTGTTATTGTTATATATGGATTAAGTGTGAGAAACCAGATGTGGATATCAGTTACATAGCCTTGTGAAAATCGTAGCATGAACACCATTTATTTAAAAATATGTAATGCCAGCACCTTCAAAGTATCAATGTACTTGGAGCTATGAAATTGGAACATAGATTCATCCCTATTGGTAGAATAGAATGGAATACCCTTTATTGCCATTGTACTGCCCAAATTTAACATTGAGACTGCTTCATTCATGAATTTAAAGATTTCTTAAATGTTGATTTTTCTTTCACATGTTTTCACATGTGTAGTCTGATTTTTATTGTTTGTAATCATAATATAAAAGGCCAACAGAAGCCTGTAAGCAATGAGCTATAATTTTGGGCCAATGAATTTGGACGGCATGATGACTCAGTAGTTAGCACTGCAGCCTCACAGCGTCAGGGACCTGGGTTCGATTCCAGCCTCAGGCTGTGGAGTATGCATATTCTCCCCGTGTCTGCGTGGGTTTCCTCCGGGTGCTCCGGTTTCCTCCCACAGTCCAAAGATGTGCAGGCTAGGTGAATTGGCCATGGGAAATTGCCCATAGTGTTCAGGCTGTGTGGGTTATAGCAGGATGGGTCTGGGTGGGATGCTTCAAGGGGTGGTGTGGACTTGTTGGGCCAAAGGGCCTGTTTCCACACTGTAGGGAATCTAATCTAATTTTCTCTCTCTCATTCTCTCACTCTCTCATTTGCCCATACAATCTGTTCTTATGACTCAGGTTTTTAACATTTGTTCTAATTTTCATTCAAATTATTTTGATTGAGAGTTGAACAGAAGCTATTAGATGCTAAAGAACAATAATCCATTAGCACAGCTGACTGCACCTTAGATAATCAAATATTTTTCACATTGTTAAATTGTACAATTGAATTTCAATTGGATGTATGGTGGCCATGTTATTCCCATTACTACTGCATATAGTGATGGTGCAGTATTTCACTAAATTATGTTGACTGTTATTCTGCAAATTATAATTGTCTGTTATACTGTATTTGTGCTTTACACATTGCTACAAATGTAGTTCATCCCTTAAAATATGTAAATAAACTTGGTTTTTTTTCCACCTGTTGTTATTTATGCTGTCTTTATTTGCCAATATTATGATATAAACCAATCTAATATTGCATTGTTCAGTATTATTTGATAAAATAGCTGTGCTGTGCTGTGTAACAGATAAAGTATCATTGACAGTTAATGTTCATATACTGTCAGAAAAGCAGTTATTAAGTAAACTGAAACTCTGGTCGGTCAAAATTCAATTACTGTTTGACCAGGGAAAGTTTTAGTTTGACAAGTGCTTCACATCAGAGGCACTTGGCATTGAATAACATGTTTCCTTGCTTTAAGTATGATAGCTAATATCAAACTAAGCATTTAGATTTTGAACACATTCAACAATAGTGATGGGGGAACCAAAGATCTGTCACAATCAGAATTGAAACCTTTTTGGACCCAGAGAGATGGATCATGATAGAGGATGGCATATTATTATGGGGAGCAAGAGTGATTGTCCTGAGGAAAGGTAACCCCAGATTCTGGCAGATCGCCACCAGTGTCATCTAGGCGTTTCCATAATGAAGATGTTGGCAAGAAGTAATGTCTGGTGGTCAGGTTTGGATGCAGACATAGTTGCATTGGTAGGGCAGTGTCCAGAGTGACAAGAGGGCCAAAAGTTACTGCCAGCAGATACCCCGCATTTGTGGGAATGGCTGGGTAATGCCTGGACTTGGTTACAACTTGGCTATGGACTTTTCATAGACTCAGTGTTCTTAGCCATTGTGGGTGTTCACTCAGAGGGGCTAGACTTGCATTGAGTTCATTCATCAAATATGGGATGAGGATAGAAAAGGACAGGCATTTCTTGTAATATACAGACTGCAGAAGTGTTGACCACTGATTAATGTACCATTGTTTACCAGCAGGGAATTTAAGCTTTCATAAAATTGAATGGTACTTGACACATAAGGACAGCTCCGTACCATCCATCATCCAATGGTCTGGCAGAAACAGTAGTCCAAACTTTGAAGGCAGGCTTTAAAAATAGGCTACAACCTCACTGGATGCCAAACTATCCTGATTCCTATTTGATAATAGGACAAACCCTCATGCAAGCACAAGCATAGCTCCAGCAGAGTTGTTAATAGGGAGAAGATTCTGCACCAGGTTAAATTCAATCTTCCTGGACTTGGGGAGGGAGGGTGAAATGGCATCAGGGATGCCATAAGCAGCAGATTTTAAGATTGTGTTCAGACTGGTGGCCTGTGACGAACATTATGCTGCAAGCATCAGTGCTGGGTCTATTGTTGTTTATCATTTATGTAAACAATTTGGATGAGAGTTTAGGAGGCTTGGTTGGTAAGTTTGTGAATGATGCCAAAATTGGTGGTATAGTAGACAGTGAAGAAGGCTACCTATGAAAATCTCTTGATCAAATGGGCTAATGGCTGAGAAATGGCAAGTGGAGTAAAATTTAGATAAATGTGAGGTGTTGCATTTTGTTAAGACAAGCCAGGACAAGATTTATGCAATTAATGGGGGGGCCCTGGGGAGAGTTACCAAACTGCGAGACTTAGGGGTACAGATACTTAGTTCCTTGAAAATGGCGTCACAGGTCGACAAGGTAGTGAAGAACGCATTTGGCATGCTTGCCTTCATCAGTCAGTGCGTTGAGTACAGGAGTTGGATCATCACGTTACAGTTGTACAAGATACTGGTACGGCCATATTTAAAGTACAGCATACAATTCTGGTTGTCTTACTATAGGAAGGTTGTTATTAAACTGGAAAAGGTGCTAAAAATATAAAGTTTTACAAGGATTTTAGAGACACTGGAGATGTTGAGTTGAGGAAAGACTGGATAGGCTGGGATGTTTTTCCCTGTAGCATAGACAGAGAGGTGACTTTCTAGAAGTTTATAAAATCATATTAGGCAGAGATAAGGTGAATAGCCAAGGTCTTTTTCCAAGGGTAGGCGGTTCCATATCTAAAGGACGTAGGTTCAAGGTGAATGTGGAAAGATTTGAAAAGGACCTGATGGGCAGCTTTTGCACACAGAGTGTTATGCACATTATGGAACAAGCTGCCAGCGGAAATGGTTGAGGTGAGTACAGTTACAATATTTAAAAGACATTTTAAATGCCTTTTTGCAGCAGAGAGAGGTGGGAGCCGGGTGGACATGAGGTCAGAGCAGAGAGGCAGTTGGGAAGGTAAGTGAGTGCTATTTAAGTAGGTGTGTTCTCGGCCCCAGGGAGGTAGGGCCTCCCTCCCACACTCCTCCTCAAACCTAATTAAAAGTCCACAGACTCACAGCAAAAAACAAGAGTTGAGGGAAGTGCCTGGTGAGTAAAGTGCAAGTCTTTGGCTCAGGGGTTTTCGGCGAAGAGGCTCAGTGAGGAGATTATGCCACAGTTGAAGAGGTGAAGACATGACTGCCAAGCTGATTCAGTGTGCTGCGTGCATGATGTGGGAGGTCAGGGGCACTGATGATGCTTCTGGCTCCTATATCTGTGGAAAGTGTGTACATATTCAGCTTCTGAAGGAGATTGTTGCAGCACTGAAGAAAGAACTAAATGACTACAGGCTCATCCAAGAGAATGAGAATTTTCTGGACAGGACCTTCAGAGCGGTCATTACACCAAGGATACCAGAAGAGAGAAGGGGAATGTCGACGAGGAAGGAAGACATGAATGAACTATAAGAGACCCCAGGGGAACTGCCTATTGTAAACAGATTGACTCTCTTGGAAACTGTCGAGACAGATCACACTGCCAGTCTGACAGGTGGATAGGTCTGCGAGTCAAAAATTGGTGTAGACGCAGAGCTGAGGAGTCAGACATCACAGAGAGCTGTGGTAATAGGGGACTCCATAGTGAGAGTGACTGACAGGGGTTTCTGCGGCAACAGGCGGGATTTGAGGATGGTGTGTTGCCTTCCTGGTGCCAGGATCCAGGACGTCACGATAGAGCACAGGGAATGCTCAAGGATGAAGGTGAAGAACCAGAGGTTGTGGTGCATGTCGGCAATAATGACGTCGGGAAGAAAAGGAGGGGCATTCTACAGCAGGACTTCAGAGAACTTGGAAGAAGGCTGAAAAGCAGGACTTCCAGGGTGGTTATCTCTGGTTTGCTTCCAGTTCCTTGGGCTGGAGATGGCAGGAACAGGGAGATAATGGACTTGAACATGTGGCTGAGGGACTGGTGCCAGAAGCAAGGATTTAAATTCTTGGATCACTGGAGTATGTTTTAGGATAAGGATAAATTGTACAAGAAGGACGGTTTGCATCTTAATAAGTGGGGGACCGGCATTCTGGCAGGCAGGTTTGCCACTGCAACACAGGTATGTTTAAACTAAGTAGTGGGGGGGAGGGGCCAAACTGGAAATTTAAGAATGAAGTTAAAGGGAAAGTGAGAATAAGAGAAGTTGAGAAAGACAACAGAATCAAAGGAGCAGAAAACTCAAGAAGGGATCGTACAGTATGGCCAAATGAAATAGAGATTGATAGGAAGGGTGAGGGGAGAAACAAATTAAAAATATCATATATGAATGCACAAAGCATAAGAAATAAGGTGGATGAGCTTGAGGCTTCGTTGGAAATTGGCAAGTTCAATGTTGTGGGGATAACTGAGACATGGTTTCAAGTGGACAGCGTCTGGGAAATGAATATTCAAGGATATATGTGCTAGCGAAAGGACAGACTGATGGGCAGAGGGGGTGGGGTGGCCCTGTTGGTGAGGAATGATATTCAGTCCCTTGCGAGGGGGGACATAGAATCAGGAGATACAGAGTCAGTATGGATAGAGCTGAGAAATTCCAAGAGTAGAAAGATGCTAATGGGAGTTATCTACAGGCCCCCAACCAGTAGTCAGGATGTAGGGTGCAAGTTGAATCAAGAGTTGAAATTGGCCTGTCGCAAAGGTATCACTACAGTTGTTATGGGAGATTTCAACATGCGGGTAGACTGGGAGAATCAGGATGGTACTGGACCCCAAGAAAGGGAGTTTGTGGAGTGCCTCCGAGATGGATTCTCAGAACCACTTATACTGGGGCCTACCAGGGAGGAGGCAATTCTGGATCTGGTGTTGTGCAACGAACTGGATTTGATCAGGGACCTCACAGTAAAGGAGCCATTAGGAGGTGGTGACCATAATGTGATAAGTTTTAATCTGCCATTTGAGAGGGAGAATGGAGAATCAGAAGTGTCAGTATTGCAGTTGAATAAAGGGAACTATGGAGCTATGAGGGAGGAGCTGGCCAAAGTACAATGGTACAAGACTCTAGCAGGGATGACAGTGGAACAACAATGGCAGGTATTTCTGGATATAATGCAGAAGGTGCAGGATTAGTTCATTCCAAAGAGGAAGAAAGATCCTAAGGGGAAGCAGGAGCAGCCGTGGCTGATGGGGGAAGTTAAGGACTGTATAAAGATAAAAGAGGAGAAGTATAACATAACAAAGATGAGCGGGAAGCTGGAGGACTGGGAAGTTTTTAAAGAGAAACAGCGGATAAGTAAAAAGGCAATACACAGAGAAAAAATGAGGTATGAAGGAAAACTGGCCAAAAATATAAAGCAGGATAGTAAAAGCTTTTTAAGGTATGTAAACAGAAAAAAAAAGGTTAAGACGAAAATTGGGCCCTTGAAGTCAGAAACGGGTGAATTTATTATTATGGGGAACAAGGAAATGGCAGAAGAGTTGAATAGTTACTTTGGATCTAGGGACGACACAAACAATCTCCCAGATGCAATAGTGGCTGAAGGACCTAGGGTAATGGACGAACTGAGGGGAATTTAAATTAGGCAGGAAATGGTGTTGGATAGACTGTTAGGTCTGAAGGCTGATAAGTCCCCGGGACCTGATGGTCTACATCCCAGGGTACTTAAGGAGGTGCCTCTAGAAATCGCGGACGCATTGGTAATTATTTTCCAATGTTCTATAGATTCAGGATCAGTCACTGCAGACTGGAGGGTGGCAAATGTTGACCCACTTTTCAAGAAAGGAGGGAGAGAGAAAACAGGGAATTATAGACCAGTTAGCCTGACATCAGTGATGGGAAAGATACTGGAGTCAATTATAAAAGATGAAATTACGAATCATGTGGGTGGCAGGAACAGGATAGGTCAGAGTCAGCATGGATTTACGAAGGGGAAATCTTGTTTGACTAATCTTGTGGAATTTTTTGAGGATGTATCTATGAAGATAGACAAGGGAGAACCAGCGGATGTAGTGTACCTGGACTTTCAGAAAGCCTTTGATAATGTCCTGCATAGGAGATTGGTGAACAAAATTAGGGCACATGGTATTGGGGACAAAATAATGACTTGGATTGAAAATTGGCTGGCTGACAGGAAGCAAAGAGTAGTGATAAACGGGTCCCTTTTAGAATGGCAGGCGGTGACCAGCGGGGTACCACAAGGTTCGGTGCTGGGACCGCAGCTGTTTACGATATACATTAATGATATAGACGAAGGCATTAAAAGTAATATCAGCAAATTTGCTGATGACACAAAGCTGGGTGGCAGTGTGAAATGTGAGGAGGATGTTATGAGAATACAGGGTGACTTGGACAGGCTAGGTGAGTGGACAGATGCATGGCAGATGCAGTTTAATATGGATAAATGTGTGGTTATCCACTTTGGTGGCAAGAACCGAAAGGCAGATTACTATCTTAATAGAGTCAATTTAGGTAAAGGGGAAATACAACGAGATCTAGGTGTTCTTGCACATCAGTCAATGAAAGCAAGCATGCAGGTACAGCAGGTAGTGAAGAAAGCTAATGGCATGCTGGCCTTCATAACAAGAGGAATTGAGTATAGGAGCTAAGAGGTCCTTCTGCAGCTGTACAGGGCCCTGGTGAGACCAGACCTGGAGTATTATGTGCAGTTTTGGTCTCCAAATTTGAGGAAGGGCATTCTTGCGATTGAGGGAGTGCAGCGTAGGTTCACGAGGTCAATTCCCAGAATGGCGGGACAATCATATGTGGAAAAAGTGGAGCGACTGGGCTTGTATACAGAGATAACGGGAACTGCAGATGCTGGAGAATCCAAGATAATAAAGTGTGAAGCTGGATGAACACAGCAGGCCCAGCAGCATCTCAGGAGCACAAAAGGTGACGTTTTGGGCCTAGACCCTTCATCCGAGAGGGGGATGGGGTGAGGGTTCTGGAATAAATAGGAGGGGGAGGTGGACCGAAGATGGAGAGAAAACAAGATAGGTGGAGAGGAGAGTATAGGTGGGGAGGTAGGGAGGGGATAGGTCAGTACAGGGAAGACGGACAGGTCAAGGAGGTGGGATGAGGTTGGTAGGTAGGAAATGGAGGTGCGGCTTGCGGTGGGAGGAAGGGATGGGTGAGAGGAAGAACAGGTTAGGGAGGCAGAGATAGGCTGGGCTGGTTTTGGGATGGAGTAGGGGGAGGGGAAGAGCTGCGTTGGTTGTGTGATGCAGTGGGGGGAGGGGACGAACTAGGCTAGTTTTGGGATGCTGTGGGGGAAGGGGAAATTTTGAAGCTGGTGAAGTCCACATTGATACCATTGGGCTGCAGGGTTCCCAAGCAGAATATGAGTTGCTGTTCCTGCAACCTTCGTGTGGCATCATTGTGGCACTGCAGGAGGCCCATGCTGGACATGTCATCTAAAGAATGGGAGGGTGATTTGAAATGGTTCACGACTGGGAGGTGCAGTTGTTTATTGCGAACCGAGTGGCGGTGATGTGCAAAGTGGTCCCCAAGCCTCCGCTTGGTTTCCCCAATGTAGAGGAAGCCACACCAGATACAATGGATACAGTATACCACATTGGCAGATGTGCAGGTGAACCTCTGCTTAATGTGGAAAGTCATCTTTGGGCCTGGGATAGGGGTGAAGGAGGAGGTGCGGGGGTAAGTGTAGCACTTCGTGCGGTTGCAGGGGAAGGTGCCGGGTGTGGTGGGGTTGGAGGGCAGTGTGGAGCGAACAAGGGAGTCACGGAGAGAGTGGTCTCTCCAGAAGGCAGACAAGGGTGGGAATGGAAAAATGTCTTGGGTGGTGGTTTCGGATTGTAGATGGCGGAAGTGTCGGAGGATGATGCGTTGTATCCGGAGGTTGGTGGGGTGGTGTGTGAGAATGAGGGGGATCCTCTTTGGGCGGTTGTGGCGGGGGCGAGGTGTGAGGGATGTGTTGCAGGAAATGTGGGAGACACGGTCAAGGGCGTTCTGGACCACTGTGGGGGGAAGGTTGCGGTCCTTGAAGAACTTGGACATCTGGGATGTGCGGGAGTGGAATGCCTCATCCTGGGAGCAGATGCGGCGGAGGCGGAGGCATCCCAAAACCACTCCAGTTCGTCCCCTCCCCCCACTGCATCACACAACCAGCCCAACCTGTCTCTGCCTCCCTAACCTGTTCTTCCTCTCACCCATTCCTTCCTCCCACCCCCAAGTTGCACCTCCATTTCCTACCTACTAATCTCATCCCACCTCCTTGACCTGTCTGTCTTTCCTGGTCTGACCTCTCCCCTCCCTACCTCCTCACCTATACTCTACTCTCCACCTATCTTCTTCTCTCTCCATTTCGGTCCGCCTCCCCCTCTCTCTCTATTTATTCCAGAACCCTCACCCCATCCCCCTCTCTGATGTAGGCTCTAGGCCCGAAACGTCAGCTTTTGTGCTCCTGAGGTGCTGCTTGGCCTGCTGTGTTCATCCAGCTTCACACTTTATTATCTGGGCTTGTATGCACTTGAGTTTAGAAGGATGAGAGGGTATCTGATTGAGACTATAAGATTATTAAGTGATTGGACACTCTGGAAGCAGGAAGCAAGTTTCCACTGATGGGTGAGTCCAGATCCAGAGGACACAGTTTAAAAATAATGGGTAGGCCATTTCGAACAGAGTTGAGGAAAAACTCCTTCACCCAGAGAGTGGTGGATATATGGAATGCTCTGTTTCAGACGCAGTGGAGGCCGACTCTCTGGATACGTTCAAGAAATAGATGGGTAGAGCTCTTAAAGATAGTGGAATCAAGGGTTACGGGGATAAGGCAGGAACAGGATACTGACTGTGGATGATCAGCCATGATCATAATGAATGGTGGTGCTGGCTCGAAGGGCCGAATCGCCTACTCCAGCACCTGTTGTCTATTGTCTATTTGGAATGTATGTGACAGGAAAGGTGTAAAGGGCTATGGGCCAAGCACAGGCAAATAGGTCTGGTTCAGTTAGGAAACCTCGTTGGCATGGACATGTTTGGCTGAAGGGCCTGTTTTTGTGCTCCATGATTCTATGACTCTGACTCCAATAGAGTATTTTTAATTGCTTTGTATGTTGATTTTCTTTCCTTTATTGTTACCATCTCAATAATTAGAGATCATTGATGTGTTAGGCTGAGTTTTCATACCAGATATTTATCTAGGTTTCCACGCAGATTGACTATGCCTTAACACTGAATGAACATGGCTGGCAAACTGGTGAGTACTTTCATCTGCCCAATGCCTCAGTAAATGTTGAGAAATACAGGAGCTTCGACATGAGCAAATGCGAGGTCTTACACTTTGGAAAAAAATATACAGGCATGGTCTATTTTCTAAACGGTGAGACAATTCATAAAGCAGAAGTACAAAGCAATCTGGGAGTGTTAGTCCAGGATTCTCTAAAGGTTAACTTGCAGGTAGAGTCTGTGATTAACAAGGTGAATGTAATGTTGGCATTTATCTCGAGGGTTGGAATATAAAAGCAGTGATGTGCTTCTGAGACTTTATGAATCTCAAGTTAGGCCCCATTTGAAATACTGTGTCCAATTGTGGGCTCCACACCTCACGAAGGACATACTGGCGCTGGAGCATGTCCAGTGGAGATTCACATGGATGATCCCTTGAATGTTAGGTTTAACGTACGAATGGCTGATGGGCATTTCAACTCCACTTCCCTGCACTCTCCCCATAGCCTGTAATTCCTTGTGAGATCAAGAATTTTATCAATTTCCAACTTGAAGACATTTAACATCCCGACCTCCACTGCGCTCCGTGGCAATGAAATCCACAGGCCCATTACTCTCTGGCTGAAGTTCCTTGAAAATGGCATCACAGGTAGACAAGGTGGTGAAGAAGGCATTTGGCATGCTTGCCTTCATCAGGCTGAGGATCCTGGGATTGTATTCGTTAGAGTTTAGAAGGTTGAGGGGTGATCTAATAGAAGCTTACAAGATAATGAATGGCTTAGAAAGGGTGGACGCTGGGAAGTTGTTTCCACTAGACTGGGAGACTAGGACCCATGGCACAGCCTTAGAATTAGAGGGGGTAAATTTAAAACGGAAATGAGGAGACATTTCTTCAGCCAGAGAGTGGTGGACCTGTGGAATTCAATGCCATGGAGCGCAGTGGAGGCCGGGGCGTTAAACGTCTTCAAATTGGAAATTGATAAATTCTTGATCTCACAAGGAATTAAGGGCTACAGGGAGAGTGCAGGGAAGTGGAGTTGAAATGCCCATCAGGCATGATTAAATTAGGCGTGGACTCTGTGCCGAATGACTTTACTTCCACTCCTACGTCTTATCGTCTTATTCTCAATTATTAGAGAATACCAGATGTAATTGTGTAGGTTCATCATTTAGTGAAAGGTAGAAGGCCTTGAAGCTTGATTCAAATAGACTACGAATAACAGTTTGCTCTGCCAAATGCAAAACTACAAATAGGTAGATCTTGCCTTGGTATCCAGCCATTTGTCGTAATTTACCCTGTTACACTAAGGTTACACAAAAACGCTTGGAAAAGTACAATGTAATGTCATCAGGATGTTACCAAAATTTGCAGCATTACAGCTAATGAAGAGAGACTTGTGACAAAAATATTTTCTTCACTAGCTTAAGATTTTAAAGACTTTGAATGGCAACAATAAGGTGATGAACGTATACAGCAGTGATGTTCTCTTTACAAGCCACCTATTGAAACAGGGAGCATACATTTACAAAGGAAATTAGATTGTTACTTGAAATAAAGGAAGTGATAGAAGGGGTTGAGAACAAGTGCGTTTGTGGAATTTTATTAGGTGTTGCAAATTTCAAACAGCACAAGGGTACATCTGGTAAAAACAGGTGTTTTGATTTCTGGTTGTGCCTTTCTATGGACAAGGAATTCTTAGTTCCTTACACGTTAAATGCTATGTGACAACATTATAAGTTCCCTGATATAGACCCATCCCAGGTTTCGGAGATTGGATTGTTACCTTTACTCAGGATGACCACCAGTATATTTAATGGAAAAACCTAGGTGAGTCAATCTTCCCCTGTAATGCAAAATGTGGATCCTGGGAATCTAAACTGGATCAACAAAATTAAATTAATTGTTCGATTTTCCACAAGAACTGATGTGAGTTTAGAAAGTAATTAACCTGATCTGAGTTTGATCAATTTACAGTAATGAAGGGCTGGGCCTTTGAGAGGACTTATACCACATCTCTACTTCTGTGAATTCTAATCAGGCTTTCCAAGGGAAAATCAGAAAAAAAAATGTCTTGAGAATGCTCGTGAGTTGGCCAAAATACGGCCCACTGAGATTGGGAACGAGTTTGTTAGGTGAAGGATGAGCTCACTGGGTCAGTTTAAATGTCTATTCCAAATAAAATTAATTCTTGCTGAGCTGGGATTTGACCCAAAGTCTATCTCCACCTCCAGGTGGAAATGAGACTCACCTCCATCACAGTGCCAGGAGTGTTCGAGCCCATGATTCTGTTTTTCCAATTAAATGCATAAATTCCTTTAGAAATAAATGCAAATCAATATATAATCATAAATCTTTATTATGGCCAGATAATGATTAAAAATCAGTCAGGTTTTATCCTATTACAATGTGACATCAGCTGAAATGGTTGATGAGATGAATGCCTTG
Organism: Stegostoma tigrinum; assembly: GCF_030684315.1. Lineage (NCBI taxonomy): Eukaryota > Metazoa > Chordata > Chondrichthyes > Orectolobiformes > Stegostomatidae > Stegostoma > Stegostoma tigrinum. Next base: position 58,230,275 of record NC_081366.1, read on the forward strand.
GAATCATTCCCAGGCATCCATTATTTTCAGTATAGAGAGTAAAAAATATTGCCTGTGATTAACAAGAATGCAAATAAATTTGTGGAAAAGACTGAAAGTTAACAATAAATATGCTACGGTGAATCTAGGGTGTAGTACATGACATACTGTGCACACTGATTTTAAAGAGAATTACTAAATGGTAAATTAAATGCAGCAGGATTTGGGAAAAATTAACAAATAAAACCCACTTTTCACTTTGAAGCACCAAATCTCAGGATAATGTATGAGTAGCTGCTAATAATATTTTGCCTGTAGGAAAAGCCTACAGTTTAATACAAATCCTGGCTCTTAGATAGAGGAAGGAAAGATTTGGCATTACACAGTGACCTTGTGAGAATTAAGTGGATGACTTAATCTTATGTTTTTATGATCTGCAACATGTTGAAGAATTTCTTAAAAACATCAGGTGTAAAGCATATCAAATCTCTTTAGAATTGACATTTACATTCCTTCACAATTAAGAAGGATGGGAGAGTGGTGACATCAATTCCTGCCAAAATTTGGGAGGGGGAAGGATGAGTTAAATATCATCTGGCAATTTGAATTGTAGGGTGTTTCTTTGATGAATTATAGTTTAATAGAGATATTTTGACAGTTCCTACAGATTCTAATCTTTAGCAGTGCATTGGTAAGTAAGTCAGTTTGTTGATTGAATAGTACAATATGAACATATTTTCCTGTATAAGTTAACAGACTTGTACAGAGCTAAAACAGATCTCAAGGCACAGTTATCACATACTGACATAAAGTAATGCAGGCAAGTTGAAAACTTCTCAGAATCTGGATAGGTGGTTCATGCTGGCTGGCCCAGTATTTGTTGCTTAGCTCTAATTGCTCTTGAAAAGGTGTTGAGGAGCTGCATTCTTGAACTGCTACAGTCTATTTGGTATAGGTATAAACATTATTGTTAGGGTGGGAATTCAAGGGTGGTGAATAGCTTGGAGGAGAATTTGCCCATGGTAGATTTTCATGTTTCTGCTGCCATTATCCTTCAGATACAAACATGAAAAATAGCAGCAGAACTAACCATCCAGCTCCTCAGGCCTGCTCAGCTGTCCAATAAGAAAATGGCTGAACTATTTGTAATTGAAATTCCACATTCGAATCTACCTTGATAATCTCTGATTCCCCTGCCTAACAAGAACCTATCCACATCTGTCTTAAAAATAATCAATGACTCAACTTCCACAACATTCTGAGGAAAGGAGCTCTAAAGCTGCACAACCCTTGGAGAAATAAAATGATCTCACACCTGTCTTGAAATGGCAACCCTAATTTAAAAATAAATGCCTTTGCTTCTGGACTGAGCCACAAAAGGAAACAGATTTTGCAACTCCACCATGTCAAGACTATTTAGGATCATATATACTTCAAAGTCAACTCCTCACTCTTCTAAGCTCCAGTGGGGGGAAAAAAACCTCCCATCCATCCATTCATCATAAGATAAATCACCCATTCCATGTATCAGCAACTCATATTCCGCCTGGGAACCCTGCAGCCATATGGTATCAATGTGGACTTCACCAGTTTCAAAATCTCCCCTTCCCCCACTGCATCCCTAAACCAGCCCAGCTCTTCCCCCCCACCCACTGCATCCCAAAACCAGTCCAACCTGTCTCTGCCTCCCTAACCGGTTCTTCCTCTCACCCATCCCTTCCTCCCACCCCAAGCCGCACCCCCAGCTACCTACTAACCTCATCCCACCTCCTTGACCTGTCCGTCTTCCCTGGACTGACCTATCCCCTCCCTACCTCCCCACCTACACCCTCTCCACCTATCTTCTTTGCTCTCCATCTTCGGTCCGCCTCCCCCTCTCTCCCTATTTATTCCAGTTCCCTCCCCCCATCCCCCTCTCTGATGAAGGGTCTAGGCCCGAAACGTTAAGCTTTTGTGCTCCTGAGATGCTGCTTGGCCTGCTGTGTTCATCCAGCCTCACATTTTATTATCTTGGAATCTCCAGCATCTGCAGTTCCCATTATCTCTCCCATGTATCAATCTAGTAGGCTTAAAGTGAAAAGCCTACAATGCATTTATATCCTTAAGTAGAAGGTTAGAACTACACACAATATCCAAACTATGTTCTCAGCATTGTCCCATATAACTGAAATAGAAGACTTCCAATTTTTATGTTCATTTCCACTTGAATAAAGGATAACATCCCATTAACCTCCATGATTACATACTGTACTGGCATGTCAAGTTTTTGTGAGCACTTGAATTGTTCTGAACTTCAAAATTCTGGAGTTGGAAGTCATGGATTTGAAAGGTGTGGTCTAAGCAATTTTAACAAATTTCTGCAGAGCATTTTTTTTAGATGTCATACTCTGCTGCTACTATGCATCAGTGGTGGAATGAGTGAATGATTGTAGAAATGGTGGCAGTCAAGCAGACTGAGATAACAGGGTGCAGAGCTGGATGAACACAACAGCCCAAGCAGCATCAGAGGAGCAGGAAGGCTGATGTCTCAAGCCTAGACCTTTCTTCAGATTTCTGAAGAAGGGTCTAGGCCTGAAACGTCAGCCTTCCTGCTCCTCTGATGCTGCTTGGCCTGCTGTGTTCATTCAGCTCTGCACCTTGCTATCTCAGATTCTCCAGCATCTGCAGTTCCTGCTATCTCAGTCAAGCAGACTGCCTTGTTCTGGATGGTATCAAGTTTTTTGACCATTACCAGAGCTGCATTCATCCAGGAAAGTGAGGAGTATCTATTATGTTCTGACATCCACCTAATAGTTGGCTTGTAGGCTTTGGGGAGTCAGGAAATGTGTTGCTTAGTTAATGACCATAGCCTCTGACTGTTCTTGTAGCCACAATATCTGTTGATTCACTGACAGTAATGGCATTTAACGTTAACAGGTGTTAGTTAGACTTCCTCTTGTAGGAGATGGTCATTGCCTGACACTCGTGTCACAAAGGTTACTTGCCAATTGACAGCCCAAGCTGATCTTGTCAGCTCCCTGTCACATTCTGTCATCCTTCAAATCATAAGCGTAGAATGGGGAAAAAAAATGGCCATGACTACACCCAGTATAGTCTTTGTACCTCCACTTGTGGAAAGGGGCTGCAAAATTCAGTGATGTAATACTGTTCAAAGGACAATAGCTTTAGCCACAAACTCATATATTGTACAGGAAACATGTCAGTGGGCATGCAATCCGTGCCAACCCTTGTGCATTACCTTCTTGTGTACAGTGATCCTCTCTGTTTCAAATTTGCTGAGTATTTCATGAAAACCAACATCTTCACTCATTGAGGCCTAAGCTGCATTTGCAGTGAATGTCTATCTGGAGAAAAGGTGTCTAGCTGCTGGAGTTATTTTCAAATATAATGTATACTTTTCCTGCACATGGTGCTGCAGCTTGCTGAGTTAGACATTGGTTTACTTTACATCATGTATGGATCAAGATAGCTAGACCCATTACTCAAATGGGGTGGCACAGTGGCTTATTGGTTAGCACTGCGGCCTCACAGCGCCAGGGATCCGGCTTCAATTCCACCCTCTGGTAACTGTATGTGTGCAGTTTGCACATTCTCCTCATGTCTGCGTGGGTTGCCTCCAAGTGCTCCCGTTTCCTCCCATAGTCCAAAGGTGTGCAGGTTAGGTGGATTGGCCATGGTAAGTTGTCCATAGTGCTCGGGGATGTGTTGATAAGGTGTGTTGTGAAGGTTGGGTCTTGTTGGGATGCTCCGAGGGTCAGTGTGGACTTGTTGGGCCAAAGGCTTGTTTCCACACTGTAGGACTCTATAATCTAATAGCTACGAAGAGAATCAAGTAAGCAGGTTATGTGGAACATGGTATGACAAACATGAACATTTACTACTGCACACAGTCACCTGAGCTACCAATGTGTCCTCAAGCTGTTTTGATTTTACTTTTCCTCCCACTACATCACAGTTCAGTCCTGGGTTCTGCAGCTGGGGCAGGGGAGGCTGCCTCAGAGTGGAAGCTGTTGGTCTTGGAGATTTGGCTGTGTGCTCCTGGGCATATTATGTCCACAGAGGCAGTCAGATGATCACATGCTTGATGTAACTACATCACCATTGCTGTAATGAGGTCCAAAACTGAGCGTCCATGAGCAGGTGTTGCTTAATAACATAGCTAAGGACACGTTCTATCACTTTACTGATGATTGAGAGTAGACTGATGGGATAGTAAGTGGCCAACTTGGGTTTGTCTTGCTTTTTGTACACAGGACATGTCCACATTGTTGGGTAGATGCCAGTAGTATAACTGTACTAAAAGAGTTTGACTATGGGAGTTGTAAAGGCTGCCCATAACTGAGTCACAAAATGGCTGTTTACAAAGTAGCTGGTGGGGCTGTCCATAATTAATGCTGACAGTAACATTTCTCAAGGTTGCTAAAAGTGCTTTCGTTCTTGCAAGAACATAGATGATAACGTGTAACATTTGATTGCAATAGCAAGACTGTACGTTGCCACCACATCAAGATTGCAGAATTTGTTGCTTCTATTGAATTATTTAATAGATCTATAACATTAAAAAAAATCACTAAAAGATTCAAATCAGTTTCATATAATAAAAATGCATCCCCCCTTATCATTGCTTCTTTTGTATTCCCTTTAATGAGAAATTTCGAAGTTTCTGATCTAATTAATTTGTAATTAACACAGTGCAGAAAGTTAAGAAAACCTGTGAAAACATCATGGCCAGAGAGTGAACAACAAATCTGCCCATTTTAATAATTAGCAAGCTGTGAGTCAAATTCTGATGGATGACTTGACTCTACTGACTAATAATAATGAAAGGGGGGTGCGCATGCACTTTATGTTAAATTGTATAAGTTAAGACATTCTGAAGCCTGTGTACCTTTATGCCTTTGTGCCTTTTTACCGTATGCTGTCACTGAGCTGTAAATCGCAAATAAAGCTCAGCTGAATCTGCCCCACAAGCCGGACTGTTACTGAAAATCTGAAGCCTAACTGGACCAAACAGTTCTGGAGCACGGTTATTGCCAGAACATTATCAGGGTCCACGACCTTTGCAGTATCCAATCCCTCCAACTGTTTTATTGATGTCACGTGGAGGGAATCGAATTGGCTGAAGACAGATAACTGTGATGTTTGGCACGACTGGAGGAGGCCAAGATCGATCATCTCCTTGACGCATTTGGCTGTATATTGCTGTGAGTGCTTTACTCTTTTGTATTCATGTGTTGGACTTTTCCATCATTGAGGATAGGGATATTTGTGGAGCCCCTTCCTCCACTGGGTTGTTCAAATGTCCACCACTATTAACGACTGGATGTGGCAGGATTGCTTAGCTCTGTCTATTGCTTGCTGCTTATGCTGTTTGGCATAGAAATAGTCCTATTTTAACTTCACAACATTGATGCTTCAAGTTTAGTAATGCAAAGCGCTGCTGCTGGCATGCTGTTCCACTCTCCAGCACTTGTGGATTGGAAGGCAGGATGTTGGGATTAGTTTGTAAAATGATGGGGGGACGAGTGCCTGGTCCCTTTAAAAGATGCATTTTTTTAAGCTTGAAGATTAAAACAAAAATCAGCAGGCAGCAGCAGATGTACAGAGAGCTCTTAAAATTGAAACATTGTATAAAAAGGCTATATTATTAGCAGCAAAGCAGCACTTCTACCAAGAAAACAGGTTTTTGAATTTAGCCAATTAATTTAAACTAGGCCATAGATACCAAAGCCTAATTAAATTTAAATCCGATGCTTTTGATAGCCTCAGACCCATCTTATTCTAAGAAATCAATAGGCCATCAAGGGTATAAAAGAAGAGGGTATTTGAAAATCAGCATGGTGGATAGCACACTGAGGAGAATTTTGTTATATTGTCTGCTTCACGCAGGAAGAATTCTGATAAGAATAAATTTAGGATAATCTTCTCAGCCACTGATGGTGCCATCCCACTCTGAAGTTGCAAGCGGTGATCCATTTTTGTGAACGCTTGCTTTGGCAATATGCAATAACAAAAATACATTCAAGGTGAATTAGGTGCTTCTGAAAGTCCTTGATGAATAAGATATAATGATAAGAGTCCATCTTCCATATCTTCCTCAATATGTTTTTCTCCTTTTTGATGCCTCTGGTCTATCTCCCTCACATGATGCAATCCAAAGGGAATTACAGCACCATGGTGGTCAGGTGATCCATGACCTCCATGTTTGTTACAGACACACTGATTCCTTTTTCATGCACACATATTTTGAAAAAAACACAAAGCATGGAAGCCACGCTTAAATTTAGCCGAACTATGCAATTTACAAAGGACAGAACTAGAACACACAGTATTCATGCAGCCAGACTTTAGGTAATCAATTTCCTGTCAAAACCAGACAGGCCTGGAACTGCCTGGCTAAGTGCTAACAGCTACATTGTTTCAGAGTGAGATAGTAGGAACTGCCGATGTTGGAGTCTAACAAGGTGTAGAGCTGGATGAACACAACAGACCTGGCAGCATCAGAGGAGCAGGAAAGCTGACGTTTGGGGCCTGGACACTTCTTCAAAAATGGGGGAGGGGAAGTGAGCTTTGAAATAAATGGAGAGAGGGGGAGGCGATGTTAGAAGGTGGATAGAGGAGCAGATAGATGGAAAAACGGCGGACAGGTCAAGAAGGCAGGGATGATGCCAATAAAGGTGAGTGTCAGTAGGGAGTTAGGATGAGGGTTGGACAAAAATAAGAGAGGGGCGGGTAGGCAGGAGGGAAGACTGACAGGTCAAGGAGCAGGGATGAGGCTGGTAGGTAAGGAAGTGGGGATGGGGGTTGGTTAGTAAGGTGGGAGGATCGGATAGGTGGGAGAAAAAATGACAAATCAAGGAGGCTGGGATGAGATTAAAATTGTATCAGAGATAATGGGAACTGCAGATGCTGGAGAATCCAAGATAACAAAGTGTGGAGCTGGATGAACACCGCAGGCCAAGCAGCATCTCAGGAGCACAAAAGCTGACCTTTCAGGCCTAGACCCTTCATCAGAGAGGGGTATGGGGAGAAGGTTCTGGAATAAATAGGGAGAGAGGGGGAGGCGGACCAAAGATGGAGAGAAAAGAAGATAGGTGGAGAGGAGAGTATAGGTGGGGAGGTAGGGAGGGGATAGGTCCCTCGAGGGAAGACAGACAGGTCAAGGAGGTGGGATGAGGTTAGTAGGTAAGAAATGGAGGTGCGGCTTGAGGTGTGAGGAAGGGATGGGTGAGAGGAAGAACAGGTTAGGGAGGCAGAGACAGGCTGGGCTGGTTTTGGGATGCAGTGGGGGGAGGGGATGAGCTGGGCTGGTTGTGTGATGCTGTGGGGGGAGGGGATGAACTGGAGTGGTTTTGGGATGCGGCGGGGGAAGGGGAGATTTTGAAGCTGGTGAAGTCCACATTGATACCATTGGGTTGCAGTGTTCCCAAGCAGAATATGAGTTGCTGTTCCTGCAACCTTCGGGCGGCATCCTTGTGGCATTGCAGGAGGCCCATGCTGGACATGTCATCTGAAGAATGGGAGGGGGAGGATACAACACATCATCCTCCGACATTTCCGCCATCTACAATCCTACCCCACCACCCAAGACATTCTTCCAACCCCACCCTTGTCTGCCTTCCGGAGAGACCACTCTCTCCGTGACTCCCTTGTTCGCTCCACACTGTCCTCCAACCCCACCACTTGCGGAACCTTCCCCTGCAACCGCAGGAAGTGCTACACTTGTCCCCACACCTCCGCCCTCACCCCCATCCCAGGCCCCAAGATGACTTTCCACATTAAGCAGACGTTCACCTGCACATCTGCCAATGTGGTATACTGTATCCATTGTACCCGGTGTGGCTTCCTTTACATTGGGAAACCAAGCGGAGGCTTTGGGGCTGCTTTGCAGAACACCTCCGCTCGGTTCACAATAAACAACTGCACCTCCCAGCCATGAAACATTTTAACTCCCCCTCCCATTCTTCAGATGACATGTCCATCATGGGCCTCCTGCAGTGCCACAATGATGCCACCCGAAAGTTGCAGGGACAGCAACTCATATTCTGCTTGGGAACCCTGCAGCCCAATGGTATCAATGTGGACTTCACCAGCTTCAAAATCTCCCCTCCCCCCACTGCATCACACAACCGGCCCAGCTCATCCCGTCCCCCACTGCATCCCAAAACCAGCCTAGCCTGTCTCTGCCTCCCTAACCTGTCCTTCCTCTCACCCATCCCTTCCTCCCACCTCAAGTCGCACCTCCATTTCCTACCTACTAACCTCATCCCACCTCCTTGACCTGTCCGTCTTCCCTGGACTGACCTATCCCCTCCCTACCTCCCCACCTATACTCTCCTCTCCACCTATCTTCTTTTCTCTCCATCTTTGGTCCGCCTCCCCCTCTCTCCCTATTTATTCCGGAACCCTCTCCCCATGCCCCTCTCTGATGAAGGGTCTAGGCCCGAAATGTCAGCTTTTGTGCTCCTGAGATGCTGCTTGGCCTGCTGTGATCATCCAGCTCCACACTTTGTTATCGAGGCTGGGATGAGATGGGCTGATCTTGGGTTATTTCTTTAATTGCGAGCCTATCAACCCCTGCGACCCCCACTGACCCCTTCCTCCTGGACACCACCCCAAGGCCTCCTACTCTCCTTCTTCATCTCCAACTGCCATTATGGCATCAATTGCCTGAACCTCTCTACCCATCTCACCCACTCCAATCTCTCCCACACAGAACGTGCAGCCCTCCACTCCAACTCCAACCTCACTATAAAACCTGCGGACAAAGGAGGCGTAGTTGTGGTGTGGCAATAGACAATAGACAATAGGTGCAGGAGTAGGCCATTCAGCCCTTCGAGCCAGCACCACCATTCATTGTGATCATGGCTGATCATCCACAATCAGTATCCTGTTCCTGCCTTATCCCCATAACCCTTGATTCCACTATCTTTAAGAACTCTATCTATCTCTTTCTTGAAACTATCCAGAGAGTTGGCCTCCACTGCCTTCTGGGGCAGAGCATTCCATATATCCACCACTCTCTGGGTGAAGAAGTTTCTCCTCAACTCTGTTCTAAATGGCCTACCTCTTATTTTTAAACTGTGTCCTCTGGTACTGGACTCCCCCAACAATGGAAACATACTTCCTGCCTCCAGATTGTCCAATCCCTTAATAATCTTATACGTCGCAGCAGATCCCCTCTCATCCTCCTAAACTCAAGCATATACAGGCCCAGTCGCTCCAATCTTTGGCGCACTTAACTCTACGTTGCCAAGGCCAGGGTCCAACTCACTGACAGCCCCTCCTACCACCCCCTTGATCATGACCCCACCCCTGAAAACCAAAATGTCATCCCTCAGACCATCCATCCACAGCCTCCAATTTAATCGTTCCATGCACCGCCTATTTCTATCTCCTTCCCAAAATCCACAAACCTGACTGCCCTGATCGACCCATTGTCTATGCCTGCTCCTGCCCCACCAAACTTATCTCCACCCTATCTAGACTCCATTTTCTCCCCCCTGGTCCAGGAACTCCCCACCTACATCTGTGACACCACCCACATCCTCCACCTCATCCAAAATTTCTGATTCCCTGGTCCTCAACACCTCATCTTCACCATGGATGTCCAGTCCTTATACACTTGCATTCCCCATGCAGATGGCCTGAAGGCCCTCCGCTGCTTCCTCTCCCACAGGCCTAACCAGTCCCCCTCCACCGGCACCCTTATCGGCTTAACAACTTCTCCTTCAACTCCTCCCACTTCCTACAGACAAAGAGAGTGGCCATAGGTACCTGCATGGGCCTCTTTGTAGAGCCCATGGAATAGTCCCAGTTCCACAGCTACACTGGCCCCATCCCCCTCCTTTTCCTCCGTTATGTCAATGGCTGTATTGGTGCCGTTGCATGCTCTCACGAGAAGCTCAAATAGTTCATCCTCCTCACTAACACCTTCCACTCCAATGCTAAGTTCACCTGAACAATTTCTGATACCTCCCTCTCCTTCCTGGACCTCTCTGTCTCCATCTCTGGTAACCACCTGGAAACTGATACCTATTTCAAGCCCACCAACTCCCACAGCTGACTAGAATTCACCTCCTCTCAACCTCCCTTCTGCAAGGATGCCATTCCCATTCCCAATTTCTTCACCTCTGCTGCTTCTGCTCCCAGATGAAGCATTCCACTCCCGTACATCCCAGATGTCCTCATTTTTGAAGGGCTGTTATTTTACCCTCCACAGTGGTTGAAAATGCCCTCAACCACATGTCCCACACCTCAGCCCTCACACTCCCTCCCCACAATAACAACAAAGACAGAATTCCCCTTGTCCTCATGTATCACCCCATCAACCTCTGGATCCAACACATCATCCTCCAACACTTCTGCCACCTACAATCTGACCCCACTACCAAAGACATTTTTCCCTCCCCACCCTTATCTACCTTCCAGAGGGACCACTCTTTCCGTGACTCCCTTGTCCAGTCCACACCACCCCTGGCACTTTTCCATCCAACCGCAAGAAGTGCTACACCTGCCCCTCCACCTCTTTCCCCACCCCCATCCCAGGCCCCAACAAAACCTTCTACATTAAACAGATGTTTAACTACACATCTGCTAATGTGGTATGTTATATCCGCTGTTCCTGATGTGGCTTCCTCTATATCAAGGAAACCAAGCAGAGGCTTGGAGACCGCTTGTGGAGCACCAATGCTCAGTTCATGACAAACAACAATCCCTCCCAGTTGTGAACCACTTACTGTTACCCCTCCCACTCCTTGGACAACATGTCCATCCTGGGCCTCCTCCAGTGCCACAATGATGCCACCCGAAGGCTAGAGGAATAACATCACATATTCTGCTTGGGAACCCTGCAACTCAATGGTATCAATGTGGACTTCACAAGCTTCAAAATCTTCCCACCCCCGGCGTCATCTCAAGACCAGCCTATCTCGTCCCTGCCTCCTTGACCTGTCATTCTTACCTCCCACCTACCCATCCCTCCCTCCTCACTGGCCAAAACCCACCCCAAATTCTTACCTACACTCACCTTTACTGACCTCATCCCCACCTCCTTTACCCGTCCGTCTTCTCTCCACCTATCCGCTCCTCTACCCACCATATAGCACCACCTCCCCCTCTCTCTATTTATTTCAGAGCCCCTACCTCCATTTCTGAAGAAGAGTCCGGACCCAAAATGTCAGCTTTCCTACTCCTCTGATGCTGCCTGGCCTGCTGTGTTCATCCAGATTCACACTTTGTTATCTTCTCTCATCATCTAATTAGTACATTCTGAAACAAGATATAACAAGGTGTAGAGCTGGATGAACACAGCAGGCCAAGCAGCATCTCAGGAGCACAAAAGCTTACGTTTCAGGCCTAGACCCTTCATCAGAGCTCTCTGATGAAGGGTATAGGCTGGAAACGTCAGCTTTTGTTCTCCTGAGATGCTGCTTGGCCTGCTGTATTCATCCAGCTTCACACTTTGTTATCTTGGGTTCTCCAGTATCTGCAGTTCCCATTATTTCTATTACATGATGAGAGAACTTGCTTTGTTAGAAGAATGCTACACAGCCTTGGTTGCCGTCAGCTCAGTGGATGACCAGAAACATAGTGTGAGGTCAGCACTTGACAGCTGAAGGTTCAAAACCATGTTTTGAACTCCAGTCAGGAATCAGGATTTGGGGCAGAATGGTGGCTCAGCAGTTAACACTGCTGCCTCACAGCGCCAGGGACCTGAGTTCGATTCCACCCTCGAGTGACTGTCTATGTGGAGTTTGCACATTCTTTCCATTTATGCTTGGGTTTGCTCCAGTTTCCTCCCATAGTCCAAAGGGGCGCATGTTTGGTGGATTGGCCATGCTCAATTGCCCATAATGTACAGGGATGTTTGGGCTAGACATTGGGAAATGCAGGAGTAAGGAATGAATCAAGGTGGGATGCTCTCCAGAGGGGCGGAGTGGACTTATTGGGCTGAGTGGCTTGTTTCCACACAGTAGGGATTCTATGATTCATGTTCTGCAACTTTCAAACATGACCTACCCAATTCTAACATTGGAAACAGGCTATGTAATCTTTGACAAGGATGCAAAGAGTGGAATAAAAGGATAAAGGTGGAGCCCCAGCTCCCTCAGCATTTACACCTTCATCAATGGCATCTCCAGGGAGATCAAGCTGTGAGTGACTGAAGACTGAAGCCCTAGACAAGAGGGTAAGCCTAAACTGATTACTGCAGATCCTGAGAAATCAGCCAACCTTAAAGACTGATGAACAGCCAGTTCCAGTCTAATGAATAGATGTTACCAATTCTTTTAGGTAAATAGTGGTATAATACAGTGGTAGGGACCTTTGAATAAGGTGCTTTGAATCTTCAGAGGCATGTGCCAGATGTAGATAACTAGTGCAAATTTGCCCTTGTTTACTTAGAAATTTAAGACTGTTCACTGAAAAATCCTGTAAGAGATTGTTAGAGTTTAATTATGGTACAATAGTAGAGCCTGACAAAATTTTTACTTGATAATATATTCCATGAAGGTCTGTTGGGCCTTTGCCTGATTCATGGTTCCTTGTCTTATCTCACTACATAACACGCCTGAGTTGAAAAGGGTTACTGCAATCTGGTCAAGATTAGTCGGGGTACATTTATCCAATGTTCACTTTACAACACCATCTCTGTTGAGAACTCTTGCTGTGGTGTGGCGTGAACCTTAGCAGTTATAATCATAATTTTTTCATGTACAGTATTGACTTCTGACAGATTTCACCAGCTCCTTAAAACACTAATCACTTTCACAAATTCAAAGAGTGCCAACTGAGAGTAATCAGCAAATAACCTGTGAAGTTTTGATGATCACTTTAAACAGTATTGTTGAGGGCTGTGCTGTCCTTCCTGCTGTTGTTGCTCAGTTGTGTGAGCATAATATGGTAATAGCTAAGGTGAGAGGTTGAGATTGGCAGCATTGGTGTCAAGTCAGTGTTATACACTGCTTTACCGCTCATTCTGCTACTCTGCATATTTCTGTTGCACGTTCCTAATGTACGTGCTAATGGGCTTACCAAGATTGTTGGATCTGAATGCCTGTAGCAATACCATCCTGTACTGAAACAGCATCCCTATGGTGTTGAAACAGTAGGCACAACAGAGCCAAACCAATCTTTTGAAGAGAATTGTCTTCTTGAATTCTGATTCCATTTGAGTGACTGTGTGTCCAATTTTCATCTGTAGAGATAAATCTGTGTTCAGTGACTGTTTAAAAAGACAGACACATCCAAAGTTGTAATTGGTGTTTTGTAAGTAATCAAGATTTAGTTCTGACAAATATAAGTTCAATAGATATCTAGATCGTGATTTCACTTTGCTTTTCTGTCAATCACAATTAGAATGTACTTATTTTCACCAGATTTTCAAAGACTCAAGCTTATCTAATGCCTACAGTTGCAGGCATTATTTTCTGTGGCAGATTACCAATGATAGTGCCTAAAGATATTGGATAAAATAGTCCTTTATGGAAATAGGAATTCCTCCATGGACTCCTATGACCACGAGGAATCATGGTGGCACTTAGGCCCACAGCCACTCTATGGCAAACACACAGAACGCGACCCCATATACACTCCATTGCGAAGGAAAACCAGCTCAATGTACTCCAGAGTTTAAAAACCAGGCGAGAAAACAACGGTGCTTCATCGGAGGATGCACTGATGATGTTACCCAGCAGGGTAATGAAACATCTGTGGAACAACAATGAAGCAGCTCGGTAAGACAACCAACCACAAAATCCACAACCTGAGCTACAAATCTAGTCCAAAACCGTAGAGACTCTATGACAAGAACTCACAAGGATTAAAGACACCATTTCCACAACATGCAGAACCAACATGGTTAACAAAATACCATACAAAGACTGCCACAAACATTACATCGGACAGACAGGAAGGAAACTAGTCATCAGAATTCATGAACATCAGCTAGCAGCAAAATGGTACGACAAACTCTCCTTAATATTGGTACACTCAGACAATGAAGGCCATCGGTTTAACTGGGACAAGGTAGCCACAGTAGCTCAAACCAACATAGTCACACACAGGAATTCCTAGGGGCATGGTTCTCCACCCATAATGCAATCAACAAACATAGAGAATTGGATCCCAAATACAAACCCTTACAGATCAAAACTGGAAATGACAGAACTCACCATAAAGAACCAAACAGTATAAATTCCGAACACAGTAGAATAACATCACTTCATTGGAGGCCTCACTGATAATGTCACCTAGCGTGGTGACAAAACGTCTGAACGAAAGCAAATCAGCTCGGCAAGCAAGTCAACAACCTCATTCACAACCCAGGCTGCAGATCTTTGTCAAAACTTTAATTTGCTCCATATTTCAATAGTGCATTCTCAGACTATTTTATGGAAAACAAAACCATATTTATAGCTTACTGCAGGACAGTACAGTGCTTAATTTGAAGTCTTCAACTTATTTGTTTTGCTGCACCTGCTGAACCATAACATTATTTTAAAATTTATCTGCAGAATAAAAAGTGTCATGGCCTTTCTATTATTAAGTTAACAAGTATAAGCTTGTATGTATTCCAATTTATTCAAAGGTCAAATTGGGTCTGAAATCAAAGTTTCATGAATCTAAGAATTGAAATGATCTCCCTTTCCTATATTGAAAGATATTTACGATCTTATATTCGGTTTTAGTGCTTTTTCTGTAGAATCAAAAGTGAGTGTTTATTATTTTATTTAGAGGCTAAAAGAGGGTTGAAATAGAAAAGCAGCGATGTGCTTCTGAGGCTTTATGAAGCTCTAGTTAGGCCCCATTTAGAATATTGTGTCCAATTTTGGGCCCTACACCTCAGGAAGGACATACTAGCCCTGGAGCATGTCCAGCGGAGATTCACACGGATGATCCCTGGAATGGTAGGTTTAATGTTTGATGAACGGCTAAGGATCCTGGGATTGTACTCATTAGAGATTAGAAGGTTGAGGGGAGATCTAATAGAAACTTACAAGATAATGTATGGCTTAGAAGGGGTGGAGGCTAGGAAGTTGGCGGGGAGACTAGAACCTGTGGGCACAGCCTTAAAATTAGAGGGGGTAAATTTAAAACTTAAATGAGACAACATTTCTTCAGCCAGAGAGAGGTGGGCTTGCGGAATTCATTGCCACTGAGTGCAGTGGATGCTGGGACATTGAGAGATTGACAAATTCTTGATCTCAGAAGGAATCAAGGGCTACGGGGAGAGCGCAGGGAAGTGGAGTTGAAATGCCCATCAGCCATGATTTAAATGGCGGAGTAGACCTGCTGGGCCGAATGGCCTTACTTCCACTCCTATGTCTTATGGTCTTAACTGGTTAAGAGTTGCTACTTCATTCAACTTTTAATCGACAGACATGTAGTTTTTTTTCTCATTGTTTCATTGTGAAGCCTGAGTTTAATGTTTTAAAATGCAGAAGTGATATACATTACAACTTTCAAAGAGTCAGTGTGATATTTGATGTGCAAATTCATGAGGAGGGCAGGTATGGGAGCTCAATGCAGGTACAACGCATGGCTGACACTGCAAGTCATCTTGTCATCCAAAATTACCTGGAGGATTTGTAGTCTCTGCCAATATCAATATTGCTGTATGTTGAAATTGTTTATTACTTTGTAAATAAATTTGGTAGACCAGATATTATGACCCTATATTTTGTGCTTTCTGTGATTGTGAAATAATGACTACACCAGTACAAAAATGTAGGCAATCCTAGTTCCACATTGAAATGGCAGAAGGAGTGGAAAATGTATTAAAGAAGGGAAAGCTTTTGTATTATAGTGATTGGAACAAAGTCAACCAAGTGAAGTTAATAGAATATGAGTTCCCTGATTGGGGCTGTTAATTTGGTCCAATCAGGGAGTTATGCTGACAGATATAAATAGGAGTGTCAGGGATTCTATTCACAAGAGGAGCCAGCTTTGAGACAGCTGGGTCAGTGTCTTGTACTATTCACATGTAAATAAGGGGTGACTTAGTGATGATTCCAGCCTTTGTGGAACAAGAAGTTGTTGGAAAAGCTCAGAAGGCCAGGCAGCATCTGTGAAGAAAAATCAGAGTTGTAGTTTCAGGTCTGGTGACCTTTCCTCAGAGCTGATAGTAGCTAGGAAAATGTCAGCTTATGTGCAGAAGATAGGGTCAGGGGAAAGGCTAAGGAGTAAGTGATTGATGGAGATAGAGCCCAAAGATGGCAAAGAACAGTGAGGTTGTTGACTTGCTCACCGAGCTGGCTTGTTTTCTTTCAGATGTTTCATGTTCTTGATGTAGGGCAGTGTGGCCAATGTGTTCGGACATACTGTGTCCTCCTGTTGTCTGTTTTGTAGTCACCTGCGGATGAAGTTGTGGAAATATCCATTCATAGTGAAGCCTTTGCATGTGTGCTCTTCCTCTGCATAATTCTGAGGTGTTACAGTTAGTGGTGGTCCATTTAAATAGTGTCCTAATATAGGTTTGCTTGTGGATGTTGGGGTGGTTGCTGTGGAAGTTGAGGACTTGGTCAGTATGGGTTACTTTCCTGTATACTGAAGTTTGGAACACCCCATTTGTGATGCATTCAGCTCTGATGTCCAGAAACAGAAGTTGATTGTTGTTTTCTTCTTCTGATGTGAATATAATACCTGTGAATACATTGCTGATGAGCACCAATGCAAAATCTTCACTATGAATGGGTATCCCCGCAACTTTATCAACTTTGTATATGGACCCACATGCAAATCCATACAGAAAAAAACAAGAAATTACACTACTCACCACAACAGACCAGACTGTATAAATTCCAAGTGGAGTAGAATAACAATGCTTCATTGGACGCCCCACTGATGATGTCACTGGCATGGTGACAAAACATCTGAACGAGAACAAGCCAGCTCAGTGAGCACGTCAACAACCTCACCTATGCCCCAAGCTACAAATTTTTGCTAAAACTTTTGCAAGGAGAACAGAAGACAAAGGAGTTGAAAACGATCTGGCTAGGAGAGTGGATAGCTTTTAATGGAAAATGTTAGTGACATACAAAAGATAGTATGTAATGACAAGCTATGTGGTAAAAAGGCCTGGTGTGTTGGGTAGGGGGCTTAAACATGGGAGGGTTTAGGCCTTAAAATTATTGAACTCAATATTGAGTTCAGAGGGCTGCAGGGCCCCCAAGCAGAAAATGAAGTGTTGTTCTTCCTACTTGCACTGAGCTTTGCTGGAACACTGCAGCAAGCATGAGAGAGAGATATTTGACCGGGGAACAGGGTAGTGTGTTAAAGTGGCAGGCAAGTAGAAACTCAGCGTCTTTTTTTGTGCAGAAATGGATGTCCTGTGAAGCGGTCACCCAGTCTACACTTCATTTTCCCAGTGTACAGGAGACCACATTGTGAGCAGTGAATGCAGTAGACTAGGTTGTGTGAAATACAGGTTAATGTGTTGCTTCACCTGCAAAGTATTTTGGGCCTTTGGATAATGGGGAAGGAGGAGGTAAATGGGCAGGTGTTAGTCTTCCAGTGGTTTCAGGGGAAGGTGCCGTGATGCTGTCAGGGATGAGTTGGGAGTGAAGGAAGAGTGGACCGTGGTGGCCCAGATGGAATGGTCCCTGCAGAAGGTGGACATGGGAGGGGAGGGTAATATGTGTCTGGTGGTGGCATCTAGCTAAAAGTGGCCAATAAGGTGCCTGATGGTCTTCTGGATGCTGGTGGGATAGTAGGTAAGGAGAAGGGGAGCCATATCACTGTTGTAGGAGGGAAGAGAGGGTGAGAGGCAGTAGTGTGTGAGACGTGTCAGACCCGGTTGAGGGCCCTGACGACAACGATGCTGGGGAATCCTTGGTCGAGGAAGAAGGTGAACATTTCGGAGGCTGCTTTGGCAAAGTTGGCTTCTTCGGAACATATGTGACAAAGTGGAGGAACAGAAAGGAATGGAATGGAGTCTTTACATGAAGCAGGGATGTATAGTCCAGGTAGCTGTGGGAATTGGTGGGTTTATAGTGAATATCCCCAGAAATAGAAACAGATGTCAAGGAAGGGAAGGGAGGAGTCTGAGATAGACCAACTGAAATTGAGGGCAGGGTTGACATTGGAAGCAAAATCAATGAACCTTTTCAATTCTGGACAAGAGAGGGAAGCAACACCGATGGTATCATCGATATATCAGAGAAAGTGTTGGGGGAGTGGTGACTGGATGATGAATGAAACTAGGAATGTTCCACGTCCTCCAAAAAGATACAGGCGTAACTGGGGCCCATGAGGGTACCTGCGGCCATCCCTCTGACTTGGCCTTTGTGGAGTTATTTCCAGTAGGTGCCTACAATGATTGTGTGCTTTACAAGTTTACTGCAGTGCTCACCTACATTGCCAGACAGAAGTAGTACAGGCAGACGAGCAAAGCATCACAATTGCTTGCAGTATTAGCAAAATCAATATTTGCCTCTTCCTTAAAGCACATGTTAAACATGTGTTCTTCTTAAGCTTTCCAAATTACCTCTGCTACCTCCATGTTCAATGTAATTAGGGGACAGGATTTGTTTCATGCTAGTTAAAACATAATTGACACTCTTTTGCATAGGGACATGCCCTTAGAAAGCATCATACCTGCTCTTGAAAAACCTTGATTGCAGATAGGAACTATATTCATCACCAACGGTTTAACACTTTACACTATTACGTATAGTTTTGAACTCCTTATTTAAAGAGACAATGAAGGCTTGTGTGAAGGGCACAGTAATGATCATGGGTAATTTGAATATGCATATTGATTGCATTAATCAAATCGGTAAGGGTAGCTTCAAAGAAAGCTTTATAGTGTGTATGAGGGATTACTTCTTAGAACAATGTATCATGGAGACACCCAGAAAGCTGGCTACTTTAGAACTGGTATTATTTAATAAGGAAGGCTTGACAAATGGTATTGTAGTTAAGGATCCTCTTGGAAGAAGTAACCACAACATTCTAGAGTTTCAAATTCAGATTGAATGCGAGACGACAGAGTCGCATACAAGAATTCTGGCATTAGGCAAAGGTGATTACGCAGGCCTGAGTAAGAAGTTGACCCGAGTGGACTGGGCAAAAACATTAAAGACAAGACAGTAGAAGAACAGTGACAATGGTTAGGAAGATATTAAATGCTTCTCAATTAAAGTATATTCCTGAGAGGAAGAAGAATCATAAAAATAGGTGAAAAATCATCCATGGTTTAACGAGGAAGTCAAGGATAACATAAAGGTAAAAAACTTCATCCTGCAAAAGTCAGTGGGCTCTGGGGGATTGGGAGAATTTTAAACGTCAGCAAAGGGTTACTAAAGACAAAATCAAAAGAGCTAAAATGAACGAGAAAAGGAAACTAGCAAAAAACATTACCACTGATGCCAAAAGCTTTTATAAGAATCATAAAAAGGAAGAGAATTGTGAAAGTAAATGTTAGCCCTTTAGAGGATGAAAATGACGAGGTAATAACGGGAAACTCGGGTATGGCAGAGGCACTAAACCAATATTTTGTCTCCGTTTTCACAGTAGAAGATAATTTATTCACAAGAACGGCAGTTACTACAGAGGAACTTGATGAAATTGCAATAACTAGGAAGAAGGTATGAAGTAAAGTGATGGGATTAAAGGCAGATAAGTCCCCAAAGCCTGGTGGCCTGCATCAGGGTATTAAAGGAGGTGGCAGCAGAAATAGTGGATGAATCAGTTATGATTTTCCAAAATTCCCTGGATTCTTGAAAGGTACCAGTGGATTGGAACATGCTAATGTGACACATTTATTCAAAAAAGAAGATAAGCAAAAAGTGGGAAACAATAGTGTAGTTAGTTTGATCGCTGCCACCACCCAAGACATTTTTCCATCCTCACCCTTGTCTGCCTTCCGGAGAGACCACTCTCTCCGCAACTCCCTTGTCCACTCCACACTCCCCTCCAACCCCACCACACCCAGCAACTTCCCCTGCAACGCAGCAAGTGCTACACTTGCCCCCACACCTCCTCCCTCACCCCCATCCCAGGCCCCAAGATGACTTTCCATACTAAGCAGATGTTCACCTGCACATCTGCCAATGTAGTATACTGTATCCACTGTACCTGGTGTGGCTTCCTCTACAATGGGGAAACTAAGCGGAGGCTTGCAGACCGCTTTGCAGAACACCTCCGCTCGGTTCGCAATAAACAACTGCACCTCCCAGTCGCGTACCATTTCAACTACCCCCTCCCATTCCTCAGACGACATGTCCATTTTGGGCCTCCTGCAGTGCTACAATGATGCCACCTGAATATTGTAGGAACAGCAACTCATATTCCGCGTGGGAACCCTGCAGCCCAATGGTATTAATGTGGGCTTCACAAGCTTCAAAATCTCCCCTCCCCCATTGCATCCCAAAACCAGCCCAGCGTGCCCCCGCCTCCATAATCTGTTCTTCCTCTCACCTATCCCCTCCTCCCACCTCAAGCCGCACCTCCAATTCCCACCTACTAACCTCATCTCGCCCCCTTAACCTGTCTGTCCTCCCCGAACTGACCTATCCCCTCCCCACCTCACCACCTATACACTCCTCTCCACCTATCTTCTCCTCTATCCATCTTCGGTCCACCTCCCCCTCTCTTCCTATTTATTTCTGAGCCCTCTCCCTATCTGATGAAGGGTCTAGGCCCGAAATGTCAGCTTTTGTGCTCCTGAGATGCTGCTTGGCCTGCTGTGTTTATCCAGCTTCACACTTTGTTATCTTGAGTTCTCCAGCATCTGCAGTTCCCATTATCTCTATAGCATTTGTTGTTATTTTGTTTATTTTTTATAAAGGAGGAGATAACTGAACACTTGGAAAAACAAAGCTTAATTCACCAGTGTCAGCACTGTTTCTTGAAGGGCAAGTTGTGCTTGATGGACTTGCTGCAGATCTTTGAGGATGTAACTGGCAAAGTAGAAAATGGGATCCAGTGGATACAATATAACTAGACTTCTAGAATGTATTTGACAAGAATTTGACATAACACTGATCCAGAAGGTTAGTTCCCAGGGAGTTAAGGTTAGAGTGTTGGCTCAGATCAAGGATTGGCTGACTGATTGAAAGAAGAGGGTTAGGATAAATGGGTCCTTCTTTGGATAGTGAACCGTAACTAGCTGGGTACCACCAGTGCTTAGACATCAACTATCTACAATCTATATAAATGACCTGCTAGCAGGGAGTGTGTGGTAACATGGTAAAGTTTGCAGATGATACTAAAATATTTGGGAATGCAGGCAGTGATGAGGAGATAGAGTTTACAGATGGATATTGATAGGCTAGGAAAATGGGCTAGAATCTGCCAGATGGAGTGTAATGTGGATAACATAGAACATAGAACATTACATTGCAGAACAGGCCCTTCGGCCCTCAATGTCACATCAACCTGTGAACTAATCTAAGCCCATTCCCCTACACTATCCCATCATCATCCATACGCTGGATAAGTGTGAGGTTGTCCATTTTAGCCAGAAAAATAAAAAGACAAATTATTAATTAAATGGGAAGCAGATTCAAAGAGTGTCTTTGTGCATGAATCACAAGTGCAGCACATAATAAGACATACAAAGGGAATCCTGGCATTTATTGCAAAAGGACTGGAGTTTAAAAGTGAAAAATTGTTTTTGCAATCTCATAAGGCATTGTTGAGTCCACATCTGAAACATTGTGCGCAGGTTTGGCCTTCTTACTTGAGGAAGAACGTTGTAGCATTAGAGGCAGTTCAGAGGAGATTCACAAGGTTGATTCCAGCATTGAAAGGGCTGTTGTACTTGGAGTGGTTGAATAGTTTGAGCTTGTACTCACTGGAGTTTAGAAGAATGTGGGAGTATCTGCTTGAGGTTTATGAAATGAAAAAAGGGATTGATAAGGTGAACATTTAACAGGTATTTCCCCTTGTGGGTCAGTCTTGAACAACAGGGTATACATATAATGATGTGGAGGTGCTAGTGTTGGACTGGGGTGGACAAGGTCAGAAATCTCATGATACCAGGTTATAGTCCAACAGGCTTATTTGAAAGCACAAGCTCCTTTTTCAGGTATTAGTGAGAGAAGTGGCATCAGATGCAGAATTTATAAGTAAACAATCAAAGGGTCACACAACTGATGAGGATGTGTTAAACAAACCTAAGATGCCATTAAATCTTTAATCAGTTAGAAGGTTTTAATTGATTAATATGTGCATGTAAACCGCCTAATTTCTTTCAAGTCACTGCCCTGAGAAAACTAAAGGTTTTATCAGTATAAAGAAAATGTGACATTTTAGGTCAGACAATGTACGTTAGGTGTGAGGCCTTGTTTAGAATCTGCTTGTGCTTTGGTTAGGAGTCAGACCCTTTTTGTTTGGGGATTTACACGTACATATAAATCAGTTAAATCCTTTTATCCTGCCAATGTTTGATTTCTGACCATAGATATAATGTGAGAGGAGGTAGGTTCAAAACTGAGAAGAGGAAAAGGCACTTCTCTCAGAGCAGTGTGAATCTGTGGAATCCACTGCCACAGAGTGCAGTCATGATTTGGGTTGCCAGTGTTGGACCGGTGTGACAAAGTCAGAAGTCTAGCACAACACCAGGTTATAGTCTACCAGGTTTATTTGAAATCACAAGCTTTTGAAGAATAGTCCCTTTGTTTGGGTGAAGAGACAAAATCAATCAACAGACTCAAGAAAGAAATAGATATGTTTCTCATCAAAAAACAGGATAAAGGGCTATGGGGAGCAGGCAGGAGAGTGGAGTTGAGATCAGGATAAAATCAGCCATGATCATATTAAATGGTGGAATGGACTCGAAGAGCTGAATTGCCTACTCCTGCTCCTCATTCTTATGTTCCTAAGGAGGAGTACGCTTGCCATAGAGGGGTTGTAGCAAAGGTTCACACTCTGATTCCTAGAAGGGCAAGGCAAGGAGTGATTGAAATGTCAGGACCTACGTTTTCCAGAGTAAAGAGTGATAATTTCATTCATAAAGTTAAAATTTATGGGCAGCGCAACTTATTAGATACAGAATTGGGTCTCTATGGGCGCCCAAGTCAGAGGACACAATTTCAGAATAAAATGTAGGTAATTTAGTATTGAGATGAGGAGGAAGTTCTTTACTCAGGAGGCAGTGAATCTTTGGAATTCTCTGACCCAGAAGGCTGTAGAGACCAAGTCATTGAATATATTCAAGACGGAGATTGATAAATTTCTCAATATTAAAGACGTCAAGAAATGTGACAATAGTGCAAGAAAATAATGTTGAGGTAGGAAATTAGACTTGATCTATTTGGCGGAGCAAACTTGGGGGGACCACATGGACTATTCATAGTTCTATTTACTCTGCTCCTATGTTTCTTCTAAGTCACTTGTGACTTAAAAGGAAGTCAAGGCAGAATTGAACAAGGATGGATGCACAAAAAAGCATTTGTCAATGATCCCCTCAATCATCAAGCTTAGAAACTCGTTATTTCTGTACTCTCTACTCCTGGCTTTCCTTGGTTGTCTGACTACAACCTCCTACCATCTGTTCCCACCCATTGGGTATTTGGCTAGCAAGCACTTCCCACTAAGCTTGAGTGGACAACTGATGGCTAATTGAAGTTGAGGTTCTGAGATTTAAGATCTACTAGATCCTATCCTGCAGGTACCAGAACTGTTTGTCACCAGCCTTGGTCACACTTATCTGTAGTTAAAGTTGTTCAAGTAATTAAATAGTTTCCACTTCCTTTTAAAGATTTGCTGATTGGTTTTACAAAAGGGAACCTTAAGTTTAACTTATTAAAAAAAGTCAAAGATAGTACATAATTGTGAAGTAAAGCATTGTTTTTATGTCTTATTTTTGACTACTTTTACATACAAGATTTTGGATGAATAACATTCAATATTAATCAACATTGTGTATTGCATTGTAAACATGCGTGCTCAGTTTATGATGTTGTAAATCCTACAAACTGGAAACCATTCCGCTGGAGGTTAATAAGGTTTTACAGCCAGCATTTTAATGACCCACATTCCATTTTATGGGCAGTACAGCAGTCAATTTTAATTAGGAAACAAACTAGATCATCATACCTTAAAGATGCACTCACATGAAATATCAAGTCTCATTAGTCAAACAGCCAATCAAGAATGTGGATGAGTATAGCATTTGTGAAGAATTGTAACAGTTATAAAATGTGGCATTATCATCAATTCCAACGTGCAATTTTACATTTATTATGTTTGTTGAGCATTGCAATACATTGCAATGTCAGCAAGGATGAGGTATCAACAGAGCAGCGAAACACATTTTTATACATTAACAAACTAGGTAAAGGAAATTGAATTAATCCCCAACTAAATGTAGCATGAATGCAATGCAATGTAAAATCACACTTGACCTGTAAGGTCAAGTCATTTTTTACTAGAATCCAGCTTTGCAGCATTAAAAGTCCAAGAGGCAACAGAGTAAGTTCCTGCTTTCTGTTTTAAGTTTAGGGATATAACTATATTAGGAATGTTGGCCGTGTGCAGTTCATTAACTGAACTCATACAATTTTATTACGAGAAA
Source organism: Stegostoma tigrinum (assembly GCF_030684315.1). NCBI lineage: Eukaryota > Metazoa > Chordata > Chondrichthyes > Orectolobiformes > Stegostomatidae > Stegostoma > Stegostoma tigrinum. The sequence continues at coordinate 58,254,777 of NC_081366.1, forward strand.
TACAAAATGTTTTCATGAAAATCTGAGGTAAAAAATGTTGGAATTTCTGCGTAAGTCTGGCAGCATGTGCAGAGAGAGTAGAATTATTGACGACTCCGTGAGTTGTCATCAAAGCTGAACAGAGTAGAGATGCAGATTTTAAATTTGCTGAAGAAGGATGAGAGGTGACTTGATAGATGTTTACAAGATGATGACAGACTTGGCTAGAGTGGACAGTCAGAGACTTTTTCCCAGGGCAGAAATGACTATTATGAGGGGGCGTAATTTTAAGGTGATTGGAGGAAGGTATAGGGGAAATGTCAGAGGTAGGCTCAACACACAGAGAATGGCAGGTGTGTGGAATGCACTGCTGTCAGTTGTAGTGGAGTCAGATATTTTAGAGACTTTTAAGTGACTCTTGGATAGGCAAGTGGAGGATAGTAAAATGTAGGGTATGCAGGATGGATTGATCTTAGGATAATAGCTTGGCACAACATCGTGGGCCGATGGGGCTGTACTGTGCTGCTCTGTTCTATGTTCTAGGTAAGAAAAATGGCATTAAGAAGTCAAGACTGTGGATGTGTGGAAAACAGACATGATTAAACTCTCCCTCCCGGGAGATGACAGCCTAATGGTATTATTGTTGGATTGTTAATCCACAGACCCAGCTAATGGTCTGGGGACTCAGGTCCAAATCCCGCTATGGCTGATGGTGGAATTTGAATTCAATAAAACATGGAATTAAGAGTCTAATGATGGCCATTGTTGATTGTCAGAAAAACAAACTAATTCACGAATATCCTCTAGGGAAGGAAACTGCCATCTTTACCTGGTCTGGCCTACCGGTGATTCTAGGCCTACAACAAATTATGACTGTTAACTGCCCTCCAGGCAATTAGGGATGGTCAAGAAATGCTGGCCTAGCCAGTGACACCCTCTTCGTGTGAATGAATAAAACTAATAAAAGTTGTGACTGCGAAATGGTATGATATAATATTATCTCCACGTGATGAAATTCATCAGTTGAAATGTTAACTCTGCTTCTCTCTCTGCAGATGCTGTATGACATGCTAATATGGTTAGACATTCACTTCAGATTTCCTGCATCCTCAGTTTTTCTTTTCTTTATGCCTACCTTGTTCTGGTTTGGCTAATACACCGATGAATTGTTAAATACTTCCAGTTTTGAAATATTAACTTTTGTTTTGTTTTTGCACAGATACTGTCAGATCTGCCAGCACTTTCTATTCAATTCTTAGCCGTTAGTATTGATAAGGACTGACTTCCTGGAAAACAAAATATTTTAGAAACTGGTCTTAGGGATGTAAATCTTTTTCTTCAGTTCAAATCTGGTAAAGCAACCAATTTTTGGAAAGCCCTGAAATGGCGCAAATAAAATCGAGACAGTTTCTAACTCAAAGTTTGCAATTAAATGAAGTGCAGAATCCTGATTTCCCGTTTCCATGGAGTTTAATACAGTTGCAAATGTAGAACTTTCTTCACTCATATTATACAGTTTGTTCTTTGTCTGTTTTTGTTCATTGTCACTGAGGAAGAGTGAAGATGTTTCCTGCATCTGTGATACTCTGTGATTAATCATTACGTGGCACTTGAAAATGACACTGGCTGACTCAGTCGCTGATTTTCCTCTCTATCCAAATACTCTCAAAATGCTTTGTAGCAGGTGATTTTAATGACACAAGATAATTGGATCCATTGTGAAAGTGACATTTTTTTTGTGTGTGAGAGAGAGAGGGGGGGGGCGCATGAAAATGAGATGAAATTTCAGTATCAGTGACACCATTAAATGAACTAAGAACACATATGAAAAGCCATCCTTGGATCGTGGACTGGAAATTTGTATCTGTGAAGAGGTTTAGAGGAGGAGGGAATAAAAGGATTTCTAATGTGGTTGTATAAATGGAAGCACACAAGTTGAATGTGGTAACGTAAACATCTTTAGGCCCATTGATAACTAAGTGTGGAGCTGGATGACCACAGCAGGCCAAGTAGAATCTTAGGAGCCCAAAAGCTGACTTTTTGGGTTAGGTCCATTGAACTCATTTATTCAAGTGACCAATAGATAGATGATTTCTAATTTATCTAACCTCTTAAATAACGCATTATGTCCAAGTCAAGAGAAAATCTTCTTTAAGTCATTTCAACTAAATAGCTTCCGAAGTAAAATATTACATATTATCAATTTAATTTTATAAGTCGTGAACTGGGTAGATACCCAACTAATGTGGAATACTTGAACACATCCTGACTTTTCATTTCTTTTATAGCCAGATGTATGCCTCTTTCCAAGGAAGTAACAATAACATTGTTAAATAAGTACTTATTCTGGAGATATTTATTTTTATCCAGTATAAAAATGGAATTCAATTAGAAATCAAATAAAATCTTTAAAATTGTGGAGAGGCTTAATGAGGAAGAAGAAGAAAAGGCTTTTCCAGTTTTGGGATACTCCATAAATAATAACTATGAACATAATATTTTCAGAAATATATTCAAACCCACTTCATCCTGAATACAGTGGCTCAGTGATAAGCACAGCTGCCTCACAGCACTAGGGAGCGGGGTTCAATTCCAGCCTCAAGTGACCATATAGAGTTTGCACATTCTCCCCTTGTCTGTGTGAGTTTCCTCTGGGTGATCCGATTTCCTCCCACAATTCAAAAATGTACGGGGAAGGCAGATTGGCTATGCTGAATTGCCCATAGTGCCCAGGGATATTTAGGTTGGGTGCAGTGTGAACTTGTTGGGCCAAATGGCCTGTTTCCATACTGTAGGGATTCTATGATTCTCTGAATATGAACTTTGTTGCCTCAAGGAGCAGTTAAGTGAATAGCATTGGCACATTTAAAAGTAAACTACTCAAGAAGGCGAGAGATTGAAAGTAGAATAATAACTTAATAGAGTGAGGCGTGGGAAGGAGGATCTCATGTGGAGCCTTCACATAAACATTGACCTGTTGGGCTGGTTTAACACAGTGTGGAGCTGGAGGAACACAGCCAGCCACGCAACACCAAAGGAGCAGGAAAGTTGACATTTCGGAAGAAGAGTCCCGATGCGAAACGGCAACTTTCCTACTCCTCTGATGCTGCCTGGCCTGCTGTACACCTCTAGCTCCGCACTGTGTTATCTCTGGCTCCAGCATCTGAAGTTCTTGCTATCTCTGGCTGGTTGACTCATTTCGGATGGAGAGTTGTTTGTGAGCATGTTTCATTGTTCTTCAATGATATTATGAAATAAGAATAACCATAATCTCTGTAAGCTTTGCTATGCAGTAAAATTATATTTTAATTACTTCGTCAATTTCATTTTCCTGCCCTATTCCTATGTTTCTATTTCCCAATAATCTATTGATTTCAAATCTTGAAGATAATTAATGGCAATCCACAGTACTTGGGCTTAATGAATTCCATAGATTCACCACTCTGAGTGAAGATATTTCTTTTATCTCAATACTAAAGAGCTGAACATTATCCTGAGACTATGACTCCTTGTTTTAGACTCTTCTGAGAGTGTATGCCCATCCTGTACAATCTATGACTGTGCTCTCATCTCAGTAATCAGTCTACTGAACTTAATTACACCCCTTCTAAGGCACATCTTTATGTAAAGAATGGAAAATTGTATATATTATTCCAAATGTGGTCTTACCAATGTTCCATATCATTTCAACAATACATTGTAATCTTTTACTTAAATGCCCTTGAACATACCCAAGCAAATAGCTTGATTAATTGTTTGCCAAACATCCATGTTTCAGTTCTGGGTGTAATGACAAGGTGAGGAGGAATGAACTGGCTTCAGCTTTTGTGCTCCTGAGCTGCTACTTGGCCTGCTGTGTTCATCCAGCTTCACACTTTGTTATCTTGGCTTCCTTAAGCCAGTTTGATTAGCTCCAACACACATTTAACATTAACACAAGGCTATACCTCTCTCCAATTAAAATGTAGTCAAGTATTTTGCTGTGTGCAATAGGGAGCTAATCAAACAGATAATCTTGAGAAAAAGGATGAACTAACATGTCCAGGCAAACACACACATACATGGTAACAAACACACATAAATACCGGGAAAATGGGTTGAAACTGTATTTTATTGATAAGATCTTTTCAATTCATCTTAAATGAGCCTTTTTGTACTTAATAAATTTGTATGCTTTTGTTCAGAGGTACAAGCCTCATGCATATATGTTTACAAACTCACTGCTGTGGTAACCAAATTGCTGAAATATAATTTATGGTCATTCAAGCAGGTTGCTCTGTGAGACCTGACTTGCCCAGTATTACCATGAGCTGGGACGATAACAAAATGTAAAGAGAATTAGTGTCCAATACATAGGTCGCACAGTGGCTCAATGGTTATCACTGCTGCCTCACAACTCCAGGGACCCAGCATGGCTCCACCCTCAGGTGACTGTATAGATTCTGAACATTATCCCTACATCTGTGAGGGTTCCCCCGAGTGCTTCAGTTTTCTCCCACACTCCAAAGACGTGCAGGTTAGGCAGATTGGCCATGCTAAATTACCTATAGGGTCCAGGGATGTGCTGGCTATATGGATTAGCCATGGGAAATGCAGGGATAGGGTAGAGGGATGAACCTGTATTGAATGCTGTTTGGAGGATTAGTGTGGACTTGATGCGATGAGTGGCCTGCTTCCTCAAAGTAGGGATGTTACAATCTACAAAAGAAAATTTTAAAAAAGCTGTTTTGAGTTCTTTGGTTGCCTTTGAAGTGTAAGGTTTTAACCTGAGGTTGATGTTGATTAGTAGGTTTCTTGTCTGCAGTCAATCATAGCAAAAATTGCAGTTGCTGAAAATACTTGGTTCTTTGATTTTTTTTCTATTTATTGGCATTTCTATGGGAGCTGAATGTCAACATCTACAGAGAAAGCTAAAAGAGAGAGCAGCTTCTCTTCAATTATCTGCCAAAATGCTTCCAGAATGTCCCTTGAAATATTAGCAGCTTCCTTGTGTGTGTTTCATAAGATTCCTCCGGCCAGTCTGTCTATGATAGCCGTTATGTCAGTTTCCACTGCTTTTAATTTCTTAATGGCTTCCTGAGATGTTTCAATGGTTGAAAGCCTCGTTGTTATCGCACAATGAGGAATTTATTTTTAAAAAGAGTTTTACCCATTATCCTTTGGTATGTGGTGGTGGCCTGGGGTGTGTAGTGCTGGTTTCAATACTGATAGCATAATGAGTTTACATTTAAGCTTTTGTTCCTACAATATCTTCAGTGGAAAAGTATAATTGTCATACAGAGGCATTTGAATGTTTCATTGGGAGCTGTACATTCCAACTGATAAATATTAATATCTCAGCTAATTATCCCTTGGATAGCTTTTTCCCAGGACTGGTTGTCATATTTGTATATTCCTGGCAATTTGGCTACTTTTGGATAAGGTAACGTCAGGAGCTCTTTTAAAATGTCCCAGCTCATTTTTAACTGTTTTTCTCTCAGTCCCTAGGCCAATGGTTTTCAGCACATAATAGAGATCGTGGCGGATCAGGCAGTATTCATAAAGAGAGAGAGAGAGAGAGAGAGAGAGAGCTAATGTTTCGAGTCAAGATGATTCTTCATCAAGATTCATCAAGACTCAAAATGTTAGCTTGCTCTCTCTCCATGGATTTTGCCTGACCCACTATGATCTCCAGCATTTGTTGTTTTCAGTACAGATTCCAGAGTGTGCAGTAATTTGCTTCAATGTCTTTCAAGTTAGACAATGAAATTTTAAGGATTATAGTTTGTATTTTATATCATCATGATGTGTGATTCATATATAAGTGCACAAATCTCTCTATATACCAACAATTACAGGTCTCTCACCTTTTAAAGAAATGTTCTGTTTTTCTGCCCTTTCTACCAATGTGGATATTTTCATACTCCTCACAGAACCCCATCTGCTGCCTTCATGCCTGAATCATGTAATCATTTTATATCATTTTACAGCCTATTTATGAGCTCCTCAGAGCTGATCTTTGCTTTACCTTGTGGTTTAAGCTAATACTAACATCTGTATGTTGAGATAATTGTATCGAGTATGCCAAGTGGTCGGTATCTGCACATTCACAGCCTGAGGCTGTTCGCTCCTTCGCATTAAATAAGGCTCTTCAACACCTTATGTACTGTGACACTCCTTTGTTTATGCCCTTGCATAGGTTATCAAATGCAGCTCCAAGTTCTGAAAAAAACTCCAAATGTTTTCATATGCTCAATCTAGACTGTCTTCTGATGTTAGTGCTGTTAGTGTCATGTGATCAGTTACAGTCATGATTCATGTGAATCTTATTATACTATAACTTTGCTGATAATGCAAAACTGGCTAGCAATCTTGGTTATTTCTGGCACAGCTCCTTTCTTTAGGTCCTTGCAGTGTATTTTAAAATACTGAGGTTTAAGCATTAATCTGTGTGACACCCTACTTGTCACAAACTGCCATTCTGAATTTAACCATTTATTCTTTTTCTCTTTTCTATCCTTAATCCAGGCTAATATACCTTCGCCAATTTCATTGAGTCATTGAGATGTACAGCACAGAAACAAACCCTTCGGCCCAACTTGTCCACGCCAACCAGGTATCCTAGATAAACCTAATACCATTTGCCAGCATTTGGGCCATATCCCTCTAAACCCTTCATATTCATATACCTATCCAGATGCCTTTTAAATGTTGTAATTTTACCATCTCCACCAGTTCCTCTGGTAGCTCATTCCATACATGCACCAACCTCTGCGTGAAAAAGTTGCCCCTTAGGTCCCTTTTAAATTTTTCACCTCTCGCCTTAAACCTATGCCTTCTAGTTTTGGACTACCACCACAGGGAAAAGACCTTGTCTATTTACTCTATCCATGTCCCTCATGATTTTATAAACCTCTATAAGGTCACCCCTCAGCCTCTGACACTTCAGGGCTCTCCCTATTGCTCAAACCCTCCAGTCCTAGTGATGTGAACACTCATTTTGTATGACACCTTATCGAATGGTTTCTAAAGTCCAGATGTAAACCATTTGTCCTGCTAATAACATCCCCAAAAATATTCAGTAACTTTTTCATTGGACTATGTTGATTTGCTTAATGCTGTTGTGATTAGCATCGACAAGCAGAAATGAAAAACGACACCCAAAGGACCAAAGAGATGCGAACTCATAGATTGGCCTATAGTTTGTAGTGCGTCTTTTTAATCAACATCTTTGCAGCTAATATAAATCTGGAATGAAATATATATTAGAACTGTGTGTTGAGCTGGATGAACACAGCAGGCCATGCAGCATCTTTTGTGCTCCTAAGATGCTCCTTGACTTGCTGTGTTCATCCAGCTCCACACTTTGTTATCTTGGATTCTTCAGCATCTGCAGTTCCCTTTGTCTCTTGTCACAATATATTAGAACTGCTCAGTTTATTGGAAGATAGTGCTGTTCTATGTCTTTTAAAAAAAAACATGATTCATATGAAACATTGCAAAAGTACAACCTATCAGTCCATTTCATTGTCCATTTGTTATTATTCACTGAAAATTGTGTTTTGTAATCATTCTCAGTGGATGTTCACCTAAAACTAACGAGAAATGCCTGACAACCGACACACAACTTTATGTCACAAGTCGATCATTTTGCCTCAGTAGGTTTTGAAATCTGATTTGCAAGAGCAATTACAGTTTTTGCTTCCCTGAATCTGAGCAGGGAATCAAATGCACTTTTCCATTTTTGATGCCTCTGTTTATGAGGAAAACATTTTGCTAAAAATGAAGAAAAGTGATGTTTTTGCTAATGATACTATCTAAATGTTATGTAATCTCATCATATTCTTCAGCTCACTGGAGGGGAAATATTTTATTCAGTCAGCCTGTGCTGAACCAATGTCCTCTGCAAAAGCTGTTTGCAAATCCATTGTAATCAATTATTACACTGTTGCTTAAAGGGAGCTGTAAACGTAGTTCTCCATCATGTGCTAAACTGCTATATAAGCACTGATCTCCTGATATCAATTTACATGGGGCAAATAGATTTCTGGACAAGACGCTCAGGATTATGGGGTCTTTCCTGTCCCATTGACAACTACTCACCCTCCCAGCCTGATCGTTTGCAATTCCTTTGTCTGCCTAACTGTCTTTCTCTCTCTTTGGGCTCTATCCTATCATTTATTCCCTCCCCCACCCACCTCCCTGCATGTAAACTGACATTTTCCCAAAAAACATCAGTTCTGAGGATGGGCCATTGGACCCGAAACATTAACTCTGTTTTCTCCTCCATAGATGCTGCCAATCCTGCTGAGCTTTCCCAGCAACTTTACTTTTGCTCAGGATTACGGGGTTCCCTGAATGCTTGAGCCTGTCCACAGCATGCGCCTTTTCTCTTTCTCTTTGCTCCCTCAGGCTGTATGACTTCCAGCTGACTAGGAAGTACTCGAGTAGAATGCGGAGCATTAAGGAGCCTGCATCTACACCTGGAGCATATGCAGCTGAGGTGGGTTGGTGGTGATGGATGTCCGATGCTAAACCTTAAAGCTGTGTTTTAGTCTGGAGTAATGAGAATTCTGATCCCAACCCTAATGGCAGATTCCATCCCCTTAGTGGATTGTGTGGTGCTGGTGGAGGTAATTTGTGTGTGTGTGCATCTATGTGTGTTGGGGGCAAGTGTGGGTGTTTGGGGAAGGAAGAAAGAAGGCTGAGGGTGGGTTGCATGGGGAGACAGTGGAGTGTGTTTTAATATGAGAGAGCAGGTCAGGTTTCTGATGGTTGTCAGAAACACTCTTCCTCCTTGTTCACAAGCAACACATTTAATCTTATACTCAGCTGCTATCACCTTATTTCTGCAGATAGTAGGAACTGCAGTTGCTGGAGAATCTGAGATAACGAGGTATAGACCTGGATGAACACAGCAGGCCAAGCAGCATCAGAGCAGCAGGAAGGCAGTCATTTTGGGCCTAGACCTTTCTTCAGAATTTTATTTGCTCCCTCAGGCTGCATGACTCCCAGTTGACTAGGGAAAACTCGAGTAGGATTCAGAGTTTTCTGAAGAAGGGTCTAGGCCCGAAACGTCAGTCTTCCTGCTCCTTGATGCTGGTTGGTCTGCTGTGTTCATCCAGCTCTACACTTTATTTCTGCTACCAGTTTTCTCAAAACAAGAAAAAATTAAAACAAAAAACATAAAATACTAAAAACCTGAAAAAAAAACAAAGTTCTGGAGAAACTCAAAAACTGTAGAGAAAAAAAAAACAAATTTAATGTTGAGTCCAGTGATCCTTTGTCAGAGTTTCTCCAGCACGTTGTTTATTCTTCCCACAACAAGGGAGAAGTTGGGGTCGATTTTGTAATTTTAAAAAATGTTAATGTCTTACCCATCCCCAAACCATCTAATGTTACTGGGTAATCTACTTAATGTGCTTGATTCCAGTTTTCTCTGTTATAAAGTTTCTCAAGTGAATTTACATGCCAACGAACATATCAAAAGTCCATTCTTCTTATGGGACCCCATTGAAGAGACATGTGCAAGTTTACCTTAACATTTGACCCTGCTTACTTCATTCAACAGAGCTGCACAGATGTAGCCTACTATAATTTATTTACATCAGCTTTATCTATAAAATGGATGTTCAGGAGACATTGAGCAGAAAATTTCAATTGCATCAGGACAATTGCATTAGCTGCTTACAATCTGAAAGTCAAAAGTGATAACTGTACCTGTGAAATTAACATTTTATTACCGTTACATCTCCCATTTATCCTTTTTATTGCTGAATCAGTGACATTAAAGGTGGAAATTAATGTAAAGATACTCTGCTTTGAAATGTTTGGCCTGTGAAAGATATTGTGAAGTAATAGACTGTAATAAATACAGAATGAGGATATTAAGCTATAAATCAATGTAGAAATGACTTGTTGACAGAATTGAGAAAAAAACCCACTAAATTCAATTTTACGTACTCAAGCTCAGAAAGGCCTAGCCTCACAGTAGTAGTAGTAGTGCAGATTCACCAGAATGACACAGGGTAAACAAGTGAAGATAGTTTGTATAAATTTGTTTTGTATCCCGTTGAGTTTAGAAGATTGAGGGAATGACTCAATTGTGCTACAGAGGACTACAATTGATTGGTGGGTACAATAATTTCCTTTGGGGGGAATCTAAACCAAAGATGATTAATCCTAAAATGAGAGATAGTTCACTTAAGAATGAAATTAGAAAACACTTTTACATGCAAAAGTTTGTAGAAATTTAGAATTCTCATGCAAAGTGGCTATAGATACTAGGATGTTTGGTGCTTGCAAGAACGAAACCAATCGATTTTTATTTTGTAATTGGCAGAGAGAAATCTGGAAAGATGATTAGCAACTGAAATTTGAGGTAGAGTTCAGCCATGATTCATGACTGTAATTTTGTACTCTACCAGCCCCCTTAGTATTCCAATACTTTGGATATGCCCAATTTAATGTGAAAGGTAAATGGCCTAAGCAGACACTGAGCATTCATGTCAGTATCATGGTCAGATTCAGAAAACAATGCCAGTGATGGATTGACTCTTTTTTAAAAAAAAATGGTAATCTTCTAACTTCACATTCTGTATCACAGAGAGAAAGAGATTGACTAGCTCCTCAAAAGTAGCACCGAACCAAGATATTGGAAATCTGAAATGAAAACTGAAACTACCTTGGAAACTCAGCAGATCTAATAGGATCTGAGGAGAGAAAAACAGAGTTAACATTTTGTGTCCAGTATGACGCTTGTTCTGATTTAAAAAACCTTAAACTTTTATAATGACTCCAAAGTAATGTGGCTTGATTTTCAGTGCAGTACCCCAGTGAGGCATAAGAAGGCACCCAAGAAATAGGCGTCAAACCATCTAAAAATATGGAGGATAATGGTTTTCTCTTTCAGAATATAGCCATAGAGAAGAGACCCAGAATGTAGGTTTTTAACTTATGCAGATTTGCACTCTGGACTTTCCTGTACTTTTTGTTTTCGGCAGCACAGCTCTTTAAAAGTACAGCTATCTCTTTAGTCCTTTAGAATGAGTCCTTTTGTGAAGAAGACATAAAAGAACTAACATTGTCTACTTATTGCACAATAAGCATGAGACAAGGACATGCGGCAACAGGTTAGTTGCTGTCACAGATAGAAATCCACATAAATTGCTGGTATCCAGGCAGATGACCTTGTATTACTTCAATTACAACTGAAGATGTAAACCTTTCTATAGGCTGTAAAGTGACTGTAGAGTTTGTACTACCTCAAATTAAGGAGATTACCTAGAATGCAGAAAAGAAGTCTCAAAGCTTCAGACCAAATTTAGGGCCACTGAAACTTCAGTCAGGCAATGGAAAGATGACAAAACATTATTGTATGCAACAAATCTTTGCAATCATATGCAGATAATATCAATTTAAGTTTGATATATTTAGAGAAAATTTTCAAATCTTAGAAGAGACCAAGAAAATTTGCTATAACTTCAAATAGCTGGTAAGAAGCTCTCCAGAAAGAAACAGACTGCTATGTCAAAATTGGCTCATAATAATATTCATGGGTCAGAATTTGTTAGTAGATAACAATTGCAGCTGGAGAACACAAAGGAATCCGATCAATAAGCTGTGGAAATATCAGAGGTCTTTCCAGCCCAATGAGATTCTTTTGTATCCATCAATTTGCTAATTTTCTGCAGGCAAGCAGGAGAGAATGCAAGAGAGAACAAGGTGTAGAGCTGGATGAACACAGCAGAGCAAACAGCATCAGAGGAGCAGGAAGGCTGACATTTCGGGCCAAGACCTTTCTTCAGAAATGGGGGAGGGGAGGGAGTTCTGAAATAAATAGGGAGAGAGGGGGAGGCAGATGGAAGATGGATAGAGGAGGATATAGGTGGAGAGAAGACAGACAGATCAAAGAGGCAGGATGGAGCCAGTAAAAGTGAGTGTAGGTGGGGAGGTAGAGAGGAGATAGATCAGACCGGGGAGGACGGACAGGACAAGGGGGCGGCATGAGGCTAGTAGGTAGGAGATGGGGGTGGGGCTTGTGGTGGGAGGAGGGGATAGGTAGGAGGAAGCACAGGTTAGGGAGGCAGGAATGAGCTGGGCTGGTTTTGGGATGCGGGATGGGGAGGCAAGATTTTGAAACTTGTGAAGTCCACATTGATACCATTGGGCTGCAGGGTTTCCAAACGGAATATGGGTTCCTGTTCCTGGAACCTTCAGGTGGCATCGTTATGGCACTGCAGGAGGCCCAGGATGGACATGTCATCTGAGGAATGGGAGGGGGAGTTGAAATGGTTCGCGACTGGGAGGCGCAGTTGTTTAGTTTGAAACACGCATAGGTGAGAATGCATATGTCCTACACATCCTCTGAAAAAAACAAGAATGCAGTTGGACATCAAATTTTGTGGGGTTGGGGAAATTGGAATGAAAATGTTGAATGTTGAGTTTGGACTGGATTGGCCAACATTTCAAGGATTTTATTAAAACATTTTCTTTATATCAGCAGGGAACTATTAGTTCCAGCAGTAAATGCTGAATGTGACTCAGGAAATGAAAGAAGCACAATAAGACCACAACGTGTTCAGCATCTTATGTAACAGAGACTTCAGGAAATGAAATAAGCAGAATTTTAGAATGGTAATTGAGATGCGAACCTCATCCCTGTACCTTCAAGTAATTTGGGTGCAAATGACCACATTATTTGTATTTCTGCGTCATCACTGTATATTTGCTGCAAAATGAGAGGGGAAAGTAATATTGGACTTTCTATGTAATTGAACAAATATTCAACCTCTTATCTCTAACATTTTCTGCAGAAGGAATAGGAGTACACACAGCTTTAGTAAGAGACCATTTCTGCAATAAAAATATATTGCCTGAGGCCATGAGATCTGCAATGATCTCATCTTACCGGGTTGTCCTACCTGAAATCTCTGGTACTGACAACACCAAGGTTGGTCCCTTTATAGACCATGTGTGGATATCTGTATCCCTGAAGATTTAGCTCATGTGCTTGGCTTTATGAAATACCACAAACTTACATTTGTAATCTGACCAGTCTGAGGAGCTGTCATTCTTCTACTCCCATCAAAACTAAACAGTTGGCAGAATCCATAGAGCAATGCGGGTGCTTGTTGAATCTATGGCAGAATTGGATGTTAGTGGCCTAGCATGTGATAATACTGAGAGCAACTCATGCCATATTTTACGTATTGCATAAGTAACCAGTTGAGATTCTTGCTAGGCAAAAGCGAATTGCTAATTGTTAAGAATTATTGTATGTTAAACACCTTAATAAAAGACCGTGTCCCCTCATTCCTATTTAATATTCATATTCAATTATCAAACTCAACATCAGAAAAATTTGACAAGGAAACTGGAGCGAGCACCTGGTGGACTCAGCTTGCCCCTTGCTCTGAAGGCAGTCTATGTTGGAAATGGACACCAACATCTCAGAGTACAATCCACGGAAACCAGCCACATGCATTCAACATCTACAGAAGTTGCACCTGACATGTGCCAGTCTCTAAGAAATTCCATGGCAAATCTCCAGTCCACTTGCCATGTGCTTCTGCACCTTTGCTGTACTAAGGACTATCATTGTAATGATGCAGTAATAAAGGACATTGCACACTCAAGGACATGAACTCAGCTCATGATGGGACCAAGCTGCAACTCCAGGCACTTCACTTTCTGTCATAGCGCTCACTCACTCTTAGCCCCCGTGGATACTGAAAGCATCCTGGCCTCAGATAACAAAGTGTGCATTTAGTGCAGTGACATGGGTAATAAGCTTGTCGTGTTTGTCAGTAGGCCTCAGTCAATTCAAAGGGGGTATCCGAGTGCATTCCAGCACAGTAAGTCATGGGCAGCCTCTGACATCACTTCAGGCCCTGTTTGGAGTAGTCAGAGTCAGGATACTTTGCTGATAAGTAGTCAAGAACTGGATTTTGGGCAGCCCATCACCAATATCAAATTTTCTGCCCTATTATGGCATGCTTTCCTCGTGGAAAGAGACAGGTAATATTGGAGATGAAAGCGAGTGCATGGCTATTTCTGTGATAATGGGAACTGCAGATGCTGTAGAATCCAAGATAACAAAGTGTGGAGCTGGATGAACTCAGCAGGCCAAGCAGCATCTCAGGAGCACAAAAGCCGACGTTTCGGGCCTAGACCCTTCATCAGAGAAGGGGATGGGGAGAGGGAACTGGAATAAACAGGGAGAGAGGGGGAGGGGACCGACGATGGAAAGAAAAGAAGACAGGTAGAGGGGAGAGTACAGGTGAGGAGGTAGGGAGGGGATAAGTCAGTCCGGGGAAGACGGACAGGTCAAGGAGGCGGGATGAGGTGGTAGGTAGGAAATGGAGGTGCGGCTTGAGGTGGGAGGAAGGGATGGGTGAGAGGAAGAATAGGTTAGGGAAGCGGAGACAGGCTGGGCTGGTTTTGGGATGCAGTGGGGGGAGGGGTCGAGCTGGGCTGGTTTTGGGATGCAGTGGGGGAAGGGGAGATTTTGAAGCTTGTGAAATCCACGTTAATACCATTGGGCTGCAGGGTTCCCAAGCGGATTATGAGTTGCTGTTCTTGCAACCTTCGGGTGGCATCATTGTGACACTGCAAGAGGCCCAAGATGGACATATTGTCTGAGGAATGGGAGGGGGAGTTGAAATGGTTCGCGACTGGGAGGTGCAGTTGTTTGTTGCGAACCTAGCGGAGGTGTTCTGCAAAGCGGTCCCCAAGCTTCCGCTTGGTTTCTTCAATGTAGAGGAAGCCACACCAGGTACAATGGATACAATATACCACATTGGCAGATGTGCAGGTGAACATCTGCTTGATATGGAAAATCATCTTGGGGGCTGGGATAGGGGTGAGGGAGGAGGTGTGGGGGCAAGTGTAGCACTTCCTGCAGTTGCAGGGGAAGGTGCTGGGTGTGGTGGGGTTGGAGGGGAGTGTGGAGCAGACAAGGGAGTCGCGGAGAGAGTGGTCTCTCCGGAAGGCAGACAAGGGTGGGGATGGAAAAATGGCTTGGGTGGTAGGGTTGGATTGTAGATGGTGAAAGTGTCGGAGGATGATGCGTTGTATCCGGAGGTTGTGGGGTGGTATGTGAAAACAAGGGGGATCCTCTGGGGGCGGTTGTGGCGGGGGCGGGGTGTGAGAGATGTGTTGCGGGAAATGCGAGAGTCCAAAACTTGACATACTGCATTGCCAGCTGGAGATTCTGTACGTGTGAATATTGGATTGTTAATTTACAAGATTTGTGCTCCTGACAGGAACAGAAGTTCATATTTCTCTTCAGTTCAGAAGAGGAACTTGTGTCTGTCCAGATGGAGCCGTGTTTGTTCATCAGTATTGGGCTTGTGAACATCTTTAGCCTTTTTGTTGTTTCTGGATTTATCTTCCCTATGAGAACTGACAGCCTCAAACAGCAATAAATCCGAGACATCACAGATTTTATTGCCTATATGTTGCAAAGGAGATAGTTGAGCAAGTATAAATGACTTGTACAGTTAAGATTGTGGATCATCAGGAATCAAGCAGACAAGATAGACCAAGAGTAAATCGATCAAACTTTAACCTTCAACATCACATCAGTGACATTTTGTTTCAAACTGGCAGTTAGGTTTGGGAGATAACAAGAACTGGCTGATCACAACTGGCCAAGCAACATCAGAGGAACAGGAAAGCTGACATTTTGGTCCTAGACCCTTCTTCAGAAATGGGGGAGGAGAAGGAGATTCTAAAGTAAATAACGAGAGAGCGGGTGGTGAAGGTGCATAGAGAAGATAGGTGGAGCGGAGGCAGATAAATCAAAGAGGTGGGGATGGAGCCAATAAAGGTGAGTGTAGGTGGGGAGGTAGGGAGGGAAAAGTCAGCCCAGGGAGGACGGACAGGTCAAGGGGGCAGCATGATGCAAGTAGGAAGGAGATGGGGGTGGGGCTTGAGGTAGGAGGAGGGGCTGGGTGGGAGGAAGGACAGGTTTGAGAGGTGGGAACAAGCTGGGCTGGTTTTGGGATTCAGTAGGGAGAGGAGAGATTTTGAGGGTTGCAAAGTCCACATTAATACCATTGGGCTGCGAGGTTCCCAAGTGGAATATGAAGTACTGTTCCTGCAACCTTTGGGTGGCATTGTTGTGGCACAGTAGGAGGACCAGGATGGATATGTCGTCCAAGGAATGGGAGGGGGAGTTGAAATGGTTCGCGACTGAGAGGTGCAGTTGTTTAGTGCAAACTGAGCATAGGTGTTCTGCAAAGTGGTCCCCAAGCCTCCACATGGTTTCGCCGATGTAGAAGAGGCCACAACGGGAACAGTGGATACAGTATACCACATTAGATGTGCAGGTGAACATCTGCTTGGTGTGGAAAATCTTCTTGGGGCCTGAGATAGGGATGAGAGGGGAGGTGTAAGGGCAGGTGTAGCACTTCTTGCGGTTGCAAGGAAAAGTGCCGAGTGTTCTGGAGCTGGAAGGGAGTGCGGAGTGGACAAGGGAGACCCGGAGAAAGTCGGCGTCCAGAAAACAGATAAGGGCGGGGAGGAAAAATGTCTTTTGTAGTTGAATCGGAGTGCAGATGGCAGAAGTGTCAGAGGATGATGCGTTGGATCTGGAGGTTGGTGGCGTAGTACGCGAGGACGAGGGGGATTCTGTTTCGGTTGTTCTTGTGGACAGCGGGTGTGAGCGATGAGTTGCGGGAAATGTGGGAGATATGTTCGAGGGTGTTCTTGACCACTGAGCAGGGGTAGTTGTCGTCCTTGAAAAACGAGGCATCTGAGATGTTCGGGAGTGGAATGCCTGATCCTGAGAGCAAATGCAGCGGAGGTGAAGGAGTTGGGAATAGGGGATGGCATTTTTGCAGGGGGTGGGAGGGGATGTATTCTAGGCAGCTGTGGGAGTCGGTGGGGTTGAAATGGACATTGGTTTCCAGGTGATTGCCAGAGATGGAAACAGAGGTCCAGGAGGGACAGAGAGGTATCAGAGATGGCCCAGGTGAACTTAAGGTGGGGGTGGAAGGTGTTGGTGAATTGGATGAACTGTTCGAGCTCCTCATGGGAGCACAAAGCGGCGTCAATACATTCATCAATGTAGCGGAGGAAGAGGTGGGGTTTAGGGCCAGTGTAGCTGCGGAAGAGGAAATGTTCCACGTAACCTACAAAGAGGCAGGCATAGTTTGGGCCCATGCGGGTACCCATGGCCACCCCCTTTGTCTGCTGGAAGGGGGAGAACCTCTGTAGGAACATAGAACATAGAACATTACAGCACAGTACAGGGCCTTCGGCCCTCGATGTTGTACCGACCTGTCATACCGATCTCAAACCCATCTAACCTACACTATTCCATGTATGTCCATATGCTTATCAAATGATGACTTAAATGTATCTAAAGTTGGCAAATCTACTACCGTTACAGGCAAAGCGTTCCATTCCCTTACTACTCTCTGAGTAAAGAAACTACCTCTGACATCTGTCCTATATCTTTCACCCCTCAATTTAAAGCTATGCTCCCTCGTGCTCGCCTTCACCATCCTAGGAAAAAGGCTCTCCCTATCCACCCTATCTAGCCCTCTGATTATTTTATATGTTTCAGTTAAGTCACCTCTCAACCTTCTTCTCTCTAATGAAAACAGCCTCAAGTCCCTCAGCCTTTCCTCATAAGACCTTCCCTCCATACCAGGCAACATCCTAGTAAATCTCCTCTGCACCCTTTCCAAAGCTTCCACATCCTTCTTATAATGAGGTGACCAGAACTGTACACAATACTCCAAGTGCGGCCGCACCAGAGTTTTGTACAGCTTCACCATAACCTCTTGGTTCTGGAACTCAATCCCTCTATTAATAAAAACTAAAACACTGTCTGCCTTCTTAACAGCCCTGTCAACCTGGGTGGCAACTTTCAAGGATCTGTGTACATGGACACCGAGATCTCTCTGCTCATCTACACTACTAAGAATCTTATCATTAGCCTAGTACTTTGCCTTCTGGTTACTCCTACAGAAGTATATCACCTCACACTTGTCTGCATTAAACTCCATTTGCCACCTCTCAGCCCAGCTCCGCAGCTTGTCTATGTCTCTCTGCAACCTACAGCATCCTTCGTCACTATCCACAACTCCACCGACCTTAGTGTTGTCTGCAAATTTACTAACCCATCCTTCTACGCCCTCCTCCAGGTCATTTATAAAAATGACAAACAGCAGTGGACCCAACACTGACCTTTGCAGTACACCACTAGTAACTGGTCTCCAAGATGAACATTTCCCATCAACTACCACCCTCTGTCTTCTTTCAGCAAGCCAATTTCTGATCTGAACTGCTATATCTCCCACAATTCTATTCTTCCGCATTTTGTACAATAGCCAATTGTGGGGAACCTTATCGAACGCCTTGCTGAAATCCATATACACCACATCAATTGCTTTACTCTCATCTACCTGTTTGGTCACCTTCTCAAAGAACTCAATAAGGTTTGTGAGGCACGACCTTCCCTTCACAAAACAATACTGACTATCCCTAATAAATTTATTCTTTTCTAGATGATTATAAATCCTATCCCTTATAACCTTTTCCAACACTTTGCCAACAACTGAGGTAAGGCTCACTGGTCTATAATTACCAGGGTTGTCTTTACTCCCCTTCTTGAACATGGGAACCACTTTTGCTATCCTCCAGTCATCTGGCACTATTCCTGTAGACATTGACGAGTTTAAGATCAATGCTAAAGGCTCGGCAATCTCCTCCCCGGCTTCCCAGAGGATCCGAGGATAAATCCCATCCGGCCCAGGGAACTAATCTATCTTCACCCTCTGAAGGATTTCTAATACCTCTTCCTTGTGAACCTCAATCCCACCTAGTCTAGTAGCCTGTATCTCAGTATTCTCCTCGACAACATTGTCATTTTCTAGCGTGAATACTGTTGAAAATTATTCATTTAGCGCTACCCCTACCTCATCTGACTCCACACACAACTTACCACTACTATCCTTGATTGGGCCTAATCTTACTTTCATCATTCCTTTATTCCTTAAATACCTATAGGAAGTTAGGTTTAGGGGTCGTTTGCAATCAGTTGGAAAGTGTATCATTTATTCCTCAAAACTCTATGCAGACTCTCAAAAATTTAGATAAATGAATTGCTTCTGATAATGCTGAAGCTAAATAAAATTGGTTAAATGCATTAAATTTCCTTAGACGTTGAGAAAATGTATTTGTCTGGTTCTGAAAAAGAAAATCACATCATTCTATCTGACTCAGTGTCGGAATAAATGTTAGCTTACTGTCTCTCCATGGTTGCTCTCTGAATCGCTGTGATCTCCAGCATTTGTTGTTTTCAGTATATAACCCAATGTGTTGTGTTGTTTAAGACTCACAATGTTTTGGGGAACTGAATTTCCTCAGAGGGTCTCCCTTGAGATTGATATGTTGAGTGACTTTCAGTCATTCAATGGTTTAGTAATTTCTTATCCAGTTTAGTTGTCAGAAATACGATGATCTTCAATGCGGATATGGGGATTCACTCTTGCCTGTAAAGAATTTGGTTTCACCCTTAGCATCGGAGAAGACAAATGTCATGATAAAGGTGTCAGCATCATTGTCACCAAGTGGTCCATTGCAAATCAGGATGATTCTCTCCCAATCTCAGAGTGAGTCAGTCGGTGGCTGTACAGATGGATGTGGCTTCTGCGGGCTCTGCAGGACTTGAGGCAGAAGGTGTAATGGGCAGGGCTGGGTGTGGTATTGGTGTGGCAGTGCATTCCTGTTGCTGTTTTCATCTAGCTTCTGCTTTTTCCCAATGATGAGTCTGAAGGTGATTGATGCCTTCCCAGATGTTCTTTCTGCACTCTGGAGGATCTACAGCCAGTGATTCCCAGCTGCCTGTGGGAATGCTGCACTTCACCGGTCAGGCCTTGAGGGTATCATTGGAAGTGCTTTCTGTGTCCACCTGGACCTTGCCTGTTGTTTCAAAACTGGGAGTAGAGGGCCTGCACGGGGAGTCTCATAAAATGTTCAAACATGAACACCTTCTGTAGGGTGAACTGCATAAAAGGTCATAACCTCCTGGGTGCCCATACCCGTATCACACGAACACCTGAAAGAAGAGTCTAAAGATGGTGGACAGGGAGCACAGAGACTAGTGAATCACTCGCTTTCTTAGCCCACTGTCTTCCTCTTCAGCAAACATTGCAGAGATGCCATATGGGGGCAGCACAGTAACTCAGTGGTTAGCACGGCCACCTCACAGCACCAGGGATCTAGGTTTGATTCCATCCTTAAGTGACTATGTGGAATTTGCACATTACCCCTATATCTGCATGGGTTTCTTCCCAGTGCTCTAGTTTCCTGCCACAGTCCAAAGATGTGCAAGTTTTGTAGATAGGCCATGTTAAATTGCCCATAATGTCAAAAATTTGCTGGCTGACTAAATTAGCCATGAGAAATGCACTGTTATAGGGATAGGGTAGCAGCTTGGTTCTGGGTGGGATGCTCTTGCAAGGGTTGGTGTGAATTTGATAGGCTGAATTGCCTGTTTCCACAGTCTAGGGATTCTATGATTTCAGACTGAGCCACACCTTTTGATACATAAGGCAGAGTTGATCACCATACCAGAAGCAATCATTTACAGAATGGAAGGCTGTGGTGATCCAAGAACACTGACAAAGAAAACATGCAATATCACAATGGATCGCAACACAAGAAATCTCAATCAGTATTTCCGTTGCTGAGATCCTCAAAAGGATGACAATGGACTACAGGTACAATGATGTCACCTTCTAAAATCTCAATTTTAATGTTCATTAAATTTCAATTAACTATTATCATACCAACTTCAAATGTGCTTTGCAACCTATCTGCATTTCTAATGCTTTTTTTTATGCAGAGGAGGATTCTATTTTAGTCTGGAATGAAGTTCTGAATTCAATGTTTAAAAGGGGTTGGAACCAGCTCTTAGTTCAATGTCATAGAGTCACACAGCACTGAAACAAAACTTTCGGTCCAAGCAGTCCATGCCGAATGTAATCCCAAACTAAATTAGTCACACTTGGCCCATATCCCTCCAATCCTTTCCTATTCATGTACCTATCCGAATGTCTTTTAAATGTTGGAATTGTACTCGAATCCACCACTTCCTCAGAACATTCATTCCACATGCGAACTACCCTCTGTGTAAGAGATTTGCCCCTCAAGTTTTTTTTAGATCTCTCTCCTCTCACATTAAAATTGTGCCCCCTTTTCTTGAAATCCCCTATCCTAGGAAAAGACAACTACTGTGTACTCTATGTATACCTCTCATTATTTTATAAATTTCTAGCAAGTCTTCTGTCAACCTTCTTCGCTCCAGTGAATAAAGTCCCAGCCTATCTAACTTTCCTTTATAACTCAAACCTTCCATACCCTATAAAATCCTAGTAAATCTCTTCTGAGCCCTCTCCAGCTTGACAATATTCTTCCTATAAATGGGAGACCAGAACTGGACACAGTATTCTAGAAGAGCGCTCACAAATGGCCTGCACAGCTTCAACATGATTTTGCACCCCCTATTCTCAAAAGACTGAGCAAAGAAGGCTAGCATGCCAAATTCCTTTTTAATCATCCTGTGTACACGTGACACAAACTTCAAAGGATTGTATCTTTGCAACTTTAGGTCTCTCTGTTTTATAATACTACCCAAGGCTCTACCACTGATTGTTGTACCAAAATGCAATACCTTGCACTTAGTTAGATTGAACTCCATCTGCTTTTTTTTTAGCCCATTGACCCATTTGATCAAGATCCTTTTGTAATTTTAGAAAACCTTCTTCACTGTCTACTACGTCACCAATTTTGGTGTCACCAGCAAGCTTTGTAACCATGCCTTCTATATTCTTAGCCAAATCATTTATATAAATGACAAACAAAAGAGGACCCAGAACTGATCCCTGTGGATGGCTGCTGGTGACAGGCCTCCATTCCAAAAAGCAACCCTCCATCATCATTCTCTGTCTTCTGCCATTAAGGCAATTATGTTTGTCTTGGAATTTGTCTGCTTGCTTGTCACTTGGCATTATCTGGCTGTATAATGGCACAGAACACTTCTGGATGTTGTTATGAAAGTGATAAGGAAGAAGTTCAAAAAAGGCCTTCAAGTGGAGAATTGTGCATTCTGCATGGTAAGATATAATAGATCACATCAGTGATGTCTCAAAAAGTCAACGGACAAAGAAGCAGTTGAGAAGAAAACTATTAATAGTCTTAGGACATCTGCAAGGGTAAAACAAGTTAATCTTTCACTATGCTATGTAATAACCAAGCCATTGTAACCCAAAAACTGAGGTAAAGTGCTAATGTTTCATAAACTAGTTCATAAATTGAAGGCATGAGAGAGAAAAAGAGGCTCCCCTGAATTATACACTTAGTAGTAGCCTTGCTGTGTTCTGCTTGTCTACATAATTGGCTAACTACACTGCAGCATGGCAGGGCCCAGAAGAGATATATTGTGTATGGTGCTGGTCACCAGGGCTTGGGTCTTTGGGGGGTCTCTGGGTTCAGCCAGCACTGTTGCTCTATCCTTAAACACCCTTTCTCTGACTCCACTGCACTTCTGTAACCAATCAGAGCAAATTTGTTCAGCATCTGAGAAGGAGAGAGAGAGACAGAATCTGAGGTTTATGTGCTTTATTTTCCTCCAATCACAGGCTTTGGGAATCACCAAAATTAAGGTTCAGAGATTGCTGTCGCTTGGGTCACGGAATACTGCTTGCTGCCGAGTACAGGGTGTATGGAGAAGGAGCATATAAGGAGAACAGGAAAGGAGGGGTCTGCAAGGTGGACATTACAAAGAGGCTACAAGTGAGAGGCTGTAAGGATAGGGAAATGCTCGGGCTACAAACAGGTGAAGGGTCAAGATGACTGAAGGGTCTGGTAGAAAGGAGGAGGTTGCTTGGGTGGCGGGGATGGAGGAGAAGACTAAACGGGGGAGGGAGGAACTGGCAAAGAGAGGAGGCTGCAGGGGATGTAGAATTTTAATATTATGGTATCCATAAAACAAATGATTTCCTTGTCTGTTGTGGCTTTAAGTTTAACAGAGAGCTAATAATTGAGGATATGATGAGTTCTTCCATTTATGATTCTCTTTGAGTCCACAGTTTGCACACATAGATACAAAAGAAGGTATTGTTGCAATGTGATAATCGCAGATGCTGGAGAATCCAAGATAACAAAGTGTGGAGCTAGATGAACACAGCAGGCCAAGCAGCATCTCAGGGGCACAAAAGCTGATGTTTTGGGCCTAGACCTTTCATCAGAGAGCTGGGTCTAGGCCCGAAACGTCAGCTTTTGTGCTCCTGAGATGCTGCTTGGCCTGCTGTGTTCATCCAGCTCCACACTTTGTTACCTCTTGTTCTCATGTGTTTACATTGCCTTGTCGATAAGTTAGTGAGAATGAAAACATTCCCCCTTAAAATGAAACAGTAGCCTTCAAAAATAAAAGTTATGAAGAAAGTGAAAAAAGAAATTAAAGGGCTAAGTTCAAAGTAGTGGAGCTGTTTGCATAATCTGAACAACCAAGTTATGTACAATTGTCTGATAAAGTCACAGTTGTAAAATTTATTAAACCTATACATTCAATGGTATTTATAAGTAGAGTCAAAGCAATTATGTTTTCCTGAATCTATATAGACTGTTCATCCCCTCTGTGACTCTCCCATTTCTGGGCACCAGGAGAAATTTAATCGAACTGCTCCAGGGATAAGGAATTACTGAGAAGCTGCTTTTATCATCTTTACAGTCAAGGAGTCCGAAGGGATTTGATGGAAATTGATGAAACTATGAAGGGTTTAGATTGAATAAATAGAAACCGTTGCCAAGGGCTGATGGATGAATAATCAGATGACCCAGATTTGACTTCATAAATTGTTCGACAAAAGAACCAAAGGTAACACAAGGAAGCATTTTTTTTGTCCACAAAGAACACTCCCTCTCTGACATTGTGATGAATACAGCACTTATACCAAAAGTGAATAAGTACTACATGGAATACAGAAAAAAAGGAGAGACCAGATGGTGAGAAAGGTGGTAAAATAATTAAAGCCCTACTTGATGGGCTGAATGACCTCCTTCTATTTTACACCATTCTGATCTACAAGGCCCAAAGTTTATCAAAGGGTCCAATAGAAGCTTTGAAGATTGAGAGAAGGTTCAGAATAAGAGGTCCAGAAAAGGGGAAGCTCCAGAGCTAATGATTCTTTTGCCTTGTCCAGTAGCATGCCAACCTGATACATATTTTTGCTATGTCAATATTATTTAAAACAATATCTTTCTACCTAATTTGAATGCAACTTCTCATCCACGAACCTCCATGCCTAGATAATCAGCCTCTGTCATTTCTATCACCTCCAAGGTTATGTGAACACCAAACACATTTTCACCACCTAACCCCTTTCAACATTCCCTCAAGGAACAAGGGATCATTTCTACGCAACTAGCCTGGTGAATACAAAGCTCTGCATTTCATGCTGCATCTTTCCGTGCAAGATCTGACGTCTGCACTTTTAGCTTCTCTAACAGCTTACCATTTAAGACCCTAAACTGTCATTCTGGATGAAATATTGATTTACTCAATAACTTTTAATTTGGTATACTATATTTGTTGCTCAAGGAGTTGCATATACTACATTGGGGATGACCAAATTTAGCCCAAGTGACTGCCTTCAAAACCTTTCCATTCAGTCAACAAGTATGATGCCTGAGCAGCCTATAGTCTTCTAGAGTTGACAATGAGCTCAACATCTTTAGGTCATAACGTCCGTTCCAATTATTTTTTGTTTTATTTTTGCCCCTCTCCGTCTAGTTTCTTACTCTTTTCAGATGTCAATGTATTCATCAATTTGTCATTCATACCTTGTCTGGACATATTTTCCCCTTACTTATTGCAATAACATCACCACTGGCCTTGCACCATGATGCATTTTGTCACTATCTCCATTGCTATCGTAGCCTATCATAGATCTTCCTGTATTGTTTTCCTGTTCAAGTGTTCTGTGTTTGACTGTGTTTTACAATTGATGTTTGGTCTGTTTGATTAGTTATGCCTGTGTGTAGATTCAGAGAAAAGTGAAGCCTTGCAATGTGCTGCAAATTAGAGCTAAAAAACATGGGCTAGATACTTTAAAGCTCTACAAATAATATATGCCAACCTTTTCAATGTCATCCCCTCGCCATTCTCAAAACCCATTACATTTCTAACTGTTACCAGTTCTGGTAAAAAGTCACTGTCTCTGTCCACAGCTGCTGCCAGACCTGCAGACTATTTTGAGCATCTTGTTTCATATTTCATTCCAGCTACCTCCCTTGCTTACTTCTATCATTGGTGGGACCATACAGAATAACAGTTAATGTGAATATGGAAGGCACAAGCCAACCACCAATAGGAAGCATAAGCATAAGCTAGATTTACTTAAAACTTGTAATGTGCTTAATGTGAAGGCACTCTATTTCAGTCGCATCCTGAATTTTTTTCACAGTGCTGTACAAGTTAACGGTATTAAGTATCGTTGAGTGTGTATTGAATTACTGTACTGTGCAAATATGAAAAATTCTATTAATATGTCAGTTAGGATTGGCATTTCATTGGCATCTTGTCTAAGCCTTACAATACCTGTAAAAGGGCTCAACAGAAATGTCTTCTGTCTCAGCGTTACGTCTTGTTTTACCCTGGCTGCAGGTGAGCCATTTCCCTTTCTTTCACCAAAGCCTCATTGTTAAAGCCTATATGTACGGTATCAAGGACTGGAGTAAAATACTTTTGAAGATCATAGTGATGCTTATTTGAAAGATGCCTCAGATGGGTTTTTTAAAGCTATTTTTACACACTGTTTTCTTCTTTTGGGAAGTGATTGGGAGGTGCTGGATGAATCTCATGCTGATTAAGTGTTGAATAACATCACAAACACTTTCCATGTCTAATAATTCCTGGCTTGGGGTTTAAATCCCAAACATCTGGCCCAGAGATCGAGTTTCTACCAAAATACCATAAGACCTCAATCTCTCAGATCCATTCAGCCAAATGATGGTGTTGAATTGCCCTATGGTATGTTTCATAATAAGGTTGGTGGCTGTGCAGACTTTGTGTATCTGCTTGGCTCGCCTTCATGGGTGTTTGATAATATAACAAAATAGAATTAAATAAGGTTGGCCCAGTCATCCTTGATATTGGCCCACTTTTTAAAATATCACAGATCCAAAGGAACTTCAAATGAAGGTGCTATATCTGTTGCCTGAGAAACAGGCATTGCTTTATATGGTACCATGAACTGACTGTCTGCTAACTGTTGACATTAAAAGCTAAGGTGTGCAAGACCAAGGCATTAGATGGGGCTTTGCAGGCTGTTGGGTGGAAATGTCATGTGGGATCTTCAATTTTACAATGGAATGCAAACAATAGCCTTGGACTTGAGAAAATTGAGTGATTTGACACATATTTCTTGAGTCATTGTATTACACTGCTGTACTTACAAGGCAAAACGTTATAGATATTATTCAGTTTCTTTTTAAAATGTTATCTGATAAATACATTCGTAAAGTTAAGATTGACTGATCATATTGATATCCGCAGTGATAATTGGAAATAATTCAGAAACATAATGGTTCAGCACCGTATCATACTTGACGACCACGAGCAATGATATCCCAGAATGATAATCTATTTGAAGGTTAGATTTAGACGGATAATAGAATTCCTCGCAGTCTTCTAACTGAAACAAAAAAAAAGTTTTCTTAATGGTGGTGGGAAGGTAGCACACTACCTAATTACACATCTTTCTTGCCTTCAGGATTTTCAACTCCAGGAGTAGGCAATTTCCCCAAAGCTTGGAAAAAGGACACAACAATCTTCATCCAGTTTCCCATCTCCTTCACAGGAAAGGTATTGTCAGATTGCAAGAATCAAATGTTAAAAGCAGAAGTTTGCCAGTTTAATAAAGCCAAACTAATCAAAGTAATGTCAGCAGCTACATAAATTAAGAGAGCACACACATTATGCAATAAGTTCTTGCTACTTTCTTTAATCCTCCAGTGTGTAGAGAAATAGAGCTTTCCAAGGCTTCCTTAAGCATATTATTACCTTTATTGTTATCCTGACTTCTGCTTTATTTTTTCACAGGTTTTCTGATAGATGTATACCCTGGTTATTAATGTGATACACCTCAATGAATAGATCTTATTTTATTCTTTTATCATGTCATGCACCCAGACAATTTCTTTGATCTAATCGATAATTTTCCTGATTACCTTGATTTCTATTTGATATTTTATCTTTTTATTTATCAGTGAAAGTGAGCTTATTTTTGTATTAACACATTTTGCTCAAAGTGATACATCGGCAAAATCATCTCTTCAGGATGCTGTCACAAATGTCTCCCACAGATTAATTTGTAATTTTGTCAAGCATTAAATCCATTTGGTTAACAAGTTTGAAACTATCCAGTGCAGTAATTCTTTTGACTGAAGCATAAGTAGGATTTACATGGGTGAGTGTTTGTCAGATGGTTGTTATCACAATGGCAACCCCGATATGCCCATATTCTGCTTTTGTATTTTTAGGACACCTTTGTTAAAAATGGATCTTCCACCCATCCATACAAGGCCAACAATGAGCAGAGGAGACATTGGATTGAGGAATCCTTTAAACATTGCCTTGGCCTTCAACTGTTCTGTTTTGGCATTAATGCCCTGGCATCCAGCAGAGATGCCACCCACTCCTTAACTCAGCTGTGTTCAGATCTTGCAGTTCTGAGGTATTTTGCTGCAATTGTGCTGAAATAACAAGACTCATTGTAGTCCATTTCTATTCTCCACTGCACTACATTTTTGTGAACCAGAAGAATAATTTTTCTGCTTTATTCGGAGTTTCTAGCTTCAAGACGAGTTTCTAGACTCCAAGAGGTCAGCAGTACAAATAAACAAATTTATTTGTATTCTAAAAAGTCACGGTGAATCGAGATCTGGTGTTTCCGTCTTACTTGACATTAATTTCTACAGGTGGACTGCTGCCTGATCCACTAAAAGCCTTGTGTCCCTCTCAGCTTTGACCTTTTGGCCAAGTCTGAAACAAGGGGCATGGGTGGGATAAGCCAGAGGTTTTTCCACAGTATCTGCGTAGGTTTCTTTGTGAAATTATTGGCTGAGTTCCTATGAGTTAAAGAATCAGAATGCGCAATTATTTTGCACACATTTCTATGGAGACAGGCAGCCTGCAAAGTTTGTGTTTCCTCCCTATCTGCATGATTACAATGTGCAGCCCAGCATGAAATGTTTTCCTGGCTGATTTACACTCAGTGAGATCCAATAGCCTGCTTTCAGTTTTGGCAAAGTTCACTGACCCCTCTCATGTGGTTAATCATCTCTAAAGTACTTCAACCACCCACCCCACCACCAAGGTCTCAGATAGTTCGGGGCAATAAATCCTCATTGTTCACCCATCATTGATTAGGTCTAGGATTCAGAGATGCCACCTCACCCATTATTACTCTATTAATCACTTATTAATGCTGTTTCCATCCTCATATGCATTGCCAGTGATAAAATCTGCCTCCAGCCATTGAGCAATTGGGGACATACCACTCAAACTCATTGCAACATGTTCACTGAGCTTCTTCCTCTCTCTCACTGGACTGTAAGAAGTAAGAAGAACAATCGGGGAGAGACATAGCTTCACTGGCTGGAAGAAATTACATTTTGCATTTTGGGACCAACTGCAACAGGGATTGATGTTGCTATTATTAGAAAGAACATCTAGGGTTTGTATGTTCTTGTCAAATTTACGACTTCATCCTTATCTTACTGTCTGACATGAAGTGCCATCTGCAGATAGCATGACCATCGGCCTTTTGTTTTGCATCCTACCCTTCTTCATTTAACCCCAACCTCTCCTCTGCGTTTATGCATCCAAAATACCCAGGATCTGAGCACGACTCAAGCTCTTCCAACCATCATAATCTCATGAAGAAGAGTGAGAGCAGTAGCAGATCTCAGATGAAGAAGAACCATGAATTGTTTTGGCAAGCATTGTCACCACCTGAAATATTGATATTGCTTGAAGTTGATTGTGTTATTCAGGTGGAATAAATACCAACATGATGAGTCACTGGCACAAAGGACTGAATGTAGGCATAAAGGACAGTTTGTCCACCAATTCCCCAATGATTAAGCTTTCAGATGAAGGTGTGTTCATCCAGCTCCACACGTTGTTATCTAAGTTTTCAGATGACTTCTGTTGCAGAAGGCGCAGTGAACATTTTGATGGGTTGGCATATATGATACCAGTAATGAACATGTGTACTTCAAAATATTTGGTATATTTTGAGTTGTGCTGTCACTGTTGAGAAACATAAGATTCCAATACTAATTTGGAAGAGAAGTTCTCAAGGAGTCTGTCTTTTCCAGTATGTAAGTAGTGTCCAACTCCATCATAGCATTCGCAGGCCCAGCCGCGATCCATTATTTTGTGCCACCAATATCTATGGGCTGCAGATGGAAATGAAAGGATCCAGGCTGGTTGCCATGCAGACTCAAACTGCTGCCATCTTATCTAAAAATATTAAGGCTTGAAAGATTTGGAGTCTCTCAGGAGTTGAGTTTAACACTCCAGTCGATCACTAGGATTGCTGAGGCACTGTCATGTAGGCATCACAACAGTTTCATCAAGCACAAACTTGCTGTCTTCTCTCAACATAATATAATTTGTGCTGCCCTTACTGCCTCAAATACTGCTGTTTGTCAACATGGCGGTTAGACAGGTGCTCTCTCTCGTTAAATGCATAGTTCCCTTCTCTGCTGCAACAAAGACAGAAATTGCTGGCAAATCTCAGCAAGTATGGCAACATTTGTGGGAAGAAAGCAGAGTTACAGTTTTGAAACTGGTGACACTTCATCAGACATGAGTTTTGCCAGCAATTTCTGTTTTTGTTTCAGATCTCTGGCATCCTTAGTTCTTTGCTATATTTTCCCCTCCTCTGCAGCCTGTTTTCCATTTCCCATGTTTTGTTACCGCTCAAGAGGAACTGCAACTATACAGTCCCTTTTCTGGAGCAGCGTTTCTCCTGATAAGCCTTCCAACACCTCTGATCCTATTAACAAAATCCAGCAGTAGTCCTTTTTTTAAGTCCAAAGGATTTATAAAATTCAATAATGACACTCAACATGGTACTTTTGATAACACCATATTAGCAAAAATAAGTCAAAAGCGCCTCTTTAAAAATTGAATAGTTATCTCTTCAAATAGTGTGTTCATGGAGGGAGAAAGGGCAATCTCTTGTGCAAATGAAAATGTGTTCGAATGAGAGTATAAGGTTCAAAATGGTAGATCATGTGGCAGATCAGCATTAGATGCTGTTTGAACTTGTGTGCACCCTTACTGCATGCCTCCAACGCATGTACATATGGACATGTACCTCTACAGTCAGGAAGACCAGTGTGGGCAGCAACAAAAGCCTCCCTTTTGACATCTTATGAGTTTCAAATTTCTGCAGCACAGGCTGCATGGAGCCAAATTTCATTGTCATTTTCTTTGCTGCATTGACATGTTTAATTGCAGCCTGCTACAAAAGTTAATGTGAGTATGCAAATGTATGTACAAACCTAACAATGGTCAAGTCAAAACTTATAGCTTTCTCTGTATCCCTGATAATGGAAATAATCAGTATATATTTTATCATGCAAAGTGCTATTGAGGTCGTTTTACTTTTATGATGCCTGAGGTAGTGATGTCTGAGTTACTGACTGCATGCTATTTGGGCTAATAGTCTTTCACTATTAGATGAACCTCTTGGGCCTTAGTAACATTTATAAAATTAATCACAAAGACATTGCTGCAAAAATTAAAGATTTTTAAAGCAAACTATGGAAGCTGCAGAAGGATTCTATTTTAATGTTGAGAAATTAAAAAAAAACAAAGACAATAAGAATATTGTATCAGAGATAATGGGGAACTGCAGATGCTGGAGAATCCAAGATAATAAAGAGTGAAGCTGGATGAACACAGTAGGCCAAGCAGCATCTCAGGAGCAATTGTGCTCCTGAGATGCTGCTTGGCCTACTGTGTTCATCCAGCTTCACACTTTATTATCTACAATAAGGATATTGCTATTTAACCTTTATCACAGTAGTATGATACACCGTCTGGGGAGATGTGAATTAAATGATCTTTTGATATACTGCCTTGAGTTATTTTAATGTACAAATAGATATGTTTGTCATTGATGTTAAGTAGTGATCTAAGTATGTACATGATGTATATGTTTGAGAAAAAGTAAGATCCTCACTGGTTTAATGCAGGTTAAAAAGATTCTGACAATGTCAGAAAGAGACCATTGCGCATTGAACATGTTCAACATTAGCTCAAAGCTGGGTTTTAAACATGAGCATGTTTGAAACATTAAAGGAATGAGTCGATGCTTCACACCAACTGTTGAAAGGATTGATTTACAAAATAGGTCTTGTTTTATGGAAATTTGAAAGAACACCATTCAAGTTCAAAAGATGACTCACTAACAGTGGGAAATCATTCCTGTGACTTGGAAGTGAAACCCCAAGCCTTATGAAAAATGATAGTATGGAAAACTAGAGTGCAGGCGGTGCTCAAGGCTGATTAAAATGCAACAACATTATGGATATTGAGTTGTTGCTTATGCAGATACTGTCTTCCAACTCAAATTCAGTTCCAGGGCACAATTCTGTTCGCATAAGAGGAAGCCATTTTTGATGAAGTAAGAAAGAATGGCAAAATCCTACAAGAGGGGGGGCTTGCATGAATTGCTCAACTAATCATCAAAAATGGGGCAGTGGGGGAAGTCAAGTTAATTGTCTCCAAATTTTCAATGTCCACAACTTTAGAAACATAGACAACAGGAGCAGGAATAGGCTATTCATCCCTTCAAGCCTGCTTCCCCTATTCAATATGATCGTGGCTGATCATCCAACTCACAACCCTGTTCTCACTTTCTCCCCATACCATATGATCCCTTTAAGAATTATATCCAATGCCTTCTTGAAAACGTTCAATTTTTTGTCCTTAACCATTTTCTGTAGCAGAGAATTCCACAGGCTTACCACTCTCGAGTGAAAGAAATTATCCTCTTCACTGTAAGCTTTGATTGTTTTCAATTTGGTTCATCAATTAATGGTGATGATGCATTATCTTTCAAAAATGCTGTAAGGAGCTTTGGTATTAAGCACACAGGTTACCTTCATAGGGACAGACTTGGCTATCTTGAAAGGGAACCAGTCAGAAGTGGAAGTTTCCTTCATTTAAAAAGAACTCACAATAAGACAACTTTTGTTAGGATGTTGTTAGCAAGAGGGTTCCTAAAATGGAATGTTGCCAAATGTCTAACCAACTGATCTTATCATTTAATTGGAAGACTAATTAAGCAATCAATATGAAATTATTTCATTCACCTTCATGTTATTAAGTTTCACTAGACTGGTTTTGGAGATAAGGGGATTGTCCTGTGAGTAGGAACTGTATATATGCCAACTTTTTTTGGTGGAATTTAGAAGAACGAGAGGGCACCAATTAAAATATGTAATACTATTAAGGGCTTGACAAAGTGGACACTGAGAAAAGGTTTTGCCTGGCCAGAGAATCTACAACACAATGCATAATGAATTGACCATTTAGGACTGATTTGAGAGAAAATTGTTCTCTCAATTTCAGTGAATCCTCAGAATTCTGTAATGTAAGCAGCCATTAAGTATATTCAAGACAGAAGTTGATGAAGTTTTGGCCACTGAGGGAATTCACGGGAATGGGGAGAGTGCAGGAATGTGAAGTTAAAACAAGATCCTCCATGTTGAATGTTGCTAAATGGCCTATCCCTGTTTCTATTTCATTTACTTTTATTTACAAGTAGTGATTATTATGTATACCGGGAAAGAACAACAGGAAATAGGATTTAGAAAGCATACAGACCAAACTCAATAAGCATATAGGGTGGTGGAGAATGCATCCTGAAATTGACACCTACTGGAATTTCAGCCAATGCATTCTAGATTATTCACATTCTGTTTTTATTAGCAACACATCCAATTACACAAGCAACAATGAACTAGTCTCTATTGCACATTTCTTAATCACTGCTTTGCTTCTTAATCACAGGCTCTGCCTGTCTGACTGCTCCTCAGCAACTCTACTCCCAATATCTTCAGCATGTCCAGTGGAAGGCTACTGATTTTTAGTGGGAGAAATTGCAGAAAGCATGGGCTCAAACTGTGTCACTTTAGCATGGATGGCAACAGTCTCAGACGGCTGCTGAGAGGTAATTGCAAGAGCTCTGATAATGTGGCACCAGTGGGAGAACAATTCTACCATTCCCAGAGCTCTGCACAGGTGCCATGTTGTAGTTCTTGGGTATCTGAAAATAGTAAAACTTGGGCCACAACCTTACAGGTGCAACAAGGGTCTTGGCAGCCAATTGGAGAGCATCCATGCCATATATCATCTTTTTCCAGATGGACCATCATGTTATGTGCCACTCAGGCACTTCGCAAGCCTCCCCCCAAGACCAAGGATACAGACATAGAGGTCTCACTTACTAAGGTCAACTGCAGGCTCCATACAATGGCAATAACACCAAGATAGTGATGGCTGTTGCTTGGAAAGCAATATCTTGATGCCTATGGTTGTTCTGGGCTCATCATGTTGGCAAGGGAGGAGGATAGAGCAGTGAGGAGGTCAGCAGCAAGGGCACAGAGTAGATCTCAAAGGATCAACACTTTTTCCAATCCTATGTGGCCAGATAGCCTGTGGGCTGAGATGGCTGGTGCCAAAACCAGGATGGAAACCTTTGAGCCAGGTGGGATTTTCATGATAGGTCAAGCACAAAGCACTTGTAGAAGACAAAATCAAGCAAGAGAGGTCCAGACTTACTCTAGAAAACAGGGTTGATTTGTATATTGGAGTACAACAAGCAGACTCACTAGCATCCTAGCTTCCCACCATAATCATGTATGGAATGGGGATGCGCCTTTCTCACATTATGGATCTGTTGGAGTTCTCTAGGAAGAATGATTGGCTTAAGGCCAGAATACATTCTGGAAGGATGCGCAGGGAGAGATAAGAAGGAACAATAGCAGCCATTCTCTCAGCAAACACTTGACCTTGCCCAACAATGGAGCTTCAACTACTTGGAGAGAGCAAAAGGGAAGATGACCATGTGTGAGACCAACCCTTGCCAACTTCACCCTGGCCAGGTTTAACTGCATTGGTATACCCGGTCCTGGTCTGGTAGTCATTAGTAGTTTAGGTAAGGGTTGCAAAAACGACTTGGCCTTGCAATTGATACTGTAAAAAATGTAAGAATTGGGCAGGTAATCACAAAAAGAGTAAGGTTTATATAAAATTCGGCCATAAGGCTCCTTTTGTGTATTTTGTGAATAAGATTGCAAGTTAAGTTTGACCCTTTTGTTCGTCTCATAAGTACAGTACTTGAGTTAAACAAGTTTACGAAGAAACTCATCAAAGTGTCCATTGCATGTACAGAAGCCAGGTCACTAATTGGGCACAACATGCATTTGAAAGACCTCTCCTTGAGCAAGCAAGAAACACTTCATGGGTTTGCTTAATCCGCTCCCCGCACGGTAAGCTCCATACCCCATTATTTCAACCAATTCAATCTACAGACCACACTCCCAAGTCCTTAATTGGAGTGGAGGTGAGAAGACAATGGATTGATCAGGTGGTGAATGATGAAAGCAAGGATTAAGTTTGAGGATTGCAACAATTTCTATTAGTTCATTCCTGAGTCTGGTCATGGCTGAATCACAGCTACACTTAGTGATATGTGCTGCCTTGATCATGAATGTTATTTCCTCTGTATAGGTAAAAGTGTGCAACTGGTTAAAGGGGCTGTGATGTATAGAACAGTATGTGACATACTAGAGCAGCTAATGTAATTTGATATTTGATGATACATTGACCGATTAGACCACTTGTGTGAGATCATTATATTACTTGTCATACTGCATCCAAGGTCTTAAGGTTAGTCCTTCACATTAACTGTTACACCCATCTGACATGTATATCTTTTAAAAGTTTGTTTGGAGGTGAAATTTCGATACCCTTTAGACATGTTACCTCGTAGAATCCCTACAGTGTGGAACCTATGGAGGCATGGGGAAAATGTTTGTGTGGTGCTTGTACAATCACCCATGGCTGGGATTGAACCCGGGTCCCTGGCACTGTGAGGTGGCAGTGCTAACCGAGAGCCACCATGCTGCCCTCAACCTTCTGCATTAGCTTCTCCATTGCAGCACCTGAATTTCTTGAATGCTAGACTCTGCTCTGTTGTGCAACTCTTGTGTTTCTTCCACATTAGAACTAGTAGTAGAGTGAATTTCATTTTCTAGCCTTTCTCAAGCCTGCAGCCTTTCAATGCAGCTGCAATCTATAATCATTTAAGTTAGCAGGCCAAATGAATTTTTCATGCTCCTTGCATTGAAAGAAATGCACACGAGTTAATGTCAGCCATCATGATTCCTGCACCTGTTTTCAGGGCTGTTGTTGAATTTTGTGTCCACACCTTCTGTGCCAACTGGCCAACAATCCTAGAGGTAGCAAATCCAGCACCTCTTTTATCTCATTCAGTGCTCATTTTTTTTTAACCCTTGTTTGCATGTTTACTGAGAGTTCAAGCATTGCTGAGGTGACAATCGTTTCCCTTCACCCCTTTAGATGTTTTATTGTATGAATCACTGGAGTCTTTGTTTAGTTTTGATTGATTTTAGTCTTTTTTCTGAGATAGGCAAATCAAAACCTGTAAAAGTGGGCCAAGCTACACCTTCTTAAGCATGATTCTGACAAATTAGATTGTCTGACTTCAAACCTTTTTTCTATATTTAAACAATTGCTTTAGTTTTATCCAACTGTGATTGCCACACAATTCAAAATGAACTTTATGGCTAGGTCATTGTGCTCCAAGAAGCCAAAGAAACATTTTCTTTCATTTCATGTTTATATGCCAGGCAACATGATTTGTCATGTATTAAGTCTTCACTTCACTTTATTTAGATGAAAGAATGAAATATGTTACCTAGATATGTAACCTTAATTTGTCCTTCCTGTACCTTGTGAGAATATCTTACCTGCAGCGGAGGGGCAAAATGACTGCTGTCAGATATAGATCATTTTCAAAAGTAAATTTACAATGAGGCATCTCTGGAATGTTTTATAGAACTATGAGTCTCACTTAATTCTTAATTACTGCAATAAAGTAACTGCTTTCAAAACTTTTCGTCATGACACTACAACTAACAGATGGAAAAATATATAAGATTAGGACGAATTCCATGCAATATAAAATATTCCAGCAAAACTGTTAACCGTTGATAAGCCTATATATTAGAAATATTAACCGTAAAAAAAATTGAACTAATTTTTCTAAGACCAGTGGACATTGAGTTCTGTTTATGCTGAGGTCAAGAATTATGTAAAATGGCAAGTTTCAGGCTCATCCTTCAATATCCAATAGAGCCTTAAACCCAATAATAATTATAAATCGGAAGCCGTTTTATTGACAAAAACATCTCTGCTTTAGATGCAGGTTTGCCAGTGTTTATGGTTTTGCTATTTTAAATTTTTTCTAGATATAAATATTTCAGGATATGTACACTATTTTATAGTTTATTTACATATACTATACAACTGAAGGTTTACACATTTCATAACTGAGCCATACAGACCATGAAGGTCAACCAACCTGACAGTAAGTCTGACATTAATGTCTACCAGCTTTTAAATTGCCAAACACCAGGAATAACCCATCAGACGTTAGCCAGGGACCAAGTGCAAGCCATCACACTCTCAGATTTTGAAACGTTGTCAACACCAACAACCAATCAGCCTGCCACTCTATTGCCAGCTACCCACATTAGCCAATTATTCAACACTAGTGACCCATCAAAAGCACCCACACATTAGAAGCCACCCCTTCTTAATCAGATGCCAAATAGCAGCATCCAACCAAGCCTGATGAAACCAACAAGAAATCAACCGAATAGCAGTAGCAACCACCTACAACTACCATCATCCAGATAACCCACTGTAAAGTATTAGAACCTTGCCAATTGTCATAAGCCAAGAGAAGGAGAATCCTAGTATGAAGCACTTGTCATCAAAAGGGCATCAAGAGCAAGAGTAGCACTAAATGAACTTGCAGGAGGAGGAGTTAAAATTTAAATTGTTAAATTGTTTAAATGAATTAACATTTAAGTAGAACTTAATGGTCTAGTCAGGGCTCCTAAGGGAAGATTCCCCTTCAAAGCCTCTTTATCTTTTGCTCAGCCTTGCTCACCATAAAGCTTCAATCCTTCCATTCCTCGTTTCCACTGGACCATTTGTAACAAAACTTCCACTGTTGTGCTGTGGTGTAATTCGTAAAAGGGGGCCGAAAGCTGAAGATCCCTTTAAATACCACTATGCATTACTTTATCCCAATTTCAGCATCAGTGGATTGTGGGAAGGTTGCATTTGATGACAACCAGAATAGAGATTAGGTCCTGAAGCCAGTGCAGGACTCTAATTCTCATGATCAAGGGATTATAATAATGTCTAAATTACAGGCTGGTTGAAAATCTCATTTAAAATGCCTTTAGTCTTAACATAAGTGTTTTGTTTTTCATGTCACTTCTATGCTATTCATGTTAAAAAAATGTCTCTGCGGTATCTTACAATATACTGCAAATACAACTATTTATGATAGAGATGGTAGGAACTGCAGATGCTGGAGAATCTGAGATAATAAGGTGTTGAGTGGATGAACACAGCAGGCCAAGCAGCATCAGAGGAGCAGGAAGGCTGACATTTTGGGAAGGGCCTAGGCCCGAAACGTCAGCCTTCCTGCTCTCCTGAAGCTGCTTGGCGTGCTGTGTTCATCCAGCTCTACGTTCTTTATAATATACCTGCTGACATGCATATGGCTGAAAATTCTGACTCCTAGAGAAATGGTGTGAAACATAGGCAATTCATTTCATTAGCTTAGGAAAGTCCTGAATTCGTAATGTACCTTACATGACCACGGGAGATTTCAAAGCATGATCCATCCA
Source organism: Stegostoma tigrinum (assembly GCF_030684315.1). Taxonomy (NCBI): domain Eukaryota; kingdom Metazoa; phylum Chordata; class Chondrichthyes; order Orectolobiformes; family Stegostomatidae; genus Stegostoma; species Stegostoma tigrinum. The sequence continues at coordinate 58,292,793 of NC_081366.1, forward strand.
ATGAAGTAATTTTGATGTGTGGTCAGTGTTGGTTGGTGATGAAGTTGAAAATTAACCACACCACCATATAGCATTACTCAGATATTTTTATAAATCACATTTTGGATACAGTAGACATTAAAAGTAGAGCAGATGTTATCATAAGAAGAATACGATATTGCACAGAGACTTGCATTTCAGCTTGTCATTTAAAATAATGTTCAGTGTTAGCAGTATCTCATTTCACCGAAAATGATCCATTAAACACAATCTTCCCAAATGAATTTGACTTCATTTAATCTCAATAAGTACATTTATAAAAAACCTCTTCTCATAAAACAAAAGAAAATGAATGAATTTTCATTCAGTCCAGTTTCCTTTTCCCTTATTATAATCAGATATTTCGTTGTACTAACTAAACTTCTTGCAAACCATAATTTGCTCCTTATACCTAAGCCATTCAGACATTGTTAATAATAAGAAAACAAAGTCACGTCATTTCTTTCACCTAAAATTTGGGTTTGTGCTCTTGAATGTGTGATGTGTTACAGCATAATTGTTACTATAAAGGGAAGATGCACTGTTCCAAATACAACACACGATTTGGAGATTTACATCCGGTTGGGCAAATATTCTTCATGTTTGGGTGGAAATTTCAATGCAAGTGAGTAAACATGATTTAGATTTATCCATATGCCAGCTCTGAACACTCTCATTGATATAAATGAAATACACCCCTCATAACAATCAATGACAAGCAATAAATATAACCATCAGAAATGTATCAGAGATAATAGGAACTGCTGATGCTGCAGAATCTGAGATAACAAAGTGTAGAGCTGGATGAACACAGCAGGCCAAGCAGCATCTTAGGAGCAGAAAAGCTGACGTTTCGGGCCTAGACCTGCTGTGTTCATCCAGGTCTATATTTTGCCACCCTCAGAAAAGTATTTCTTCACCACACAATAGTGAATATTTTAGAAATTTAAAAGAAGACAGGGGTGGCACTGCAGCCTCACCGCGCCAGGGACCTGGGTTCAATTCCAGCCGCGGGCAACTGTCTGTGTGGAGTTTGCACATTCTCCCTGTGTCTGCGTGGGTTTCCTTCGGGTGCTCCGGTTTCCTCTCACAGTCCAAAGGTGTGCATGTAAGGTGGATTAGCCATGCTAAAATTGCCCGTAGTGTTCAGGGGTGTGTGGGTTATAGGCGGATGGTCTGGGTGGGATGCTTCAAGGGGCGGTGTGGACTTGTTGGGCCAAAGGGCCTGTTTCCACACTGTAGGGAATCTAATCTAACTTTTAAAAAAATGCTGGAAATACTCTGCAGGTCAGGCAGTGTCTGTATCAAGAAAAAATGGAGTTAATATATCAGACTAATAAACTTTCATCAATTGGAAAAAAAAATTGAAATGTAAGTTTTTACACAAACTTCGAGGCAGAGCTTGGGAGGATGTTCCTTAAACTTTCATTGAGCCAAGTTATCGTCAGTTAAATATTCACAGTACTATCTGTGTAGAATTTCTGAATGTAGAGGGAATTGGCAGGAAATGCTTATCTAGCCAGCAAGACCCTTGAACTGATTAAGAAGATAAATCCTTAATTTCTGTTTGTGTTAGACATTAACCTTCCCAGAAAGTGAATGCATGTTTTGTCCCCTGTCCTATTATTCTTAACCTCCTTAAATAAAAAGCATATTCATTAACTTTAATGCAGGATAATGAGTAATTTTTAATGTAGGGAGCTGTAAGTACTCAGTTTCAGCATTCGTAAAACCAGAGTTAACACGATCTCAAGAGAACACACCATGTTGGCAGCTAATGTGCAGCACTGAAAGAATATTTTCAAAGAGTGCCCAATGACTCCAAAAAAAACCTTTCCTTAACTGTCAATACTATCATCATTATGATAACTACATAAAATAGTAACTTACCACTTAATATGCTTTAGTGGAACTGAAGGAAAAGGGTACCTGAAATGATCCAGACCTAACAGTAGAAAAGAAGCTGCATTAGAACAGTGGAAAAACAGAGCACAAACAAGGCTGTCGGGAGTGTTCTCAATGTTTTCCAAGGCTGTCCTATGTCAAAACATCATTTGATATCACCATTTTGATTATTGGGCAAAGGCACAAAACAAAAGGAAGATATGATAGACTCCATGTTATGTCCTACTTGTGGTGCAAATGGTAGCCATCTTAAATATTGATAAAAGTGAAGAGATTGCATTCTACAATCACAATAGCTGATTTACTAAATTGTTTCCAGTTGCAACAATCCTCCTTTTAGCATTACGAGAAGAAAAACAGTAGTGTCTGCTGCAATGCAATGTCGTACAGTACATTTTAGCTTATGATACCTCATAAATGATTCTGTCCAAATTTCTGTAAACACTATAAAGATATAACAAGTTTATTATATATAACTATAATGGAAAATAAAATTCATAACATGGAATGGGAAGCTACTGAACTTGTAGCAGTGTTTCAATTGTTTAAACAAAGGATAATACTTCATTTCATTGACCAATGAATAATTGTCTAAGAATAAAAAGCTAACAAACTCCTCGTTCCCCTTGAAATTGGAAGTTTGACAAGAATTAATTTCTGTGGTCACTCCAACAACCACCAGAAAGGCCTGAAAAGATTATTAAACACCTAGCAAATCAGTTCAAGGTTAATGTAAGCTTTAGAAGTTGTAGGCCAAAATTTATATTCAACAGGCCACAAGCAAGAGAATCAGGTAATTATTCTGTTGGAAGATTTGAGTACTAAGGCATATAGTGGTTGTTCAACGAAGAGCAACTGGCTAAAGGATTAATGGAATTGGCAATGGAGAGAAAAGAAGATAGGTGGAGAGAGTATAGGTGGGGAGGTAGGGAGGGGATAGGTCAGTCCAGGGAAGACAGACAGGTCAAGGAGGTGGGATGAGGTTAGTAGGTGGATGGGGGTGCGGCTTGGGGTGGGAGGAAGGGATGGGTGAGAGGAAGAACAGGTTAGGGAGGCGGAGACAGGTTGGACTAGTTTTGGGATGCAGTGGGTGGAGAGGAAGAGCTGGGCTGGTTGTGTGGTGCAGTGGGGGGAGGGGACGAACTGGGCTGGTTTAGGGATGCAGTTGGGGAAGGGGAGATTTTGAAACTGGTGAAGTCCACATTGATACCATTAGGCTGCAGGGTTCCCAGGCGGAATATGTTCCTGCAACCTACGGGTGACATCACTGTGGCACTGCAGGAGGCCCATGATGGACATGTCATCTAAAGAATGGGAGAGGGAGTGGGAATGGTTTGCGACTGGGAGGTGCAGTTGTTTGTTGCGAACTGAGCGGAGGTGTTCTGCAAAGCGGTCTCCAAGCCTCCGCTTGGTTTCCCCAATGTAGAGGAGGCCACACCGGGTACAGTGGATGCAGTATACCACATTGGCAGATGTGCAGGTGAACCTCTGCTTAAAGTGGAATGTCATTTTGGGGCCTGGGATAGGGTGAGGGAGGAGGTGTGGGGGCAAGTGTAGCATTTCCTGCGGTTGCAGGGGAAGGTCCCGGGTGTGGTGGGGTTGGAGGGCAGTGTGGAGCGAACAAGGGAGTCACGGAGAGAGTGGCCTCTCCGGAAAGCATACAGGGGAGGGGATGGAAAAATGTCTTGTGTGGTGGGGTCAGATTGTAGATGGCGGAAGTGTCGGAGGATGATGCGTTGTATCCGGAGGTTGGTGGGGTGGTGTGTGAGAACGAGGGGGATCCTCTTTGGGCGGTTGTGGCGGGAGCGGGGTGTGAGGGATGTGTCGCAGGAAATGCAGGAGACGCGGTCAAGGACGTTCTCGATCACTGTGGGGGGAAAGTTGCGGTCCTTGAAGAACTTGGACATCTGGGATGTGCGGGAGTGGAATGTCTTATCGTGGGAGCAGATGCGGCGGTGGCGGAGGAATTGGGAATAGGGGATGGAATTTTTGCAGGAGGGTGGGTGGGAGGAGGTGTATTCTAGGTAGCTGTGGGAGTCGGTGGGCTTGAAATGGACATCAGTTACAAGCTGGTTGCCTGAGATGGAGACTGAGAGGTCCAGGAAGGTGAGGGATGTGCTGGAGATGGCCCAGGTGAACTGAAGGTTGGGGTGGAAGGTGTTGGTGAAGTGGATGAACTGTTCGAGCTCCTCTGGGGAGCAAGAGGCGGCGCCGATACAGTCATCAATGTACCAGAGGAAGATGTGGGGTTTGGGGCCTGTGTAGGTGCGGAAGAGGGACTGTTCCACGTAACCTACAAAGAGGCAGGCATAGCTGGGGCCCATGCGGGTGCCCATGGCCACCCCCTTTGTCTGTGAGAAGTGAGACATAGGGTATAGCTTTATAGGGCACTAATTGCACGGTGTCTTAGTTACTGTTAAAGGGGACGACAGCTTACAAACAACTGGTAGAAGTCAACAACACATTTTCTTCAGGCTTCAGGTATTTACTACACAGAGAGAGACACAATTTGCCCTTAAAGTTGTCAGAAATTAACATTATATGGTATATGTAATGAAATCACTCACTGGGAAAGTGCTCCATTAATAGAGGCTTGCTATGCCCAGTAACATACCAAATGTTTTTAAAAAAAAGTTAAGGCTTGCACAATCCCCAAATATATGTGACTTTCAGACCAAAATTAAGCAAAAGCATGGACCAGTCTTGTGCAATCAAGAATTATTATTTCTTACAAGTAATTAAACTATAGCTACATATAAACAGATATAAACAATTGACAGGAAGCTCCAATCTCCTTTTAGATTTTCCCTTACATAAATGGGAAAAATAGGTCATTCGAGGAGGTAAAGATAAACTGGAAAATCAGTTTAGTAGTCTTTACTTCCATATTCTGACACAGAGATGATCCTTAGGGCAGAGTACGTCCGGAATGAGCTGCCAGAGAAGGTGATGAAGGCACATACAATTACAGCATTTAACGTGCTTTTGAGGGATATGGGCCAAATGCTAGCAAATGGGACGAGATCAGTTTAGGATATCTGGTCAGCTCAGACGAGTTGGATCAAAGGGCCTGTTTCTGTACTGTATGACTCAATGACTCTGTGACTAGTCACATTTTTGGTGTTCAATTGTCTTCCTCTGGAAGCTTCCATTGGTTTGTAAGAAGTACAGAACAATTAATTTATCAATTCAACAGTCACAATCCACACCAACTGTTGCAGGAATGGTAACTGGTTTTCTTCGAACTGTTTTTTTTATTGTGGAGAGCAGACAGCTTCTGCTGTTGATGCTATTGTCAATTCCATTCTGCTGTGGAGGGCAGATCAACAGCTCACACATCTGCATTAGAGATAGTAGGAGCTGTCAATGCTGGAGAATCTGAGATAAAACCGTATGAAGCTGGATACACATAGCAAATCAAGCAGCATCAGAGGAGCAGGAGAAGGGTCTCGACCCAAAACATCAGCTTTCCTGCTCCTCTGATGCTACTTGGCCTGCTGTGTTTATCCTGCTTCACACCGTTTTATCTCACACTTCTGCATTGTTCTTTTTCTCTTTCTCTGTATCTGTGTCGGTAATGCTTTCCACTTCCATCCTGCTCAGTTAGCGAAAAACCAATTAGCTTCATATATAAACAACTCATTGACTCTTGATCATCTGAACATCGTAGGAACCTGTAGCCACAAAAGTAAGAGCTTACAAATGGTATCAAATTGCTTGCAGTAAAATTATGTTGCTATCCTAGTAAATCCCCTTTTTTTAAAGCAAATAAACGAATCTTTCACTTTACAGTCTTTTTTTAAAAGACACAAAAACAAGGACACAATTCTTACAACATATGGAGCTGGAGAAACACAGCAGAGCAGGAAAGTTGACATTTTGGGTCAGGATCTTTCATCAGGACCGTTCCATTTTAGAACATGATTATGGCTCATAGCAATAACACGTCTGAGGAATGGGAGGGGGAGTTAAAATGGTTCACGACTGGGAGGTGCAGTTGCTTTTGCGAACCGAGCAGAGGTGTTCTGCAAAGCGGTCCCCAAGCCTCTGCTTGGTTTCCCCAATCCTCCGCTTGGTTTCCCCAATGTAGAGGAAGCCACACCGGGTACAGTGGATACAGACAATCACATTGGCAGATGTGCAGGTGAACATCTGCTTAATATGGAAAGTCATCTTGGGGCCTGGGATGAGGGTGAGGGAGGAGGTGTGGGGGCAAGTGTAGCACTTCCTGCGGTTGCAGGGGAAGGTGCCCGATGTGGTGGGGAGTGTGGAGCGGACAAGGGAGTCACAGAGAGAGTGGTCTCTCCGGAAGGCAGACAAGGGTGGGGATGGAAAAATGTCTTGGGTAGTGGGGTCTGATGGTAGATGATGGAAGTGTCGGAGGATGATGTGTTGTATCTGGAGACATTGGTACATTTGGCATAAGTGTAAGACACATACAAAAGGGTATTTACATTGATTTCATGTTTCATGATAAGTCTTCCTTCTACAAGGGGGGTCAGTATAGTTATGATTCCAAATGTAACAGCATCTTCATGAAGAATTGGAGAGAGTGGTTTGCTTGACGTGAGACACGTGAACCCAAGCTTTGTTGCCTTCTGCCTGGATAGCCAATATAGTTGTAAGCAGCACTTTTTACATGGGCCTTTCAACTTGGTACCTAGTGGCTCTTTGTGTGTTTTCTTCAAGTATAACCAAGTGCCTGGAACTATACCATGTCTACTCTCAGGGGGATCTCCCCATACACTGATACCTGTTGAGAAGCAGAGCTGACAACATTGGATAGATCTTGACAATATTTTAACAATGAATCATTTAGCAGATGACAATTAGCTGCTCTGAGATCTATTGTGCCAGGCAAGGAAATGGGTCGACTAGTTATAACCCAAAAGGGCTCTGGCCACTAGTTCTGTTTGGGTTGGCTCCGATACTGTACATGACCATGGGTAAAGCTTGAGGCTAAGGCAATCCCTCTTGATGATATTTGGTGAGACATAATTTCAGAGACTAAATTGTTTGTTTGACATGTCCCAATGACTCAGGGTGATGATGGCAATGTATATCTCACTTAATATTTATCGTCATAGAATCCCTACATTGTGGAAACAGGCCCTTCAGCCCAACAAGTCCACACTGAACCTCAGAGCATCCCACCCAGACCCATCCCCCTATAACCCACCTAATCTACACCTCACTGAGCACTACGGGCAATTTAGTATGGCCAATCCACATAACCTGCACATCTTTGGACTGTGGGAGGAAACTGGAGCACCCAGAGGAAACCCATGGAGACACTGGGAGAACGTGCCATGAGTGGATTTGTTGTGCCAAAAAAGGCATTAATGCTTGTGTTGCAATTGGTTTATCTGTGTCTCTTTGTCTCCAGATGCCATCCTGACATAGTTTAATTCCTGCTTCCATCCATGTCCACTTTTCTTCTCGAGAGTATCCCTCTTGCACGGTCTGTAGTTTGGTCAGAAGGGCTTGTAACCTGGGTTCCATTGATCCACTCAAATGGTCACTTTGAGATGCTGCAGTTTAGCCACTTAGTCTGCTGAGGCATTACCTTGTATTTCTATAGTATCTTCTTGAGTATGAACTTTACATTTCAAAATTGAGACTTTCTGCGGCAGTTGTATGGCCTGTAGGAAATTACATAATTCATCCCCATTTTGGATTGGTGTTACTACTGTTGTGAGGAATTCCCCTTTTTTGCCACAATAGTCCACAATCGTGGGTGATTCCAAACACATAGCAAGAATTGGTGTAAATGTTTGCTGTTTTACCTCTGATATTTTGCAGGCTTCTGTGAGTGTATGTACTTCCACTTGCTGAGCTGAACTGCCTCCAGGCAAACTTCCTTGTGCTATCACTTTTTATAAGCTGGTAACAGCCCAGCCCACTTTTTGGATGCTGTTTTAAATGAATGAGGATCCATTCATAAAGAGGACAAAGTTCAGATTTTGTAAAGGTTCTGCAGCTGTCTGATTTGATTCATCTAAGTGCTGCAAAATTTCCACACAATTATGTTCTCCTCCAGCTTCCAGAATATCATCCATGCATTCAATCATATAGATGTTATTGAAGGTAATTCCTGCAAATGATTCTACAAATCTATGTGGAAAATAATAGGGCCACTGTGGAAACCCCATGGCAGGTATTTCCAAGTATCTTGCTGTTGCCATTCTTTTTGTTTAGGTGGTGTATTGACCATGTAACATGATTATCCTTGAAATTCAATGATGGGTTTATCTGGGTTAAGGCAAACCATTGCTGCACCTCAGGGGCCAGAGGGACTGACCAAAATCTATTGGCCATGTCTATTACCAAAAAATTCTTGTAGCCGGGTGAGTAGGCATTAAAAATAGTAGAGGGATCTGCAACCAAGGGTGCTTTCTAATCAATGAACTGATTTGCTTTCCTGTAATCCACTGTCAAATGCCAGATCCAGTCTGAGATAAGAAGGTGTAGAGCTGGATGAACACAGCAGGCCAAGCAGCATCAGAGGAATAGGAAAGCTGATGTTTTGGTTCTAGACCCTTCATTTTCTGAAGAAGGATCTAGACTCGAAACGTCAGCTTTCCTGCTCCTCTGATGCTTCTTGGCCTGCTGTGTTCATCTAGCTCTACACCTTCTTATCTCAGATTCTCCGGTATCTGCAGTTCCTTCTAGCTTCACCAGATTCAGTCTGGCTTTTTGACTGGCTGCACTGGACTATTAGATGAACTGTAAGTTTTAGCTAGGACGTCTTGTTGTTCTAATTGCTAAATAACTGGCACGATACCTGCAATGGAGACTGACTAATGGGGTATTGGTTAGCGTATAGTGGGGCAACTCCTGTAAAAGTGACCATGGTCATTTCCAATGGGCCACAATCATTTTTGTCCTTTTCCCAAATCGGATAATCTTGTCATTCCTGTTTTTTCAGGTGTATTGACCATGTAGCACGACCATCCTTGAAATGCAATGACAGGTTTATCTGGATTAAGACTTGAATTTCTAATAGAGCCTGTTGCACAGGTAAAACCCACACTGATGACAGAATTTCATGTGGTTGTAATCGTATTGGCAATGGTTTTGTTTTCCTAAGAGTTAATTCTTCTCACCCTACTCTGACTACAGTCCGCCGCTCACCATCAAAGGGCAGGTTATTTCAATCAAAGGAAAACATGTCAATTCAGCACCTGTCTCCTAAAGACACACAATTTCCCTATTGCCCACTCCCATCCAGACATAGCAGCTCTTGGGGCTATTTTCTAGGGCCTCTACAATGTGGTGAAGTAGAATGAAGGGGAGGCTCCTTCAGTTATTTTGTGATGTCCAGGAGTGCCTTCAGCTGCTCAGGGGACGCATCTCCTTGATGCGTTCCAACAATACCTACTCAATGGTGGGGGTCTGCAGAAGATAGGACTCCCATTTAAGGCCAGCTTAGAGCCACTGGCCAACCTTCCCTTAACCCTTAGCCCAATGTCCTTCTTGCCCACAGTTATAGCATTTATCCAGGCATTTATCTGCTGAGGTTCTGGCTCTGTTACTACGGTCTGCATGGTTCTAAGATTACCTTCCATATTTTGTTTCAAGCGGTTAGCCTGTTCAACAATGTCACTGTACATTTTGCAACTGGTCTCCCAATCAATGACTGTAATGTTTAACACTTTTGCTAGTTCAGGTTTTAATCCTATGACAAAGGCACACTTCAGGGGTACTCGACTACTACAGTCAATTTCCTCCACGTCTGTGAGCCCTGCCTGTCCGTAATGTTCCATTCACATTGCCACAAACCTTTCTGCATAGTCCCATAATTATTCATTGCCTTTTTGATGATATGCTGTGATTTTACTCCAACCTGTCTTATGTGGGCCATAATCCTTCAACCAATCCCTAATAGCTTTACATCCATTGGCGAGGTCTTGTCCATTGTCACCTAATTCCTATCCAACTCTTCAACCGGTTTCCTGCTTGCATTACCTCCTATCATGATAAACAACACTCGTACTCCATCCATAAGGTGCAGAATGTATATATTTTTAAGCTTTTCCAATTCATCCCGCATTTTTATGCCTTCTCAGGTGAGGCAGTTCTTTGGACCATCTTCCACGAGTTTGCGATTGGGAGACCTTTGAACTGCCCGTTGTGTTTATTCATATTTAACTACATCCACACCATCATTTGTTTTCTCCCGCTTGTGTGTCTGGTCTGCACTGGCTGTAAATTAAATGTTGGTTTTGCTCAGACTCAGTGGAGCTGAGATCATGTTTTTTGCCCCCATTTCCCAGAACCTGCATTTTACCCAGGTCTTGGGGTCTCCCTAACTGATACGTAGGGGAACACTCAGATATGGTGAAGTAAAGGATTTTTCATTACTGGAGATTTCTCAGCCAATTTTTGTTTTGTCATTTTAAGTTTCTCAGAAACAACTTTCAATTGTTCTTGGATAGTGAGTAGAAATCATAGACAAATCTAATCATAATCATGAAATTAATAAAGTAATCTGTCACATTATACATAGAGACCAGCAAATCCATTTCTTATCTTTTAATTGGGCAGTTTTAACCCAATCACATTGGATATCATCCAGCGACCATTGTCCAATGGAGGCTCCATAGTTCTTATGGATTTCTGTTGAATTTTTCGAGAGGTCGAATTGTTGTTTAATGTATTCCTTTAATTTTTGAAGAGCTTCAACTTCACTGTTGTAGGTAATTCAGGCTGAGACATCGTTTCTTGAAATTTATATGGACCTACAGCTGATTGGAGTCAAGGAGTCCATGAACCAAAGCCCAGAAATCACACTCTGTCTGCTGATTACAAATGGCAGCTAGGAGACCTCAGGCTGTAAACCTCTCATCAATAAGTCTTGGATCATAGGCTAAACATGTAGATGGGGAGCCAGAGATATTATTTTCTCTGCCAGGGTGGAAGGTGGGCAAGAGGTGTTATTTCCTATGCCACGTTAGACATTTGTAAATAATACAGGCTCAAGTCAGAGATTGTGGACAGGTTATGAATCGCATTGGATGAAGTGGGTCTGAACTTGCACTATCACACAAGGACTTTTAAAATCACGATGACTCCTTACTTCTCTGATAAGGTGCAGGGAGTCATCAGAATAGAATAGCCTTTATTGTCATGTGCGTTCGAATGAGTGCAGTGAAAAGTTTCTAATGTCAACTCTCGGTGCTATCTTAGGTGCATGCTACCTAGATACAGATACCTTAAGTGTTATTACAGAATTGAAATTAATTAAAAAAGAACAACATGGGGAATACAAAGTTTAAAAGTCCAGAATGAGAGTAAGAAGTGTTCTCAAAGCACTTAAGTTATGGCCCTTTTTCACTGAGGCAGTGCCCGCTGGGTTTCAGAACACCATACCTTGCTAGCTCCATGACCTGGTCTCCATTCAGGACCCACCTCCAGGACTCTTGGGGAGCATGGTGGCTCAGTGATTAGCGCTGGTGCCTCACAGCGCCAGAGGCTTGGGTTCAATTCCCCCTTGGGCTACTGTCTGTGTGGAGTTTGCACATTTTCACTGTGTCTGCATGGGTTTCCCCTGGGTGCTCTGGTTTCCTCCCACTTTCCAATGATGTGCAGGCTAGGTGAATTGACCGTGCTAAATTGCCCATAGTGTCCAGGGATGTGTAGGTTAGGGTCTGGTTGAAATGCTGTGAGGGTCGGTGTGGACTTGTTGAGCCAAAGGGCCTGTTTCCACAATGTAGGGGCTCTTTCGACTTGACTCCACCCCGGTTGACCTGGGCTGCATCTTGGCTCCAAGCTCAGCCCACACTCACTTTATTCCTGCTCCAACTGCAACCTACTTCTGCGACTCAGCCTGTACATGCTCTGCTGCTAGTCTGGGCTCTGGCTGTGACCCGTTTGCGGGATTTGGCCTGCATTTGCTCTGCTCCTGCTTCAGCCATGGCTGGCTTCTAGGACTCAGCCCCTCCATCTGCAACTCATCTCCTGCACCATCTGGTCTTGGATTCCATTCTCCATTCCCTCCAGGTAGGGTGGATTAAAGAAATTAAAAGCTGGTGGAGGTTGCGGGGTGGGAGAGAAACTGCTGCAAGGAGTAAAAAAAGAAAGAGGAAATGTCGCTGGCAAGCAGAGCAGCTCTGGCTGGAGCATATTGCTGTGCCACCATCTTAACCAGGAATCACTGGGAATTAGTGTTCCTACATTCATCTCTGAGATCCTGCTGACTATGTTGGGTTCCCAAGAAATAAGGAATAACTTTTTAAAATATCCAGCTTTATTTCCTATTGTACATTGATTACATAGTTGCAAGTTATACTGCTGCAGCAATAGCTTCGGTTGTGCATCAATCATGCTTTTCATACATTTTCAAAATCTTAAATCTCCCCGAAACGGCAAGCTGTTCCCCATACCCTAACAACAAGATCTAGGCAACAGTCTGTTTGCCGTATACACTTTTGTCTGGTTCACAACTGCACTTGCAAGTCAGCTTTTCGCAATAGCATTTGTAAATTTAACCCTTGTTATGCTGCAGTTTAATCTAACAATTTTCAGTAAATTTCACATTCTCATGCAAGTATGTATCAAGTTTCAGACGGTTGGCCTAAGTCCCTGTAGTTCCCCATTGTACATGGGCAACAATGTCCTATATACTAATAATCTTCCTTACAAGCATCAATGAGCTTAACAGTACTATGTACAAATAACTCAATACATTATCATATTTCATATACACAAAATCACCTTCGAACCTCTTTGGAAATTATCAGAGCATAGCACTCTACGCAGTTTTTGGTGATGTAATTTGGGCTAATTAATTTCTTGGCTCCTGTTGCAGGAACAGAGTCCAAAATTAGTTTTTGAATGAGTTGCTTCTTCCACCAGATGAATATAACCATGAGGACAATGAGATAGATCAAAGTAAATAGGATGAACAACTCAGCCATATATTATAGGAGATATAACCACAGATGTATCTGCATATTTGAGGCCCATTCCCAGATGTCATCCCACTAATTAGTCAGTTTGATTTCCTTGATACCCTTTGAATTGCTCTGTCTGCTGAATAACATTGGCAAAACGTTTATGTATAATTTGCCAATTGTGTCTGAACCTTTTGAAAGTTTTCTGGTGGGAGTTCAATGCCAGTGTCATACTTCTCCCAGTAATCCCTTAACATTTGTCTGAGATCATCACTGGCTTTGACAAAGATCTCACTCCTCCCATGTATGTCTATAAGCTCAGTTTGGCCTACCTTGGCTGATAAGTATAGTCTAATAAAAAAGGTGGTGTTTTTGTTGTTGCAGAGTGAAGGCTCCAAATTGGTAGTGTTTTAGGGAAGTAGTAATGCAGTTTTCTCCCTCCCTCCTATATGCCAACCTGGTGATGTCTGGCTGGTACAATTCTGAGTGGCATTGAAAATCACACAAGACAAGTTCATTTGAATATACAGAATCGTGCCACATAATTAATTCCTTTATTTGCTGACATTCAGCTGGAGTGATACCTAAATGCCTTCCCTTTTTCTTAACAGTATACAGAAGGGTGCCATTGTGATCTAACCATAATCCCTGACAGACAATGCTGACATTTTCTACCTCAAAGGCTTGTAACACATTTTGATTTTGATTGGTATCCCAAGTATCATCTCCACAGACTTTCCAGGGGTCCCTTTACAATTGCCAAAACCAGACTTTGGTCAGTTGCCATAATTGACAACTTGTAATATCAGAGTGTTTCTTCCCAGGGAACAAGCGCTCTATCTGCCTGTCACTGATCCAATACAAGAACCATCCTTGCTTAACTTGCTCGAGGTTGTCCTTCATCTAATATTGAAGTTGACGTCAAGAAAAAAGAGGCATATGCAAGAATAGACACTTAAGAGTGAAACCAGGAGAGCAAGAGGGGATCTGAGACAGCTACAGCAGATAAAGGAGAGCCCAAAGAAATTATATAATTATATTAAGCGCAAAAGAGTAACTAGGAAGAGAATAAAGCATCTTAAAGATCAATGAAGTTATACATACGTAAAGCCACAGGAGATGGGTTAGATCCTAACTGAATATTTCTCATCAACATTTACCATAGTGAAAGACATGGAAGCTAGGGAGTTCTGGGAAATAAATAGCAATGCCTTGAAAAGAGTCCATGTTACAGAAGAGGAGGTGCTGCAGCTCTTAAAATGCATCAAGGTAGATAAATCCCTGGGACAGGATCAAATACATTCTCGGACATTGTGCGAAGCTAGGGAAGAAATTGCTGTATCCCTAGCAAAGGTATTGTATCATCGACTGCCACAGGTGAGGTGCCAGAAGACTGGAGGGTGGCTAAAGTGCCAGTATTTAAGAAAAACTGTAAGGAAAGACCAAGGAACTACAGACTGGTGACCTTAGTGCCAGGGTTGTATAAGTTGTTGGAGGGGATTATCAGAGGCAGGACCTACGTGCATTTGGAAAGGCAAGGCTTTGTCCGCAAATCTGATTGAGATCTTTGATAAGCTGAACAAGAAGACAAATGAAGGCAGAATGGTGGACATTATCTACGTGGACTTTAGCAAGGTTAGTAAGGTTAGATCGCTGGATCCTGGGAGAGCTAGCCAATTGGATACAAAATTGACTTGACGGTTCAGAGCGGTGTGCCATAAGGATTGGCGTTGGGTCCACTGTTGTTCTTCATTTGTATAAATGATTTGAATAATAATATAGGAGGCCTATTTATCAAGTTTGTGGATGACACCAAAAGCGGACAGTGAAGCAGGTTATCTAAGAGTACAATGGGATCTTGGTCAGCTGGGCCAGTGGGCCGAGGAATGGCTGATGGACTTTAGATAAATGCAAGATATTGCATTTTGGTAAGACCAGCCAGGTCAGGACTTACTCCAGGGTCTCTGTATTATCTGTGTGAGACCTAGGGATGCAGGTGCATTATTTCTTGAAAGTGACATCTCAGGGAGACAGGATGATGAAGAAAGCATTAGGCAGGCTTGTCTTCACTGACCAGAGAATTGAGACGACGATTTGGGATGTCATGCCACAGCTGTACAAGATATTGGTAAGGCTGCATTTGGAGTACTGCATACATTTCTGGTAAACCTGCGATAGGAAGGTTTTATTGAACTGGAAAGGGTGCATAAAAGAATTTACAAGGGTCTTACTGAGGCTGGAAGGTTTAAATCAAAAGGAGAGATTGGATAGGCTGGGATTTTTTTCCCTGGAGCATAGGAGGCTGAGGGGTGATCTTATGGAGGCTTCTTAAATCATGAGGTGCATAGGTCAGGTGAATAGCCAAAGTCTTTTCCCTAGGGTAGGGGAGTTCAAAAATAGAGGGAAAAGGATTGAGGGTGAGAGGGGAAAGAATTAAATGGGACCTGAGGGGCAATTTTCTTTCACACAGAGGGTGGTGTGTATATGGAACAAGCTGTCAGGTCCTGGCATGTCCTTCTAAGACTTTTACCAGTTGTTGGACTTCCTGATATACTTTTATTTCCCTGCCCCACCCAGAATCTTGTCAACAGTCCAGATAACTTTATCCAAAAGTGTGTTCAACTTACTGGGGTAAGTCTGAGCTTTAAGGTTTTGAGTAAATTTGTAGCTCGGATTGTGGATGTTGTGGTTGTTCACTCGCCGAGCTGGTTCTTTAGTTCGCAGACGTTTCATTACCCTGCTGGGTAACATAATCAGTGCCGCATCCCATGAAGTGCCGTTTTGTTTTCCCGCCTGGCATTTAAACTCTGGCTTCTGTTGAGTTGGATTACCTCATTTCTGGTTTTCCTTTGCTGTGGAGTGTATATGAGGTCTAGCTCTATGTGTTTGTTGATGGCTTTCTCAGTGGAGAACTAGGCCTCTTGGAATTCTCGTGCTTGTCTCCTCTTAGTCTGTCCTAGGATCCTGTTGTTGTCCCAATGGAATTGGTGGTGTTCCTTATCCATGTGGATGGAGATGAGTGAGTGTTGACCATGTCTTTTTGTTGGTAGTTGGTGATGCAACCAATTCCCACAAAACACCATCCTTAGATTCACCTGCCTCAGGGGGAGCAAACCACGTTTGGTTGGGATATGGGAGAGAGATAATGGGAACTGCAGATGCTGGAGAATCCAAGATAATAAAATGTGAGGCTGGATGAACACAGCAGGCCAAGCAGCATCTCAGGAGCACAAAAGCTGACGTTTCGGGCCTAGACCCTTCATCAGAGAGGGGGATGGGGTGAGGGTTCTGGAATAAATCGGGTGAGAGGGGGACGTGGACCGAAGATGGAGGGAAAAGAAGATAGGTGGAGAGAGTATAGGTGGGGAGGTAGGGAGGGGCTAGCACAGTCCAGGGAAGACGGACAGGTCAAGGAGGTGGGATGAGGTTAGTAGGTAGATGGGGATGCGGCTTGGGGTGGGAGGAAGGGATGTGTGAGAGGAAGAACAGGTTAGGGAGGCAGAGACAGGTTGGACTGGTTTTGGGATGCAGTGGGTGGAGGGGAAGAGCTGGGCTGATTGTGTGGTGCAGTGGGGGGAGGGGATGAACTGGGCTGGTTTAGGGATGCGGTGGGGCAAGGGGAGATTTTGAAACTGGTGAAGTCCACATTGATACCATTAGACTACAGGGTTCCCAGGCGGGATATGAGTTGCTGTTCCTGCAACCTTCGGGTGACATCATTGTGGCACTGCAGGAGGCCCATGATGGACATGTCATCTAAAGAATGGGAGGGGGAGTGGAAATGGTTTGCAACTGGGAGGTGCAGTTGTTTGTTGCGAACTGAGCAGAGGTGTTCTGCAAAGCAGTCCCCAAGCCTCCGCTTGGTTTCCCCAATGTAGAGGAAGCCACACCGGGTACAGTGGATGCAGTATACCACATTGGCAGATGTGCAGGTGAACCTCTGCTTAATGTGGAAAGTCATCTTGGGGCCTGGGATAGGGGTGAGGGAGGAGGTGTGGGGGCAAATGTAGCATCTCCTGCGGTTGCAGGGGAAGGTGCCGGGTGTGGTGGGGTTGGTGCGCAGTGTGTAGCGAACAAGGGAGTCACGGAGAGAGTGGTCTCTCCGGAAAGCAGACAGGGGTGGGGATGGAAAAATGTCTTGGGTGGTGGGGTCAGATTGTAGATGGCGGAAGTGTCGGAGGATGATGCGTTGTATCCGGAGGTTGGTGGGGTGGTGTGTGAGAACGAGGGGGATCCTCTTTGGGCTGTTGTGGCGGGGGCGGGGTGTGAGGGATGTGTTGCGGGAAATACGGGAATACTGCACCTCCCAGTCGCAAACCGAAACGTCAGCTTTTGTGCTCCTGAGATGCTGCTTGGCCTGCTGTGTTCATCCAGCCTCACATTTTATTATCTTTGGTTGGGATATGCATGGTCTTGCTTATTTAGCATTTCCGACGATTGCATCCTGGCAATCCAGCCGATGATGTAGACCAACAGGCTGTATGTTTTCATCCTGGACAGGGCATCAAGTGGCATGTTATTAGCTTGATGTAATATCTGACCAAATTTAGATATCTCCCCATCCTACTCCACCTGTGGACATTCTTTTCTAACTCCGTCTGGTCTTAGCCCATGCTAAGCCAAACTCCTCCCAAAATTTACTTTTGTCGCTGAGAGTCTTTGTTGCAGGGAAGACCTTTAGTTATGTGTTTTTATCTCCTTCCTCACTTCGGACTTTCTCAAATGTTCTGTGGTCTTTGGTGAATGCAGTCATGAGCAGGGTTCAAGACATCCAGTGGGGTCGAGCCAACACCCTTCACTGTTGCCACAACGGGGAGGTATAAAGTGCATGTCCTCAGACACTGGCTAAAAGACAAGGTGTGATACAGACTGACCAATACTTCTCTAATACAAAACTCTCGGGCTGGTTGTAATGTGTTCTATGTGAATCTTTGTGACTTCTTTGACTGATATCTGCCAGCTGATTTTTAATTTAGTTCGGCCAATTTTCTGACAGGCTTGATTTCTTTGGCTGTGGATCAGTTTAGAAAATCCAGTTTTGGACCTGTGATTGCTTAAACACACGGTATTCATAATGCCAGAATTAATAAATCTAGACAATACATTAGCCCATAGACTATGTGATGATAGTAAAATGTGTGGGGCCACTGTACACAAACATTGACCCCTTGAACTTATTACCATATATAACATGGATTAGCAAGCAGCACCTGAAAAGGAGAACCCGAGCCTTCAGTGACTTTGTGTGCACTGAAAGAGTGTCCACTGAAGATATGACAGCTACCTGCAAATGAGTGAAAGACAGTGCCAGAAACTTTATATGTGTGATACTGTCACATACATCTACCACCTTCTGTAGCCTGAAATGCAGCCAGGAGAAAGAGCTCGGCCTGTGGCGCTGCAAATCACAATGGCATTGTACCTCTTTAACACCAGCTCCTTGCAAACATCAAATAGAGACACATGTGATGCCAGCCATTTGGCAGCCTAAAAGTGCATTCATGGTTTACCAATGCCATTTAAAGCAATGCAGTTTGTGTAGTTTCTCAAGGGTCCAGAGAGCTACAATATTTGGGCTGTCAGGTTTGCAACAATCACTACGTTCCCTTAGGTACATGTCAATGTCATCATACATGTGACACACTGTACTCCATGGCATCATTCAACCAGATTCCCCTGCAGGAAAGGATTTCACTCCCTCAATCTCCAGTTTGGCTGTTATCTCAGACTATCCAGAGAGCTGTCACAAAGCTTACATTCTGCACAGCTCCCAGGTTCCTCAAATACTTCCTCCTCACCGCTTCTCCCAAACAAATCATCTCAAGAGTTGGCTCATGGGTGACAAGGATTATCTCAAAACTTAAGGCTAATGATCCCAAAGAGCTACCCTCATGCTGATGGTGAACAGCACCACAGTGCTGTCCATGCATTCACCAGAGTTATTGTTGAACAGACAATTTGTTTTCTAAAGATATGCTTCTGTTACCTGGGTCACTCAGGAGGAGTAGTTGAATCCTCACTAGACTTGATGTACAGAATAATGTTGGCTTGTTGCAACCTGCAAAACTTAGCCCAGTGTCAGGATGAGAATGCAGAAAAGGGAGAGATGGACCTGTCATCTGACTCTTTGGATGGTGAAGGGGATTCTGACGGTGATGCTAAGAGTGCCAGTACTTAGAATGAGAATGTTAAAGAAGCCACGACAATGCTGTTGAGATGAGGTAGAAAGGTGAGAGCGAATCTCATAGTGAATGACTTTATTCTAACATACGTGAACAATCAGAGCTATGAGCCAATAATGATACAAAGGTATTCCTGCTTGTTTAATACTTTTAAAATGTTAAGATACTTACCTTTAGTTATATTATTTTATTTTCTTGGCACCAGTAGCCTCTTCTTCTTTTTCCATGCCAGACCATCAATTTGAACGCATGATAATAAGATAACAAAAAAATCTGAGCTTAGATAACTCAAAACTCAGTTTGCAAAGGGCATTACAGAGATAGAGAGAGGTTAAACTATGCTGATTGATTCCCAAAATTCAACCATGTAGCTTACTTTTCCGCTTTCCATCTATTATGTTCCTTCCAGCCTCAGCATTCCTTTTTCCTCCACATCATGTTCATATAAGTGTACAGTGATTAACATTTTGGTTACTGGGAAAACATAAATACTCAAAAGCCTTAGAAAATTGTAGTGCAATGATGTGGTTATTACAAAGTGACTAATATGTGGCAAATGTCAATTTGTATAGGATGTTGGTATCTGTGCAGCCAAAATGACTTCAGTGCCATTTAATCATTCTTTTCCCACCACTGCAACTTGGTACCGCTTTAGCAGGCACAACTGAGCTTGAGGAAACCTGTAACTGTTTGCCTCAGCTGATTTTGGAAGCCAGCCCAGGGCTGAGAGGATACTAGACTGCTTGAGGTGACCTGCACATGAACAATTGCAACTTTCCTGGCATGACTCGGTGGCGATTAGATCATTGGTATAGGGTAGATGTCGAGGCAAACTACCTCTGGAATTGAGAATGCTTGAGTTGCTAGTTACTGCTATTTCTACCTGTAAGTATTCACTGGCACCTCCCTCACTTCTTAAAGGGTTAGAGCACTAGAGAGAATTTTCTCTTAGGTAGATAGTGAAGAATTCATCATTAACTTGATTTATACCCATTTGGTAAATACTGATTTATTTATTGGACCAGACTGTCCACAGCAACCAACATCAAAGGGAACCTGGTAACAGTCCTCTTCATGGCACATCTCCAATCCACTAACAGCATACTTTTTGCACTTCAGTGCTATACCAACAAATACCATTGTATTACAGTGTAAACTACTTATGCTCATGGACATGGATCTAGCTCATGGACTGGACCTAGCTTTATCTCTGGGCTCTTCACTTGCTTGCTTAACACACCTTCACTTTTGTTTTTTGTATCTTCCCTCTTCCTGAGAGAACAAAATATAAGTGTTAAGAGGCGACATTTTAGGTCAGAGAGTGCATGTTAAGTGCGAGGACATGTTTAGTATCCGTTTGTGTTTAATTTGGCATCAGACTGGTTTTATTTCTAAAGTAGAGATTTATAAGATACCACACTGACTGACTATAAATTGTGCGCTTTTTGAACAAACTGGAATGTATCTGCAAATACAAATTCATCCCAAGGATTCACGTGTGTGTGAGAGAGAGAAAGAGCGTGTGTGTGTGTGTGTGTGTGTGTGTGTGTGTGTGTGTGTGTGTGTGTGTGTGTGTGTGTGTGTGTGTGTTGAGAGAGAGGGGGAGGGGGAGTGAGAGAGAGAGACACAGTGGGTATATGAGGGAGGATCTCTGTGAGAGAGGGTGTGTGTGTATGTGTGTGTGTGTGTGTGTGTGTGTGTGTGTGTGATTGAGTGAGTGTGTGTGTATGTGTGTACTTCTGTGTGTGTGTGAGTGTATAGTGTGGTGGGGTCACCTGTTGTGAAAGATGAACCCGAGATCCCGGCTGACGCCGTCCGCATTGATACTGAACTTGGCTATCAGCCTCTGCTTAGAGGCTCTGGAATGTTGTGTATCCTGAAGTCTGCCTTGGAGGACATTTACCCAAAGATCCGAGACTGAATGTCCTTGTCCACTGAACTGCTCCCCCACTGGCAGGGAACATCCCTGCCTGGTAATTGTTGCACAGTGTCCATTCATCTGTTGTTTTAGTGGTGCCTGCATGGTTTTGCCAATATACCATGCCTCAGAGCATCCTTGCCTGCAGTGTAGGAGATAGGCATTGTTGGCCAAGTCACATGAGTATCTGCCATACACTTGGTGGGTGGTATTCCCATGTGTGATGGTGGTGTCCATGTCAATGAACTGATATGTCCTGCAGAGGTTGACAGTGTTGTATAGTGTTGTGTTTGATGTTGTCCTGAGGCCTGTAGTTTTCTGCGAACAATGGTCTCTTCAAGGTTTGTCGGTTGTTTGAATGTCAGAAGTGAAGGTGTAGGTGAGAGCTTGGTGAGGTGCTCATTGCCACCAATAAGGTATTGAAGGCTGCAAAGAGCATGATGTAGTTTCTCTGCTCCCGGGAAGTACTGAGCGATGATGGATACCCTCTCACGTGTATCCCGGGTCTGACTTCTGAGGCAGTCATTATGGTTTCTCGTTGTGATGTCAGAACTGGCAATCAATGAGTTGAACAGCATATCTCGTTCCTATGAGGGCATCCTTCAATGCCTTCAGATGTCCATCGCATTCCTCTTCATCCAAACAGATCCCATATATGTGTAGGGCTTGTCTGTAGGCAGTGGCTATTTTAATATGTTTATGGTGGAAGCTAGAGAAGTGCAGCATTGTGAAGTTATCCATAAATTTGTGATAGTGTGAGTACTGAGGTGTCTGCCCCTAATGGGAATGTGTGTCCAAGAATGAGACTGATTCTAAAAAGTAGTCCATGGTAAGTCTCTCAGGAAAGTGACATGAAAGGAATTTGGGCATATTCATATATATATTAATCAATTAAAACCTTCTACTGAGTAAAAGATCTAACAGCATTGTAGGTTGGTTTAAAACATCCCCACAGTGGTGTGACTGTTTGATCAGTTTCTCATAAATTTTGTGTCTGATACTACCTCTCTCACTAACACCTGAGGAAGGAATGAGGCTTTCAAAATATGTGTTTTCAAACAAACCTGTTGGACTTGGTGTCGTGTGATTTCTGACCTTGGTTAAACCTGGGCATTGAGTATTAAGACGGTATTCAATAATAAGATGGAGGTGAGTTGTACTTAGGCCTCATCCTGTTCTCTTCTAATGACACAGCACACAGAGCTAGTGAAATGTGAGGCTGGATGAACACAGCAGGCCCAGCAGCCCTGCTGTGTTCATCCAGCCTCACATTTCATTATCTTGGATTCTCCAGCATCTGCAGTTCCCATTATCACTGGCACAGAGCTAGTGACCACTGCTCACACATTTGAAACCTTATTGAAGATTTATAGTTGAGTGTTTTTCTTAAAACATTCAAAATAGGCTGGAAATGTAACCCACTTCTGCTGTCTCTTTGTCATAATGTAGAGGCAGCTGCAACATTCTGTCTATCACCTGTATGAATAATTCAAACTCTTGTGAGAATCTGTCTGTAAATGTAAGGTGAATGAATGGTGAAATTTGCACATTCTTGTCTAAGAGGCATCACCTTTTGACCCCTGGCTTCCAATTGATCACCCTGTGGCCCCATCAGTTACTTCAACTCACTCTGGCTGTATATCCCGCCCATTGCTCCCTTTATTTTTTTTTAACCTTTGTATCTGATTTGATCTACATTTTTTTCAATATTTTCAGTTGTGATCTTTTTCTGTTTTATGAATAAAAGGATTTTAAACAAGATATTTGCATACGGACATGTTGCAGACATGTGGAACCCAAAGATTGACTTTCATATTGTGATGTAGCAAAACGTACATTTGCCAGGAGATTTTTAAAAAATATAAATATTGAAGTTGTTGACTTGATCGCTGAGCTGGCTTGTTTTTGTCCAGGCATTTCATCAACATGCTATGTTTGGCTTGGGCTACTATAGTTACTTTGTCCCAGTTAAATTGATGGCCTTCATTGCCTCCTTCCTGTCTGTCCAATGTAATGTTTGCATAGTTCTGGAGTGTCAATTTAAATAAGACACTATTTAAATGGGCCAGGATACACTGCACCAGTGAAGAACTACTTTGTCCCAGTTAAATTGATGGCCTTCATTGCTAGCCCAAGCCAAACGTAGACATGCACAGGAATTCCTAGAGACATGGTTCTCCACCCATACTTCAATCAATAAACACAGAGAATTGGACCCCATTTCCAAACCCATACAGATCAACATCGGAAATGACAGTACTCAATATTACGGACCAGACAGTATAAATTCCAAGTGGACTAGAATAACATCACTTCATCAGAAGCTACACTGACGATGTCATCTAAATGTTTGAACAAAAACAAGTCAGCTCAGCAAGCAAGTGAACAACCTTATCCACAACCTGAGCTACAGAACTTTACCAAAACTTTAAATATAAATATTATTTATTTACCCAGGGTTTCATAGATCCCCAGAGAAAATACAAAGGTATCAATTGTTTTACTCTTTAAGGCATCACTCTTGACTTTATGCCAGTGAAGTTTTAACCTTGCACATGTATCACTTCACTTTACACATTTTGAATTAGCCCAAAGAAAGATTTTTGAGCACAGCAGATGTGACACCTTGGTAAATTATACCTTGACTCTTTCATGTTTGCAATTCATTTGATCGTGATTGGCAAAGTTCAATGCTCAGTTTTTGACAGAAGCATGTCCACTGTTTTATTGAGGACCTTAACTTTTAAGCAGCCCATTCTTTGTAACTCAAGCAAAGGATGGCTTCAATCCAGGAGTTTTCAGTATTAAAAGGACACCACAAGTGATTGGGGTTCAAAGCCACTTAGAAAATTAATACCAAGAGCCTGCCTCTGGTGAGTGGGTAGGAATGGTATGGGGGCTGGAATTGATGGAGATGACTACCAGTGTTATAAGACTTGGGCAACTGCTGCTGTCTGACTAACTCCAGAGCAGCTGAAGAAATCATGTAAAACATTTTAAAAATTTTAAATCTGCAAGCTGACTAACTGAAATATATTACTTTCATTCTGTCGGTCATTTAAGATTCAAACGTTCCTCCCCCACTATTCTGCAACTATAGCAACGTAAAATATCAGGAGCACACTTGAATTATACATGTAAGTGTTGCTATGGCATTTACTAGCAATGTGAATTTTTTTAACAGGATAAGCTCAGTGTCCTACAAACTAAATTTTTGCCTTATCTTTATAAGACCTATCTCGAGGGTTTACCCTCACCTCTGTTTATGAAGTCCTGCCATCATAAGACACTACCAATCTTTTCATAACTTGGAGCTCTGCTAAATCTCCTATTAACCTTCTTTGCCCTAAGGAGATCAACCTTCCCCAGGCTATCCACAAAACTGAACTTCCTCTTTCTTAAAAGTAGCTGTAATCAGCTATATTTCTATATGCTTTGCAGAGTTGCAATTACCTCTACTCTTGCTTCTGAAATCCTCCTAATTTCAACAGTCACCATTCTGGTAAATTTTCCACTGTGTTCTTTCCAAGCATATCCTCCCTGAATATTCATGATGATGTCTGATGCATGTTTTCTAAAGGTTTGCTATTAATTCCTTTGTTCTTTTCTCTAGGGATAGGATTTGATGAATGACAGTGTTTCTCACTGTGCCAGCCAATCTGATTGACCAGTAGTTCTGTAAGTAATTTAGCACTTATGATAGCAATGGTATGGACCAGCACTACAAGAATTCCCCAAATACAAAGTTGCAGAGTCCAGGATGAGGCAATTACAGTGTTGTCACAGTGGGGAAGAAAAGTGATACCCAAGGAGGAGTGGGGAATGAGAGTTTTTATGGAAAGACCAAGGGGGGAGAGGTAAAACACTCACAAGGAGAGTACAATGGGGCACTACAATGTGGAAAAGAAATCCATTGAGGGATGTAGCCACCCTTACCCCCATCCTAACTTCCTTCCGATTTCCAAGCACAATGACAATGCTGAGCTTCTCTCCCACCCTCGGAAGTCAAAATTGAGGCTATGGTGGGAAACAATCCTGAAGTGGTGAATAACTAGTGGTAGCACTCAATGAACAGTATCCTCAATGTGAAGACAGGACTTTGTCTATGCAAGGATTTTGCAATGACCATTTCTATTCATACTTTCATAGACAAATGTGTCTACAATGGGCCAAAGAACATGGGGATCTGGTCAAACAGGTTTTTCCTACTTGTTTCTGTCATCACCTGCTGTAGGGTCAGTCTGTCCTTCAGGACTTAACCAGCTTGGTCAGTATTCATAATACCTACCCCCAGAGTCCATTCAGTGAACTTGGTATCCTTCGTGCCACTTCCACTTAACATTCAGTATGGAGGACCATCAGCTGAGGGAAGACAGTACATGGTGGTCAGTAGAAGATTTCCCTGGCAGTATTTGTCAAAAAAAGGCAGTGAAGAGCCAACGTGATAAATTTTAAAAAATAATCCTTGTGGAGGCAGGAAAATCAGGAGTACTCCTTCAGATCCCACAAAGATTTTTTTCTACTTCCTGCCATACCCAGTGTAGCACCCCCCAGCTTCTCTTAAATTAAGTTGTTTGCAGCATGGGTGAATTTAAAAAAATGTGAATCAATGGGTTGTGAGGAAAAAGTGAACATTTCAGAAGCATTTACAAATTGATCTCAGACATCTCAGCGCACTGCGATCTTCCTGAGTGTTTAAATAGCTCAGCTCAATGGTGTCATTTATGGAAGTATGTGCCGAGTTGAAAATAAATGTCCAAACCTTCAGTGAAAGATTGAACATTGCAGTTAGCGATTTCTGTTCTGAAATAATCTCTTGTGCTAAGAATTAAATCATCAATCACCTCTTGTGCCCCCGAGTCCCGACACAATCAGCTGCAGAGTGATGTCATTCAAGGTGAGATTGGGCGTCAAGCAGAGTGATTGACTAGGAGGTATGATTGCCTGCAAGAATGAGATCAGTCTACTCAGATAGAAATAGGAGGGGTCAACTGAAGTCATAGTAATATTACAGATTAGATTATAGACACAGTTATGGTGCTAGAACTTCATTTCAAACAGCAGCATATCAGAAATTCAGGGTGTTGAAAGATATTTCTGTTTCACAAACATACTGTGTAGGTGAATTATTTGTACACAAATGGCCTCTGCTGGAATTTGTGATCCGTTATTATCTCAGGAGCAACAATTATTTTATGGTGCATACGTCAACATGGTTTCATAGCTATCAAATTTAAAAACATTTGATTATACAAGCACATGTTAGATTTAAACAACAATTCTTCTTAAATTAAATAATTATATGCTTAAAATGCATTTAATATGCATGACAATAACATAATGACTATGTCTTGGTTGTATGCTTTTTCAGCATTGCTGTCTTTAGTCCAACTGCATTACTCATTTTGCACATGCTGTGTAACTTCCCAAAATCTGCAACCTTGGGAAACTGTCCAAGAAGTTAAATTTTGTGTGCTTCCTAAGGTAAGATCGCACTTTTATTTTCAAATGTTGTAAGAAATAACCTGCATGACTGAACATTTAATTCAACCAAAAAGACTGCATATTTCACAATGGTCAGAAATCATCCCAGTAAATAATGCAGAATGCAAACGTGAAATTCTGAGATGATTGTGAGACTTCAGTTTCCTTTGGAATATGATAAATGTCCCTAAGATCAGTTGTCAGGAAAATATCTGTTGTGTGTGGATTACTTCTTGCCCGAAGTGGTAAAGCATGGATTAGGGGACGATGATTCTGCCATAACTGAAAGAGTCTTGTTAAGTAAACAGCTGAAACTTTATTGAACTATTGCAGCTATTTAAATGAATATGATATATATTCCATCAGAGACTCTTAGAACCACCAACCCGTTAATCTATTCGCCATCGGCTCCTTCTTTATTGTGACCAATCCACCATGACATCATCACAGTGGGTGGTGCTTTTTGTACTCAATCAAGACCGATCAGTATAACTCAATTATTGTGTTTGGCATGTAGATTTTGGCAGAATATTCCAATTTCAAAGTATATCACTAAATTTAACATCCATTTCCTGAAGCTTTAGAAAATACTATAAACACATTAAAAACATGTCAAAACAAAATGTTTGTTCTTTTAGTAGCAGAATTTAATTAGGCTGTGACATCCACCCTCATGTTCTTTCTAGTGTCCTGTGAAGCACTTTGGGACATCCTGAATTTCTGATGGATACTTTATAAATTGACACTTTCTTTTATTCCTAAAATGAAACTGCAGTTAAGCAGTAGAACAATACTGAGCTTCAGGTTTTTTTCTTTGAGCAGGAATTTTATTTCTTCAATAAAGCACAATGTGAAGAGCTCTTCCCATATTTTTCTTGTGGGCTTTTCCCAACATCTTGGAGTTTGTTTCAAAGTAAAGTGGGAAGGATTGAGAGGAGTGGGAAACTCATACCAAAACGCACCAGGCCAGTTCCCTGGCATGTTCCCACCTAGCTTCTCCTACTCTTGCTGAAGGCATCTTCAGAGCAATTACAACCGCATCAGTCAGCGGCATGAAGCCAATTAACTTAATTATAAACAAAGCATATATTTTTCTAAGGCTTTGGAATTTTGCTTGTGGCACATGGGATTCTTAGTTTGTCTACTCCCAGGAAGTAAAAACAGAGTGTGAGGGCAGAGCATCATGAGATTTACATTTAGCAGTCGCTTTAAGGGACAAACTTGGCAATTTGTCAGTACATCTATGTTTCAGTCATTTGCTTTTCCACTGGATAGTGCTGGCTGTGAGGAATAGTCTGCTCAGCCATCTAGTGCCACCTGTCCCCCATTCACCTCAGCAGCACAACATTCACGCTGGCTTCATTGGCTAGCCTTGTCCTCAGGCATCCTAATCAGTAGTCCCTAATTCACAACGTCCTCAGGCTTCATGACATTAGCTTCTGAATTGACTACGTCTGGAAAGACTACTTCTGATGGAGTGAGGTACCATGGAGGCTAGCATGCATTAATTATCTCCAACGGCATTTTAAATTAACCTCTACCTCATTCCCTACCTTTATTTCGCTTTTGTTAACGTTACACTACCCCTGGTGGACAGTGCTTGTTAATTGTTTGTTTAGTTAATTATTTGCGTGATTTCGTATTGGGCTATTTTTGAAAAAAATGTTTGCACTTATTGTTCTGCTGAGAGCATGTTCAAGCTCATAATCTGGAAAACAGCCTTACATTAGTCTCATGATTCAAATGGCAAATCCAACGCATACAATTTACCGCATGCTGCTGATAGGGATCTTAAGAAATTAACTTTTGTTTCCGTACAGATATAAGTGTATGACTAAATCACTTAATAAGATAATTTTCTCAAGCTTGATTTCACTTCTACGCTTCACAGATCATCCCAGGTTAAGTGCTTGCTGGTCCATTTGGAGTATCAGTTTGTGATGTTATTCAGGCCTTTCAATAGGGAGCAATGGATCTTCATGCAACAATTCTAGACTTTGCAGGACCAGACAAATAATTGGTAGAGCGCTGCCATATTTAGGGAAAATAGACTGTGCAAAGTTAACTCCATTGAATGTTTCTATTTGATTTTGGTTAGATAAGCATGATGCAACAGAAGAATAAAATTGATTGAAACTGACTGAGAAACAATTTGTAAAGCACAAAAAAACTCCAATGAGTTCAATAACCTTCTGTCACTTAAGCAGAAAAATACAAACTTTAATATGGGATATTTAACAGTGTGCAAAGTGTTACATGGCAATTCCAATACAAGTTGCATCTCTTAGAGATAGCAAGAACCACAGATGCTGGAGCCAGAGATAGCCTTGTGGAGCTGAAGGAACACAAAAGGCCAGGCAGCATCAGAGGAGCAGGAATCTTGATGTTTTGGGTCAGGACCCTTCTTCGCAAATGGGGAGGTGGAATGGAGCTCTGAAACAAACAGAGTGAGGAGAGGTGAACTTAAAATAGTAAAGTAAAGTAATTTTGTTTGAATGCATTAAGTGATTGCGCATTAATACTTGAACACCTCAATTTGAAGGCAAAATAAATTGGAGATCTCAAGAAATTGCCACCTTATTCATGCTAGTTAAATACAATATGGTTTATAATTGGAAACTAGGAATGTTTGCTTTCGTAATAAAAAACTGAATCTAATCTTTGTAAAGAACTGCTCAGAACAGGAATAATGGAGTTTTAAGTGAAGCAAAAATTTGAGTTTACAAGACTTGAGGAAAAAACTTCAGAAAATGTTTACCTGAAAATTTCACAAAATCTGAGTGGGGAACAAAATGGAGCAAGTATAGTACTTCTTATTTATGCCTAATTGGTCACAGCCTTCTTCACGTTACAGGATAATATTCACTATAATAAATGAAGTTCATCAATTTGTTATGAACTGTAATGTTTGTGCTTTCAGAAACAATTGCTAAAACAGATTGCAATATCTCATTGGTCAAAAATCTCTGCAAAGAAATAGGAGAACACAGTTATTAAGCATAAAACCAGAAGCTTCAAAATCTAACCCTTTGAAATGAGTCCAGGGATTTTCTTCAGGCATCAGTCTTATCCTGTGACATATCTCAGTGTCACGAAGAACATTTGGTTAAGAAGAACAAGCTCATTTCTGCTTCCAGTGTGAATTGGCTGAGAGATACAGTTATATAAAAGGAAACATAGACTACATTTAGTCTAATCTCTTAGATTGCATTCATTAATACTCAAATGCATAATTAATAGAAATGTTTGGGTCTCTCAGGGCTGAACCACTGACATTTCTATAAAACCGAAACATTCTAGTTTGAGGACTGACGTATCTGCCTTAGAATTAGGTAAAAAGAAAAAGAATGGGACAGGAACTTATCTTTTTTGCATTAACACATACATAACAAAGTCACTATTAAAATACATTGTGTGTATTTTCATTTTTGTTGAGGTTAATATCACAGATAAGTATTCATTTTATAGAAAATTCTCTGTGCTGAGCACTGTAGAAAATGGCTATGAATCAAAGAGCCCTGGTATGCACCTAATACAGATTCCCGTTGAGATAAGAATGATTTTCCAGGGTGCCTACATAAGTGTTAATCAGCCCCAACTTCCCTTCAATTTAGAAAGCCAATTTATAAAGATTTATCCGAATGCTAATATTAATTCCTGAGTTTAAGATGCTGTGAACTCAATTGGTCTTATTGTGCCATGATGAGTGAAAACATATTTCAATATGACGGATAGTTGAATTTACCATAATTGGAAAGAACTTCTATTATGTCCACGGTGTATTGTCAATTGTTCAAATAGCTTTACTGATACTTCCGTTTTTGCCTAGTCACTTAATAAATTTCAGTCATGGCACCTTTTTGTTCTACTCACTTAAACCTAAGCTAAAAAACATCAATTTTATGTTGTGGCCTGGGACTTTGTTGATATGGGAAATTTCTACCTCCTGGCATTTTCACCTTGTAAGATCCAGTGTGAAATACTGTCAGATTGCTGGCCTCAATCACGAAAATGGCATCAATTTCAATGGCCCAGGGCAGCACTGCAACACGGAAACTTGAACTGGAAATGCACTCTTAGGTAACACTACAGTATTGAGCTGTCATTTCTGCCACCTCCAGCAGGATGCCATCACCAGACACACATTCCCATCCCCTCCCTTGTCTGCCTTCTGCAGGGACCATTTCCTCCAGGACACCCTAGTCACTCTTCGTACACTCCCAACATGCCTCCACAGCCCCACGGCACCTTCTCCTACAACCACTGGCGGTGTAATACCTGTCTGTTTACCTTCTTTCTCCTCAGTACCTAAGGGCACAAAGATACTTTCCAGGTGAATCAGCATTTTACCTGCACTTCTCATAATCTAGTCTACTGCATTTGCTGCTTACAATGTGGTCTCCTCTACATTGAGGAAATGAAGTGTAGGC
The DNA here is from genome assembly GCF_030684315.1 of Stegostoma tigrinum. Classification (NCBI taxonomy): domain Eukaryota; kingdom Metazoa; phylum Chordata; class Chondrichthyes; order Orectolobiformes; family Stegostomatidae; genus Stegostoma; species Stegostoma tigrinum. Next base: position 58,323,625 of record NC_081366.1, read on the forward strand.
TGGGTGACAGCTTCACAGAACACCTACTTTCTGTCCACTAAAAAACACCCTGATCTTCCTGTTGCCTGATCGTTTAACACACCACCATGTTCCCTGGCCAAGATTTCTGTCTCAGGCCTGCTGCAGTACTCCTGCAAAACTCAGCACAAGCTGGAAGAACAATGCCTCATTTTTCACTTGGGGACACTGCACCCCCAGACTCTATATCGAGTTCAATAATTTTAGGACCTGAATTCCCTCATGACCTAACCCCTTACCACACATACCAGGCTTTGTTAGCACATAGTGGTTAGCAATAGGTGGTATGTAATGGCAGACAAACAGTCTCCATTATTAGCTATTCACCCTCACAGCCAGATCATTATTGACTCCATTGTCTGTCTAAATGTTCTTCTATCTCTTTGAGCTCTTCGCCTACCTATCATTTACTCCTTACCCCTGTCCCCACTCTGCATATAAACTGATATTTTCCGAGCTACCATCAGTTCTGAGGAAGGGCCACCAGACCCAAAATGGTAACTTCGATTTCTCTTCACAGATGTTGCAGACCTGCTAGCTTTCCCAGCAATTTCTGTTTTTCTTTCTGATTTACAATATGCACACTTACTTTGTTTTTTACTACTTCATTGAGTATTGAATTCTTGATGTAGTTCTGCAAAATGACATTGGCATTATTTCTTCAGAAATTTAAGTTTTTTTGTTAACTTAGTTACTAAAATATCAGTGCTCAAGAATGTGGATATCCCCTCATTCTAAAATAAACCAATTGAATGAAACATTGTTTTATTTTTCATACTATAATATTTGAAATATGACAGCAATTGGATTAAAATGCATCTGGGTATGTCCTGTCCCATCAGCAGGACATGCCCAGCTGTGGTGGTGGCTTAGTTCTTTGCAGTTGGGAGAGTGCCCTCAACATTGATTACAGACTTATGACCTCTCGTGGCATTTAGTTAAACAAGTGTAATGAATACAACATACTACAACCCTCTTCTCAGCTGATGAACCTGCACTTCTTTGCGACAAACACCTTGACAAGGCATTGAGGGAGTTGAGGGCATAAATTGTACTCTGGCTGAGAACTTAAGTATCCATAAGAAAGAATGGCTGAGGAGCACTACTACAGACTGAGCTGACGGAATACTTTAAGAGATATTTACCAGACAGAGTCTGTTATAGGTGATGAGGAAATTCAATAGGTGGAAAAACATACTGGATTGCATCCTCACCAACGTGCCTGCCACAGTTGCATCGGTCCATGGAAGTATCAGTATCAGTAACAGCGACCTTGTGGTGACAAAATCCTGTCTTCACTTTTTAGACAGAGTCGATTGTATTGTGTGACACTACCGGAACTCAAGACTAACCATCTATGAGGTGCTGTGGGCCTTCAAGAGCAACAGCACTTGACCTCCCCCGCCAACCCAAAGACAATTTGTAATCTTTTGATCTGCCACCTCCCTCACTTTGTCATTACTTTAAAGCTAGGGGATCCACCCTAGTTCAATGGAGAGTACAGGACACTCTACCAGGGGCGGTATCAGGCCTATCTAAAAATAAGATGTCAATCTAGTGAAGCTACAGCACTGAACTACTTGTATGCCAAACAGTGTAAGCAGCAAGTGATAGACTGAGGTAAGCAATTCCACAACTAACAGATCAGATCCAAACTTTGTAGCCCTGCCACATCGGTCATAAATAATGATGCATGATTAAATAACTCACTGAAGAAGGACCCTCCATAAATAGTCCCATCCTCAATGATGCAGATATCCAGGATACCAGTGAAAAAGAAAAGGCTAAAGCATTTGCAACAAGTTTTAGTCAAACATTCCAATTGGATGATCCATCTTGGTGTATTCTAGTGAATGACAGTCTTCAGCCAATTTGACTCATTCCATAAGCTATCAACAAACGGTCAGAGACACTGAATTCTGCAAAAATTAAGGGTCCTGACAACATTCTACCAGTAGAGCCAAGACATTGCTGCTAAATTTGGAATAGACCTAGACTGCTCCAATTTGGTTGCTATGCCAAATGTGGAATGCCTAACAATGTGGAAATTTCCCTCGCGTTTGTGTACAAAAGACAGGACAAATCCAACCCATACAATTACCATCTCATCGGACTACACCTCATCATCAGTAAAATGATGAAAGATATTGACAACAGTGCTATCAAGGATCACCTGCTCAACAATAACCTACTCACTGTTGTCCAGTTTGCGTTGTGCCAGGGCCACTTAGCTCCTGGCTTCATTACAACGTTAGTTCAAAAGTTTACAAAAGAGTTGAGTTCAAGTGTGAAATAAGAGTGACTCTACTTGACATCAAGACCACATTTGACTGAGTTTGGCATCAAGAAATCCTGGCAAAACTAGTCTCTTTGGAAATCAAGGACAAAACACCTTGTCACACCTAGCACAAAGGAAGATTGTTGTGGTTGTTGGATATCAGTCTTCTCAGCTTCAGGACAGCACTGCAGGGGTTTGTCAGTTTAGTACCCTAGTTCCAAACATCTTCAGGTGCTTCATCAATGACTTTCCTGCCATCATCAGGTCAGAAGTGAAGATGTTCACTGATGATTGTGCAATGTTCATGACTCATCAAATACTGATGCAGTCTCTGCTCAAATGCAGCAAGACCTGAAAAATAACCTGGTTTGGGCTGACAAGTACCATGTAACAATCAGGCCACACAAATTCCTGATAATGACCATTTCCAACAAGAGAAAATCTAATCATCATCCCTTGTCAATCAATGTCATCACCATCACTTTATCCCTGGCTATCAAAATCCTGGGATTACCATGGACCAGAAACTGAACTGAATTAATTAAATAAAGACTGGCTATGAGAGCAGATCAGAGGCTAAGAGATCTGCAACAAGTAGCTCAATGCCTGACTTCCCAAAGCCTGTCTACAATCCACAAGGTATAAGTGAGGAGTGTGATAGAATACTGCCCACCTGGAGTACAGCTCCATCAACTTTCTCTAGAAGCTTGACACTATCCAGGCCAAAGCAACCTGCTCCATTGGCTCCAGATGGACAAACATCCATTCCCTCCACTGCTTGACACTTCATGGCAACGATGTGTACCAACTATAAGATGCAATTTGGAAATTCCCTAAGGCTCCTTAACACCTTCCATACAACTGCCACTACTATTTAGAAGGATAAGGTCAGCACATACATGAGAACATTACCACCTGAAAGTCCCCCTCCCAGCCACTCTCCATCTTGTCTTGGCAATATGCCAGCCTTCCTTCAGCATTGCTGGATCAAAATCCTGGAACGCAATCTCTATTGACATTGTGGGTCTACCTCCTGCATGTAGACTGCAGTGACTCAATAAGGCAGCACATCACTACCTTTTCAAGGTAAGTAAGGATGGGCAATAAATATAGGATAGACAGCATTGCCCACATGCTATGAGTGAACAAAGAATAATGCTTTCTGTCAGAGGATTTAAATTAAAATCATAAAAAATGATATCAGTGGTGAATAATCAAGTTTTCTGAATATTCAGCTTTAATATTTAACATTACCGGATTAACATAACATGGACAGATGCACACCAAAGTTTCCGATACAGAGCTGCCACCTCATTGCGCCAGAGACTTGGGTTCAATTTTAGCCTTGGGTGACTATGTGTGTGGAGTTTGCATGTTCTTTCCATGTTTGTGTGAGATTTCTCTGTTGCTCCAGCTTCTTCCTATAGTCCAAAGATGTGCAGGTTAGACAGATTGGCCATACTAATTAAAAAAAAGGTCATGTGTCATCTGGGAGTGCGCAGATTAGGTGTGTTGGCCATGATAAAAACCTGAAGCGCGGTTGTGGGAGTGAGGTGAAGAGACCTGGGTGGGATGCCTTCTGGTGGATTGGTGCAGACTCACTAGGCTGAATGACTTTTTTCTGCACTGTGGTGATTCTGTGGTTCTGCTTTGATGAACCTTATGCACTGGAGAGAAAAACTACTTCTCCCGAAGGCTATTTTATACAACTGAAACAAAAACAAGCATTTTCCCAAACTGTGCTAATCGATTTCATGGAACTTCATGGAGGGTTTCTCACAGTGAGCCAATTTGAGTTGTGTCAGACAATTTCATAAAGTACACCACACACCTCCATGGAACTTGTCTTTGCTACTTGGCATTCAATTAAGCAGAAGTGCTTGCTTGTGCTAGGACCTTCCAATATTCATGCTGCCCATGTTATATTTACATCCCAACTCCACACCACCTCAAATGTTGCAAGCCAGAAATTACTTTTTGCAGTTCCAAAGTATGAAGATTTCCAAGGAAAATGACTGATTGAGACATGTTGGCACACGTCACCGTGGACAGGGTTCTGGTTGATATATTGATGGCAAGGAGGGCCATCCTCTTTGCCCAGGGCCACAAGAGGACACCACTTCACCGGATCCTGCTAATGTGGCCCAAATTTGCCATCTTGGTTTGTGGAATGTCCATGGCCCAGAGGAATGCCTGACATTGGTGGAAGAGGGTTAATGACTTTCTTTGCTTCACAAGAGTAAGTACCATTATCTTTTCTGTTTTGCCTCACAGTCCACTAACTCTGCTGCTGCTTCCACCTCCCAACAAGTTTCATATTCAGTCACTCTCATAATTGCATGTAATATCTTCCATAAATGACTCTTACCGACCTCATGTCTCTAAATATGGTAACTATTTGTGCCCTCTTTCATACCCACTTGGGACACCTCACCAAAATTCCTCCACCTGCAACAGCACTAAAAACTTGCAACTCATTCAATCGTCAGGATTGCCAGAGACATTGCAAAAAACTGAAAGAACTGCAGATGCTGAAAATTAGGAGCAAAAGCAAAAGCAGATATTGCTGGAAAAACACAGCGGGTCCAACAGCTCCTTTGGAGAGAAATCAGAGTTAACATTTTGGGTCCAGTGACCGTTCTTGAGAACTGAAAAATTCCAGAGACCAAGCACCTGCTCAGCACTAGCCAGGAAAAGACCCAGTAGTATTAGCCATGTATAACTTTGATCAAGTGCGCAACCAGGAAGCAGGCTTGTCAAAGATATTCAGGAAAGTAGATCGAAGTTTGGAGAAGTCTACTGTCATTATCTGTACTGTGCTTTTTACATCAAGTGAGTATCTGGCTGCCTTCATTCGCACATTGCCTGCTGCCATAGACAGCCAGATACAAAAGAATGTTTATTAACTGGTAGAGATAAATATGGAACCTGCAGGCCATTGCTATGATCTTGTCATTGATGCTGACTGCCAAAGGCTATCAGGAGGTTGAGGAAACTTGATATTATCCCAGCACCCCTTTCTTATTGGATGCAGAGCGGTTCCAGCAGGCACCTAGCCTGAAGAGTAACCGCATACAGGCCTTCAAGAAATCTCTTCTCAGAGCTTTCCGGAGGGACCTGTCTCTCCATCTCTACTGTGCCAGTGATTCTCAGCATTGTGGAATTTGAAGATAGGGAAAGTAAACCTGCATCTGGCTAGAATATTCTCAGAATTTCTGGATCCTCTAGCGACAAATGCTCCCAGATTTGTTCCAGAATTGGCTACAAAATCAATAGAGTCCATTACAGAGATAGTAGGGACTGTAGATGCCAGAGAATCTGAATTAACAAGGTGTAAAACTGAATGAACACAGCAGAGCAAGCAGCATCAGAGGAGCAGGAAAGCTGACGTTTCGGGGCTAGACACTTCTTCAGAAAAATTTTTCTGAAGAAGGGTCTAGGCCCAAAACATCAGCTTTCCTGCTCCTCTAATGCTGCCTGGCCTGCTGTGTTCATCCAGCTCTACACCTTGTTATGTCAGACTCCCTTACAGAGCAGGCTCCCTCTAGCCCAGATGTGATCCCTGGGACTATATTTAGAAGCAGTGGAAGGGAAAAGGAAAATAAAACTTTCTGAGGCACACAGGTGGCATGGGTGCCACCTTATTGTTCATAGAATCCTACATTTGTACATTTATTGTGAAGTTACATCATTACTAGTCTGATAGTTCGTGATATTTGCTGCAGCAACGAGAATGAAGCCAACCATTCCTTTGTGAAACCTTAGGTTAGACCCCTTTCTGAAGGAATGCTATTCATCCCCTAGTATCCATCATTGCATAATAGCGTGTCATATTTGAATGTAAGAGCATCAGATGTTCTAAAGCCTTCCAGCAGTTCTTAGCAATAACTTTCATTGTAAAACAGGAATAGCAAAAACAGAATAATAAAAAAACAGTATTGCATTTGGGAATAAAAAAGAGCAGCTTGGCTTTCTGAACTTCAATAAATTTGCAGAGAATGAATGATGACTCCACCTACATAACTTCCATTGAAAGTGATTGAAAAATAAATCCTATCTGGCATGTGGATGGTGATCATTGTGGAAGTGATGTTCTTCCTGCTCAATTTCCACATCTCCAAACTCAGAAGACTGCTGCCACTCTCATAGCTCCTAATTGTGTATTACAGCCCTCTTCTGCCTGCTCCAGTTACAGAGTTACAGTGTCACGGAGTCCTACAACACAGAGATAGGTGCTTTGTCCCAAATGTGTCCATGCCAACAAAAATGTTCATCCATGCAAACCCCATTTCCCTGCACTTGACTCATGTCCTTCTGAACCCTTCCTATGCATGTATTTGTCCAAATGCCTTTTAAATGTTGTTAATGTACTTGCTTCAACAACCGCTGGCAGCTCATTCCATATGTGTCCTACCCTTTGTGTAAACCTGAGGTTCCCATGTATTCTTTTCCTTCTTACCTTAAATGGATACCTTCTCGGCCTTGATTCCTCAAACCTGGGAAAAAGTGCTGAGGTGCATTCACCATATCCATGCCTCTCAGGATCTTGTGCACTTGTATAAGTTCCCCCCTCAGTCCCCTGCACTCTTAAAGAAAAAAGTCTTAGCTTGTCCAATCTCCACCTGTAACTCAGTCTCTTGAGTCCTGGCAACATCCTTGTAAATTGCTTCTGCACTCTTTCTAGTTTCATAACATCCTTCCTTTAGCAAGGTGACCAAAAGAGAACACAATACTCCAAGTGCAACCTCACAAACATCCTGTACAGCTGCCACATCACTTACCAACTTCTGTACTCAATGCCATGACTGATGAAGACCAGTGTGCCAAACGCCTCCTTCACTGCCCTGGCTACCTGTGGCTCCACTTTCAGAGAACCATGCATCTGCATTCCAAGATTCCTCTGTTCCACTGCACTCCTTAAAGCCCTACCATTTACCATGAAACTCATACCTTGATTTGACTTTACAAGTTGCAACATCTCAAACTTATCTGTATTAAACTCCATTTGCCATTTCTTGGCCCACTTCCCCAAGCAGATCAAGATCCTGCTGCAATTTCTGATAAACTTCCTCACTGTCCACGATACTACCTATTTTAGTTTCATCTGCAAACATACTATTCATGCCTTTAGATTCTCAGCCAAATCTTTAATGTAGGTAACATACAGCAATGGGCTTAGAACCAACCCCTGAGATGCACCACTAGTCACAGACCTCCAGTCCAACAAGCATCCTTCCATTATTATTCTCAACTTCCTACCATCAAGCCAAATGTGTATTCAATTTGCCAGCTGTCCTTGGATTCCAAGTATTCTAACCTTCCAGAGCAGCCTACCATGTGGAACTTTCTCAAAGGCCTTACCAAAATCGATGTAGACTACGTCTACCACCTGCCATCAACCTTACTGGTCACTACATTGAAGAACTCATACAAATTTGTGAGCTATGATTTCCTATGCACAAAGCCATGCTTACTGTTCCTAATCAAACTTTGTCTTTCTAAATGCATGTATACCTTATCCATCAGAATCTTCTCAAGTAACTTATCTACCAAATATGTTAAGTTTCCTGGTCTATAATTCTCAGTTTTTCTTTGCACGCTTTCTTGAATAGCAAAGCATGTAAGAATTAACAGACACACTCTGCATGAACTGCAAGAAAACCCAAAACTGTACAAGCACAGGAATATCATCTTCTGGATTCCTATTTTCTATTCCATGATGATTCTTTTGGAGGAATGGCTTACATTGTATCTGTTTTATCAGTTGAGGGTTGTGTAGCAAGGTCATCAGTTATCATTGCAGAGGTAAACCCATGTCTTCTCGTAGCTATCATTTTAAAGTGTTTGAAATGAAGCAGGAATCTGACAGCTTTCAAGGATATAAATATGATTGCAGTTTCCAGCATTCCTAGTGCAGATTTCTCTAATGTGCTTGCAATGATTGTGGGTGAATTGACAATGATTGAATTGGAGCCCTTTCCCATTCATGGAGTAAGTCTCATTATGATATAAAGGTCTCAATGCTATCTGTGTAGTATTTATAGTGCCCTGTGCCCAGAATGCTCCAGTAAATGAAACAGTTCTGTTATGTTGTCTAGGGACATCCTTGTTCAGCAGCAGCACTATGTCTCACTAAACTGAAGGTCAGGTTATCTGGGACAAAAGTTTGAAGGTTTCCTCCTGTCTTTTCTCTGAATTCTCAGAGGACAGTTTGCTGCAAAGTCTTCATATGGAAGCTATTTAGCAGCCACAGGAGTGCTGCTGGTTCTGATGTGCAGAGACATGTGTTCTTCCTCCAAAGTCTATAGCTATTCATGGCGTACTGGCCATGGTAACAAAAACACCTGCTGTGCCCGAATCTATTAGTCATGGTTCCAATTGATTTATGTGGAGAATATCAGAAGAAATCTGTTTCATAGTAATGTGAATAGTCAGCAGCTGTGGCAGACAGATATGATAGTTTTTGTCCTCTCTGCATATCAGAATGCTTCCTGTTATTTCCAGTCTTGACTTACACAATTTCTCCAGCACAGCATTGGCCCCTGAAAACATTTGATTTGCAAGCTACAACCCTCAGGGCCATGACACATTCTTGTGACTGATGACAGACTAGCCTCCTGACTGATTTCTAGACAACTCCCGAACTGACTTAACACGGATGCACAGACTGGTTATGCTGGAATGAGATCAGACAGTGCACTTATCTGACTGTGATGGAAGCCTCTGACTGATCATTGTCTTGTTGACTGGATAAAGGACTACCACTGAGACTTGGAGACATGGCCATTTGGTTGAAGTACGTGCGGTGTGTTTGCTGCTTAAGCTATTGGTACATGGTGTAGGTGCAATATTCACATATGCTATTTGTCTAAACTTTTTGACTAATCATTGCTGGCAAACATTGTTGCCTGGTTTTCTGTCCTGTTAAAAGAAAAAGCAGGACAGCAGTAGTGATCCTGTAAGAGGTAACTGAGATAGCAATATGCTAAAAGGCAAGGCAATGCAGAGATGCTGTAAGTATCCAAAAAGGTGCAACGTGAAAGAGTGCAGAGGTAATAAGCTGAGAACCCAGAGATGCACTCTATTCCATGTATGAAATGGATTTGTGCCCCTGCACACAAGTTGGCCTGGTAGCAACATTGTAATATAAGGTGTCAGTGAGCTCCAAAATACAATATTACAATATTGAACTATGCTATAAGTAAGTCTGAGATGTGCCATGATAATGTGGTGAGGGTGGTGCTTGCCAGTTCATATCTACATGCATGAAGGGTGTAGGTGCTTACTGCCAGCTGAGTGTGTCCTGAGACGCTGAACAAGATGGAGGCCGAGAGAAGATGCTGGTGAGCTGCAGCCACCAAGTACTTGCTCTGACTTCGATATTAGAAATTGGTAATTTCTCTCCGCTGCTGGGGAAAGTAACAATTGTGCATAAATGAGCAAGATCAGGTATTAATGAGATGTTAATGCATGCAAATATGCCCTATGCCCCACACTAGCAAAATTCTCATTTAGCCATTGAAACCTTAAAGGGAATATCAGACTTTTTTGATGTCAAGAATCTTATTTTCCAATTTTCTCTCTGTATTTTACCAACCATCTCACCATTGCCCACATTGTATAGAGACTGGGGCAGTCGAGCCCTAAATTCTGAGAGAAAACTGATAGTCAGTTTTCCTAGAAATTAGTTCCTTAGACTGGTGAGAATTAAACTCTGCCTAACGTGACTGCAAGAATGGAAGACATTAAAAAAAACCTAATAATGCTAATTGGAATTTAAGTTACTGACTGTGTCCTCTGGTTGAGAGCAGGAAACAGTTACAAAGATATTTGCTAAAGCCACTTGATAGCAAAAGAAGTAAATCTTTCCATGAAAGAGACAGTTTAACCAGATGTGACGAGACTGTTTATCAGACTATATACAGAGTCCAGTTGCAGGAACCTTTGGAAATCTGAGCTATCAGGACAGAAATGAGTAGGGGAAAAGAACACTCTTTTAAATATGACCTGCTGGTAATAATTATATCTAGAGTCATAAAGAGTGTAGTAGTCTGGAACATTCTTTGGAGGATTCAACCTGGTATCCAGAGGATTAGATTCCCTACAGTGTGGAAACAGGCCCTTTGGCCCAACATGTCCACACTACCCCCTGATATATCCCACCCAGACCCATCCCCCTATAGCCCACACACCCCTGAACACTATGGGCAATTTTAGCATGGCCAATCCACCTAGACTGCACATTTTTGGACTGTGGGAGGAAACCGGAGCACCTGGAGGAAACCCACACAGGCATCGGGAGAATGTGCAAACTCCACACAGACAGGAGCCCGAGGCTGCAGTGCTAACCACTGAGCCAACGTGCCACCCAGGATTGGTTAAACAGTGCTAGACAGGTGGGAACAATTTCAGGACTGTCCATGATAACTACATGGCTACTAGTAATGTTCCTTGGGAAGATGTGGTGAGTTGCATTTTTGAACTGCTACAGTCCATGAAGGTTAGGTATATCCATGGTGCTACTAGTAATGGAATTTCAGAATTCTGACCCATCAGCAGTAAAGGAATAGTGATATAGTTCCAAATCAGGTTAGTGTGCAGCTTGGAGGGAAACTTTCAGGTGACAGCACTATTCATCATGGGTTAAATATGATGTTGAAGGAGTCATGGTGAGTTGTTGCTGTGCATCATGTGGATTGCACACACTGCCTCTGGTGTATCAGTGGTAAGGGGAGTGAATTTTGAAGGTAAATATGTGCCAGCCTGCTTTGTATGAGATGGTGCTGAGCATGAATATTCGTCAATCTGCACCAGTCTAGGCACATAGAAAGCATTCCATCACAATCCTGACTTGTGGACAGGTTTTGAGGAGTTGGGAGGTGAGTTACTTGCTTCAGAATTCCTCGCTTCTAACAACTAATGTAGCCACGGCATTTACATGTTTCTGTTCAATCATTCTGTTTACAGTGGTGTATTCTACGATTGTGATGCCATTGACTGTCAAAGGGAAATGGTTGCGTTTTTGTTTGTTGGAGACAGCTTTTTTGCAGCACTAATGTGGTGCAAATACTAATTGTTTAATCTCCAATACTAAGATGAATGTTCTTCGCTGGATTACTTCTGGAAATAAATTCCAACAACTTTCTACTAGCGGCTATGGTGGGATTAGAACCCATGACTTCAGACCGTTTGCCTGGATTATTGTAACAATATTCATCATATCACTCTCTCACAACAATGGTGATATTAATTTGTTCATTTCAGTAGAAGTTTTAGAAAGTGAAATTTTGTTCATCAGTTTTGAAATAACTCCACAAAAGTATCCTGCCACCAAGGCACCCTTTATTTACATGTGAGGAGTCCTTGACACTGATCCAGCTTCCTCAAAGCCAGTTCTCAGAGTCAGCTCCTTTGACACTCCTGTTCATATCTGACAGCAAGGACTTCCTGATTGAACCAGATTAACAGCCCCAGTCAAGGAGTTCATATTCTCTGAAGTCCACCTGGTTGATCTTGTTGCACTCGCTACATCTGTTCCCAGTGAGCCTGAGGACATGGGCCTTTTTTCTGTAACTTCTCCTGAGGTGTTTTATCACTGGGTCGGGTTCCTCCAACCCTACCTCTGATACAGACAGCATGGGGCATACAGTAGCTCGCCTATTATGCCGAAAGCATCTCGGAAGAAATTCATTGTCCCGGCAGCAAAGACATTGAAGCAGCAGCGTCCGCCTTGTCCATCTCAGATTCTGTCATATGATCGATACTTGATGAAGAGGGAGAATGGATGGGTCCTAGAACAATAAGAACAGCAGTCGAGGAGCTGGGCACATTTCCGGTGCTCCCACACTGTTTACAACTTTGCAACTTTCATATAACCCGAAGTGCTAGCTCAGGAACTTCGCATCTACCTGAAATTTATACTTCCTTGTTTTTGACCTCACGTCTTACCCATGCAGGGCCACTCTGCTTAGCGGAGTCTTGCAGAGATGCCCCACAAACCCCCAAGTCTAGGAAGATCACATTTAACCTGGCACAGAGTTTTTTTCTCCATCAGCAACTGTGTTGGAGCTATGCCTGTAGTTGCATGAGGAGTGTTCCTATAATCAAATAGGAACAGTCTGGTATCTAGTGAGGCTGTAGGCAGTTTGGCTAAGCCTGCCTTCAAAGTTTGGACCACCCTTTCTGCCAGACCATTGGATGATAGATGGTATGGATCTGTCCTTATGCGATGAATGCCATTCAACTTTAGGAAATACTTAAATTCATTGCTGTTAAATGTTGTTGTCTTGCTTGTTATCTGTGACCAACACTTCTGGGAGTCCATGCATTGTAAAAGATGTGCACAGTTTTTCAATCATTATCCCCATGTTTGATGAAAGAACTTCATGCGCGTCCAATTACTTTGAGTGGTCACCCACAATGACTAAGAACATTAAGCCCACAAAAGGGTGTGCTGAATTTATGTGTTTAGTGTAACCGAGTCCAGGATTTACCCAGCCATTCCCTCAAATGTCAGGGAACTGTTGGTGATAATGTTTGGCCTTGTTGGCACTCTGGGCACTATCCCACCAATACAGCTATGTCTTCATGCACTCCTGGCCACCAGACATAACTTCTCACTAACATGTTTGTCTTGGAAACCCTGGGTGACCCTGGTGGAGCAAAGCCAGTATCTAGCAGTGATCTTTGCTCAGGACAATCACTCTCGCTCTTCATAATAATGTGCCCTCCTCTACTATGATCTGGTCTCTCTGGGTCCAAAACCTTTTCAGTTCTGATGTGGAAATCCCTTAGTTTCCCCTTCACCACCAGCTGTTTCAGTTTTGCCAGGACTGGATCGTTCTGCGACCAAAGTCTGATGTTGGAAGCTGTGGCTGAAAGTGTGTCCAGAAAATTGAAAATTACTGTGGGATCTTCCACTGGCAGTACCACAGGTGGTTTATCTGGCAGTGGGAGGCAGCTCAATGCATCTGCATTGCTACTTGGCATCCCAAACAGTGTTTCAACTTGTAATAAAACACACTTGGTATCAGAGCCCACTGCTGAATTCACCCTGAAACCATCAGTGGCACCGCTTTGACCTCTTTAAATATACTTCACAAGGGTTTGTTAGCCGTAATTAATACACATTTACTCCACAAAGGTATTGGTGGAATTTCCTGACTCAAGATATGACTTCTAAAGTCTTCCTTCTCTATCTGGAATGCTCAGCATTAGCCAAAGTCGTAATTGTATACATTATTGGGTTTTCCTCTCCATTGGGCCACCTATAAGTGAACATTACCCTGAAGCTGCATGGGAAGGCATTGCATGTCAACACCTGTTCTCACTTGGCATCGTTAGTATGCCCACTCCTTAGAGGATGATGGCTGTTTCTTCTCTTCTCTGAAAGCAATGGCTTGGCTATGCAGCCGTTTCCATGGCTGACCCTTTTTTTAGGAGTTGATACAAAGGTACCAAGATGAAGGCCAGAGCTATGTATGAACTTTCCATAATAATTCATCAGCCCAAGGAAAGACCTCTTTATCTCGTAATGAATGTAAACTGGTCTTGTCAACTCTATAGCTCAAGGAGGTCACTTGAGGTGCCTGGGACACACATTTTTCCTATCTAACGACGATGTCCAAGTTCTCTAAGTGCTCCTTATTGGCCTTCCCAGTTATTAACATATTATCTGGATAAATGGCAACTAAGGATAAACTTTGCAGAATGTTCTCCATTGTTTGCTGAAAAATTGCACAGTCTGTTGATACCCCAAATGGCAATCACTAGAGCAGATTAGCTGGTCATTGTCTGTCTGCTATTTGTGTTACTTAGCTGCCATGTTTCCTACATAATGAATGGGTTTCCACTTTAAAAACTACTGAATCAAGTGTGCACGTTTGGTTTTGAAATGCACTGTATACATGAGAGATTGTTTCTTTAAGTGGAATAGGACTGATCATGATTTATTCCCACAACATCACGTTGCAGAACAAAAAGTAGACACTGATTGTAAAGCAAATTTCGAATAAGTGGTGAAGCAACGTATAGGATCAAGAACCCTATACAATATACTTTCCTTAAGGCAACATTATCAGAATAATAGATTGCCTCTTTATTCGTAAAATGATTGATAATTATGAGTTTTTTGTAATGAGACATGGGCCACAAGTCTTTGATTTGATTTTATTTGATTTGATTTATAATTAAGTCGAGTGAAAAGCTTTGTTTTGTCAGCAGTACAGGCAGATCATAACAAACAAGGACACACAGATAATAGAGATAGTCGGGGGGGGGGGAATCCAATCTGACCCCACTACCAAAGACATTTTTCCCTCCCCACCCTTATCTGCTTTCCGGAGGGACCACTCTCTCTACGATTCCCTTGTCTACTCCACACTCCCCACCAGCCCCACCACGCCCAGCACTTTTCCCTGCAACCGCAGGAAGTGCTACACCTGCCCGTACACCTCCCACCTCACCTCCATCCCAGGCTCCAAGAAGACCTTCCACATCAAACAGATGTTCACCTGCATATCTGCTAATATGGTATACTTTATCTACTGTTCCCGATGTGGCCTCCTCTACATCAGGAAAGCCATGTGGAGGCTTGGGGATTGCTTTGCAGAAAACCTACGCTTGGTTCACGACGAATAACTGTACCTCCCAGTTGCGAACCATTTCAACTGCCTCTCCCACTCCTTGTACGACATGTCCATCCTGGGCCTACTGCAATGCCACAACGATGCCAGCCAAAGGTTGCAGGAACAGCACCTCATATTTCACTTGGGAACACTGCAATCCAATGGTGTCAATGTGGACTTCACAAGCTTCAAATTCTCCCCTCCCCTGGCGGTATCCCAAAACCAGTTCAGCTCATCCCTGCCTCCCTACCCTGTCCTTCCTCCCACCTACCCACTCCTCCTAACCCCATTTCCTACCTACTAACGTTTCCCGCCTCCCTGACCTGTCTGTCCTCCCTGGACTGACCTATCCCCTCCCTAACTATCCACCTACACTCACCTTTACTGGCTCCAATCCCATCTCTTTGATCTGTCTGTCTCCTCGCCATCTATATTCTCCTTTATTCACCTTCGATCTGCCTCCCCATCTCTCCCTATTCATTTAGCAAATGTGATGATTTTTTAAAAAATCAGGCATCTTGACATAATGCTCACTAATATCTTTTCAGGACCTTTAGGATTCTGAGTGCAATGACCAATCTGCAAGAAACAAACTTAACATTAAAATTGTTTCCTGGGCTTTTCTCTAACTGAGAAATAATGTCCTGCATTTTTATCAATGCTGTCAGAAGGATAGCGAGCTCATGATTAGAAATTGTAGACATCGTAGGCAGCCCTGATCAAAGAACTCTGATTTCTTCATTATGCAGGTTTATTTAAGGTCTGCTCAGAAGCACTAGAGATTAAACTGCCTGCCTGAAAATAGTCAAATGACTGTCTTCATGGTTCAGAGCGTTTGTTGAGCTATATTTCTCAATTCTTGAGGTAAGAAGCTGACAAATGAGCCTCATATGCATCTGCCAGTTTGATGGGCAAATTAGAAAGGAATATGAACTTCAAAAATTAATTCTACTTGAGGAAAATAAATTCCTGTTTCTGTGAAAGTCAGTGCATATCTACATGTACAGAATAAGCTGTCAATCAAAATGTTCTTCATAGAATTTTTGTCTGTTCATTTTTCAAAGACAAGTCTAATTTCTGAAATTATTCAGAAAAGAACAGTTAAGATTATAGTGTAGTGATTTATTCATACATATCCTAGCAGTTACTTTCAGCACAAAGCTATTATACAAAGGTTGCAAAATTGAACAGAACCCAGAATGGGTGCGGGCATTTCAATGGTTAAGTCAAATTTTCTGCTGCCTGCTCTGTAGATGATGTCTGTGTGCAGCCAGTGTGCTAAATGAGTTGCCAAGTGCTTCCATGCCTCAACTGAGGCCCCATTAACAAATGATTTAAGATTACCTCAGTGACCTGCCACAATGCAACTGCCTCATCTGTTTCTGTCTGAACAGCACGTTCAACAAAATTGGATTTGTGTGGCAGTTGGCTGACTAATGACATAAATTGACTATCTTCCAATATCCAGCGTGTACCCATTCTACCCAGGAAGCCACCTCAGGAATTATTACATGGAGACCATAGTTGGCACACCCATCTCCAAATCTACCTCTGCTTTCAAGATAAAATTCAGGCCTACTATGTATTCTAATGTTAGCTGTTACCTAGAAATGTTTTGAAATGATAACTGACTTGTGTTAGACCACCTGCTTCTGGTGTTTGTAATGTATAATATGCTTCAAACAGATCAAACAATTCATTGTAATTTAAAAATGTACAGTTAGAATAAGTTACCTTCAGTATGAAAATTAAATTCAAGTTCCCTCTTTAAAATGTAACTGTATTTTTCTATATCTGTCAGAGGTAGTGTCTAATTTTTGCAATGCTTTGTTCAGAATCCATACATGAATAGATAGTCATAAAATATTATACTCCAAGATGGAAATAATGTGAAGAGTTCAGAAGTATAGAATCTCTTGCAGTAAAGCATTGTTTTGTGAAACTCGTATTTTCTAACCCTGATGTACATTATTAAATGCACAAATTACCCAAATAATGCAGTTTTGTAACCTCACAACCTTTAAAAATTACATGGACAACATTTGAAACGCTATAGCAGGAACAAGACAAGCAAGTAATCAATGAATAGCAGGACACTAGGCAGTTCAAAGAAACCGAGAGATCTTGCAATATCTATAATGTGACAGGGCAGGTTATAAGATAGTTGAGAAGGCATATAGGCCCCATGTCTTTATCAGTTGAGGCGTAGATTATAAGATTAAGTAGGTTATGATGAAACCAGACAGTACTTTGATTATAATGCAGCTGCAGTGCTATATGTGTTTGTGGTCACTGCATTGTTGGAGGGATGTAATTGCACTGGAGGCGATGCAGAAGACATTCACTAGTACATTGCTTGTAACAGAACACTTTAGCTATGAACAGAGGCTGGATAAACTTGGGTTATTTTCTTCAAAGCAGAGAAGGCTGACCTAACAACGATGCATAAGTTGATGAGACATATCTGCAGGGTGAATAGAAAGTAACTGATTTTCTTAGTTGAAGAGTTAATACAAATAATCCAATTTTAAGGTGAAAGGCATGTTTAAAAGGGATTTGAGAAAAAATATTTTCACCAAGATGGTGGAATGCACTGCCTGGGAAGTAGTTGTGGCAGATTACCTCAGAACCTGTAAAATATGCTTAAATGAACACTTTAAATGCCATACCTTCAAGGCTATGGCCTGGTGCTGGAATGTGGGAGTACTGTAGGTTTAGAGAAACTTTGATGGTATAGACTTGATGGGTAAAAGGGCCTCATCTGTACTGTATGATGCTTTGATTCTATAAATGTTTCATACTGGTGAGAAAACTGATAAATGTTTAATGATTAACTGGAAACTCTGAGGAGTGTCTGTGCCTGTCAGAAGCATAATGAAATTCAAAAATCGAGAGCATCAGTATTGCTCAAATAAAAGTGATGCATCAATTAGATAAGACCACATTACTGAAGAGGAGATAGAACTGGCACAGTACTGCACCCTGCATGTAGTTGTAGGAAATAGGAGCACTTTCATTAAAGGGTTGCAGGGAAATGTTGCCTACATTCACAAGAATGAAGGGAAGTATTGGAACTCAACATTTGTTTTGTATATTTCTGTTAAATCAGCTTGAACCTTCTAACTTATCTTCCAAATGTAAAGGGGAAATAAAACTTTTTTGGCAGAATCTAGTTCTGGATTTGTGGGAGTTGTAAATGGTTAGAATAAAACAAACATAGAAGATAATTGCAGTTGGCAGAGATGGAATGTGGGAAAATGAAATAGGTGTGAGGTTCATAGCAGTATGTTAACTGGTGAACCCAAGGCCAAACAACCTGAGTTACATTTTTTTCTCCCTTGGTTTAATGAAAGTAATCTCATATAGCAAACATAGATCTTTATTGATTAACCTGGCATGAAATAACTAAACATTCAGCATCTCTGGGCTGTTTTCCTAAGAATAAAATGCTAGCCCATTCCTGGACAAGTTTGTAGCATGTGACAAATATTAACAATGAAATTTGTTACATGATTCCCTTTTCATCTCCTAGTTCTCAAAAATGCCACATGAGCTCAGTGGGGCAGCATGGTGGCTCAGTGGCCAGCACTGATGCCTCACAGTAGCAGACACTTAGTTTTGATTCCACCCCCAGGTGACTGTCTGTGTGGAGTTTGCGCATTCTCCTTGTGTCTGTGTGAGTTTTCTTTGGGTGCTCCGGTTTCCTCCCACAGTCTAAAGATGTACAGGCTAGGTGGATTTGCTATGCTAAATTGCCCATAGTGCCCAGGGATATTTGGGTTAGATGGGTTAGGCAGGGGGAATGGGTCTGGGTGGGATGCTTTTTGGAGAGGTGGTGTTGACTTGTTGGGCTGAATGGCCTGTTTCCATACTGTAGGGATTCTACGAAAATGGTGCAAATAGTTAAAAATGGTCTTTTATTCCAGAAGTTTAAGGATAGTTTAAGGATATGGGTTCGACCATTTAAGACTGAGATCCAGAGAAGTTTCTTCTTCCATTCTGGTGAGCCTGTGGAGTTCTCCGCCACAGAAAACAATTGAGGCCCAAATATTGAAGGTTTGCAGAATCAAGTTAGATATAGTTCCAGGGGTCAATACATCAAAGGTTACGAAAAGAAAGTAGAAAAATAGTACGGAGTTGCATGATCATATTGAGTTGAGCCATGATCATACTGAATGACAGTCCAACCTCAAATGGCTTACTCCTGCTCTTAATTTCTCTGTTTCTATTACATTTTCTCAAAAGATTTTCAATTCCCAAATGGGTTAATGGCAAGGAACTCAGAAGATTTCCATAGAATTTAAGAGCCATTAATTTAGTTTTGATGTAAACATGAATAATCCTTTGTTAATTCATTCAGAATTTGGGAGAAGTAGCATAAAAACAGAAATGGAATCCATTTGAGCTAAGACAAACAAAAGCCAGGAGAAAATTAAATTTGAAACTTGGAAAAAGTAAATAATAGTTTAGAATAGAAGCTCAAAAATCTTGGACTAAACTTAAAATAAAAACGAGAAATACTGAAAGACAAACTTATCATAGTCATAAGCTACAAATTGTAAAATTCCCTTTGAATATATAGAACTGTTTTTCAGTATGAAAATGCATTCAGTTGAGTTTTTGTTCACCTAAGGAGGAGTCAGGTAATGTCATTGCGGGAATTTTGAAGAAAGGTGGAAAGGTGATGACTAGCTCTTGGGATAAAAACTTAGAATTCCAATTTATTTCATACAAACCCCATACATCAGAATGTAATTGCTTTGCAGATGGACTTGGATATTCATTGTTAAAAGCCAAGCACTTGACATATTATAGAGATAGTAGGAGCTGCTGATGCTGGAGAATCTGAGATAACATGGTATAGAGCTGGATGAACACAGCAGAACAAGCAGCATCAGAGGAGCAGGAAAGCTAGTGTTTTGGGTCAAGACCCTTCTTCCGAAAAATTCAGATTTTTCAGAAGAAGGGTCTCAACCCAAAACGTCAGCTTTCCAGCTCTTCTGATGCTGCTTGGCCTGCTGTGTTCATCCAGCTCTACACTGTGTTATCTCACTTGGCATATTATTTCTGGCACAAAGTGGTTGATTTTACAGGAGGTCTTAATAGGGAGGAGATTCTAAGATTTGTAAGATCAGTTCCTGATTTTACAAGTCTAGCCTAATCTTGCTTGGACATATAATTACACAGTCAGGGATGTTATTTAACTCTTACCTGATATGTAGGTTTTAAGGGCTTCGTTCTATTTACCTCTGCCAAATTGCTCTCTGGGCCTTCACTTATGAGTGCAAATCCAGGTCAGACACCCTAAGATGTGTCTTTTCTTCTTGCTCCTCCAGTAAGATTTCTCAGAAGAGTTTTTTTTTCCTACATGCTTCTGGCAATTGCTGAATGTGAAAAGCATCCAAGTTAATCTTGAGGTATTCAAAACATTCTTGTACACTGACATATTTTAACATTCCTCTCCGACTCAAGAGATTTCCTGTAAGTTTCCCTATTGTATCAAACAACTATTCGTTCATATCACAACTAATTGTTCTTTCCAGGAATTTGGATAACTTTCAGAATAATTTAACTCAGCTGATGTCTCAAAATAGTTAAATATACAACTGAGTCTGATTTGCAAAGTGGAATTGGAGAATTAGCTTTCTCTCTTGATTACATGTATTTATACACAAGTATTAGTTTTATTGAACTTAATTGTGCCAAACACATTTTTAAATTGGCCAGATGATATTTTGAAATTAATGTCAAGCATCCTAGAATAATAATTTCAATTTAGGCTCAATGGGTTCTACTCATGGAGATAGTTTGGACTTTGTCCTCATACTGACGAAGGAAATATTACATTTTCTAAATCCAAGCAATCAGCTACATTTATACAGTTTAGATAATGCTTCTTAATAGTAAGAATGAATGAACTATAATTGCAATTTTGCTACATTCTGACCAATTTCTAATATCTTGACCGCACCAGAATTTTATTTTGCACATTCTGATTACTTGTGCACTTGTATGGACTTGTGAACAGAAGAACATTAAATTGAAAAAAAGTAGGTTTATATCATTTAGCCCCTCCACTATTGCACAACATCATGGTTGATCTGAATGTGGCTGTAACTCTTTCTTATCTTCCACCAATAATCCTTGATTCCTTTGCCAGGCAAGAGATTTTCTGTCACAGTCTGCGTATTGTTCAGTAATGCATCCCTCACTACTCTTTGGTTCGAGAATTCCAATCACAAATGACTCTTTAAGACATTTATCCTGATCCCTATCTTAAATGGAAAAACTTTATTTCAAAACTGTGTCCTCTAATTCAAGATCTTAGAATAGAATCCCTACAGTTGGAAGCAGGCCATTTGGCCCATCAAGTCCACACTGCCCTGCCGAACAGCATCCCATCCAGACACATCACCCTTCCTATCCTTGTAACCTTGCATCTCCCATGGCTAATCCACCTACCCTGCGCATCCCTGGACACTATGGGCAATTTAGAAAAGCCAATCCACCTAACCTGCACAACCTTGGATTGTGGGAGGAAACCGGAGCACGTGGTTGAAAGTCTCACAGTCACAAGGAGAATGTGCAAACTCCACGTTGACAGTTGCCTGAGGGTGGAATTGAACCTAGGTCTCCGGCACTGTGAGGTAGCAATGCCAACTACTGAGCCACCATGCCATCCTCTCAGATGCCTCTGTGAGGGGAAACATTCCCTCATCATGTACCCCATCAAGTAACCTCAGAATCTTACCTTTTGATAACTCTCATTCTCCTAAATTCCAATGAGTATACACACAACCTATTTGTCTTTTCCTGATGTGACAAACCTTCAACTTCAGAACCAGCCTCGTGAAACTTCTTTTGAAGTATGATCCACCTTGTACCTGGTATTACTAATTTTAAAATGAATGCAAAATTTACTCCAGAAAAATTATAAATAATTCAGAACTTACATAATTAATGATTTATATCAGAACATGCATTTCTCTTTCGACACTGATTGTAATGAATCAGATATTATAATGTTTGAATGGATACTGGGGTGACAAATTACACATCTCGTTTGAAAAAAATTGCAAAGAAGTTTGAATGATCTCCACAGAGAGTGAGAAGTAAGTCTTGCTTTTAAATTGTTTCCTGGGAAAAAAATACTACAGCAAGGTGGATAACGAAATGAATATTTTCCCTCATCAACCAAGCATGTCAAAGTAATTAAATGTGTGTATGTAAGGTTGAGAGGTAACTATTTACAGGTCATCAGTTTAGAAACATGCTCACTGAGAATTTCAATACATTATATCCAACTTTAAATGTTTGACTAATTTATATTTTACATTGTTTGTGAAACATTTCTGTAACAGGGCTTAATTTTACAAATTAGCCTTAAAAGAAGTTTAATTTCAGGATTTTAATTCACAGCTTACTTTCAAACTTAAATACTTGAAACAATCCTTCGAAAATACATATTCTTTACACTGTGAGTTAAAAATAAAGTAATTTTCCTTATAAAGCATTACTATTGCAGCCAAGTAGAATGGATGATTGGATCTAAAGCATTGGGCTAAGTCTTTGGAGAAACCCTTTGTAGTGATTGTAACAAGATTAGCCACATGGACTGCATAGACTGTGTTCGCTTATTGGGGCTGTTAATTTGGTCCAATCAGGGAGCCCTGGCTTACACATGTAAACAGGAGTGTCAGAGGTTATGATCACTCTGACAGCTGGCTCAGAGGAGGCTGCTTCAGTATCAAGGAGTAAATAAGGAGTGACTTGGTGACAGGATACCAGCATCTGTGGAATAATTTCAATGAGAGAAAAGCATGCTCCTAAAGAAATTCACTCACAAAGATCATCTTTGAGTTGGAGTCAACTGTTCTAGCACTATACTGTTATTGGGAAACTTGCTTCATTCAACCCTGCTGTCAAAGACTAATCTTGTGTAAAGAATGCATTTTTTTTGGGCAAATGACATTGGGGCAGATGAAAATGAACGAGTAATTTTCCTGGCAGCTTGTGGACACCCAGCTTTTTTGGTTATTATGCGGCTAACATTTGCTGAAGCATTGATACTAAAACTATTCAAGAATTGACAGATTTAGTTATAGAATATTACGAATCCCAGCCTCCTTTAAGGGAAATCCAATCAGGATTTTTGATGACGTTAATGCAACTGGCAGTAGCATGTGACTTTTGTTTAACCCTTAATGAGGTGCTGAGAGATCATTTGGTATATGGGATTAATGATGCAATCATGCAAAAGTGCCCACTAGCTGAAGCCCTGTTGGATTTCATACAGGCATCACAAGTGACTTTATCATTGGAAGATGCAGCAAGTGGAGCTTATGAGTTACTTGGTATTCTGATGGAAGTGGACAACCTCACAAGTTCGAATAAGCTTGGGAACAGCTCTTGAAGAAAGACAAATGTATAGCCTTAGTCAGGAAATATCCCTGCTCAGAAGGACTCTAGGTCACCCCACAGCAAAACCCCAAAACAAAGCCAAGGTTCAGCCAATTGGTTAAAATTTTCTTCGGATTCTGTGCTAGTAAGCCAATGTAGTTAATGCTGGTATGTGGATTTAAGACAGCAAAAGAGTCTTGCTAGACCTAAATTGACGAAGAGAACTTGTAGGCTGGTATCCAGGACAGCGCACACCCTGGAAAATCTACCCACATCCGGTCTGGAATGGTTAATTTACTTAGCCACATCCAAATCAGAGCCAGTCAAAATAAACATCTGGTTAAATGGTTACCCAGTTTTAATGGAGTTTGATACTGTCATGACCATTTCAGTTATTGCAGAACCAGTCTTTAACAAAATTTGCTCCGGACTCCAACACTTAAGTTTGTGCAAGACCTCAGATAGACTGAAAACTTATACTGGGGAGCCTGTACAGGTTAATGGTAAAAATTGGTTTTGGGACTCTTATGAGTAGCAGCTGGTTCAGTTAACACTGGTTGCAGTAAAAGGCTCAGGCCTAAATTGATGAGGCAAAATTGGTGAACAAGTATTCACCTATTTTGGCTGAACACTTTTCAGTTCAAAAATGGCTGCCTGAGAAAAATACTGATAAAATATCTGGAAGTTTTCCAGGAAGGTCTAGTGTCTATCAAAGGAGATGTATGTTGACCAGGAAGCAATTCCACAATTCTGCAAGGCCTGTTCACTGCCATTTGAATTAGTCAAAAGTAAAGGCAGACATCAGAAGGCTGAAAAGTGAAGGAATCATCAAACCAGTCCAGTTAGTGGAATGGGTAACACCAGTCATTCTGATTGTGAAGCCTGAAGGAATGTTCTGCCTTTCTGGAGATTTTGAACAAGCAGTAAATGGCTTTTTGCAGCTGGACAAATACCCAATCCGTTGCATAGAGGATTGTTACACAGAGGTGACAGAGACGTTGTCCTTCACGAAACTGGACAGGAAACATGCATACTTGTAGTTGAGATTGGATGACGATCCCTGAAGAATGCTACAATTAATTCCCATAAGCATTTGTACTAATATACATAATGCCATTTGTGGTATTGTTAGACTGTGCAATTTTTCAGTGTACAGAATGTTTTACAAGAGCTACCCCAGGTCCACAATTATCCAGATGGCTTGCTAATAACAGGGAAAAACAGTTAGGAGCACTTAGAGCTTGGGTCTTTCCTTAGGCTGATGAATTATTACAAAAGGCTCATACATAGCCTGGCCTCTGCCCTGTACCTTTGTGTCAACTCTTTAAAAAAAGGACAACCTTGGAAATGGTCATGTAACCAAATCATAGCTTTCGGGGAAGTGAAGAAACAACTGCTATCCTCAAGGTGTCAGCACACTATGATCCCAAGCAAGATCTGGTATTTATATACAATGCCTCCTGATATGACATTGGGTTAGTATTAGCTCACGAGTCGTCCAAGAGAGGAACATCCGATAGTGTATGCATCCAGGACTTTGGCTAATGAAGAGTGGAAATATGCCTAGATGGAGAAGGAAGGTCAAATTTGGAACCAGGTTATCTTTATGGATGTAAATTTGTCATAATAATGCACTTCCAATCATAGCTGATAATATCAGAGGAATAAGAACATAAAAACTAGGAACAGGAGTAGGCCATCTGGCCTCTCGAGCCTGCCCCACCATTTAATAAGATCATGGCTGATCTTTTTGAGACTCAGCTCCACTTACCCGCCCACTCACCATAGCCCTTAATTCCTCTACTGTTCAAAAATTTATCTAGCTTTGCCTTAAAAACTTTCAGCAAGGTAGCTTCAACTGCTTCATTGGGCAAGGAATTCCACAGATCCACAACTCTTTGGGTGAAGAACTTCCTCCTGACCTTAGTCCTACATCTGCTTCCCTTTATTTTGAGGCAACACCCTCTAGTCCTAGTTTCACCTGATAGAGGAAACAACCTCCCTGCCTACACCTTATCTATTCCCTTCATAATCTTATATGTTTCTATTAGATCTTTCATCATTCTTCTGAGTTCCAATGAGTATAATCCCAGTCTGCTCAGTCTCTCCTCATAATCCAACCCTCTCAACTCTGGAATCAACCGAGTGAATCTCCTCTGCACTCCCTCCAGTACTAGCCTATCTCCTCAAGTAAGGAGACCAAACTTGCACACGCTACTCCAGGTGTGGCCTCACCAGGACCCAATACAGCTGCAGCATAGCCTCCATGTCTTTAAAATCCATCCCTCCTGCAATGGCAGACCAAATTCCATTTGCCTTTTTAATTGCCTGCTGCACATACAATCCTAATTTTAGCGAATCATGCACAAGGACAACCAAGTCCCTCTGCACAGTAGTGTGCTGCAACTTTTTTACCATGTAAAACATAGCCCATTTTGCAGTTATTCCTACCAAAATGGATGACCTCACACTTATCAACATTGTACTCCATCTGCCAGACCTTTGCCCACTCACTTAGACAATCTATATCCCTTTGCAGACTTTCAGGGTCTTCTGCACACTTTGCTCTACCACTCACCTTAGTGTCATCTGTAAATTTTGACACACCGTGCTTAGTCCCCAACTCCAAATAATCTTTGTAAATTATAAACAATTGCGGCCCCAACACTGATCCCTGAGGCACACCACTAGCTGCTGACCCGCCAACCAGAAAAACACTCTTTTACCCCTACCCTTTGCTTTCTACTGGTCAACCAATTCTCTATTCATGCCAATACATTACCCGTAATACCGTGCAACTTTATCTTATGTTGCAGCCTTTGGTGTGGCACCTTGTCAAATGTCTTCTAGAAATCTAGATATACCACATCCACAGGTTCCCCATTGTCCACCATACAAGAAATGTCCTCAAAAAATGCTACCAAATTAGTTAAACATGACCTACCCTTCATGCATCCAATCTGGGTGCTCCCAATGGGACAATTTATATCCAGGTGTCTTGCTATTTCTTCTTTAATGATAGATTCAAACATTTTCCCCAATATCACAGTTAAGCCAACTGGCCAACCTGCTTTTTGTGTACATACTTTTTTAAACAGTGGTGTCACATTGGCTGTTTTCCAATCTGCAGGAACTATGCCAAAGTCCAGTGAATTTTGGAAAATAGTTACTAGTGCATTTGCTATTTCCCCATCAACTCTTTTAGTACCCTGGGATGCATTTCATCAAGGCCAAGAGACTTATCTACCTTTCACCCCATTAGCTTGCCCAGCACTGCCTCCTTGGTGATAATGATAGTTTCTAGGCCCTCACCTGCTATAAACTTCTTGTTAATAAAATGTGAGGCTGGATGAACACAGCAGGCCAAGCAGCATCTCAGGAGCACAAAAGCTGACGTTTCGGGCCTAGACCCTTCATCAGAGAGCACTGATGAAGGGTCTAGGCCCGAAACGTCAGCTTTTGTGCTCCTGAGATGCTGCTTGGCCTGCTGTGTTCATCCAGCCTCACATTTTATTATCTTGGAATCTCCAGCATCTGCAGTTCCCAGTATCTCATAAACTTCTTGTTATTAGTTTTTGGCATGTTGTTTGTGTCTTCCACTGTGAAGACTGACACAAAATAACTGTTTAATGTCTCAGCTATTTCCTCATTCCCAGTTATTAAATTATCCTTCTCATCCTCTAAAGGACTAATGTTTACCTTTGCCACTCCTTTATGATTTACATATTTATAGAAACTTTTACTGCCTGTTTTTATATTCTGAGCTAGTTTACTCTCATAATCTATCTTACAATTTTTGTGGCATTTTGTTGGCCTTTAAAGATTTGCCAATCTAGTAGTTTCCCAATACTTTTTGCTTTTTTACATGTGTTTTTTTTCAGTCTGATACTTTCCTTTATTTCCTTAGACATCCTTTGTTGTCTTTCTCTTCCGACAGTTCTTCCTTATCACTGGAGTATACTTCTGCTGAGCATTGTGAAAAATTGTTTTGAAAGCCCTCTTCTGTTCCTCAATTGACCCACCGTAAAGTTTTTGCTCCCATTCTACCTTAGCCAACTCCTCCCTCATTCCTTCATAGTCTCCTTTGTTTAAGCACGGGACAATGGTACAGGATTTAACCTTCTCACGCTCCATCTGTATTTTAAAGTCGAGCATACTGTGATCGCTCCTTCCAAGAGGATCCCTTACTATGAGATCATTAATTATTCCTGTCTCATTACACAGGACTAGATCTAGGATTGCTTGCTCCCTCGTAGGTCCCATTACATATTGTTCAAGGAAATTATCGCAGATGCATTCTGTGAACACCTCTTCAAAGCTGCCATGACCAACCTGTTTTGACCAATTGATATGTAGATTAAAATCCCCTATGATAATTGCTGTACCATTTTTACATGGATTAGCTATTTCTATGTTTATTGCCTGCCTCACCACGATGTCATTATTTGGTGGCCGATAGACCACATCTATGATAGAACATAGAACATAGAACATTACAGCACAGTACAGGCCCTTCGGCCATCGATGTTGTGCCGACCTGTCATACCGATCTCAAGCCCATCTAACCTACACTATTCCATGTACGTCCATAAGCTTATCCAATGACGACTTAAATGTACCTAAGGTTGGCGAATCTACTAACCTTGCAGGCAAAGAGTTTCATTCCCTTACTACTCTCTGAGTAAAGAAACCACCTCTGACATCTGTTCTATATCTTTCACCCCTCAATTTAAAGCTATGCCCCCTCGTGCTCGCTGTCACCACCCTTGGAAAAAGGCTCTCCCTATCCACCCTATCTAACCCTCTGATTATTTTATATGTTTCAATTAAGTCACCTCTCAACCTTCTTCTCTCCAATGAAAACAGCCTCAAGTCCCGCAGCCTTTCCTCGTAAGACTTTCCCTCCATACCAGGCAACATCCTAGTAAATCTCCTCTGTACCCTTTCCAAAGCTTCCACATCCTTCTCATAATGCGGTGACCAGAACTGTACACAATACTCCAAGTGCGGCCGCACCAGAGTTTTGTACAGCTGTAGCATAACCTCTTGGCTCCGGAACTCGATCCCTCTATTAATAAAAGCTAAAACACTGTATGCCTTCTTAACAGCCCTGTCAACCTGGGTGGCAACTTTCAAGGATCTGGTACATGGACACTGAGATCTCTCTGCTCATCTACACTACTAAGAATCTTACCATTAGCCCAGTACTTTGCCTTTCGGTTACTCAGTGACTTCTTCTC